>NC_086444.1:416983330-418183330 GCF_028390025.1 Pseudophryne corroboree | reverse complement strand
TCAGAGGCGTGTTTTTTTTAGAATGGGAGTAATGACTGCATGTTTAAACAGAGAGGGAAAGATCCCAGTAGAGATAGAGAGATTACAGATTTTAGTTAAGGTTGGGATAAGCACAGGAGACAAAGTTTTACTGACCCGTGAGGGTATAGGATCAAGAGGAGAGGTAGTGGAGTAGGAGGATGAAAAGAGTGTTGATATTTCATCTTCACTTGTGGGATCAAATGAAGAGAAAGTGCCAGAGGGTTCAGGTAGGGAATTGAGCAGGTCACTGGCTGAGTTAGAGCATACCATTTCATCTCGGATTTTATCAATCTTATCCTTGAAGTAGGAAGCAAGTTCTTGTGCACGGATAGTAGCTAGTGGGGGAGGTGAGGGAGGGTAAAGAAGTGATTTAAATGTATTAAAAAGTCGCTTGGGGTTGTTGGCATGATAAGAGATGAGAGATTGGAAATATGTTTGTTTGGCAGTGTCCAGGGCCTGACGATAGGAGTGGTAGGTAGTCTTATATGTGAGAAAGTCACTTGGATTCTGAGATTTCCGCCACTGACGTTCTACTTTACGTGACAGTTTTTGTAGGTGTCTTGTTGATTTAGAGTGCCATGGTTGGCATCTAAGCCTACGTGGAGTGTGATGGGTAGCTGGAGCCACTTCATCAAGGGCACTCTCTAGGGTCTGGTGCAGGTGTAATACAGCAGTGTCAGGTGTAGTAAATGTAGAGATTGGTGAGAGCAGTTGTTGCAGAGAAGTGGAAAGTTGTTGAAAATGTATATTGTTAGTATTTCTGCGGGTAAGAGGAGGCTTGCTTGGTTTTAGTGTCCTAGAATTTAAAGTAATAGAAGAGATTGTGAAGGTGATCAGGTTGTGATCAGAGAGAGGGAAAGGAGTGTTAGTGAATTCGGAAACTGAGCAGAGCCTGGTGAACACAAGATCAAGGCAGTGGCCCTCCTGGTGAGTAGAGGAGTCGGACCATTGGGTTAGGCCAAGAGAGGAGGTTAGAGAGAGGAGTTTGGATGCATGAACAGATTGTATAATCTCTCAAATTACTCTTCCCACCAGGGACTTTAAGCCTAAAAACATTTTTCTCTGACGTCCTAAGTGGATGCTGGGACTCCGTAAGGACCATGGGGAATAGCGGCTCCGCAGGAGACTGGGCAAAACTAAAGAAAGCTTTAGGACTACCTGGTGTGCACTGGCTCCTCCCACTATGACCCTCCTCCAGACATCAGTTAGAATCTTGTGCCCGGCTGAACTGGATGCACACTAGGGGCTCTCCTGAGCTCCTAGAAAGAAAGTATATTTAGGTTTTTTATTTTACAGTGAGATCTGCTGGCAACAGACTCACTGCAGCGAGGGACTAAGGGGAGAAGAAGCGAACCTACCTAACAGGTGGTAGTTTGGGCTTCTTAGGCTACTGGACACCATTAGCTCCAGAGGGATCGACCGCAGGACCCGACCTTGGTGTTCGTTCCCGGAGCTGCGCCGCCGTCCCCCTTACAGAGCCAGAAGCATGAAGAGTCCGGAAAATCGGCGGCAGAAGACTTCGGTCTTCAACAAGGTAGCGCACAGCACTGCAGCTGTGCGCCATTGCTCCTCATGCACACCTCACACTCCGGTCACTGATGGGTGCAGGGCGCTGGGGGGGGGGGGCGCCCTGAGGGCAATATAAACACCTTGGCTGGCAAATCATCACAATATATAGTCCCAGGGCTATATATGTGATAAATTACCCCTGCCAGAATCCATGAAAAAAGCGGGAGAAAAGTCAGCCGAAAAAGGGGCGGGGCTATCTCCCTCAGCACACTGGCGCCATTTTTTCTTCACAGTGCAGCTGGAAGACAGCTCCCCAGGCTCTCCCCTGTAGTTTTCAGGCTCAAAGGGTTAAAAAGAGAGAGGGGGGGGGGGGGGGCACCAAATTTAGGCGCAATATGTGTATACAAGCAGCTATTGGGGGAAAATAAAACACTCAGTTATAGTGTTAATCCCTGCAATATATCGCGCTCTGGTGTGTGCTGGCATACTCTCTCTCTGTCTCCCCAAAGGACTTTGTGGGGTCCTGTCCTCAGTCAGAGCATTCCCTGTGTGTGTGCGGTGTGTCGGTACGGCTGTGTCGACATGTTGGATGAGGAAGGTTACGTGGAGGCGGAGCAGAGGCCGATAAATGGGATGTCGCCCCCTGTGGGGCCGACACCAGTGTGGATGGATAGGTGGAAGGTATTAATCGACAATGTCAACTCCTTACATAAAAGGCTGGATGACGTAACAGCTGTGGGACAGCCGGCTTCTTAGCCCGCGCCTGCCCAGGCGTCTCAAAGGCCATCAGGGGCTCAAAAAACGCCCGTTACCTCAGATGGCAGACACAGATGTCGACACGGAGTCTGACTCCAGTGTCGACGAGGTTGAGACATATACACAATCCACTAGGAACATCCGTTGCATGATCTCGGCAATGAAAAATGTGTTACACATTTCTGACATTAACCCAAGTACCACATAAAAGGGGTTTTATGTTTGGGGAGAAAAAGCAGCCAGTGTTTTGTTCCCCCATCAGATGAGTGAATGAAGTGTGTAAAGAAGCGTGGGTTCCCCCGATAAGAAACTGGTAATTTCTAAAAAGTTACTGCTGGCGTACCCTTTCCCGCCAGAGGATAGGTCACGTTGGGAGATATCCCCTAGGGTGGATAAGGCGCTCACACGTTTGTCAAAAAAGGTGGCACTGCCGTCTTAGGATACGGCCACTTTGAAGGAACCTGCTGATAAAAAGCAGGAGGCTATCCTGTAGTCTGTATATACACACTCAGGTACTATACTGAGACCTGCAATTGCCTCAGCATGAATAGTGCTGCTGCAGCGTGGTCTGATACCTTGTCAGATAATATAAAGACGTCGTCTTATATATGAGGGATGCACAGAGGGATATTTGCCGGCTGGCATCCAGAATTAATGCAATGTCCATTCTGCCAGGAGGGTATTAGAGACCCGGCAGTGGACAGGTGATGCTGACTTTAAAAGGCACATGGAGATTCTGCTTTATAAGGGTGAGGAATTGTTTGGGGATGGTCTCTGGGACCTCGTATCCACAGCAACAGCTGGGAAGAAAAAAATTTACCTCCGGTTTCCTCACAGCCTAAGAAAGCACCGTATTTTCAGGTACAGTCCTTTCGGCTTCAGAAAAGCAAGCGGGTCAAAGGCGCTTCCTTTCTGCACAGAGACAAAGGAAGAAGGAAAAAGCTGCACCAGACAGCCAGTTCCCTGGATCAAAAATCTTCCCCCGCTTCCTCTGAGTCCACCGCATGACGCTGGGGCTCCACAGGTGGAGACAGGTGCGGTGGGGGCGCGTCTCGGGAACTTCAGGGACCAGTGGGCTTGCCCACAGGTGGATCCCTAGGTTCTGCAAGTAGTATCACAGGGATACAAGCTGGAGTTCGAGGCGACTCCCCCATCGCCGTTACCTCACATCAGCCTTGCCTGCTGCCCTCGGAGAAAGGGAGGTAGTACTGGCGGCAATTCACAAGCTGTACTTCCAGCAGGTGAAATCAAGGTACCCCTCCTTCAACAAGGCCGGGGTTACTATTCCAAAATGTTTGTGGTACCGAAACCAGACGGTTCGGGGAGACCCATTCTAAAATTGAAATCCTTGAACACTTATATACGAAGGTTCAAGTTCAAAATGGAATCGCTCAGGGCGATTATTGCAAGCCTGGAGAATTTCTTGGTATCACTGGACATCAAGGATGCTTACCTGCATGTCTCTATTTACCCTCCTCACCAGGATTGTCATTACCAATTCCAGACGTTGCCGTGGGTCTGTCCCCGGCACCGAGGGTATTTACCAAGGTAATGACCGAAATAATTATTCCGTACTTGGACGATCTCCTTATAAAGGCGAGGTCCAGGGAGCAGTTGTTCGTCGGAGTAGCACTATCTCGGGAAGTGCTACAACAGCACGGCTGGATTCTGAATATTCCAAAGTCGCAGCTGGTTGCTACGACGCGTCTACTGTTCCTGGGTATGGTTCTGGACAGAACAAGAAAAAAGGGTTTCTCCCGGAGGAGAAGTCCAAGGAGTTGTCGTCTCTAGACAGAGACCTCCTAATACAAATACAGGTGTCGGTGCATCAATGCACGCGAGCCATGGGAAAGATGGTAGCTTCTTACGAAGAAATTCCATTCGCCAGGTCCCATGCAAGGATCTTCCAGTGGGATCTGTTGGACAAGTGGTCCGGGTTGCATCTTCAGATGCATCGGCAGATAACCCTGTCTCCAAGGGCCAGGGTGTCGCTGTTGTGGTGGCTGCAGAGTGCTCATCTTCTAGAGGGCCGCAGATTCGGCATACAGGACTGGGTCCTGGTGACCACGGATGCCAGCCTTCAAGGCTGGGGGGCAGTCACACAGGGAAGAAACTTCCAAGGACTATGGACAAGTCAGGAGACTTCCCTACACAAAAATATTCTGGAACTAAGGGCCATTTACAATGCCCTAAGTCAGGCTAGTCCCCTGCTTCGACACCGGCCGGTGCTGATCCAGTCAGACAACATCACGGCGGTCGCTCATGTAAACCGACAGGGCGGCACAAGAAGCAGGATGGCGATGGCAGAAGCCACAAGGATTCTCCGATGGGCGGAAAATCATGTGTTAGCACTGTCAGCAGTGTTCATTCCCGGAGTGGATAACTGGGAAGCAGACTTTCTCAGCAAACACGACCTCCACCCGGGAGAGTGGGGACTTCATCCAGAAGTCTTCCAAATGATTGTACACCGTTGGGAAAGGCCACAGGTGGACATGATGGCGTCCCGCCTCAACAAAGAGCTAAAAAGATATTGCGCCAGGTCAAGGGACCCTCAGGCGATAGCTGTGGACGCTCTGGTAACACCGTGGGTGTACCAGTCGGTGTATGTGTTCCCTTCTCTGCCTCTCATACCCAGGGTAATGAGAATGATCAGAAGGAGAGGAGTAAGAACTATACTCATTGTTCTGGATTGGCCAAGAAGAGCTTGGTACCCAGAACTCCAAGAAATGATCTCAGAGGACCCATGGCCTCTGCCGCTCAGACAGGACCTTCTGCAGCAGGGGGCCTGTCTGTTCCAAGACGTGCCGCGGCTGCGTTTGACTGCATGGCGGTTGAACGCCGGATCCTGAAGGAAAAGGGCATTCCGGAGGAAGTTATTCCTATGCTAATTAAAGCTAGGAAAGAAGTGAACGCAAACCATTATCACTGCATAGTGCGGAAATATGTTGCGTGCTGTGAGGTCAGGAAGGCCCCAACGGAGGAATTTCAGCTAGGTCGATTTCTGCACTTCCTACAGTCAGGGGTGACTATGGGCCTAAAATTGGGTTCCATTAAGGTCCAGATTTCGGCTCTATCGATTTTCTTCAAAAATAGAACTGACTTCACTGCCTGAAGTTCAGACTTTTGTTAAGGGAGTGCTGCATAGTCAGCCCCGTTTGTGCCTCCAGTGGCACCGTGGGATCTCAACGTGGTGTTGGATTTCCTGAAGTCGCATTGGGATTGAGCCACTTAAATCCGTGGAGCTAAAATACCTCACGTGGAAAGTGGTCATGCTGTTGGCCTTGGCGTCGGCCAGGCGTGTATCAGAATTAGCGGCTTTATCATGCAAAAGCCCTTATCTAATTTCTCTGACGTCCTAGTGGATGCTGGGAACTCCGTAAGGACCATGGGGAATAGCGGGCTCCGAAGGAGGCTGGGCACTCTAGAAAGATTTCAGACTACCTGGTGTGCACTGGCTCCTCCCACTATGACCCTCCTCCAAGCCTCAGTTAGAATTCGTGCCCGGCCGAGGTTGGATGCACACTAGGGGCTCTCCTGAGCTCTTAGAAAGAATAGACTTAGGTTTTTTATTTTCAGTGAGACCTGCTGGCAACAGGCTCACTGCAGCGAGGGACTAAGGGGAGAAGAAGCGAACTCGCCTGCTTGCAGCCGGATTGGGCTTCTTAGGCTACTGGACATCATTAGCTCCAGAGGGATCGACCGCAGGCCCGTCCTTGGTGTTCGGTCCCGGAGCCGCGCCGCCGTCCCCCTTACAGAGCCAGAAGCAAGAAGATGGTCCGGAAAATCGGCGGCATGAAGACTCTGTCTTCACCAAGGTAGCGCACAGCACTGCAGCTGTGCGCCATTGCTCCTCTCACACTTCACACTCCGGTCACTGAGGGTGGAGGGCGCTGGGGGGGGGCGCCCTGAGGCAGCAATAATAACACCTTGGCTGGCTAAAATACCTCAATATATAGCCCCAGAGGCTATATATGAGGTAAATACCCCTGCCAGAATTCCATAAAAAGCGGGAGAATAGGCCGCGAAAAAGGGGCGGAGCCTATCTCCTCAGCACACTGGCGCCATTTTTCCCTCACAGCTCGGCTGGAAGGAAGCTCCCTGGCTCTTCCCTGCAATATACAGTAACAGTAAGAGGGAAAAGAGAGGGGGGGCATTAAATTTGGCAGTATATATACATATATTATATGAAAAGCAGCTATTAGGGACATAACTCAGTTAGTCCCTGTATATATATATATAGCGCTCTGGTGTGTGCTGGCATACTCTCACTCTGTCCCCCCAAAAGGCTTTTTGTGGGTCCTGTCCTCTGTTGAGCATTCCCTGTGTGTGTGGGGTGTGTCGGTACGGCTGTGTCGACATGTTTGATGAGGATAATGAGGTGGAGGCGGAGCAGATGCATTTTGAAGGGACGTCACCCCCTGCGGGGCAGACACCCGAGTGGATGAACTTATGGAAAGAAATGAGTGCACGTATAGATTCTTTACATAAGAAATTTGACGACATGCCAAATGTGGGACAGCCGGGATCTCAGCTCGTGCCTGTCCAGGTGCCTCAGGGGTCGTCAGGGGCTCTAAAACGCCCGCTACCTCAGTTTGCAGACCCGGATGTCGACACGGATACTGATAACAGTGTCGACGACGATGAGTCAAACCTAATGCCTGTCAGGGCCATTCACTGCATGATTGAGGCAATGAAAGAGGTGTTAAACATTTCTGATTTACATCCAGGTACCACAAAAAAGGGTATTATGTTTGGGGAGAAAAAACTACCCGTAGTTTTTCCCCCATCAGATGAACTAAATGAAGTGTGTGAAGAAGCGTGGCTTTTCCCTGATAAAATAATTGTAATTCCTAAGAAGGTACTAATGGCGTTCCCTTTCCCGCCAGAGGATAGGTCACGTTGGGAAACACCACCTAGGGTGGATAAAGCGCTCACACGTTTGTCAAAAAAGGTGGCACTACCCTCTCGGGATACGGCCGCCCTTAAGGAGCCTGCTGATAGAAAGCAGGAGGCAATCCTGAAGTCTGTATACACACACTCAGGCATTATACTTAGACCAGCTATTGCGTCAGCTTGGATGTGCAGTGCTGCCGCTGCGTGGTCAGATAAACTGTCAGAAAATATTGACACATTAGACAGAGACACGATCCTGTTAACCATAGACCATATAAAAGACTCAGTCTTATATATGAGAGATGCACAAAGGGAAATTTGCCGGCTGGCATCTAAAGTAAGTGCATTGTCTATCTCTGCTAGGAGATGCTTATGGACTCGTCAGTGGACGGGAGATGCAGATTCCAAGAGGCACATGGAAGTTTTGCCTTATAAAGGGGAGGAATTATTTGGGGATGGTCTCTCCGACCTAGTTTCCACAGCAACGTCTGGGAAGTCAGCATTTTTACCCCATGTTCCCTCACAGCCTAAGAAGGCGCCATTTTATCAGGTTCAGTCCTTTCGGACCCAGAAAAGCAAGCGTGGAAAAGGAGGGTCTTTTCTGTCTAGAGGCAGAGGTAGGGGAAAAAGGCTGCAACAGACAGCAGGTTCCCAGGAACAAAAGTCCTCCCCCGCTTCCTCTTCCAAGTCCGCCGCATGACGGTGGGGCTCCACAGGTGGAGCCAGGTACGGTGGGGGCCCGCCTCAGAAATTTCAGCGATCAGTGGGCTCGCTCACAGGTGGATCCCTGGATCCTTCAAGTAGTATCTCAGGGATACATGCTGGAATTCGAGTCGGCTCCACCCCACCGGTTCCTAAAATCTGCCTTGCCGATTGCTCCCTCAGACAGGGAGGCGGTGCTAGCGGCAATTCACAAGCTGTATTCCCAGCAGGTGATAATCAAGGTACCCCTACTTCAACAAGGCCGGGGTTACTATTCCACACTATTTGTGGTACCGAAGCCGGACGGTTCGGTGAGACCCATTTTAAATTTGAAGTCCTTGAACATGTACATAAAAAAAAATTCAAGTTCAAGATGGAATCGCTCAGGGCGGTTATTGCAAGCCTGGACGAGGGGGATTACATGGTTTCCCTGGACATCAAGGATGCTTACCTGCATGTCCCCATTTACCATCCTCACCAGGAGTACCTCAGATTTGTGGTACAGGATTGCCATTACCAATTCCAGACGCTGCCGTTTGGACTCTCCACGGCACCAAGGGTATTTACCAAGGTTATGGCGGAAATGATGATACTCCTTCGAAGAAAGGGAGTTTTAATTATCCCGTACTTGGACGATCTCCTAATAAAGGCACGGTCCAAAGAACAGTTGTTGGTAGGAGTAGCACTATCTCAGGAAGTGCTGAACCAGCACGGCTGGATTCTGAATATCCCAAAGTCACAGCTGGTCCCGACGACACGTCTACTGTTCCTGGGGATGATTCTGGACACAGTCCAGAAAAAAGTGTTTCTCCCGGAGGAGAAAGCCAGGGAGTTGTCTTCTCTAGTCAGAGACCTCCTGAAACCAAAACGGGTATCGGTGCATCACTGCACGCGGGCCCTGGGAAAGATGGTAGCATCTTACGAAGCAATTCCATTCGGCAGGTTCCATGCCAGAATCTTTCAGTGGGACCTGTTGGACAAGTGGTCCGGATCGCATCTTCAGATGCATCGCTTGATAACCCTGTCTGCAAGAACCAGGGTGTCTCTTCTGTGGTGGCTGCAGAGTGCTCATCTTCTGGAGGGTCGCAGATTCGGCATTCAGGACTGGGTCCTGGTGACCACGGATGCCAGCCTGCGAGGCTGGGGGGCAGTCACAAAGGGAAGAAACTTCCAAGGACTATGGACAAGTCAGGAGACTTCCCTTCACATAAATATTCTGGAACGAAGGGCCATCTACAATGCCCTAAGTCAAGCAAAATCCCTGCTCCTACACCAGCCGGTGCTGATCCAGTCAGACAACATCACGGCAGTCGCCCATGTGAATCGACAGGGCGGCACAAGAAGCAGGATGGCAATGACAGAAGCCACAAGAATTCTCCGATGGGCGGAAAATCATGTACTAGCAGTGTTCATTCCGGGAGTGGACAACTGGGAAGCAGACTTCCTCAGCAGACACGACCTCCACCCGGGAGAGTGGGGACTTCATCCAGAAGTCTTCCAAATGATTGTACATCAGTGGGGTTGTCCACAGGTGGACATGATGGCGTCCCGCCTAAACAAAAAACTAGAGAGGTATTGCGCCAGGTCAAGAGACCCTCAAGCGATAGCTGTGGACGCTCTGGTGACACCGTGGGTGTACCAGTCAGTTTATGTGTTCCCTCCGCTGCCTCTCATACCAAAGGTATTGAGAATAATAAGAAAGCGAGGAGTAAACACAATTCTCGTGGTTCCGGATTGGCCAAGAAGAACATGGTACCCGGAACTTTAAGAGATGATCTCAGAGGACCCGTGGCCTCTGCCCTAAGACAAGACCTGCTACAGCAGGGGCCCTGTCTGTTCCAAGACTTACCGCGGCTGCGTTTGACGGCATGGCGGTTGAACGCCGGATCCTGAAAGAAAAGGGCATTCCGGAGGAAGTCATTCCTACGCTTATTAAAGCCAGGAAAGAGGTTACAGCAAATCATTATCACCGCATATGGCGGAAATATGTTGCATGGTGTGAGGCCGAAAAGGCCCCAACTGAGGAATTTCAACTAGGTCGATTTCTGCATTTCCTGCAAGCAGGAGTGAATATGGGTGAAAAAATGGATATACCCGAAGGTACTTGGGCGCTTTGGGTGTGAGATGCTTCGTCGAGCTGCAGTCACAGAAAAGGGGGAGAGTCACTCCCGTTGTATTACACAGCAAAGAAAAAGAGGGGTATTGTGACTGCGCTGAGTTTGATGAATACAACACTACTGATGTAATTAATAAAACATATTTATTCCTAAAATTGCACAATAGATATAAAATAAATAATAAGATATGCACATGTATAGAGTATTAAGAAATACAATTGCTAAAATGTGAAAGAACAGCTTAAGGGACTACCCAATTCGCCAGGTATTGAGATAGGACTTTGTGGAGTTGGATGCAATGACCGTTCCTGATATATTTCCCCTATATCATTATAGTCCAGTTTATGCAATAGTCTCAGAATTTAGGCAAGGTCCAATGAATGGACTAGTTACCGTTAGAGGGTATTGTGCTCCAGAATCTGTAGTGGAGAGCTCCTCATGCGTTACGGTTGATACAGTCCTTTATGCGGTGTTTGCCATATGGAGTCTGAGAATTGGACGAATCGTCTGGACGAAGCTTCGGGGAATGGTTCGGTCCTCCTTAAAGTCACTTCCTGGTAGGGGTCCCTGGTTCACCTGTTCAGCTGACGCGTTTCGCTGCAACCAACTGGCAGCTTTCTCAAAGCTGCCAGTTGGTTGCAGCGAAACGCGTCAGGTGAACAGGTGAACCAGGGACCCCTACCAGGAAGTGACTTTAAGGAGGACCGAACCATTCCCCGAAGCTTCGTCCAGACGATTCGTCCAATTCTCAGACTCCATATGGCAAACACCGCATAAAGGACTGTATCAACCGTAACGCATGAGGAGCTCTCCACTACAGATTCTGGAGCACAATACCCTCTAACGGTAACTAGTCCATTCATTGGACCTTGCCTAAATTCTGAGACTATTGCATAAACTGGACTATAATGATATAGGGGAAATATATCAGGAACGGTCATTGCATCCAACTCCACAAAGTCCTATCTCAATACCTGGCGAATTGGGTAGTCCCTTAAGCTGTTCTTTCACATTTTAGCAATTGTATTTCTTAATACTCTATACATGTGCATATCTTATTATTTATTTTATATCTATTGTGCAATTTTAGGAATAAATATGTTTTATTAATTACATCAGTAGTGTTGTATTCATCAAACTCAGCGCAGTCACAATACCCCTCTTTTTCTTAGGAGTGAATATGGGCCTAAAACTGGGTTCCATTAAGGTACAGATCTCGGCTCTATCGATTTTCTTTCAGAAAGAACTAGCTTCAGTACCTGAAGTTCAGACATTTGTAAAGGGAGTACTGCATATTCAGCCCCCATATGTGCCTCCTGTGGCACCTTGGGATCTCAACGTGGTGTTGAGTTTCTTAAAATCACATTGGTTTGAACCACTAAAAACCGTGGATCTGAAATATCTCACGTGGAAGGTGGTCATGTTATTGGCCTTGGCTTCTGCCAGGCGAGTATCAGAATTGGCGGCTTTGTCTTATAAAAGCCCTTATCTGATTTTCCATATGGATAGGGCAGAATTGAGGACTCGTCCCCAGTTTCTCCCTAAGGTGGTGTCAGCGTTTCATTTGAACCAGCCTATTGTGGTGCCTGCGGCCACTAGGGACTTGGAGGACTCCAAGTTGTTAGACGTGGTCAGGGCCCTGAAAATATATGTTTCCAGGACGGCTGGAGTCAGAAAATCTGACTCGCTGTTTATCCTATATGCACCCAACAAGCTGGGTGCTCCTGCTTCTAAGCAGACTATTGCTCGTTGGATTTGTAGTACAATTCAACTTGCACATTCTGTGGCAGGCCTGCCACAGCCAAAATCTGTCAATGCCCATTCCACAAGGAAGGTGGGCTCATCTTGGGCGGCTGCCCGAGGGGTCTCGGCTTTACAACTTTGCCGAGCTGCTACTTGGTCAGGGGCAAACACGTTTGCAAAATTTTATAAATTTGATACCCTGGCTGAGGAGGACCTGGAGTTCTCTCATTCGGTGTTGCAGAGTCATCCGCACTCTCCCGCCCGTTTGGGAGCTTTGGTATAATCCCCATGGTCCTTACGGAGTCCCCAGCATCCACTAGGACGTCAGAGAAAATAAGAATTTACTCACCGGTAATTCTATTTCTCGTAGTCCGTAGTGGATGCTGGGCGCCCATCCCAAGTGCGGTTTATCTGCAATACTTGTACATAGTTATTGTTAACTAAATCGGGTTATTGTTGAGCCATCTGTTGAGAGGCTCAGTTGTTTCATACTGTTAACTGGGTTTCATATCACGAGTTGTACGGTGTGATTGGTGTGGCTGGTATGAGTCTTACCCGGGATTCAAAATCCTTCCTTATTGTGTACGCTCGTCCGGGCACAGTATCCTAACTGAGGCTTGGAGGAGGGTCATAGTGGGAGGAGCCAGTGCACACCAGGTAGTCTGAAATCTTTCTAGAGTGCCCAGCCTCCTTCGGAGCCCGCTATTCCCCATGGTCCTTACGGAGTTCCCAGCATCCACTACGGACTACGAGAAATAGAATTACCGGTGAGTAAATTCTTATTTTTTTTATATGGATAGGGCGGAATTGAGGACTCGTTCCCAATTCCTTCCTAAGGTGGTATCAGTTTTTCATGTGAACCAACCTATTGTGGTGCCTGAGGCTACTTGGGACTTGGAGGATTCCAAGTTACTGGACGTAGTCAGGGCCCTGAAAAATATATGTTTCCAGGACAGCTGGAGTCAGGAAAACTGACTCGCTATTTATCCTGTATGCACCCAACAAGCTGGGTGCTCCTGCTTCTAAGCAGACTATTGCTCGCTGGATCTGTAGCACGATTCAACTTGCACATTCTGCGGCTGGACTGCCGCACCCTAAATCTGTAAAAGCCCATTCCACGAGGAAAGTGGGCTCTTCTTGGGCGGCTGCCCGAGGGGTCTCGGCTTTACAAATTTGCCGAGCTGTTACTTGGTCGGGTTCAAACACTTTTGCAAGAGTCTACAAGTTTGATACCCTGGCTGAGGAGGACCTAGAGTTTGCTCATTCGGTGCTGCAGAGTCATCCGCACTCTCCCACCCGTTTGGGAGCTTTGGTATAATCCCCATGGTCCTTACGGAGTCCCCAGCATCCTCTAGGACGTCAGAGAAAATAAGATTTTTCTCACCGGTAAATCTATTTTTCGTAGTCCGTAGTGGATGCTGGGCGCCCATCCCAAGTGCGGATTGTCTGCAATACTTGTATATAGTTATTGCCTAACTAAAGGGTTATTGTTGAGCCATCTGTTGAGAGGCTCAAGTATATTTCATACTGTTAACTGGGTATAGTATCACGAGTTATACGGTGTGGCTGGTATGAGTCTTACCCGGGATTCAAAATCCTTCCTTATTGTATCAGCTCTTCCGGGTACAGTATCCTAACTGAGGTCTGGAGGAGGGTCATAGTGGGAGGAGCCAGTGCACACCAGGTAGTCCTAAAGCTTTCTTTAGTTGTGCCCAGTCTCCTGCGGAGCCGCTATTCCCCATGGTCCTTACGGAGTCCCAGCATCCACTACGGACTACGAGAAATAGTTTTACCGGTGAGTAAAATCTTATTTTTTCTCTCTTTTTTTGGTCAGCAGGTTTAGCTAGTTCAAGTTCGGAACATGGGACCCTCTGAGTTACCATAACTGAACTGCTTCAGGCCATCATTAAATTGGATCAGAGCAGTACCCGTGTACCCACGCAGGCTCGCTCCGCTTGCCACAGGTAACTATTCCCAGTAGATCCCCATGTGGATAGCTTTCTGAGGCAGTTTAATTCTGGGTTCCCGTGTTCTGAACTTGAGCCGGTTTAACCTGTAGGATGGAGGTACAGCCCCATGTGCATCAGTAACACTGATTGCATCACACATGAGAAACATAAAACAGATTACATTATTGGGCTATACTCCTTTGTGCAAAGTGAAAATTCCTTCATTATAAACCAAAATGATACGGTGGATGGTGGAACGGGCTCTGTGATTAGTAGTTACATTTAAATAGCTGATATTTCTATTGTCATTTTTACATATGTATGATCACTGACCAGTTTTAAGATGCTATATTTAAAATGTACTGTAGATTTTGTGTTGAATATTGTATTCCTGATTAACTTTAACAGTGTCTACAAAGATGTCTTCAGATTCTAAGAAGAGGAAACCAAAAGTGATCCGGAGTGAGGAAGGAAAGAGAAGCCGTCATGAAGAGCAGGTAACCCACTATGACCAAACTTAAGTGTTGGAAATTACTTTTAACATCGACAATGTAAAAATACAAGCTACTAGCAAAACATGCTTTTAAGAGTTTGTAGATTAAAATTTTCTGTTCTTACATTTTTTTATTTATTTTTTATAAAGGAGGGTAGATATTACAGTGAGGAAGCTGAAGTGGATTTACGAGATCCAAAGAAGGATTACGACCTCTACAAGGAAACCTGTGAAGATCTGCAGAAACTTATGGCTGAAATCCAGGATCTTAAAAGCAAGGGCAGCAAAGATGCAGTGAGTGTTTTGGTGTGGCAGGAGGAGAACTTTTTCCAGATGGGCTTCTCCACTATTTTTTAAATCATAGGAACTCTTTGACTTGTTCACTACACATTGCAATATCCCACTAAATGCCCTCTATTTGTATTGTACTATTTTGTGTTGGAAAGCAAACTTGCAAAAGAGAGAATTTGGTAATAAAAATGTCAGTTTTAACTTACATAGGTTATGGTAAATCCGTAGCTTTGAATATTGCAGTCATGTAACATATATTGGAGGTGATTCAGATCTGACAGCTGCTGTGCGTTTTTGCACAGCGGGCGATCAGATCCTAACTTCGCATGCATATGCACCGCAATGCGCTCGCGTGTCGGACGACACCCATAGAGTGGAAATAGAACCAGTGGTGAGTGCAGCTCGCAAAGGGGCTTCGTTGCGCTCGCTTCCCCCCCTTCCCCCACCGGATATCTAAAAGCCAGGATCCCGGCATCAGTATTGTGACCGGCGGTCTCCCGAACCCAACCCGTAATAAGCCAAGTACAAAATTGTCTTTATGCAAATCAGTATAATATGAAACTCATTATCTTGTGTCAGTACAAGAAGAGATAAGAAAGGATAAGGTTGAAACAATTCAGCAACAGCAAGAGGGGTGAAAGAACCGCTGATAATACAGAGGAAGTTTAGGAAGGGGGTGTATAAGTAAGAAGGAAATTGAGAAAAATAAAGGGAAAAGGATCTCCCATTATCAGGGGATATAAAAAAATAAGAAGAGTTATGTCTGAGACATATAAGATTTATATACTGCAGAGGATTTATATTCCAACCAAGGCAACCAGGTAGCTGAAAATCTTGGGCGTTTAGCAGGTGCATAGTGTAAGAAGTCTTCTATAGATATGAAGTAGTCTATTAAAACTCTCTCTTTACGACAGGGCGGTTTGTTAGACTTCCATAGCACAGGGATAGTAGAATGTGCTGCATTGCCTAGATATCTAAGAAGAGATGGTTTATACTCAGTCAGTGGGATATGTGAATGATTGAGTAGCCAAAAGGTAGGGCCTGTGGGTACTGGGGTATTCAGAATTCGTTGAGAAATTGTTGATTACGTCAGACCAGTAAGCAATTGAACCAGAGCAGTCCCACCAAACATGCTTCAGAGTCCCCATTGTCAAAGAACATCACCAGCAGAGTTTAGAGACAAATGGAAAGATAGCATGGAGTAAAGAAGGATGTCTATACTGGTGCATAAGGATTTTATATTGTGTTCTCGAGTTGTCATGCAAATAGAACTAGAATGGTCTTTCAGAAAAACATTCTGACATTCTAAATCTGACAAAGCGATGCCTAATTATTTTTCCCAGGCTCTAACCCAGGGGGGAACAGGAGAGTCCTGTCTAGATAAGAAGATTTTGTAAAAGGTGGAAACTGTATGGGATTGGGGTGAGGGAGAGAGACACATTTTTTCAAAGGGAGTAAGATCTCTTTTAGCTGGAATCAAGCGTTTACTGCCGTCAAGAAGTGTTGAACTTGCAAGAACTTCCAGAAGTCAGACTGAGGCATATCCCATCTGTCTCGGAGTTCTTCAAACTGGGTCCTACATTAATCACCAGCTAGCCTACCCTGAAAAGCCCTTCAGTAACTCTTGCAGATAAGTGTGAAAGATGCAAGCTCAGCTGAAAAAGGGGGTTAGTGAGAAAGGAGGTTAAGGTACCAAAGCTCAGACATATCTGGTAAATTTCGATGGGATTTCCACACAGTCAGGCTTGGGGTAATTGTTGTGTGAGGGGAAGAGAGTTTAGGTATGTCTGGGAGCCATGGAGTTATCTCAATAGGCGATTTCATGAAGCAGCTCTCTAGGGCTACCCATTGTTTATTTTCTCTATCTCTGGTTCATTCAATAATCCTGCGTAGATGTATCGCTTGATAATACAGTTTAAAGTCCAGCAGCTAAAGTCCTCCCATCTGTCTGGGACGCGTCAAAGAAGTGTTTGACTCTTGGACGCTTCCTGGATCAGATAAATTGTTGGATCGGGGAATCGAGAGAGCGAAACCATGCTACAAGAATTTGCATTAGGAGGGTCTGGAGGAGGTAAAGGATTCTAGTAAGCGTAGTCATTTTAACTCCCAAGCCATTAATCCTCCCAAGCCATGAGAGCTGCCTCAAGTTCCAACGGAGATAATCGTAATGGATAGAGGAAAGAAGTGGAGAAAAGTTTACACAAAGTAGATAGGTTAAATTACTAGTGATTTGACACCTAAATAGGTTATATATGAGGGAGGCCAAACAAAAGGAAAAGCTGTTTGCAGTCCCTCTATCATAGAGTTGGGGGCAGAAATGTTCAAAGCTGAGGATTTAGTAAAAGTAATTTTAAAATTTAGAAAGTAATCCAAATTTCTTAAATTCCAACATTATATGGGGAAGCGAGGTCACGGGATGGTAGCATGTAGGTCGTCTGCGTATAATGCGAGTTTATGTCCTACCCCTCTCATCTGAATACCCAATAATTGAGGATTAGCCTGTATTGAGAGTGTCTAGGCTTCTATACATAGAATAAATATCAAGGGGGAGAGAAAACATCCCTGACGAGTGTCATTTCACCTGGGTGGAGAAATCGGAGGACACTTCATTAAAAGCACGGAGTATCATTGGAGCCAGAATATCTTTCAAGGTCTTATAATAGGCTATAGTGAAGCAGTCCGGGCCTGGAGTTGATGAGGTGGCCATATCAACCTCCCGTAAAATGAAGGGTTGTTCCAGGGCGTCCCTATCATTCGGAGAAATATTCTGAAAATAAATAGGCGAAAGATAATCATGTAAGTCTTGGAAAGAAGAAAGAGGAATTTTCTCGGAAGGAGTATCAGGTAGATTATATAGGGAAGAATAGTATTTTCGAAATGAGGAAGCTATTTTAGAAGTCTCTGAAACTACCGAGCCAGTCTCATCTTTAACAGTACTAATAAATCCAGCCGCTCTCGGCCCTAAGAGCTTATTTCTCCGTATATAAAAGCGGCTTTTGCATTTAGTCAATTAAAATGTTATCTTGTCCAAAAGCAGTTTATTAAGGGAAACACGTGCTTCTGATAGTTTGAGTCCACACATATCCTCACGTATTTTTTCTTCCTTCACTTTCCCTTCCTCCTGACCCCAGTTCATCATTGCTGTGATATCATACAGCTCACCAAGAACCTTTACAATCTGGTGGACCATTATGCAATGACTAACACTTACCCTTGTAAATCAATGCCTATTTCCCTATAGATTGTAAATTTGCGAGCAGGGTCTTCCTACCTCTAGGACTGTGTTTATTACCCAGTTTTGTTTTATCACTGTTTCCAATTTTAAAGTGCGATGGAATTTGCTGCGCTATATAAGAAACTGTAAATAAATACATTTATTTATCCAAATATGGATAATATTTTGGGTGCCCCTCAGTAAATATTTATAGGCAGTTACCGTATTTTTCGGACCATAAGACGCACCTGACCATAAGACGCACCTAGTTTTTAGAGGAGGAAAACAGGAAAAAAAATATTCTGAACCAAATAGTGTAATAAGCTTACAATCTATACTGTAGACACAGACATCAGCTTTACAGGCCATTTACATAGAATACGGTACACAGATTTTTCTGGGACAGTGTGTGACAGAGGCAGCCACACAAGCACAGCCATAGTCACAGTACAGAGCAGACGAGAACCTTTTTACCTCACAACATACAGATGACGGCGAGGCAGCAGCAGCAATACTTTGGAGGAGGCAAGGGGAGGAAGCGGGGGAGTCACGTGATGCCGCCTCTCAGATGACGGCGAGGCAGCAGCAGCAGTACTTTGGAGGAGGCAAGGGGAGGAAGCGGGGGAGTCACGTGATGCCGCCTCTCAGATGACGGCGAGGCGGCAGCAGCAGCAGTACTTTGGAGGAGGCAAGGGGAGAAAGCGGGGGAGTCACGTGATGCCGCCTCTCAGATGACGGCGAGGCAGCAGCAGCAGTACTTTGGAGGAGGCGAGGGGAGGGAGCGGGGGAGCCACGTGATGCCGCCTCTCGGATGACGGCAAAGCAGCAGACAGGACCCGCCGCTACCCGCACTCGTAACTGCTGCCTCTCCCACCCAGCGCATTGAGAGCGCATTGAGAGCGCTCCATAAGGTTTTTACTCCTGCTCTGTTATTCGGACCATAAGACGCATATTCGGACCATAAGACGCATGTACTTTTCCCCCCACATTTTTGGGGAGAAAAAGTGCGTCTTATGGTCCGAAAAATACGGTATATAACAATTCCTGCGTGTTCTACATGCTATATGCTAGTCCAGCTTACAAGTACTTTAAGTCCATAAAATCTAAACAAATACTGGTACAGTGGTGTGTAATCACCCTTATGTAGGTCTTCTGCAGTTAGAGTTCTGTTCATCTTATCTGTTGATGGTGCTCGGTGAGTAGGTTGCTTATATTTGATCCAGAATTTTTCACTGGTAAGTCTCTTCACTTGACTCCCCATGGTGCTTGCCCCCTTGGAGTAAAAGGGTGGGGGAGCTTACACTTTTTAGCTTCATCCTCTCCCTATTGGCCAACCCATGTTAGGAGAATACAATTTTATATTGGCCAACCCATGTTAGGAGAATATAATTGCAGAGGCAGTGGTTGGCTATGAGGATAACATGTTGTGATTGGCTAGAGTATGGGACCTTGTCTTCGAGATCGGTATGTGCTGTATTGTGCTATATTTGCCTGATATTTTTGACTTTCTATGTTATTGAAAACCTTAAAATAGAGTTTTAAGGTAAAAAAAAAAAAAAGTTTTCGCCAAACTTAACAAGCCACACAGTTATGTAATCAAACCGTAGTATTCTATTTTCGTTCATTGTAGATTTTTTTCTTTTTTTTTTACATAGTTGTCAGTACAATTTTAGGTAACTTTGCTCTCTTTCAGGCTGCAGAGATTGAAGAAAAAAAAATCCAGAGTTGTGTGCACTTTATGACCCTAAAGAAACTTAATCGCCTGGCTCACATTCGCCTAAAGAAGGCTCGAGACCAAACCCATGAGGTATACTTCTGTTTTTCACAAACTTGTCACACCCCTTCATTATTTAGATTAGATTTTGACCTGTCTTTGGTGTTGGTCTTTTTTCCTTTATGCTACAGTAATCAACAAACTATACATATCTGTTTTTTTTTTTTTTTTTGTTCTGTTATTTCTGCAGTAATTTATTTTCAATGTTAAAAATTTCCATATTTTCCTTTTGTTGTATTGGTTTTGTTTTCTCTTTCAGGCCAAACAGAAGGTGGATGCATATCATCTGCAGCTGCAGAACTTGCTATATGAAGTCATGCATCTTCAGAAGGAGATCACAAAGTGTCTGGAATTCAAGTAAGACTATGAGGCTTGCAGTAATGTCTACGTTCCTCTTCCTGGTTTATTCGTGTTGGTTTTCACGACAACAGTGTTACATGTGCAACTTCTAAATTCAGCGATACAACATATACCATGAATTATAAATCCACTTTCTGAAAATCATCACATCATTTCACTTTCTTCAGTTTAGCCATGTTCGTTTGTGGAGGTATTCACCAAGATTTGTAATGTTACGCTTATTTTATATACAGGTCAAAACATGAGGAAATTAATCTGGTGAGTGTGGAAGAATTTTACAGAGAAGCTCCTCCAGAGATCAGCAAGGCAGACATTACTTCCAGTGACCCCCACCAGCAAACACTAGCACGTCTGGACTGGGAGCTTGAACAGAGGAAAAGGTTAGAAATTGTACATTTTCTCTGCTAGTTTTTTAATTTTTTCTACAGCCAAAGTAAATTGATACGTCGCATCCCAGTGACCACAGCCTGCTAGCTGGCACTAGAATAGAAGAAGGCACTGACTCCTTCATTCCATACTGCTCTCCAGTGTTTCATATCAAGTGTTCTCTACAGCTCATCCCTATCTTTTTCTAAAATGTGGGAACATTGCAATGGACCTCTCATTTTAACATTTATCTAACATTTAGTTGATTGCTGGTGAGCTTATTTATGTTGGAACCTCTAACATGAGCCCATTTAGGTCTTTAACCACTTGCCTGGCATGGGTGCTTTATCTGACCTGGTCGCACAGGTTGCGACCAGTCAGATAAACTGTGTTTGCAGCGGCAGGGAAAGGAAACTTCCCTCCGCTGCTCTGTCAGAGGGACTGGAAGGTCCCTCTGCCTCCCTGCACTCCTCCCTACTGATTGTGTTACCGATCACTGCTGATCGGTCAGCACGGCAGGACCCCCCTTCCCTCCAGCCTCTGCAGACAATGGCAGCCGCTGGGGAAGTGTAAATTAACCCCCCCATTCTTCCCCCTGTGTACCTGGAGGCTGTCTCTGCTTTCAAAATGAAGGTCGCAATGTTCCTGAACAATGTTTCGATTTTTTTTTTTTTTGGGGGGGGGGGGGGGGGACCTGTGCGGGGACTGGTGAGCTTTGCCAGTACTAGTGTATGTAGGGGGTTATTCAGATCTGATCTGATCGCTGCTCTGCGTTTTCGCACAGCGGGCGATCAGGTCATAACAGCGCATGCGTATGCACTGCAATGTGCGTCGGACAACAGCAACGAGGATCGCCGGTCAGCGACGGGATGGTGCAATAAATCCGATCGCACGGGCGTTCGCAAGGTGATTAACAGGAAGAGGCCATTTGTGGGTGGCAACTGAGCGTTTACAAGGAGTGTCCGGAAAAACGTAGGCATGCCCAAGTGTTTCCAGGGAGGGTGTCTGACGTCAGATCCAGCCCCGATCAGCCTGCATCTATCGCACTGGAGGAGTAATTCCTGGGCTGCGCGCACACTGCACAAAAAGAGTTTTAGCAGCTCGGCGTACATATAGGATCGCACACTTGCACAGCGAAGATACACTCCCCCTGAATGTAGGACAGCAAAAAACGCAGCCCAGCGATCAGATCTGAATGACCTCCATAGTGCAGCATCCCATTACAGATATACAGCATATACAGTGCATCCGGAAAGAATACGCAGTGCTTCACTTTTTCCACATTTTGTTATGTTACAGCCATTTTCCAAAACGGAATAAATTATTTTCCCTCAAAATTCTACACACAATACCCCATAATGACAACGTGAAAAAAGTCTTTTGAGATTCTTAAATTTTTTTTATTAAAAATAAAAAAACTAAGAAATTGCATGTACAGAAGTATTCACAGCCTTTGCTCAATACTTTGTTGATGCACAAGCTTGGCACATCTATGTTTGGGCAGTTATGCTCATTCCTCTTTGCAGTACCTCTCAAGCTCCATCAGGTTGGATGGGAAGCGTTGGTGCACAACCATTTTCAGATCTCTCCAGGGATGTTCAATCGGATTCAAGTCTGGGCTCTGGCTGGGCTTGTGTGATACACGATATGATGTGCTATACATTTTAATTAATAAGGCTTGTGAGACAGGTAGATTTTTATTTTTGCCTCTTACACAATTGCAGGACTGGCCTATAACATGTTCTTAGTATTTTATGCAGTAATCACATTTTTCTTTTCCTTGGTTAGGTTAGCAGAGAAGTACAAGGAGAGCTTGGCCAGTAAGGAGAAGATTCTGAAGGAGATAGAAGTCAAGAAGGAATATTTGAGCAGTCTGCAGCCACAGCTCCACAGCATTATGCAGGTAATATACTGCAGCAATTCTATTTATGTGTTAGTCAGTCTTTACATATAGGGAAAGGTATAACTACAGGTTGTGTTAACATTTTTAGTTGTAATTGATATCCGAGACACAGAAGTTCTATACATTAATTCAATTGTTATGTTTTCTACTGTATATATAAAAATTTAAAAAAAAATCATATGTTGTTGACATTATGTAGCTGCATGGGTTACACAGCACAAAACTGCCCTCTCACACTCCTTGTATTTGTATAATGAATGGAAAGGTGCTGCTAATTATATGCATAGGGTGTTACGATGCTGACACTTGTAATGTTCGAGAACGCAGCAGTTCTGGCATTCACAAGAAGACCGGCGGGTCATATTTTAGGGTACTCAGTCATAAGTGCAGTTGCGCTAACTTCTTTCAGATTGAAACTGGTTAATTTGCAAATGCTTTATTCTACCATTCTTAAAATAGGACCAAAAATGTGAAACATTCATTTATAGACTGCTATGAGGTAATTAACTAGACATATACCCTTTTTAGTTTTTAAATGCAGTACTTTCTCATGTTTTGGAGCAACTGTCAGAATACTGAGCAGAATATAGTGTTGTCCTAGGATATATTACTGAGCTGACTTTTTTTGGAGTTCTTTTCGTGTTTAATTCCTTTTTTGTCCTATCTGGGGGACACTGCAGACTGCACGTTTAGAGGAGAGGCTGCAGAGTAGGCATTAAATAATTAAAATCGTTGGAGCTGAAACAACCCTAAAGGGCCCTACACATTGGCCGATCCGCCGCCGAGCTGCCCGACGGCGGATACGGCCGACGGGTGACCTGGTGGCGAAGTGGCAGTGACGGGGGGAGTGAAGTTTCTTCACTCCACCCATCACCCGGCTTCATCGAAGTGCAGGCAAATATGGACGAGATCGTCCATATTGGCCTGCATGCACAGCCGACGGGGGACCAGCGATGAACGAGCGTGGGGCCGCGCATCGTTCATCGCTGGAGCCTCCACACTCAAAGATATGAACGGTATCTCGTTCATTTATGAACGAGATCGTTCATATCTTTGACTGATGTCGGCCAGCGTGTAGGGCCTATAAGCCCTCCATTTTTATTTAGTGCTTGCAATAGAGGCACAAAGATTTGGAGCTAGGAGAATGTTTTACTTTTTATTTTTTATTTTACTTGTTAGGTTGCCTGAATCCCCTTCTGGGATTAGACTTTGTAGAGGAATGGGTATTGTGAGAGCACGACATCTGTTATCCCAGCCTCAGCCCTCTCGTGGCCCCAGCAGAGGGTCACCAGGCACCTGCAGGTGCTCTGAGACCCGAACGTCAACAGGATGCTCCCCCCTTCAGTAGCTGCAGCGCTGCAACCAGGAGCTGTGGGATAGCAAAGCAGCTCATTCACCAGACTAAAGACTACTCCTGTTCATATTATGGTTGCCACAGCCTATGGAGGTAGTGCTGGATGTTTGGGAGGTTTACAAAGCAACTCTTCCAGCTGACCAGAGCCTGCTCCGGTTCTCACTGGGGCAATTCCAAAGAGCGCAACCTTCTGTTGGCTCACAGTTTTCTTAGATTTCAATTTAGAGCCTTTTGTATGATTTTATGTTGGTGCCATTTTTTTACCATTTAAATTTGACCCCTTTTTGTGTGGTGGCCTCCATCTTGGCCACTCTGCCTGGCTATAGAGGAAGATTATACAATTGAACACCTCCTACCTGTGCCTGTGGGGCTACAGTTATAATCTGCAATGTCTGCGGTTTTAGACTTAATTGGGGGAGATTCAAATGTTTGAAAAGTTAGTCGGTAGTCTGTTTTTTCCTATCTAATAGACAGGAAAAAACAGACACCCAACCGACTTTTCAAACATTTGAATTCCACCTAGTGAGTGCAGATAGGTTTTGTTTCATTCCATGTGCATTCTGTAGTCCTGCTGGCTCACATCTGTTGTGCTGCTCTCAGCAACCAGAAATGTTGTTGCAACTAGTACTTTACCCGGTCTCTAGAACGCCAAGACTTAGGTCGACAGTGTCTAGGTCGACCAGTATTGGTCGACAGGGTCTCTAGGTCTAGAGGGCAAAAGGTTAACATGAGTTTCACATTTTTCTTTTCTCTGACGTCCTAGTGGATGCTGGGAACTCCGTAAGGACCATGGGGAATAGCGGCTCCGCAGGAGACTGGGCACAACTAAAGAAAGCTTTAGGTCACCTGGTGTGCACTGGCTCCTCCCACTATGACCCTCCTCCAAGCCTCAGTTAGATTTTGTGCCCGGCCGAGGTTGGATGCACACTAGGGGCTCTCCTGAGCTTCTAGAAAGAAAGTATAGAATTAGGTTTTTTATTTTCAGTGAGACCTGCTGGCAACAGGCTCACTGCAGCGAGGGACTAAGGGGAGAAGAAGCGAACCTGCCTGCTTGCAGCCAGCTTGGGCTTCTTAGGCTACTGGACACCATTAGCTCCAGAGGGATCGACCGCAGGCCCAGCCTTGGCGTTCGGTCCCGGAGCCGCGCCGCCGTCCCCCTTACAGAGCCAGAAGCAAGAAGAGGTCCGGAAAATCGGCGGCAGAAGACATCAGTCTTCACCAAGGTAGCGCACAGCACTGCAGCTGTGCGCCATTGCTCCTCATACACACTTCACACTCCGGTCACTGAGGGTGCAGGGCGCTTGGGGGGGGCGCCCTGAGCAGCAATAAAAACACCTTGGCTGGCAAAAATACCACAATATATAGCCCCAGAGGCTATATATGTGGTGAATACCCCTGCCAGAATCCAGAAAAAAGCGGGAGAATAGGCCGCGGAAAAGGGGCGGAGCTATCTCCCTCAGACACACTGGCGCCATTTTCTCTTCACAGTGCAGCTGGAAGAAAGCTCCCCAGGCTCTCCCCTGTAGTTTTCAGGCTCAAAGGGTTAAAAAGAGAGGGGGGGCACTAAATTTAGGCGCAATATTATATATACAAGCAGCTATTGGGGAAATTTCACTCAGTTATAGTGTTAATCCCCACATTATATAGCGCTCTGGTGTGTGCTGGCATACTCTCTCTCTGTCTCCCCAAAGGGCTTTGTGGGGTCCTGTCCTCAGTCAGAGCATTCCCTGTGTGTGTGCGGTGTGTCGGTACAGCTGTGTCGACATGTTTAATGAGGAGGCTTATATGGTGACGGAGCAGATGCCGATAAATGTGATGTCGCCCCCTGTGGGACCGACACCAGAGTGGACGGTTAGGTGAAAGGTATTAACCGACAGTGTCAACTCCTTACATAAAAGGGTGGATGACGTAACAGCTGTGGGACAGCCGGCTTCTCAGTCCGCGCCTGCCCAGGCGTCTCAAAGGCCATCAGGGGCTCAAAAACGCCCGCTCACTCAGATGGCAGACACAGATGTCGACACGGAGTCTGACTCCAGTGTCGACAAGGTTGAGACATATACACAATCCACTAGGAACATCCGTGACTTGATCCCGGCAATAAAAAATGTGTTACACATTTCTGACATTAACCCAAGTACCACTAAAAAAGGGTTTTATGTTTGGGGAGAAAAAGCAGGCAGTGTTTTGTTCCCCCATCAGATGAATGAATGAAGTGTGTGAAAAGCGTGGGTTCCCCCCGATAATAAACTGGTAATTTCTAAAAAGTTACTGATGGCGTACCCTTTCCCGCCAGAGGATAAGTTACGCTGGGAGATATCCCCTAGGGTGGATAAGGCGCTCACACGGTTGTCAAAAAAGGTGGCACTGCCGTCTTAGGATACGGCCACTTTGAAGGTACCTGCTGATAAAAAGCAGGAGGCTATCCTGAAGTCTGTATTTACACACTCAGGTACTAGACTGAGACCTGCAGATTGTGCTGCTGCAGCGTGGTCGGTGACCCTGTCAAACATGAGAACATATTAAAGACGTCGTCTTATATATGAGGGATGCACAGAGGGATATTTTGCCGGCTGGCATCCAAAATGAATGTAATGTCCATTCTGTCAGGAGGGTATTAGAGACCTGTCACTGGACAGGTGATGCTGACTTTAAAAGGCGCATAGAGACTCTGCCTTATAAGGGTGAGGAATTATTTGGGGATGGTCTCTGGGACCTCGTATACATTACCTCAGGTTTCCTCACAGACTAAGAAAGCACTGTATTATCAGGTACAGTCCTTTCGGCTTCAGAAAAGCAAGCGAGTCAAAGGCGCTTCCTTTCTGTACAGAGACATGGGAAGAGGGAAAAAGCTGCACCAGTCAGCCTGTTCCCAGAATCAAAATTCTTCTCTCGCTTCCTCTGAGTCCACAACATGACGTGGGGGCTCCACAGGTGTAGCAAGGTACGGTGGGGGGCCGTCTCAAAAATTTCAGCGATCAGTGGGCTCGCTCACAGGTGGATCCCTGTTTCATTCAAGTAGTATTTCAGGGGTACAAGCTGGAATTCGAGATGTCTCCCCCCCGCCGTTTCCTCAAATATGCCTTGCCGACAACTCCCTCAGGCAGGGAGGCTGCGCTAGAGGCAATTAATAAGCTGTATTCCCAGCAGGTAATACTCAA
Source organism: Pseudophryne corroboree (assembly GCF_028390025.1). Classification (NCBI taxonomy): domain Eukaryota; kingdom Metazoa; phylum Chordata; class Amphibia; order Anura; family Myobatrachidae; genus Pseudophryne; species Pseudophryne corroboree. The sequence continues at coordinate 418,156,727 of NC_086444.1, read as the reverse complement.
GGTGCCCCTACTTCAACAAGGACGGGGTTACTATTCCACACGGTTTGGGGTACCGAAACCGCATGGTTCGGTGTGACCCATTTTATATTTAAAATCCTTGAACACATACATAAAAAAATTCAAGTTCAAGATGGAATCGCTCAGGGCGGTTATTGCAAGCCTGGACGAGGGGGATTACATGGGATCCCGGGACATCAAGGATGCTTACCTGCATGTCCCCATTTACCATCCTCGCCAGGAGTACCTCAGATTTGTGGTACAGGATTACCATTACCAAGTCCAGACACTGCCGTTTGGACTGTACATGGCACCGAGGGTGTTTACCAAGGTAATGGCCGAAATGATGATACTCCTTCGAAAAAAGGGAGTTTTAATTATCCCGTACTTGGACAATCTCCTTATAAGGGCAAGGTCCAAGGAGCAGTTGCTAGTCGGGGTAGCACTATTTTGGAAAGTGTTACAACAGCACGGTTGGACTCTAAACAGTCCAAAGTCACAGCTGGTTCCTACGACACGTCTACTGTTCCTGGGGATGGTTCTGGACACAGAACAGAAATAAGTGTTTCTCTCGGAGGAGAAAGCCAAGGAGCTGTCATCTCTAGTCAGAGACCTCCTGAAGCCAAAACAGGTATCGGTGCATCATTGCACGCGAGTCCTGGGAAAAAATGGTAGCTTCCTACGAAGCAATCCCATTCGGCAGGTTCCATGCAAGAACTTTTCAGTGGGACCTGTTGGACAAGTGGTCCGGATCACAGCTTCAGATGCATGACTTCCCTACACATAAATATTCTGGAACTGAGGGCCATTTACAATGCCCTGAGTCAGGCAAGGCCTCTGCTTCAAAACCAGCCGGTACTGATCCAATCAGACAACATCACGGCAGTCGCCCATGTAAACCAACGGGGCGGCACAAGAAGCAGGATGGCGATGGCAGAAGCCACAAGGATTCTCCGATGGGCGGAAAATCATGTGTTAACACTGTCAGCAGTGTTCATTCCCGGAGTGGACGACTGGGAAGCAGATCTTCTCAGCAGACACGACCTCCACCCGGGAGAGTGGGGATTTCATCCAGAAGTCTTCCAAAGGATTGTACACCATTGGGAAAGGCCACAGGTGGACATGATGTTGTCCCGCCTCAACAAAAAGCTATAAAAGATTTTGCGCCAGGTCAAAGGACCCTCAGGCGATAGCTGTGGACGCTCTGGTAACACCGTGGGTGTACCAGTTGGTTTATGTGTTCCCCCCTCTGCCTCTCATACAAAAGGTACTGAGAATAGTAGGAAGGCGAGGAGTAAGAACGATACTCGTGGTTCCGGATTGGCCAAGAAGAGCTTGGTACCCAGAACTTCAAGAAATTATATCAGAGGACCCATGGCCTCTGCCGCTCAGACAGGACCTGCGGCAGCAGGGGCCCTGTCTGTTCCAAGACTTACCGCGGCTACGTTTTGACGGCATGGCGGTTGAACGCCGGATCCTAAAGGAAAAGGGCATTCCGGAGGAAGTCATTCCTACGCTGATTCAAGCCAGGAAAGATGTAACTGCAAAACATTATCACCGCATATGGCGAAAATATGTTGCTTGGTGTGAGGCCAAAAAAGGCCCCAACAGAGGAATTTCAACTAGGTCGATTTCTGCATTTCCTACAAGCAGAAGTGTCTATGGGCCTTAAATTAGGCTCCATTAAGGTACAGATCTCGGCTCTGTCGATTTTCTTCCAGAAAGAACTAGCTTCAGTACCTGAAGTTTAGACATTGTAAAAGGAGTGCTGCATATTCAGCCCCCGGTTGTGCCTCCAGTGGCACCTTGGGTTCTCAACGTGGTGTTGAGTTTCTTAAAATCACATTGGTGTGAGCCACTAAAAACCGTGGATCTAAAATATCTCACGCGGAAAGTGGTCATGTTATTGGCCTTGGCTTCGGCCAGGCGTGTGTCAGAATTGGCGGCTTTGTCATGTAAAAGCCCTTATCTGATTTTCCATATGGATAGGGCAGAATTGAGGACTCGTCCCCAGTTTCTCCCTAAGGTGATATCAGCTTTTCACTTGAACCAACCTATTGTAGTGCCTGCGGCTACTAGGGACTTGGAGGATTCCAAGTTACTGGACGTAGTCAGGGCCTTGAAAAATTATGTTTCCAGGACGGCCAGAGTCAGGAGAACTGACTCGCTGTTTATCCTGTATGCACCCAGCAAACTGGGTGCTCCTGCTTCTAAGCAGACTATTGCTCGCTGGATTTGTAGCACAATTCAGCTGGCGCATTCTGCGGCTGGACTACCGCAGCCAAAATCTGTAAAAGCCCATTCCACAAGGAAGGTGGGCTCATCTTGGGCAGCTGCCCGAGGGGTCTCGGCTTTCCAACTTTGCCGAGCTGCAACTTGGTCAGGGGCAAACACGTTTGCTAAATTCTACAAAATTGATACCCTGGCTGAGGAGGACCTGGAGTTCTCTCATTCGGTGCTGCAGAGTCATCCGCACTCTCCCGCCCGTTTGGGAGCTTTGGTATAATCCCCGTGGTCCTTACGGAGTTCCCAGCATCCACTAGGACGTCAGAGAAAATAAGATTTTACTCGCCGGTAAATCTATTTCTCGTAGTCCGTAGTGGATGCTGGGCGCCCATCCCAAGTGCGGATTGTCTGCAATACTTGTATATAGTTATTGCCTAACTAAAGGGTTATTGTTGAGCCATCTGTTGAGAGGCTCAGTTATATTCATACTGTTAACTGGGTATAGTATCACGAGTTATACGGTGTGATTGGTGTGGCTGGTATGAGTCTTACCCGGGATTCAAAATCCTTCCTTATTATGTCGGCTCGTCCGGGCACAGTGTCCTAACTGAGGCTTGGAGGAGGGTCATAGTGGGAGGAGCCAGTGCACACCAGGTGACCTAAAGCTTTCTTTAGTTGTGCCCAGTCTCCTGCGGAGCCGCTATTCCCCATGGTCCTTACAGAGTTCCCAGCATCCACTACGGACTACGAGAAATAAATTTACCGGTGAGTAAAATCGTATTTTTTTTCTTTTTGAGAACACTTTCATACTTTGCCATCCATGTGGACTACGATTCGCTCGCCATGTGAGGGGACACGGTGCAGTAATTGGGGTTCCCGGTCACTGTATGGCGAAAACGACACCAAAAAAGATTGAAAAACTCATGTCGACCTTTTGACCTGTCCACCTAGAGACCCTGTCGACCTAGTGACTGTCGACCAATAGTGGTCGACCTACAGTAAGTGTGGTCGACCTTCAATACCATACCCCTTTCCCCTGAGTATGCTCACATCATCTAATGATGGCTGCCCAGACTACATCAGTTAGCATCATATTTATGGGCTCCCAGTGTGTAAGTTTCACACCTTTAGCACCTCTTGTTTAGACTTGATGCCTGTGCTCCTGTGTACTTTTCCCTAGCTTCAGTTGCTACACCGTTCAGTTGGGATCACGCTTGCAGTTTTGCAGGGCTGTTAATGTGCATCCCTTGTGACTTCATGGTTTCAGATTATTGTTCGGTATGGGTATCTCGGCACACTTCCATTGTCTCTCCTTTCCTTGCTGCGGGAAAGGTTGACCCCGGTTATCTGTCAGCTTTCGTCTGTCTTGTTTCAAACACGTCTGGCCTTATTTCCAGAAGTTTAGCTATTTCGCAGAGTGTACCGCGTGTGTAACCTCTACAACCTCCTTTTGTTCTACTGGTCCTGTCTTGGAACCTTAGTTTGGCTTTGGAGGCGTTTCAGTGGCTCCTCCAGTTGGCCAGCGATAGCTTACTCGGAAGGTGGTGTTCTATTGACCATTATTTCCACTTGGCAGATCTCTCTATATTGGCAGCTCAACCTAAGTGGTTTTCCATTTTTTTCTCCTAAGTCCTAGAGGATGCTGGGGACACCAAAAGAACCATGGGGTATAGACTGGATCCGCAGGAGACATGGGCACTTTAAGACTTTGAAAAAAGGGGTGTGCACTGGCTCCTCCCTCTATGCCCCTCCTCTAGACTCTAGTTTTAGAAATGTGCCCAGTGAGACTGGACGCACTACAGGGAGCTCTACTGAGTTTCTCTGAAAATACTTTTATTTTAGGTTTTTTATTTTCAGGGAGGCTGCTGGCAACAACCTCCCTGCTTCGTGGGATTAAGGGGAGAGAAGTATGACCCACTTCTAGTGAGTTCAAGGGCCCTGCTTCTGGCTACAGGACGCCATTAGCTCCTGAGGGTTTGATCGCCGGGTACGCTCAGATGCTCGCTCCCGCAGCCTGCCGTCACCCCCCCCCCCCCCCCCCCCCCCCTTACAGAGCCAGAATTCAGAAGACAGGTGAGTAGAAGAAGAAAGAAGTGACGGCATTTACCTGAGGCACCGCGCAGCGGACGGACGTTGCGCGCCAGGCTCCCGCTCATACACACAGCACTATCTGGGTGCAGGGCGCGCGGGGGGGGGCGGGCGGCGGCGCCCTGGGCAGCTTAGGATACCTCAACAAAAGTTTGGCAAGGGGACATTAGTGCTAGACGCTGTCCTAACCCCCGCCAGTGTATTTTATATTATTAAAAGAGCGGAAAGGAAGCGCGCCATTACGGGGGCGGAGCTTCATCCCCACAGCTCTCTGCGCCATTTCCTCTCCGCTGGTCCTTTCTCACACTGCTGAACAAGTATCAGGTTGCAAAATGGGGGGGGGGGCTAGGTTATTTGGTGCAATATTGTATATTATATAAAGCGCTACAGGTCTGGGGCATTTTAATGAATGCTGCTGACCCATTTATTTGGCGCTGGGGTGTGAGCTGGCAAATTCCTTCAGTGTCTCTCTGACAGGCTTCTCTGTGGGTCTGTCTCCTATAAGCCCAGTGTGTCTGTGAGTGGATATTACACGTGTGTCGGCATGTCTGAGGCTGAGTGCTCTTCACAGGAGGAGACTGTGTTAGAGATGCAAAAGGCGGTGGGGGTGACCGTGTCGGCACCGTCGACTCCTGATTGGGTAAATGTATTGAATTCTAATGTGGCTCGTAGTAGTAAAAGATTGGACAAGTTTGAGTCTCAGACCCAGGCTTGGAAGAAATCTGTGGAAGATATGTTATTACAAGTTCAGGTCCCCTCGGGGTCACAGAAACGTACGTTTACCCAGTTGGCAGACACTGATACCGACACGGACTCTGATTCCAGTGTCGACTATAGTGATTCCAGATTAGATCCAAAATTGGCAAAGCGCATTCAGTGCATGATTGTGGCTATTAAAGAGGTATTGCATATTACTGAGGACCCTGCTGTTCCGGATAAAAGGGTCTGTATGTATAAAGAAAAGAAACCTGAAATAACGTTTCCTCCCTCTCGTGAACTGAATGCTTTATTTGATAAAGTCTGGGGAAAGTCCTGACAGAAGATTTCAGTTTTCCAAAGGATTCCGGTAGCTTATCCGTTTCCCACGGGGGATAGGGAAAAATGGGAGTCACCCCCCATTGTGGACAAGGCCCTATCGCGGTTGTCTAAAAAGGTGGCTCTTCCGTCACCGGACACAGCAGCCCTTAAAGACCCGGCAGACCGTAAGCAGGAAGCTACGTTAAAATCCATTTATATGACCACAGGGACACTACTCAGACCGGTCATTGCCTCGGCGTGGGTGAGTAGTGCTATATTCTAAAGTGGGCAGATAACTTGTCATCTGACATAGATACCCTAGACAGGGATAGCATCCTCTTGACGCTGGGTTATATCAAGGATGCGGCAGTTTACCTAAAGGAAAACTGCGAGGGATATTGGCCTTTTGGGATCAAAGGCCAATGCCATGGCTGTCTCAGCTAGACGAGCGTTGTGGATTCACCAATGGAATGCTGATGATGATTCCAAGAAAAGTATGGAGTCTCTACCATATAAAGGTAAGGCCTTATTTGGTGACGGCCTTGATGATTTGGTATCTACAGCTACCGCGGGTAAGTCATCCGTTTTGCCTTATGTTCCCCCACAACAAAAGAAAACGCACCACTATCAGATGCAGTCCTTTCGGCCCAATAAATACAGAAGGGCCGAGGTTCTTCCTTCCTTGCTACTAGGGGAAGAGTATTGATTTTTGGAATCATATTTATGAATATTAATATTTAATATATCATATATGGTATTTAATATATGGATATATTTTAATTAATATGCGTTTATCATATATATCTGCAAATATATTATGTCAGGCTTACTAAGTGGCTGATAAATATATGCAGTCTTATATATATGACTTATGAAGTTAAGATTCCTAAAGAGAGTTCAAGCTTGAATATTACCGCTCTTTTTATATGATTATTTATTTACAGGCGATCAAATCGTACAGAATAAGATATACACAGTAGTGATATATATATATATACTATATTAAGCTAAGCTATGCTATGCTTCCTTAGTTATATAACATAAAACAACATGACATAAGTTTCACAAACAGTTTCAATTGCTAACATAAAGTGTATACTTGCAAGTTACAGATCCTTTCCTCCTGCATCTTCTCCATGACTTCTCCTCCTCCTGACTGACTTCCTTCCTTCTCTCCTTCCTTCTAACTAAAAAGTCTGCTCCTTTTATCCTATATTTTACAATTCAAACTATCATATTCTCATAGTTCTCAGTGCAAAATATAATTATAGGTGTGCCATTTACATTCCAAGGTGTCGCAAAACATGCTCTGCTCTAAGTTGGATATTCTGCTCAAGCAGGTATGGTGCCATAAAACGTGTCCTTTCCTTATACTGTACATCAAAGACCTTCCTTTGGTTATTTGAAGTGTAACAATATTTGTATGCCTGAAGCATGTTTTATCAATGGATGTGATCTCTTTTCGTAATAGTTAATTATGGTCCCTAGCTTTAACCTCTACTGGACAATTGACCAGCTAGTTTTATAATTGCCAGAGGTATTGCAAATCTTGATTCTGATCTAAATGTACACCTGTGGATTCCAGTGTCCCATTTGATTGTAAATGCATTCTTTGTTATACTGTGACCTCTCTAGCCTTATTTATGGCTAGAGCAGAATAAACCTGTTCCCTACACTATGTTTTACCATCTTGCAGTAAAACACAAATATACCGTTAAATATATAAACACATATACAAACCTAATTTCTTAAATTAGCTAAACATTACCTCATACATTCAACGTATTTCATATGTATTCCTTACTATATATATATATCCAGTATACTGTTCACTATGGTTACATCGCCTATTTATAATGAATTATATTTTGTTTCAGACAACATCCATTGCCCTAATATTATATTGAGTGCGGACAATTACCTATATGGCAACAAGAAGTAAACGGTCACCAGCCTTGTCAGGCTCCCAGGAGCAGAAGTCCTCCCAGGTTTCTGCCAATTCCAACGCATGACGTTGGGGCTCCTATGTGGAGTCCGCACCGGTGGAGGCACGTCCCAAACTCTTCAGTCATTTCTGGGTTCGTTCAGACCTGGACCCATGGGTTTTACAAATAATATCCCAAGGGTACAAACTGGAGTTTCAAGACGTCCCCCCTCACCGATTTTTCAAATCTGCGTTGCCAGTTTCTCTTCCGGACAGGGAGGTAATTTGCAACGCCATACAAAAGTTGTGTCAAAATCAGGTTGTCGTCAGGGTTCCCCGGTCACAACAAGGAGAAGACTTTTATTCAAGTCTTTTTGTGGTTCCGAAGCCGGATGGCTTGGTCAGGCCAATCCTAACCTGAAATCCCTCAATTTCTTCCTAAAAAAAAATTCAAATTCAAAATGGAGTCTCTCCGAGCAGTGATCTCCAGTCTGGAGTAAGGGATTTTATGGTGTCGGTGGACATAAAAGATACCTACTTACATATCCCCTATTTATCCTCCACATCAGGCTTACCTAAGGTTTGCAATTCAGGATTGTCTTTACCAATTTCAGACGTTGCCGTTTGGTCTGTCCACGGCTCCGAGGATTTTCACCAAGGTAATGGCGGAAATTATGGTTCTCCTTCGCAAGCAAGGGAGTCACAATTATCCCGTACTAGCGACGATCTCCTGATAAAGGCGAGATCCAGGGACAGTTGGTGAAAAACGTGGTCCTGTCTCTGAAAGTTCTTCAACAACACGGTTGGCTCCTGAACTTGCCAAAATCACAGTTGATTCCGGCAACGAGGTTGTCATTTTTAGGGATGATACTGGACACAGAACTACAGAGAATTTCTCTATCGTCCTAAGTGGATGCTGGGGTTCCTGAAAGGACCATGGGGAATAGCGGCTCCGCAGGAGACAGGGCACAAAAAAGTAAAGCTTTTACCAGATCAGGTGGTGTGCACTGGCTCCTCCCCCTATGACCCTCCTCCAGACTCCAGTTAGATTTTGTGCCCGAACGAGAAGGTGCAATCTAGGTGGCTCTCCTAAAGAGCTGCTTAGAGAAAGTTTAGCTTAGGTTTTTACTTTACAGTGAGTCCTGCTGGCAACAGGATCACTGCAACGAGGGACTTAGGGAGAAGTAGTGAACTCACCTGCGTGCAGAGTGGATTTGCTGCTTGGCTACTGGACACTAGCTCCAGAGGGACGATCACAGGTACAGCCTGGATGGTCACCGGAGCCGCGCCGCCGGCCCCCTTGCAGACGCTGAAGAGAGAAGAGGTCCAAAATCGGCGGCTGAAGACTCCTGAGTCTTCATAAAGGTAGCGCACAGCACTGCAGCTGTGCGCCATTTTCCTCTCAGCACACTTCACACAACAGTCACTGAGGGTGCAGAGCGCTGGGGGGGGCGCTCTGAGAGGCAAATAAAAACCTTATTAGAGGCAAAAAAATACCTCACATATAGCCCACAGAGGCTATATGGAGATATTTAACCCCTGCCTAACTTCAAAATAGCGGGAGACGAGGCCCGCCGTAAAAGGGGCGGGGCTATCTCCTCAGCACACAGCGCCATTTTCTCTCACAGAAAAGCTGGAGAGGAAGGCTCCCAGGCTCTCCCCTGCACTGCACTACAGAAACAGGTTAAAACAGAGAGGGGGGGCACTGATTTGGCGATATTGTATATATATAAAAGATGCTATAAGGGAGAAACACTTATATAAGGTTGTCCCTATATAATTATAGCGTTTTTGGTGTGTGCTGGCAGACTCTCCCTCTGTCTCCCCAAAGGGCTAGTGGGTCCTGTCCTCTGTCAGAGCATTCCCGGTGTGTGTGCTGTGTGTCGGTACGTGTGTGTCGACATGTATGAGGACGATGTTGGTGAGGAGGCGGAGAAATTGCCTGTAATGGTGATGTCACTCTCTAGGGAGTCGACACCGGAATGGATGGCTTATTTAGAGAATTACGTGAGAATGTCAACACGCTGCAAGGTCGGTTGACGACATGAGACGGCCGACAATCTATTAGGACCGGTCCAGGCGTCTCAGAAACACCGTCAGGGGTTTTAAAAACGCCCATTTACCTCAGTCGGTCGACACAGACACAGACACGGACACTGAATACAGTGTCGACGGTGAATAAACAAACGTATTTCTCATTAGGGCCACACGTTAAGGGCAATGAAGGAGGTGTTACGTGTTTCTGATACTACAAGTACCACAAGAAAGGGTATTATGTGGGAGTGAAAAAACTACCTGTAGTTTTTCCCTGAATCAGATAAAATAAAATGAAGTGTGTGATGATGCGTAGGGTTACCCCGATAGCAAATATTGGCGTTATACCCTTTCCCGCCAGAAATTAGGGTACGTTGGGAAACACCCTTAGGGTGATAAGGCGCTCACACGCTTATCAAGTGGCGTTACCGTCTCCAGATACGGCCGCCCTCAAGGAGCCAGCTGATAGGAAGCTGGAAAAATATCCTAAAAAGTATATACACACATACGGTGGTTATACTGCGACCAGCGATCGCCATCAGCCTGGAGATGCAGTGCTGGGTTGGCTTGGTCGGATTCCCTGACTGAAAATATTTTATTCATGTACAGCATTTAATAGGATGCATTCTATATATATGTATGTGAGATGCACAGAGGGATATTTGCTCTCTGGCATCAAGATAAGTGCGTTGTCCATATCTCCCAGAAGATGTCAGGGACACGACAGTGGTCAGGTGATACAGATCCCATACGGCAGATGGAAGTATTGCTGTATAAAGGGAAGGAGTTATTTGGGGGTCGGTCCATCGGACCTGGGGACCACAGCAACAGCTGGGAAATCCAACCTTTTTTACCCCAAGTTACATCTCAGCTAAAAAGACACCGTCTTTTCAGCCTCATCTTTCCTTTCCCATGAGGGCATGCAGGCAAAATATCTGCCCAGACATAGAGGTAAGGGAAGTAGACTGCAGCAGGCAGCCCTTTCCCAGGAAAAGAAGCCCTCCACCGCGTCTGCCAAGTCCTCAGCATGACGCTGGGGCCGTGCAAGCGGACTCAAGGTGGGGGGGTAGTCTCAAGAGTCTCAGGGCGCAGTGGGATCACTCGCAAGTTGACCCCTAGATCGTACGAGTATTATCCCAGGGGTAAAGATTGGAGATTCGAGACATCTTCTCCTCGCAGGTTCCTGAAGTCTGCTTTACCAACGGCTCCCTCCGACAGGGAGGCAGCATTGGAAACAATTCACAAGCTGTATATCCAGCAGGTGATAATCAAAGTACCCCTCCTACGACAAGGAAAAGGGTATTATTTTTCCCCCACACTTATATTGTGGTACTGAAGCCAGACGGCTTGGTGACACTTAGTCTAAATCTAAAATGTTTTGAACACTTACATAAAAAGGTTCAAATCGAGATAAAGTCACTCAGAGCAGTGATAGCGAACCGGAAAAAAGGGGGACTATATGGTGTCCCTGGGACATCAAGGATACCTCCATGTCCAAATTTTGTCCTTCTCATCAAGGGTACCTCTGGTTCGTGGTACAGAACTGTCAATATCAGTTTCAGACGATGCCGTTTGAATTATCCACGCACCCCGGGCCTTTTTACCAAGGTAATGGCCGAAAAGATGTTTCTTCAAAGAAAAAAGGCATCTAAAATTATCCCTTACTTGCACGACCTAAAAAAGGGCAAGTTCCAGAGAACAGTTGGAGGTCGGAAGAGCACTATCTAAAGTAGTTCTTCGACGGCACGACTGGATTCTAAATATTCCAAGAATCGCAGCTGTTTTCCGACGATACGTCTGCTGTTCCTAGGGATGATTCTGGACACGGTTCAGAAAAGGTTTTTCTTCCCGAGGAAAAAGCCAAGGAGTTATCCGACCTGTCAGGAACCTCCTAAAACCAGGAAAGGTGTCTGTACATCAATGCACAAGAGTCCTGGGAAAAATGGTGGCTTTTTACGAAGCAATTCCATTCGGCAGATTCCATGCAAGAATTTTCCAAAGGGATCTGTTGGACAAATGGTCAGGGTCGCATCCTCAGATGCACCTGCGAATAACCCTGTCGCCAAGGACAAGGGTATATCTTCTGTGGTGGTTGCAAAAGGCTCATCTATTGGAGGGCCGCAGATTCGGCATACAGGATTTGATCCTGGTGACCACGGACGCCAGCCTGAGAGGTTGGGGAGCAGTCACACAAGGAAGAAACTTCCAGGGGGTATGGACGAACCTGGAAAAGTCTCTTCACATAAACATTCTGGTACTAAGAGCAATCTAAAATGCTCTAAGCCAGGCGGAACCACTCCTGCAAGGAAAACCGGTGTTGATTCAGTCGGACAACATCACGGCGGTCGCCCATTGTAAACAGACAGGGCGGCACAAGAAGCAGGAGTGCAATGGCAGAAGCTGCCAACATTCTTCGCTGGGCGGAGAATCACGTAATAGCACTGTCAGCAGTGTTCTTCCCGGGCGTTGGACAACTGGGAAGCAGACTCCTCAGCAGACACGATATTCACCCGGGAGAGGGGGGTCTTCATCCAGAAGTCTTCCACATGCTAATAAACTGTTGGGAAAGACCAATGGTAGACATGATGGCGTCTCGCCTCAAGGACAAGTATTGCGCCAGGTCAAGAGATCCACAGGCAATAGCAGTGGACGCACTGGTAACACCTTGGGTGTACAAATCAGTATATGTGTTTTCCTCCTCTGCCTCTCATACCAAGGTATTGAAGATTATACGGTGAGGAGGAGTAAGAACAATACTAGTGGCTCCGGATTAGCCAAGAAGGACTTTGGTACCCGGAACTTCAAGAGTTGGTCACGGACGACCCGTGCCTCTACTTCTGAGAAGGGACCTGCTACAACAGGGTCCCTGTCTCTTTCAAGACTTACCGCGGCTGCGTTTGACGGCATGGCGGTTGAACGCCAGATCCTAAAAGGAAAGGCATTCCAGAAGAAGTCATTCCTACCTTGATTAAGGCAAGGAAGGAAGTCACCGCGAAACATTATCACCTGCATTTGGCGAAAATATGTCGCGTGGTGCGAGGATCGGAGTGTTCCGACGGAGGAATTTCACTGGGTCGTTTCTACATTTCCTACAATCAGGATTGTCTATGGGTCTCAAATTGAGATCTATTAAGGTTCAAATTTCGGCCCTGTCAATATTCTTCCAAAAAGAATTGGCCTCAGTTCCTGAGGTACAGACTTTTGTTAAAGGGTACTGCATATACAGCCCTCCTGTGGTGCCTCCGGTGGCACCGTGGGATCTAAATGTCGTTTTAGATTTCCTCAAATCCCATTGGTTTGAACCATTGAAAAAGGTGGATTTTAATATCTCACATGGGAAGTGACTATGTTACTGGCCCTGGCTTCCGCCAGGAGAGTATCTGAATTGGCGGCTTTATCTTATAAAAGCCCTTATCTAATCTTCCATTCGGATAGGGCAGAACTGAGGACTCGTCCGCATTTTCTCCCTATGGTGGTATCAGCGTTTCACCTGAACCAACCTATTGTGGTGCCTGCGGCCACTGGCGACTTGGAGGACTCCAAGTTGTTGGACGTTGTCAGAGCCTTAAAAATATACATTTCAAGCACGGCTGAAGTCAGAAAATCTGACTCGCTGTTGATACTATATGCACCCAACAAGTTGGGTGCCCCTGCTTCTAAGCAGACGATTGCTCGTTGGATTTGTAACACAATTCAACTTGCTCATTCTGTGGCAGGCCTGCCACAGCCTAAATCTGTTAAGGCCCATTCCACAAGGAAGGTGGGCTCATCTTGGGCGGCTGCCCGAGGGGTCTCGGCATTACATTCTGCCGAGCAGCTACGTGGTCGGGGGAAAACACGTTTGTAAAATTCTACAAATTTGATACCCTGGCAAAAGAGGACTTGGAATTCTCTCATTCGGTGCTGCAGAGTCATCCGCACTCTCCCGGCCCGTTTGGGAGCTTGGTATAATCCCCATGGTCCTTTCAGGAACCCCAGCATCCACTTAGGACGATAGAGAAAATAAGAATTTACTTACCGATAATTCTATTTCTCGGAGTCCGTAGTGGATGCTGGGCGCCCATCCCAAGTGCGGATTATCTGCAATACTGTACATAGTTATTGTACAAATTCGGGTTATATTGTTAAGGAGCCATCTTTAAGAGGCTCTTTCTGTTATCATACTGTTAACTGGGTTAGATCACAAGTTGTACGGTGTGATTGGTGTGGCTGGTATGAGTCTTACCCGGGATTCAAATTGCCTCCCTTATTGTGTACGCTCGTCCGGCACAGTACCTAACTGGAGTCTGGAGGAGGGTCATAGGGGGAGGAGCCAGTGCACACCACCTGATCTGGTAAAAAGCTTTACTTTTTTGTGCCCTGTCTCCTGCGGAGCCGCTATTCCCCATGGTCCTTTCAGGAACCCCAGCATCCACTACGGACTCCGAGAATAGAATTATCGGTAAGTAAATTCTTATTTTTTCTACTGGTGGAAAAAGCTCAGGAACTTCAAGAGCCTGGTTCAGAGCCTGGTCAAACAAATTCTGAAACCACCAAGGGTGTCAATCCATCAGTGCACTCAGTTGCTGGGGAAGATGGTGGCGACCTACGAGGCCATTCAGTTTGGCAGATTGCATGCCAGAGTATTTCAGTGGCACCTGTTGGACAAGTGGTCCGGATCCCACCTACACATGCACCGGAAGATAGTCCTGTCCTCAAAGACCAGAATATCGCTCCTGTGGTGGCTGCACAGCTCTCACCTCCTGGAGGGATGCAGGTTTGGAATCCAGGACTGGATCCTAATGACCACGGATGCAAGTCTCCGAGGCTGGGGTGCAGTCACGCAAGGGGTAAACTTTCAAGGAAGATGGTCAAGGCAGGAATTTTGTCTCCACATAAACGTTCTGGAGTTAAGGGCCATTTACAACTGCCTAGTACAGGCGGAACATCTTCTTCGCAATCTGCCCGTGCTGATCCAATCGGACAATGTGACAGCAGTAGCGTACATAAACCGCCAAGATGGAACAAAAAGCAGAGCGGCAATGGCAGAAGTCACAAAGGTTCTTCGCTGGGCAGAGAAGCATACAAGAGCGCTGTCAGCTATCTTCATTCCAGGAGTGGACAAGTGGGAAGCAGACTTTCTCAGCCGACACGATCTCCGTCCAGGAGAATGGGGCCTCCATCAAGAGGTCTTCACGGAAATCACAAGTCGTTGAGGAATTCCTCACATAGACATGATGGCGTTGCGCCTCAATAAAAAGCTTCAGAGATATTGTTCCAGGTCCAGGGACCCTCAAGCAATAGCAGTGGATGCACTGGTGACACCGTGGGTGTTTCCGTTGGTGTATGTGTTCCCTCCACTTCCTCTCATTCCAAAAGTTCTAAAGATCATAAGAAGAACAAAGGTTTGAGCGATCCTCATTGCCCCAGACTGGCCAAGGAGGGCTTAGTATCCAGATCATCAGGAATTACTCATAGGAGATCCCTGGCCTCTTCCTCTGCGCGAGGACCTGTTGCTGCAGGGGCCATGCGTATACCAAGACTTACCGCGGCTACGTTTGACGGCATGGCGGTCGAACGCCAGATCTTAGCTCGGAAGGGCATTCCCAGTGAAGTCATTCCCACGCTACTTCAGGCCAGGAAGGGAGTAACGTCTAAACATTACCACCGCATTTAAAGGAAGTATGTATCTTGGTGTGAATCCAAGAAGGCTCCTGCGGCAGAGTTTCAGCTAGGACGTTTTGTCCATTTTCTACAAGCAGGTGTAGAGGCGGGCCTAAAGTTGGGCTCAATTAAGGTTCAAATTTCAGACCTATCGGTTTTCTTTCAAAAACAATTGGCCTCCCTTCCTGAAGTTCAAACTTTCGTGAAGGGTGTGTTACACATCCAACCTCCATATGTGCCTTCTGTGGCACCATGGGATCTTAACGTGGTGTTTCAGTCCCTTCAGTCACATTGGTTTGAGCCTTTACAGACGGTGGAGTTGACGTTTCTCACTTGGAAAAGTGGTCATCCTGTTGGCTTTTGCGTCCGCAAGACGCGTGTCAGTTAAGCGGCCTTGTCTCACAAGAGCCCTTATTTAATCTTTCATGAAGACAATTTCTGCCGAAGGTGGTTTAATCTTTCCACATGAACCAACCTGTTGTGGTACCAGTGGCTACTGACTCTTTCGTTGAGTCAAAATCTTTGGATGTGGTCAGAGCTCTGAAAGTCTATGTCGCCAGGACGGCTCGGGTTAGGAAAACCGAAGCTCTGTTTGTCCTGTATGCCCCCAACAACATTGGGTGTCCTGCTTCCAAACAAACAATTGCACGCTGGATCTGTAACACGATTCAGCATGCTCATTCCACGGCCGGATTACCATTACCGGAATCGGTGAAGGCCCATTCTACTAGGAAGGTGGGCTCTTCTTGGGCGGCTACCTGAGGGGTCTCAGCATTACAACTTTGCCGAGCTGCTACTTGGTCGGGTTCAAACACTTTTACGAAGTTTTACAAGTTTGATACCCTGGCCGATGACTACCTAAAGTTTGGTCGATCGGTGCTGCAGAGTTATCCGCACACTCCCGCCCGTTCTAGAGCTTTGGTATAATCCCATGGTTTTTTTGGTGTCCCCAGCATCCTCTAGGACGTATGAGAACATAGGATTTTAATACCTACCGGTAAATCCTTTTCTCTTAATCCATAGAGGATGCGAGCGCCCGTCCCAGTGCGTACTGAATCTGCAGTTATTAATTTTGGTTACGCGCATGTTGTGTTATGTTTATAGCCAGCCTGTTGTTGTCATTGATTCATGCCGTTGGCTTGGTTTCTGTTGAATGCCACGTTTATTCGGCGTGTTTGCGGTGTGTACTGGTATGAATTTCACCTTAGTTAACAATAAATCCTTTCCTCGAAATTTGTCCGTCTCCCTGGGCACAGTTCCTATAACTGGAGTCTGGAGGAGGGGCATAGAGGGAGGAGCCAGTGCACACCCCTTTTTTCAAAGTCTTAAAGTGCCCATGTCTCCTGCGGATCCCGTCTATACCCCATGGTTCTTTTGGTGTCCCCAGCATTCTCTACGGACTAAGAGAAAAGGATTTACCGGTAGCTATTAAAATACTATTTTTTCTTGACCTGGGAGATCATATTCCCTTTTTTTTTTTCTTTTTTTTTCCTGACCTAATGCTAGTCCTGTCGGCTTTTTGGATGTTGTCCAAACATTGCAGGTTTTATTTCTCTGGCTACGTTGGTTTGGTGGTCGTTTGGTCTATTGGTCCTTTAGAACACTCATCGGTGGAACTTGTCACCAAATAGCCCACTATTCACCAGGCTTATGTCTATTTAGGTCAGCCGGTGCCTGACCCTTTCCAGGTGCAGTTTCCTCGGACTGTGAATGTCTCTTGGACATCGTGGTAGGGTGTCTCGGTTGAGCAGCTTTGCTGGGCGGCTCCTTGGTCTCTGTGTAGTCTTTCTCCACCATTTTCGAGGTACCATACTTTCTGGCCATTGATGCCAGCTTTGGGCATCAGTGGCTTCAAAGTGGGAAAGAGAATTAGGGTGAAATAGGAAAGATTTTTTTGTACTCAACATATAATCAAATCCTCTGAGTCCATCTGGTAAACACTGCGTTTTTTTATTGTTAGTTGTACTGTTGCATGCTGCAGACTCATTTCAGTTTTGTTTCGATTTGCTAAAACGTTGTAGGGGTGTGGGTGGGGTGAGAGTTTCAGCTCCTATAGTTTAGCCTTCCATCTAAACCCACAATCTGCAAAGTTACCAAGATATGCACTGTGTCTATTGCTAAATCTATCCAGATTAATGTCAGATATTTGTCAAAATGTAGTAACTGAATGGGGACAATAATAAATTAATACTAGTACTCTAATAAAGTTTCAACCTGAAATGCATATTATTCTCTCCCCAGGCCTCATTGCCAGTACAGGAATACCTGTCCATGCCCTTTGACTGCATGCATAAACAGTATGAGATAGCACGCCATCTCCCTGCACCACTGTACGTGCTGTTTGTGCAGGCCAGCGCCTACAGCCAGGCATGTGGTGAGTAACCATTTTATTTATGGTGTTCCCTTTCACATTTTCAGTTGTCGTTTCACTTTAAGCTTGGAATTTTTCCAGCACTGGATACAAAGGTAAAAGTTTGGATCTATAAAAGGTTTAACAAACTACCAAATATACCAAACTTGAAAGAATATACCAAATTTAACATGTTCTAAACTAAGTTGTTACTTGATGTCCAGAGTTTAGTGGGTCCCGCAACATCTTGCGCATGTGTGCAGCTGCTCAGATTGCTCCTCACTTCTTACTTTGAGAATCCAGCAATGTCTGTTGCCATTTTTTATTCAGACAGGTAGCATGATGTCTACTAACATTATGCTATCAGCAGGAGTTGGCTAAACGGCAGCAGGAACGTTCAAGAGGTACAGTAACCAGGTTTCTTGAACGTTCCTAAGTAAAATCTTTCTCTATCGTCCATGAGGTATTTTGGATGTTTGGCACTACTAAATCGTTTGACCCAGTCTACTGTGAATATTCCACAGCTTGTAGTACATCCCAAGGGATGCAACTGAGGGTTTTCTATTTTCCGATCTCTTTGCTGGAACCTCATGAAATTACATTTCTCTTTCATCCAGTCTGGGGGACGGACACTGGACCATGGGGTTGCTTGAGGGATCCGTAGGAGATGGCACTTAACTAGACTAATATAACTTTGAGAGTAACTCCTGCCCTTTGAGCTCTTCCCTTCTAAAACCTGTGCTCTACAGTGTTTAAATGCTTATGGAAAGCAGACTAGACATCATGGATCATAGCAGGGATCATAGGGTAGATGTAATAGGGTGCGATTTCGGAAAACGTGCGATTTTTACGGTAAATTTGCACGTCTTCCGAAAATCGCAAATGTAATAGCTTGCGAATTTGTTAAAAATCGCAAGTTTTGAACATATACCAAATATCGCAAGTGAAAAATTGCATCCAGATGTTTTCCCATCGAAAACAATGAAAATCGCAAATGTAATAGGATGCGTTTTTTTTTGTTTGTTTTTTTTGCTTGCGCGCACAAAACCTTACCAAAAATCGCCAGAACAATAGACCAGGTTTAAACTGGCGATTTTTGGAGAAGCATGCACAGATCAGTGAGATATATATATATATATATATATATATATATATATATATATATATTATTTCTCTGACGTCCTAGTGGATGCTGGGAACTCCGTAAGGACCATGGGGAATAGCGGCTCCGCAGGAGACTGGGCACAACTAAAGAAAGCTTTAGGACTACCTGGTGTGCACTGGCTCCTCCCACTATGACCCTCCTCCAGACCTCGGTTAGAATTTTGTGCCCGGCTGAGCTGGATGCACACTAGGGGCTCTCCTGAGCTCCTAGAAAAAGAGTATATTTTAGGTTTTTTATTTTCAGTGAGATCTGCTGGCAACAGACTCACTGCTACGAGGGACTTAGGGGAGAGAAGCGAACCTACCTGCTTGCAGCTAGCTTGGGCTTCTTAGGCTACTGGACACCATTAGCTCCAGAGGGATCGAACACTGGGCCCGTCCATGATCGTCCAGTCCCGGAGCTGCGCCGCCGTCCCCCTTGCAGAGCCAGAAGCAAGAAGATCTTCCTCAAAATCGGCGGCTGAAGACTCCTGTCTTCATTAAGGTAGCGCACAGCACTGCAGCTGTGCGCCATTGCTCCCTGTGCACACCACACACTCCGGTCACTATGGGTGCAGGGCGCTGGGGGGATGGGGGGGGGGCACCCTGGGCAGCAATTTGAGTACCTTACAGGTGGCAAACACACATAATATAGCTTACTAGGCTATATATGTGTAAAATACCCCTGCCACATTAATTTAATAAAAGCGGGAGAAGTCCGCCGAAAAAGGGGCGGGGCTATCTCCCTCAGCACACTGGCACCATTTCCTCTCACAGCTCCGCTGGAAGGATCGCTCCCAGGCTCTCCCCTGCAGTTTCAGACTACATAAGGGTAAAAAAGAGAGGGGGGGCACTAAATTTAGGCGCAATTCTATGTAATAAGCAGCTATAAGGGAAATCACTGTGAGTAGTTTAAATCCCGGCATTATATAGCGCTCTGGTGTGTGCTGGCATACTCTCTCTCTCTGTCTCCCCAAAGGGCTTTGTGGGGTCCTGTCCTCAGACAGAGCATTCCCTGTGTGTGTGCGGTGTGTCGGTACGTCTGTGTCGACATGTTTGATGAGGAGGCTTATGTGGAGGCGGAGCAGGTGCCTATAAATGTGATGTCACCCCCTGCGGGGTCGACACCTGAGTGGATGGATATGTGGAAGGAAGTACGTGACAGTGTCAACTCCTTACACAAAAGGTTTGACGACATGACAGATGTGGGACAGCCGGCTTCTCAGCCCGTGCCTGCCCAGGCGTCTCAAAAGCCATCGGGGGCCCTAAAACGCCCGCTACCGCAGATGGCAGATACAGACGTCGACACGGATACTGACTCCAGTGTCGACGACGGTGAGACCACGGTACATTCCAATAGGGCCATCCATTACATGATTACGGCAATGAAAGATGTGTTGCACATTTCTGATCTTTACCCAGGTACCACAAAAAAGGGTATTATGTTTGGGGAGAAAAAGCAACCAGTGGTTTTTCCCCCATCTGATGAGTTGAATGAAGTGTGTGATGAAGCGTGGGCTTCCCCCAATAAGAAACTGGTGATTTCTAAAAGATAACTAATGGCGTACCCTTTCCCGCCAGAGGATAGGTCACGTTGGGAGACATCCCCTAGGGTGGATAAAGCGCTCACACGCTTGTCAAAAAAGGTGGCACTACCGTCTCCGGATACGGCCGCCCTAAAGGAGCCTGCAGATAGAAAGCAGGAGGCTATCCTGAAGTCTGTTTATACTGCGACCGGCTATTGCTTCAGCATGGATGTGCAGTGCTGCAGCCGCGTGGTCAGATTCCCTGTCTGATAACATTGATACCCTGGACAGGGACACTATATTGCTAAACATAGAGCATATTAAGGATGCACTCTTATATATGAGAGATGCCCAGAGGGATATTTGCCGGCTGGCATCTAGAGTAAATGCAATGTCCATATCTGCCAGGAGGGTATTGTGGACCCGGCAATGGACAGGTGATGCAGATTCTAAAAGGCACATGGAGGTTTTGCCTTACAAAGGTGAGGAATTGTTTGGGGAGGGTCTCTCGGACCTTGTCTCCACAGCAACTGCTGGAAAGTCGACATTTTTACCCCATGTTCCCTCACAGCCAAAGAAAGCACCGTATTATCAGGTACAGTCCTTTCGGCCCCAGAAAGGCAAGCGGGTTAAAGGCGCGTCCTTTCTGCCCAGAGGCAGAGGCAGGGGGAAAAGGCTGCACCATACAGCCAGTTCCCAGGAGCAAAAGCCCTCTCCCGCTTCCTCTAAGTCCACCGCATGACGCTGGGGCTCCACAGGCGGAGCCAGGTGCGGTGGGGGCCCATCTCCGGAACTTCAGCGACCAGTGGGCTCGCTCACAGGTAGATCCCTGGATTCTACAAGTGGTATCTCAGGGTTACAAGCTGGAATTCGAGACGTCTCCCCCTCGCCGTTTCCTCAAATCAGCTTTGCCAACAACTCCCCTAGACATGGAGGCAGTGCTGGAGGCAATTCACAAGCTGTACTCTCAGCAGGTGATAATCAAGGTACCCCTCCTGCAACAGGGAAGGGGTTATTATTCCACGTTGTTTGTGGTACCGAAACCGGACGGTTCGGTGAGACCCATTTTAAATCTAAAATCACTGAACACTTACATAAGAAGGTTCAAGTTCAAAATGGAATCGCTCAGAGCGGTTATTGCGAGCCTGGACGAGGGGGATTACATGGTATCACTGGACATCAAGGATGCTTACCTGCATGTCCCCATTTACCCTCCTCACCAGGAGTACCTCAGATTTGTGGTACAGGACTGTCATTACCAATTCCAGACGTTGCCGTTTGGTCTATCCACGGCTCCGAGGGTATTTACCAAGGTAATGGCAGAAATGATGATACTCCTTCGAAAAAAGGGAGTCATAATTATCCCGTACTTGGACGATCTCCTTATAAAGGCGAGGGAACAGTTGTTGATCGGAGTAGCACTAGCTCAGACAGTGCTACAACAGCACGGCTGGATCCTGAATATCCCGAAATCGCAGCTGGTTCCTACAACGCGTCTACTGTTCCTGGGGATGGTTCTGGACACAGAACAGAAAAAAGTGTTTCTCCCGGAGGAGAAGGCCAGGGAGTTGTCATCTCTTGTAAGAGACCTCCTGAAACCAAAACAGGTGTCGGTGCATCACTGCACGCGAGTCCTGGGAAAGATGGTAGCTTCTTACGAAGCAATTCCATTCGGCAGGTTCCATGCAAGGATCTTTCAGTGGGATCTGCTGGACAAGTGGTCCGGATCGCATCTTCAGATGCATCGGCTGATAACCTTGTCCCCAAGGGCCAGGGTGTCTCTACTGTGGTGGCTGCAGAGTGCTCATCTTCTAGAGGGCCGCAGATTCGGCATGCAGGACTGGGTCCTAGTGACCACGGATGCCAGCCTTCGAGGCTGGAGGTCAGTCACTCAGGGAAGAAATTTCCAAGGACTATGGTCAAGTCAGGAGACTGTCCTACACATAAATATTCTGGAACTAAGGGCCATTTACAATGCCCTAAGTCAGGCAAGGCCCCTGCTTCAACACCAGCCGGTACTGATTCAGTCAGACAACATCACGGCGGTCGCCCATGTAAACCGACAGGGCGGCACAAGAAGCAGGATGGCGATGGCAGAAGCCACAAGGATTCTCCGTTGGGCGGAGAATCACGTGTTAGCACTGTCAGCAGTGTTCATTCCGGGAGTGGACAACTGGGAAGCAGACTTCCTCAGCAGGCACGACCTCCACCCGGGAGAGTGGGGACTTCATCCAGAAGTCTTCCAAATGATTGTACACCAGTGGGAAAGGCCACAGGTGGACATGATGGCGTCCCGCCTCAACAAAAAGCTAAAAAGATATTGCGCCAGGTCAAGGGACCCTCAGGCGATAGCTGTGGACGCTCTGGTAACACCGTGGGTGTACCAGTCGGTATATGTGTTCCCTCCTGTGCCTCTCATACCCAAGGTACTGAGAATAATAAGAAAGAGAGGAGTACGAACTATACTCGTGGTTCCGGATTGGCCAAGAAGATCTTGGTACCCAGAACTTCAAGAAATGATCTCAGAGGACTCATGGCCTCTGCCGCTCAGACAGGACCTGCTGCAGCAGGGACCCTGTCTGTTCCAAGACTTACCGCGGCTGCGTTTGACGGCATGGCGGTTGAACACCGGATCCTAAAGGAAAAAGGCATTCCGGAGGAAGTCATTCCTACGCTGATTAAGGCGAGGAAAGATGTGACCGTAACACATTATCACCGTATTTGGCGAAAATATGTTGCTTGGTGTGAGGCCAGAAAGGCCCCAACGGAGGAATTTCAACTGGGTCGTTTTCTGCACTTCCCACAGTCAGGAGTGTCTATGGGCCTAAAATTGGGTTCCATTAAGGTCCAGATTTCGGCTCTGTCCATTTTCTTCCAAAAAGAACTGGCTTCACTGACTTTTGTTAAGGGAGTGCTGCATATTCAGCCCCCGTTGTGCCTCCAGTGGCACCGTGGGATCTCAACGTGGTGTTGGATTTCCTGAAGTCGCATTGGTTTGAGCCACTTAAAACCGTGGAGCTAAAATACCTCACGTGGAAAGTGGTCATGCTGTTGGCCTTGGCGTCGGCCAGGCGTGTATCAGAATTGGCGGCTTTGTCATGCAAAAGCCCTTATCTGATTTTTCATGTGGATAGGGCGGAATTGAGGACGCGTTCCCAATTCCTTCCTAAGGTGGTATCCGCTTTTCATGTGAACCAAACTATTGTGGTGCCTGCGGCTACTCGGGACTTGGAGGACTCCAAGTTGCTGGACGTAGTCAGGGCCCTGAAAATATATGTTTCCAGGACGGCTGGAGTCAGAAAAACTGACTCGCTATTTATCCTGTATGCACCCAACAAGCTGGGTGCTCCTGCTTCTAAGCAGACTATTGCTCGCTGGATCTGTAGCACGATTCAACTTGCACATTCTGCGGCTGGACTGCCGCATCCTAAATCTGTAAAGGCCCATTCCACGAGGAAAGTGGGCTCTTCTTGGGCGGCTGCCTGAGGGGTCTCGGCTTTACAACTTTGCCGAGCTGCTACTTGGTCGGGTTCAAACACTTTTGCAAGATTCTACAAGTTTGATACCCTGGCTAAGGAGGACCTTGAGTTTGCTCATTCGGTGCTGCAGAGTCATCCGCACTCTCCCGCCCGTTTGGGAGCTTTGGTATAATCCCCATGGTCCTTACGGAGTTCCCAGCATCCACTAGGACGTCAGAGAAAATAAGATTTTACTCACCGTTAAATCTATTTCTCGTAGTCCGTAGTGGATGCTGGGCGCCCATCCCAAGTGCGGATTGTCTGCAAAACTTGTATATAGTTATTGCTTAACTAAAGGGTTATTGTTATGAGCCATCTGTTGGTGAGGCTCAGTTGTTATTCATACTGTTAACTGGGTATAGCATCACGAGTTATACGGTGTGATTGGTGTGGCTGGTATGAGTCTTACCCGGGATTCAAAATCCTTCCTTATTGTGTCAGCTCTTCCGGGCACAGTATCCTAACTGAGGTCTGGAGGAGGGTCATAGTGGGAGGAGCCAGTGCACACCAGGTAGTCCTAAAGCTTTCTTTAGTTGTGCCCAGTCTCCTGCGGAGCCGCTATTCCCCATGGTCCTTACGGAGTTCCCAGCATCCACTACGGACTACGAGAAATAGATTTACCGGTGAGTAAAATCTTCTTTTATATATATATATATATATATATATATATATATATATATATATATATATATATATATATATATATATATATATATATATATATATATATATAATGTGTGTATAAAATATATATTTCTCTATCGTCCTAGTGGATGCTGGGGTTCCTGAAAGGACCATGGGAATAGCGGCTCCGCAGGAGACAGGGCACAAAAAGTAAAGCTTTTCCAGATCAGGTGGTGTGCACTGGCTCCTCCCCCTATGACCCTCCTCCAGACTCCAGTTAGATTTTTGTGCCCGGCCGAGAAGGGTGCAATCTAGGTGGCTCTCCTAAAGAGCTGCTTAGAAAAAGTTTAGCTTAGGTTTTTTATTTTACAGTGAGTCCTGCTGGCAACAGGATCACTGCAACGAGGGACTGAGGGGAGAAGAAGTGAACTCACCTGCGTGCAGGATGGATTGGCTTCTTGGCTACTGGACATCAGCTCCAGAGGGACGATCACAGGTACAGCCTGGATGGTCACCGGAGCCGCGCCGCCGGCCCTCTTGCAGATGCTGAAGTCAGAAGAGGTCCAGAATCGGCGGCTGAAGACTCCTGCAGTCTTCTAAAGGTAGCGCACAGCACTGCAGCTGTGCGCCATTTTCCTCTCAGCACACTTCACACGCAGTCACTGAGGGTGCAGGGCGCTGGGGGGGGGGCGCCCTGGGAGGCAAATGTAACCTATATAAAGGCTAAAAATACCTCACATATAGCCCCCAGAGGCTATATGGAGATATTTAACCCCTGCCTGGATTCACTAAATAGCGGGAGACGAGCCCGCCGGAAAAGGGGCGGGGCCTATCTCCTCAGCACACGGCGCCATTTCCTCTCACAGCTCCGCTGGTCAGGACGGCTCCCAGGTCTCTCCCCTGCACCGCACTACAGAAACAGGGTAAAACAGAGAGGGGGGGCAAATTTATGGCGATATTTTGATATATATAAAGCAGCTATAAGGGAGCACTTATTATAAGGCTATCCCTGTTATATATAGCGCTTTTGGTGTGTGCTGGCAAACTCTCCCTCTGTCTCCCCAAAGGGCTAGTGGGTCCTGTCTTCGTTAGGAGCATTCCCTGTGTGTCTGCAGTGTGTCGGTACGTGTGTGTCGACATGTATGAGGACGATATTGGTGTGGAGGCGGAGCAATTGCCAAATATGAGGATGTCACCCCCTAGGGAGTCGACACCAGAATGGATGCCTTTATTTATGGAACTACGGGATAGTGTCAACACGCTAAAGCAGTCGTTTGACGACATGAGACGGCCGGACAATCGATTAGTGCCTGTCGAGGCGACTCAAACACCGTCCGGGGCTGTGAAACGCCCTTTGCCTCAGTCGGTCGACACAGACCCAGACACAGGCACTGACTCCAGTGGTGACGGTGACGAATCAACCGTATTTTCCAGTAGGGCCACACGTTATATGATTTTGGCAATGAAGGAGGCGTTACATTTAGCTGATACTACAGGTACCACTAAACAGGGTATTATGTGGGGTGTGAAAGAACTACCTATAGTTTTTCCTGAATCAGAAGAATTAAATGACGTGTGTAATGAAGCGTGGGTTGCCCCTGATAAAAAGCTGATAATTTCAAAGAAATTATTGGCATTATACCCTTTCCCGCCAGAGGTTAGGGAGCGCTGGGAAACACCTCCTAGGGTGGACAAGGCGCTAACACGCTTATCTAAACAAGTGGCGTTACCCTCTCCTGAGACGGCCGCACTTAAAGATCCATCAGATAGGAGGATGGAAAATATCCAAAAAAGTATATACACACATGCAGGTGTTATACTACGACCAGCTATAGCGACTGCCTGGATGTGCAGTGCTGGGGTAGTTTGGTCAGAGTCCCTGATTGAAAATATTGATACCCTGGACAGGGACAATATTTTACTGTCGTTAGAACAAATAAAGGATGCATTTCTTTATATGCGTGATGCACAGAGGGATATCTGCACACTGGCATCACGGGTAAGTGCTATGTCCATTTCGGCCAGAAGAGCTTTATGGACGCGACAGTGGACAGGCGATGCGGATTCAAAACGACATATGGAAGTTTTGCCGTATAAAGGGGAGGAGTTATTTGGAGTCGGTCTATCAGATTTGGTGGCCACGGCTACAGCCGGGAAATCCACCTTTCTACCTCAAGTCACTCCCCAACAGAAAAAGGCACCGACTTTTCAACCGCAGCCCTTTCGTTCCTTTAAAAATAAGAGAGCAAAGGGCTATTCATATCTGCCACGAGGCAGAGGTCGAGGGAAGAGACAGCAACAGGCAGCTCCTTCCCAGGAACAGAAGCCTTCCCCGGCTTCTACAAAAGCCTCAGCATGACGCTGGGGCTTCTCAAGCGGACTCGGGGACGGTGGGTGGTCGTCTCAAAAATTACAGCGCGCAGTGGGCTCACTCGCAGGTAGATCCCTGGATCCTGCAGATAATATCTCAGGGGTACAGGTTGGAATTAGAGACAGATCCACCTCGCCGTTTCCTGAAGTCTGCTTTACCAACGTCCCCCTCCGAAAGGGAGACGGTTTTGGAAGCCATTCACAAGCTGTACTCTCAGCAGGTGATAGTCAAGGTACCTCTTCTACAACAAGGGAAGGGGTATTATTCCACTCTTTTTGTGGTACCGAAGCCGGATGGCTCGGTAAGGCCTATTCTAAATCTGAAGTCCTTGAACCTGTACATAAAGAGGGGGACTTTATGGTATCCTTGGACATCAAGGATGCGTATCTCCACGTTCCAATTTACCCCTCACACCAGGGGTACCTCAGGTTCGTTGTACAAAACTGTCACTATCAGTTTCAGACGCTGCCGTTCGGATTGTCCACGGCACCTCGGGTCTTTACAAAGGTAATGGCCGAGATGATGATTCTTCTTCGAAGAAAAGGCATATTAATTATCCCATACTTGGACGATCTCCTAATAAGGGCAAGGTCCAGAGAACAGCTAGAGATGGGATTAGCACTGTCGCAAGAAGTGCTAAAACAGCACGGGTGGATTCTGAATATTCCAAAATCCCAGTTAATGCCGACAACTCGTCTGCTGTTCCTAGGGATGATTCTGGACACGGTTCAGAAAAAGGTTTTTCTCCCGGAGGAAAAAGCCAAGGAGTTATCCGAGCTTGTCAGGAACCTCCTAAAACCAGGAAAGGTGTCTGTACATCAATGCACAAGAGTCCTGGGAAAAATGGTGGCTTCTTACGAAGCAATTCCATTCGGCAGATTCCACGCAAGAATTTTCCAAAGGGATCTGTTGGACAAATGGTCAGGGTCGCATCTTCAGATGCACCTGCGGATAACCCTGTCTCCAAGGACAAGGGTGTCTCTTCTGTGGTGGTTGCAGAGTGCTCATCTATTGGAGGGCCGCAGATTCGGCATACAGGATTGGATCCTGGTGACCACGGACGCCAGCCTGAGAGGCTGGGGAGCAGTCACACAAGGAAGAAACTTCCAGGGAGTATGGACGAGCCTGGAAACGTCTCTTCACATAAACATTCTGGAACTAAGAGCAATATACAATGCTCTAAGCCAGGCAGAACCTCTGCTTCAGGGAAAACCGGTGTTGATCCAGTCGGACAACATCACGGCAGTCGCCCATGTGAACAGACAGGGCGGCACAAGAAGCAGGAGTGCAATGGCAGAAGCTGCAAGGATTCTTCGCTGGGCAGAGAATCATGTGATAGCACTGTCAGCAGTGTTCATCCCGGGAGTGGACAACTGGGAAGCAGACTTCCTCAGCAGACACGATCTTCACCCGGGAGAGTGGGGACTTCATCCAGAAGTCTTCCACTTGCTGGTAACCCGTTGGGAAAGACCAATGGTGGACATGATGGCGTCTCGCCTCAACAAAAAACTGGACAGGTATTGCGCCAGGTCAAGAGATCCGCAGGCAATAGCTGTGGACGCGCTGGTAACGCCTTGGGTGTACCAGTCGGTGTATGTGTTTCCTCCTCTGCCTCTCATACCAAAAGTATTGAGAATTATACGGCAAAGAGGCGTAAGGACGATACTAGTGGTTCCGGATTGGCCAAGAAGGACTTGGTACCCGGAACTTCAAGAGATGATCACGGAAGATCCGTGGCCTCTACCTCTAAGGAGGGACTTGCTTCAGCAGGGTCCCTGTCTGTTTCAAGACTTACCGCGGCTGCGTTTGACGGCATGGCGGTTGAACGCCGGATCCTAAAGGAAAAAGGCATGCCGGAAGAAGTCATTCCTACTTTGATTAAAGCAAGGAAGGAAGTAACCGTGCAACATTATCACCAAATTTGGCGAAAATATGTTGCGTGGTGCGAAGATCGGAGTGCTCCGACGGAGGAATTTCAACTGGGTCGATTCCTACATTTCCTGCAATCAGGATTGTCTATGGGTCTCAAATTGGGATCTATTAAGGTTCAAATTTCGGCCCTGTCGATTTTCTTTCAAAAAGAATTGGCTTCAGTCCCTGAAGTCCAGACCTTTGTTAAGGGAGTGCTACATATACAGCCTCCAGTGGCACCGTGGGATCTCAATGTGGTTTTGGACTTTCTAAAATCTCATTGGTTTGAACCACTAAAGAAGGTGGATTTGAAATATCTCACATGGAAAGTGACCATGCTTCTAGCCCTGGCTTCGGCCAGGAGAGTGTCAGAACTGGCAGCTTTATCTTACAAAAGCCCATATCTGATTTTCCATTCGGACAGGGCAGAACTGCGGACTCGTCCGCATTTTCTCCCTAAGGTGGTGTCAGCATTTCATCTGAAACAGCCTATTGTAGTGCCTGCGGCTACAAGTGACTTGGAGGACTCCAAGTTACTGGACGTTGTCAGAGCATTAAAAATATATATTGCAAGGACAGCTGGAGTCAGAAAATCTGACTCGTTGTTTATATTGTATGCACCCAACAAGATGGGTGCTCCTGCGTCTAAGCAGACGATTGCTCGTTGGATCTGTAGCACAATCCAACTTGCACATTCTGTGGCAGGCCTGCCACAGCCTAAATCTGTAAAGGCCCACTCCACAAGGAAGGTGGGCTCATCTTGGGCGGCTGCCCGAGGGGTCTCGGCATTACAACTTTGCCGAGCAGCTACGTGGTCAGGGGAGAACACGTTTGTAAAATTTTACAAATTTGATACTCTGGCTAAGGAGGACCTGGAGTTCTCTCATTCGGTGCTGCAGAGTCATCCGCACTCTCCCGCCCGTTTGGGAGCTTTGGTATAATCCCCATGGTCCTTTCAGGAACCCCAGCATCCACTAGGACGATAGAGAAAATAAGATTTTACTTACCGATAAATCTATTTCTCGTAGTCCGTAGTGGATGCTGGGCGCCCATCCCAAGTGCGGATTATCTGCAATAATTGTACATAGTTATTGTTAACTAATTCGGGTTATTGTTGAAGGAAGCCATCTTTCAGAGGCTCCGCTGTTATCATACTGTTAACTGGGTTTAGATCACAAGTTGTACGGTGTGATTGGTGTGGCTGGTATGAGTCTTACCCGGGATTCAAAATCCTCCCTTATTGTGTACGCTCGTCCGGGCACAGTACCTAACTGGAGTCTGGAGGAGGGTCATAGGGGGAGGAGCCAGTGCACACCACCTGATCTGGAAAAGCTTTACTTTTTGTGCCCTGTCTCCTGCGGAGCCGCTATTCCCATGGTCCTTTCAGGAACCCCAGCATCCACTACGGACTCCGAGAAATAGATTTATCGGTAAGTAAAATCTTATTTTATATATATATATATGTGTGTGTGTGTGTGTGTGTGTGTGTGTGTGTGTGTGTGTGTGTGTGTGTGTGTGTGTGTGTGTTTCTAAAATAAATATATATATCTATATATATATTTCTCTTACGTCCTAGAGGATGCTGGGGACTCCGTAAGGAACATGGGGTATAGACAGGCTCCGCAGGAGACATGGGCACATATAAAGAACTTTTAGTATGGGTGTGCACTGGCTCCTCCCTCTATGCCCCTCCTACAGACCTCAGTTAGATCCTGTGCCCAGAGGAGAAGGGTGCACTGCAGAGAGCTCTCCTGAGTTTTCTGTGGAAAAAATAAGATTTTACTTACCGATGAATCTATTTCTCGTAGTCCGTAGTGGATGCTGGGGACTCCGTCAGGACCATGGGGAATAGCGGCTCCGCAGGAGACAGGGCACAAAAAGTAAGCTTTTAGGATCACATGGTGTGTACTGGCTCCTCCCCCTATGACCCTCCTCCAAGCCTCAGTTAGGTACTGTGCCCGGACGAGCGTACACAATAAGGAAGGATCTTGAATCCCGGGTAAGACTCATACCAGCCACACCAATCACACCGTACAACCTGTGATTTGAACCCAGTTAACAGTATGATAACAACGAAGGAGCCTCTGAAAAGATGGCCCACAACAATAACAACCCGATTTTTGTAACAATAATTATGTACAAGTAATGCAGACAATCCGCACTTGGGATGGGCGCCCAGCATCCACTACGGACTACGAGAAATAGATTTATCGGTAAGTAAAATCTTATTTTCTCTAACGTCCTAGTGGATGCTGGGGACTCTGTCAGGACCATGGGGATTATACCAAAGCTCCCAAACGGGCGGGAGAGTGCGGATGACTCTGCAGCACCGAATGAGAGAAACTCCAGGTCCTCCTCAGCCAGGGTATCAAATTTGTAGAATTTTACAAACGTGTTCCCCCCTGACCACGTAGCTGCTCGGCAAAGTTGTAAAGCCGAGACCCCTCGGGCAGCCGCCCAAGATGAGCCCCCTTCCTTGTGGAATGGGCATTTACAGATTTTGGCTGTGGCAGGCCTGCCACAGAATGTGCAAGCTGAATTGTACTACAAATCCAACGAGCAATAGTCTGCTTAGAAGCAGGAGCACCCAGCTTTTTGGGTGCATACAATATAAACAGCAAGTCAGACTTTCTGACTCCAGCCGTCCTGGAATTATATATATATATATATATATATATATATATATATATATTTTCAGGGCCCTGACAACGTCTAGCAACTTGGAGTCCTCCAAGTCCCTAGTAGCCGCAGGCACCACAATAGGTTGTTTCAGGTGAAACGCTGACACCACCTTAGGAAGAAACTGGGGACAAGTCCGCAGTTCTGCCCTGTCCGAATGGAAAATCAAATATGGGCTTTTGTAAGACAAAGCCGCCAATTCTGACAATCGCCTGGCCGAGGCCAGGGCCAACAGCATGGTCACTTTCCATGTGAGATATTTCAAATCCACAGATTTGAGCGGTTCAAACCAATATGATTTTAGGAATCCCAACACTACGTTGAGATCCCACGGTGCCACTGGAGGCACAAAAGGGGCTGTATATGCAATACTCCCTTGACAAACGTCTGGACTTCAGGAACCGAAGCCAATTCTTTCTGGAAGAAAATCTACAGGGCCGAAACTTGAACCTTAATGGACCCCAATTTGAGGCTCATAGACACTCCTGTTTGCAGGAAGTGCAGAAATCGACCTAGTTGAAATTTCTTCGTGGGGCCTTCCTGGCCTCACCCACGCAACATATTTTCACCACATGTGGTGATAACGTTGTGCGGTCACCTCCTTCCTGGCTTTGACCAGAGTAGGTATGACCTCTTCCGAAATGCCTTTTCCCTTAGGATCCGGCGTTCAACCGCCATGCCGTCAAACGCAGCCGCGGTAAGTCTTGGAACAGACATGGTACTTGCTGAAGCAAGTCCCTTCTTAGCTCCCGAGGCCATTAGTCCTCTGTGAGCATCTCTTGAAGTTCCGGGTACCAAGTCCCTCTTGGCCAATCCGGAGCCACGAGTATAGTTCTTACTCCTCTACGTCTTATAATTCTCAATACCTTGGTTATGAGAAGCAGAGGAGGGAACACATACACCGACTGTTACACCCACGGTGTTACCAGGACGTCCACAGCTATCGCCTGAAGGTCTCGTGACCTGGCGCAATACCTGTCCCGTTTTTTGTTCGGGCGGGACGCCATCATGTCCACCTTTGGTCTTTCCCAACGGTTCACAATCATGCGGAAAACTTCCCGATGAAGTTCCCACTCTCCCGGGTGGAGGTCGTGCCTGCTGAGGAAGTCTGCTTCCCAGTCGTCCACTCCCGGAATGAACACTGCTGACAGTGCTATCACATGATTTTCCGCATAGCGAAAAATCCTTGCAGTTTTGCCACTGCCCTCCTGCTTCTTGTGCCGCCCTTTCTGTTTACGTGGGCGACTGCCGTGATGTTATCCCACTGGATCAATACCGGCTGACCTTGAAGCAGAGGTCTTGCTAAGCTTAGAGCATTATAAATTTGCTCTTAGCTCAGTATATTTATGTGGAGAGAATTCTCCAGACTTGATCACACTCCCTGGAAATTTTTTCCCTGTGTGACTGCTCCCCAGCCTCTCAGGCTGACCTCCGTGGTCACCAGCATCCAATCCTGAATGCCGAATCTGCGGCCCTCTAGAAGATGAGCACTCTGTAATCACCACAGGAGAGACACCCTTGTCCTTGGATATAGGGTTATCCGCTGATGCATCTGAAGATGCGATCCGGACCATTTTTCCAGCAGATCCCACTGAAGAGTTCTTGCGTGAAATCTGCCGAATGGAATCGCTTCGTAATAAGCCACCATTTTTACCAGGACTCTTGTGCAATGATGCACTGACACTTTTCCTGGTTTTAGGAGGATCCCGATTAGCTCGGATAACTCCCTGGCTTTCTCCTCTGGGAGAAACACCTTTTTCTGGACTGTGTCCAGAATCATCCCTAGGACCAGCAGACGTGTCGTCGGAACAACTGCGGTTTTGGAATATTTAGAATCCACCCGTGCTGTCGTAGAACTACTTGAGATAGTGCTACTCCGACCTCCAACTGTTCTCTGGACCTTGTTCATATAAGGAGGTCGTCCATTTTCTTTGAAGACAAATCCTCATTTCGGTCATTACCTTGGTAAGGACCCGGGGTGCCTTGGACAATCCAACGGCATCGTCTGAAACTGATAGTGACAGTTCTGTACCACGAACCTGAGGTACCCTTGGTGAGAAAGGCAAATTTTGGGACATGGAGGTAAGCATCCCTGATGTCCCGGGACACCATATAGTCCCCTTCTTCCCAGTTCGCTATCACTGCTCTGAGTGACTGCATCTGGATTTGAACCTTTGTAAGTGTTCAAATATTTCAGATTTAGAATAGGTCTCACCTAGCCTTCTGGCTTCAGTACCACCATATAGTGTGGAATAATACCCCTTTCCTTGTTGTAGGAGGGGTAATTTTATTATCACCTGCTGGGAATACAGCTTGTGAATTGTTTTCAATACTGCCTCCCTGTCGGAGGGAGACATTGGTACAGCAGACTACAGGAACCTGCGAGGGGGAAACGTCTCGACTTTCCAATCTGTACCCCTTGGATACTACTTGTAGGATCCAGGGGTCCTGTACGGTCCCAGCGTCATGCTGAGAACTTGGTAGAAGCGGTGGAGGGCTTCTGTTCCTGGGAATGGGCTGCCTGCTGCAGTCTTCTTCCCTTTCCTCTATCCCTGGGCAGATATGACTCTTATAGGGACGAAAGGACTGAGGCTGAAAAGACGGTGTCTTTTTCTGCAGAGATGTGACTTAGGGTAAAAAACGGTGGATTTTCCAGCAGTTGCCGTGGCCACCAGGTCCCATGGACCGACCCCAAATAATTCCTCCCCTTTTATACGGCAATACATCTTTGTGCCGTTTGGAATCTGCATCACCTGACCACTGTCGTGTCCATAAACATCTTCTTGCAGATATGGACATCGCATTTACTCTTGATGCCAGAGTGCAAATATCCCTCTGCGCATCTCGCATATATAGAAATGCATCCTTTAAATGCTCTATAGTCAATAAAATACTGTCCCTGTCAAGGGTATCAATATTTTTAGTCAGGGAATCCGACCAAGCCACCTCAGCTCTGCACATCCAGGCTGAGGCGATCGCTGGTCGTAGTATAACACCAGCATGTGTGTGTATACTTTTTAGGATATTTTCCAGCCTCCTATCAGCTGGCTCCTTAAGTACGGCCCTATCTGTAGATGGTACCGCCACTTGTTCTGATAAGCATGTGAGCGCCTTATCCACCCTAAGGGGTGTTTCCCAACGCGCCCTAACTTCTGGCGGGAAAGGGTATACCGCCAATAATTTTCTGTCGGGGGAAACCCACGCATCATCACACACTTCATTTAATTTATCTGATTCAGGAAAAACTACAGGTAGTTTTTTCACATCCCACATAATACCCTTTTTTGTGGTACTTGTAGTATCAGAAATATGTAACACCTCCTTCATTGCCCTTAACGTGTGGCCCTAAAGGAAAATACGTTTGTTTCTTCACCGTCGACACTGAAATCAGTGTCCGTGTCTGGGTCTGTGTCGACCGACTGAGGTAAATGGGCGTTTTACAGCCCCTGACGGTGTTTGAGACGCCTGGACAGGTACTAATTTGTTCGCCGGCCGTCTCATGTCGTCAACCGGCTTGCAGCGTGTTGACATTATCACGTAATTCCATAAATAAGCCATCCATTCCGGTGTCGACTCCCTAGAGAGTGACATCACCATTACAGGCAATTTGCTCCGCCTCCTCACCAACATTTTCCTCATACATGTCGACACACACGTACCGACATACAGCACACACATAGGGAATGCTCTGATAGAGGACAGGACCCACTAGCCCTTTGGGGAGACAGAGGGAGAGTTTGCCAGCGCACACCAAAACGCTATAATTATACAGGGACAACCTTTATATAAGTGTTCCTCCCTTATAGCATTTTAATATATATTCATATCGCCAAATCAGTGCCCCCCCCTCTCTGTTTTAACCCTGTTTCTGTAGTGCAGTGCAGGGGAGAGCATGGGAGCCTTCCCACCAGCATTTCTGTGAGGGAAAATGGCGCTGTGTGCTGAGGAGAATAGGCCCCGCCCCCTTTTCGGCGGGCTTCTTCTCCGGAGTCTGTGATATCTGGCAGGGGTTAAATACATCCATATAGCCTCAAGGGCTATATGTGATGTATTTTTCGCCATACAGGTATTATACATTGCTGCCCAGGGCGCCCCCCCCCCGCGCCCTGCACCCTCCGTGACCGCTGTGTGAAGTGTGCTGACAACAATGGCGCACAGCTGCAGTGCTGTGCGCTACCTGATGAAGACTGAAAGTCTTCTGCCGCCTGGTTCCGGACCTCTTCAATCTTCAGCATCTGCAAGGGGGGTCGGCGGCGCGGCTCCGGGACGAACCCCAGGGCGAGACCTGTGTTCCGACTCCCTCTGGAGCTAATGGTGTCCAGTAGCCTAAGAAGCCAATCCATCCTGCACGCAGGTGAGTTCACTTCTCTCCCCTAAGTCCCTCGATGCAGTGAGCCTGTTGCCAGCAGGACTCACTGAAAATAAAGAACCTAAAAACTTTTTCTAAGCAGCTCTTTAGGAGAGCCACCTAGATTGCACCCTGCTCGGACGGGCACAAAAACCTAACTGAGGCTTGGAGGAGGGTCATAGGGGGAGGAGCCAGTACACACCATGTGATCCTAAAAGCTTACTTTTTGTGCCCTGTCTCCTGCGGAGCCGCTATTCCCCATGGTCCTGACGGAGTCCCCAGCATCCACTAGGACGTTAGAGAAAAGAATTTTGTTAGGTTTTTTATTTTCAGGGAGCACTGCTGGCAACAGGCTCCCTGCATCGTGGGACTGAGGGGAGAGGAGCAGACCTACTTAAATGATAGGCTCTGCTTCTTAGGCTACTGGACACCATTAGCTCCAGAGGGAGTCGGAACACAGGTCTCACCCTGGGGTTCGTCCCGGAGCCGCGCCGCCGTCCTCCTCACAGAGCCGGAAGATAGAAGCCGGGTGAGTATGAGAAGCAAGAAGACGTCAAAGGCGGCAGAAGACTTCAGATCTTCGTGAGGTAAAGCGCGCAGCAGTAAGCTGCGCGCCATTGCTCCCACACACAGACACACAGAAAGCACTGATGGGTGCAGTGCGCAGGGGGGGGCGCCCTGGGCAGCAATAAACCTCGTTTTTGGGCAAAAAAGGTCACATTAGGCTGTGGAGACAGCAAATAGATGATCCCCCGCCATTTTATTAAAATTGAAGAGGGACCGAAGCCCGCCGCTGGAGGGGGCGGAGCTTGATCCCTCAGCACTAACCAGCGCCATTTTCTCCACAGAGGCTGCAGAGAACGCTGGCTCCCCGGACTCTCCCCTGCTGAACACTTCAGAGGGCTGAAAAAGAGGAGGGGGGCACATTGGAGCGCAGTGAGTGGGAAGATTGGCATTATATAATAATGTAAAAGTGCTGTCTGGATTTTCCAGTGTCAGTTTGGCGCTGGGTGTGTGCTGGCATACTCTCTCTCTGTCTCTCCTAAGGGCCTGGTTGGGGATTTGTCCCCTTATAGGTATATCCCTGTGTGTGTGGGGTGTCGGTACGTGCGTGTCTGCATGTCTGAAGCGGAAGGCTTCTCTAAGGAGGAGGTGGAGCAGATGAGTGGTGTGTCCCCTTCGGTAGTGCCGACTCAGGAATGGATGGACATGTGGCATATGTTGAATGCAAGTGTGGCATCTTTACATAAGAGGCTAAATAAAGCTGAATCCAGGGAGGCATCAGGGGGTCAATCCTCGGATTGGACCGACTCACAGGTCCCGTCGGGGTCTCAAAAGCGTCCCTTGTCACAAATTGTGGACACAGATACTGACAAGGACTCTGATTCGGGTGTCGACTATGATGAAGCTAGATTGCACCCTAAGGTGACAGAGTATTCAGTGTATGATTATTGCAATAAGAGACGTGTTGCATATTACTGATGAACCCTCTGTTCCAGACACGAGGGTACACGTTTAAGGGAAAGAAACAGATAATAAACTTCCCCCCATCTCATGAACTTAACGAGTTATTTGAAAAAGCTTGGGAGACTCCAGATAAGAGGCTGCAGATTCCCAAAAGAATTAATATGGCATACCCTTTCCCTACACAGGACAGGGTACGTTGGGAATCCTCTCCCACTGTGGACAAGGCTTTAACACGCCTGTACAAGAAAGTGGTGCTGTCTCCAGACACAGCGGCCCTCAATGACCCTGCGGACTGCAGGCAGGAGACTACATTAAAGTCTATTTATTCACATACTGGTGCTTTGCTCAAACCGGCAATTGCGTCGGCATGGGTATGTAGCGCAGTTGCAGCTTGGACAGATACCCTGTCGGCTGACCTTGATACCCTAGATAGGGATGCTATTTTGTTAACTCTAGCCCATATTAAAGACGCAGTTTTGTATATGAGAGACGCTCAAAGGGACATTGGGTTGCTGGGTTCCAGAGCCAATGCCATGGCTATTTCAGCGAGACAATCCTTATGGACTCGCCAATGGACGGGTGATGCGGATTCGAAAAAGCATATGGAGGTTTTACCCTATAAGGGTGACGTGTTGTTTGGGGATGGGCTCGCGGACCTGGTTTCCACAGCTACCGCGGGTAAATCTACCTTTTTACCTTTTATTTCCCAACAGCAAAAGAAAACTTCACAATATCACATGCAGTACTTTCGGTCGCAAAAGTCCAGAAGAGGTCGGGGATCCTCCTTCCTTGCCAGAGGTAAGGGTAGAGGAAAGAGAACACCTGCTTCGGCTGGTGCCCAGGAACAGAAGTTCTCCCCGGCTTCTACAAAACCCACTGCATGACGCTGGGGCTCCCCTGCGGGAGTCCACACCAGTGGGGGCACGCCTTCGACTCTTCAGCCAGGTCTGGGTCAGGTCAGACGTGAATCCATGGGCGTTGGAAATAGTTTCCCAAGGCTACAAACTGGAATTCGAAGAGGTGCCCCCACGCCGATTTTTCAAGTCGGCCTTACCAACTTCTACCCCAGAGCGGGATGTAGTGTTAGCTGCAATTCAAACGCTGTGTCAACAGCAAGTAATTATCAGGGTTCCCCTGAACCAACAGGGAAAAGGGTACTATTCGACCCTCTTTGTGGTCCCGAAGCCGGATGGTTCGGTCAGACCCATTTTAAATCTAAAATCCCTAAACCTGTACTTGAAAAGATTCAAATTCAAGATGGAATCGCTCCGAGCGGTAATAACCAGCCTGGAGGGGAGGGATTTTATGGTGTCACTGGACATAAAGGATGCTTACCTTCATGTCCCCATATATCCCTCTCATCAGGAGTACCTGAGATTCGCTGTACAGGAATGTCATTACCAGTTTGATGTTGCCGTTTGGGCTTTCCACGGCCCCGAGGATTTTTCACCAAGATAATGGCGGAAATGATGGTGGTCCTGCGCAAGCAAGGATTCACAATTATCCCATACTTGGACGATCTCCTGATAAAGGCGAGATCAAAAGAGCAATTGCTGAGAAACGTGTCACTCTCTCTGAGAGTACTCCAGCAACACGGTTGGATTCTCAATCTACCAAAGTCACAGTTGGTACCAACAACTCGACTAGCGTTCCTAGGTATGATACTGGACACGGAACAAAAGAAGGTTTTTCTCCCGTTGGAAAAAGCCCAGGACCTCCAGAACATGGTCAGAGACCTGCTAAAGCCAAAAAGAGTGTCAGTTCATTAATGCACTCGTGTTCTGGGGGAAATGGTGGCAGCCTACGAGGCCATCCCCTTCGGCAGGTTCCATGCGAGGACGTTTCAATGGGACCTTCTGGACAAATGGTCCGGGTCCCATCTACAATTACATCAAAAGATAACACTGTCCCCCAGGGCCAGGGTGTCTCTTCTATGGTGGCTGCAAAGTGCTCACTTCCTAGAGGGTCGCAGATTCGGCATTCAGGACTGGGTTCTGGTAACCACAGACGCGAGCCTCCGAGGATGGGGAGCAGTCGCCCAAGGAAGAAATTTTCAAGGACTATGGACAAGCCAGGAGTCCTGCCTGCACATTACCCGTGTTGGAATTAAGGGCCACATACCACGGCCTTCGACAAGCGGAGAGTCTTCTTCGAAACCTATCGGTGCTGATTCAATCGGACAATGTCACAGCAGTGGCTCATGTGAACCGCCAAGGCGGGACAAGGAGCAGAGTCGCGATGGCAGAAGCCACCAGGATTCTTCGCTGGGCGGAAAATCACGTAAGCGCTCTGTCAGCTGTCATCATTCCGGGTGTGGACAACTGGGAGGCAGACTTCCTCAGCAGACACGATCTCCATCCAGGAGAGTGGGGACTTCATCAAGAAGTCTTTGCAG
This sequence comes from Pseudophryne corroboree, assembly GCF_028390025.1. Classification (NCBI taxonomy): domain Eukaryota; kingdom Metazoa; phylum Chordata; class Amphibia; order Anura; family Myobatrachidae; genus Pseudophryne; species Pseudophryne corroboree. The sequence goes on along the minus strand of NC_086444.1, from coordinate 418,117,466 downwards.
AGATAACGGGTCTTTGGGGAGTTCCTCAAATAGACATGATGGCGTCACGCCTCCAACAAGAAGCTTCGGAGGTATTGTTCCAGGTCCCGGGACCCTCAGGCAATAGCAGTAGACGCTCTGGTAACGCCATGGGTGTTCCAATCGGTCTACGTGTTTCCTCCTCTTCCTCTCATCACAAAGGTGTTGAGGATCATAAGGCGAAAAAGAGTACAGACAATACTCATTATTCCAGACTGGCCTCGAAGGGCCTGGTACTCAGATCTTCAGGAGATGCTCACAGAAGATCCTTGGCCTATTCCTCTAAGGGAGGACCTGTTGCAGCAGGGGCCCTGCATGTTCCAAGACTTACCGCGGTTACGTTTGACGGCATGGCGGTTGAACGCCGGATCCTAGCTGAGAAGGGTATTCCGGAAGAGGTCATACCTACTCTAATAAAGGCTAGGAAGGAGGTGACGGCAAAACATTATCACCGTATCGGAAATATGTCTCTTGGAGTGAAACCAAGAATGCTACTACGGAAGATTTCCATTTGGGTCGTTTTCTCCACTTCCTACAGACTGGAGTGGATATGGGCCTAAAATTAGGCTCTGTTAAGGTACAGATTTCGGCTCTGTCGATATTCTTTCAGAAGGAATTGGCTTCTCTTCCAGAAGTCCAGACTTTTGTTAAGGGAGTGCTACACATCCAGCCTCCTTTTGTGCCCCCAGTGGGACCTGAACGTGGTGTTGCAGTTCCTAAAATCACACTGGTTTGAACCCCTTAACACGGTTGAGTTGAAATTCTCACCTGGAAGGTGGTCATGTTATTGGCCTTGGCATCTGCAAGGCGGGTATCAGAATTAGCGGCGGATTCCAGGTCCCTGGATGTAGTCAGGGCCTTAAAGATTTATGTAGCCAGGACGGCTAGAATTAGGAAAACAGAGGCTCTGTTTGTCCTGTATGCAGCCAACAAGATTGGCGCGCCTGCTTCAAAGCAGACTATTGCTCGCTGGATCTGTAACACGATTCAGCAGGCGTATGTTACGCCTGCTGTATGTTACGTATGTTACGGCTGGATTGCCGTTACCACATTCAGTAAAGGCCTATTCCACTAGGAAGGTGGGCTCTTTTTGGGCGGCTGCCCGAGGCGTCTCGGCATTACAGCTTTGCCGAGCAACGACTTGGTCGGGGTCAAACACTTTTGCTAAATTCTACAAGTTTGATACCCTGGCTGATGAGGACCTAGCATTTGCTCAGTCGGTGTTGCAGAGTCATACGCACTCTCCCGCCCGATTGGGAGCTTTGGTATGAACCCCATGGTCCTTACGGAGTCCCCAGCATCCTCTAGGACGTAAGAGAAAATAAGATTTTAACCCTACCGGTAAATCTATTTCTCCTGGTCCGTAGAGGATGCTGGGCGCCCGTCCCAGTGCGGAAAATCTGCAAGACTTGTATATGGTTATTGCTTACATAAGGGTTATGTTACAGTTGGAATCGGTCTTGGACCGTTACTGTTGTTGTTCATACTGTTAACTGGTTATGTATGTTCCAGGTTACATGGTATGATTGGTGTGGGCTGGTATGAATCTTGCCCTTAGATTTACAAAATCCTTTCCTCGTATTGTCCATCTCCTCTGGGCACAGTTCTCTAGCTGAGGTCTGGAGGAGGGGCATAGAGGGAGGAGCCAGTGCACACCCATACTAAAAGTTCTTTATAGGTGCCCATGTCTCCTGCGGAGCCCGTCTATACTCCATGGTCCTTACGGAGTCCCCAGCATCCTCTACGGACTAGGAGAAATAGATTTACCGGTAGGTTTAAAATCTTATTATGTGTGTGTGTGTGTGTGTGTGTGTGTGTGTGTGTGTATATATATATATATATATATATCTCTTCATACAGGTCCTACACTATCACAAAGCCTTAAAAATTGAAACCTGGCAACTGTATCACACATAATATAACTGCAATCATGCCCACTCGGTTTAATGTATACCTGCCACATATCTTATGGCTTTTAAAAGTATACTAGTCACCTGACACTGGCTGATAAATTACTAAGGAGCAGCTGACACAGGTTTAGAACAATTGAGTTTACACGGGGGTGCATGAAAAGGCCCGTGGCCACAGTTAATAAGAGTTAACCAAAGATTAACCCCACAATATACAAATAAATATAGAAAACCACAGCACTCGCCACCCCAGAAGCGGGGTGCAGTGTCTGTACTCACCACTCATGAGGTGGGGTGCATGCAACCCATGACCACCTACCCTAATACATACAAATAGAAAATTCAGCACTCACCATAGCTAGCTCACTTGTCCTCACAACATCAATAAATAAAGTGAGCTTGCTCACTATCATTATTATTATTGCTCACTATTCATTATCTAATGTTTTGGTAAACAACTAAAATGACAAATTGTGCCAGTGTCCAAATATATTAGGACCTAACTCTATAGGGCAGACCTAAAATAAAAAAAAAAAATTCTCATACGTCCTAGAGGATGCTGGGGTCCACTTCAGTACCATGGGGATATAGACTGTTCCGCAGGAGCCATGTGCACTTTAAGACTTTTTCAGAGTGTGAACTGGCTCCTCCCTCTATGCCCCTCCTCCAGACCTCAGTTTAGAAAATGTGCCCAGGCAGACTGGTCGCACTCTAGTGGAGCTCTACAGAGTTCTACTAAAAGACTTTGTTTAGGTTTTTTATTTTACAGGGAGACTGTTGGCAACAGTTCCCTGCTTCGTGGGACTTATGGGGAAGGAGTAGGAACAAACTTCATATGTAGTTCGTGGCTCTGCTTCTGCTGACAGGACACCATTAGTTCCTGAAGGGTACTGAACACTAGCTGTGGCTATGCGCTCACTCCCACAGCACGCCGTCACCCCCCTAACAGAGCCAGAAGTCAGAAGACTGGTGAGTAGTATTACCGGAGATCTGCAGAGAGGGACCTCCGGTCATCGTGACGGCTTAAGGTACCGCGCAGCGAGCGGGAACGCTGCACGAGCATGCTATCCATATACACAGAACCGTGCAGGGCGCGGGGGGGCGCCCTGGGCAACATCAACCCTACTCTCACTGGCAAAAGGTAGCATATGATGTTTTACACAGTCCTAAACCCCCGCCCGTATAAAGATGATCTCTAATACCTGAGGGGAAAAGCGCCATTACAGGGGGCGGAGCTTCTTCCTCAGGCAGCCAGCACACTTCTCAGTGCCATTTCCGCCCAGCAGCAGCAGGGGAAGACATGCTGATCCTCCTCTCCACATCTGACCAAGTATCTGGGTGCAAAAAAAAAGGGGGGGTGGAGTGTATTATTTAGGTGTTATAACCTATATTGGCATTATATAAGTGCTCTACAAGTCTCTGTGTGTAAACAACATTTCACAGGAATTTTGTTTTTTGGTGCTGATTTGTGGACTGGCAATTCCCTTCTGTGTCCCTCTGACAGATTTTGCTGTGGGTCTGTCTCCAGTAGCCCCGGAGTTTCTGTGGTGTGATTTTGCACATGTGTGACATATCTGAGGCAGGGAGCTCTTCCCCTGAGGAAGCCATTTTAGGGACACAAGGATGTAATGTGTTGGCGCTGCCATCGCACCACGAGCCTGAATGGGTGAAAGAATTACGTGATAGTGTGAATCATATCAGTAAGAGATTGGATAAGTCTGAGTCTCATGCAGAAAAGTGGAGGAAATCAGTGGAAGACGTGATTTTTCATAGTTCTGCCTTACAGGGGACCCCTCTGGTTCGCAAATAAGGTCATTTGCACAAGTAGTACAAACTGATACCGACACGGACTCTGATTCCTGTGTCGACACTAGTGATTCCAGGGGAATAGATCCAAAGTTAGCAAAAACATTCAATACATGATTGTTGCTATAAGGGAGGTGTTAGAAGTTACGGTGCCCCCTCCATTACCACGGGAGAAGGCTTACTTTAATAAAGAGAAGAAACTTAATGTAACTTTCCCTCCATCTCATAAACTGAACAGACTCTTTGAGGGAGTCTGGGCAAACCCTGAGAAGAAATTTCAGATTCCCAAAAGAATTCAGGCAGCTTACCCCTTTTCCTGCAGAGGACAGGAAACGGCGGGAGTCACCCCCCATTTTAGACAGTGCCCTGTCACGTTTAACAAAGAAGATGATTCTCCCTGCGCCTGGGACGGCTTCACTCAAGGAGCCGGCAGACCGCAAGTTAGAGACTACATCTGACATTGACACGATAGATAGAGATGAGATACTCCTAACGTTAGGTCATATCAAGGACGCTGCTGCGTACATGCTGGAAGCCATGAAAGATATTGGTCTCTTGGGATCAAGAGCCGCTACCATGGCGATTTCAGCACGTAGGACGTTGTGGATTCGCCAATGGAATGCAGACGCAGATTCCAAAAGGAATATGGAGGCTCTCCCGTATAAGGGCGAAGCCTTGTTTGGAGATGGGCTGGATGCCTTAGTTACTGCGGCTACCGCAGGTAAGTCGACATTTGTGCCTAATGCTCCTGCTCCGGCAAAAAAGACACATCACTCTCACATACAGTCCTTTCGGCCCAACAAATACAAAAAGGGTAACTGTTCCCCTTTCTTTGCAGGTAAAGGAAGGGGAAAAGGGAAAAAGTCCACTGCGTCTCCAGGATCGCAGGAGCAGAAATCAACCTCTGCTTCTTCTGAAAAATCCTCAGCATGACGCTGGGGCTCCCTTGCGGGAGTCCGCTCAAGTGGGGGCACGTCTGAAACTCTTCACTCCGATTTGGGTTCAATCTGGCCTGGATCCGTGGGTCTTACAAATAGTGTCCCACGGGAACAAGCTGGAGTTTCAAGGTATTCCCCCATGCTGATTTTTCAAATCGACCTTACCAGCTTCTGCTCCAGACAGGGAAGTGGTATCGGCAGCAATACAAAAATTGTGTCAGGATCCAGTGATTGTCCTGGTACCCTTGTCACAACAAGGAGAAGGTTATTATTCAAGCCTTTTCGTAGTCCCGAAGCCGGACGGCTCGGCCAGACCGATTCTAAACCTGAAAAAACTGAATCTCTACCTGCAAAGGTTCAAATTCAAGATGGAATCTCTGAGAGCAGTGATTTCCAGTCTGGAGGAGAGGGACTTCATGGTGTCAGTGGACATAAAAGATGCCTACTTACATGTTCCTATCTATCCTCCACATCAAGCTTATCTGAGATTCGCAGTGCAGGATTGTCCTTTCCAATTTCAAACGTTACCGTTCGGGCTCTCCACGGCACCGAGGGTGTTTACCAAGGTGATGGCGGAGATGAAGGTCCTCCTTCGACGGCAAGGGGTCAACATAATTCCTTACCTGGACGATCTCCTGATAAAGGCGAGGTCCAGGGAAAGGTTGGTACAGAGCATTGCGCTCTCCCTGACAATACTTCAACAACACGGTTGGATCATTCATTTTCCAAAGTCACAGTTGGACCGACGACAAGATTATCATTTCTGGGGATGATACTGGACACAGAAGTACAGAGGGTATTTCTTCCAGTGGAAAAGGCTCTGGAAATCCAGAGAATGGTCAAACAAATTCTAATACCAACAAAAGTGTCGATTCATCAGTGCATACGTTTGTTGGGGAAGATGGTAGCGGCCTATGAGGCCCTACAGTTCGGCCGATTCCATGCCAGAGTATTCCAGTGGGACCTATTGGACAAGTGGTCCGGAACCCATCTACACATGCATCAGAGGATAATCCTGTCCTCAAAAGCCAGAATTTCGCTCCTGTGGTGGCTACACAGTTCTCACCTCCTAGAGGGACGCAGGTTCGGGATTCAGGATTGGGTCCTAGTAACCACGGATGCAAGTCTCCGAGGCTGGGGAGCAGTCACACAGGGGGAAAACTTCCAAGAAAGATGGTCAAGTCAAGAATCCTGTCTTCACATAAACGTTCTGGAGTTGAGAGCCATTTACAACGGCCTTCTACAAGCAGTGCATCTTCTTCAAGATCAACCCATACAGATCCAGTCAGACAATGTGACAGCAGTGGCGTACATAAACAGCCAGGGTGGAACGAAAAGCAGAGCAGCAATGGCAGAGGTGACAAAAATACTCCTCTGGGCAGAAAGACATGCAAGAGCTCTGTCGGCAATTTTCATTCCGGGAGTGGACAACTGGGAAGCGGACTTCCTCAGCAGACACGATCTCCACCCAGGAGAATGGGGCCTCCACCAAGAATTTTTCGCAGAGGTGACAGGTCTTTGGGGAGTTCCTCAAGTAGACTTGATGGCATCTCGTCTCAACAAGAAGCTTCAGAGATATTGTTCCAGGTCGAGAGACCCTCAAGCAATAGCAGTGGATGCATTAGTGACCCAGTGGGTGTTTCGGTCGGTGTATGTCTACCCTCCACTTCCACTAATACCAAAAGTTCTCAGAATCATAATAAGAACAGGGGTTCGAGTGATCCTCATTGTCCCAGACTGGCCAAGGAGGGCTTGGTATCCAGATCTTCAAGAGTTAATCATCGAAGATCCTCGGCCTCTTCTTCTTCGCGAGGACCTGCTGCGGCAGGGGCCATGCGTGTATCAAGACTTACCACGGCTACGTTTGACGGCATGGCTGTTGACGGCCGGATCCTAATCCGAAAGGGTATTCCCGAAGTCATTGCTGTTGACGTTGGATCCTAGCCCGAAGTCATTCCCACGCTTATTCAGGTCAGGAAAGGAGTAACGTCTAGACATTACCACTGTATTTGGAGCAAATATGTTTCTTGGCGTGAAACCAAGAAGGCTCCAACGGAAGAATTTCAGTTAGGACGTTTTCTCCATTTTCTTCAGGCAGGTGTGGATGCAGGCTTAAGATTGGGTTCAATCAAGGTCCAAATTTCGGCTTTGTCCATTTTCTTTCAGAAACAATTGGCTTCTCTTCCGGAAGTTCAGACGTTCATGAAGGGGGTTCTGCACATCCAACCTCCTTTTGTGCCTCCTACGGCACCTTGGGATCTTAATGTGATGTTGCAGTTCCTTAAATCGGACTGGTTTGAACCTCTCCAAGAGGTCGAGTTAAAGTTTCTCAATTGGATAGTGGTCATGCTGTTGGCCTTGGCATCCGCAAGGCGGGTGTCTGAGTTAGGGGCCTTGTCTCACAAGAGCCCTTATTTGATCTTCCATGAAGATAGATGAGCTAAGAACTCGTCAGCAATTTCTTCCAAAGGTGGTTTCTTCTTTCCACGAGAACAAACCTATTGTAGTGCCAGTAGCTACTGACACTTGAGCTGTTTCAAAGTCTCTGGATGTGGTCAGAGCTTTGAGAATTTATGTCACTAGAACAGCTCAGATAAGGAAAACAGAGGCTCTGTTTGTCCTGTATGTTCCCAACAAGATTGGGTGCCCTGCTTCTAAGCAGACGATTGCGCGCTGGATCAGATGTACGATTCAGCATGCTCATTCCACGGCAGGATTGCCGGTACCGAATTCGGTGAATGCCCATTCTACTGGAAGGGTGGGCGCCTCTTGGGCGGCTGCCCGGGGCGTCTCGGCATTGCAGCTCAGCCGAGCTGCTACTTTGGTCAGGGGCAAACACATTTGCTAAATTTTGCAAGTTTGACACCTTGGCCGCTGATGACCTGAAGTTTGATCAATCGGTTCTGCACGGTCATCCGCACTCTCCCGCCCGTACTGGAGCTGTGGTATAACCCCATGGTACTGAAGTGGACCCCAGCATCCTCTAGGACGTATGAGAAAACAGGATTTTAATACCTACCGGTAAATCCTTTTCTCCTAGTCCGTAGAGGATGCTGGGCACCCGACCCAGTGCGTACTTTACCTGCAGTAGTTATATAGTTATAAGTTTTACACAAGTGTTGTGTTTAAATTGTTTTCAGCACATTGATGCAATGGTCATGCTTGTTGGCATGTGTTATATTATTTGCCATTTTGTGCGGCATGGTTGAAGTGTGAGCTGGTATGAATCTCACCATTAACTTAAAAGTAAATTATTTTTCTCGAATTGTCCGTCGCCCTGGGCACAGTTCCTATACTGAGGTCTGGAGGAGGGGCATGGAGGGTTCACAGTTTACACTCTGAAAAAGTCTTAAAGTGCCCATGGCTCCTACAGAACAGTCTATACCCCATGGTACTGAAGTGGACCCCAGCATCCTCTACGGACTAGGAGAAAAGGATTTACCGGTAGGTATTAAAATCCTGTTTTTTCTTCATCTAGCACTGTTTTCTCCCTAAAAAGCTTCTACAATTTTTTTTTTATTTTTTTTATTGAATTGCCACTATTTTCTTTGTGATCATGCCCGCCATAATATAATTTTAATAATTTGTCATGGAGTAGTTGTAGTAGGTACTATAGATGGAGGTAGCAGTAGTAAAGGACACATGACAACTGAGGATGGTAGAAGCAGAAGAAGGGACACAGATGACAGCTGGTAGGGGACATAGTAGGAACATGATGATTGGAAGGAGTTAACAGTATGGACAACTGACATGTAGGTGGGTCTAGTAGTAGTTGGGGCACATGATGACCGCTTATGGGCAAAGTACTTATCAGTAGCTGGGAGCATACATGCAGTTCTCCTGTTAGCCGGGACATTGTCTTCCACTGCTAGTCTTATGACTTGACAACAGGGAGCTGCACCTCCAAACCCCACATGTATAGTGCTCCCCTCCATATACCAGGCTTACATGTGAGCAGCTAGCCTATTGCCCACACAAAGTTAGCTATTTTTAATGCCGACAAAGAAAATGGACCAGCAGGGGAAAATAATTAAGCGCTTGTTAATATGTAAAAAAGTAAAGAGAGAATATTATTAAATCTGAGTGCAGTGGGCTAATTATACTCAGATGTAATTTCTCTTGCGTCCTAGTGGATACTTGGGAACTGTACTTTAGTACCATGGGGTATAGATCGGATCCACTGGAGCCTGGCACTTTAAAACCTTTAGTGTGTGTGCTGGCATCTCCCCTCTATGCCCCTCCTACCAGACTCGGTTTAGAAAAATGTGCCCAAGGAGCCGGGTGCGTTTCTCTGGAGCTCCAGAGAGTTTCCTTTTTATTTTTTATTTTAGTTCTTTATTTTCAGGCAGTACTGGTTGGCAACCAGTCTACCTGCTTCGTGGGACTTAGAGTGGAGACCATATCACCCTCCTGAGGGTTAATGGTTTTGTAATTCCAGCTGTCAGGACACTGAGGTGCTGTTTCACACACCATTCTGTGTGTGCCCACGCCAGCAGCTTGCCGCCACCCTCTAGCACAGAGCTGGCCAAACCAGTCCTCAAGATCTACCAACAGTTCACATTTTCCAGACCACCTAGCTAGTGCACAGGTGTAGTCATTACTAATTAAGATGTGCTGCATTCATTCCCAACTGACAATTCTACAGATCTCCAGGAGGCCTGAAAACATGAACTGTTTGTAGATCTCGAGGACCGGTTTGGCCAGCCCTGCTCTAACAGATGCCAAAGATCGCAGGTGTGATGAGTGTTAACACCGGGGTCCCGGTTAGCAGGTCCCCGGTGCGGTTTGGCGGCATTTCACGCGGCGGTCACGGACCACGAGCTGCGGTGTCCGCCGCAGACTACACTGGCTCAGCGGGCTTTATGCTCCACAGGTGCTCACTCTCAGGCTTTTTGTGTACTGTATATCTTACTTCAGCCAGTCTAAACAATTTAGTGGGGCCGCGTGCCATTACAGGGTTCGGGGCTACCCGGAGAGCCGGACCAGAGACTGGAAGGTGCCATTTCCTGCTGCTGCGGATCATCAAGGCTGCATGCCCGCTGCTCCTCCACAGACCCATGCTGTTACAGACTCTGTACTGGTACCAGGGGGTCATAGCAGGGGGGGAAGCACATCTGCGGTAGCACCGCTGCACATATACAAAGCGATACACATAATTTCACACACTGCGCTGCTGTGTTTTGTGTGCTGGTCTCCATTTCTCTGTGTCACTCCAGGGGCTCTCTAGGGTCTGTGTGGAGGTGTTTTCCAGTGGGTTTGCACTGCAAGACAGTTGTGTACAATTTGTCTATTTACATGGTTATGTGTACTGCTTGTAACTCTACTCCTTCTTCTGTGGGGTCCCTCATGTGTGAACAGTGCTCCTTATCTCCACAGGTACACCGTTCACAGGCACCTGACTGGCTAGACACTTTTAAGAGCATGATTCACAATGTGAATTCAAAATTAGCTGAGACAGGTGTTAAAACAGTATATTGATTGTATGGCTAAAGCAGCAGATACCAGAAAGGCTTCTCAGCCCCCTCTGTTGGTTTCACATAAACTCTCTCTGCCACAGGTGCTCCAGTCTGATTCTGATTCTGACCAGCCTGATGTGGATAATGATATGGATGAGGACAGCTCTCTGTACCCCCGGGTGGAGGCCCTCATTTATGCTGTAAGTGAGGTTCTTCACATACCCGATCAGGAAGCAGAACCAGATGAGGAGTTGTACTTTAATGTTAGACCCAAGACCTCAGCCACGTTTCCTGTGTCGAAGGAATTAAACTCCCTGGCCAGGGAGGCATGAGTGAACCCGGACAAGAAATTCAAAACTCCTCAGAGGTTTTTATCTACTTTTCCCCTCCCAGCTGAGGACAGGAAGGTATGGGAAATCCCCCCCCCATCAGTTGATACGTCTGTGTACAGACTGTCTAAGAAATTATACAGCAGCTGGCGTAGCACAGCGGCCCACAGTAGTTTGTGGTTGGATTTCTAGGGCAGTAGTCAAGTGGTCTGATAATATTGTTAATGTATTAGACACTCTGCCCCAGGATGAGGTCATTACTCTGCTGCAACACATGCTGCAAATTTTATGAGCGAAGCTATAAAGGAATTGTGTAAGATAAATGGCCGCACTACTGCAATGGCCGTTTCGGCACGCAGAGCTCTGTGGTAACGTCAATGGTCAGCGGACGCAGATTCCAAAAAGGGTGTAGAAAATCTTCCCTTTACAGGTGATGCCTTGTTTGGGGACGAGTTAAATAAATGGATCTCCCAGGCAACGGCGGGTAAGTCTACCTATCTGCCATCGGTTGCACTACCTCACAGGACCCTCCTTGCAGTACTTTCGTGTGGCAAGGTTCAGAGGCAGGGGCCGAGGGGTCTCCACCACTCCCAGAGGATCTCGTGGTAAGTCCCGTAAACCTGCAACTGCTGCGTCCCTGGACCAGACCACCGGATCCCCTGCCACTAAGCCTTCCGCGTGACTGTTGGCCCCAGCAGCAAGGCGACTTTCAGGTAGGTGCTCGCCTTCAACACTTCGCCCACGTGTGGGCGGAGTCCTGCCGGGATCCTTTGGTGAGGGACCTAATTTCCCAGGGATACCGGCTGGAACTTCAAGCACTTCCTCCTCACAGATTTTTCAAATCGGGCTTACCAGTTTTGCCCAAAGCAAAAGTTACCTTGCAAGAGGCTATTCAAAAACTTTTGCAGACAGGGGTGGTGGTTCCAGTACCTCCTCCGTTACACAACAGGAGTTTTTACTCCAGTCTTTTTGTCGTTCCAAAACCAGACTGTTCGGCGCGACCCATCTTGAACCTGAAGACTCTAAACCTGTATCTGCGTGTGTTCAAATTCAAGATGTAATTCCTGCGGGCAGTGGTGTCTGATCTGGAGTAGGGGGAATTCCTGGTATCTCTAGATGTCAAGGATGCTTACCTACACTTTCCTATGTGGCCCCTTCATCAGGCTTACCTCAGGTTCGCCATATTGGACGACCATTTCCAGTTTCAGGCCTTACCCTTTGGCCTATCCACAGCTCCGAGGGTCTGCACCAAAGTCATGGCGGAAATGATGCTGCAACTGTGCATGATGGGAGTCAGCATAGTCCCCTACTTGGACGATCTCCTAATAAAGGCTATGTCCAGGGAGCGTCTACTGCACAGCATCGATCTGACGATCTCCTTCTTACGGATCATGGGTGGATCCTAAATTTTCAGAAATCTCACCTGGAACTAGAGATGAGCGTGTTCGGATTTAACGCCAGTTTAGTTTTATCCAGATTTTTCTTTTTGGCTATCCAAAACACGTGACATCCGTGAGCCAATAAAATGCTGTTTTGAGATCCGAGTAAAACCGAACCTGCTCATCTCTACCTGGAACCGATCCATCATCTTCAGTTCCTTGGAATGATACTGGATACAATGTCTCAAAAGGGGTTTCTTCTGATGGACAGGGCCTTGGCTATCCAGGCTATGGTCCGCTCAATGCTCCATCTTCGCAAGGTATCCCTACATCTTTGCATCCGCTTGCTGGGCAGGATGGTTTCTGCTTACTAGGCAATCCAATACGGCAGATGTCATGCCCAGCCATTTCAGCTGGATCTGCTGGACAGATGGTCGGGGTCTCACCTTCACATGCATCAGAAAGTGACCTTAATATCGAAAGGCTGGATTTCTCTATTATGGTGGCTACAAGTTCCTCACCTGGTAGAAGGCAGGAATTTCAATATCCACTCGTGGATTCTACAGACAATGGATGCCAGCCTCCGGGGTAGGGGAAGCTGTGACCCAAGGGGCCCAGTTCCAGGGTATATGGTCAATTCAGTAATCTGCTCTGCCGATAAACATCCTGGAACTCAGGGCAATTTACAATGCTCTTCTGCAAGCTTCCCATCTCTTGAAAGATCAGGCGATCCAGGTTCAATCGGACAACGTCACGGCGGTGGCGTACATAAACTGACAAGGTGGAAGAAGAAGCAGAGCGGCGATGCGGGAAGTGTCAAAAATACTCTTCTGGGTGGAGGCCAACGCAAAGGCCATCTCATCCATATTCATTCCAGGAGTGGACAACTGGGAAGCAGACTTCCTCAGCAGACATGACCTCCATCCGGGGGAATGAGGCCTACATCCCCAGGTGTTTCAACAGCTAATTCACTGGTGTGGCTGTCCGCAGATAGATCTGATGGCTTCTTGTCTCAACATGAAGCTATGCCGTTACTGTTCCAGAAAGAGGGATCCGCAGGCTGTAGGAGTGTGGACGCGCTGACGACACCTTGGACGTTCCAGTTTGTCTACCTGTTCCCTCCTCTACCGCTAATCCCAAGGGTTCTAAAAAGACTACGAAGGGAAAGCGGTCAAGCAATTCTAATTGCCCCAGATTGGCCTCGACGGGCATGGTAATCGGACCTCCTAACCATAGCTCTTGAGGATCCCTGGCCTCTGCTGCTTCAAAAGGATCTTCTTCAACAATCTATCCAGACTTCAGGGGGGTACTCACGGAGCGATCGCTGCTTAAAATCCTAAGCAATTTGACCAGATTGCTTCGATTTTAAGCATGATCACTCCGTGTGTACCCCTCACAGCGATAGCGTTGCGCAGCCCTGCGCATCGCTATAGCTGGTGCTAGATTGGCCTGCATGCAGGCCAATCTAGCAAGTCGCTCACTTCACCCGCTGGGTGAAATGAGTGGTTCCCCCATTTCCCCCCGCACGCTCAGCACACATCTCGCTGTGCTGAGCAGGGAGAGAGATGTGTGCTGAGCTAACCGCTCAGCACACATCTCTCCCCAAATCGGCCCGTGGATACAGCCCTTTACTGCGGCTACATTTGACAGCTTGGAAGTTAAGAGGGAGATTCTAGCAAGAAAAGGTCTTCCCTCCAGGGTTATTTCCACTATGGTCCAGGCCAGGAAGATGGTTACATCTAAATATTATCATCTTATCTGGAAGAAGTATGTTTCCTGGTGTGAAAGTAGAAATGTTTCTCCCATGGAATTTAGAATGGGTCGTTTTCTACTTTTTCCTGCAAGTGGGAGTGGATGTGGGCCTACGTTTAGGCTCCATCAAAGTCCAGATTTCTGCGCTCTCTATTTTCTTCCAGAAACAACTTGCCTTGTTGCCGGAAGTACAAACTTTCCTAAAAGGAGTTCTTCATATGCAAACGCCCTTCGTACCTCCCACGGCTCCGTGGGATCTCAATGTGGTTCTGTCCTTTCTTTAATCGGACTGGTTTGAACCATTACATAGGGTGGAGTTGAAATTTCTTACCTGGAAGATGGTGATGTTATTAGCATTTGCGTCTGCCAGACGGGTCTCTGAATTGGGGGCCTTATCATGTAAGGGCCCTTATTTGATTTTTCATGAAGACAGGGCGGAACTCAGGACCCGACCACAGTTTTTGGCAAAAGTGGTATCCGCTTTTCATGTGAATCAACCCATTGTGGTATCGGTGTTGTCTGACGCTTCCGTTCTAGAGTCCTTGGATGTGGTGAGGGCTCTGAAGATTTATGTCAAACGGACTGCTCGTCATCGGAAATCTGACTCTGTTTGTCTTTTATGACGCCACCAGGATTGGTTGTCCAGCTTCTAAGCAATCAATTGCTCGTTGGGTCAGGTTTACATTCAACAGGCCTATACTTCGGCGGCTCTGCCTACGTCTATTCAGGCCCACTCGACGAGATCTGTGGACTCTTACTGGGCGGCTGCCCGGGGGGTCTCGGCCTTGCAGTTGTGCTGAGCTGCTACTTGGTCTGGTTCGAAAACTTTTTTTTTTTTTTTTTTTAAAGTTAGAATTTTTATTGAGAGTGATCAGTAATTAAAACAGTAGCAATAACAAAGTTGTACAGGTTAGGGTATTGAACACGAGGGCAAGAATTTTACATACCACATCAGAATAATAGAGACAATTCTATGTTAATATAGGCTGACAGGTATTAGCAATATGTTCCCTGTGTAACTTCAAACGTATACTAGATCAGTCTCATTTTATTTTTCAGTTATCGTATAGAATCTATACCAAAACAGAGTATAATCCTATGAAGAGTAGAAGCAAGAAAGAGAAAGAGGAGGAAAGGAGAGAAGAAACAAGAAAACATATGTTAATAGAGGGGGAACATTAAGAAAGCTACCTTTAAGGAAGCAAGAGGTTGGGAACAGTCCTCTGTATTGATAACAGAGGAGGAGACAACTAAGGTATTAGAGGTATTAGCAGTATTAGCAGAGTCCGGGCATCAATAAAGAGTGTGCGAGGTACCATGGAGACCAGATGTTGTGGAACTGGTCCACAGTGTTATTCCTCAGGCTTGTGATATATTCCATACTGGCTATATAGTTAATCTTGGTCATCAGTAAAGCCTTGGAGGGTGGTTTATGGTCTTTCCAGGATTTAGCGATCAGAGATTTAGCTGCCATGCAGAGTTGCATGGCAAGCTTGTCTTGGGTTTTGGGTATTGACTGTATGGGGGCATGAAGCAAAGCAATTTCAGGGGAGAGATCTAGGTTATGTCCACAGATTTGAGCAATGAGTGCTCCAACCGTGTTCCAAAAGGGGCAAATAGAGGGGCAAGTCCACCATATGTGAAAAAAGGTGCCCTCCTCTCCACAGAGTCTCCAACACAGATTTGATGTCGTGGGGAAAATGGAATGAAGTCTGGAGGGAACCAGATACCACCTGGTATAGACCTTATAACATGTTTCCCTAAGTGCCACACTAATCAAGGCTTTAGAGATGCGCGATCTAATTTCCTCCCATTGGTCGTCTTCCAACGGATGGGAGAGATCCGATTCCCAAGCTAATTTGTGGGATTCACGGGCAGGGGGATCTGGAGTCAAAATGGAGTTGTATATTGTTGAGATATTCCCCTTTTTGCCAATTGAAAGTAAACACATATGTTCAAAGGAGGTGGGTGATTTCAAAGGGATATTTTTAAACTGAGATTTGAGAAAGCTAAGAATTTGGACATAATGGTAATGACACGAGGATGGGATACCCAAGCGCTCATGAAAATCTCCAAAAGAGGTCGGTGCGGAGTGGCCTTTAACATGGATAAATCTCGTGACACCCTGCGATTGCCATGGGGCCGCTATTCTTCTTTCGCAGCCTGGGGGGAAGGCAGGGTGACCCCAAATAGGTGATAAAGGTGAGGGGTATGAAGATAGATTGTGGGTGCTGCGGAGTTTGTCCCACAGTCCTAGGGTGAATTTAATCGTGGGGACTGAATAGGCCGAGGCTGGTCTGCAGGACCTGGGGAGCCATAGAAGAGAATCGAGGGGGACACCTTGATATATTGAATTCTCAATATCGACCCATTTTCTGTTCCCTTGGGGGGAATGCCAGGAAACTATGTGGTTAAGGTGACAGGCGTTAAAGTAAGCCTGAAGATCAGGGTAACCCAAACCGCCTGAGGTAGCACTCTTAGTCAACAGTGTTTGTCTTAATCGAGATTTACGATGGGCCCAAATAAATTTGTTGCACAGTGATTGCAGGGAAGCCAAAGTCGCTCGGGGCACCATTATCGGAATGGTCTGAAATAGGTAAAGAATACGGGGGAGGAAATTCATTTTTAGGGCGTTGATCCGTCCAATCCACGAAATGAATAAACGGTCCCATTTATCTAGGTCTTGGGTGAGAGTTTTAATCATAGGAACATAATTAGCCTGATATAGGCTGGTGTAGGATTTAGTAATGAATATGCCGAGGTATTTGATAGCTGAGGGTCTCCAAAGAAAGGGGAAAGAGGAGGTTAAAATCAAGTGAGTATGGGAGGATGTAACATTAAATGTAAGGGCCTCAGATTTGGTGTGGTTTATTTTGTAACCAGAGAGGGAACCATACAGGAGTAATTCTTTCTGTAGATTAGGGAGAGAAATCAGGGGGTTAGTAAGAGTCAAGAGCACGTCATCCGCAAACAAAGATATTTTGTACGAGTCCTGTCCCACTGTAACACCTCCAATGTAAGTATTAAGTCTAATTCGGGCCGCAAGAGGTTCAATGCATAAAGCAAAAAGTAGGGGTGAGAGAGGGCAGCCCTGCCGAGTACCATTCTTCAGACTAAATCGAGGTGAGCTCAATCCATTGGTCAGGACCGTAGATGAGGGGTTGGAATAGAGAGCCGCTATTGCAGTGATGAAATGACCATGGAAGCCAAATGTAGATAAGGTAGAAAACAAAAAGGGCCAAGAGATACGATCAAATGCTTTTTCGGCATCTAGTGCCAAAGCAATCGCTGGTGTTTTCGTCGAGTTTATTTGATGAATCAAATTAACAATACGTCTGGTGTTGTCCGAGGCCTGACGGCCAGGAACAAATCCCACTTGGTCAGGGTCTATTAATGATGGCAACACAGCGTTCAGGCGAGATGCCAATATTTTGGCAAAAAGTTTGAGATCGGTATTTATCAAAGATATGGGTCTATAATTTGAGCAATGCGAGGGATCCTTTCCGGGTTTCGGGATTACTATAATGCGGGACGTTGTGGAGTCAGTGTGAAAATGCGTACCCTGTAATATCTTATTAAACAAAGAGACCATATGAGGAATGAGTTGAGGGGCGAAGGTTTTATAATACACCATCGGATAGCCATCCGGGCCAGGTGCTTTAGAGGGTTTCTGGGTTTTTAGTGCAGCTTCAATTTCCTCAGCAGAAATATCTGCATTGAGAGCAGAGTTAGTTTCCTCGTCTAAACGAGGGAGAGCGCACGAATCTAGATATTGTTGTGCCTGGTCGGCTTGTGCTAAAGGGTCGGACGGGGGATCAAGGTTGTAGAGTGTCTTATAATAGTCAAAAAAGATACTATTAATTTTTTTGGGGTCGTAAGTAATGTTACCTGAGGGTTGTCTAATAGTATGGATGCATTGGTTAGCTTTTTTGGCACGTAAGCGATTAGCCAACAAAGTGTGTGCTTTGTTACTTTTGTCGTAAAACGATTGGTTAGCCCATCGAAGTGAGCGCTCGATATTCTCCGCCAAAAGAGATTGTAGGTCATCAAGTTCGGGTAAAAAATTTTTAGAGCGTGTGCGTTTGTGTTCCTGATCCAATGTTGCGATGTTATCTGTTAACAGAGCAATTTGGTTTTCTCGATTTCTCTTACGGCGGGATGCAAATTGGATAATGGATCCCCTGATGACCGCTTTATGGGCTTCCCATATAGTGGCTATGCTGCAGTCTCCTTCTACATTAACCGCAAAATATTCCCGAAGCTCTGTTTTAATTAGGTCCTGAAACTTAGGGATCTTCAATAACGTCTCGTTAAGTCTCCATGTCGGTCTACCGTCAGGGATATCAAAAATGTCAAATGTCGCAGCTAATGCTGCGTGGTCAGTCCAGGTAAGCGGGATTATCGAGGAAGAGCGAGCGGTCCGGGAAAGAGGTGCACAACTCAAAAACATATCAATGCGAGAGTACACATCATGTGGATTGGAATAAAAAGTATAGTCCCTGGTGGTCGGATTAAGAAACCGCCATATATCGAACAAACCAGCCTCGGCCATACTCCTGTGTAATACTGAGGAGTTTAGGGTTTGACTACTACGCAAGGGGCCGGACCTGTCCATGCCTGTAAGAGCCATATTGAAGTCACCACCGACAAGTGTCTTACCTCTTCTATATGAGTAAAGGTCATGAAAAAAACTTGCGAAAGAATTTGGATTGGGCACTGTTTGGAGAGTATAGATTAGCCAAGGTAACCTCCTCGTGTCCAATTTTTCCTCTCACCATTATATAACGACCTTCATTGTCGCGTTTACAGTCTAAGAATTGGAAAGGGACGGACCCTCTTACTAATATGGCCACCCCATGTCTTTTAACTGTATGATTGGAGTACCAGGCCATGGGAAATTGTTTAGATGTCAGGGAGGGATGGGAGTCCGATTTCAAGTGTGTTTCCTGTAAGAAAATCACGTCACCTTTTAATGCTTTAAGAGATCTGTGGAGATGAGAGCGCTTCTGGGGAGTATTCAGCCCCTTGGCTTTAATGGACAGGCATGTTAACGGCATGGTTGAAGCGAAAGAGGGAGTAGGTCGCTGGAGATCTCTAGGGTCCCGGACTCTGCTAGGATGGACGAGAGAAACAGAAAGAAAAAAGAAAAAGGGAAAAATAGAAATATATATTACTGAATACAAACAATATTAAATAAATGGATCTATTTGTCTGTGAATACAGAGATGTCAACTTGCAGGTGTACTGTAACAGGGGTCTAAGAGAGGAGGGGAATAAGAGAAAGTGAAACAAAAAAGAAAAAGGCAGACGTTGTATCCAATAGGCAGGATACTCGGCTGCCAGGATTGAGCTCTAAAAAAAAAAAATAGAAAGAGCTCGCTGGCGGGATATAAATGCAATATAACAAAAGAGGGTAATGACTAGTGATGAGCGGATTCGGTTTTACTCGGTTCTCAAAACCGAATCTTATTGGCTCACTGATGTCACGTGTTTTGGATAGCCAATAAGATTCGGTTTTGAGAACCGAGTAAAACCGAATCCGCTCATCACTAGTAATGACCCACTATGTTTGATAATAACTTTAATCCCTAAGGTTCGGGGGAGGAAGTATCAAGACAGGGCACTGACGCCCCCCACCCGAGACCAATAATAAGCAGAAAGGATGGACCTTCGTGTAGCGAATTAAGACCCATCACAAGGGCGGGACAGTCCTAGATACAGAACACTAAAGAAAAAATGATCATATAACAGCTAGAATCAATAAAGTAATAACACTAGAGCAAATAGTAAAGTCGCAGGACAGGTCAGTGGCCAGAGACACGCCCCACGGGAACAGCAAAGGAGTCAATCCAGTACTCCATCCATAGGGCTGTGACTCCGAGCCATCGACCAGGACAGCGAAATAATAACATAGCAATGCGTGAAGTATAAAGGTCCGCCAACAAGAACATTTTGAGAAGAAAGTAAATGGGTCATTAGTGTATAAAACGGTATCTAAAACAGTATCTAAATTACATAGCAGTTGAGCAAGGTTGAGAACAAAATTTAAACGTATGGAGCTTCGCTTCTATGAAGTAACAGCCGGGGACAGCTGCAACTTTCGGAGCAGCTTGTCTCCATCAGGAGAGCGAATGATGTGAACTTTGCCATCAATCTCCACAATGAGGCGAAAAGGAAAACCCCAGCGATATTTGTAACCATTGTCGCGCAGTGTAGAGGTAACAAAACGTAGATCACGCCGTTTAGCAATGGTCACAAATCTTGGTAGATCTGAATCCGGGAGTCTTCGAATAAAATTGAGGTTGAATTTCTGCACGCCAGTGTGATACTATTTTTAATCTTGAAGGACATAAACCGGAGGATGACATCGCGGGGAGGTTCCGAGTCCTTCGGTTTAGGTCTCAGGGCGCGGTGAGCTCTCTCTATCGAGATGGCAGATTCCGAGTGTGACGGGACCAAGTGAAGAAACCAGCGTCGGAGGTATGGTTTCAATTCGGAGGCTGAGACAGATTCAGGGATATTGCGGATGCGTAAATTATTCCGTCTCTCGCGATTTTCGCCATCCTCAACTTTATCCTTAAGAAGTTCCAGCTCGCTGGATAGGTAGCTCATGTCCTCACCCACTTGCTTGCGGAAATTTTGTTGGTGGTCCTCCCGTGATTCCAGCGCGGTTGTGCGGGTGTCCAGAGCCGCCATATCAGATTTTAATTCCCCGATCGCTGACTGGAGAGCTGTCGTGAAGGAGCTCTTAAGGTCTAATATCATATTCTGAAGGGATTTAATGTCCGCCTTGGTTGAGGGTGCATCCGTATGATCCATGATGGGGGTGGGCATCGGTGAGGATGGAGATGAAGTTTCAGTCGTTTTTTCCCGGCGTGAGAAGTGTTGTGAAATATCTTGTGAAGCTCCTGATTTTTTTGCTCTTGTGTTCGCTCTGCTCATAATATCTGGTGAGATTAAAACGTCCGTTTAAGGAGTGGTAACAAGAATGATCCACCGGGATGTTACGTGTTCATCAGTTGGTCCGGGTGAGGGGGAAGTCAGGCATCTGTGATATTACATCATTTAAAGGACCTAGGTCCTATTTATCTGTTAAAACAGTGAGAGGGATCCACAGGAGAGCGTCCTGAATTACCACACACCTTTCCGTGAGTATATGAGAAGTAGTGTAAGGAAGGAACGGTGCACAACACTCCGATCCGTGAGTAAATGAAGTGTAGTATAGAGAGTAAATAATAAATAACAGCAGCTGCAGGGTAGAGGTTCTGGTTTGAATCTCTGCTGATATAGGGTGTTCGTTCCCTCACAAGTCCAGCAGGGGCAGCACTGTACAGAGGAGCCTGTCCTGTCTCCTCCAAGATGGCCACCGTCAATCGAGCTCAAGGTGTTCCCCCACAGGCCCTCTCTGCTAATCAATCAGGGGTCCAGAGGTCTTCTTGTCCCCCCAGCGCCCTCAGCCAGCTCCCCTTAACGTTTTGCAGCGGTCAGTGGGCTTCTCGCAGCGGTGCAGCATCTGCTTACCGCCGGACGCCACATCCAATATGGCCGCTGCCACCGGGTCACCGTCGTTCAGCTCGGCCCCGGCCCTGCAGCTCCAGGGGCGCCTGCAAGCTTCACTGCACCCCGTCCGGGTCCCTTCAGGTAAGGAGCGGCGGTGTGCGGCTTCCGGATTTCGGGCGGGGGTGATGGTAAATTGAGGCCCCGGCTTCACCACTGGGTGAAGGCCGCAACCTGCAAGCACAGGACAGGCCTGTGCTCCGGCTCCGCAGCTCCCTCCCCAAATATACAGAGTAGTAAGGGCTGCTGTGGGAAGCTATTAGGGAGACTTAGGCAGCGTTAGGGCTGTGGAAAGGGGTTATATTAGTTTATTCCAGCAGGAGCTCTCCAGGGACACGTGCTCCCAGTCAGGTCACAAGCTCCGCCCCCTCGAAAACTTTTTTTGTTAAGTTCTATCGGTTCGACACCTTGGTCAAGGATGACCTTCAATTTGGTCAGGCGGTTTTACAGGGGCCTCAGCACTCTCCCAACTGTTTGGGAGCTTTGGGACTTTCCCCATGGTACTAAAGTACAGTTCCCCAGTATCCACTAGGACGTTAGAGAAAATAGGAATTTGATACCTACCGGTAATTCATTTTCTCGTAGTCTGTAGTGGATACTGGGCGCCCGTCTCAGTGCTTCGATTCCTGCTTACCTGTGTAAGTGTTTGGTTGGTCCACCGTTGCGGTCCCCTTTTGTTCGGTTAGCTTTGCTATCCCGGGGATGGGGGGGGTCATTCTAACCTGATCGCACGCTGCTGTTCATCGCAGCGATCAGATCAGAAGTGCGCATGCCAGACAGCCGACGGCTGTCGTAGCCCAGTGATGGCCTCTGCCTGATTGACAGGCAGAGGCGGTCGCTGGACGGAAGGGGGTGGCACGACGGCGTTTGGCCAACTTTTTGTGGGCGTGGTCCGGCCAACACAGGTGTGGCCGGATCATGCGGGAGGTGGGCCGCAGTGGCTGCGTGACAACAACAAGTAACTCCCGGCCAGCACGCAGGAGCTTCGCTGGCTGGGAGTTACTGTTAAAGTATAAAAGCATCGCCGGGCATGACATGCGGGGCGTCCCCCCACATGCCAGTGTGGATGATCGTAGCTGTGCTAAATTTAGCACAGCTACGATCAGGTCTGAATCACCAACCCCGACTCCCCACCCCTTCCCCCCTCACTTGGGTCGGTTGGTGTTGCTATCCTCTGTTCTGGTTAGCGCCCTCCTTTTCGGTTATGGTTGTGTGTTGGCTTAGTGCCTCACCGCTGTTGTACCTGTTTTCTTCTCTCGTGGTATGTCCGTCTCCTTGGGAACAGTTTCCTAGACTGAGTCTGGCAAGAGGGGCATAGAGGGGAGGAGCCAGCACACACATACACACACTAAAGGTTTTTAAAGTGCCAGTGTCCAGTGGACCCGATCTATACCCCATGGTACTAAAGTACGGATCCCCTTCGGACTACGAGAAAAGGAACTACTGGTAGGTATCAATTTCCTTTTATCCTATTAATCCTATTACCGTACTTACTGAACCACCTCTTACAGTGCACCTGGAAAGTATTCACAGTGCTTCACTTTTTTGTTATGTTACAGCCTTATTCCAAAATGGGATAAAATAATTTTTGTCCTCAAAATTCTGCACACAATACCCCATAATGACAACGTGAAAAAAGTTTTTTGAGATTTTTGCAAATTTTATAACAAAAAAAAAAAAACACACTAAGAAATCACATGCACATAAGTATTATCAGTCTTTGCAATGAAGCTAAAAATTGAGCTCAGGTGCATCCTGTTTCCACTGATGATCCTTGAGATGTTCCTACAGCTTAATTGGAGTCCACCTGTGGTAAATTCAGTTGATTTGGAAAGGCACACACCTGTCTTTGTAAGGTCCCACACTTGACAGTGCATGTCTGAGCACAAACCAAGCATGAAGTCAAAGAAATTGTCTGTAGACCTCCGAGACAGGTTTGTCTCGAGGCACAAATCTAGGGAAGAGTACCGAAAAATATCTGCTGCTTTGAAGGTCCAAATGAGCACAGTAGCCTCCATCATCCATAAATGGAAGACGTTCGGAACCACCAGGACTCTTCCTAGAGCTGGCCGGCCGTCGAAACTCAGCGATCGGGGGAGAAGGGCCCTAGTCAGGGAGGTGACCAAGAACCCGATGGTCACTCTGCCAGAGCTACAGCATTCCTCTGTGGAGAGAGGAGAACCTTCCAGAAGAACAACCATCTCTGCAGCAATCCACCAATCAGGCCTGTATGGTAGAGTTGCCAGACGGAAGCCACTCCTTAGTAAAAAAAGCACATGGCACCCTGCCTGGAGTTTGCCAAAATGCATCTGAAGGACTCTGACCATGAGAAACGAAATTCGCTGGTCTGATGAATCAAAGATTGAACTCTTTTTGGCGTGAATGCCAGGCGTCCGGTTCGGAGGAAAATAGGCACCGATCATCACCAGGCCAATACCATCCCTACAGTTAAGCATGGTGGTGGCAGCATCATGCTATGGGGATGTTGTTCAGCAGCAGGAACTGGGAGACTAGTCAGGATAGAGGGAAAGATGAATGCAACAATGTACAGAGACATTCTGGATGAAAACCTGCTCCAGGGCGCTCTTGACATCAGACTGGGGCGCCTATTCATCTTTCAGCAGGACAACGACCCTAAGCGCACAGTCAGGATATCAAAGGAGTGGCTTTAGGACAACTCTGTGAATGTCCTTGAGTGGCCCAACCAGAGTCCAGACTTGAATCCGATTGAACATCTCTGGAGAGATCTGAAAATGGCTGTGCACCGACGCTTCCCATCCAACCTGATGGAGCTTGAGAGGTGTTGCAAAGAGGAATGGGCGAAACTGCCAAAAGTTAGGTGTGCCAAGCTTGTGGTATCATATTCAAAAAGACTTCAGGCTGTAATTGCTGCCAAAGATGCATCAACAAAGTATTGAGCAAAGGCTGTGAATACTTATGTACATGTGATTTCTTAGCTTTTTTTATTTTAAATAAAAATGCAGAAATCCCCCAAAAATGTAATAGTCATTATGGTTTATTGTGTGTAGAATTTTGAGGGAAAAAATTAATTTATTCCATTTTGGAATAAGGCTGTAACATAGCAAAATGTGAAAAAGTGAAGCGCTGTGAATACTGTCCAGATGCACTGTATTTGCAGGGCACTGGCAAACATTGTTGGCTGTAACTTTTCACTGCCGACAAAGGAGCGTAATAGCTCTTGAAAGCTCATTTCTCTTTTCTATATTTTTCCCCACACAACCCTCTTGCGATGGTGCAGACCCAGTGATTTGGGAAGCCGCAAAGGTAACACACACAGTACAACAGTCAGGGAGAGAGGGAAAATGACGTCCAGCAATCGGGCACTGGTCCATGGACCATTCCAGTGCAGGAATGGGAGCCTCCCAAATGGCACCTTTTAGAGTGCCGCAGAAAACAGTTCTGTGTGCCTTGTGTTGCCTTACTATGTTCTAGGCAATTCCTACTGTTATTTTGATCATGACACTGGCTAGTGCTTAAATTATGGTTCACCGGAAGTGACTGATATGCTTGCATAGAGTCACTGGGGAAGAACTTGTGCTACAACAGAATCATACCATAACCAAGTGTAACACGGTGATGTTATGTTCTGAGACGTTTCTGCATTAGTGGTGACATTGTATTGCTGTGTGTAGGATGTATTAATACGGTCAGTATGTACTGCACCTCATGCAGTTGCACATGTCTCATTAAGTCTTATAGCTAGGTGGTCCCCACTATTTTTCTTAGCTGTTCTCCACATATTCTATCATTCCCCCCCCCCCCACACTTCTTTTCTCTTAATTCATTCCTTGCTTTCTCTGTGTCTGTTTATTCTCTTGCCCTGGTGAAAGCCCATATGAAGAGTTACTCCCAGTCCTATAGGCAGGGTGAGTATACATCTTCTGTTCAACTCCTCTCTGTCCATTTCACACCTGTTATATTTAGTTTCTACTCTGTGGGATCACGCTCATTAGTAGGTTTTTGCTGAACTGCTGCATTTTGCTACAGGTGACTTGTCTGTAGGGAGCATATTAAATGGTTGTCAAATTACTGTTCTAAGTGTCACATTGAGGTTTACCTAACTATTGTGCTTTTACTTCAGATAAACCAGGTTCTAATACTGCCTCTAAGCTTTGAGGTGCAGCGCTGACCGCATTATTAACTAACATTGCTGTTTGTTTATGTAATGCATGAAAATGTACTTTTCTCTGACGTCCTAAGTGGATGCTGGGGACTCCGTCAGGACCATGGGGATTAGCGGCTCCGCAGGAGACAGGGCACAAAAGTAAAAGCTTTAGGATCAGGTGGTGTGCACTGGCTCCTCCCCCTATGACCCTCCTCCAAGCCTCAGTTAGATTTTTGTGCCCGGCCGAGAAGGGTGCAATCTAGGTGGCTCTCCTAAAGAGCTGCTTAGAGTAAAAGTTTTGTTAGGTTTTTTATTTTCAGTGAGTCCTGCTGGCAACAGGCTCACTGCATCGAGGGACTTAGGGGAGAGAAGTGAACTCACCTGCGTGCAGGATGGATTGGCTTCTTAGGCTACTGGACACCATTAGCTCCAGAGGGAGTCGGAACACAGGTCTCACCCTGGGGTTCGTCCCGGAGCCGCGCCGCCGACCCCCTTGCAGATGCCGAAAAGTGAAGAGGTCCAGAAACCGGCGGCAGAAGACTTTTCAGTCTACATAAGGTAGCGCACAGCACTGCAGCTGTGCGCCATTGTTGTCAGCACACTTCATAGCAGCGGTCACTGAGGGTGCAGGGCGCTGGGGGGGGCGCCCTGGGCAGCAATGATAGTACCTTATTCTGGCTAAAAATACATCACATATAGCCCCTGGGGGCTATATGGATGTATTTAACCCCTGCCAGGTCTCAGAAAAACGGGAGAAGAAGCCCGCCAAAAAGGGGGCGGGGCCTATTCTCCTCAGCACACAGCGCCATTTTCCCTCACAGAAATGCTGGTGGGAAGGCTCCCAGGCTCTCCCCTGCACTGCACTACAGAAACAGGGTTAAAACAGAGAGGGGGGGCACTTATTTGGCGATATGACTATATATATTAAAATGCTATAAGGGAAAAACACTTATATGAAGGTTGTCCCTGTATAATTATAGCGTTTTTGGTGTGTGCTGGCAAACTCTCCCTCTGTCTCCCCAAAGGGCTAGTGGGGTCCTGTCCTCTATCAGAGCATTCCCTGTGTGTGTGCTGTGTGTCGGTACGTGTGTGTCGACATGTATGAGGACGATGTTGGTGAGGAGGCGGAGCAATTGCCTGTAATGGTGATGTCACTCTCTAGGGAGTCGACACCGGAATGGATGGCTTATTCAAGGAATTACGTGATAATGTCAACAGAGACGGCCGGCAAAAAAATAGTACCTGTCCAGGCGTCTCAAACACCGTCAGGGGCTTTAAAACGCCCATTTACCTCAGTCGGTCGACACAGACACGGACACTGATTTCAGTGTCGACGATGAAGAAACAAACGTATTTTCCTTTAGGGCCACACGTTACTTGTTAAGGGCAATGAAGGAGGTGTTACATATTTCTGATACTACAAGTACCACAAAAAAGGGTATTATGTGGGGTGTGAAAAAACTACCTGTAGTTTTTCCTGAATCAGATAAATTAAATGAAGTGTGTGATGATGCGTGGGTTTCCCCCGATAGAAAATTATTGGCGGTATACCCTTTCCCGCCAGAAGTTAGGGCGCGTTGGGAAACACCCCTTAGGGTGGATAAGGCGCTCACACGCTTATCAAAACAAGTGTACCGTCTCCGGATAGGGCCGTCCTCAAGGAGCCAACTGATAGGAGGCTGGAAAATATCCTAAGAAGTATATACACACATACTGGTGTTATACTGCGACCAGCGATCGCCTCAGCCTGGATGTGCAGAGCTGGGGTGGCTTGGTCGGATTCCCTGACTAAAAATATTGATACCCTTGACAGGGACAGTATTTTATTGACTATAGAGCATTTAAAGGATGCATTTCTATATATACGAGATGCACAGAGGGATATTTGCACTCTGGCATCAAGAGTAAGTGCGAGGTCCATATCTGCCAGAAGATGTTTATGGACACGACAGTGGTCAGGTGATGCAGATTCCAAACGGCACAAAGAAGTATTGCCGTATAAAGGGGAGGAGTTATTTGGGGTCGGTCCATCGGACCTGGTGGCCACGGCAACTGCTGGAAAATCCACCGTTTTTACCCTAAGTCACATCTCTGCAGAAAAAGACACCGTCTTTTCAGCCTCAGTCCTTTCGTCCCCATAAGAGTCATATCTGCCCAGGGATAGAGGAAAGGGAAGAAGACTGCAACAGGCAGCCCATTCCCAGGAACAGAAGCCTCCACCGCTTCTGCCAAGTTTCTCAGCATGACGCTGGGGCCGTACAGGACCCCTGGATCCTACAAGTAGGATCCCAGGGGTACAGATTGGAAAGTCGAGACGTTTCCCCCTCGCAGGTTCCTGAAGTCTGCTTTACCAACGTCTCCCTCCGACAGGGAGGCAGTATTGGAAACAATTCACAAGCTGTATTCCCAGCAGGTGATAATCAAAGTACCCCTCCTACAACAAGGAAAGGGGTATTATTCCACACTATGTTGTGGTACTGAAGCCAGAAGGCTCGGTGAGAACTATTCTAAATCTGAAATATTTGAACACTTACAAAGGTTCAAATAAAGATGGAGTCACTCAGAGCAGTGATAGCGAACCAGGAAGAAGGGGACTATAGGGTGTCCCGGGACATCAGGGATACTTACCTCCATGTCCCAATTTGCCCTTCTCACCAAGGGTACCTCAGGTTCGTGGTACAGAACTGTCACTATCAGTTTCAGACGCTGCCGTTTGGATTGTCCACGGCACCCCGGGTCTTTACCAAGGTAATGGCCGAAATGATGATTCTTCTTCAAAGAAAATGGACGACCTCCTGATAAGAGCAAGGTCCAGAGAACAGTTGGAGGTCGGAGTAGCACTATCTCAAGTAGTTCTACGACAGCACGGGTGGATTCTAAATATTCCAAAACCGCAGTTGTTTCCGACGACACATCGGCTGTTCCTAGGGATGATTCTGGACACAGTCCAGAAAAGGGTGTTTCTCCCGGAGAAGAAAGCCAGGGAGTTATCCGAGCTAGTCAGGAACCTCCTAAAACCAGGAAAAGTGTCAGTGCATCATTGCACAAGGGTCCTGGGAAAAATGGTGGCTTCTTACGAAGCGATTCCATTCGGCAGTTTTCACGCAAGAACTTTTCAGTGGGATCTGCTGGAAAAATGGTCCGGATCGCATCTTCAGATGCATCAGCGGATAACCCTGTCTCCAAGGACAAGGGTGTTTCTTCTGCGGTGGCTGCAAAGTACTCATCTACTAATGGGCCGCAGATTCGGCATTCAGGAAGGGTCCTGGTGACCAGGGATGCCAGCCTGAGAGGCTGGGGAGCAGTCACACAGGGAAAAAATTTCCAGGGAGTGTGATCAAGTCTGGAGAATTCTCTCCACATAAATATACTGGAGCTAAGGGCAAGTTACAATGCTCTAAGCTTAGCAAGACCTCTGCTTCAAGGTCAGCCGGTATTGATCCAGTGGGACAACATCACGGCAGTCGCCCACGTAAACAGACAGGGCGGCACAAGAAGCAGAAGGGCAATAGCGGAAACTGCAATTCTTCGCTGGGCGGAAAATCAGGTGATAGCACTGTCAGCAGTGTTCATTCCGACGCCCGGGAGAGTGGGGATTTCATCGGGAAGTCTTCCACATGATTGTGAACCATTGGGAAAGACCAAAGGTGGACATGATGGCGTCCCGCCTGAACAAAAAACTGGACAGGTATTGCGACAGGTCAAGAGACCCTCAGGCAATAGCTGTGGACGCTCTGGTAACACCGTGGGTGTACCAGTCAGTGTATGTGTTCCCTCCTCTGCTTCTCATACCCAAGGTACTGAGAATTATAAGACGTAGAGGAGTAAGAACTATACTCGTGGCTCCGGATTGGCCAAGAAGGACTTGGTACCTGGAACTTCAAGAGATGCTCACAGAGGACTCATGGCCTCTGCCGCTAAGAAGGGACTTGCTTCAGCAAGTACCATGTCTGTTCCAAGACTTACCGCGGCTGCGTTTGACGGCATGGCGGTTGAACGCCGGATCCTAAGGGAAAAAGGCATTCCGGAAGAGGTCATTCCTACCCTGGTCAAAGCCAGGAAGGAGGTGACCGCACAACATTATCACCACATGTGGCGAAAATATGTTGCGTGGTGTGAGGCCAGGAAGGCCCCACGAAGAAATTTCAACTCGGTCGATTCCTGCATTTCCTGCAAACAGGAGTGTCTATGGGCCTCAAATTGGGGTCCATTAAGGTTCAAATTTCGGCCCTGTCGATTTTCTTCCAGAAAGAATTGGCTTCAGTTCCTGAAGTCCAGAAGTTTGTCAAGGGAGTACTGCATATACAACCCCCTTTTGTGCCTCCAGTGGCACTGTGGGATCTCAACGTAGTTCTGGGATTCCTCAAATCACATTGGTTTAAACCGCTCAAATCTGTGGATTTGAAATATCTCACATGGAAAGTGACCATGCTGTTGGCCCTGGCCTCGGCCAGGCGAGTGTCAGAATTGGCGACTTTGTCTCACAAAAGCCCATATCTGATTGTCCATTCGGACAGGGCAGAGCTGCGGACTCGTCCCCAGTTTCTCCCTAAGGTGGTGTCAGTGTTTCACCTGAACCAGCTTATTGTGGTACCTGTGGCTACTAGGGACTTGGAGGACTCCAAGTTGCTAGATGTTGTCAGGGCCCTGAAAATATAGGTTTCCAGGACGGCTGGAGTCAGGAAAACTGACTTGCTGTTATCCTGTATGCACCCAATAAACTGGGTGCTCTTGATTCTAAGCAGACGATTGCTAGTTGGATGTGTAGTACAATTCAGCTTGCACATGCTGTGGCAGGCCTGCCACAGCCAAAATATGTAAATGCCCATTCCACAAGGAAGGTGGGCTCATCTTGGGCGGCTGCCCGAGGGGTCTCGGCTTTACAACTTTGCCGAGCAGCTACTTGGTCAGGGGCACACCCTGACTGAGGAGGACCGGGAGTTCTCTCATTCGGTGCTGCAGAGTCATCCGCACTCTCCCGCCCGTTTGGGAGCTTTGGTATAATCCCCATGGTCCTGACGGAGTCCCCAGCATCCACTTAGGACGTCAGAGAAAATAAGAATTTACTTACCGATAATTCTATTTCTCGTAGTCCGTAGTGGATGCTGGGCGCCCATCCCAAGTGCGGATTGTCTGCAATACTTGTACATAGTTATTGTTACAAAAATCTGGTTATTATTGTTGTGAGCCATCTTTTCAGAGGCTCCGCTGTTATCATGCTGTTAACTGGGTTCAGATCACAGGTTGTACAGTGTGATTGGTGTGGCTGGTGTGAGTCTTACCCGGGATTCAAAATCCTTCCTTATTGTGTACGCTCGTCCGGGCACAGTATCCTAACTGAGGCTTGGAGGAGGGTCATAGGGGGAGGAGCCAGTGCACACCACCTGATCCTAAAGCTTTTACTTTTGTGCCCTGTCTCCTGCGGAGCCGCTAATCCCCATGGTCCTGACGGAGTCCCCAGCATCCACTACGGACTACGAGAAATAGAATTATCGGTAAGTAAATTCTTATTTTAACATTTTGTTTCCCTCTGTACAAGTAATAAGTATATTTCTGCCAATATGTAACACTTTTATTGCTGTAAATACCTGCTAATCCAGTCTAATAATAATCTTCATTCACATCACTGCTGTGTTGATTTGGAAAACATTGTGGCCTGGACTAAATACACATATAAATACAGTGGCTGGACATACAACAATCCGTTTTATGTTGCTGTGTAGATGGGATAAGTGGATACTATGCATTTTGCTTGTGTGCTTCTTGGCTGGCTATCATGATTACAGTGCTGAACTCTTTTACCTTCCTGTTGCAGACAAGAAGCTTGTGGTCACCATTGAAGGAAGTGTAGAAGAGGCAAAAGCTTTATTTAAACCTCCTGAAGATTCCCAAGGTAATGAAAAGGTCAACAATTCTTTTTTGAGGCATTCATTTTCCAGCTGTCGGGATCCCGGCTTTCAGAATACCAACGCTGAAATACCGGCGGTTGGAATCCCCACACGAGTGGGGAACCATAACCTTGTGGTGAACGAGGATCGCCACCGGGCACGAAGCGTGGCGAACCCGAGAGGGGACACAGTGCGCTTGTCGCCGGTATTCGGCTGCCTGGATCCCGCTGTTGGTCTCCTGACCGCCGGGATCCCGGCAGCTGGCATATCATACTGAATCCATTCTTTTATGTTTAAAGCGTGTACATGTATCTTACGTCCTACTGCAATTTTGGTGTAAAGTGTTTGCCATTTTTGCCAACACCTACATAACATAGCACAAAAGTCAGATTTCACCCTTACTAGCCACTTAACAA
The DNA here is from genome assembly GCF_028390025.1 of Pseudophryne corroboree. Classification (NCBI taxonomy): domain Eukaryota; kingdom Metazoa; phylum Chordata; class Amphibia; order Anura; family Myobatrachidae; genus Pseudophryne; species Pseudophryne corroboree. The sequence continues at coordinate 418,085,891 of NC_086444.1, read as the reverse complement.
AAACCTGCTGATATTATCAGTTGCTTTATCACCTTAAAATATTCAGTGACAACTTGTTATTCCTGCACTTGTGTATAATTCAGTCAGTTTGCACTGACTGTATTCTAGGAGTCTGCAAACCAGTCTCCTGGCTCTGCACTGCTCCTTTCCAATACCAGTATGATGGCAGATTGAGAAGCTCTGCACCTTTGCACATTATTCCACCACATTTCTCTTTCATCTTCTTGGGGGACACTCCACCACGGGTTAGAGTGGCTCCATGAGGATGGCGATATAGAGCCTGATTCATAGGTGGACACTGATCCCATTGCAGCTGCGTCTTTGTACTCAGTGGTACTGTGACCATATGCTAATGCTGTATCTGCTGGACTCTGTATATAGACATCCATAGGGTTCATCTCTAATCTGCCGCTTACAGTCCAAGATGCACCATTGAACTTCTGAGCAGACTTGTGATTACTTAGACGTTCCATTGGAACGAAGCCACCGGACCATTGCTACTGCGTACACAGATGCAGTCGCAGGCTGCGGCACACCCCCAGAACGCTTGCGACTTCCCAAAGCTGTTCTGCAGTCTTAGCCTTAAGTCAAATTGAAAATCATCTTTCTACTTAAGGGCTATGAATTAAGCCAAGAAAGCCTCATGAAATGTGTGTCGCAAATAAACAATGATTGGAACATACAGTGGCAATGTTACACTTTTGGGCGATTCTCCGTGATGCATGGGACAGCTACACAAAATCAAACGACATACGTCTCCAAAATATCAAGATTTTAGTGGGTCTTTAGTCATAGGGTAAGACATCGCTACTAAGCAATTACGATTTCATATAACAACAATTTCTTAGCGGACCAGTTTAAAAGGAAAAAAATAAGTAAAAGATTTTATGTTCACTTTCTGGAGAATCACCCTTTTGATATTTCCTGTCATCCACTGGGGGGGCACAGGAGAGACTATACGCTGGGTTATAAGTGCTGAGGGAGCGAGCAGGCACCAATGGGTTAACTTTTTTTTTTTTTTTAACCCAACATGCTCAGCCTCCATCTCCCCTATACCTCGGGCCGGGCCCGCCAGTTTTTACTTTGGTGCTGGTAGCAGCAGGCACCGCTTCAGGGGGGCTGCTTCCCCCCAGGTTACTGTTACTTCTTTTTTACACTGTTTGAGTGGTGGTACAGGCATCCATTGGAAGCCCATACCACCGCTCTGACACCTGTCGGCTGCAGCACCGGTGACTGTGTCGGTGTGGTTCCGACGTGGGGAACCCCATACCAGGCCGCACACCTTGGGGTATCCCCCATCCGGACGCCGGGCAGGTAAGGTGACCAAGGATCCACGGCGGTACGGCAAATTTCCCACTGAAGGGAGACAGCAGGGAGCAGGTGCAGTGGGAGCACAGTAAGCTGCGCTCCACCACTAGACCACCTGGGTGCGGGCCACAGGCAGTAAGCCAGGTCCCTGGGGTGGAGGCACCTGAGGGGGAGATGGGCATAGCCTGTAGCCCCCCCCCCCCCCTCTCTTCACCCCTGGGTTTGCTTGTAACTATGCTTATGCCTGTGATTTGAGAGTTTGTGTGATTACTTGTGTGTTTGGTCCTATTGCAAGGAACGACCTGTTCTCAGTGCATTATCAAATAATAATAGTGTGTACCACTCAATATTTTCTATCTAGCTGCCACTCTTGTCATAGTTTGGGTCTGCTTTGCTCTCTTACACCACAGCATTTATTCACTCTTGTTGTCTGTGTGTGAAATTTCTATTGGTGACATGCTTTCCAAGGTTAGAGCTGACAAGGTGGTTACTGAACCAGTACCTCATACTTGTAGAGTCTGTTTTACTTCTCTCTCATATATAGAAACAAGGGTGCAAGTGCACCATACACCATTAAATTATAATTTTCTCTATCGTCCTAAGTGGATGCTGGGGTTCCTGAAAGGACCATGGGGAATAGCGGCTCCGCAGGAGACAGGGCACAAAAGTAAAGCTTTTACAGGTCAGGTGGTGTGTACTGGCTCCTCCCCCCATGACCCTCCTCCAGACTCCAGTTAGATTTTGTGCCCGAACGAGAAGGGTGCAATCTAGGTGGCTCTCCTAAAGAGCTGCTTAGAGAAAGTTTAGTTTAGGTTTTTTTCTTTACAGTGAGTCCTGCTGGCAACAGGATCACTGCAACGTGGGACTTAGGGGGAAAGTAGTAAACTCACCTGCATGCAGAGTGGATTTGCTGCTTGGCTACTGGACACCATTAGCTCCAGAGGGATCGAACACAGGCCCAGCCGTGGAGTCCGGTCCCGGAGCCGCGCCGCCGACCCCCTTGCAGATGCTGAAGCGTGAAGAGGTCCGGAAACCGGCGGCTGAAGACTCCTCAGTCTTCATAAGGTAGCGCACAGCACTGCAGCTGTGCGCCATTTTCCTCTCAGCACACTTCACTGGGCAGTCACTGAGGGTGCAGAGCGCTGGGGGGGGGCGCTCTGAGAGGCAAATATAAACCTTATACAAGGCTAAAAATACCTCACATATAGCCCATAGGGGCTATATGGAGATATTTAACCCCTGCCTGACTGGAAAAATAGCGGGAGAAGAACCCGCCGAAAAAGGGGCGGGGCCTATCTCCTCAGCACACGGCGCCATTTTCTGTCACAGCTCCGCTGGTCAGAACGGCTCCCAGGTCTCTCCCCTGCACTGCACTACAGAAACAGGGTAAAACAGAGAGGGGGGGCACATTAATGGCTATATATATATATATATTAAAGCAGCTATAAGGGAGCACTTAATATAAGGATATCCCTTGTATATATAGCGCTTTGTGGTGTGTGCTGGCAGACTCTCCCTCTGTCTCCCCAAAAGGGCTAGTGGGTCCTGTCTTCATTAGAGCATTCCCTGTGCGTTTGCGGTGTGTGTCGGTACGTGGTGTCGACATGTATGAGGACGATATTGGTGTGGAGGCGGAGCAATTGCCAAATATGCAGATGTCACCCCCCAGGGGGTCGACACCAGAATGGATGCCTTTATTTGTGGAATTACGTGATGGTTTATCTTCCCTTAAACAGTCAGTTGAGGACATGAGGCGGCCGGACAATCAATTAATGCCTGTCCAGGCGCCTCAAACACCGTCAGGGGCTGTAAAACGCCCTTTGCCTCAGTCGGTCGACACAGACCCAGACACGGGCACTGATTCCAGTGACGACGGTAGAAATTCAAACGTATTTTCCAGTAGGGCCACACGTTATATGATTTTGGCAATGAAGGAGACGTTACATTTAGCTGATACTACAGATACCGTAAAACAGGGTATTATGTATGGTGTGAAAAAACTACAAACAGTTTTTCCTGAATCAGAAGAATTAAATGACGTGTGTGATGAAGCGTGGGTTGCTCCTGATAAAAAGTTGATAATTTCAAAAAAGTTATTGGCATTATACCCTTTCCCGCCAGAGGTTAGGGCGCGCTGGGAAACACCCCCTAAGGTGGACAAGGCGCTCACACGCTTATCCAAACAAGTGGCGTTACCCTCTTCTGAGACGGCCGCACTTAAGGATCCATCAGATAGAAAGATGGAAGTTATTCAAAAGAATATATACACACATGCAGGTGTTATACTACGACCAGCTATAGCAACTGCCTGGATGTGCAGTGCTGGAGTAGTTTGGTCAGAATCCCTGATTGAAAATATTGATACCCTAGATAGGGACAATGTTTTACTGTCGTTAGAACAAATAAAGGATGCATTTATCTATATGCGTGATGCACAGAGGGATATTTGCACACTGGCATCTCGGGTGAGTGCTATGTCCATTTCAGCCAGAAGAGCCTTATGGACACGACAGTGGACAGGCGATGCGGATTCAAAACGTCACATGGAGGTTTTGCCGTATAAAGGGGAGGAGTTATTTGGAGTTGGTCTATCAGACTTGGTGGCCACGGCTACTGCCGGGAAATCCACTTTTTTACCTCAAGTCACTCCCCAACAGAGAAAGGCACCGACCTTTCAACCGCAGCCTTTTCGCTCCTACAAAAATAAGAGAGCAAAGGGCTTGTCGTACCTGCCACGAGGCAGAGGAAGAGGGAAGAGACACCAACAGGCAGCTCCTTCCCAGGAACAGAAGCCCTCCCCGGCTCCTGCAAAAACCTCAGCATGACGCTGGGGCCTCTCAAGCGGACTCGGGGACAGTGGGGGGCCGTCTCAAAAATTACAGCGCGCAGTGGGCTCACTCGCAGGTAGACCCCTGGATCCTGCAGATAATATCTCAGGGGTACAGGTTGGAATTAGAGACGGATCCTCCTCATCGTTTCCTGAAGTCTGCCTTACCAACCGTCTCTTCCGAAAGGGAGAGGGTGTTGGAAGCCATTCACAAGCTGTACGCTCAGCAGGTGATAGTCAAAGTACCCCTATTACAACAAGGAAAGGGGTATTATTCCACTCTATTTGTGGTACCGAAGCCGGATGGCTCGGTAAGGCCTATTCTAAATCTGAAGTCCTTGAACCTCTACATAAAAAAGTTCAAGTTCAAGATGGAGTCACTCAGAGCAGTGATAGCGAACCTGGAAGAAGGGGACTTTATGGTATCCTTGGACATCAAGGATGCGTATCTACACGTTCCGATTTACCCCGCACACCAGGGGTACCTCAGGTTCATTGTTCAAAACTGTCACTATCAGTTTCAGACGCTGCCGTTCGGATTGTCCACGGCGCCTCGGGTCTTTACCAAGGTAATGGCCGAGATGATGATTCTTCTTCGAAGAAAAGGCGTATTAGTTATCCCATACTTGGACGATCTCCTAATAAGGGCAAGGTCCAGAGAACAGCTGGAGACAGCTTTAGCACTATCTCAAGAGGTGCTAAGACAACACGGGTGGATTCTGAATATTCCAAAATCCCATTTAATCCCGACAACTCGTCTGCTGTTCCTAGGAATGATTCTGGACACGGTTCAGAAAAAGGTTTTCCTTCCAGAGGAAAAAGCCAAGGAGTTATCCGATCTGGTCAGGAACCTCCTAAAACCAGGAAAAGTGTCAGTACATCAATGCACAAGAGTCCTGGGAAAAATGGTGGCTTCTTACGAAGCAATTCCATTCGGCAGATTCCATGCAAGAATATTCCAAAGGGATCTGTTGGACAAATGGTCAGGGTCGCATCTGCAGATGCACCTGCAAATAACCCTGTCACCAAAGACAAGGGTGTCACTTCTGTGGTGGTTGCAGAAGGCTCACCTATTAGAAGGCCGCAGATTCGGCATTCAGGATTGGATCCTGGTGACCACGGACGCCAGCCTGAGAGGCTGGGGAGCAGTCACACAAGGAAGAAACTTCCAGGGAGTATGGACGAGTCTGGAAAAGTCTCTTCACATAAACATTCTGGAACTAAGAGCAATCTACAATGCTCTAAGCCAGGCGGAACTTCTCCTGCAAGGAAAGCCGGTGTTGATTCAGTCGGACAACATCACGGCGGTCGCCCATGTAAACAGGCAGGGCGGCACAAGAAGCAGGAGTGCAATGGCAGAAGCTGCCAAGATTCTTCGCTGGGCGGAGAATCACGTGATAGCACTGTCAGCAGTGTTCATCCCGGGCGTGGACAACTGGGAAGCAGACTTCCTCAGCAGACACGATCTTCATCCGGGAGAGTGGGGTCTACATCCAGAAGTCTTCAACATGTTAATAGACCGTTGGGAAAGACCAATTGTAGACATGATGGCGTCTCGCCTCAACAAGAAACTGGACAAATATTGCGCCAGGTCAAGAGATCCACAGGCAATAGCTGTGGACGCACTGGTAACTCCTTGGGTGTACCAGTCAGTGTATGTGTTTCCTCCTCTGCCGCTCATACCAAAGGTATTGAAGATCATACGGCAAAGAAGAGTAAGAACAATACTAGTGGTTCCGGATTGGCCGAGAAGGACTTGGTATCCGGAACTTCAAGAGATGCTCACGGACGAACCGTGGCCTCTACCTCTGAGAAGGGACCTGCTACAGCAGGGTCCCTGTCTTTTTCAAGACTTACCGCGGCTGCGTTTGACGGCATGGCGGTTGAACGCCAGATCCTAAAAGGGAAAGGCATTCCAGAAGAAGTCATTCCTACCTTGATTAAGGCACGGAAGGAAGTCACCGTGAAACATTATCACCGCATTTGGCGAAAATATGTAGCGTGGTGCGAGGATCGGAGGGTTCCGACGGAGGAATTCCAACTGGGTCGTTTCCTACATTTCCTGCAATCAGGATTATCTATGGGTCTCAAATTGGGATCCATTAAGGTTCAAATTTCGGCCCTGTCAATATTCTTCCAAAAAGAATTGGCCTCTGTCCCTGAGGTCCAGACTTTTGTCAAGGGAGTACTGCATATACAGCCTCCTGTGGTGCCTCCGGTGGCACCGTGGGATCTAAATGTAGTTTTAGATTTCCTCAAATCCCATTGGTTTGAACCATTGAAAAAGGTGGATTTGAAATATCTCACATTGAAAGTGACTATGTTACTAGCCCTGGCCTCTGCCAGGAGAGTATCTGAATTGGCGGCTTTATCTTATAAAAGTCCTTATCTAATCTTCCATTCGGATAGGGCAGAACTGCGGACTCGTCCGCATTTTCTCCCTAAAGTGGTATCAGCATTTCATCTGAACCAACCTATTGTGGTGCCTGCGGCCACTAGCGACTTGGAGGACTCCAAGTTGTTGGACGTTGTCAGAGCCTTAAAAATATACATTGCAAGGACGGCTGGAGTCAGAAAATCTGACTCGCTGTTTATATTGTATGCACCCAACAAGTTGGGCGCACCTGCTTCTAAGCAGTCGATTGCTCGTTGGATTTGTAACACAATTCAACTTGCACATTCTGTGGCAGGCCTGCCACAGCCTAAAACTGTAAAAGCCCACTCCACAAGGAAGGTGGGCTCATCTTGGGCGGCTGCCCGAGGGGTCTCGGCATTACAACTCTGCCGAGCAGCTACGTGGTCGGGGGAGAACACGTTTGTAAAATTTTACAAATTTGATACCCTGGCAAAGGAGGACCTGGAGTTCTCTCATTCGGTGCTGCAGAGTCATCCGCACTCTCCCGCCCGTTTGGGAGCTTTGGTATAATCCCCATGGTCCTTTCAGGAACCCCAGCATCCACTTAGGACGATAGAGAAAATAAGAATTTACTTACCGATAATTCTATTTCTCGGAGTCCGTAGTGGATGCTGGGCGCCCATCCCAAGTGCGGATTATCTGCAATACTTGTACATAGTTATTGTTAACTAATTCGGGTTATTGTTTAGGGAGCCATCTTTCAGAGGCTCTTCTGTTATCATACTGTTAACTGGGTTTAGATCACAAGTTGTACGGTGTGATTGGTGTGGCTGGTATGAGTCTTACCCGGGATTCAAAATCCTCCCTTATTGTGTACGCTCGTCCGGGCACAGTACCTAACTGGAGTCTGGAGGAGGGTCATGGGGGGAGGAGCCAGTACACACCACCTGACCTGTAAAAGCTTTACTTTTGTGCCCTGTCTCCTGCGGAGCCGCTATTCCCCATGGTCCTTTCAGGAACCCCAGCATCCACTACGGACTCCGAGAAATAGAATTATCGGTAAGTAAATTCTTATTATAACAACCATCATAACCGAGGTTCTTGGCATATATTGGCAATATATGAGCCTGCCCACCTGCTTCACGGTGACCTCTTCGGACAGGTCGCTAAACTAACATTATAGGGGTTCACCTATGGGGCGCAGAGCACCCCCAAATCACCCCAGGGCATCACACAAATGAGAGATAGAAGTGAAAAATCAGTGTTAAACAAGTGAGGGAAGCTGCTGAGTGTTAGAAAGAGGACAGAAGTAAGGTGTCAGAGTGTTAGAAAGTGAGGTTAGCTGATCAGTGTTACAAGTGTAAAATATATGTGAAAAATGCTACATAAATAAAAACAAACACTGGGTGATATACAGTAGGTGTTAGAAATAAGTATAAGGTGGTGATGCCCCAAAGTGGCCCAGCCAGAGCAATCCAAGGAGCCCCAAAAGTTCACCACCAAATGAACTTTCTATATAATTGAAAGGATCTTACTTATGGCTGGTGTGCAGTCAGCTTATGTTAGTTTCCTGTTTAAAAGCCTGAGAGGCAGGGAGTGGGGTGCTAATCCAGATGAGGGCATCCCAAGCCTTCAGATGTGTATACACACACACACACATTATTATGGGTGAACTTTTGTGGCTGGGCCACTTTGGTGCGTCACCACCTTTTACTTGTTTCTAACACCTACAGTATATCAGTAATTGCCTTTTTTGGATATTCACATTAATTAATTAAATATGGTATATGTTTTATTAGTGAACACGATCACAATAATATAAACACAAATATATATTTTGTTTATACAGTACATTCATTGAGCACGTTTTACCTAGGGTGTGCAGTCCAGGCCCCCTCTCCACAATATATTACCATTCTCTCTCCCCAAGATTCTGACAACGGCATGTGCAATCCCGGCTTTACGGCTCTGCTGCGACAGTCATCCTCCTCACAGGTACCACAGGAACCGGTTTGGGTTTCTACGTTGACCCAGGTAGTTTCACAGCACCTTGCACACCTATATTTAGTGCAGGGCCGGTGTAGCCTACCCAGTCTTACACTGCTGATGCAATCCTTTGCACAGTCAGTACAGGGCTTAGCGGACATTTCAACCTCTGTCAAGCAGCTCCTGGACAGAGATCGGAGGTCTCTGCGCAGACTGTTGACACTGGAGTGTTCTACTCCCTTGTTGGAGGAGGGTTCTGAGCTGGAATCCCTTTCGGATCAGGAGTCTTCAGCTTCAAATGTGGAATCATCTTCAGTTACTGAGGAAGCCATGTTCCCCGACTTCAGTAGAGGCACTAGACAGGGCTATTAGAACGGTGTTATGGATTGAAGATACTGTACCGTCTCCTCGTGACAAGTCTCCACTTTTAAAGAGTCAGAAAAAAAGAGTCTACTCTCTTTACTGCATCAGCACAATTGGAGGACCTTCTGGAGGTGGCCTGGTCTCAACCGACCAGACGTTTACAGGTACCTAAGCGGATGGCTTCTTTTTATTCTCTTCCTCCAAAAGAAAGGACCAAGTGGGAATCTCCTCCAGTGAATGCGCATGTGGCATGCTTGACTAGATCCTCGGTCTTAGCTATCCCGGGTACCTCTTCCCACAAGGATCCAACTGATAGAAAACTAGATTTCCTCAAAGCGGCTTACTATCATGCGGGGGCCATCACTTGTCCAACCTTGGTTTCGCTCTGGGTAGTGAAAGCCATTCGTGATTGGGAAGAAAAACTGGAACAGGGACTGACTGACGGCAGCAGTAGAAAGCAGTTACTTACCTACAGTATATCCAGAATATACAGAAGGCAAGTAAGTAACTTGGTGAGGCAACCATACCGGACTCATAGCATCCAAGGTTTCAGCTTCCACGATTGCAGCCAGACAGACACTTTGGTTGCATTCCTGGCGCGCGAACGCCAAAAAGGCCCTTGAAGCGCTTCCTTATGCGAGTGATACCCTTTTGGTCAGAAACTACTGTAAACAAAATAGTTTCACAATTAGTAGCTTCCAAGACAGCCTTCTTACCTTCAGCTGTACAGCCTCGGACCAAGACTACCTTTCGTCGCAGGGAAGAATCAGAGGTCAGGCGTCCTCTAAATATCAGCCTCTGTGCAAGGGCACTAAGCCCCGAATGAACCAGCCCTGGGCTGCCAGACATCCAGCTGCCAAGCAGCCTGAGATGTCTACAACCTGACGGGACAGGCCTCCCCCTGGGGGACTCCAGGGTGGGAAGCCGACTTCGGTCTTTTTCACCCAGGTGGATAGACACCACGACAGATGCATGGGTCAGAGGTGTCATCACTCAGGGATACACACTGACGTTCCGTAGATGCCCTCCTCAACGGTTCTTCTGTACCTCTCATCCACAGGATAAAAACAAAAGCAGAGGCTCTTTGCAGTCAGTGCAGTCTCTACTGGCCTCGAGTGTTGTCGTCATCCCTGTCCCTCAGGCACAGAGGGGCCAAGATTTGTATACAAACCTTTTTACCATCCTATTCTCCAACCTTAAGAAACTGAACACGTATCTTCAAATTCCCAGGTTTCGCATGGAATCCCTACAATTCATTATTCTAGCCTTGGACCCAGGGGACTTCATCGCATCTCTGGATATTCTCTTATATTCCTATCGGAGCTGACCAACAACGCTTCCGATGCTACGCCTCGGGGAGGACCACTTAAAATTTCGGGTGCTGCCATTTGGGTTGTCTACAGCTCCTTGGCTGTTTACCAAGATTATGGCAGTCATGGCAGCACGCCTGAGGCGCAGAAGGGCTGGATTTTGCCTTATTTGGATGATTTCCTACTATTGGGCTGTACTGCAGACATGTTACAAGACTACATTCGAGTGACTGTCGATCTTCTACAATCTCAAGGTTGGAAGGTTAATTGGAGAAAATAGTCTTTAACACCTTTGCAAGAAATGCTGCACTTGGGGGCGTTCTTGGACTCGCGTGTTCAACGAGTCTGCCACAGGACGAATTTTTTACTTTGCATTCCAGGATCAGATTCTTGTTACATCATCGCTGAGTCTCCATCCATGCGTGTATGTATGAAGGAACTTGGGTCGATGGTGGCCGCTTTCGATAGTGGAGTATGCTTAGGTTCACACTCGTCCTCTACAGCTGTAAGTCCTCAACCAATGGAATGGCTCCTACCTGCATATCAGGTCACAGACCATTATTCTCTCCTGAGAGGTTCGACACATCCTCGCGGGGTGGCTCCTAAAGACCATCCTGACTCGGGGCTGCCCGTACTGGATACCGAATTGGATCCTGATAACTACCGATGCCAGCCTTCAAGGACGGGGAGCAGTCTGAGTCACCCAATCATTCCAGGGCCGCATGTGCAGCCGCCCTTTGTATTCCTCGTTGCTCCGTGAGATCTCCCCTGGTTTTTCTCGTTCTCAAATCATCCCCTTTGAATCTCTGAACACTGGATCTCCTGATTGACAGGCAGAGGCGGTCGCGGGGTGGGAGGGGCCGTGCCAGCGGCGTTAGAACAACGTTGGTGTGGCACGGTCTCAGACTCCCCTCCGTTGGGGGTTGGGCTGTGTGACGTCACACGCAGCCGCTGCGACCCAGGATGTGGCGAGAAGCTCCCTGTCGGCGCGCAGGAGCTGTGCTGGTAGGGAGCTACTCGTCAGGTCCAAAAGCATCGCTGCCGTGCGATGCATTTGTACCTGTGCGGCGGGGCAGAGCCAGACATACAGGGTGGACTAGCCCTGTGCTGGACGTCCCCTCGTCTGTAAAAGTGATCGTAGATGTGCTAAATCTACGATCAACTCTGAATTACCCCCTTTACTCATTTGGTGAGTACCTCTTGGGCTGCAAACCGTGGGCCCTCTGCAGAACAACTCTGCAAGGCCGCCACATGATCTTCTGTCCTGACTTTATGCCTTTGTCACTTTAGTGTTGGCTGACCCAGCCTTTGGGTGTAATGTCCTCAGCGCAGTCCAGGATCGTCCCCGCCTATGAGGGGACAGCTTTAGGATGTCCAAGCGTATAGTATCTCCTGTGCCCCCATGTGGACGAACAGGAAAATGGTAGTTATGGTCTTACCTTAATAAATCCTTTATCCTGGAGACCATAGGGGGTACAGGACGCCCTCCCTGATGCACCTGACTGGCGGGTTCCTTTCCTATACTAGTAAGTATGTAGCCGGTTCTTTGGTGTGTCTGTGTTGGCCTTCCTCACCTCTTCTCTCCTCTCCTCTTCTTTCTCCTCTCCTTTCCTCTTCTCTCCTCTTCTTTCCTCTCCTCTTCTTTCCTCTCCTCTTCCTTCTCCGCTCCTACCTTTGGCTTGCTAACCAAACTGCCAGACTGTGGGGCGGAGTACAGGGGAGAGGGAGGCTGTGCACGCTGGGTTAAAAAAATTAACCATTTGGTGCCTGCTCGCTCCCTCACTGCCTATAACCAAGCATATAGACTCTTCTGGACTCCAGGAAAAGGATTTATCAAGACCATAAATCCCATTTTTTCAGCTTTGTTTTAGTATGTGGTTATAGCGCAGTTAGCTGCTGTTACTGCTGAGGGTCTATTTGGTCTATCTTAGCTTTGCACATCTTCACCCACCAATTTTCACTGTTTCTTCTTTGCAAGTTTGCTGGAACCTCGGTGAACAACGTGGGGAATAGTAATTTGTAAATCATTCCACAGCTCTCAATGATTGACTAAGAAATTAGCTCTTTCCAGTGACCCTTAAAAGTAGTCTAAATGTAATGTTGGTCTTGTAATGACAGTGAATAAATTCTCCTATCATTTCCTTTTTGTCTTTTTGTACTTGCAGATGATGAAAGTGATTCAGATGCAGAGGAGGAGCAAACAACGGTAAGGAAAAATAACTTTCCCTATCCAGTGCTACAGCAGCTAGTTTATCAATTATATCATATTATGCATTCCCAATCTAAGGCCATTTACTTTATTTATGGCTCGGGACAATGCACAGTCATCCCAAACTATATTCCTTACCAAGTACTTGATAAGTACAGGTCATCAAAAGCTAATTTAACCATTTGAAGCTACAGAACTACAATGCAAGCTTTGCAGCAAAGCTGCACCAGGATCCAGTCAGCGTATCGGTGGTTGGGATGCCGGCAGTCATAATACTGATGCTAGACGACCGACGCTAGGATCCCGAAATGGATCACAATGCCGGCGCTGGAATTCTGACTGCCTGCATCCCGATCACAAGTATTCCGGGCGGGTTAGGCTCAGGCTGTAAGGGGGAAGTTAGGTTTAGACTGGGTGGGGGGGGGGGGTTAGGCACTAAGTGGAGTTAGGCTGTGGGGAGGGAGGGTTAAGGTTGGCAGAATGGAGTGTGTGCCGGTCTTCCTTCTCCTTTCTCTCGCTCCTTGCCTTGGGCTTGTTAACTGGATCCTGAGACTGGTGAGACCGGGTGTAGGGGAGAGGGAGCCTGGGCTGCTGTTAAAAGAAACAGCCATTTGGTGCCCAAGACTCCAGTACTTTTGGCTAAAATGGTTGCTTGATCTAAAAGCAGCTCTATTCTCCAGGAAAACCAAGAAAAGGGACCTGCTGGAAAGAGCTGCCAGTTCTGAAGCATTCCTAGTCAAGGATACGACCTGGAGAAACTTCTTTCCAAGCAAGCATTTTGATGTCGTAGGTCCCCAGGGGCTCAAATGGTGAAGTTCAATTTCAGATGAATAGCACCATAGTAGGAATGGCCTTCACTAGGCTGTAACGCCATCACAATGTACCTTAGCAACTCATCTGCAATTAACTTTTCTCTGACGTCCTAGTGGATGCTGGGAACTCCGTAAGGACCATGGGGAATAGACGGGCTCCGCAGGAGACTGGGCACTCTAAAGAAAAGATTAGGTACTATCTGGTGTGCACTGGCACCTCCCTCTATGCACCTCCTCCAGACCTCAGTTAGAATCTGTGCCCGGCCAGAGCTGGGTGCTCCTAGTGGGCTCTCCTGAGCTTACTAGTAAAGAAAGTATTTATTAGGTTTTTTATTTTCAGTGAGCTTCTGCTGGCAACAGACTCACTGCTACGTGGGACTAAGGGGAGAGAAGCAAACCTACCTGCGTGCAGCTAGCTTGTGCTTCTTAGGTTACTGGACACCATTAGCTCCAGATGGTTCGAACACAGGCACCTGTCCTCGATCGTCCGTTCCCGGAGCCGCGCCGCCGTCCCCCTCGCAGAGCCAGAAGAACAGAAGCTTGAAGACGACGAAATCGGCGGCAGAAGACTCCTGTCTTCATTTAAGGTAGCGCACAGCACCGCAGCTGTGCGCCATTGCTCCCAGCACACTTACACACTCCGGTCACTGTAGGGTGCAGGGCGCTGGGGGGGGCGCCCCGGGCAGCAATTGAAGTACCTTTTGGCAATAAGAATACATATATACAGTCTGGCACTGTATATATGTAAAAAACCCCACCATTTTTTTTTTACACAGAAAGCGGGACAGAAGCCCGCCACTGAGGGGGCGGGGCCTTCTTCCTCAGCACACCAGCGCCATTTTTTCTTCACAGCTCCGCTGGAAGCAGCTCCCCAGGCTCTCCCCTGCAGTATCCAGGTACAAGAAGGGTAAAAAAGAGAGGGGGGGCACATAAATTTAGGCGCAAATAAAACATATAAGGCAGCTATTGGGTAATCACTTATTATAAGTGAAAATCCCTGTGTTATATAGCGCTGTGGTGTGTGCTGGCATACTCTCTCTCTGTCTCCCCAAAGGACTTTGTGGGGTCCTGTCCTCAGTCTGAGCATTCCCTGTGTGTGTGCGGTGTGTCGGTACGGCTGTGTCGACATGTTTGATGAGGAGAGTTACGTGGAGGCGGAGCAAGGGCAGATAAGTGTGGTGTCGCTCCCGTTGGGGCCGACACCTGATTGGATGGATATGTGGAAGGTCTTAAACGACAATGTAAGCTCCTTACATAAAAGGTTTGATGACGCTGCAGCCTTGGGACAGCCGGGGTCTCAGCCTGCGCCTGCCCAGGCGACTCAGAAACCGTCAGGGGCTCATAAACGCCCTCTATCTCAGATGGTTGACACAGATGTCGACACGGAGTCCGACTCCAGTGTCGACGATGATGAGGCACATTTACAGTCTAAAATGACCAAGGCCATCCGATACATGATTATTGCAATGAAAGATGTATTACACATTTCTGAGATTAACCCTGTTAATACCAAGAGGGTTTATATGTTTGGGGAGAAAAAGCAGCCAGTGACTTTTCCCCCATCTGATGAATTAAATGAATTATGTGAAGAAGCGTAGAGTTCCCCTGATAAGAAACTAGTGATTTCTAAGAGGTTACTGATGGCGTACCCTTTCCCGCCAACGGACAGGTTACGTTGGGAAACATCCCCTAGGGTGGACAAGGCGCTGACACGCTTATCTAAAAAGGTGGCCCTGCCGTCTCAGGATACGGCCGCCCTAAAGGAGCCTGCGGATAGAAAGCAGGAAGCTATCCTGAAGTCAGTGTATACACACTCTGGTACTCTACTGAGACCTGCTATTGCTTCAGCCTGGATGTGTAGTGCTGTAGCAGCATGGACAGATACTCTGTCAGACGACATAGATTCCCTCGACAGGGATACTGTTTTGCTAACCCTGGGCCATATAAAAGACGTCGTCTTATATATGCGGGATGCCCAGGGGGACATTTGCCTGCTGGGCTCTAGAATTAATGCTATGTCCATTTCTGCCAGGAGGGTCTTATGGACTCGGCAATGGACAGGAGATGCTGATTCTAAAAAACACATGGAGGTTTTGCCTTATAAGGGTGAGGAATTGTTTGGGGACGGTCTATCGGACCTCGTGTCTACAGCAACAGCTGGAAAGTCGACTTTCTTGCCTCAGGTTTCCTCACAGCCTAAGAAAGCACCGTATTATCAAATGCGGTCCTTTCGTTCTCAGAAGGGCAAGAGGGTCAGGGGCGCATCCTTTCTTGCCAGAGGCAGGGGTAGAGGTAAGAAGCTGCACCATGCAGCCAGTTCCCAGGAACAAAAGTCCTCCCCTGCTTCCACTAAGTCCACCGCATGACGTTGGGGCTCCACAGGCGGAGCCAGGTGCGGTGGGGGCGCGTCTCCGAAACTTCAGCAACTAGTGGGTTCGCTCACAGGTGGATCTCTGGGCTGTACAAATTGTATCTCAGGGATACAAGCTGGAATTCGAAGCGACTCCCCCCCCCGCCGTTACCTCAAATCAGCCTTGACAGCTTCCCCTATGGAAAGGGAGGTAGTACTGGCGGCAATTCACAAGCTGTACCTCCAGCAAGTGATTATCAGGGTCCCCCTCCTTCAACAGGGAAGGGGTTACTATTCCACAATGTTTGTGGTACCGAAACCGGACGGTTCGGTGAGACCCATTGAATTTAAAATCCTTGAACACTTATATAAAGAAATTCAAGTTCAAAATGGAATCGCTCAGAGCGGTTATTGCAAGCCTGGAAGAGGGGGATTTTATGGTGTCGCTGGACATCAAGGATGCTTACTTGCATGTCCCCATTTACCCACTTCACCAGGAGTACCTCAGGTTTGTGGTACAGGACTGTCATTACCAGTTCCAGACGTTGCCGTTTGGCCTGTCCACGGCACCGAGGATATTTACCAAGGTAATGGCCGAAATGATGATACTCCTTCGGAAGAAGGGAGTTATAGTTATCCCGTACTTGGACGATCTCCTCATAAATGCGAGGTCCAGAGAGCAGTTGTTGTTCAGCGTAGAGCAGCTGATTCCTACGACGCGTCTGCTTTTCCTGGGCATGATTCTGGACACAGAACAGAAGAAGGTGTTTCTCCCGGTGGAGAAGGCCCAGGAATTAGCATCTCTGGTCAGGGACCTCCTGAAACCAAAACAGGTATCGGTGCATCACTGCACGCGAGTCCTGGGAAAGATAGTTGCTTCATACGAAGCCATTCCCTTCGGCAGGTTCCATGCAAGGATCTTTCAGTGGGATCTGTTGGACAAGTGGTCCGGATCGCATCTTCAGATGCATCGGCTGATCACCCTGTCCCCAAGGGCCAGGGTGTCTCTTCTGTGGTGGCTGCAGAGTGCTCACCTTCTCGAGGGCCGCAGGTTCGGCATACAGGACTGGGTCCTGGTGACCACGGATGCAAGCCTCCGAGGATGGGGGGCAGTCACTCATGGAAGAAACTTCCAAGGGCTGTGGTCAAGTCTGGAGACTTCTCTACACATAAATATTCTGGAACTAAGGGCCATTTACAATGCCCTGAGTCAAGCAGAGCCCCTGCTTCGAAACCGGCCAGTGCTGATTCAGTCAGACAACATCACGGCGGTCGCCCATGTAAACCGCCAGGGCGGCACAAGAAGCAGGATGGCAATGGCGGAAGCCACAAAGATTCTTCGGTGGGCGGAGAATCACGTGCAAGCACTGTCAGCAGTGTTCATTCCGGGAGTGGACAACTGGGAAGCAGACTTCCTCAGCAGACACGACCTCCACCCGGGAGAGTGGGGACTTCATCAAGAAGTCTTCACACAGATTGTAAAGCGATGGGAACTGCCACAGGTGGACATGATGGCGTCCCGCCTCAACAAAAAGCTAAAAAGATATTGCGCCAGGTCAAGGGACCCTCAGGCGATAGCTGTGGACGCCCTAGTGACACCGTGGGTGTACCAGTCGGTATATGTGTTTCCTCCTCTTCCTCTCATACCCAAGGTACTGAGAATAGTAAGAAAGAGAGGAATAAGAACAATACTCATTGTTCCGGATTGGCCAAGAAGGACTTGGTACCCGGAACTGCAAGAAATGCGCACAGAGGACCCATGGCCTCTGCCTCTCAGACAGGACCTGCTGCAACAAGGGCCCTGTCTGTTCCAAGTCTTACCGCGGCTGCGTTTGACGGCATGGCGGTTGAACGCCGGATCCTAGCGGAAAAAGGCATTCCGGATGAAGTTATTCCTACGCTGATAAAGGCTAGGAAGGACGTGACCGCAAAGCATTATCACCGTATATGGCGAAAATATGTTGCTTGGTGTGAGGCCAGGACGGCCCCTACAGAGGAATTCCAGCTGGGTCGATTCCTGCACTTCCTCCAGTCAGGGGTGACTATGGGCCTAAAATTGGGGTCCATAAAGGTCCAGATTTCGGCCCTATCCATTTTCTTTCAAAAAGAACTGGCTTCACTGCCTGAGGGTCAGACGTTTGTTAAGGGAGTGCTGCATATTGAGCCCCCTTTTGTGCCACCAGTGGCACCCTGGGATCTTAACGTTGTGTTGGATTTCCTGAAATCCCACTGGTTTGAGCCACTTAAGACCGTGGAACTAAAGTATCTCACGTGGAAAGTGGTCATGCTGTTGGCCTTAGCATCGGCTAGGCGTGTGTCGGAATTGGCGGCTTTGTCATGTAAAAGCCCATATCTGATCTTCCATATGGACAGGGCAGAATTGAGGACTCGTCCCCAATTTCTCCCAAAGGTGGTATCATCTTTTCATTTGAACCAACCTATTGTGGTGCCTGCGGCTACTCGGGACTTGGAGGACTCCAAGTTGCTGGACGTAGTCAGGGCTTTGAAAATATATGTTTCCAGAACGGCTGGAGTCAGGAAGACTGACTCGCTGTTTATCCTGCATGCACCCAACAAGCTGGGTGCTCCTGCTTCAAAGCAAACTATTGCTCGCTGGATCTGTAGCACGATTCAGCTGGCTCATTCTGCGGCTGGATTGCCGCATCCAAAATCAGTAAAAGCCCATTCCACAAGGAAGGTGGGCTCTTCTTGGGCGGCTGCCCGAGGGGTCTCGGCTTTACAGCTTTGCCGAGCGGCTACTTGGTCGGGTTAAAACACCTTTGCAAAGTTCTACAAGTTTGATACCCTGGCTGAGGAGGACCTTGTGTTTGCTCATTCGGTGCTGCAGAGTCATCCGCACTCTCCCGCCCGTTTGGGAGCTTTGGTATAATCCCCATGGTCCTTACGGAGTTCCCAGCATCCACTAGGACGTCAGAGAAAATAAGAATTTACTCACCGGTAATTCTATTTCTCGTAGTCCGTAGTGGATGCTGGGCGCCCGTCCCAAGTGCGGACTTTCTGCAATACGTGTATATAGTTATTGCTTGAATAAGGGTTATTGTTATGAGCCATCCGTTGAGTGAGGCTCAGTTGTTGTTCATACTGTTAACTGGGTAAGGTTATCACAAGTTGTACGGTGTGATTGGTGTGGCTGGTATGAGTCTTACCCTGGATTCCAAATATCCTTTCCTTGTAATGTCAGCTCTTCCGGGCACAGTTTCCCTAACTGAGGTCTGGAGGAGGGGCATAGAGGGAGGAGCCAGTGCACACCAGATATAGTACCTAATCTTTCTTTTAAGAGTGCCCAGTCTCCTGCGGAGCCCGTCTATTCCCCATGGTCCTTACGGAGTTCCCAGCATCCACTACGGACTACGAGAAATAGAATTACCGGTGAGTAAATTCTTATTTTCTTTGTATAGTGTAGGAAAGACAGTGGAAGCAAACATATGCTTGCTGTAGTTGTAGTGACATTTGCACCTTCTTATCCTGCATGCAAAAAACAGTGTAAAGGTTTGAGTATGCTTGATTTGCAGATATCCTATTTCTTATCCTTCCATGCGTCTTATCCATTTCACAACTTAATTGTGTTTATTTTTTCTGTAGAAGCGGCGACGCCCAACACTTGGGGTTCAACTGGACGATAAGAGGAAGGAAATGTTAAAGAGGCATCCAATGTGTGTTTCCCTTATAATTAAGTGCAAAGGTAAGTATTCTAAGTATCAACGTAGAATATTTTTTGTTTAGTATAATTATATGTTTATCGCAGTCTTCTTTTGTCTTCATAGATTGCAGCTCTCTATATTTGACTTTCTACTTCCTTATGAACCTCAACATACTCACTGTAAAGGCAAAGGTCACACCAGCATCTGAATTGGTAAATGCCATCAGTGCGGGGTAAGATTCAGGGAATTGCCGAGGCTTCACCATACTAATGGATGAAAAAAATCCTGTATTCATTGAAATTTTTTCCATGTTCTTTAAAATCTCCTTCACTAGCGATCTGCTGAACCCTGATTCAGTTCTCCGGTGCCTCTACACTGGAGATGATGGCAAGAGAACCCCAAATCCAGCCAATCGATACCAGTTTGATAAAGTGGGGTGAGTTGTGTTCCATTACTTCAAAATATTGATTAAGCTGTGCTAATTTTAATTGGTAAAATGATGAGTTACGATGAAGAGCAGTTAATAACATTATACTTACGTATAATAATATTCGCTTTAGTAGAAAATTCTCATTATTCCTCATACCACTGCAGAATCTTGGACCTGAGTGACTATATATCAGATGTCGGACACCCTTACCTATGGGTACAGGCAATGGGTGGACTGCATTTCCCAACAGACCAACCGCAGGTAAAGAAGATATTGCTGCTTGTTTTAGGATAAAATATTTAGCTTTCATTGTTCACTACAACAGCGTTTCATAAGCTTATTTCTACCAGTGGTTGGTTTAGGGGTTATTACACACTGTGGTATTGGTTGGACTCTGGCATTCATTACAGAGAGAACATTTTCAGACAATGCCTGGAAAACACTGCTGGTTACGTCACCAAAATGCAGTATTTGTAAATAGGCCATTATTACATGGTCAGGTTGCTACAAATTAGAAACTTCTCCAGAATTCCTTTCCGAGGATTATTAAGTGAATATACATGGAAATTTAGCAGATGCAAATATTCTAGCTGCAACGTGAAGCCAGTATTTCTAGCTGTACTTCTATCCTCAGCTTGCTGTCATAGCAGACAACGCTCTCAGTGCCAGTCACATGGAGAAGACCATTAAGTTGCTGCGGTCCCGGCTACTGTCTCGGCTGTCTTTGCACAAACAATTTGCATCTCTGGGTAAGTGGCCTTTTTTGTTTTTACCTAGCTCCTTGCTAGACTACAAAGTTCACATGTTTCTCTATCATCCACTAGGGGACAGTAGTTAGACAGCTGGGGTGGGAAGTATGCAGACCGGAGGTAGCACAATGTAGTATAAAAAAATTAGGGAAAATGACTCCTCCCCCTTCACGCCCCCTTATCCCTCCAGTTTGAAAAATTGTGCTAGGAGGTAGAAGCACAGGAAAGGAGCTCTTCCTCCATAAAAGGTTTTCTATCTAAATAGTTCAGTGGGCTGATCCCACCTGACTGAAAGGAGGGTGCAGGCTATCACTAAAGTACTTTTAAGTACATGTGAGACAAAGATCCCGGTGGAAGGGATCAGCATCTCACTCAGGAGATCTACTAACAGTGAGTAGCTATGACAGAGGGGGACTGGGGAAGCACGTCTCTTAGACTTCCCTAGCAGGCTCAGGTGTTAGACTCCCTCGCTGGGCGCAGCAGTTTAGATAGGAAGCAGCCGGATCAGGTCCTGTGGAGGGATGGCGCAAGCAAGTGGCACAGGTCCGGTGGAAGGCAGCTCCGGAGCGGCGGTCAGACGGCGGGAGTCTGACGGGCGTGCATCCAGCGTAGGGGGTGCATCGCGACATACAGGCGCAGGTAATAGGGCTGTTTCGGGGCAGGCTAGCTTGTGAACATGCAGGGAGAGGCACGGAAGGGCATAAAGAGGCTCTAGTCTCCTCGCTGCAGGACAGTTAAGCAGCAGAGTGAATGAAAAATTTCGGTTGCGCCCATTTTTTCTCTCTAACGTCCTAGTGGATGCTGGGGACTCCGTAAGGACCATGAGGATAAACGGGCTCCGCAGGAGACATGGGCACTTTAAGAAAGAATTTAGGTTCTGGTGTGCTCTGGCTCCTCCCTCTATGCTCCTCCTCCAGACCTCAGTTTGATACTGTGCCCAGACGAGCTGGGTGCTTTTCAGTGAGCTCTCCTGAGTTTGCTGAGAGAAAGTATTTTGTTAGGTTTTTTTTTTTCAGGGAGCTCTGCTGGCAACAGACTCCCTGCATCGTGGGACTGAGGGGAGAGAAGCAGCCCTACTCTCTGAAGCTAGGTCCTGCTTCTTAGGCTACTGGACACCATTAGCTCCAGAGGGATCGTACGCAGGATCTCACCCTCGCCGTCCGATCCCAGAGCCGCGCCGCCGTCCCCCTCGCAGAACCGGAAGACAGAAGCCGGGTGAGTATGAGAAGCAAAGAAGACTTCACAGGCGGCAGAAGACTCCGTTCTTCACTGAGGTAACGCACAGCACTGCAGCTGTGCCCCATTGCTCCCACACACCTCACATACTCCGGTCACTGTAAGGATGCAGGGCGGGGCGCCCTGGGCAGCAATTGGGACCTCTTTTGGCAAAAGTTTAACATATATACAGTTGGGCACTGTATATATGTATGAGTCCCCGCCAAAAATTACATATTTAAGCGGGACAGAAGCCCGCCGTCGAGGGGGCGGGGCTTCTTCCTCAGCACTCACCAGCGCCATTTTTTCTCCACAGCTCCGCTGAGAGGAAGCTCCCCAGGCTCTCTCCCCTGCAGATACACGGTAGAAGAGGGTAAAAAGAGAGGGGGGGCACATAATTTGGCGCAAAAACAATATATAAACAGCAGCTACTGGGTTAACATTAAGTTACTGTGTTTTCTCTGACGTCCTAGTGGATGCTGGGACTCCGTAAGGACCATGGGGAATAGCGGCTCCGCAGGAGACAGGGCACAAAATAAAAGCTTAAGGATCAGGTGGTGTGCACTGGCTCCTCCCCCTATGACCCTCCTCCAAGCCCCAGTTAGATTTTTGTGCCCGGCCGAGAAGGGTGCAATCTAGGTGGCTCTCCTGAGCTGCTTAGAATAAAAGTTTAGTTTAGGTTTTTTTATTTTCAGTGAGTCCTGCTGGCAACAGGCTCACTGCATCGTGGGACTAAGGGGAGAAGAAACGGACTCACCTGAGTGCAGAGTGGATCGGGTTTCTTAGGCTACTGGACATTAGCTCCAGAGGGACGATCACAGGTTCAGCCTGGATGGGTCACCGGAGCCGCGCCGCCGTCCCCCTTACAGAGCCAGAAGAGACGAAGAGGTCCGGTGAAATCGGCGGCAGAAGACATCCTGTCTTCAGACTAAGGTAGCGCACAGCACCGCAGCTGTGCGCCATTGCTCTCAGCACACTTCACACTCCGGTCACTGAGGGTGCAGGGCGCTGGGGGGGAGCGCCCTGAGACGCAATATAACAGTATATACCTTAGGTGGCAAAAAGAATACATCACATATAGCTCCTGGGCTATATGGATGTATTTTAACCCCTGCCATTTTTACACAAAAAAGCGGGAGATAGGTTCCGCCCCTTCACGACGTCCTTATCTCCTCAGCACACAAGCGCCATTTTCCCTCACAGCTCCGCTGGAAGGACGGCTCCCTGACTCTCCCCTGCAGTCCTGCTTCAGAATCAGGGTAAAAAAGAGAAGGGGGGGCATTTTTGGCAGCAAATAACGATAATAACAGCAGCTATAAGGGAATAACACTTATATAAGGTTATCCCTGTATATATATATATATATATATATATAGCGCTGGGTGTGTGCTGGCAGACTCTCCCTCTGTCTCTCCAAAGGGCTAAGTGGGGTCCTGTCCTCTATCAGAGCATTCCCGGTGTGTGTGCTGTGTGTCGGTACGCGTGTGTCGACATGTATGAGGAGGAAAATGATGTGGAGGCGGAGCAGTTGCCTGTGTTGGTGATGTCACCCCCTAGGGAGTCGACACCTGACTGGATGATTGTATTTAAACAATTAAGTGATAATGTCAGCAATTTGCAAAAAACTGTTGACGACATGAGACAGCCGGCAAATCAATTAGTGCCTGTCCAGGCGTCTCAGACACCGTCAGGGGCGCTAAAATGCCCGTTACCTCAGTGGGTCGACACAGACCCTGACACAGATACTGAGTCTAGTGTCGACGGTGACGAGACAAACGTAATGTCCAGTAGGGCCACACGTTACATGATCACGGCAATGAAAGAGGCATTGAACCTTTCTGACACTACAAGTACCACAAAGAAGGGTATTATGTGGGGTGTGAAAAAACTACCAATAGTTTTTCCTGAGTCAGAGGAAATAAATGAGGTGTGTGATAAAGCGTGGGTTTCCCCCGATAAAAAAACAGCTAATTTCTAAAAAATTATTAGCATTATATCCCTTCCCGCCAGAGGTTAGGGCGCGTTGGGAAACACCCCCTAGGGGTAGATAAGGCGCTCACACGTTTATCTAAACAAGTAGCGTTACCGTCTCCTGATACGGCCACCCTCAAAGAACCAGCTGATAGAAGGCTGGAAAATATCCTAAAAAGTATATACACACATACTGGTGTTATACTGCGACCAGCAATCGCCTCAGCCTGGATGTGCAGTGCTGGAGTCGCATGGTCGGATTCCCTGACTGAGAATATTGATACCCTGGATAGGGACAATATTTTGTTAACTATAGAACATTTAAAGGATGCATTACTATATATGCGTGATGCACAGAGGGATATTTGCACCCTGGCATCAAGAGTAAGTGCTATGTCCATCTCTGCCAGAAGAGCGTTATGGACGCGACAGTGGTCAGGGGATGCGGATTCCAAACGGCACATGGAAGTATTGCCGTATAAAGGGGAGGAGTTATTTGGGGCTGGTCTATCGGACCTGGTGGCCACGGCAACGGCTGGAAAATCCACCTTTTTACCCCAGGTTACTTCACATCAGCAGAAAAAGACACCGTCTTTTCAAACTCAGTCCTTTCGTTCCCATAAGTACAAGCGAGCAAAAGGCCACTCCTTTCTGCCCCGGGGCAGAGGAAGAGGAAAAAGACTGCACCATGCAGCCGCTTCCCAGGAGCAGAAGCCCTCCCCTGCTTCTGCCAAGTCTTCAGCATGACGCTGGGGCTTTACAAGCAGACTCAGATATGGTGGGGGCTCGTCTCAAGAATTTCAACGCGCAGTGGGCTCACTCGCAAGTGGATCCCTGGATTCTACAGGTAGTATCGCAGGGGTACAAACTGAAATTCGAGGCGTTTCCCCCTCGTCGGTTCCTGAAGTCTGCTTTACCAAAGTCTCCCTCCGACAGGGAGGCAGTTTTGGAAGCCATTCACAAGCTGTATTCCCAGCAGGTGATAATCAAGGTACCCCTCCTGCAACAAGGAAAGGGGTATTATTCCACGCTGTTTGTGGTACCGAAGCCGGACG
Source organism: Pseudophryne corroboree (assembly GCF_028390025.1). Classification (NCBI taxonomy): domain Eukaryota; kingdom Metazoa; phylum Chordata; class Amphibia; order Anura; family Myobatrachidae; genus Pseudophryne; species Pseudophryne corroboree. The sequence continues at coordinate 418,061,288 of NC_086444.1, read as the reverse complement.
GCTCGGTGAGACCAATTTTAAATCTGAAATCCTTGAACACTTAAATAAAAAGGTTCAAATTCAAGATGGAGTCACTCAGAGCAGTGATAGCGAACCTGGAAGAAGGGGACTATATGGTGTCTCTGGACATCAAAGATGCTTATCTCCACGTCCCAATATACCCTTCTCACCAAGGGTACCTCAGGTTTGTAGTACAAAACTGTCATTATCAGTTTCAGACGCTGCCGTTTGGATTGTCCACGGCACCTCGGGTCTTTACCAAGGTAATGGCCGAAATGATGATTCTTCTACGAAGAAAAGGCATTTTAATTATCCCTTACTTGGACGATCTCCTGATAAGGGCAAGATCCAGGGAACAGTTAGAAGTCGGAGTAGCACTATCTCAGGTAGTGTTACGTCAGCACGGGTGGATTCTAAATATTCCAAAATCGCAGCTGATTCCAACGACACGTCTACTGTTCCTAGGAATGATTCTGGACACAGTCCAGAAGAAGGTGTTTCTCCCGGAGGAGAAGGCCAGGGAGTTATCCGAGCTAGTCAGGAACCTCCTAAAACCAGGCCAGGTCTCAGTGCATCAGTGCACGAGGGTCCTGGGAAAAATGGTGGCTTCTTACGAAGCGATTCCATTCGGAAGATTCCATGCAAGAACGTTTCAGTGGGATCTACTGGACAAATGGTCCGGATCGCATCTGCAGATGCATCAGCGGATAACCCTGTCGCCAAGGACAAGGGTGTCTCTCCTGTGGTGGCTGCAGAGTGCTCATCTACTAGAGGGCCGCAGATTTGGCATTCAGGATTGGATCCTGGTAACCACGGATGCCAGCCTGAGAGGCTGGGGAGCAGTCACACAGGGAAGGAATTTCCAGGGCTTGTGGTCAAGCATGGAAACATCTCTTCATATAAACATTCTGGAACTAAGGGCCATTTACAATGCCCTAAGTCAAGCAAAACCTCTGCTTCAGGGTCAGGCGGTGTTGATCCAATCGGACAACATCACGTCAGTCGCCCACGTAAACAGACAGGGCGGCACGAGAAGCAGGAGGGCAATGGCAGAAGCTGCAAGGATTCTTCGCTGGGCGGAAAATCACGTGATAGCACTGTCAGCAGTGTTCATTCCGGGAGTGGACAACTGGGAAGCAGACTTCCTCAGCAGACACGACCTTCACCCGGGAGAGTGGGGACTTCACCCAGAAGTCTTCCACCTGATTGTAAACCGTTGGGAAAAACCAAAGGTGGACATGATGGCGTCACGTCTAAACAAAAAACTGGACAGATATTGCGCCAGGTCAAGGGACCCTCAGGCAATAGCAGTGAACGCTCTGGTAACGCCGTGGGTGTACCAGTCAGTGTATGTGTTCCCTCCTCTGCCTCTCATACCAAAAGTACTGAGAATCATAAGAAGGAGAGGAGTAAGAACTATACTCGTGGTTCCGGATTGGCCAAGAAGGACTTGGTACCCGGAACTTCAAGAGATGCTCACGGACGAACCGTGGCCTCTACCTCTAAGAAAGGACCTGCTACTGCAGGGGCCTTGTCTGTTCCAAGACTTACCGCGGCTGCGTTTGACGGCATGGCGGTTGAACGCCGGATCCTGAGGGAAAAAGGCATTCCAGAAGAAGTCATTCCTACTCTGGTCAAAGCCAGGAAGGACGTAACCGCAAAACATTATCACCGCATTTGGCGTAAATATGTTGCGTGGTGTGAGGCCAAGAAGGCCCCTACAGAGGAATTTCAACTGGGTCGTTTCCTTCATTTCCTGCAAACAGGACTGTCTATGGGCCTAAAATTAGGGTCCATTAAGGTTCAAATTTCGGCCCTGTCGATTTTCTTCCAGAAAGAACTGGCTTCAGTACCTGAAGTTCAGACATTTGTAAAAGGGGTGCTGCACATACAGCCTCCTTTTGTGCCTCCAGTGGCACCTTGGGATCTCAATGTGGTGTTGAGTTTTCTAAAGTCACATTGGTTTGAACCACTTTCCACTGTGGACTTAAAATATCTCACATGGAAGGTGTCGATGCTGTTAGCCTTGGCTTCAGCCAGGCGTGTGTCAGAATTGGCGGCTTTATCATATAAAAGCCCTTACTTAATTTTTCATTCTGACAGGGCGGAATTGAGGACTCGTCCTCAATTTCTACCTAAGGTGGTTTCTGCATTTCACATGAACCAACCTATTGTAGTACCTGCGGCTACCAGGGACTTAGAGGACTCTAAGTTGCTTGACGTTGTCAGGGCCTTGAAAATATATGTTTCCAGGACGGCTGGAGTCAGAAAATCTGACTCGCTGTTTATCCTGTATGCACCCAACAAGCTGGGTGCTCCTGCTTCTAAGCAGACGATTGCTCGTTGGATTTGTAGTACAATTCAGCTTGCACATTCTGTGGCAGGATTGCCACAGCCAAAATCAGTAAAAGCCCATTCCACAAGGAAAGTGGGCTCATCTTGGGCGGCTGCCCGAGGGGTCTCGGCTTTACAACTTTGCCGAGCAGCTACTTGGTCAGGGGCAAACACGTTTGCTAAATTCTACAAATTTGATACCCTGGCTGAGGAGGACCTGGAGTTCTCTCATTCGGTGCTGCAGAGTCATCCGCACTCTCCCGCCCGTTTGGGAGCTTTGGTATAATCCCCATGGTCCTTACGGAGTCCCAGCATCCACTAGGACGTCAGAGAAAATAAGATTTTACTTACCGATAAATCTATTTCTCGTAGTCTGTAGTGGATGCTGGGCGCCCATCCCTAGTGCGGATTGTCTGCAATACTTGTATATAGTTATTGTTACAAAAATTCGGGTTATCATTGTTGTGAGCCATCTTTTCAGAGGCTCCTTTGCGTTTATCATACTGTTAACTGGGTTCAGATCACAAGTTGTACGGTGTGATTGGTGTGGCTGGTATGAGTCTTACCCGGGATTCAATATCCTTCCTTATTATGTACGCTCGTCCGGGCACAGTATCCTAACTGAGGCTTGGAGGAGGGTCATAGGGGGAGGAGCCAGTGCACACCACCTGATCCTTAAGCTTTTATTTTGTGCCCTGTCTCCTGCGGAGCCGCTATTCCCCATGGTCCTTACGGAGTCCCAGCATCCACTACGGACTACGAGAAATAGATTTATCGGTAAGTAAAATCTTATTATTCCTGGGTTATAGCGCTGGGGTGTGTGCTGGCATACTCTCTCTCTGTCTCTCCTAAGGGCCTGGTGGGGGAACGGTCTTCAAATAGGGCATTCCCTGTGTGTGTGGTGTGTCGGTACGCTTGTGTCGACATGTCTGATGAGGAAGGCTGTGGAAGCAGAGCGGGAGCAAATGAATGTGGTGTCTCCGCCGACGGCGCCGACACCTGATTGGATGGATATGTGGAAGGTTTTGAATGATAATGTTAATTCCTTGCATAAAAGGCTAGAAAAAGCTGAAGCCTCGGGACAGTCAGGGTCCCAACCCGTGCCTGTTCCTATGTCGCAGAGGCCGTCAGGGTCTCAGAAGCGCCCACTATCCCAAATTGTTGACACGGATACCGACATGGATTCTGACTCCAGTGTCGATTACGATGATGCAAAGTTACAGCCAAAATTGGTTAAATCCATCCGTTATATGATTATAGCAATTAAGGATGTGTTGCACATCACAGAGGAAACCCCAGTACCTGACAAGAGGGTACATATGTATGGGGAAAAGAAGCCGGAGGTAACCTTTCCCCCCTCACACGAGTTAAATGAGTTATGTGAAAAGGCTTGGGAATCTCCAGATAAAAAACTGCAGATTTCCAAAAGGATTCTTATGGCGTATCCTTTCCCGCCAACGGACAGGTAACGGTGGGAATCTTCCCCTAAGGTGGACAAAACTTTAACACGCTTATCCAAGAAGGTAGCCCTGCCGTCACAGGATACGGCTACCCTCAAAGATGCTGCTGATCGCAAACAGGAGGTTACTCTGAAGTCCATTTATACACATTCAGGTACCTTACTGAGGCCGGCGATCGCGTCGGCCTGGGTGTGTAGTGCTGTAGCAGCATGGACGGATACCTTATCTGAGGAAATTGATACCTTAGACAAGGATACTATATTGTTGACCTTGGGGCATATTAAAGACGCTGTCCTATATATGAGAGATGCACAAAGAGACATTAGTCTACTGGGTTCTAGAATAAATGCTATGTCAATTTCTGCCAGAAGGGTCCTGTGGACTCGGCAGGTGATGCCGATTCAAAAAGGCATATGGAGGTTTTACCTTACAAGGGTGAGGAAATGTTTGGGGAAGGTCTCTCGGACCTGGTCTCCACAGCTACTGCTGGAAAGTCAAATTTTTTTGCCATATATTTCCTCACAGCCTAAGAGAGCACCATATTATCAAATGCAGCCCTTTCGATCACAGAAAAACAAGAAAATCTGAGCTGCGTCCTTTCTTGCCAGAGGCAGGGGCAGAGGAAAGAAGCTGCACAACACAGCTGGTTCCCAGGAGCAGAAGTCCTCCCCGGCCTCTACAAAATCCACCGCATGACGCTGGGGCTCCACAGGCGGAGCTAGGCCCGGTGGAGGCACGTCTTCGAAATTTCAGCCACAAGTGGGTTCACTCACAGTTGGATCCCTGGGCAATAGATATTGTGTCTCAGGGGTACAAGCTGGAATTCGAGGAGATGCCCCCTCACCGATACCTCAAATCGGCCCTGCCAGCTTCCCCCCACGAGAGGGAAATAGTGTTAACTGCAATTCACAAATTGTATCTTCAACAGGTGGTGATCAAGGTTCCCCTCCTTCAACAGGGAAGGGGTTATTATTCGACCATGTTTGTAGTCCCGAAACCGGACGGTTCGGTCAGACCCATATTGAATTTAAAATCCCTGAACATATACCTGAAAAGGTTAAGTTCAAGATGGAATCGCTGAGAGCGGTCATCGCAAGCCTGGAAGGGGGGGATTTTATGGTGTCTCTGGACATAAAGGATGCATACCTTCATGTCCCCATTTATCCACCTCATCAGGCGTACCTCAGATTTGTGGTACAGGATTGTCATTACCAATTTCAGACGTTGTCGTTTGGTCTCTTCACAGCACCGAGAATATTTACCAAGGTAATGGCGGAAATGATGGTACTCCTGCGGAAGCAAGGGGTCACCATTATCCCGTACTTGGACGATCTCCTCATAAAAGCGAGATCAAGAGAGCAGTTGCTGAACAGCGTCGCACTTTCTCTAAGTGTTACGACAACACGGCTGGATTCTGCATATTCCAAAGTCGCAGTTGGTTCCTACGACTCGTCTGCCTTTCCGGGGCATGATTCTAGACACAGACCAGAAAAGCTCAGGAACTCATGACACTGGTCAGGAACCTATTAAAACCAAAACAGGTGTCAGTGCATCACTGCACTCGAGTCCTGGGAAAGATGGTAGCATCATACGAGGCCATTCCCTTCGGCAGGTTTCATGCGAGGACCTTTCAATGGGACTTACTTGACAAGTGGTCCGGATCACATCTTCAGATGCATCGGTTAATCACCCTATCCCCCAGGGCCAGGGTGTCACTCCTGTGGTGACTGCAGAGCGCTCACCTTCTCGAGGGCCGCAGATTCGGCATTCTGGATTGGGTCCTGGTGACCACGGACGCAAGCCTCCGAGGTTGGGGTGCAGTCACACAGGGAAGAAATTTCCAAGGTCTGTGGTCAAGTCAAGAGACTTGCCTTCACATCAACATCCTGGAACTAAGGGCCATATACAACGCCCTACGTCAAGCGGAGACCCTGCTTCGCGACCAACCGGTTCTGATTCAGTCAGACAACATCACCGCAGTGGCTCATGTAAACCGACAAGGCGGCACAAGGAGCAGGGTGGCGATGGCGGAAGCCACCAGAATTCTTCGCTGGGCGGAGAATCACGTAAGCGCACTGTCAGCAGTGTTCATCCCGGGAGTGGACAACTGGGAAGCAGACTTCCTCAGCAGACACGACCTCCACCCGGGAGAGTAGGGACTTCATCAGGAAGTCTTCGCACAGATTACAAGTCGGTGGGAACTGCCACAGGTGGACATGATGGCATCCCGCCTCAACAAAAAGCTACAGAGGTATTGCGCCAGGTCAAGAGACCCTCAGGCGATAGCTGTAGACGCCCTGGTGACACCGTGGGTGTTTCAGTCGGTCTATGTATTTCCTCCTCTTCCTCTCATACCCAAGGTGCTGAGGATCATAAGAAAAAGAGGAGTGAGAACAATACTCATTGTTCCAGATTGGCCACGAAGGACTTAGTATCCAGATCTGCAAGAGATGCTCACAGAGGACCCGTGGCCTCTTCCTCTAAGACAGGACTTGTTGCAACAGGGGCCCTGTCTGTTCCAAGTCTTACCGCGGCTGCGTTTGACGGCATGGCGGTTGAACGCCGGATCCTAGCAGAGAAAGGCATTCCGGATGATGTCATTCCTACGCTGATAAAGGCTAAGAAGGACGTGACAGCCCAACATTATCACCGTATATGGCGAAAATATGTTGCTTGGTGTGAGGCCAGGAATGCTCCTACGGAGGAATTCCAGCTGGGCCGTTTCCTTCACTCCCTACAGTCCGGAGTGAATTTGGGCCTAAAATTGGGTTCCATTAAGGTCCAGATTTCGGCCCTATCCATTTTCTTTCAAAAGGAGTTGGCTTCTCTACCTGAAGTTCAGACGTTTGTAAAGGGAGTGCTGCATATTCAGCCCCCTTTTGTGCCTCCTTTTGTGGCACCTTGGGATCTTAACGTGGTGTTAAGTTTCCTGAAATCCCACTGGTTTGAACCACTCAAAACGGTGGAGTTGAAATATTTTGCGTGGAAGGTGGTCATGCTATTAGCCTTGGCTTCGGCTAGGCGTGTGTCAGAGTTGGCGGCTTTGTCACATAAAAGCCCCTATCTGGTTTTCCATGCGGATAGAGCAGAATTGCGGACCCGTCCACAATTTCTGCCGAAAGTGGTTTCATCCTTTCATATAAACCAACCTATTGTGGTGCCTGTGGCTACTACTGACTTGGAGGATTCCGAGTTACTTGATGTGGTCAGGGCTTTGAAGGTTTATGTAGCCAGAACGGCTAGGGTCAGGAAAACAGAGTCTTTGTTTATCCTGTATGCTTCCAACAAGCTTGGTGCTCCTGCTTCAAAGCAAACTATTGCTCGCTGGATCTGTAACACGATTCAGCAGGCTCATTCTGCGGCTGGATTGCCGCTACCAAAATCAGTTAAGGCCCATTCCACTAGGAAGGTGGGCTCTTCTTGGGCGGCTGCCCGAGGGGTCTCGGCATTACAGCTTTGCCGAGCGGCTACTTGGTCAGGTTCAAACACTTTTGCAAAGTTCTACAAGTTTGATACCCTGGCTGAGGAGGACCTTGTGTTTGCTCAGGTGGACATGATGGCATCCCGCCATCATGTCCACCTGAGCAAACACAAGGTCAATCGGTGCTGCAGAGTCATCCGCACTCTCCCGCCCGTTTGGGAGCTTTGGTATAATCCCCATGGTCCTTACGGAGTCCCCAGCATCCACTAGGACGTTAGAGAAAATAAGATTTTACTTACCGGTAAATCTATTTCTCGTAGTCCGTAGTGGATGCTGGGCGCCCGTCCCAAGTGCGGACTTCTTCTGCAATACGTGTATATAGTTATTGCTTCAATAAGGGTTATGTTATGGTTGCATCAGGGTTGGACCTGATGCTCTGTTGTTGTCATACTGTTGACTGGTTGTTATAAACTCATGTTATACGGTGTGATTGGTGTGGCTGGTATGAATCTTGCCCTGGATTACCAAAATCCTTTCCTTGTACTGTCAGCTCTTCTGGGCACAGTTTCTCTAACTGAGGTCTGGAGGAGGGGCATAGAGGGAGGAGCCAGAGCACACCAGAACCTAAATTCTTTCTTAAAGTGCCCACGTCTCCTGCGGAGCCCGTCTATCCCCATGGTCCTTATGGAGTCCCCAGCATCCACTACGGACTACGAGAAATAGATTTACCGGTAAGTAAAATCTTATTTTTATAGTTTGGGCGCGCAGTTAGAGCGGGCAATATTCAGTGAGGAAGGCGGAGACACAAGAAGCTCCTTGTTCTGCATTTAGATGCTTTATTACAGCAGCCATGTTCTGATGTATTCCCACAATACATGTACAGTAAGATGGGGAGCCCTACTTGCACTGGCTCTGGGCCAAACAGAGAGGAAATATAGGAGCACTGCTGTTGAGATCTCTCTGAATTTTGAAAGGTTAATTAAGATAAATGTAATTGTCTTCCAAGGGACACTGCTGACAGGTCCTGCGGAGGGGGAGCATCAGAATTCTCAACCCGGTTACAATTCAAGCTGTATCAACAGTTGGTGGTGTGGGGGTTGTAAACGTCTGGCTGGTAAAAAAAAATATTTTTTTCTTTTTATTCTTTTTTTACAAATTTTTATATACGATTTCAGCTGTGTGACTCCTATTTTTCATTACTCCCCATATTCCTACGGTCTTTCTCCATCTATACCAATAGGGTGAAAGCACTGCTGGTTGGTGTGTGTGTGTGTGTGTGTGTGTGTGTGTGTGTGTGTGTGTGTGTGTTTTAACATGGCGTCTAAAGCACCAAATAAAACCACAAAGACTTGTTATGCATGTTCAAAATGTGAGAAAAAGAGCACAAATGTTGGCAGCTCCGGGGTGTGCGACACATGTTGGGAATGGACGCTCAACCTGGAAGCAGTGGTCCATCCGGTTTATGGGAAAATGCCCTGGCAGATATTTCTAAGGAAATGGCGGAATCTCGCAAGCAACATTTAGAATGGGCTGCAGGTTTTTCAAAAACTATGGAGGAATTCCTATTTAGTCTTACTCCGCCCGCACAGGTAGAACAGACTGTGCGCAAATCTGTAAAAAGACCTTTTCCTGTCCTGCAGGAAGAGGAGGAAGGTCTCTTGGCAGATGAGGAAGAGAGGGAGTCAGTTGAAGAGATAATTGATGTTAGTCCTCAGGAGGAGGACGCAGAGGTCAAAGGGTTAGACTCCCTTATTAAAGCTGTTAAACAGGTCCTTCAAAGAGGAGGAGATTAAGGAGCCTGAAGTTTTTGATCTGTTTGAGTCTCAGAAACCACAAGCAGCAGTATTTCCGATTCCTCAGACACTCCAAGATCAAATGGGAGAAGCATGGAAGCAGCCAGATAGACGCTTCCAATTACCCAAAAAGTTCACAGTTAATTATCCCCTACCTAAGGGAGTCATGTCCAAATGGGAGGTACCACTGATTGTGGATGCTTCTCTGGATAGATTGTCAAAGACGACATTCTTACCGATACCGAACGTGACTACACTAAAGGATGTGTCAGATTGTAAGTTGGATAAGGCCCATAAATCCATCTTTGTGGCTGCAGTAGTATCACAGAGACCTACAATTGTCAGTGCTTGGGTTAATAAGGCTATCGCCACTTGGGCTGGGCAAATAGTTCAAGCAGTGGCGGAAGATAATAGGAAGAAATAGTTTGACTAGTGGAACATATCCGTGAGTCGGCCACGTACATTTGCCAAGCTGCAAAAGATGCTAGCAGGATAGCATCACGCATCTCAGCTTCGGCTAGATCTGCCAGATGGATTCTGTGACTCAGGGATTGGCAGGTGGACTCAGATTCAAAGAAGGCAGTGGAAGCAATCCCCTTTGTGGGGGAAGCATTATTTGGTCCAGAATTGGACAAGTGGATTTCACAAGCCACGGTGGGAAAATCTAAGTTTCTGCCCACTATGTATCCTAGAACCACGCCACCGGTAAGAAGAAACTACTCCTGGTCCGGTGTTCAATTCTTTTGGGACTCGGTCCTTTCGTGCCAGAGGTAGGGCTTTTGGTGGACAAGCTTTTGGAAACAGAGGCAGAGGCCGTTCCCAGTCCACAGCCCGAAAGCAGGACTCTAAACCTGCGGACAAGACCGTGGCATGACTGTCTCCCAGCGCACCTTGGGTCTCCCAAGGTGGGCACATGGTTGATGAGGTTTCAGGAGGCCTGGGCCAATACCTCACCAGAAGTCTAGATCAACAATATTATTTCTCTAACGTCCTAGTGGATGCTGGGGACTCCGTAAGGACCATGGGGAATAGACGGGCTCCGCAGGAGACTGGGCACTCTAAGAAAGATTTAGTACTACTGGTGTGCACTGGCTCCTCCCTCTATGCCCCTCCTCCAGACCTCAGTTAGAATCTGTGCCCGGCCAGAGCTGGGTGCCTTTAGTGGGCTCTCCTGAGCTTGCTAATAAGAAAGTATTTTAGTTAGGTTTTTTATTTTCAGAAAGCTTCTGCTGGCAACAGACTCTCTGCTACGAGGGACTGAGGGGAGAGAAGCAAACCTACTAACTGCGGCTAGGTTGCGCTTCTTAGGCTACTGGACACCATTAGCTCCAGAGGTTTCGAACACAGGATCTTAACCTTGGTCGTCCGTTCCCGGAGCCGCGCCGCCGTCCCCCTCGCAGAGCCAGAAGACAGAAGCCGGCAGAAGCAAGAAGACATCGAAATCGGCGGCAGAAGACTCCTGTCTTCACATGAGGTAGCGCACAGCACTGCAGCTGTGCGCCATTGCTCCCACACTAACCCACACACTCCGGTCACTGTAGGGTGCAGGGCGCAGGGGGGGGCGCCCTGGGCAGCAATTAAGTACCTCCTGGCAAAAGCAGCATATATACAGTTGGACACTGTTATATGCATGAGCCCCCGCCATTAATTTTACACAAAATCGCGGGAGAAGCCCGCCGCTGAGGGGGCGGGGCCTTCTTCCTCAGCACTCACCAGCGCCATTTTCTCTCCACAGCTCCGCTGAGAGGAAGCTCCCCAGGCTCTCCCCTGCACGATAGAGAGGGTGAAAAAGAAAGGGGGGGCACATAAATTTGGCGTAAAAACAATATATACAGCAGCTACTGGGTTAACACTAAGTTACTGTGTGATTCCTGGGTCATATAGCGCTGGGGTGTGTGCTGGTATACTCTCTCTCTGTCTCTCCAAAGGGCCTTGTGGGGGAACTGTCTTCAAACAGAGCATCCCCTGTGTGTGTGGTGTGTCGGTACGTGTGTGTCGACATGTCTGAGGTAAAAGGCTCCCCTAAGGAGGAGAGAGAGCAAATATGTGTGTGAGAGGGTGTCTCCGTCGACAACGCCGACACCTGTTTGGATATGTGTAAGTGCTGAGGTGAATTTATTGCACAAAAGATTAGAGAACAGACAGGAAATCTACCCATGTCTGTCCCTGTGTCACAGAGACCTTCAGAGTCTCACAATGCTCACTATCCAAAATAATAAACACTGATCTCGACACGGAGTTTGACTCCAGTGTCGACTACGATAATGCAAAGTTACAGCCAAGATGGCTGAAAGGTATTCAATATATGATTATTGTAATAAAAGATGATTTGCATATCACTGATGACTCATCTGTCCCTGACACAAGGGTACACATGTTAAGGGGAAGAAAGCTGAGGTAAATTTCCCTCCTCTCATGAGGAAAAAGAGCGGGAATCTCCAGACAAGAGACTGCAGCTTCCCACAAAAAATTCTCAGGCAGTATCCTTTCCCCACTAGGGCCAGGATGTGTTGGGAATCTTCCCCTAGGGTGTCCCGTTTGCACAGAAGGTAGCACTAGCTATTCTCAGGGATCCTGCAGATAGCGTGCACATTCTAGTATACTACTCAGACCGGCGATTGTGTCGGCATGGGTTTATAGCGCTGTGGCAGCGTGGACAGGTACCTTATCAGCAGAGATTGAGACCCTAGTATGCATATAGATATATATATATATCTATATAGAGATATATATATATTAAAGATGCTGTCTTAAGTTATTATATATATATATATATATATATATATATATATATATATATAAAACATGCCCAAAGAGACATGAGTATACTGGGTCCTAGAGTCAAAGCTATGTCGATTTCTGCTTGACGTGTCCTGTAGAATATGCAATGGACAGATGATGCCGACTTAAGAGGCATTTGGAAGGCTGAAGATTGTGTGGAGAAGGGTTCTCGGACCTGGTCTACACAGCTATAGCTGGTAATTATGATATTTTGCCTTATATTCCTGCACAGCCTAGGAAAGCACGACATTATCAAATGCACCCTTTCGAATAAAGAAACAAGAAAGTCCGAGGTGCGTCCTTTCTTGCCGGCCTCTACAAAAATCCACCGCAAGGCGGAGCTAGGCCCGGTGGGGGCACGCCTTCGTAAGTTCAGCCGCAAGTGGGTTCACTCCCTGTTAGATCCCTGGGCAATAGATATTGTGTTTCAGGGATACAAGCTGGACTTTGAGAAGATGCCCCCTCACCGACGGCCCTGCCGGCTTCCACCCACGAGAGGGAAACAGTGTTAACTGCAATTCATAAATTGTATCTTCAACAGGTGGTGGTCAAGGTTTCCCTCCTTCAACAAGGAGGGGGTTATTATTCGACCATGTTGTAGTCCCGAAACCAGACGGTTCGGTCAGACCCATATTGAATTTAAAATCCCTGAACATATACCTGAAAGGGTTCAAGTTCAAGATGGAATCGCTAAGAGCGGTTATTGCAAGCCTGAAAGGGGGAGATTTTATGGTGACTCGGGACATAAAGGATGCATACCTTCATGTCCCCATTTATCCACCTCATCAGGCGTACCTCAGAATTGCGGTACGGGATGGTCATTACCAATTTCAGACGTTGCCGTTTGGTCTCTCCACGGCCTTGAGAATATTCACCAAAGTAATGGCGGAAATGATGGTGCTCCTGCGGAAGCAAGGTGTCACTATTATCACGTACTTGGACAATCTCCTCATAAAAGCGAGATCAAGAGAGCAGTTGCTGAACAGCGTATCACTTTCTCTGGAAGTGAAACGGCAACACGGCTGGATTCTATATATTCCAAAGTCGCAGTTGGTTCTTACAGCTCATCTGCCTCTCCTAGGCATGATCCTAGACACAGACCAGAAAAGGGTTTATCACCCGATAGAGAAAGCTCAGAAGCTCGTGACACTGGTCAGGAATCTATTAAAACCAAAACAGGTGTCAGTGCATCATTGCACTCGAGTCCTGGGAAGGAGGGTGGCATCATTCGAGGCCATTCCCTTCGGCAGGTTCCATAGGAGGACCTTCCAATGGGACTTACTGGACAAGTGGTCCGGATCACATCTTCGGATGCATCGGTTAATCACCCTATCCCCCAGAGCCAGGGTGTCTCTCCTGTGGTGACTGCAGAGTGCTCACCTTCTCGAAGGTCGCAGATTCGGCATTCAGGACTGGGTCCTGGTGACCACGAATGCAAGCCTCCGAGGGTGGGGGGCAGTCACACAGGGAAGAAATTTCCAAGGGCTGTGGTCAAGGCAGGAGACTTGCCATCACATCAATATCCTGGAACTAAGGGCCATATACAACGCCCTAAGTCAAGCGGAGACCCTGCTTCGCGACCAACCGGTTCTGATCCAGTCAGACAATATCACCGCAGTGGCTCATGTAAACCGCCTAGGCGGCACAAGGAGCAGGGTGGCGATGGTAGAAGCCACCAGAATTCTTCGCTGGGCGGAGAATCACGTAAGCGCACTGTCAGCAGTGTTCATTCCGGGAGTGGACAACTGGGAAGCAGACTTCCTCAGCAGGCACGACCTCCACCCGGGAATGGGGACTTCATCAGGAAGTCTTCACGCAGATTGCAAATCGATGGGAACTGCCACAGGTGGACATGATGGCGTCCCGCCTCAACAAAAAGCTAAAAAGGTATTGCGCCAGGTCAAGGGACCCTCAGGCGATAGCTGTGGACGCACTGGTAACACCGTGGGTGTTCCAGTCGGTCTATGTGTTTCCTCCTCTTCCTCTCATACCAAAGGTGCTGAGAATTGTAAGAAAAAGAGGAGTGAGAACAATACTCATTGTTCCGGATTGGCCAAGAAGGACTTGGTACCCGGAACTGCAAGAAATGCTCACAGAGGACCCATGGCCTCTGCCTCTCAGACAGGACCAGTTGCAACAAGGGCCCTGTCTGTTTCAAGACTTACCGCGGCTGCGTTTGACGGCATGGAGGTTGAACGCCGGATCCTAGCGGAAAAAGGCATTCCGGATGAAGTTATTCCTACGCTGATAAAGGCTAAGAAGGACGTGACAGCAAAGCATTATCACCGTATATGGCGAAAATATGTTGCTTGGTGTGAGGCCAGGACGGCCCCTACAGAGGAATTCCAGCTGGGTCGATTCCTGCACTTCCTACAGTCAGGAGTGACTATGGGCCTAAAATTAGGGTCCATAAAGGTCCAGATTTCGGCCCTATCCATTTTCTTTCAAAAAGAACTGGCTTCACTGCCTGAGGTTCAGACGTTTGTTAAGGGAGTGCTGCATATTCAGCCCCCTTTTGTGCCACCGGTGGCACCTTGGGATCTTAACGTGGTGTTGAGTTTCCTGAAATCCCACTGGTTTGAGCCACTTAAGACTGTGGAGCTAAAGTATCTCACGTGGAAAGTGGTCATGCTGTTGGCCTTATCTTCGGCTAGGCGTGTGTCAGAATTGGCAGCTTTGTCATGTAAAAGCCCCTATCTGGTTTTCCATATGGACAGGGCAGAATTGCGGACTCGTCCGCAATTTCTGCCAAAGGTGGTGTCATCTTTTCATTTGAACCAACCTATTGTGATGCCTGCGGCTACTTGTGACTTGGAGGATTCCAAGCTGTTTGACGTAGTCCGGGCTTTGAAGATTTAGGTAACCAGAACGGCTGGAGTCAGGAAGACTGACTCGCTGTTTATCCTGTATGCATCCAACAAGCAGGGTGCTCCTGCTTCAAAGCAAGCTATTGCTCGCTGGATCTGTAACACGATTCAGCAGGCTCATTCTGCGGCTGGATTGCCGCATCCAAAATCAGTGAAAGCCCATTCCACAAGGAAGGTGGGCTCTTCTTGGGCAGCTGCCCGAGGGGTCTCGGCATTACAGCTTTGCCGAGCTGCTACTTGGTCGGGTTCAAACACCTTTGCAAAATTCTACAAGTTTGATACCCTGGCTGAGGAGGACCTTGTGTTTGCCCATTCGGTGCTGCAGAGTCATCCGCACTCTCCCGCCCGTTTGGGAGCTTTGGTATAATCCCCATGGTCCTTACGGAGTCCCCAGCATCAACTAGGACGTTAGAGAAAATAAGATTTTACTCACCGGTAAATCTATTTCTCGTAGTCCATAGTGGATGCTGGGCGCCCGTCCCAAGTG
Organism: Pseudophryne corroboree; assembly: GCF_028390025.1. Taxonomy (NCBI): domain Eukaryota; kingdom Metazoa; phylum Chordata; class Amphibia; order Anura; family Myobatrachidae; genus Pseudophryne; species Pseudophryne corroboree. The sequence goes on along the minus strand of NC_086444.1, from coordinate 418,046,145 downwards.
CGGACTTTCTGCAATACGTGTATATAGTTATTGCTTAATAAAGGGTTATGTTATGTTGGCATCCATTGGTTGATGCTCTGTTGTTTGTTCATACTGTTAACTGGGTAAGTTTATCACAAGTTATACGGTGTGATTGGTGTGGCTGGTATGAGTCTTACCCTGGGTTCCAAAATCCTTTCCTTGTAATGTCAGCTCTTCCGGGCACAGTTTCCTTAACTGAGGTGTGGAGGAGGGGCATAGAGGGAGGAGCCAGTGCACACCAGTAGTACTAAATCTTTCTTAGAGTGCCCAGTCTCCTGCGGAGCCCGTCTATTCCCCATGGTCCTTACGGAGTCCCCAGCATCCACTACGGACTACGAGAAATAGATGTACCGGTGAGTAAAATCTTATTTTCCCAGGGATACTAAATAGATTTTCTAACCCGAGCTCACAGTCCGTTTTTTACTACAGGCTTTCCTTGGTGCCTTCAAAAAGCGAGGGCATTAAACACGGCTATTCAAAAATTACTTCTGACGGCGGTAATTATGCCAGTTCCGGTTCCTCAAAGAGGAACAGGCTTTTATTCAAATCTTTTTGTAGTACCAAAACCAGATGGTTCAGTCAGACCAATTCTCAATTTAAAAGTATTAAATCAATTCCTGATGGTTTACAGATTCAAAATGGAATCGATACAGTCGGTCATTGCAAGCCTGGAGCAACAGGAATTCATGGTGTTGATGGACATAAAGGATGCGCACCTGCTTGTCCCAATTTGGTCTCCACACCAAGCTTATTTAAGGTTTGCAGTGGACAAGAATCATTACCAATTCAGGCTGTACCGGTCGGCCTATCATCGGCCCCGAGAATTTTCACGAAGATCTTGGCAGTCGTGGTAGCGAAATTGAGACCTTTACGTGTAACACTAATACCGTATATCTGGACAACCTTCTTATCAAAGCTCTGTCCAAGGAGCTATTGATCCAGGACGCTAGGATCACTCATCAGATTCTAATTCAACATGGTTGGACTGTGAATTTCATTAATCCAATTTACAACCGACACAGAGAATTCAATTCCTGGGTCTCATCTTGGACACAATACAAATGTGTTCCTTACGGAAGACCAGTTTCGAGACATCAAGGAGATGGTTCGACAAGTCTTACAAAATCAGACGGTGTCTCTCCATCTTTGTATACGGCTTCTGGGAAAAATGGTGGCATCTTTTGAGGCGATCCAATACGGCAGACTACATTCCAGACCTTTTCAGTTAAATCTGACTGCTCAAGGGGCAGGCATACATCTACTCCTTCACTGAAGAATTCGATTGTCACTTCAGGCCAAGACTTCGTTGAATTGGTGTCCGTTCACAGGAACCTATCAAAGGGAAAAAGATTTGGAATCTGGGATTGGATCATTTTGATGACGGATGCCAGTCTCCGAGGATGGGGTGCAGTACTAGGCAACCATCAATTTCAGGGGAGATGGTCACCCTACGAGAGCAGCTTACCAATAAATGTACTGGAACTACGAGCCATCTACAATGCACTCTATCAGGCGGAGAGCCTAGTAAGAGCCCAGCACGTGAGAGTGCAATCGGACAATGTGGGTAATTCAGAGTTGATCGCAGCAACAAATTTGTTAGCAGTTGGGCAAAACCAGGTTCACTGCAGGTGTGGCAGATCTAGCATTTGCAGAGAGAGATTTGGGTGGGTTATTTTGTTACTGTGCAGGGTAAATACTGGCTGCTTTATTTTTACACTGCAATTTAGATTTCGGTTTGAACACACCCCACCCAAATCTGACTCTCTGCACATGTTATATCTGCCCCCCCCCCCGCAGTACACATGGTTTTGCTCAACTGCTAACAAATCAACTCTGAATTAGGCCCAATGTGACAGCAGCGGCATACAGTTAGGGAAGAATAAAGAGCCGCATGGCCTTAAGGGAGGTACAAAGATTCTGTCTTTAACGGAAAAACACAACATAATCCTGTTGGCAGTCTTCATTCCAGGTGTGGACAATTGGGAGGCAGTTTTCCTCAGCCGTCAGGATATGTACGCAGGAGAGTGGAGTCTACACCCACAGGTCTTTGACGCAGTGGTAAGAAGGTGGGGCTTGCTGCAAGTAGATCTAATGGCCTCTCTGAACAACCATCGGCTTCCGAAATAGGGATCCAGCTGCGGAAGCGGTGGACGTGCTAGCAATTCACTGGACTTACAAACTAGTATACGTATTCCCGCCGTTTCGCTTATTGCCAAGAGTGTTAAAAAAGGTGAAACAGGAAAGCGCGTGGGTAATTCTGATAGCACCGGACTGGCCTCGCAGAAGTTGGTACACGGATCTGAAGAGTTTTCTAGCGGACGTTCCTTGGAGACTGCCGCAGAGGGAGGACCTGCTGTTGCATGGACCACTACTACATCCAGATCTAAACCCCCTATGTTTGACGTTGTGGTTCTTGAAACCAGGATTTTGAGGGAAAAGGGTATCCCAAAATCGGCTATTCCTACTATGTTAGCAGCTAGGAAGCCAGTTACTGCGGCACACTACTATAAGATCTGGAAGAAATACGTGGACTGGCGCCAGCCTAAGGGTTGGAAACCAAGAGAATTCCGTCTTACTAGATTGTCGAGGTTTCTTCAATCGGGGTTGGATGGCGAATTACGTTTGGGATCATTGAAAGTGCAGGTCTCAGCCCTTTCAATTATTTTCTAACAGCGGCTGACGTCCTTGCAGGAGGTTCAGACCTTTTTACAGGGAGTTTTGAGAATTCAACCACCTTTTCGTCCTCTGGGATCTACAGTGCCTGTATTCACCCACCTTAGCTTTTTACCTATTTTGTTACATTACAACCTGTAATTTGAATTTTTTTTTTTATCTGAATTTTAGGTGATGGATATGCACAAAATAGTCTAATGTTGGTGAAGTGAAAAGAGAAAATTTTATATAAAAAATAATTTTTATAAATAAAAATGTGAAAATTGGCATGTGCATATGTATTCACCCCCTTTGCTATGAAGCCTCTCAAAAGTTCTGGTGCAACCAATTACCTTCAGAAGTCACATAATTAGTGAAATGAAGTCCACCTGTGTACAATCTAAGTGTCACGTGATCTGTCAGTATAAACGCACCTTTTCTGAGAGGCTGCAACACCACTAAGCAAGAGTCATCACACCATGAAGACCAAGGAGCTCTCCAAACAAGTCAGGGACAAAGTTATTGAGAAGTACAAGTCAGGGTTGGGTTATAAAAAAATATCCAAATCTTTGATGATCCCAGGGAGCACCATCAAATACATCACCTTGAAATGGAAAGAACATGGTACCACAACAAACCTGCCAAGAGAGGGCCGGCCACCAAAGCTCACAGACTGTGCAAGGAGGGCATTAATGGGAAACTGTTTCAAGTCGAGGGTAGGATAGATATTGCTATATACAGGGATATTCTTGAGCAAAACCTGTTTCAGTCTGCCTGTGATTTGAGACTGGGACGTAGGTTCACCTTCCAGCAGGACAATGACCCAAAGCATACCGCTAAAGCAACACTCGAGTGGTTTAAGGGGAAACATTTAAATATGTTTGAGAATCTGTGGTCAGACTTGAAGATTGCTGTTCACAAGCGGAAACCATCCAACATGAAGGAGCTGGAGCAGTTTTTCCTTGAGGAATGGGCAAAAATCCCAGTGGCAAGATGTGGCAAGCTCAGAGAGACTTATCCAAACTGACTTGAAGCTGTAATTGCCGCAAAAGGTGGCTCTACAAAGTACTGACTTTAGGGGGGTGAAGAGTTATGCACGCTGAAGTTTTCTGTTATTTTGTCCTATTTGTTTACTTCACAATAAAAAAAAAAAAACCTCTTCAAAGCTGTAGGCATGTTCTGTGAATGAAATGATGCAAACCTTCAAACAAACCATTTTAATTCCAGGTTGTGAGGCAACAAAACACGAAAAATGCAAAGGGGGTGAATTCTTTAGCAAGGCACTGTAAATTTAGTGTTGGATTTTTTGAGATCTGACCTTTTTGAGCCTTTGGAACGGCCATATTTAAAATGTGTGCTGGAAAACAGTCATACTGCTTGCATTAGCATCAGCAAGACTGGTCTCTGAATTGGGGGCCCTGTCATGTAAGAGTTCCTTCTTAGTTTTTCACGAAGACAGGGTGGAGCTTCGCACAAAGGCGGAGTTTTTACCAAAGGTGGTTTCTGGATTTCACATAAACCAGCCGATTGGACCCATCTTTCCAGGGATTGTCAGAAGGGGACCTGTACCTGGATGTGGTCAGAGCCTTACAGGTATACGCACAGGCTACGAGTTCCGTTAGGAAGTCAGACGCTTTGTTTGTACTGTATGATGGCCCCAGGAAGGGCTGGCCTGCTTCTAACCAAACCTTAGCTAGATGGATCAGGTTAACCATTGAGCAGTCATATATTTCAAAGGGTAAAAGAGTCCCATTTCGAGTGGGTGCTCATACCACTAGATCTGTTGGGTCTTCTTGGGTGGCGGCTAGAGGAGCGTCCACAGCCCAACTTTGTAGAGCTGCAACGTGGTCATCAGCGCACACGTTCACTCGGTACTACAAGTTCGATACCTTTGCATCTAGGGATTCCGATTTGGTTGTTTGGTTCTACAGGCATCGGACAGCACCCCCACCCATGGAAGTATCTTTTGGACGTCCCCAGGTGTCTAACTCCAATGTCCCCTAGTGGATGATAGATAAAAGAGGATTTTGGTACTTACTGATAAATCCATTTCTCTGAATCCACTCAGGGACACTGGACGCCCACCTCTGTGCTGTCAGCCTGCGTGTTCTTGTTATATTGGGTCAAACATGTTGGTTATTGTATTTAGAGTTCTTGGTTGCTGTTTGACGTTGTGGTATGGTTGGTTCCTACCCATATGGCTTTGGCCTTTTATGTTTCCTCTTCTCTCCATTAATTTTTCAAATTGGAGGGATAGGGGTGTGTGAAGGGGGAGGAGCCAGCTGTGCATAATTTTTTTTATTACGACATTGTGCTACCTCCGGTCTGCATACTTCACACCCCAGCTGTCTAACTCCAGTGTCCCTGAGTGGATTCAGAGAAATGGATTTATCGATAAGTACCAAATTCCTTTTTGTGATGCAATACTTCATTTTACAGAACATGGCATCATTCCGATTTCTGGAGATTGTCAAAATCTAGTCCCTGCCAAGGTGGTATCACGGTTGAGTAGGTGGAGCATGATGACATATGAGGATTATCTGGTAAGTGAAGTTCTTTGTCTATATGACATTAAGGTTTGTAGAACAAAGTAACCGTTTTCTAGGAGATTTTAAACTGTCCTGAAAGTCATATTTGGCATACTGTATGTCCAGCTTCTGAAGACTAAATACTGAAATAACGTTTATTAGTAAAGCTTTTAATTACTAGAAATTAAAATTGAGCAGATATTAAACATAAAACTTTGTTTTAATGACATTGGTTTCTGCACAAAATCCTTAAAGGAATCTGCTTTTTTTCCATAACTATCTAATTGTGTTCAGAGACTAAACTTCTGCAAAAAAAAAATTTAATGTTACTGGTGGTTTCTGTATGCGACCACTGAGGCATAACACTGTAATTTCTTATTCGGTGTTCACCTCTTCCCTCCTTTACAGGTGCTGCCTTATACAAAGAATGTTGTGGAGGGTGGACTAGCTCAGGAAACTGATCATTATTACTCCCTGATGATCGAGAGAGGAACAGGTAGGGAATCACTGCTGCAGAAACATTGGCATCATTGAACTGGTATTGCGCAAAGTAAAAGGGGCTACCAGTAGTAGTGTTGTACTGTATCTTACGCTGGACTGATGCAGTTGTATGCTTCTTTGGGTGCTTTTTTGTTGCCATAAAAACATTCTATGCCGTTTCTTTCGTGGACTAATGTTGCCCTGCTTTTTTCCAATACCACTATCTGACTTCTGTTTCCAGCCAAGCTTCATGGAGCAGTGGTACTTAATCCAGGATATTGCTCAGTTCCACCATTGTTCAGTCTTTGCCTCAATTGGAAAGGCAATCGCAGCTCCAGAAATGATGAAAACATCCGGGTAAGCATTTTGGTCTAATGGTATCAAGTAAACTGGTGCTTTCATGAAGACGTTAGCATGTTCTAGGGAGCCTGTATTCTTTTAATAGGGTCATTTCATGTCAGGTTATCCAATGCAGAGTACTATTTTGTTTTATTCTCTGCACACATTTAGTTTAGTACTATAGATGTCCTGTTAATTTTAGGTTTAATACCCTCTGTTAGTTAATCATTTCTCATAGTTTGAAAGTGTAAATAAATCCACACATTTCTCATACGTCCTAGAGGATGCTGGGGACACTTCAAGAACCATGGGGTATAGACGGGATCCGCAGGAGACATGGGCACACTATAAGACTTTGAAGGGGTGTGAACTGGCTCCTCCCTCTATGCCCCTCCTCCAGACTCCAGTTTTAGAATTGTGCCCAGGGAGACTGGTCACACACAGGGGAGCTCTACTGAGTTTCTCTGAAAAGACTTTGTTAGGTTTTTTATTTCAGGGAGGCTGCTGGCAACGGTCTCCCTGCTTCGTGGGACTTAGGGGAGAGAAGCAGACCTACTTCTAATGAGTTTAAAGGCTCTGCTTCTTGGCTACAGGACACCACTAGCTCCTGAGGGTTTGGAACACTAGGTACGCCTAGGGGTTCACTCCCAGAGCCCGCCGTCACCCCCCCTTGCAGAGCCAGAAGTCAGAAGACAGGTGAGTAGAAGAAGATCAGAAGATTTCAGTGACGTCTTTCTGAGTTACCGCACAGCGATCGCGCTGCGCGCCATGCTCCCAAACACAGCGGCACTGCAGGGTGCGGGGGGGGGGGGGGGGGGGCGCCCTGGGCAGCATAAAATCCTCTTTCTTTTTCATCCACTAGGGGTCACTGGAGTACTCTTGGGATATGGACGGCTTCCACAGGAAGTAGGCACTGAATAAATTAATTTTGAAACTACACCTCCCCTCCATATTCCTGAGTACCTCAGTGTTTTTTCTGTGCTCGACACAGTTAGTAGGCTTGTGGCTTTGCTGCCACAGAGGTCCACATTTCATTGGAATTTTTTCTAAGTTTTTTTTTTTTTCAACGATTTACCACATCCCTTCCCCCCTTCCAATAGGCGTGGGTCCGGGATAGTGAAGGCTGCTTTAGCAGCTGTGGGTGTCGGACCTCTCTAAAAAGAGCTCCCTCACTACCACGTGCAGGACTAAAACCTGCAGTAAAGGCTGGACGGAACTTACAGAGAAGCCCCGTCATAGCCCTCACCACAGGGTCCAGGTATGTTGAACGGGGCGGTCAGCTCACGCTGCCACCCCACTGTGTGGGATACTGTGTGTGTGTGTGTATGTGTGTGGTCACCCGCCGCTCTGAGCTGCGTCAGCCACATGGTTTTATGCATAGGCCGCTCCATGAGTAACTTTGCTGCCACAGTGATGTTCCCTGCACACAGAAATGTCAGGGTCACTGGATAAAAGATCATGATTCAACTCTTATTGATAAAGGGAATACAGCAGCGCTGCATATGTATTACAATAGGCTATGAAGTCTTTGTTAAAACAGGATACAAGTTACATGTGCAGGTTTGAGTGCAACATAAGTTGTTTATTAAATCTGCCTACATAATTATAAGTCGGCACTTTGTGTTATACTGTGAGCATGGGGACATATTAACCATGCTTCCTGTTGTTTTCCTGTTGTATTTCCAGAATTTCCTGTGTTACATCTCTCCTCCATTGAAAGCGCAGGGGTGTTAAGGGGAATTTGGGATCAGGCATATTGCTGGCGTGCACTGCACTTGGCCAGATATATATTTTTAGAGACACCTTAGTGCTATTTACTGAGTCGTGCAAGTTGTCTGTCTTTGTTTTTTTTGGTTTTTTTTTGTATTGTCTGTCTGCATTAGTAAGACACCAGCAATTACTAATAAGCAGTTTCCCTGCCATGTCTAAAACATGGGTATACACTTACTAATTATTTATTTCATAAACTGTTTATAATGTTCCTAAAGACTGCAAATCTGAATCATGGCTGTGGCAGCCAAATACTGGCTTTGTTCACTGTTGTAAAGTAAGATATGTTATATCAATTGGTCAGCACATGGTGATTATAAAACAGTATCTGTGGAGCACTGCAAAGCATTATGAGTTCAGGTCTCACCTGCAGCAGCTTTGGCTTAATTCACTTGGCCACACCACACTGGATACGCCCAATCTCATCTGATTTTGGAAGCTAAGCAGTGTTGGGCCTGATTAGCCACCTGGGAGTACAAGGTGCTGTAGGTATTTTTAATCTACAGCCACACCACTCTGGATACACCCAAACTCATCTGAGCTTGGAAGCTAAGCAATGTTGCATAGTGTTTTGCCATCTGGGGGAAACTGGTGATCCCACTAGATTGCATACTAATACATGCTAGTTCAAACTGTTAAAAATAGCTCAGTTGGGGCTTACACTATCAATATAAACCTACCATAGGTTTAACAGTCAGGATAGCTCTCCAGAGGCTGCTCCAAAGAGCGCGCTCCCGGCGCCTGCCACTAGATAGGGCCCATTAACTAAGCTGTGGTTAAGCAGCAGTCATCTCAGGTTTTAAGCCTGTGTGAGGTCACATTTAGTTTCAGACTTCTAAAAAAAATGTATTATACCTCTGTATCAGGATATATCTGGATATTTGTGTATGGGTATAAAATATATATGTATATATGTGTATGTATGCATATATGGAATATATATATATTTATTAAGATCTGAGTATGTGTGAATATACATTGTTGTATGTATGTGTGTGTATGTGTATATATATATATATATATATATATATATAATATGCTGACATTAAAAATCTATTTTGCAGTAAGCAAGACTAATTGGTCAGCACACAGTGCTTATTAAACAGTATCTGTTGAGCACGGCAAACATGGTGAGTTCAGGCCTCATCTGCAGCAGCTTTGCTTATTGTTTTTACAGGTGGCTCTGTAGCTAAGTGGTTAGGCTTTCCGGCCACAGTGAACATTGTGATTGCATGGACACTGGTTCAGATCCCGGTTTAACAAAAAAAAAAACATGGTAGGACACCATTTTCTTTTAACGTTACTTCCTGGTTCTTTCCCGGAGGTTGCTGCTCTACAACACTTAGCATCTGAAGGAGCGGGGTGTTGTTAGGAGTTTAATTTATTAATTGTTTTTGTACAGCATGACTCTACAGGAAGATTCACTATTGCTGGTAACCACATGCACGGTAATGCAGGTTAATACACACGTTACTTCCGTGGTGTACTTACTGGTTGGAGTACATGATCACTAAGTCTAATGCACAAGCAGCTTCGCTGCAAAGTCGTCACACAGTGTGTCGGACAAATACGAATCTGGGCCAGTGGCGCAATGTATAACGCATCTGACTACAGATAACAAGATTGTAGGTTTGTCTCCTACCTGGCTCGTTTAAGTTGTCATGATCGTATAGTGGTTAGTACTCTGCGTAAAAACTGCACAGACAGACCCTTACCGGTCCTCTTTTGGGGGAATGCAAGGGCATGTACTGCCTGAGGGGGGGGGGGGGGGGAATATTTTTTTTTTTACTGTTTCAGTTAGATTGTTGCAGCCCTCATAGCACCAGGCCAGTACGTCAGGTTCTCAGCGAAGGCTGAACGATTTCCAATGAGAGACAATTACAATTATTGGGTGTTTTACTACCTATCGGAGTGTACCCTACACAGCAGTAGGGCTGTTGCTTCGCCCTGCTTTGGTAAGGGTTTTGAGGTAACAAGGCTGTAGGGGCAGGGCACTCCAGTTCAGGTTTGCCCTAAATAAAGACCACCTTACACTTCTTGCTACCTACAGCTTCTTTGGACGTTGGCAGTTGGTTCTTGCGTTTTCAGCTTCGCTAGTGGCGCATAACGTCCACTTTGGCTACGTTCCTAACAGGCGGAGTCGGATTCCAAACGAGATAGATTGCAGACCAAGTGGGGGGGGAAATCTGATTTCCTACCATTGTCTACGCGAATTCCTGAATGATTCCGTCTCAGCGACTTCAATTCCTAGGCATGATTCTCGATACGGTAAATCAAAGAATTTACCTACCCGAACAGAAAGTACAGGTCATTCGTCATCTGGTACAATTAGTGCTCAAGCTACGCACAGTCTCGGTTCATTTGTGCATTCGCCTATTAGACACAATAGTGGCGGCTTTCGAAGCGCTTCAGTTCGGAGGACTTCGCTCACGTCCTTTTCAATTGGATGTGCTCGCACAGTGGTCGGGCTCGCATCTGCAGATTTACCGCAGGGTGAGGTTGTCTCCAAGGGCCAGAGTGTCTCTACTCTGGTGGCTCAAAGTACAGAATCTAACCGCAGGGAAACGGTTCGGTGCCTGGAATTGGATAATTCTCACGGCGGACGCGAGTCTCAGAGGTTGGGGAGCTGTAGTTCAAAATTATCAGCTCCAGGGTCTCTGGGCGGTTCACGAAAGATTGCTGTCTATAAATGTCCTGGAACTCCGGGCAATTTACAGTGCGCTACGACAAGCAGTGCACAGGCTGCAGGCTTAGGCTGTTCAGGTGCAGTCAGACAATGCGACGGCGGTCGCATACATCAACAAACAAGAAGGAACGAGAAGCCGTATGGCAATGCGGGAAGTAGCTTGAATCCTCTATTGGGCCGAGTATCACCAAATGATATTGTCGGCAGTAGTCATTCCGGGAGTGGACAACTTGGAGGCGGATTATCTCAGCCGTCTGAATTTTCATCCAGGAGAATGGGCATTAAATCCAGAAGTATTTCACATGCTGGTCCAGAAATGGAGTTACCCGCAGGTGGACCTGATGGCATTTCGCCACAATCATCAAACGCCCCAGGTCGTGTCCAGAACGAGAGATTTAAAGGCAGTGGCGGTGGATGCTCTCACAATCACGTGGCCATACAGTCTCGTGTATCTGTTTCCACCGTTTCCACTGCTCCCTCTGTGGCTAAAACGGATCAAAGGAGAGTCCGTCACAGTTATACTAGTGGCGCTTCTTTGGCCTCGGAGAGCTTGGTTCTCGGATCTCCGCGGTCTACTCGCAGTCGGTCTTTGGCCGCTCCCACTACGTTCTGACCTGTTACAGCAGGGTCCGTTCCTTTACCCCGATTTAGCGCGGCCGCGTTTGACGGGGTGGCTGTTGAGACAGCCCTCTTAAGAAGAGAAGGCATTCCAGAATCGGTTATACCAACCATGTTACGAGCTAGGAAGCTGGTTACGGCAGCTCATTATTACAGAATTTGGCGTGCCTATGTAGGTTGGTGTGAAGCTCTGAAGTTTCCGACATCATCTTTTAAGTTATCCCGTCTTTTGTTATTTCTACAGATGGGGTTAGATAGAGGTCTGAGTTTATCCACACTTAAAGTGCAGATATCGGCGTTGTCCATTTATTTTCATAGTAGATTGGCCCTATTGCCATCGGTTCACACCTTTATGCAGGGTGTCCTCAGAGTTCAGCCTCCATTCACTCCACCTACTGCGCCATAAGACTTGAATCTGGTTTTTAGATTTCTTACAGTCTTTTTATTATGAACCCTTACAACAAGTGGATATTACATTTCTCAATTGGGAAAAAATTTTTCTTTTAGCCTTAGCGTCAGCAAGGCGTGTTTCAGATTTGGGTGCTTTGTCGTGCAAGCCACCGTATTTAGTGTTTCATGATGACAGAGCGGAACTCCGGACGAATTCCGCTTTTCTACCAAAGGTAGTGTCATCTTTTCACATCAATCAACCAATAGTAGTTCCTGTGTTACAGGAGACTCTGGTAGGTTGGATGTGGTACGCGCATTACGCATTTATGTATCCCGAACGTCGACCGTTCGTAAGACGGATACGTTGTTTGCTCTTTATGATGCTGCCAAGATGAGTTGGCCAGCTTCTAGGCAGACCTTATCCAGTTGGATTAAACTGACCATACGTCAGGCTTACCTTCATGCTAGGTTACAGCCCCCTACATCAGTAACAGCTCATTCCACACGGGCTGTGGGAACATTATGGGCAGCGAGTCGTGGAGCTTCTACGACACAGCTTTGCCGGGCGGCTACATGGTCTTCGGTGCACACGTTTGTGCGCCTCTACAAGTTTGATACGTTGGCGGCATCAGCATCTAGCTTTGGCCGCCTAGTGTTACAGGTGCCAAACAGCTCTCCCGCCCACGGGGGAAACTTTGGTACGTCCCAAGAGTACTCCAGTGACCCCTAGTGGATGAAAAAGAAAATAGGATTTTGGTACTTACCAGGTAAATCCTTTTCTTTGAATCCATAGGGGGCACTGGACGCCCACCCAGAGCAGTGTACCTGGTTTGGGGTAGGTTCAGTAGATCTTATGGTAACACATTTTCACCGACTGGTTTAGATTAACAAGTTATGGTGTCAACTGTTTAGTTGTCAGTAATGTTGTGTCAACTTTATTGTTGTCCGTTATGTTATATGTAATTCTACGTTGTCAACCTCTCTATCGCTCCTGTTCGGCTCAGTAAAAAACACTGAGGTACTCAGGAATATGGAGGGGAGGTGTAGTTTCAAAATTAATTTATTCAGTGCCTACTTCCTGTGGAAGCCGTCCATATCCCAAGAGTACTCCAGTGCCCCCTATGGATTCAAAGAAAAGGATTTACCTGGTAAGTACCAAAATCCTATTTTCTGCTGCGGGGTACACTGGGCTCCACAAGGATAGACATAGGGGTATAGAGTAGGATCTTGATCCGAGGCACCAACAGGCTGAAAAGCTTTGACTGTTCCCAGAATGCATAGCGCCGCCTCCTCTATAACCCCGCCTCCCTGCACAGGAGCTCAGTTTTTTAGTTGGTGCCGCAGATAGCAGGCACATAACAGAGGGTCTGCTCTGGGCAGCCCTAAGAAGAGCTTTTTGAGAAGCAAAGTTAAGACTTCAAGGGCTGCAGCAGTGTGTACATGTCTAGTGACATTCACTGCTGCAGCTCCATCTCTCCCCAGCGGCGCTGTACACTCCCGGGCCCTGGTTGCCGGGTAACTACAGCAGGAGGCTCCGGTTTTCTTCCATGTTTAGGCACACACGACGGGGGCTCTCCGGGATCGCGTGGCCGTGCTTCGGGAGGTGGTGAGTGGGTCCCACTTGCGGGACCCATACTTTATCGCGATCCGGCACGGTCAGTGGGAGGCGGGCCACGCGCGCTGGTGGTGGACATTGTGGCAGTACAGGCGATCCCACTAGATCACCGGGGCATGGGTGCAGGTCAAGTTTTCCCTTAAAACCAGTTTACTAGTAGCCCACAGTACCCGGTGGTTTTGCCAGCAGGGGAATAAGGCTTAGACCTGGAGCACCTCCCCCAGCCCCAGGGCGCCATTTCCAGAAAATGTTTCCGCCCTGGAGCTGCATATCTGTCTCTCCCTTGCTCCCTGTCAGTGTTTGGGCGCCATTTCTCTCAGCTACACTGTTCCTGCTTGGGCAAATCCTCCTGTGTAAAGCCGCCTGGTTGTCAGCACTGTGACTTTACGTGACACTTAAGTATTCTACCTGCCTATTAGACAGTGTTAGTTAAGAAAGGGTGCATTTAGTCAGGGTTTTCTAGTACAATTACCCTGTGATATACATCCAGTTCTTACTATGCAGTGTTATATCTATTGACTACATAGCTATATAAGCTGGTCCAGTGCAGTATTATTATTAGTAATAACCTCTGCATTGTACAAACTGTGACTATATGTGTGTGCATTAGCTTGCTGAGTGGTTTCCATTTTGTGTCTCTCACTCAACTTGCTATCCCTATATTCTATAACCTGAGGGGGCTTAGTGCGTCAGGTTTTAAATTTATATAGGATTTCGCAAGATATACTCTAATACGTATTTTTCTCTGTGATTTTAGTCACCATATCTCTCCTATATCTCTGCTTGTGCTGACTACACTACGCAGGGGTTTGGGTAAGAGGTATTGTGCTGCTGCCAATTGTACTGTGTTACCTGATACTGCATGTTATATCATGTCTGCTTCTGAAGGTAAGGTTCTGGGGCGGAACACACTGCAGGTGTTGCTGAAGCCACAGATCCATATGAGGAGAATATAGCAGCTGTGGGCTCTGATTCTGGGGGCTCCTTGCCCCCCAGTGGGACTGTGGCAACGGAGGTACATAATGACCCACCGTGGGCTGCTTTTTCCACGCTTCTGCATACGCTAGTTAATAAACTAACACCCCCTATGTGACCCCCTATGCCGGTGCAACCGTATGTGGTCCCTGCAGCTAACCCGCCGTGGGCGGACAATTTATCTGCTCAATAGAAGAAGTTGAACCAGTCCCTGACTACTAAAAAGTCTGACCCTCGCTCGCCCAAGCCCAAGGGGTCCTCTAAGCGAGCTCTTATCTCCTCACAATCCACTGCTGTCACTGACACCTCGTCTGATGAAGATGGCACTTACACTGACCCCACAGATTCTGACACAGATACTGCTGATGGGGAGGGTAGTTCACATGTGGATGTTCCTGATCTTTTGGAGGCTATTAAGTTGATTTTACAGATTACGGATGATCCCGAGCCATCCGTCCCTCCTAAGAAACCAGATAGGTTCAAGTGTCAGAAAGTGGTTAAACAAGTTTTACCTCACTCTGACCACCTAGTGGATATACGTCAGGAACCCTGGGAAAACCCGGGTAAGAAGATTGTGCCTCCCTTGCGCCTGAGCTGTCTAAAAATTGGGAAACGCCTCCTCCAGTAGACTCACATGTGGCTAGGATGGTGGTTTCCTCAGCTCTACCTGTCACTACCGTCGCGTCTCTAAAAGAGCCTACGGATAAACGTGTGGAGGGTTGTCTGAAAGCGATTTACACCCTCACGGGTGCTGCACAAAGGCCCACTATCACAGCAACATGGGCTGCAGAGGCTATTGAAGCATGGGCCTTGGAGTTAGAAGCTGAAATCTCTTCTGACCATGCTAGACAATGCTTGTCATATATTGTCACAGCTTCTCACTATATTAAAGAGGCGGCTTCTGATGCCGGTATACTAGCAGCCAAGGCCTCTACTACATCAGTCCTGGCTCGCCGGATATTGTGGCTGAGATCCTGGTCTGTGGATCTGGACTCTAGAAAAACTCTGGAGGTACTCCATTTCAAGGGAGATATTCTGCTTGGGGAGGACTTAAATAAGATAGTGGCTGACTTGGCTACTGCCAAAACTGCCTGTCTGCCAAGTACCGCTCCTTCTGTGTCGAAGGCTAAAGGTACTTCCTTTCGCCCCTTTCGTCCTACAGGTAAAGCAAAAGGTTAGGCGTACAACAAGCAGGCCCGCACTTCCAAACCTGGTAAGCCGAAGCCCAAAAGAGCCTAGGCGGCCCGTCAGCCAGCTTCCAAGACCTATAAGCCAGGGTGGGGGGCCGGCTTCTAGGGTATACCCAGGAATGGTTGAAGACCACTTCAGATGCCTGGGTACGGGAAGTCGTCACTCAAGGTTACGCCATAGCCTTCAAAAGCCGACCCCCTTATCGATTTTGTTGGACAGACGTCCCGTTGGACCAGACAAAGGCAAACACTTTACATTCGGTGGTACAGACCCTCGATACAGGAGTCGTAGTACAGGTGCCTCTTGCGCAGAGGAGCCGGGGTCACTATTCTCCGCTGTTTCTGGTCCCGAAACTGAATGGGTCTTCCCGGCCCATTCTCAACCTCAAGGCATTGAACAAGTTTGTGAAGGTTTCCAAGTTCTGTATGGAAACCCTTCGCTCTATAGTTCTGGCCTTGGAACCTGGGGACTACATGCTCTCCCTGGACATACAGGATGCTTACCTGCATATTCCTATAGCAGCGTCACATCAGCAATACCTGAGGTTTGCGATTGGCAACCTCCATTACCAGTTTCGAGCGTTACCTTTTGGTTTAACTACGGCTCCGCGAGTCTTCACAAAAGTTATGGCGGTGATGACGGTGGTACTCCGCCGTCAAGGGGTCAGGATACTGCCATATCTGGACGACTTGTTAATCCTGGCAAATTCCCCAGATCTTCTCCTACGTCATCTGAATATGACTGTCCGGTTTCTACAAGCCATGGGGTGGCTCATCAACTGGAAGAAATCCTCCCTGGTCCCTGCTCAGAGCATGGTGCACCTGGGAGCGCTATTGGACACTCACAACCAGCGGTTGTTCTTGTCTCAGGAGAAAGTCCTGAAGCTTCAGGACAGGATTCGTTGCTTCCTTTCTCGTCCGCAAGTGTCGATACATTCGGCGATGCAGGTGCTGTGGGCATCATGGTGTCAGCATTCGACATGGTGGAGTATGCTCAATTCCATTCTCGCCCCCTACAGAAGCTGATTCTAGCCAAGTGGGCCTGCCTGCCTCACCATATCAGGTCTCACATGATCTCATTGACTCCGGAGGTCCGTCTGTCGCTGCTCTGGTGGCTCCAGGAACGACCGTTGTGCAGGGGCCGTCTCTTCTGGATATCCGACTGGGTCCTGTTGACGACAGATGCCAGTCTGAGAGTTTGGGGCGCGGTGCTGGAGCAACACTCCCTTCAGGATCGGTGGGCCAAGGAGGAATCCCTCCTCTCGATCAACATTCTGGAATTGCGAGCGGTCTTCAATGCGTTGAACCTGGCCCAGCATTTAATTCAGAACCGTCCTGTTCAAGTACAGTCGGACAACGCCACCACAGTGGCTTACATAAATCATCAAGGCGGCACTCGAAGCCGTTTGGCAATGAAGGAAGTCTCACGGATTCTACATTGGGTGGAACGCCATCTACCGGCCATATCGGCAATATTCATTCCGGGAGTCCTGAATTGGGAAGCGGACTTTCTCAGTCGTCAGGACGTACATGCTGGCGAGTGGAGCCTCCATCCAGAAGTGTTTCAACTCCTAGTGGAAAAGTGGGGCCTTCCAGACGTAGATCTGATGGCGTCTCGACACAATCACAAGGTTCCGGTCTTCGGAGCAAGGACAAGGGATCCTCAAGCAGCATTCGTGGATGCGCTGGCGGTACAGTGGAGGTTTCGGCTGCCGTACGCGTTCCCTCCGGTGTCGCTCCTGCCCAGGGTAATTCGGAAGTTCATGCAAGAAAAAGGAATTCTGCTCCTCATAGCTCCAGCGTGGCCCAGACGGCACTGGTTCTCAGACCTTCAAGGCCTATCGTCAGAGCGTCCAATTCTACTTCCACAACGCCCAGAGCTCCTCGTTCAGGGCCCCTGTGTCTACCAGGACCTAGCCCGGCTGTCTTTGACGGCGTGGCTCTTGAAGCTTCAGTCTTAAGGGCTAAACGGTTTTCTGAGGCGGTCATTCAAACTATGTTGCGGGCCCGGAAACCGGCTTCTGCTCGGATTTACTATAGGGTCTGGCATTCTTACTTTGTTTGGTGCGCATCCAACAATTATGACGCTTCCAAGTTTAGTATAGCCAAGTTGTTGGCTTTTCTTCAGCACGGCCTGGACTTAGGCCTGCGTCTGGCCTCCCTCAAGGTTCAAATATCTGCCTTGTCTGTGTGGTTTCAGAGAAAGATTGCGACCTTACCTGATGTGCATACCTTCACTCAGGGTGTGTTGCGTATCCAACCTCCCTATGTCCCGCCTGTGGCTCCTTGGGACTTGTCAGTGGTTTTTGAGGCATTACAAGAGTCTCCGTTTGAACCTCTTGGTTCAGCTGATCTTAAGTGGCTTTCCCTTAAGGTGGTAATTCTGCTGGCTATTGCTACAGCTAGAAGAGTGTCGGATTTGGGTGCCTTGTCTTATAGTTCCCCATATCTGATATTTCACCGTGACCGGGCGGTTCTTAGGACTCGTCCCGGTTATTTGCCTAAGGTGGTTTCTTCGTTCCATCTTAACCAGGAAATTGTGGTTCCGGCACTTGTTTCTCCTGATCTGTCTCCCAAAGAGTGGTCTGTGGATGTGGTACGGGCTCTCCATATCTATGTGAAGAGAACTGCTTCTATTAGGAAATCTGATTCTCTCTTTGTGCTGTTTGGATTTCACAAACGGGGCTGGCCTGCTCACAAGCAAACTTTGGCCAGATGGATTAGAATGGTGATTGCACATGCTTATGTGAGGGCTAGTCTATCAGCTCCTGCTCACATTACGGCCCATTCTACTCGGTCTGTTGGACCTTCTTGGGCGGCCCGCCGTGGTGCGACCCTTGAACAATTGTGCAAGGCGGCTACGTGGTCCTCAGTGAACACGTTAATAAGGTTCTATGCCTTCGATACTGCCGCTTCCCAGGATGCTTCCTTTGGATGCAGGGTTCTTGTGCCCGCTACAGTGCGTCCCCTCCCATAAGGAACTGCTTTAGGACATCCCCAATGTCTATCCTTGTGGAGCCCAGTGTACCCCGCAGCAGAAAACGAGTTTTATGGTAAGAACTTACCTTTGTTAAAACTCTTTCTGCGAGGGACACTGGGCTCCACAAGGCCCCCACCCTGACGCACTTAGCTTCTTTGGGTTGGTATGGCATTAGCCGCTGACACTTCTCCTGTCATGAGAGTGTGGTGTATGTGGCTACTAACCGTTGTCGTCTCTTTTCCTGCTACTGCATTGGGCTGGTTAACTAAAAACTTCGTTCCTGTGCGGGGAGGCGGGGTTATAGAGGAGGCGGCGCTATACATTCTGGGAACAGTCAAAGCTTTTCAGCCTGTTGGTGCCTCGGATCAAGATCCTACTCTATACCCCTTTGTCTATCCTTGTGGAGCCCAGTGTACCTCGCAGAAAGCGTTTTAACAAAGGTAAGTTCTTACCATTAAACTCGTTTTTTAAGGCTGGCAAGAGTGGATTGGAGTGCCTGGGCACAAGATCCGAACCCCCGCCAGTAATATATATTAAGAAAATAGCGGGGCTGAAGTGCGCCATTAAGGGGGCGGGGCTTAGCCCTCTCAGCTCTTACCAGCGCCATTTCCTCTTCACAGAAGCTGCAGAGACGCTAGTCCTCTCCTCCAAACACATCTGTACAAGTAACAGGGTGCAAAACGGGGGGGGGGGGGGGGCACATAATTTGGTGCAAATATAAAAGTGCTACTGGTCTGGGACTTTATATTAGTTTCAGATCTGGGATTGAGCGCTGGGTTATGAGCTGGCAAACTCCCTCTGTGTTTCTCTGACAGGCTTTACTGTGGGTCTGTCCCCTATTTGCCCAGTGTGTCTGTGGGTGTCGGTACACGTGTGTCCGCATGTCTGAGGCTGAGTGCTCTTCCCAGGAGGAGACTGTGGTAGGGACAGAAACGGCTGTGGGAGTGACCCTGTCGGCACCGCCGACTCCTGATTGGGTAAATGTGTTGAATGCTTTGAATGCTAATGTGGCTCTTATTAATAAGAGATTAGATACATCTGAATCTCAGAACCAGACATGGAAGAAATCTGTGGAGGATGTGTGATCACAGGTCCAGACCTCTTCGGGGTCACATAAACGTGCATTTGCTCAGTTGGCAGAGACAGATACCGACACGGACACTGACTCCAGTTTTGACTATAGTGATGCCAAATTAGACCCAAAATTCGCAAAAAACATCCAGTACATGATTGTCGCAATAAAAGACATGTTACATATCACAGAGGACCCTGCTGTTCCTGATACTAGGGTCTGTATGTTTAAGAGAAAGAAACCTAAGGTAACATTTCCGCCCTCTCATGAACTGAATACCTTTTTTGAAAGAAATGGGGGAAAATCCTGACAAAAAGTTTCTGATTCCCAAAAGGATTCAGGTGGCGTATCCGTTCCCCTCTGGGGATAGAGATAAGTGGGAATCATCTCCCATTGTGGACAAGGCTCTATCATGGTTGTCTAAAAAGGTGGCTTTTCCGTCTCCTGACACGGCAGCCCTTAAGGATCCCGTGGATCGTAGACAGGAGACTACGTTAAAATCCATTTACGTCGCCACAGGTACGCTGCTCAGACCAACCATTGCATCGGTGTGGGTGAGTACTGCTATTGAAAAATGGGCAGATAACTTGTCATCTGATATAGATACCCTAGATAGGGATAGCATCCTGTTAACGCTGGGTTATATCGCTGCGGCCTATCTAAAGGAGGCGGCGAGAGATATTGGCATTTTGGGATCAAGAGCCAATGCCTTGGCAATTTCAGCTAGACGAGCATTGTGGATTCATCAATGGAATGCTGATGCTGACTCTAAGAAAGCTATGGAGTCTCTCCCATATAAAGGTAGTGTCTTGTTTGGTGAGGGTCTCACTGATTTGGTATCTACTGCTACTGCGGGTAAGTCGTCATTTTTGCCTTATGTTCCTCCACAACAAAAGAAAACTCACCACTTTCAGATGCAGTCTTTTCGGCCAAATAAATACAAAAAAGGCCGAGGTTATTCCTTCCTTGCCAATAGAGGAAGAGGAAAAGGTAAAAGATCTCTGGCCGTGGCAGGTTCCCAGGAGCAGAAGTCCTCCCCGGCTTCTGCCAAATCCACCGCATGACGCTGGGGCTCCTCTGCGGGAGTCCGCACCGGTGGGGGCACGGCTCAAGCTATTCAGTCAATTCTGCGCTCGTTCAGCCCTGGACCCATGGGTTTTAGAAATAGTGTCCCAGGGGTACAAACTGGAGTTTCAAGACGTTCCCCCTCACCGATTTTTCAAATTGGCCTTACCAGTTTCTCTTCCGGACAGGAAGGTTGTATGCGATGCAATACAGAAGTTGTGTCTAAATCAAACCATTATCCGGGTTCCACCGTCACAACAGGGAGAAGGCTTTTAGTCAAGCCTGTTTGTGGTCCCGAAACCGGAAGGCTTGGTCAGACCAATTCTGAACCTAAAGTCTCTCAATCTTTACCTAAGAAAATTCAAATTCAAGATGGAATCTCTCCGAGCAGTGATCTCCAGTCTGGAGGAAGGGGATTTCATGGTGTCGGTCGACATAAAGGATGCCTACTTACACGTCCCCATATATCCTCCGCATCAGGCTTACCTGAAGTGTGCTATTCAGGATTGTCTTTACCAATTTCAGATGTTGCCGTTTGGTCTGTCCACAGCTCTGAGGATTTTCACCAAGGTAATGGCAGAAATGATGGTTCTCCTTCGCAAACAAGGAGTCACAATTATCCCTTACTTGGACGATCTCCTGATAAAGGCGAGATCCAAAGACAAGCTGGAGCAGGACATTGCGCTCTCCCTGACAGTTCTGCAGCAACATGGTTGGCTCCTAAACTTGCCGAAGTCACAGTTGAATCCGACGAAACAGCTGTCGTTTTGGGGAATGATTCTGGACACGGAATTACAGAGAGTTTTTCTTCCAGAAGAGAAGGCTCTGGAAATTCAGGGTTTGGTCAAACAAATTCTGAAACCAGCGAGAGTATCAGTCCATCAATGCACTCGATTGCTGGGGAAGATGGTGGCGGCCTACGAGGCCATTCAATTTGGCAGATTCCATGCCAGAGTGTTTCAGTGGGACCTATTGGACAAGTGGTCCGGTTCCCATCTGCACATGCACCGGAAAATAATCCTGTCCTCCAAGACCAGAATCTCACTCCTGTGGTAGCTGCACAGCTTTCACCTTCTAGAGGGACGCAGGTTCGGGATCCAGGACTGGATCCTAGTAACCACGGATGCGAGTCTCCGAGGCTGGGGAGCAGTCACACAGGGGGAAACCTTCCAGGGAAAATGGTCAAGCCAGGAAGTTTGTTTACATATAAACGTTCTAGAGATAAGGGCCATTTACAATGGCCTTCTTCAAGCGAAATGTCATCTTCGCAACCTGCCCGTCCTAATACAGTCGGGCAACATAACAGCAGTAGCGCACATAAACCGCCAGGGCGGAACGAAGAGCAGGGCGGCAATGGCAGAGGCTACAAAAGTTCTCCGCTGGGCAAAAAGACATACAAGCGCTCTGTCGGCAATCTTCATTCCAGGAGTGGACAACTGGGAAGCAGACTTCCTCAGCAGACACGATCTCCATCCAGGAGAGTGGGGTATTCATCAAGAGGTATTCACAGAAGTGACAAGTCTTTGGGGAATTCCTCAAATAGACATGATGGCGTCTCGCCTCAACAAGAAACTTCAGAGATATTGTTCCAGGTCGAGGGGCCCTCAAGCAATAGCAGTGGACGCGCTGGTGACACCATGGGTGTTTCAGTCGGTGTACGTGTTCCCTCCGCTTCCACTCATTCCAAAGGTGCTAAAGATCATAAGAAGAACCAAGGTTCATGCGATCCTCATTGTTCCGGGCTGGCCAAGGAGGGCTTGGTATCCAGATCTTCAGGAATTACTCATAAGAGATCTCTGGCCTCTTCCTCTACGAGAGGATCTGTTACAGCAGGGGCCGTGCGTATATCACGACTTACCGCGGCTACGTTTGACGGCTTGGCGATTGAATGCCGATCCTAGCCCGAAAGGGTATTCTCAGTGAAGTCATTCCCACACTACTTCAGGCTAGAAAAGGAGTAACGTCTAAATATTATCACCGTATTTGGAGAAAATATGTGTCTTGGTGTGAATCCAAGAAGGCTCCTATGGAAGAATTTAAAATAGGGCGTTTTCTCCATTTCCTGCAAGCAGGTGTGGATGCGGGCCTAAAGTTAGGCTCGATCAAAGTACAAATTTCGGCCTTATCGGTTTTCTTTCAAAAACAATGGGCCTCCCTTCCAGAAGTTCAGACTTTCGTGAAAGGAGTTTTGCACATCCAACCTCCATTTGTGCCCCCAGTGGCACCATGGGATCTTAACGTGGTGTTGCATTTTCTTCAATCACATTGGTTTGAACCTTTACAGAAGGTTGAGTTGAAATTTCTCACTTGGAAAGTGGTCATGCTATCGGCCTTAGCATCCGCAAGGCGGGTGTCTGAGTTAGCGGCTTTGTCTCACAAGAGCCCTTATTTAATCTTCCATGAGGATAGAGCGGAGTTGAGGACTCGTCAACAATTTCTGCCGAAGGTGGTTTCATCTTTCCACATGAACCAGCCTATTGTGGTACCAGTGGCTACTGACGCCTTCGCAGAGTCAAAATCTCTCGATGTTGTCAGGACCTTGAAGATTTATGTCGCCAGAACGGCTCAACTTAGGAAAACGGAAACTCTGTTTATCCTGTATGCTGCTAACAAGATTGGAACGCCTGCTTCAAAACAGACTATTGCGCGCTGGATCTGCAATACGATTCAGCATGCTCATTCTACGGCTGGATTGCCGTTACCGAAATCAGTGAAGGGCCACTCTACCAGGAAAGTGGGCTCATCCTGGGCGGCTGCCCGTGGAGTCTCGGCATTACAACTCTGCCGAGCAGCTACTTGTCGGGTTCAAACACTTTTGCAAAATTGTATAAGTTTGATACCCTGGCTGATGAGGACCTCATGTTTGGTCAATCGGTGCTGCAGAGTCATCCGCACTCTTCCGCCCGTTCTAGAGCTTTGGTATAAACCCCATGGTTTTTGAAGTGTCCTCAACATCCTCTAGGACGTATGAGAAAATAGAATTTTAATACCTACTGGTAAATCCTTTTCTCTTAGTCCGTAGAGGATGCTGGGCGCCCGTCCCAGTGTGGACTCTATCTGCAGTTATTAGTTATTAATTATGTTTACACACAGGTTGTGTTTCTGTTATAGTCAGCCTGTTGCTGACATGGT
This sequence comes from Pseudophryne corroboree, assembly GCF_028390025.1. Taxonomy (NCBI): domain Eukaryota; kingdom Metazoa; phylum Chordata; class Amphibia; order Anura; family Myobatrachidae; genus Pseudophryne; species Pseudophryne corroboree. The sequence continues at coordinate 418,022,632 of NC_086444.1, read as the reverse complement.
TCATGCCGTTGACTGGAGTTTCTGTTAAATGCCATGTTCTACGGCGTGTTTGAGGTGTGAGCTGGTATGTATCTCACCTTAGTTTAACAATAAATCCTTTCCTCGAAATGTCCGTCTCCCTGGGCACAGTTCCTATAACTGGAGTCTGGAGGAGGGGCATAGAGGGAGGAGCCAGTTCACACCCCTTTTTAAAGTCTTAAAGTGCTCATGTCTCCTGTGGATCCTGTCTATATCCCATGGTTCTTGAAGTGTCCCCAGCATCGTCTACGGACTAAGAGAAAATAAGATTTTACTCACCGGTAAATCTATTTCTCGTAGTCCGTAGTGGATGCTGGGGACTCCGTAAGGACCATGGGGAATAGCGGCTCCGCAGGAGACTGGGCACAGCTAAGAAAGAATTAGGACTACCTGGTGTGCACTGGCTCCTCCCACTATGACCCTCCTCCAGACTTCAGTAAGGATACTGTGCCCGGAAGAGCTGACACAATAAGGAAAGGATTTTGAATCCCGGGTAAGACTCATACCAGCCACACCAATCACACCGTATAACTCGTGATATTATACCCAGTTAACAGTATGAACATAACAGAGCCTCTCAACAGATGGCTCAACCATAACCCTTTTAGTTAACAATAACTATATACAAGTATTGCAGACAGTCCGCACTTGGGACGGGCGCCCAGCATCCACTACGGACTACGAGAAATAGATTTACCGGTGAGTAAAATCTTATTTTCTCTAACGTCCTAGTGGATGCTGGGGACTCCGTAAGGACCATGGGGATTATACCAAAGCTCCCAAACGGGCGGGAGAGTGCGGATGACTCTGCAGCACCGAATGAGAGAACTCAAGGTCCTCCTCAGCCAGGGTATCAAATTTGTAGAATTTTGCAAACGTGTTTGCCCCTGACCAAGTAGCAGCTCGGCAAAGTTGTAAAGCCGAGACCCCCTCGGGCAGCCGCCCAAGAAGAGCCCACTTTCCTCGTGGAATGGGCTTTTACAGATTTAGGCTGCGGCAGGCCAGCCACAGAATGCGCAAGCTGAATTGTGCTACAAATCCAGCGAGCAATAGTCTGCTTTGAAGCAGGAGCACCCATCTTGTTTGGTGCATACAGGATAAACAGCGAGTCAGTCTTCCTGACTCCAGCCGTCCTGGAAACATAAATTTTCAAGGCCCTGACTACGTCCAGTAACTTGGAGTCCTCCAAGTCCCTAGTAGCCGCAGGCACCACGATAGGTTGGTTCAAGTGAAAAGCTGATACCACCTTAGGAAGAAACTGGGGACTAGTCCTCAATTCTGCCCTATCCATATGGAAAATCCAATAGGGGCTTTTGCATGACAAAGCCGCCAATTTTGCCACCCGCCTTGCCGAAGCCAAGGCCAAAAGCATGACCACTTTCCACGTAAGATATTTTAAATCCACGGTTTTGAGTGGCTCAAACCAATGTGACTTTAGGAAACCCAACACCACGTTGAGGTCCCACGGTGCCACTGGAGGCACAAAAGGAGGCTGAATATGCAGCACTCCCTTGACAATGTCTGAACTTCAGGCAGTGAAGCCAGTTCCATTTTGGAAGAAAATCGATAGAGCCGAAATCTGGACCTTAATGGAACCCAATTGTAGGCCCATAGTCACCTCTGACTGTAGGAAGTGCAGAAATCGACCTAGCTGAAATTTCTCCTTTGGGGCCTTCCTGGCCTCACAGTACGCAACATATTTCCGCCATATGCGGTGATAATGGTTAGCGTTTACTTCTTTCCTAGCTTTAAATAGCGTAGGGATAACTTCCTCCGGAATTCTCTTTTCCTTCAGGATCTGGCGTTCAACCGCCATGCCGTCAACGCAGCCGCGGTACGTCTTGAAACAAACAGGCCCCCTGCTGCAGCAGGTCCTGTCTGAGCGGCAGAGGCCATAGGTCCTCTGAGATCATTTCTTGGAGTTCTGGTTACCAAGCTCTTCTTGGCCAACCCGGAACAATGAGTATAGTTCTTACTCCTCTCCTTCTTATTATTCTCATTACCCTGGGTAAGAGAGGCAGAGAAGGGAACACATACACCGACTGGTACACCCACGGGGTTACCAGAGCGTCCACAGCTATCGCCTGAGGGTCCTTGACCTGGCGCAATATCTTTGTAACTTTTAGTTGAGGCGGGACGCCATCATGTCCACCTGTGGCCTTTCCCAACGGTGTACAATCATTTGGAAGACTTCTGGATGAAGTCCCCACTCTCCCGGGTGGAGGTCGTGTCTTCTGAGAAAGTCTGCTTCTCAGTTGTCCACTCCGGGAATGAACACTGCTGACAGTGCTAACACATGATTTTCCGCCCATCGGAGAATCCTTGTGGCTTCTGCCATCGCCATCCTGCTTCTTGTGCCGCCCTGTCGTGTACATGAGCGACCGCCGTGATGTTGTCTGACTGGATCAGCACCGGCCGGTGTTGAAGCAGGGGTCTAGCCTGACTTAGGGCATTGTAAATGGCCCTTAGTTCCAGAATATTTATGTGTAGGGAAGTCTCCTGACTTTTCCATAGCCTTGGAAGTTTCTTCCCTGTGTGACTGCCCCCCAGCCTCGAAGGCTGGCATCCGTGGTCACCAGGACCCAGTCCTGTATGCCGAATCTGCGGCCCCCTAGAAGATGAGCACTCTGCAGCCACCACAACAACGACACCCTGGCCCTTGGAGACAGGGTTATCCGCCGATGCATCTGAAGATGCGACCCGGACCACATGTCCAACAGATCCCACTGGAAAATCCTTGAATGGGACCTGGCGAATGGAATTTCTTCGTAAGAAGCTACCATCCTTCCCAGGGCTCGCGTGCATTGATGCACCGACACCTGTATACGTATTAGGAGGTCTCTGTCTAGAGACGACAACTCCTTGGACTTCTCCTCCGGGAGAAACCCTTTTTATCCTGTTCTGTGTCCAGAACCATACTCAGGAACAGTAGACGCGTCGTAGGAACCAGCTGCGACTTTGGAATATTCAGAATTCAGCCGTGCTGTTGTAGCACTTCCCGAGATAGTGCTACTCCGCCGAACAACTGCTCCCTGGACCTCGCCTTTATAAGGAGATCGTCCAAGTACGGGATAATTATTTCGGCCATTACCTTGGTAAATACCTCGGTGCCGGGGACAGACCAACGGCAACGTCTGGAATTGGTAATGACAATCCTGTACCACAATTTTGAGGTACTCCTGGTGAAAAGGGTAAATAGGGACATGCAGGTAAGCATCCTTGATGTCCAGTGATACCCTCCAGGCTTGCAATAATCGCCCTGAGCGATTCCATTTCGAACTTGAACCTTCGTATATAAGTGTTCAAGGATTTCAATTTTAGAATGGGTCTCACCGAGCCGTCTGGTTTCGGTACCACAACATTTTGGAATAGTAACCCCGGCCTTGTTGAAGGAGGGGTACCTAGATTTCACCTGCTGGAAGTGCAGCTTGTGAATTGCCGCCAGTACTACCTTTCTCCGAGGGCAGCAGGCAAGGCTGAGGTGAGGTAACGGCGAGGGGGAGTCGCCTCGAACTCCAGCCTGTATCCCTGTGATACTATTTGCAGAACCTAGAGATCCACCTGTGGGCAAACCCACTGGTCCCTGAAGTTCCCGAGACGCGCCCCTACCGCACCTGTCTCCATGTGCCTTTTATAGGCAGCATCACCTGTCCACTGCCGGGTTTCTAATACCCTCCTGGCAGAATGGACATTGCATTAATTCTGGATGCCAGCCGGTAAATATCCCTTTGTGCATCCTTTATATATAAGACAACGTCTTTAATATGCTCTATGTTAGCAAACTATTTTCCCTGTCTTAGAGTATTAATATTATCTGACAGGGTATCAGACCACGCTGCAGCAGCACTATTTATGCTGAGGCGATTGCAGGTCTCAGTATATAACCTGAGTGTGTATATACAGACTTCAGGATAGTCTCCTGCTTTTTATCAGCAGGCTCCGTCAAGGTGGCCGTACCCTAAGACGGCAGTGCCACCTTTTTTGACAAACGTGTGAGCGCCTTATCCACCCTAAGGGATATCTCCCAACGTGACCTATCCTCTGGCGGGAAAGGGTACGCCATCAGTAACTTTTTAGAAATTACCAGTTTCTTATTGGGGGAACCCACGCTACTTTACACACTTCATTCATTCATCTGATGGGGGAACAAAACACTGGCTGCTTTTTCTCCCCAAAAATAAAACCCCTTTTATGTGGTACTTGGGTTCATGTCAGAAATGCGTAACACATTTTTTATTGCCGAGATCATGTAACGGATGTTCCTAGTGGATTGTGTATATGTCTCAATCTCGTCGACACTGGAGTCAGACTCCGTGTCGACATCTGTCGTTTAATACCTTCCACCTATCCATCCACTCTGGTGTCGGCCCCACAGGGGACGACATCCCATTTATCGGCATCTGCTCCACCTCCACGTAACCTTCCTCATCCCACATGTCGACACAGCCGTACCGACACACAGCACACACACAGGGAATGCTCTGACTGAGGACAGGACCCCACAAAGTCCTTTGGGGAGACAGAGAGAGAGTATGCCAGCACACACCAGAGCGCTATATAATGCAGGGATTAACACTATAACTGAGTGATTTTTCCCCCAATAGCTGCTTGTATAAACAATATTGCACCTAAATTTAGTGCCCCCCCTCTCTTTTTAACCCTTTGAGCCTGAAAACTACAGGGGAGAGCCTGGGGAGCTGTCTTCCAGCTGCACTGTGAAGAGAAAATGGCGCCATTGTGCTGAGGGAGATAGCTCCGCCCCTTTTTCGCGGACTTTTCTCCCGCTTTTTTATGGATTCTGGCAGGGGTATTTATCACATATATAGCCTCTGGGGCTATATATTGTGATATATTTGCCAGCCAAGGTGTATTTATTGCTTCTCAGGGCGCCCCCCCCCAGCGCCCTGCACCCTCAGTGACCGGAGTGTGAAGTGTGTATCAGGAGCAATGGCGCACAGCTGAAGTGCTGTGCGCTACCTTGGTGAAGACTGATGTCTTCTGCCGCCGATTTTCCGGATTTCTTCTTGCTTCTGGCTCTGTAAGGGGGGGGCCGGTGGCGCGGCTCCGGGTCCGAACACCAATGGCCGGTTCCATGCGGTCGATCCCTCTGGAGCTAATGGTGTCCAGTAGCCTAAGAAGCCCAAGCTACCACCAGTTAGGTAGGTTCGCTTCTTCTCCCCTTAGTCCCTCGCTGCAGTGAGTCTGTTGCCAGCAGATCTCACTGTAAAATAAAAAACCTAACATATACTTTCTTTCTAGGAGCTCAGGAGAGCCCCTAGTGTGCATCCAGCTCGGCCGGGCACAGGATTCTAACTGAAGTCTGGAGGAGGGTCATAGTGGGAGGAGCCAGTGCACACCAGGTAGTCCTAATTCTTTCTTAGCTGTGCCCAGTCTCCTGCGGAGCCGCTATTCCCCATGGTCCTTACGGAGTCCCCAGCATCCACTAGGACGTTCGAGAAAAGGATTTACCGGTAGGTATTAAAATCCTATTTTTTAGTATTTGTGATTATACAAGAACCTAACCCTTGCACTTTATTTTTTATCGGAGTACCTGTAATAGACCACAAAGAGATGTAATGTTGCTTGGTTATTGTTCCAATTAAGAATGAGTTTTATCCAATACAAGTAGTATTCTAAACAGTCTAAATTGATGACCTCTTCATTCTCCTTAATGTTTACTTAAAGATAGTTGTACAGTGGTTACTGGTGAATAAATAGTATGTATTCAGTGTTAGGAGTTGTTCACAAAAAATGTAGACAAAATATTCAGAACAAATTGTAAATGTTTCTAAAACCTACCTGTTACCTGACACACTATCTGTATGTAACCTTTTCTTTCATCCTCTCTTCCAGTATGTTTAACCTCTGTTCATTTTAACTGATTAGGACTTGGACAGTTGTTCCATATACCTAAATGGCACTGTGGGGTTGCAGGCATGCCTTCTATTTTTGTTGCATACTTTATAATAATTTTAGAGTTGACCTACCATCTCTTAACTTTATCCACTTATCATTATTTTAACATTCTACTGTAATTAATGGTATACACAAATAGAATGTGTACCACCACTTCCACCTGTTAGACACCACACAGAATTTTTGAATGTTGACGTAATAAAAAAAAAAGCTAAAATATAAACAACTCTAAAAAAGCAAAAAAACTCTAAATTACCTGTATGTTGAGAATTTTTTTTTTTAAATCAAACTTTATAAATTGAACGCTACTCAAAATAATAATAAAATCCAGGATATGTAGTGCCCTTTGTTGGTATGAAATCACTATTGAGTGATATAAAAATTTGGAAACACTGCTAATAATTTTATTGAAATGTGGACGAGTGAATGTGGAATGACAAATAACTTAAAAAGCATTATCATCATGTTTACAAGCTACTTATTGGCCGATTTTGTATTTTTTTGATGCTGGTGTGTGATTATCCATACTTATTTTTTTTTCCTTCCTTAAAGGTTATGGAGAGTGAGATTAATGTCTACTACAAGGAGCTCTCTGGGCTTTCTCCAGGGTTTCAGATGCTGACAAATCAAATTCAGAGATTGTGCATGCTGCTGGATGTCTATTTGGAAACTGAATGCCATGACAACAGTGTTGAGGGACCGCATGAATTTCCTCCAGAGAAGATATGTCTGCGATTAGTCAGGTGTGTAATGATATGGTAGTTGTATAAATGTGCTGTTGACTATTTTTGCGATTGGGCTTTCATTTTTTCAAAGCTACACATTGTTTGTCTTTATTTCATTATGTTTCTATTGTGTTTGTGATACATGCTCAACTTTAATAGTGCTTTTTTAATTTCTGTTCATTTTATCTGATTCTTCTGTTTGTTACGACAGGGGACCAAGCCGTATGAAGCCTTTCAAGTATAATTATCCACAAGGATTCTTCAGCCACCGCTGATATCTTGATTTTCCCCAAATTGTTTCCTTTATGCTTTTGTAGTCTCTTTCCACCAAACACCATGTTACCTTTACCCTACTGTGTCATAGATTGAAATAAAATATTTCCCAACTGTGACTTTGTGTTTTAGTCTTAATACTTTACAGGATTCATGTCAATTGTGGTGCATGTTCATTCTTCATTGGAATCTTCGCTTTTTTCCTTACATTATAGACACTGCCGCTGCAGTAAGCAAGAGCTGTATTGTTTGTGCTGCAAGGCAGATACAGTTCAGAAATTGACCTTTTTTATTTTTCACTAGATTGGTCTGTACTTCATCTCTAATTGACATGGCTTACTGATACTTCCGCATAGTGAAAATAAACTATTGATCAGTTAGCTAGCCCACATTAGCTAGGAGAGTTACAATTTGTGGTCAGAGCTGGTTTTCAGCTGATGTTCAGTTTTACTATTTCAGTGCTGGTCACAGAGTGTCGAGGCTCACATAAATCTTTAGTTCTGGATAGAAATAGTCAGTGTTCAACACTCCTTTAATATATTTCTCATAATGGACTGCTGACAGTTCAGTGGTATATAAAAAAACAAAACAAAAACTTCCAGTGAGCCCATGCTTGTAAACTGTTTCAGATTGATAACCTTTACTCCCAAATGGCCAGTAGTGTAGTACTGCCTGGAGGGGGAACGCCTCTATCCCTGGTGCTCAGGTCACGGCTGTGACCCCATTGTGTGCTCCAGGTACCGGCAGTTGTCACTGGCCTATTCACCAGTGCTCTGGTCCCGGAGCAGGGTTCCTGATGGAGCATCCCGTGTGAGTGCAGCACCACTCTCCAGTCAAGTAAAGTTAAGAAATAAAGTAAAAAATAGCACAGGCTTCTCCTCCCGTATAACCTACTCTCCAGCCTGTTATAGCCAGTTTCATAGGTGGAGCTGGAGGAGCATGGGTACCAAAGTGTTAATGTGTGACATAGCACAGGCTTCTCCTCCTCTATAACCTACTCCCCAGCCTGTTATAGCCAGTTTCATTTTAGTGCCCAACAGAGCTGGGTCCATTTTTTTGTAGTTGCTGCTGCACATTGGGCCTAATTCAGAGTTGATCACAGCAGCAAATTTGTTAGCAGTTGGGCAAAACCATGTGCACTGTAGGGGGGGGGGGGGTGCAGATAGAACATGTGCAGAGAGAGTCAGATTTGGGCATGGTGTATTCAAAATGAAATCTAAATTGCAGTGTAAAAAGAAAGCTGCCAATATTTACCCTGCACAGGAACAAAATTACCCACTCAAATCTAACTCTCTGCACATGTTATATCTACCCCCCCCCCCCCCTGCAGTGCACATGGTTTTGCCCTACTGCTAACAAATTTGCTGCTGCGATCAACTCTGAATTAGGCCCAATGTGCAGCAGCAACTACAAAAAAATGGACCCAGCTCTGTTGGGCACTAAAATGAAACTGGCTATAACAGGCTGGGGAGTAGGTTATAGAGGAGGAGAAGCCTGTGCTATGTCACACATTAACACTTTGGTACCCATGCTCCTCCAGCTCCACCTATACCCATGGTTTCAGTGTCCCCATGGAAGAAAGAGAAAATAATGTTTTTTCGCATGAAGTGTCTTTATCACTCTAGTGCAGGCTTTTTCAACCAGTGTGCCTTGTGCCACGACCAGTTGCAAGGTGTTCAGTGGAGCCAGAGCAGCTTCCTGCACCTTCAGAGTGAACTGTTGGCCCAGGCTCTTCTTAGAGGATCAGTCGGGATTCGGCCGTGACCTACTGTATGCCTTGAAAACGATGTGATGATATAGGTCACGGCCGCCGCGTCTCACCACCCAGCCAGCCTACCTGCCTGCATACACATCTTCCAGTTCCCGCCGGCATACACATCTTCCAGTTCCCGCCTGCATCCACACCTGCCTGACCGGCCGCTGCTCAGTATTCGCAGAACTCCACTATGAACAACCCCCGCCACTGAGGGACAGGGAGGAGGACAGCTGATAATAATATTTGTTATTTTATTTCTCCTGTGGGGAACAATAGGATTTCAATAGGATTTATGTGGGGAGAATAAGAATTTATGGGGGATCAATGTGAATAATTTATGTGGGGAGCAATAGGATTTATGTGGGGAGAAATGTGATTGATTTATGTGTGGAGCAATAGGATTTATGTAGGGAGCAACATGATTTATGTGGGGAGCAATGTGATTGTTTTTCTGTATAGGCCAATGTATGTGCGGATTATTATTATTATTTTTTTTTACTGTGAGGGCCAATGTGTGTGTTTTGTTTTTTTCTGTGGGGAACTGATGGGTGTGTCTTGGCAAATTTAAAATATTGTTCGGTGTGCCGCGAGTAAAAAAAGGTTGAAAATCACTGCTCTAGTGGATAATTTGTGTTGGGAAATATGTGCCCATTCGTTAACTCAAATAGTTTTTTGTTTTAATTACTTTGTGCCCGTTATTCTTAAAAAATTCTGTTGCCCATCTCATCATAACTTAATGCCTTTGGCCATATACATTCAGGACCCAGGAGCAATATACTCATATACTCACCCTTAGATAGCAATCCCTGAAGATAGCCATTTATTGATGGTACATGGAGTCCTCTGGCCAAAATCTGTCAGTGGTCAACCAAATGGTCTATATCAATATTGCTTCCTCGGGAGCCATCTTCACACCATGAAGAATGCTATAGGTAGTGCCCCACTCCTTGAATGTGATTACTTGTTCAATTTGTTAAGCACTCAATAATTCCATTTTGGATACCCTATTTGTGGTTTGTTTTTTGTTTTTTTTACTTTTTATTAAGACCGTAAACATATAGATGAGTGTTTTTCAAGCACTGTGTCGTGGCACACTAGTGTGCCCTGAGCAGTCTCCAGGTATGCCGCCATAGAAGCACAGCCAGGCCCGTCAGTTTTGCTGCTAATGAGTCCCTGGAACGATCAATACTGGTGGGTTTACTGGTTGCAGAGCCAGTTCTAATTTTGGGCCCGGGCAGTGTTGGGCTCTTCTGGCTTTCTCAGATGTGGCTCAGGCGTTACCTATGGAGAAGCTGCGACATGACATCCTAGGACACGCAACTGCACCATGCATCACCATTATATTTGCATGTGCCTTGGCAATATTTAAATCTTGTTGAGTGTGCCACGAGTTGTAAAAGGTTGAAAATCTCTGATATAGATAGAGCAATGTACAGTATACAGACATTAAAATATTTTCAGCAAAGGTACAGTGAAACACAGCTAGGAACATTTCAATATTTTGTACAATCTCCAAGAATAACTGCCTTCATTTACAATAAAACAGAAAAGTCTATCTTTAAAACTAAACATCAAAACAGCCGATAGAAAGAAACAGAAAAGAAAGAGAGAGTAAGAAAGACAGGAGAATAGGTATCCCTAGTGAAAACAGGGTGACGAGCAAAGTAGACCAATTATAAACATCTCCACTTCCAATAAACTAAATTGTAATAAAAAAAAAAGCACTGAAAACCGACCTACAAAGTCATGCAAGTGCGATATGTGGGCGATTCCTTAAATTCAAGCCAAGATAGCCAAATAGCTGCAAAATTGGAGATTTTCCCCATGGAGAAAGAGATAAGATCCTTCATCTCCATGAAATGCACACACACTATCTTTATCTCATCTATATTTGGAACATCCGTTCCATCCGGACCCCTATTACATTAGTGGCAATTACCATCCACAGTGGGGGTGCTACCAACTACAGCTATCGTAAATACAGGAAAGGAAGAAGGAAAGTGCTATATTGTCGGTGCACATGAGGAAGACTAGATCTGGTTATCACGTCTGCCTATATTTTAATAAAATGTAACTTTTATTGATATCCATTTAAAAATGGTGTATATTACTTACACATTACCATGAGTACAAGCGAAACATAGGGGTTAAAATTATGACATAAACAAAACATACAAAGTGCAATGAAATAATGGTGATTTTAAGATTAAAATGTGTGTCCACGTGTTTTATTCTAATGTCCAAGTGTATATAGTCTATTATTCCGTAATTGGATCAGTATTCATTCATGTGTTTAGTCCTCATCAAATTTATGAAGGAGGCATTTTGGAAAATATAGAAGTCAATTGTGGTAGAGCCCTAAATATGAATTCGATATGGGCTGTTTGGTTTCAGATATTGCGACGAATATTCTACTATACCTAAGTTGAAACCAAACAGCCCATATCGAATTCATATTTAGGGCTCTACCACAATTGACATCTATATTTTCCAAAATGCCTCCTTCATAAATTTGATGAGGACTAAACACATGAATGAATACTGATCCAATTACGGAATAATAGACTATATACACTTGGACATTAGAATAAAACACGTGGACACACATTTTAATCTTAAAATCACCTTTATTTCATTGCACTTTGTATGTTTTGTTTATGTCCTAATTTTAACCTCTATGTTTCGCTTGTACTCATGGTTATGTGTAAGTAATATACACCATTTTTAAATGGATATCAATAAAAGTTACATTTTATTAAAATATAGGCAGACGTGATAACCAGATCTAGTCTTCCTCATGTGCACCGACAATATAGCACTTTCTTTCTTCCTTTCCTGTATCTCCATGAAATGCTCAATCTTCTTAAGCCAGTGTTTAATCGAGGGAGGCGTAGTTGATATCCAGTTCTCAGGCATTAATAGCCATAGCCGCGTTAAGATGTCTGAGCAGCGAATGTTTGTAGGTGTGTGCGTTGGCAGAGGTTACATTTAAGTAACCAGAACCCTGGGTCTGTGGGCACCACATCTTTAAGTATTAACTCTGAACATTTAAACACCTCAGTCCAAAAGGAGATAAAGGGTATAATCCCTCCATATATGTATATGTCTCCAACATTGGCCAGATACAGTAAGATACATCTTATTGAGAATCAGGGGTGTTCTATACCTTCTATACAAAATCTTATATAAAGATTTCTCCTTCATCCACTAGGGGCCACTGGAGTGTAGTTACAATGGGGAAATAGTAGGCAGTAATTGGGAGCTGGCACTTTAAAACTCTCACACACTGGCTAGCTTCTCCCCTACTATCTCCCCTCCAAGCCAGTCTTAGTTAGTGCCCGATGTGAGCTGGTTCACTTGGGTTTAGCTGAAGAAATTTTTCTTTTTTCTTTATTATTTTTTCTTTCTTGCACACACAGACTGGCAGCTCTGCCACTGCCAGTCTGCACCGCGGGAGGCTGCCGGCGGGGTCCCATCGCAGCTGCGTGCGGCTCGGGATGGGCCCCGGCTGAGGGAGACACTGAGCTCTCCTGAGTTGGCCGGACACCGCTGCGTGCGGCGCGTGTCGGGGCCGCTCCACCAGCAGAAGATTACGGCAGCGGTGAGTATCAAAAGGGGCCGGCCACCGCTGCGTGTGGCGCGTGTCGGGGCCGATCGGTCTACATCAGGACAGTGGTGAGTACAATCTCCCCCCCCCCCCTCCAGACTGATGTGTGATTTTACATGTGCAGAGTGAGACTCTTTAGATGTGTGGTCTTTACTGCGTTGTGTCCTGAGCCAGCCTAACCTCTAACCCCCTTATAAGGCTGCAGTGCAACTTACTAATTCGAATTTGGCGCCATTATGTGGGGACGGAGCTTCAGCCCGCTCTGTAAGCGGGCTCAGCGCTCTTCAATCCCCGGCTGCAGCAGACAGGCAGCCGGGTGATACATTTACACTACCCGGCCGCAGCATACAAGCTTACAGGCAGCCGGGTAATACATAGCGGGTTTTTACATTTAAAAGTGGCGCCGGAACAGGGGGGCGGAGCTAACTCTCGCTCCGTCCGGCGGGCTCAGACTCTCCGCTCCCCAGCCGCAGCATACAGGTGGCCGGGGGGTTACAGGTTACACACCGCTCCCCGGCCGCAGCATACAGGCGGCCGGGGGGTTACATTTACAATGGATCCGCTCCCCGGCCGCAGCATACAGGCGGCCGGGGGTTACATTTACCCGCTCCCCGGCCGCAGCATACAGGCGGCCGGGGGTTACATTTACCCGCTCCCTGGCCGCAGCAATGCGGCCGGGGGATACATTGGCAGCGGATTAAAATTGGGCGCCGAAGCGGGGGGGCGGAGCTAACTCCCGCTCTGTACGGCGGCCTCTCTCCGCTCCCCGCGCCGCTGCAGCATGCCGCTCCACAGTCTCCCGCTGAAGGCTCATTTCCTCTCCTGGCTGTGCAGGGAGGATTTCTTTGCAGGTAGAAGGTAGGAGGGGGAGTAAAGGCTTATAACCCGCTTTACTCAGCGGGCTCCCAAGCTCAGTGTCTCTAGGCAACAGACCCTGTCTCTGGGGTTTTTAGCTTTTCAATGCTTTGTGCTGCTCAAATATAGCTACATTCCTCCCTGCAGTAGAGTCCTCTGCCAGGCATTTCACAGTATTTATCTACCCTATTAGGCTCACATAGACAGTGTTTATCTACCCGGTTGGGTTCACTGTGGTGTGTGTGTGTATATATACATATATAGTTATGTTTGTATATATATATATTTAAGTGTGTGTGGGTGTGTATATAGATATATCCATACAATACCATATATAGGGGATAAAACAAACATTTCTGCAATGTTTTTCTAATAACAGAATACCCCACCTTGCCACATAACATTTTCCCCCATCTTTTCTCACAGGCTGGTCACCATTTTGAAAAGCCAGCGGAACCTCCAAAAACATCTGGTGCACCTAAATTAGCAGTACACTTCATACAGGGCGGGGTGTTGGCTTCCCTTTATTATTCCTTGGTGTCACTAGTTACTAATGCTATTTGTAATTTGGGGAATGTGTGTAAGGCATCAGACAAATAGCGCTGTGGCTCAGTACACTAGTAGCGGGTATCTGAAACTTTAAGGGGAGCTCCTATAGCCTAGGGCTAAGACTCCTGTCCCACAGCTCAGCGCTACTGGTTCAGGTCTCCGCTGCTCCAGAAAGTTTATTTGAATCGTGTCGGTCACTACACATTATAGTGCAGACCTTACATAGGGCTGTGTTTATTTAACCCACCTTTTCTCCTTTCGTTTGTCTCACCTGGGATAGTCAAAGAATTCCCTCTTAGGTGTGAAGTATGGGGTGGAGCCATCTGCTTAGCCCTCCACGCACCGGCAGAACACTCCTGTTTGAACAGCTCAGATTATGCAGGTAATGTCACTGTTAACCAGAGACCTTATACGTAATTTCACCTCTCCAGGTTTCTAAAGGAACCTTGCTAACATTCCAGGTTACATTACTGATGATGTCTGTTTTCTGTGGAGTCTAAACCAGTGTCTCAGAATATCCAGATGCATTATACAGCAGTTCGTCTGATACTGCAGGTAAAGGAGGCGGACACGTCAAGTCCATCAGGGTTCCACGCCAATGACGAAATGACAGCGACTGGTCCAGTTTCGGATGAGCTGGGCAGGCTCCGGTAGGCGGCCGACAGACACCCGAATACACAATATCAGGTATCAAACAATGTTTGTTTTCCTATCCTTTCCCCGCAGACGGCAGGAGATGGTATCAGAACCTCTCTAGGGTATACCCCTCGATGTATCGCCGGTCCATCAAGCTGCCGTTTTCCTGAAGCAACCTTGCTCAGGGATCCATCGACATATACGGCAGCGCGGTTCTACCGTGTCCGGAGCAGGTAGGTTGTGGAACAATTGTCCTCTAGGTTACAGGATGTTTCGCATCAGGATCCATTGATACTTTGGTACAGGTCAGAATCACGATTCTACTTTATGTTCTTTGGAGGTCTCCACGTCTGCAGACTCGGACCCTGCATCTTCGCTTGGGCTGTCTTAACCCGACGACCTCTGGGGCTGCGACAGTGACAGGTGAACATGAAATCCTACGGGGCAGATGGTTCTGGGGAAGGAACTTTCTGCATGATTTCTTGAACCATTGGAGGTAAGTCCACTTTGCTTTCTCCTACTACTGCCCCAGCTCCAAGACAGACCTTTACTGGTCTTTCCTTTAGATTTTTCCGTGCCCTTTCAAGCTTTCGACTCCACACGGGCGATATCTCCGTCGCCAGGGGTTCTCAGGGTAAAAAGCTGAAGCAGAGGTTCAACATCCTCGGTCCAGTCTGATTTTAGGTCATCCTATACACCCACTACAGGTCAAACTTTCCTACCACCTGGAGGGTCCCAGGGTAGGCGCAGGTCGGTGGGAGAAGGCTTGGGCGGTTACAAACTAGATTTTGGAGTACAACCGTCTCAGGAGTCCCTCGGCATGGGACGGACGATTTACGATGACAAGAGAGTCATACTGCAGGCTGCGCTCCATAGGCTTCTAACCGCAAAGGGTGTTGATCCCTGTTTTTCACATATCATTTGAAGCGGGACAGTTCTCAGGCCTTTGTTTTCTTTTCACGTTCCGAAGCCAGTTGGCTCGGACAGGCCTATTCTGGCCTTAGAATCCTTTTAGTCTGTGATTGCTAGTTTGAACAAGAAAGGGAGTTTTACGTGTCCCTTGTCTTCAGAGATGCCTGTTTACTGATTTCCGTTGGACGGGCTTTTCTCAGATTCGCATTACAGGATTCTCATTTTCACTGTCAGTCCTTTCCTTTCGGTCTCTCTTCCGCTCCCACAGGGTTCAGGAAGATCACAGAATAACTCTTTTTCAAGGGCAGTGGGTGACGTTGGTTCCCTAATGGGACAATCTACTGCTACTATCCCACTCTGTACATTAGGTGGCTACTGAATATCCGGAGGATCCAGGAGCTTCTGGTTCGACACAGATCCAATTTAGGCTCCTCGTAGACGTTTCTCAACACGGTCCGTCAGAGGATTTTTCCTTCCTCGGCACCATGTACTCTATTCCTTCAGTCAAGTTGCGACGCAATGAGTGGTCGCCGCCATTCCTCTCTGAGCGGGGGACAACAATCTTCTTTCCAGGTCAAGCCACCAGGTCAGACTCCCGGGTGAGGGAACATTCCCCGGAGTTTTGTCAGCTGGTCCGCTGTGGGCGGAGATTTCGGATCGACCTCAGGGCGTTCTGCCTGACTCTTTAACCCTTTATTCCTCTCGGACGTGAGCTCTGGCGGCAGTAGCCGAGGATGCCCTCAGGGCTCCTGGGAGTTTCTGGTTATTCTATCCTGCCTCCTTTTCTATTTCTACCTCATGTTCAGTAACACAGGAGGGGATTATGCGTGCTAGTCCTCTCGGTGGCGCTGGTTGGGCCACGCATGACTTGAAGATACAGATACACCTGTTGTCAGTAGAGGAGCCTTGGCTCCTACCTCGACTGGACTGTCTACTTCAACAGGTTCCTTTTTTCTTTGTTCAATCTTACACTGGTTTCGTTTAACCGTGTGACTATTCACGAGACCTCAGAAGGGAGGAGTTCCCTAGTTCTGTTAGGCCTACTGGGCCCCGAGTTCAGAAGTCTGTTACCTCTTCTCGCTTTTGCCACTTTTGGAAAACTTTATGGGACATAAGGATAAAAGGGGGTTTTTCCCCTTCTTTCAGTTACCATTCAGCCGTCATCTTTGGTTTCTCTGGGAGGTTTTGCTCCGCTGCGCTTCAAACCACACTGACCGGAATTTTAGGTCTCTGCCTTTTTCGGTTTTCTTCCAAAAGAGATTAGCCTAGCGGCCGTAAGTTCGGCCTCTTTTTCAGGGAGTACTCTATTGGCAACTCCCCTGGCTGAGCTTCGGCCTCAGCGGTCGTTTCTTCCAGAGGGGATGTCCATTTTTCATATAAATCTGACACTAGTGTTTTTCGGTCCTCTTTGAATGTTGTCAGGGCTCGCCGACTCTCTCTACAGAGGTCTTAGGCTGTTCGATGAAGTGTTTTTCTTCTTTGTTCTGTACGATGCTCCCGTGCTAAATAGCCGGGGTCCCAACATACGCTGGGCCGTTGGATACATCTGACCATCAGACAGTCTTCTTGGCGGTTGCTAGGGAGCCTCCGTTTTCCATTTCAGCGCACTTTACGCGCGTTGTAAGACCTTCGTGGGCTGCTGTCCGTGGGGTATCCATGAATACTTTGTCGGGCGGCTACTTGGTCGAACCGACATTCGTTTTGTCAAATTCTACAAGTTTGACACTTTTGCGGCCTCTGCATCACAGTTTGGCCGAGCAGTTTTTACAGGACTCTCAGCGCTCTCCCACCCGTTTTTGGGAGCTCTGGGACGTCCCCATTGTAACTACACTCCAGTGGCCCCTAGTGGATGAAGGAGAAATCAGGATTTTGGTACTTACCGATAAATCCCTTTCTCCGATTCCACAGGGGCCACTGGACGCCCGCCCAGCGCTGTTCCTCCTTGTTTTTTGCTTAAAGGTTTGCAGATCACCATATGACTGCTTGTTGAGTTCAGGCTAGCCTGGTTTTTGTCAGGTTCTGTTCCAGGTTTAGTTTGGGTTATCCTGGTTTACAGGGCGTCATTAACCTCCTCTACCTTAAGGTTTGTTTATTCCATCTCTCATCGGGCACAGTTTTACGTAGACTGGCTTGGAGGGGAGATAGTAGGGGAGGAGCTAGCCACAGTGTGAGAATTTTAAAGTGCCAGCTCCCAATTACTGCCTACTATTTCCCCATTGTAACTACACTCCAGTGGCCCCTGTGGAATCGGAGAAAGGGATTTATCGGTAAGTACCAAAATCCTGATTTTCCAACGTGGATAAGCAGAGTGACCTCGCTTGTGTTGTGCGAAATATTTGAGTCCCAGTTAAACTGTGTGACTAGGCCTTGAAGATCTCTCTCCCAAAAAATTGTAAACTGAAAAGACAGAGTAAAAAGGTTTTCAATTATCATAGTATATATATATGGGAGATAGTATGAGTGGGAGATTGAGGGTAAACGCACAATTGTTCAAAAGCGGTTAGATCTCTTGTTATATCAGAAATATTGCCAAAGGATGTAATAGTGATATAGTTGAAGGTATTTCTGAATTCGGAGCCTGGTAGGTTCCAGAGTCAGTATCTGAAAAAATACATACCCTGCCTGAGCACACCAGCTGACCCACTCTGAAGACCCTAGTCTCAGCCCCCTGTGTAAAAGAAGCACCATGAAGACCAGGAATAAAGTCTGGGTTAAAAAGGAGAGGTGAGAGGGGACAATTTGGACGATATATGGCTACATAACCGAAGCTTACCCCATATCCAGTAAAGAGCCATTCTAATTTGCGGGGCCGGGGAGTCAGGCATTGCCGAGTCCCAGTTGTCTCAGAACACCAGACATGAAACCCCAATCCACCCTGTCAAACGCTTTTTCAGCATTAGTCGATATTACAGTAGAGGGGGATGAGGATAGGGATGCATAATGGATCATATTAATCACTTTACAGGTCTTTTCTATAGCTTCTCGACCAAAGACAAAGCCCACCTGATCTCCATGAATCTGTGTTGGTAACAGTAATTTAAGACCATTTGTTATCAATTTGGCGAAGATTTTAAGATCTATGTTCAACAAAGAAATTGGTCTATAGCTTGAACACAGACTAGGATCTTTACCATCTTTTGGTAGTACTGCGTTATGGGCCTCAAGTGATTGTGTAGAAAAATGTGGCCTGTCCGAAGTGGCATTAAGTGCCCCTGTGAGGAGAGGTGCCAGTTTCCCTTTAAAAGCCTTGTAGTAGGCAATAGGGCCAGGGCTTTTACCATTAGGTGAGGACTCAATAACTTTAGCAACCTCCTCAGTGGAGAAGGGGTCATCTAAGGAATCCGCATCCTCTTTAGACAGGACCGGGAAATTTAAAGATTGTAAGTAGGCAGATGTGATAATGTGTCTACCCTCCTATCCATACCTGAAAGATTATATAGATTGTAATAATAAGCTTGAAAAGCCTCGGCAGTTTTGTTTGTTTCATGATGAGTTTGGCCATGTGTATCTTTTATCACTTGAATAAAAGTGATTGCCTGTTGTTCCCAAAGAGCCTTCACCAGCAATTTACCAGGTTTATTTCCCCATTGGTAGTAACGGCTGCGGCATTTACGGTATGAAAATTTAATATTATCCGAAAGAAGTTTGTTTAAAGAGGCTCGGACTTCCTCAAGATCAACATAAGATTGGGGAGACAGATTCCTTATGCAAGGTTTCTAATAATTTGATCTTGGCCAGTAAGTCATCCCTCCGTTGCATCTTTTGCCTTTTCATATAGGACCCCAATTGAATACATGTGCCCCTCAAAACACACTTATGTGCTCCCATTTAGAAACCTTAGAAGTCTCGTTGTTATTCCTAATATAGTAATCTATGGCGGAATCCAATTGGGATCTACAAAAGACATCCTGAAGAAAGGTGACATTAAAACGCCACGTCCAAGACTTCCACGGCTGAGCGGGAAGACGTAGCTTAAGGCTAACGGGCATGGTGGGACCATGTCATTTGTCCAATGGAGGCTGCAGACAGAAGGTGAAGGTGCCGGTGACTTAAAAACAAATAATCAATTCTGGAATATGTTTGGTGTGGATGTGAAAAATAGGAATAATCAGTGTCCTAGGGTTGAGCTAATCTCCCAAGTGTCCATCAGCTGGTGGTCAAGCAGGGTACGTCTCTTCTTCCTATATACCTTCTCTTTTTGACGTGTCACGAAGAGGGTCAAGGGCTCAATTCAAATCACCACCTATTACCACTATTCCCTCGAGTGATTCGGCTTTTTCTAAAACAGAGGAGAGGAAAGAGGGTTGTTTCAAATTAGGGGCATATATGTTCAAGAAGGAAAAACGGTTATTAATGTCGCATTTAACCAATAGGCCTCTACCTTCCATTATTTTATGAGAGGTAATATTCAAAATAGACCTATATATTCAATATTCAAAGTAGGTAAATGTCAGGCCAGCAATATAGCCACTCCCAAAGTCTTTCCAGAGGGGTTATTAGCAGTAAAATGTGGGGGTAGTAGTGACATTTAAGCGACGGGACATTACCAATCTTAAAATGTGTCTTGAATTAGAGCAACATCTACTTTATCATCTCTAAGCCATTTAAGAAGAGCCTAGATCGAACCACAAAGAAATGTTATTTGTCACACAACCCATACAATAGTGGAGAAATTATAACCAGTGATTAGAGTGCGCGTCACAAGGAAAAGGGGATGGAAAATATGAAGAGAGACTAGGGAAACAGCAGAAGAGAGAGAAAATCAGAAAAGTCAAGAAAAAAAAAAAGACAGCTGTACAAAGAGATGCACAGCAGAAGAAACAAGTACAATATAGAAATACTGTTAACAATAAGAAAAGTACAGCTGCAGTTGGATCAGGAGTGGAAACCTGCCGCCTCCCAGCCCAGAGGAACAGTGGATGCAGTATAATGGGGGGTATATTGGGGGGCCAAAGACAGCGACCACCCACACTGAAAAATGAACAACTTTAGAAATACCAATAAGCAGAGATGAATATTTAAAAAGGGGAGACAGAATATACATAGCCAACAGGAGAGCTTGATTATAAACGGAAGTAGGTAACCCCATTTCCATAATTGTAAGCATTACTACACATATATAGAATGGAAAATAAAAATACTTTCAAAACGAATGTAAAATTATTAACTAGTATACAGGCAGTCAGCATGTAATATCAGAGTTATGAGAAAAGAAGAAATCTAGGCATATGACGCCAATGGACATGAGTCATCTCACCGACAGGTAGTGCACCATGATAATCAAGTCTTTTCAGATGAGCGTGAACCAGTAGAGTCCCCCTTTTCCCCACTGACCGTACTTGTTGCCACGTACCATCATGAGGAGCAATTGGTGGGAGCTCGAATTGATGGTGAAAAGATTACCAATCTGGCAAATCTAGAGGCTGTATGTTAAGGGGGAGTAAAGAAAGCTGGTAAATCCGTCGGCTTAGAAAGTGTGATTGATCTGCCATTGTGGGAAACTTGAAGATAGAATGGGAAACCCCAACGATACTTCAGTTCATGTTTCTGGACGGCATCTGTGAGGTGTTTCAGGGCTCAGCGTTGTTGCAGAGTCAACCAAGCCAAGTATGGAAACAACTGTATCTTGTCACCTTGAAAGTCTATTCCATCCAATTGGCGGGCTTTCCGCAATATCTCCTCCTGTAATAGTGCAGCCTGCAAATCTTGTCACACGGGCGATCCGATGGCAAGCCTCTAGGTCTAAGTGCGCGATGCACCCCGTCAAAAACAATCTCACTATTGCGGTCTAAATCAATAATCTCTCCAAAGGAAATCTGTTAGGTCAGTCTGCTAAATATCCTCAGGAAGGCCTCTGGCCCTGATATTATTTCGCCTGCTGCGATTGTCCAAATTCTCTATGCGAGATTTAAGGAAGTTAATATCAGTGGTTTTTTTGCGAAATCACATCTCTGATTTTATATAAGATGTCCACAGTGGTCGTTTCATGGTCCTCTAACGTGTCGATTCGGGTCGCAAGTTGAGACATGTCACTCTGAAAGGTGGCCACCACTTGTTTAATGGTAGACAGCGAGTGGGACTCCAAGGCCAGAAAGTCCTGCTTTGTGGGTAGCGATTTAACATTGGACAAGATTTTGCTTATATCTGCAGTTAAAGTGGAGGCCGCCTGAGGCTGTGTATCCCCAGGTGAAGACATACCGTCAAGAGGATGTGGACAAAGTTGGGGATGTAGGAACTACGTTGCCAAGAGGTGGATCTGCACTAGGCGCTATCAGGAACTGTCGTAGATCAGACAAGTGGCAGTCGGTGGATCTCCGAGTCCCTTCCTGCTTGGTCTTAGCTTTTTTGCTCCTCACCATGGGTTCAAGTAGTAGAAGATACACTCAGCAGACAAATAACAAAACAGACATCACTGCTCATGCTTTGGTATTATAAAAACGTGTGGATCATCACCGTGTGATAGCCCCCCCACGTGGCTCAGGGTGGCCATCAGCAACTGGGTAGCAACATCAGGAGAACATGGAGGATGCCTTACCCAGCCGGGTATGTGCAAAGTGAGGATAATACTCAAAGGCACACTCCAGGTCGGGAATAACGGACGTCGAATGGGCTCTGCTAATGAAGACAAATGGAGAGGTGGAGAGTGTGAACAGTATAGCCTGCAGCCTCAGTAATTTGCATCCAAGGGTAGACCAGTGTCACTAAATTGCAGGTGTGAGATAGATGGTGCAATATAGGCAATGTCTTCCCAGCCCTTCATTAATCCACTGCAAGAACCAGCAATTCCTTAGGGTACAATGAGTGCCTGAGCAGAGAACCACACCAGATGCCAGGGCAAGGGGTTGTTACTCAGTGTTTGGGCGCTCCACAACACATGTGGCTTTAAGCACTGCTCACAACCCCTGTGGTCAGGCAAGAGCAGGGATAGCCTGAGTCACCAGGCACAGAGCAGCATGTACTCGCAGCTCCAAATGGTGCCTCTGATACCGCGCTGGCCACTGATGGGCATCAGGGAAAGACCTTCCTCCCGCCTAGCGTGCAGGCCGCTTGTCGAGGGTGCCATGGTTGTAATCTGCTGGGCGCCACGCAACTCCACGATCGCCTCTCCTCAAGTGGTGGATCTCTGTTGGCAATTGAGGCCCCGGCTCGTCTCCCAGGGGTACACCGTGGCTGGCAGAGCACTGGAGTTCCGGTCCCCGCTACTAATGACGTCCCGCACGCTCACAGGGTGATGGCAGCAAGTAGCGGGGAGTTCAGGGAGGGTTGGGAATACACTGCAACCCGAGGTTGAGGCAATAAACGGCCACCCGAGAGAGGAGCTCCAGAGCCGCACGTCTCCTCCAGATGGCTCCCAAGCCACATCCCCCCCTATTTGTCGTTTTAAAGGGTTATGGGATGGTATGTGTTGACCCTATTATCTGGTATGGTAGGCCTATTTTGTTGATAGATTACCTGTTTCCTCTGCATTGTCTACACACTTGACAAGTTTGGTAAGTCCTTATTAGGTAACAATTTAGGTGATAAAAAGTACACTCAAACGCACCATGTAATGGCACATGACAGAAGACAATTTTGTGCTGGACACTAGGTAGAAATGCAATCTAGTCAAGGTTACTGTGGGGTAATAAAATGTCTTCAATAGAATGCTTAATGAACGTATGACATCATCTGACTATTAACAAATCACTGAATGTAATAAAGTAGAAAATAAAATAAAAACGCAAAGGAAGGAGCAAGATGATAAGAAAAAGTGAAAGAAGAGTTTAGCGTGACCAATTCCAGGAGATTGTCGTGCAAAGGGAGAGGGATTGCATCTTTTTTTTTTAATCGTTTGCTGTTCCCACCTCATTTATTATCGCATATATAGTCCTTGTACTCTTTTGAGGATTTATATTCTAACCAAGGAAACCAAGTAGCTGTGAATTTGGATAGCCTTTCCCTTGAGGTTAGGAGAATGTTCTCCATATTCATGTAATAATCGATTCTAGTGAACCAAGTTTTTCGTGTGGGTGAAAAAGATCTCCATAATGTGGGAATAACCGCTCGTGCTGCATTAGACAGGTGGATATGTGTTAATTTCCGTGCTCAATTGTAAAAAGCTGCTCCAATTAAAAAGAAATATATAAAAAGGGATATGGGACCGCTAATGTCAGTTATATGTGTATACCTGCAAAGTCAAAACAAGTTAAAAACAATTGTAAGGCAAATTATTGACACTGCTCCATTGCAGAATGTTTACAATCTTTTCAGAGTATTTGTATTGCCAACCGAGTTGCCAGTATGGAGGTGTGTTAACGTCCGAGTTCCATATCCTTGTGGGCGGGAGGTGGGTCTTTCCCGCGGCACTGGTCACTCGTCCTCACAGTCTTTCTCCTTTCCTGGCGTTCTACGCGATACCGGAAGTGCTTGTTCCGTGACTTCCGGTGCGGCGTGTATCCGGTTCCCAGCATCCGTAGGAAATTGTTCAGACTATTTGCCAACAGTTTCGCAAAAAGTTTGACTTCAACATTGAGAAGATATGGGCTTATAACTGGAGCACACCGAGGGGTCCTTACCGGATTTCTGGAGAACAGTAATGTGAACTTGTAAGGACTGGCCAGAAAAATGAGTATCTGCGGAAATAGAATTAAAAGCATGTAGAAGATGGGGAGCTAGCAAACCTTTTAAATTGTTTATAGTAAGTCGATGGAAAACCATCCAGCCCCGGGCTCTCACCTGAAGGTGCAGAAGTTGGAGCTTGAAGAACGGGATAAGATACTTTTTCTAAATACGGCTTTGCTCTTAGAATGTCAAAAATAGGGGCAGCACCCTTGGAGTGTCTCTCTAAGTAACGTATATAAAAGAGAATAATATTGTTTGAAACAGGCTGCATTTTAGGTGTCTTGAAACGTAGGGTACCCTTGTAATCTTTCATATTATTAATAAACAAGGAAGTTTGCTGGGCTCTAAGCACCTAAGCTAAAAGACGGCCAGGCATATTACCCCATTGATAATATTTAGAGTTACTTTTACGGATGGAAAGTTGAATGCTATCATTAAGGGTCTTCTCAAGCCATGCCCATGTCTCAATTAGTTCTAAATAGTCAGTCTCTGATAAGGATGATTTATGAGAGGTCTCTAGAGAATTAAATGTTTGTAATAGTTTGGTAATAAGCGCTGACCTGTTTTTTTCATAAATGTACCTAACCGTATAAGTATACCTCATATAGTGCATTTGTGTGCTTCCCATAAAATTATCTTGGAAACTTCATCAGTATTGTTTATGGAGAAAAATTTGGTTAAGGCCTTCTCAATTTCCCCCCTGCAATATTGATCTTGTAGTAGGGATTCATTAAGACGCCAAGTCCACTCGCCCGGGGTACTTAGAGGAACTGATAGTCAGGAATATAGGAGCGTGTTCAGACCAAGTTATCAAGCCAATAGAAGTCTCTATTAGTAAAGGAAGATGTCTATGGCTGAGAAACAGTCAAGATGTGAATAAGTTTGGTGGGCACTAGAGAAAAAGGAGTAATCCCAATCAGAGGGGTGAAGGACCCTCCAGGAGTCAGCCAGCTGGAGATCGTGGAATAACCTTTTAACGTGGCGATATTTACACTGGGAGGCCCTGGGAGCATTGGAAGAAGAATCTAAAGATGGGTCCATTGTCCAGTTCAAATCTCCTCCCAAAACAACAACGCCCGTAAGGAGGGATTCTATTTGGAAAAGGGAAGACTGAAAAAGGAAGCCTGATCCTTATTAGGAGCATAAATCGCTACAAACATGTAAGGATACATATATATTTTACAGTTTACTACTAAAAGCCGTCCAGGAACCAGCTTATGCACTAATATGTCGGTTGTCTGAAGGTTCCTAGAGAACATTATTGCTACACCCTTAAAATGTGTCCTGAATCAGAGCAACATCTACTCTATCAACCCAGAGAGATCGTAGAAGGGAAGCCCTTTTCTCTGGGACATTAAGACCCTTTGCGTTAATCAATGACATTTTTAGTTTACCTGGGGATGTCATAGGAGCCACAGAACAGGATAGAATGCAGCGGGCCCAGGATGGTCAAAAAAGAAGAGTGAAAAGAGAACAGGAAATAAATAGAAAGGAGAAAGACAATTCAAATACTAAGAGGAAAAATAACATACAAAAAACCCGCAGTGGGGGAGCTGATCCATCTAAGAATCAGAACCCCAGGAGGCAAGTAGCCGAGAGCGGGTAGGTGGGGGCGGGGGAGCCACCACTGAAGGCATAATTGGAAAGTGGACAACAATATCAAAACAATCATTACACATATATAGTTATTACGGACTGTAAACATTTTTGTCATCAAGAAATCTTCATATGAAATGAAGAGAGAAATGTTTCAATAAACATAAACCAAATAATTAATGGCATTATAGATAATAGGAGAAACCTAGTCACACTAGGAACATGACAGTATCATAATTCTCACCACTGGTAAAAAAAAGAAAAAATTACTTGAACCTAAGGAGAGAATTGGTAAAAACATATACCAACAAGCGACATAAGTTCATCACTCAGGTAATACTTGTGTCGTGGCCAGAGGGGGACACATCAGCTCTCTTCTTCTTGGGGCTTTGCACCACCTGCCAAGAAGATCCATTACTCAGATGTTGGAGAGATGGCAGATCAAGTATAGGGAAGTCCCAATTGCGTATCTCAAGTTTCGGCAAACCAAGACCAGAGCAGAACATTGCGAGGTCAGAATGAGAACTAAGAATGTGAGTCTTCCCTGAGGAGGAAACTTGGAAGATGAAGGGGAAACCCCAATGGAAATTCAACTGACATTTACCGAGCTCATCCGTTAGTGGTTTGAGGGATTTCCGCTGTTGGAGGGTGTGCCAGGACAGATCTTGATAAATATGTATCATCGTACCATTAAAGTCGACTCCATCGAGTTGGTGAACTTTACGCATAATGTCATCTTTTTGAGAAAAGTAGTGTAATCTGCAGATGACCTCACACGGGCGGTCTGCTGGAAAGCTTCTTGGTTTCAGAGCACAATGGGCCCTATCAAAGGTAATGGTGTCTTTAGGGTAATTTCTCAATACCTCATTAAAGATCTTTGTAAGAGCATCAATCAAGCCTGTCTGAGGGACATCTTCCGGCAAGCCCCGCACTCAAATGTTATTTCTCCTCCACCTGTTGTCCAAATCTGTCATTCGTGTCTGAAGTGATCTTCTGTAAGCAAAAATGTCTTGGAAGTTCCTATCACCTGGAGGGGAGAGGTGTGGTACATCAGCACCTGGAGAGGATGATGGAGTATCAGGAGGGGAGGGGGAAGGGCTTGAAGCTGAAGGATTATTCTTAAACTTGGATGGGGTAGGTTGTAAGAATAGTCTCGTATCTGACTGAGACATGTTCCCCTTTGGAAGAGTCATAACATTTTTTTTAGATTTCTTATTGCGGAACATCATTCAGTCAGCATCCAAAGACATGGGTTCACATAGGTCAGAATATTAAGCTAGACTGTGTTTACATAATTCATGAAAGGAGGCCTTCAGCGTGGTGACTTCCAGTGGGTCGGCTTCAACATTACATTACAGTATTAATGGCACTAACGGCCCAGGTAATCATGTATCCACCGTAACGGACCACTGGGAGGCCCTGTAGATGTGCAGCAAGTGATCCCAGCAGATGATCAGTTATTTCTCAAGGGTGTATTTCCAAACAGAACCTCTAACTTCAGTGGCCTGAGCCTGCAGAGCCACCTTCTAGGGGGAATATAAGACATTTTTCACTGGCTTAGGGTGTTAAGGTAGATGCTGTCACCTTTGGTGATAGCTGCTGCAGTTGTGTGTAGTGTGGACGGCCAAAAGCAAGTAACTGCTCTTTACTCCCTCCAGACTACAATTATAATTATGGGCTTTATACCAAACGCATCAATGTCCAGTGAGCAAAGCTGCGTGTTTGAACTACAATAAAGGGAAGTGTTTTTTTCTCATACGCCCTAGAGGATGCTGGGGTCCACTTCATGACCATGGGGTATAGACGGTTCCGCAGGAGCCATGGGCACTCTTAAGACCTTTCAATGGGTGTGAACTGGCTCCTCCCTCTATGCCCCTCCTCCAGACCTCAGTTTTAGAAATGTGCCCAGGCAGACTGGATGCACTCCAGGGGAGCTCTACTGAGCTTCTCTGAAAAGACTTATGTTAGGTTTTTTATTTTCAGGGAGAACTGCTGGCAACAGTCTCCCTGCTTTGTGGGACTGAGGGGCCAGAAGTAGGAACCAACTTCCTGAAGAGTTTCATGGCTCTGCTTCTGGCTGACAGGACTCCATTAGCTCCTGAAGGGTACTGAACGCTAGCCGTGTCTAGATGCTCACTCCCACAGCACGCCGTCACCCCCCTCACAGAGCCAGAAGTCAGAAGACAAGTGAGTAGAAGAAGACAAATCTTCTATCAAGTAAAGTGACGGCTGAGGTCAGAGCCGGCCCTAACCAATATGATGCCCTAGGCAAAATTGTGGTTGGTGCCCCCCAGCACCACCGCTGGTTCCGCCTTTGACCTTGCACCTCTTTCCCAGCACCATCACCCCTCACCTATAGCAGTCCTTATTTTGGTGTTTGTACCCCCTATATTTTAAATAGGAACAGTTCGCACATTTGGCGCACAGCCCAAAAAGGGGTGTGTTTTTGCTGGCAAGGGGCATGGCCACACAATAGTAACCCCAATTCCAATTACGCCACACAGTACTGCAACTTTATTCACATTTGACCATGCGATAGTGTCCATAAATCATATTACATCCTACAGTAGTATCACTTTACCTTATAAACGTTATTCCTCACAGTAGAGCCCCTTATTAACATTACATCACACTGAATTGCTCCTTATTCACATTACACCACACCAGATAGACGACACAGTAATGCCCTTTCTATATGCCACGCCACATAGTACAGCACCTTATACACATAATGCCACACATTAGTAATGCATTTATACACCTAATTCCACACAGTAATGCCCCTTACACATATGAGACATTATCAATGTCCTTATAAACGTAATGTGCCTTACACATTATGACAACCTTTATTAATGCCCTTTTACACATAATGTCCCTTACACATATGCCGCACATTATTAATGCCCTTATACACATAGTGCCCCCTACACATTTGCTGCACATTATTAGTGCCCCTATACACATAATGACACACATACAGTAGTACCCTGTTACACATATGCCGCACATTATTAATGCCCTTATACACATAATGACACACATAGTGCCCCTTACACATACAAGTATGCTGCACATTATTAATGCATTTTTACATGACACATACAATGCTCCTTACACATATTCCGAACACTACTGCACAACCAACTCACTCACATGCACACAGCACTCACACTGCTACTAACACTGTGACCTCTGCCTCTGCTTGGATACAGATGTGTCCTCATAAATCTTGCCTCAATGCTAACGTCGGGCACCTTTTTTTATGAAAATGCATCTTATTTGCATTGCTATGTGGCTAGGATGCACAAGCAGCTTCTTCTGATTAAAATGATATGCTGCATGCCTATATACTGTGTGAGACTGTGGCTGTATCTGCATATGAAATGCTAGACACAGAGTATAGGGATGCCGCATATCATTTCAATCACAGAAGCTGCTGATGCCCCTAGGCATATCAAATGCCCTAGGCAAGTGGCCAGTTTGCCTATGCCTATAGCCGGCTCCGGCTGAGGTACCGCGCGGCTTGTGGGAGCGCAGTGCGTCATTGCTGCCCACACTCACACAGGCACTGCAGGGTGCGGGGGGGGGGGGGGCCCTGGCAGCAAAAACACTTCTATAAACTGGCAAAAAGGGGGCATAAGATGCCCAGGCACAGCCCTACCCCCGCCAGTATAAATATTATGCAAAGTCTCTGAGGTAAAAACGCGCCATTGTGGGGGCAGAGCGTCTTCCTCAGCCAGCACACTGCTCAGCGCCATTTTCTCTCTCAGGCTGCAGAGACATCGCTGGTCCTCCACTTCTGACTACAAGTATCAGGGTGCAAAACAGGGGGGCACAAGCGAATTTGGTGCTTTACAAGTGTGTTTTACTGTGTAAAAAGCGCTGCATGTCAGTGGGCATTCTGTGTTCACAGGCATTAGATACTGGCGCTGGGGTTGTGAACTGGCTGCTCCTAAACTATGTCCCTCTGACAGATTTTACTGTGGGTCTGTCCCATATAAGTCCCAGTGTGTCTGTGTGTGTTTGTACACGTGTAAGACATGTCAGAGGCAGGGAGTTCCTCCCCGGAGGAAACCATTTTAGGGACACATAAGTGTAATGTGGTGGCGCTGCCGGCACCCCAAGGGCCTGCATGGGTGAAAGAAATACGTGATAGTATGCATCATATCAATAGTAGATTAGATAAGTCTGAATCTCATGCTGAATGCTGGAGAAAATCTGTGGAAGATGTGATTTTTCAGGGTTCTGTTTTTCCATCCGCAGGCGACCCCTCTGGGTCACATAAGAGACCATTTGCGAATATTGTGAATACTGATACCGACACAGACACTGATTCCTGTGTCGACGATAGTGACTCCAGGGAAATAGATCATAAATTGGCACAAAATATACAATATATGATTGTAAGGGAAGTTCTGGAAGTCACGGAAGCCACTCCGATACCTCAGGAGAAGGCTTATTTCTATAAAGAAAAGAAATCTAAGGTCACTTTCCCTCCTTCCCACGAGCTTAATACTCTCTTTGAAGGGATGTGGGTGAATCCCGAAAAGAAATTTCGTATTCCCAAGAGAATTCAAATAGCTTATCCTTTCCCGGTAGAGGACAGAAAAAAAATGTGAGTCACCCCCTGTGTTAGACAGTGCACAGTCCAGGTTGACAAAGAAGGTAATTCTCCCTGCACCTGGCACGGCTTCACTAAAGGAGCCGGCTGACCGAAAAATGGAAACTACATTGAAATCCATTTATGTTGCCAATGGTACACTGCTCAGGCCCACAATTGCTTGCGCATGGGTGAGTTGCGCTATTGAAAAATGGTCAGACAGCGTGTCATCAGAAATTGACACGATTGATAAAGATGAGATACTGTTAGGGTCTCCTGCCCTGTGCTGCCACGTCGTCATGGCAACCGGGAGACAAGTGCTAGTGGAGTAACCTGAGCGCAGCTGATACTCCGGTTCGGGTCTTTTGCTGTGCAGTGGTTATAGGCTCTGTGCACGGCAGGGGATCCGGTGCTGGTTTTTGTGCTCACAGTCTGTGAGGTCTGAGTGGGGCGTGGACAGCACCTGCTTTATAAGGCCTCTTTTCAGGGTAAGCAGATGCTGCTGAATCTTTGTTGGTTAGTCAGTTCATGAAAGTTAGCCAGTACTGTGTAGCTTTGTATTTGTTTGTTGCTTACTGCAAATAGGCCTGGGGATTTGGTATTACACTCTGCCAATCCAGACCTAGCAGTAAGACTGGAGTCAGTCGTTTAGCTTGCTGGGGTTCTGTTACTACTCTGTGAACTTAGCAAGTTTGCGGCTGTATTCTAAGACTTGCCTGTCTAATCCTGTCTCACTGTGCTAGGTGTCAGGGGTCAGTTTAGTGGCAGTAAGCTAAAACCTGTGCACTGCAAGTGAGAATCAGGATTGTGGACACTCTCCTTGTGTCTATCATTCCATCTCTGACCAAGGAGTTTACTGCCACACCCGTTGGTAACCCTTTAGGGTTTTGCTGTTGCCCTTAGCAACAGCATTTCGGGTTCTCTACGTATTAAAACACAACATCTTGCTTTTTACATCTGAGCAGTTCTAATACAAGGGAGATACCCAGTTCCTTAGCCTCTGGGCTTCTCTGTTCACTTTGTGTGTATTTTGTTACCCTATCACCTTCTGTGTACGTTATGTCATATTCCCCAGTTTGTCTGTGAGTCCATTTGTTTTGCATAACAGTTCAAACACCAGTACATTCCTGCAGACACTGGAGTGCATAACAGTTCTGACACCAGTACTTTCCTGCAGGCACTGGTGTGCATAACAGATACTCCTTAAGTTAGGGAATATCAAAGACGCTGCCGCATACATGCTAGAAGCGATGAAAGATATTGGACTCTTGAGTTCACAAGCAGCTACCATGGCAGTATCGGCTCGGAGGGCGTTGTGGATTCGCCAGTGGAACACGGATGCAGATTCCAAAAGAAATATGGAGGCTCTCTCATATAAATAGGATCAAATAAGGTTAGAGATAAAAATAATATAAAAAAAAAAAAAAAGGGGCAGACTAGATGGGCCAAGTGGTTCTTATCTGCCGACAAATTCTATGTTTCTATGTTTAAAGGTGAGGCCTTATTTGGCGATGGACTGGATGCATTAGTCTCGGCGGCTACCGCAGGTAAGTCGACATTTTTGCCCTCTGCACCTGCATCGGCAAAAAGGACATATCACTCTCACATGCAGTCCTTTCGGCCCAATAAATACAGCATGACGCTCAAACTGTTCAGCCAAGGTTGGATTCAGTCTGGCCTGGACCCCTGGGTTTTGCAGATAGTATCCCAGGGGTACAAGCTGGAGTTTCAAGACGTTCTCCCATGCCGATTTTTCAAATCGACCTTGCCAGCTTCTCTTCCAGAATGAGAGGCAGTAACAGCGGCAATTCAAAAATTATGTCAGGATCAGGTCGTAGTCCTGGTACCTTTGTCACAACAAGGGGAGGGATTTTATTCCAGCCTCTTTGTAGTTCCGAAGCCGGACGGCTCGGTCAGACTGATCCTAAACCTAAAAAATCTGAATCTCTACTTGAAACGGTTCAAGTTCAAGATGAAATCACTCGGGGCAGTGATTTCCAGTCTGGAGGAGGGGGATTACATGGTGTCAGTAGACATAAAGGATGCTTACCTGCATGTTCCCATTTATCCTCTTCACCAGGCTTATCTGAGATTCGCGGTTCAGGATTGTCATTACCAGTTCCAGATGTTGCCTTTCGGTCTCTCCACGGCGCCGAGGGTATTCACCAAGGTGATGGCGGAGATGATGGGCCTCCTTCGTCAAAAAGGAGTCAATATAATTCCATATATGGACGATCTCCTGATAAAGGCGAGATCCAGGGAGCAGTTGCTACAGAACATCACGTTCTCCCTGTCCATACTCCAACAACACGGTTGAATCATAAATTTTCCAAAGTCACAGTTGAAACCGACGACAAGATTGTCTTTTCTCGGGATGATTCTGGACAGAGAAGTTCATAGAGTATTTCTTCCGGTGGAAAAGGCTCTGGAAATCCAGAAAATGGTAAAACAGATATTGAAACCATCAAGTGTGTCGATCCATCAGTGCATTCGGTTGTTGGGGAAGATGGTGGCGGTCTACGAGGCCATACAGTTTGGCAGGTTCCATGCCAGAGTATTCCAGTGGGACCTGTTGGACAAGTGGTCGGGATCCCACCTACACATGCACCGGAAGATAATCCTGACGTCAAAAGCCAGGATTTCGCTCCTGTGGTGGCTACACAGCTCGCACCTACTAGAGGGACGCAGGTTCGGGATTCAGGACTGGGTCCTGGTAACCACGGATGCAAGTCTCCGAGGCTGGGGAGCTGTCACTCAGGGGGAAAGCTTCCAAGGAAAATGGTCAAGTCAGGAAACCTGCCTTCACATAAACGTGCTGGAATTGAGAGCCATTTACAACGGCCTTCAACAAGCGGTACATCTTCAAGATCATCCTGTGCAGATCCAGTTGGACAATGTAACAGCAGTCGCGTACATAAACAGGCAGGGCGGAACGAAAAGCAGAGCGGCGATGGCAGAGGTGACAAAGATCCTCCTCTGGGCAGAAAGACATGTAACGGCTCTGTCGGCAATTTTCATTCCGGGAGTAGACAACTGGGAAGCAGACTTCCTCAGCAGACACGATCTCCATCCAGGAGAGTGGGGCCTCCACCAAGAAGTCTTCACAGAGGTGACAAGTCTTTGGGGAGTTCAAGTAGACATGATGGCATCTCGTCTCAACAAGAAGCTTCAGAAATATTGTTCCAGGTCGAGAGACCATCCAGCAATAGCAGTGGATGCGCTAGTGACCCGGTGGGTATTTTGGGCAGTGTATGTCTTCCCTCCACTTCCGCTGATCCTAAAAGTTCTCAGAATCATAAGAAGAACAAGGGTTCGAGCAATCTTCATTGCCCCAGACTGGCCAAGGAGGGCTTGGTACCCAGATCTTCAGGAGTTGCTCATAAAAGATCCTCGGCCTCTTCTTCTTCGCGAGGACCTGCTGCAGCAGGGGCCATGCGTGTATCAAGACTTACCGCATGACGGCATGGCTGTTGAGCGCCGGATCCTAGCCCGAAAGGGTATTCCAAAGGAAGTCATTCCCACATTTATTCAGGCCAGGAAAAGAGTAACGTCGAAACATTACCACCGTATTTGGAGAAAATGTGTGTCCTGGTGTGAATCCAAGAAGGCTCCTACGGAAGAGTTTCAGTTGGGAAGTTTTCTCCATTTTCTGCAGGCTGGTGTGGAGGCGGGCCTTCGATTGGGGTCAATCAAGGTCCAGATTTCGGCCTTGTCAATTTTCTACCAAAAACAATTGGCCCCTCTTCCAGAGGTTCAGACCTTCGTGAAAGGGGTTCTGCACTTTCAGCCTCCATTTGTGCCTCCAGTGGCACCATGGGACCTTAATGTGGTGTTGCAGTTCCTTCAATCGGATTGGTTTGAGCCTCTACAAGAGATAGAGTTGAAGTTTCTCACTTGGAAAGTGGTGATGCTTTTGGCATTGGCATCCGCAAGGCGGGTGTCTGAATTGGGGGCCTTGTCTCACATGGTCTTTCATGAGGATAGGGCAGAGTTGAGAACTCACCAACATTTTCTTCCAAAGGTGGTTTCATCTTTCCACATAAACCAACCTATTGATGTGCCGGTAGTTACTGACACGTTCACTGAGTCAAAGTCTCTAGATGTGGTTAGAGCTTTGAAGCTTTATGTCACTAGAACAGCTAGGAAACGGAAAACAGAGGCTCTGTTTGTCCTGTATGCTCCCAACAAGATTGGGTGTCCTGCTTCCAAGCAGACTATTGCACGCTGGATCAGAGGTACGATTCAGCATGCACATTCTACGGCTGGATTGCCGTTACCTACGTCAGTGAAGGCCCATTCTACTAGGAAGGTGTGCTCCTCCTGGGCGGCTGCCCGGGGGGTCTCGGCATTACAACTTTGCTGAGCAGCTACTTGGTCAGGGTCAAACACATTTGCTAAGTTCTACAAGTTTTACACCTTGGCCGATGAAGATCTCAAGTTCGGTCAATCGGTGCTGCAGGGTCATCCGCACTCTCCCGCCCGTACTGGAACTTTGGTATAAACCCCATGGTCATGAAGTGGACCCCAGCTTCCTCTAGGACGTATGAGAAAACAGGATTTTAATACCTACCGGTAAATACTTTTCTCCTAGTCCATAGAGGATGCTGGGCATCCGACCCAGTGCGTACTTTACCTGCGGTTTTGTTTATTAGAGTTACACATGTTGTGTTTTATTAGTTTCAGCATGTTTGCTGTAATTGGTTCATGCCTGTTGGCGTGTGTTATGTTGAATGCCATGTTGTGCGACATGGTTGAGGTGTGAGCTGGTATGTATCTCATCATTAGTATTAAAGTAAATCCTTTCCTCGAAATGTCCGTCTTCCTGGGCACAGTTCCTATAACTGAGGTCTGGAGGAGGGGCATAGAGGGAGGAGCCAGTTCACACCCATTGAAAGGTCTTAAGAGTGCCCATGGCTCCTGCGGAACCATCTATACCCCATGGCCATGGAGTGGACCCCACCATCCTCTACGGACTAGGAGAAAAGGATTTACCGGTAGGTATTAAATTCCTGTTTTTTCTTTTATTCCCCTCCCTGCTCTGTACTTTCAAGATGGCAGGCACCCTTTATAGCCAGGGCTCAGCCATTCTGGGGGGGGACCTCTGCCGCCTCAGTCTTGGCTCCCGCCAGGATTTCGGCAGGGTTCAGCGCATGGCCACCCGGGAAAGATGAAGGAGGTTCAGGATGATGTCACCTCCCGCCACGGTCACAGAGTGCGGACGGGAGCTCTAGGATGCAGACCTGAGCCAGGCGCAGGCCCCGATCACCCCAGTCAGCCGTACCACCAGCGCAGGTAACAGAGCACTTGGGGATCAGCTCCGCCATGTCCCCCACACCTGGAGAGTGTGTGGAAGTCAGTTGTGGGAGTGTGGAGCGATATAGTGGCCCCAATAATTCGTTTTAGGCAGGAGCCCACAAAATCTGCTGCCGTCCGTGTAGCCAGCCAAGCCACGCACCTCTGGATGGGGGAAATTACAAGTTATGCATTAGAGAGGTAAGTGAAGTAATCGAGGAAAAAGTAAGCCAATTTAGGGCCCACTGTGTGTCAAGTGAAATGTGTGAGGATCCGGAGTCCAAGGCAAAAGGTCTGCAGAATATTAAGTATTGTCAGTTTAGACCCACTTCTTGGAAGATGACGTGGTTGACCATACAGCAATTCAGGCTCATAATATTGTAAAAAGTTAGGTAGATGGAGTCCCCCACAAGATTTGTGTCACTCCAATTTCAAACTTTTAGGCAATTCACAATCAGCTTTGCAAATCATTTTACATCCACATTTAGGAGAGAAATTTATCAGTAGTTAAAGCATTGGTTTGGGTTTTTAGCCTCCTTAGGTAAAACAATAATATGGGACTCTTAAGGGGGTATTCAGTTAGCTCCAGAAATTTCTGAGTTATCGAATTTACCCAGTTGCGTATTCAGTTGCAGGCCTTTTTGCCCTTTTTTTTTAGGCATTTTCGCCAATGCCTTTTCACTTCTTTTTTTTTGTTTGTTTGTGAAAAGGCATTGGCGAAAATACCTAAAAATCTGCCAAAAAAAGCCTGCATTTCGCCGGCGCAGGAGCAAAAACATGGATTCGACGATCCACATGTTTTTCACTCCTGTCGAATGTTTCACTTAGGCGAAACTAGGGACGTGCAGTGAGCGAAATGGCTCAGGAGGCACTGGCTTTTGGTGACTTTTGATCTGAGAAGTGTGGAAAAGGTCAGCCGGTGAGGCACTGCCTCACCTGCCATAGTTTGGCTGTAAAAATTATTAGAATAATGCAAAGAAGATATTTCAAACATATTCTTTTCATATACTTTATATAATCGAAACTCTGGTACAAACGTTCGTATGACAGGAACGGCCCTGTCTCATCTGCCTCACTGCACCGCATGTCAGTGGGCGAAACGGCACTAATTGCATACCCTCATAAGGCTTGTGGGGGAAGTTGATGAGTCATAGAATTAATTAAAAGCATGGGCCAACATAGTAACATGCTTTTCCTGAAAACATTTTAGAATAGAATATAGTAAATCCATCAAGTCCAGGACTTTTGCCTCTCAGGGAAGACTTGATTGCCTTGAAAACTTAAGTGCACTTCAGTGAAGAAATTACTTCCTCTAGCAACATGAGGAAATTAATTTCCTCTAAGAAAGACCATCTTTGAGCAGAGAGCCTGGACCTATCTGGCTCATGGGGCCAGGTTATAAAGCTTTCTACAGGTGGAACAATGAGACAATCTCTTTGGAAGAATGTATAGTCCATAGGTCTGCAAACTCTGTCCTCAGTACCCCACACAGTGTATGTTTTGCAGGTCTCACAGAATCATAAGTGAAATAATTAACTCCACCCGCGGACCCTTTAAAATGTGTCTGTGAGTAATTAATACACCTGTGCACCTGCTGGGTTACCTGCAAAACATGCACTGTGTGGAGTAATGAGGACTGAGTTTGCAGACCTATGGTATAGTCGCTCCCTGATCAATCTTCATTTTAGGGTTATTTCCTCAGAGCTTGGGTCAGAAGCCTACAGGATTTGTTCTCCCACCAAAAGTACTGTTATATAAATTAAAAATTAGTAAAAGCTTATTTAACTTTGTCACTAAGTTTAAGTGCCTGGTGGGTTTCTGATAGCTACAGCTGTACAGTCTTAGCAAGGGATTGTTTATGCTGTTTTAAGGATTTAATGGTATCCAAAAGAGAGATCACTTGGGAGGCCGTTTGTTTCTTAAGTTTAGACTCCAATTGGATGAGTTTGCCTCTAAACACACATTTATTAGGTTCCCAGATAGGAGTCTTAGAAAAAGTTATGGAGGATAAACTCCTCCAAGGTGTCCAGCAATTCAACTTTGCAAATGGGATCTTGGAAAACAAGTTTATTGAGCGCCAGTACCAGCTCGCTGTCTCCTAGGGATGCCATCGGTACCACACCCATCGATGGTTGCCATCGATAGGTGTTTTAGCTGGAACCATCGATGGTTAGAAACTATGTTATTCTATACCATCGATGGTTCCCGTTACTGAATAGTCACACATGCACAGAAGAGGCTTTTGCTGGAGAAATTCAGCAAGCAAGAATTTCCTCTGTGCATGCATCCCTGGTGGCTGTCTCTGGCTGTTGCATGGCTGCTGTCATTCACTGTGTGCCAGCCAGCCTGTGACATCGCGTGTGGCCCAGTTAGCTGTGCAGTGCGGATTCTAGTAATCACTTCACTGCTGTGAATACAGGGAGGAGACAGTCATTGACTCCTCGCTGAAAGGTTGACACAATCCCACATAGGCAGGGTGCAAGTAGCCACCTTCCCTGTCTATGAAGCTAGTTACAGTAGGCGGGGAGGGGCGGGGCTGTTGTGTGACTGACAGGACAGCTGAGATGAGCAGCCAATGCTGTGGCTGCCGCTGACTCTGCTGCCAGGCCATAAATCTAACTGACGAAGACTGTGGCAGCACCCAGTGGAGCAGCGGTGGGCAGCAGCAGTAGTAGCTACTGTGAGTTGTGTTGTGGGCGCATAAAAAAAAACATTGCCATCGGTCCCCTACCATTGATGGCAGAAAACCATTGGTGTCTCTGCCATCGATGGTAAAACTATTCATAATCGAACAAAAACCATCGATGATTCCAATTCATCGATGGTCGATGGCCATCCCTACTGTCCCCCAGTGGAATGGGGAACCACAACCGAGATGAACACTGGAGAGTCATCCAACCAAGTTATGGGGCTAACTGAAGTCTGAATAAGAGAATGAAATCTATGTGGGATAAAAAAAATAATCAAGCCTACTGTAAATTTGATTGGGAACGGAGAAGAAGTCCCAATATAGGGAGTGTTAAAGGCGCCACGGGTCAATTAGCTGATGGTTTGTGTAAGGCACACCTGGTGATGAATATGAAAGGAGGTTTGAAAATAGCCCTTGGAGGTATTGAAGAGAAGCCCATTGGCCATTTTACATATATACCCAGAAACAAAAAAACTGATTGCAGGCTACCTTTTCTAATACCAGGGCAAAAGAGACTTGTTGACTTACAGTAATTTGGGTGTATAAAGGGAAATCAAAGTGAATATTTAACTTTTAACTAAAAGCCTCTTTTCACTGACATAAATAGTGGACACCACTGAGATGGGCAGTCTACAGGCATAAAGGACAGCACCCTTAAGGTGCATACACACGGAGAGATTTTGGCTATGAGAGATTTTGACTAACTTTTCCCTTGAACTGGCAGTAGGAGATTTTGACTAACTTTACCAGAGATTTTGTCTAACTATGCAAGAGATTTTGGCTATGGGAGATTTTGACTATCTCATTTAAATAAGGGGATGAGTGTCATATATAGGATGAATTTACAGGGTGGCTGGTATTTAATTAGCTAAAAGTTAAAAAAAAAATTTTGTGTGGGGTCCCCCCTCCTATGTAAAACCAGCCTCGGGCTCTTTGAGCCAGTCCTGGTTGTTAAAATACAGAGGAAAAAATGAGTAGGGTTCCCCCATATTTAGACAACCAGCACCGGGCTCTGCGTCCGGTCCTGGTTTAAAAAATACGGGGGACAAAAGACATAGGGGTCCCCCGTATTTTTAAAACCAGCACCGGGCTCCACTAGCCAGGGAGATAATGCCACAGCCGGGGGACACTTTTATATTGGTCCCTGCGGCCGTGCCATTACCCCCCCAACTAGTCACCCCTGGCCGGGGTACACTGGAGTGAGGACCCCTTAAATCAAGGGGTCCCCCCCTCCAGCCACCCAAGGGCCAGGGGTGAAGCCCGAGGCTGTCCCCCCCATCCGTGGGCGGTGGATGGGAGGCTGATAGCCTTTCAATAGTAATATTGTTCTTTACAGGTGGCCTACAGGTCCCAGCAAGCCTGCCCCAGCATGCTGGCACTTGGAGAACCACAAGTGCCAGCATGCCCGGACATAAAGGGCCCGCTGGCACCTGTAGTCCACCTGTAAAGAAAATATTGGAAAAAAAACACGACACATTCTTTAAAAAATCCTTTATTAAACTGGGTCTTCACCTGGGGGCGGCGGCCTTTAAGCTCTTTTGCATGGCCGCCGCCTTCCCAGGGCTTCCAGCATCTTCACCTGGTGGGCGGCGGCTGCTAAGTCTTTTGCATAGCCGCCGCCCATCCAGGACTTCCACGGCGTCTTCAGTCTTCAGGAGCTCTTCTCCGCTCCTCCTCCGCCGTCGGACTGAAAGCCGCTGCCTCGCGCTGACTTATATAAGTCAGCGGGAGGGGGCGGGGCGATGACGCGGCGAGCCGTGATTGGCTCGCGGCGGCCATCTTGAATTTCAAAAATGACGCTGAGGCGCCATTTTTGAAACTGGTACCGCTCCGCTGCCAAACTCTGCAAGATAAAGGTAAATTTCCCCCGCCCGCACCGCTGCCGCAACCCGCCGCCGCCCGCACCGCCGCCGCCCACACCGCAACCAGCCGCCGCCCGCACCGCCGCCGCAACCCACCGTCGCCCACACCGCCACCGCAACCCGCCGCCGCCCGCACCGCCGCCACAACCCGCCGCCGCCCACACCGCAACCCGCCGCCACCCGCACCCGCCGCCGCCCGCACCACCCCCGCCGGCAACATCGCTATCGCTGGGAAAAATCGCTGGCCTCTAGCGATTTTAACTAACTTTCCCAGCGACATAGCCAAAATTGACTTGCCTGCACTGACTATTTTTCCCAGCGATAGCGACCTGGCGGGGACGCGCATCGCTATCGCTGCCTGTGTACACACGGAGCGATCTGCACTAACTTTCTGAGCGATTTTGACTATATAGTC
The DNA here is from genome assembly GCF_028390025.1 of Pseudophryne corroboree. Taxonomy (NCBI): domain Eukaryota; kingdom Metazoa; phylum Chordata; class Amphibia; order Anura; family Myobatrachidae; genus Pseudophryne; species Pseudophryne corroboree. Next base: position 417,982,327 of record NC_086444.1, on the reverse strand, counting down.
AAAATCGCTCAGTTATATCGCTCCGTGTGTATGCACCTTTAGACTAAAGGTGCATACACACGGAGCGATATAACTGAGCGATTTTGACTATATAGTCAAAATCGCTCAGAAAGTTAGTGCAGATCGCTCCGTGTGTACACAGCCAGCGATAGCGATGCGCGTCCCCGCTAGGTCGCTATCGCTGGGAAAAATAGTCAGTGCAGGCAAGTCAATTTTGGCTATGTCGCTGCAAAAGTTAGTCAAAATCGCTAACACTTTAAGAGGCCAGCGATTTTTCCCAGCGATAGCGATGTGCAGGCGGCGGTGGTGCGGGCGGCGGCGGGTTGTGGCGGCAGTGCGGGCGGCGGCGTGGGCGACGGCGGGTTGCGGCGGCGGTGTGGGCGGCGGTGGGTTGCGGTGGCGGTGGGTTGCGGCAGCGGTGCGGGCGGGGGAAATTTACCTTTCTATTGCAGAGTTTGGCAGCGGAGCGGTACCAGTTTCAAAAATGGCGCCTCAGCGTCATTTTTGAAATTCAAGATGGCCGCCGCGAGCCAATCACGGCTCGCCGCGTCATCGCCCCGCCCCCTCCCGCTGACTTATATAAGTCAGCGCGAGGCAGCGGCTGTCAGTCCGACGGCGGAGGAGGAGCGGAGAAGAGCTCCTGAAGACGCCGTGGAAGTCCTGGATGGGCGGCGGCTATGCAAAAGAGCTTAGCAGCCGCCGCCCACCAGGTGAAGATGCTGGAAGTCCTGGGAAGGCGGCGGCCATGCAAAAGAGCTTAAAGGCCGCCGCCTCCCAGGTGAAGACGTCGTGGAAGTCCTGGATGGGCGGCGGCTATGCAAAAGAGCTTAGCAGCCGCCGCCCACCAGGTGAAGACGCCGGAGCAAGACCCCAGAAGCCCTGGGGAGGTGGCGCCCCCCCCAGGTGAAGACGCCGGAAGCCCTGGGAAGGCGGCGGCCATGCAAAAGAGCTTAAAGGCCGCCGCCCCCAGGTGAAGACCCAGTTTAATAAAGGATTTTTAAAAGAATGTGTTGTGTTTTTTTTTTTTATATTTTCTTTACAGGTGGACTACAGGTGCCAACGGGCCCTTTATGTCCGGGCATGCTGGCACTTGTGGTTCTCCAAGTGCCAACATGCTGGGGCAGGCTTGCTGGGACCTGTAGGCCTCCTGTAAAGAACAATATTACTATTGAAAGGCTATCAGCCTCCCATCCACCGGGCCACGGATGGGGGGGACAGCCTCGGGCTTCACCCCTGGCCCTTGGGTGGCTGGAGGGGGGGACTCCTTGATTTAAGGGTTCCTCACTCCTCCAGTGTACCCCGGCCAGGGGTGACTAGTTGGGGGGGTAATGGCACGGCCGCAGGGACCAATATAAAAGTGTCCCCCGGCTGTGGCATTATCTCCCTGGCTAGTGGAGCCCGGTGCTGGTTTGGAAAATACGGGGGACCCCTATGTCTTTTGTCCCCCGTATTTTTTAAACCAGGACCGGATGCAGAGCCCGGTGCTGGTTGTCTAAATATGGGGGAACCCTACTCATTTTTTCCTCTGTATTTTAACAACCAGGACTGGCTCAAAGAGCCCGAGGCTGGTTTTACATAGGAGGGGGGACCCCACGCAAATTTTTTTTTTAACTTTCAGCTATTTAAATACCAGCCACCCTGTAAAATCGTCCTATATATGACACTCATCCCCTTATTTAAATGAGATAGTCAAAATCTCCCATAGCCAAAATCTCTTGCATAGTTAGACAAAATCTCTGGTAAAGTTAGTCAAAATCTCCTACTGCCAGTTCAAGGGAAAAGTTAGTCAAAATCTCTCATAGCCAAAATCTCTCCGTGTGTATGCACCTTAAAGGTGCATACACACGGAGCGATATAACTGAGCGATTTTGACTATATAGTCAAAATCGCTCAGAAAGTTAGTGCAGATCGCTCCGTGTGTACACAGCCAGCAATAGCGATGCGCGTCCCCGCTAGGTCGCTATCGCTGGGAAAAATAGTCAGTGCAGGCAAGTCAATTTTGGCTATGTCGCTGCAAAAGTTAGTCAAAATCGCTAACACTTTAAGAGGCCAGCGATTTTTCCCAGCGATAGCGATGTGCAGGCGGCGGTGGTGCGGGCGGCGACGGGTTGTGGCGGTGGTGCGGGCGGCGGCGGGTTGCGGTGGCGGTGTGGGCGACGGCGGGTTGCGGCGGCGGTGGGTTGCGGTGCGGGCGGGGGAAATTTACCTTTCTATTGCAGAGTTTGGCAGCGGAGCGGTACCAGTTTCAAAAATGGCGCCTCAGCGTCATTTTTGAAATTCAAGATGGCCGCCGCGAGCCAATCACGGCTCGCCGCGTCATCGCCCCGCCCCCTCCCGCTGACTTATATAAGTCAGCGCGAGGCAGCGGCTGTCAGTCCGACGGCGGAGGAGGAGCGGAGAAGAGCTCCTGAAGACGCCGTGGAAGTCCTGGATGGGCGGCGGCTATGCAAAAGAGCTTAGCAGCCGCCGCCCACCAGGTGAAGATGCTGGAAGTCCTGGGAAGGCGGCGGCCATGCAAAAGAGCTTAAAGGCCGCCGCCTCCCAGGTGAAGACGTCGTGGAAGTCCTGGATGGGCGGCGGCTATGCAAAAGAGCTTAGCAGCCGCCGCCCACCAGGTGAAGACGCCGGAGCAAGACCCCAGAAGCCCTGGGGAGGTGGCGCCCCCCCCAGGTGAAGACGCCGGAAGCCCTGGGAAGGCGGCGGCCATGCAAAAGAGCTTAAAGGCCGCCGCCCCCAGGTGAAGACCCAGTTTAATAAAGGATTTTTAAAAGAATGTGTTGTGTTTTTTTTTTAATATTTTCTTTACAGGTGGACTACAGGTGCCAGCGGGCCCTTTATGTCCGGGCATGCTGGCACTTGTGGTTCTCCAAGTGCCAACATGCTGGGGCAGGCTTGCTGGGACCTGTAGGCCTCCTGTAAAGAACAATATTACTATTGAAAGGCTATCAGCCTCCCATCCACCGGGCCACGGATGGGGGGGACAGCCTCGGGCTTCACCCCTGGCCCTTGGGTGGCTGGAGGGGGGGACTCCTTGATTTAAGGGGTCCTCACTCCTCCAGTGTACCCCGGCCAGGGGTGACTAGTTGGGGGGGTAATGGCACGGCCGCAGGGACCAATATAAAAGTGTCCCCCGGCTGTGGCATTATCTCCCTGGCTAGTGGAGCCCGGTGCTGGTTTGGAAAATACGGGGAACCCCTATGTCTTTTGTCCCCCGTATTTTTTAAACCAGGACCGGACGCAGAGCCCGGTGCTGGTTGTCTAAATATGGGGGAACCCTACTCATTTTTTCCTCTGTATTTTAACAACCAGGACTGGCTCAAAGAGCCCGAGGCTGGTTTTACATAGGAGGGGGGACCCCACGCAAATTTTTTTTTAACTTTCAGCTATTTAAATACCAGCCACCCTGTAAAATCGTCCTATATATGACACTCATCCCCTTATTTAAATGAGATAGTCAAAATCTCCCATAGCCAAAATCTCCCATAGCCAAAATCTCTTGCATAGTTAGACAAAATCTCTGGTAAAGTTAGTCAAAATCTCCTACTGCCAGTTCAAGGGAAAAGTTAGTCAAAATCTCTCATAGCCAAAATCTCTCATAGCCAAAATCTCTCCGTGTGTATGCACCTTTAGCCTTATTATTGTTGCTATAGAAAATGGCAGGTTAGTAATAGCTGGATTAGTTAGGAACAGAATCTGTGCAAAATTGTCTCTTGAATAAAGACTATATCTGTTTATATGGAGCGAAAACAGTGCCGTGACGGAGGGTGCTTCTCAGGTGTGGTCAACCCCTTTGTGTTAATAATGAGAATTTTCAATATCTGCTGAAGGGACATGACTCAATAGAAATGGTAACTAAAGGGGCATCCACAGTGAGGAGAGGACATCAATAATAAAATAGAGTAACCCTAGAAAGAAAACTAACAGAGGCATCAAGGCAGAGCCGGATTAAGGGGGGGTCACAGGGGGTCAGTACCCCAGGCCCTCTAATCTTAGGGGGCCCCCCTGACCGACGATCATCAGCGCTGCTGAAAGATGTTTTTTTTTTTCATTGCGTGTATACAATACATGGCTGCTCCAGCTCCCTACACTGTCAGGCGGCTGGCTGCCTGTAGGGGGAGCTGCAGCGATAACGAGCAGCTCCTCACAGGCAGTACACGAACGTGCCTGACTCCTGAGTCTTCTTTGAAACAGAGCCGTCCGGGTGAGAGCAGGCAGCGGCTGCTGCTGTCTCTCTCTCCACTGACTCTGCAAGCAGCCAGGTGAAGAAAGGGCCAGTAGCTATGTGGCATGCTGTCCCATATACTGCAGCAGTGTGTGTGGTGAGTAGCATGTGATTGAATGGGTGGCCTCTTAATGGTGTGTGTCATCACAGTGTATGTATATATGTATATATGCTGTGTGCATGTAATATAAGTATGTATGCTGTGTGCATGTGTACTATGTGTATGTATCATGCTGTGTGCATGTATAGTGTGTGTGTATATGTACAGTATACTGTGTGTGTATGCATGTATACTTCCTGTATGTATGTTTACTGTGTGTGCAAGTATACTCTATGTATGTATGTATGTATGTATGTATGTATGTATGTATGTATGCTGTGTGTGCTGCGTGTGTTTGTTTAAGTATGACAATGTGTGTGTGTGTGTGTACAGTGGTCTGACACTCAGGTGCTTCTGTATTTAATTGTAATCCGGTTAAAAAAGTCAGGAGCCCGTAGCCTCGACACATTGGTATACCGTGACCTTGTATATAGTTTTTTTTTTTAAAATAAAATCTAATTGCCGCTGCCATTTTTTACCAGGGGGAAAAAAAATAAAATCTATCATATAGTGGGGCGGCACTCAACGGACTTCATAAGGCAAATACTAACGTATCAGAACTTTATTCCTTCATCAGAGTTCACTGATGAAGGCTTAATGTTTCGAAACGTTAGTGCTGTACATGTGGTTGGTACAGTGATTTTTGTTTGCCTTATGATGTCCGTTGAGTGCCGCCTCCACTATGTCTGCTATTAAATCCTCATGGGCCATTGTGAATATTGCTGAGAGTGCCGGGCACTGCTGCATCTGTATATGTATGTAACCTTATATATATATATATATATATATATATATATATAAATAAGCATACAGTACATACATGTACGGAAACCCCCCAACGAAAATCCTGCGTTTGCCACTGCCCTAGCTAGAGCTGTTCTGCCTCTGACACAACCGCCCCCTGCTGTCTTGCACACTGAAGTCACGCTGCATCGCTGAGTGGCAGCACGAAAGGTAACGCAGCTACTGTACAGTGTACAGCAGTAGCAGCCAGTAGCAGACCAAGCGGATTGAAGCAGAGAATGAACAGACCTCTGACTGCAGCTGATAAAAAGTGGCAAAGGTCAAACAAGTAAAGAAATCTGGATTTTGAAAAGGCGAGTGACAATCCCACACAGTGATACCAGTAGCATGTGTTTCAGTGTGCACTGTGCAGCAGTGGGCTGGGGGGGGGGGGGGGGACATATCATGAAGGCTATGTCATCTTCTGTGTGAATGCATGCCATGAAGTGTGTATGTCAGTAAGTATGTTTGTGTCAGTGTGTGTATTTGTGTCAGTAAGTGTGTTAGTGTGTGCATGTCAGTAGGTTTGTGTGTCAGTAAGATGTATCAGTCAATAAGTGGTGTCTATGTCAGTCAGTCAGTCAGTCAGTCAGTCGTATCTGTGTGAATAAGTGTGTTGTGTGTGTCAGTAAGGGGTATCTGTGTTAGTAAGTTTTCTCTCTGTCAGTAAGGTGTGCCTGTAAATATGTATGATAATGTGTCAGTAAATAGTGTCAGTAGGGGATATCTGTCAGTAAGTGGACTCTGTGTCAATAAGTGTGTGTTTCAGTGTTTGTGTCAGTAAATGTTTGTATCAGTAACTTGTATCTGTATCACTAAGGGGTGGCTCTCAGTATGCATATGCCAGTAAGTGGTGTGTAAGTAAGGTGTGTTTGTCTGTGTCAGTAAGGGTGTCTGTCAGTAAGTGTTGCCTGTGTCAGTAAGTGTGTTTGTGGCACTCATTAAGTGTATGTGTGTCAGTGTTTGTATCAGTAAGATGTGTCTGTGACATGTCAGTAAGTGGTATCTGTCAGTAAGAGGTGTCCATGTCAGTAAGGCAGTGTGTGTGTGCAGCTATGGGGGCAGTATGTATGTGTGCAGCTATGGGGGCAGTAAGTGTGTGTGTGTGTGTGTGTGTGTGTGTGTGTGTGTGTGTGTGTGTGTGTGAAACTGCATGCAGTTGAGGGAGGGGGGACCTACACTGATGGTCTAAATCTGGCTCTGGATGTGGGTACAGCGAATTGCTGTAGTGGGAGGAGCAGGCACACACATAATGGACATAACCAGGGGGGTAGTTCTGATAAGAGGGCCCCCCTATCTAAAGTACCCCAGGCCCCCTGAAGGCTTAATCCGGCCCTGCATCAAGGTGAAAGGAAAAAAAGGAGTTGTACAGGATTTTTTTTAAAACATCTACAATGCTGTGTTGCAGACTTTCTTCAGGAATCTCCCTCACCCTCAAGTTTTTGCATCCTCCCCTGTTAGCCAAATCATCAAGGCGGGGTTGGGTAGAGTGTAACCCACCAGTCATAACCAACCAGTAACATTGGTAACAACTTTCTGGGATCCAAATTTTCTCCCAAGCAAGACACAAGGTCATGAAAATCAGACTTGTTGGACAAGATCGAGAGGAATTGAAGTGTTTTGGAGTTGCTGACATCAACTTTAGCTAGACATGGAGTTCAGCACCCTTTGGAAGTTTGTGAATTAGAGAACCTCAAGGTAGCCTAGAAAGGGGGTTTGGCGACCTCTGAGCTAGGAGCATAATTACCATGCCAGAGAAGGTTGATATTCGAGGTAGTGGAGAACTCTGCATTTAACAATGTCTTTCGTGGGGGGCATTGTGACAGCCATTATGATAAAGTTATTTTCAATGGCAGCAAGATTTGATGATATGCTCCAAACAGGGCTATGCATTGAGTGATAGGAAAACATTCATCAGCACAGGGTCCAGGTGGACAGGACACACATAGTCAGCCCCCCATACAGGGACTAGAGTGAGGGCATGTTAAGAAGAATGAGCACTCTAACTGGCCTCACATCTCCAGCGCAGTAAATGAACAGATATAGAGAAAGTATTTGGCACAATGAGGTCTTTCGGGGGGAGGGGGGGGCGTGGCTTGGATCGGCATGGAGTAGCTGTGTGCAGCCCTAGCTCTCCACTAATATCCTGCGATCCCATCCGTTTTGCCCCAGCCCATGGATCCTGCTCCCTGCCTGCTGGCTCCTGAGTGTGTGCTGCCTTTGCTGCTGCCCTCACAACTCCGGTGTGCGGTTCCGTAGCTGCGGTCCGTCCAGCGTGACGCCCGGCTCCCTGCCTCTCTGCCTGCCGTCGCTGGAGCTCCAGGAACGGCGTGTGACGGCGCGACCAGCGCTGCCTGTGTGCTGGTCCTCCGGCTGGGGAGGTGTAGGGGAGGAGGCCCTACCATCTGCAGGGTCCGGTGGGGTGCATATCCTGAGCCCCGCTGAGGTAACGCTGGAGACCGGGTGCGGGTGAAAAAGCCCGTGAAACCGCCATTTTCTGACGATCTCTCTGCTCCTGCTGCTCCCTCTCCCCCTATGGTGCTGTGCTGTGCTGTGGCTGCGGCTACCATTCTGTCTCCCTCCTGGGCTTAATACAAATTTACAGGGCTATACCGGGACAGTGCCCATTACATTTGGACTGACAATATTTAATTGAAGCCTGCTGCCCTGCAATAGCTGCCTGTTACCCTGCAGTGGCTGCCTATGTGCCCACGAGTCGGCTCTCATCCTGCAGCACTTTCTACTACACACACCTGCTTCCTGAATATTTGCAGTGTGCCCACATACCTGCTTTGTTATCTTGTTGTGGCGTCTCTACCCGGCCCGGGCAGCCCTGTCCCTGTGCTGAACCTATATTGTTGGGGATTTTTTTGCTGTAATATCCCTAAGGTTCTGACTCCCCGTCCAGTGCTACAATGGTGAGGGGGGGGGACAGAGTGCGGCTAATGCTGCTGCGCAAATTGGAGAAATTCGCCAGACCACAGCAGACATCTACTTCGGCAAAGCGGGGTGATGCCGGCCCATCCTCGCCTGCGGCCGAGGTGGACACCTCCGACCCTGATGAGCAGGTGCATTCTACCCAGCAAATATTGCAGGCAATCTCTGCGTCCGAACAGAGGGTCACGGACCGGATTGGGCAAGTACAAATGGATGTTTCTCTGCTGCGACAGGATATGCAGAAAATCTGAGAGCGTGTGGGTGAAACTGAACATCGGATATCGGCTTTGGAGGATGCTGCTCCACCCTTACAATTGAAAGTGGCGGACCTGTCTACCCAAATGATATCTATGCAAGCTAAAATGTCTGATATAGAAGGGAGACTGCAGCGCAACAACGTTCGGTTTGTTGGGCTCCCTGAGAGAGCAGAGGGCACCTCCCCGGAGTCATTTCTTGAGGGTTGGCTTATTGATCTCTTTGGCAAGGAAGCATTTACCTCTCAATTTGCGGTGGAGCGGGCGCACAGGCTCCCGCCTAGGCCGCCGCCGCCAGGGGCCCCGGCTAGAACATTTATTGCACGCTTCCTGCACTTTAAGGACCGTGACGCTGTGCTCCGCCTGGCCTGGACACAGGGCCCTATCCAACTAGATGGACATAATATCTTTCCTGATTTTGCCCTGGAGGTGCAAAAGAACCGATCTCAATTTCTTCATGTCAAGCGTCAGCTCCGGGACCGAAATATACAGTATTCTATGCTGTTTCCAGCCAAGTTGCGAGTGGTGTTTAACAACACCACTCATTTTTTTACATCTCCTCAGGATGCTGGTGCATGGCTGGAACGACAACCTCGTTCTCCTCGATGATATGTTATTGCTCAGTTGTTGGTTTAATTCTTCTTTTACTGCTGTTTCAACCTATCAGATGCATATTTCTGTTAGTCTAAAATTAAATGCAATGTGGGGTTATGTGCAGTGTGGGGTGTAGAGGAGCGGGGCAGACTCACGTTACTGTTCGCTGTGCATCGCTCTGACATGGCGGTGCTCGGCAGCCTCACGTTACTCTATTGTTATCTGTTGTTTTGTAATGGGGCATGTGACTAGCTATGTTTTTTCAGGGTTGGGGTACTACTTCTCTCTACACGCTGTGGAGAGCCCTTGCCGAAGATAGTGTAGGGGCTTTTCCTTGGGCTTTTTGGTTAGGCCCCTATCCCTTAGTTTGGTTACTTAGTGGGAGTTATGGGATCCAGGTATACCTCAATTTTGCGAGTTGATTCAGGGTGGGTGTGTGTGTGTGTGTGGGGGGGGGGGTAGTTTAGTTATTCATGTATGATATTGCTCTGTTTTCCTTTGTCTCCTGGGACATAGGGGGACTGGTTGCTCCTGTCCCTATTTACTGTTTGCTCAGCCTTGCTATGCTGCGCTGCCAGGTTTTGATGTCTGTCTCTCTGTTCTATCCTGTCACCCCTTTCCTCTGTGATTTCTATGTCTGCTGTCTCTGAGGGGCTCCGTCTGCTCAGCTGGAATGTTCGGGGACTGAACGAAAAAATTAAAAGATCATTAGTCCTGACTCAGGTTAAAAAATACCAGGCGGACATAATTTGTCTTTCTGAAACCCATTTGCATGGAGGTAGGGTGTTGGCGCTTAAGAAACCATGGGTTAGTCACGTGTATCATTCCACCTTCTCTGGTAATGCCAGGGGCGTTTCTGTATTGATTAGAAAATCCGTACAATTTCACTTAGACATGTGTGAAACTGACCAGTATGGCAGATACGTCTTCTTACGAGCCCATATTAATCGCAGACTGTTTCATATATTAGCCGTCTATGTCCCCCCCGCCATATAACAATGAGGTTCTCCGTCACACTGCCCGCTTTCTGGCCCGGTCCCCTGCTACCCCTGTAATATGTTTAGGAGATTTTAACAATGTTATGGATAGTGTCTTGGACAGATGGAGGAAATCTGTTACTTCTTCCCCTCCCTTGGCGTCCCCTACTCCGTTCGCGAGACTGGTGGGGGAGCTGGGGCTGGTGGATGTATGGAGATGTCGTAATCCTACAGCTAATCAATTCTCCTGTCATTCCGCTTCCCATCATGCTTTCTTTCGTATCGATTTGGTTTTAGTTTCTCCTGGTTTGTCCCCTGACGTGCTGGCAGTGGACTATCTCCCTAGGGGTATATCGGATCACTCTCCTGTCTCAGTTACAGTCAATGTTGGTTGGGAGCGGGGTGCGAAAATGTGGAAACTTAATCCCTTTTGGCTAACTTTACTGGGGAGGGTGCGGATCTGATTGCCGCTTGGGAGGGGTTCCAGGTAGACAATTTACTATACAGTGATCTGCCGCTGAAACATGATGCTTTTAAAGCGTTTCTGCGAGGCTCCTTTATAAAACGGATCTCTGAAGTTAAAGCGTTTAGTAAGAGGGAGGAGGTGCGGTTGGAGTCTCTGTGCCAACAGTTGGAATCCCAATATCTTATTACCCATTTGCGGTCTGATGAACTGTTGTGGAGGAGCGCGCAGAGCGAGTGGTCGGATTGTTTATTTGAGAAGTCCAGGCGCAGACTCCTTTTTGCAGGACATGAGCAGTATTTTCGGGCAGAGATGAATGGCAGTTACTTGGCCTATCTGGCCCGGTCCGAATCCCCTAGAACTGTAATTCAATGTGTGAAAAATTCTGCTGGCCAAATGTGTTATTCTGGCTCAACGGTGACGGAGACGTTCCGTAGTTATTATTCCTCGCTATATACCTCCCGAGCCAATTACTCCAGTGATCAGCTTAGGGATTATTTGGCTCAGCTAACCTTGCCATGTCTGTCCCGGGAGGACTCTGGGGCCCTGGATGCACCAATTACGCTGGAGGAGGTGGAAGCTGCGATCCTGTCTCTTCCAGCGTCTAAGGCACTGGGATCTGATGGACTTCCGGGTGAAGTCTATAAAAAATACAGTAAATTTTTTGCCCCCTATCTCTTACAATTGTTTGACTTACTCTTAGAGGGCGGGACTCTCCCGCGCTCTATGGCCGAGGCCTATATAATTGTCCTGTTGAAACCAGGGAAAGACCCCCTGCTCCCCGAGTCTTACCGGCCCATTTCCCTCCTCAATACAGATGTCAAGATACTAGCAAAAATCTTGGCATCTAGATTGAATTCGGTAATCACAACAATAATTCACCCGGACCAGACGGGCTTTATGCCGGGTAAGTCCACTGCCCAAAATTTACGTAGATTGTTCTGTCATCTGCAGAGAAGTGATTTGGTGGGGTCGGATGCGGTGGTGGTGTCTCTTGATGCGGCCAAAGCGTTTGATTCCGTGGAGTGGACGTATCTGTGGGGGGTGCTGGAGAAATTTGCTTTTGGCCCTCGATTTATTAGGTTTATCCAGTTGTTGTATTCCTTACCCATGGCCCGTGTGACGGCCAATGGTTTCACGTCTGAGATTTTTGCGTTGGGGAGGGGCACTCGGCAGGGTTGCCCCTATCTCCTGCGTTGTTTGCAATTGCCGTGGAGCTGTTGGCCGGCCTGTTACGCACTAATAGCAGGGTTAGGGGTGTTGAGGTTGGGGGTCACGTGGATGTAGTGGCGCTATACGCAGATGACATGCTTCTTTTCTTGCAGGACTCTGAAGACTCCTTACAAGCTGTGTTACAGGTAGTGGAGAATTTTGGTGTCTTCTCCGGTCTGCTAATTAACTGGGATAAGTCCCACATTTTTCCCATTTCTGGTCTTCTCCCTGAAAACACACTGGGGGCGCATCCTTTGCAATGGACATTGCGGTTCAAGTATTTAGGCATCTGGATTACTCCTATGGCACGTAGCTATGTGGCACAAAACATCGACCCCATTTTAGTGACATTTAAAGAGAAGGCTCATAGCGGGAAAAAATTACGATGTCTGTCTTGGGTCGGGTTAACTTATTTAAAATGGTGATGCAGCCAAAATTCCTTTATGCCCTACACAACTCTCCAGTCTACCTCCCCAAGAAGATCTTTACTGTTATTGAGGGCGTTCTGTCCTCATTTATATGGGGTGCAGGCCGGTACGAGTCTCTATTAGGACACTATGCAGATCTCAGCTTTCGGGTGGGGCAAGTCTTCCTGATCTCAGACTATACTATGTGGCGGCACAACTGTCCCATCTGAGTGAATGGATTGGGGATTCTCTAGGCCCAACAATGGGGGGTTTTCTGGCTGAGCGGGCGGAGTGATCTCCTGTTTTCTCCCTTTCTCCTCTTCAGCTTCTCCTCTCTGGTCTCTCGGCTTCTGGTTTGCCTACCCTGTTACGTCAAGCCTTGCTTATCTGGCGCTATGCGCACACTTTATATGACTGGGGGGGACACGATACCTGTACTCCGTTGTGGTTCAATAGAGCATACCCTGAGCTATATGAGATGTCATCAGATAATATATGGATTACTAGAGGTGTTATAGTACTGAATCAACTATACCATAATGGAGTGCTAAAATCAATTCAGCAATTGAGAATAGAATTTGACATACCTAACACTGCTTTGTTCCGGTATTTTCGGCTTAGGCATGCTGTGCAGACCCAATTTCCTCACGGCCCACCACTGATTGTTGAATCACCCATTAGGAAGCTGCTTACTTCTCTGAGCCAAAGGGGGAAAATATCTACCATATATGCTGCTTTGAATAATAGAAGTTACCCCGATCTATTGAATAATCTTCGTACTAAATGGGAAACTGATTTGGGACCTTAGTCCCATGAGCAGTGGCTCCAAATTATGGGTTCCTTTAAATACACTACCCCATGTATAAGATATAAGCAAGTTTTTTTCTATATTCTGCACAGGGTGTATCGTACTCCAGTCACTATGCAGAGGGCTGGTCTTAGGGAGGGTTCTAACTGCCCCAGGTGCCGGGCTGCCGATGCCGGATTCTGGCACTTGCTTTGGGATTGCCCTGAGATTTCCCTTTTCTGGCGCAAAGTGTGGTGTGATGTGACCATGACTGCTCCATCCCTCCCTACCTTAGATCCTGGTATATGCCTATTTGGGTTAGATCTTGAGGAAACGCACTCTGTTTTAATGTACAAATATGTCCTGTGTCTCATTACGTTGGCAAAGGTTGTTATCGCTAGGGTTTGGTTCTCAGCTGATGTACCTAGGGTGGAGCAGTGGAGGGCGTTAGTGAATGAGGTAATTCGTCATGAGAGACATATGTATAAGATACGGGGTTCCACCTCTCGATTTACGGAGAAGTGGGATCGCTGGTGTAGCACATGGCTGGGCGGGCCGGTACTGAGCACTTGAGCGATATTCTTGATAATACTGATATTCTTTGTCTTGGAACGATGTGTGAAAAGAATCAACACGCACACCGAAACGTGAACTGAAAATGTCTGTTTATTGATGGCAATTGTTACAGTTAATTTTACTGTTGTTGTTTTGTTCTGTTTATGTGATGCAAAATTCAATAAAAAACACTTGATATAAAAAAAAAATGAGGTCTTTCGGTAATACAGGATTCCCCTGTAAAATGGGGCATTAGGTCTTGGGATTACTGCTCTCTCTCACCCCAGGAAAGCTTCCTCGAGAACTTCAGGAGCCCCAGGCTTTAGTAGAACTCACCCAAGTTCCCAGTATTCCCCCAGGTACCTAGGGACAGTCACTGTTCCCAAGCTAGGCATCTGGTGTCCGCTTCTTGACTTCTGTAAGACAGGTGGCTACGGTGGCTCCCAGGACCACTGGAGTTGGGCTGCATAATTAGTGTCAGCATAACAGCCGCGATGAGAGGGCAGCGCTGAGTGGAGCTTTGTCCCTTGGGGATGGGGGTACTGAAGTCAGGTGATGAAACTCAAACAAGCACTACCACACTAGACATATCTGCAGAGGCTCAAAGGGTCCCTGCGGGATGGATCAGGGGACCTCCACTATGGCGCCGGCAGGCCTAGTGGAGTGCCGTTCCCCCAGGTGTTAATTCTTAAGCATTTTGCTCCTCCCATTGCGAGATTCCCACAATCTACCCCCTTTCCTCCATTGCTGAAGGTTCAGAAACTGCTGGTTTGCTTCTCTCTTGGATTGTTGTAAATTGGAGAGGAGCAGTGATTTATAAGGTATAAGGAATCATTATTTAATTTTTTCCCAGTGCTCTTCCTCCTAGAGGTGAATAAAAACCCTCTCATGGTTTTCATCTACATCTACAAAGAAAGAATTAGCAATACAAAGGAACCACCACCTCCGCCCCCCCCCCCTTTTTTTTCTGTATATGGTCTTTTGTTCTTTGCTCATCCTAGCTGTAACACAGTGGATATATTTTCTGTGTGTGCAGCCTGAATGAACCATGTATGAGCTTGTGTGTAGTAATGGGAGCAGAGCATTTAAATTTCCGCTGTGTTGCCCAGAAAAACATTTATACTGCTTTCTGACCTTCACATTTCACTAATGGCTAAAAACTCACCTTCATGGTCTAAACGTTTATATTTTCTTTCAGGGAATCCAGCAGAATGTCGACAGGTTCTGAATGGCGACAGTCACAATACTGACATTTTCATAATATTGGTAAAATACAGCCTCGGCTAAGAGAAATGCTTTGGAACACCATAATATGCAGAGGGGGGAGTCAGTGTAATAACTGCTGACAGTGGTGGTGTGAGAACAGTGTAGCTAAGCCTACGTTTCTGCAAACTGAAAATGCAGGAGCTTGGATGTTTGCTCTAAGAGGCATCACTACAAGTGCATATGTGGTAGACCTGACCTCTAGTGTTGTGTGTGGAGAGATCATGTAGTGAGATTTGCCAGATTAAGAGGAGAGACCATGAAAAAACTGATCTCCAAACAAGATTTGTCTATGCCATTTAAGTAGAGCCTGTTTTTGGTCTAAAATCATATGAAATATTGATGAAGAGTACTGTATATATACTCTTGATGGAGAGGTGGAGAATATACTCTTATACCATCCAAATGAAGAGGCAGAGAAATTAGCTTTACACCATGCAGATGAAAATGTGAAGAGTAGTCTATATGTTTCAATATATAAGGTGAGATATAGGTTCTGTCTCATTAGGACACCGGACCAACAAAAGTTGTCAATACAGCTTCAATGCGACATGGCATAGATGTTTATTATTCTTTGGAATTCCATGAAAATAATGTGGCACTTTTCTCCCAAGAGTTGATGATTAGAGAAAGCACTGTAATGGGCACTGCTGCTTAATTTGCTGTAAATGTTCATCTACGTCTCGGATGGACGGATTTTGGGACTTGGTTATCTACTCTAAAGGGCGTAAATCTTTTGCGATCTACCAGGTAGAGCCATCTGCGTGTACCGTAGGTGCATGCCTGGCAAAGGTGGGGGGGTATGCACTTATGTGAAGGGTCGTGGGAACCGTTCTGCCAATATTGGAACAGTTGAGAGGTATGCTCTTAGGTCTTTGAGACAAACATAAACTAAGAAAACTTAAATTTTAAACTAATTAAAAAGTCAGCAAGTATGTCATCAGATCTCCCCAACATTTCTTTGTTGGTTCATTACACCTTAGCTGCAGCTGTATATCAGTGACCAGGTGTCCCTGGGACACGGGAGCAGCTATATATCAGGGACCAGGTGTCCCTGAGACAGAGGTGCAGCTATATACCAGAGCTCAAGTGTGCCTGGGACAGGGGTGCAGCTGGGAGACAAGTTGCTGGGACTGACCTGTTAGCAGCTGCTGTTTGTCTCTCTCTCTCTCTCTCTCTTTCGCTCTGACACCATGGCCACCTACTCTGGGTAGAAGTTGAGGGTAGATAGTTGTAATTTTGGACAGTACTTCTAGGGCTCAGCAGCTGCCACTGAAGTTGAGTAGAAAGAGTCGGGCACTCCGGTAGTATAGCATGCATTGCAGCGGGCACCTGGCAAAAGGGATTGTGGTAGCTGGTGAACATGGTGGGCGAGGTCTGCTGCAATGTCCTGAGCCAACAACAATCAGCCTGATTCTTATTGGCTGATACTGGACATCACAGCAAGCTATCAGTCAGGTGTCAGTTGCCATTAAAGATCATAGCTTTGTCCACTCCTGATCTCAATTGTGATTGGCTTGTATGGCATATGCTTTACACTGCTTTCATGTTTGTCAAACCATTACATGGCAGTCATTACCTACAGATGAGGATATCATCATAAGATAATGAATGATAGCTTTATTAATTGCCATTTGCTTTGCTTTCTTATGAGATGAGCATACAGTGCATCCGGATAGTATTCACAGCGCTTCACTTTTTCCACATTTTGTTATGTTACCACCTTACACAAAAATGGAATAAATTCTTTTTTTTTTCCTTCAAAATTCTACACACAATATCCCATAATGACAATGTGAAAAAAAGTAAAAAACTTTTTTGCAAATTGATCAAAAATAAAAAAAACGAAGAAATCACATTTACATAAGTATTCACAGCCTTTGCCATGAAGCTCAAAATTGAGCTCAGGTGCATCCCGTTTCCACTGATCATCCTTGAGATGTTCCTACAGCTTAATTGAAGTCCATCTGTGGTAAATTCAGTTGATTGGACATGATTTGGAAAGGCACACACCTGTCTATATAAGGTCCCACACTTGACAGTGCATGTCTGAGCACACACCAAGCTTGAAGTCAAAGGAATTGTCTGCAGACCTCCGAGACAGAATTGTCTCAAGGCACACATCTGGGGAAGGGTACAAAAAAATATCTGCTGCTTTGAAGGTCCCAATAAGCACAGTGGCCTCCTTCATCCGTAAATGGAAGAAGTTCGGAACGACCAGGACTCTTCCTAGAGCTGGCCGGCTGTCTAAACTGAGCGATTGGGGGAGAAGGGACCTAGTCAGGGATGTAACCAAGAACCAGATGTTCACTCTGTCAGAGCTACAGCATTCCTCTGTGGAGAGAGGAGAACCTTCCAGAAGTACAACCATCTCTGCAGCAATCCACCAATCAGGCCTGTATAGTAGAGTTGCCAGACGGAAGCCACTCCCTAGTAAAGAAGCACATGGCAGCCCGCCTGGAGTTTGCCAAAATGCACCTGGAGAACTTTCAGACCATGAGAAACAAAATTCTCTGGTCTGATGAGGCAAAGCTTGAACTCTTTGGCGTGAATGCAGGCGTCATGTTTGGAGGAAACCAGGCACCGCTCATCACCAGGCCAATACATCCCTATGGTGAAGCATGGTGGTGTCAGCATCATGCTGTGGGGATGTTTTTCAGCGGCAGGAACTGGGAGACTAGCCGGGATAGAGGGAAAGATGAATGCAGCAATGTACAGAGACATCCTGGATGAAACCTGCTCCAGAGTGCTCTTGACATCAGACTGGGGTGAAAGTTCATCTTTCAGCAAGACAACGACCCTAAGCACAGCCAACATGTCACAGGAGTGGTTTCAGGACAACTCTGTGAATGTCCTTGAGTGGCCCAGCCAAAGCCCAGACTTGAATCCGATTGAACATCTCTGGAGAGATCTGAAAATGACTGTGCACCACTGCTTCCCATCCAACCTGATGGAGCTTTAGAGGTGCTGCAAAGAGGAATGGGCGAAACTGCCCAAAGATAGGTATGCCGAGCTTGTGGTATCATATTCAAAAAGACTTGAGGCTGTAATTGCTGCGTGAATACTTATGTGCATGTGAATTCTTAGTTTCTTATTTTTAATAAACTTGCAAAAGTCTCAAAAAACTTTTTTACGTTGTGTGTAGAATTTTGCAGGAAAAAAATAATTTATTCCATTTTGGAATAAGGCTGTAACATAACAAACTGTGGAAAAAGTGAAGCGCTGTAAATACATAAACCATGCACACTACACCAATAATAGTGGAAAACAAGTACTACAACAAGTAGACTTGTTCTGCCTTGCACCAAGAATGAAACTGATTGTATATTTGTTCTTTACTACTTATTGTATACTTTTGTTTGTTATAACATGTTACCGCATATTTAGTTGTAGTAAGGAGTTTATGTTCTACAGCATGTTTATATTATAACTTTTGCGGCATTTTCAATGTTTTGTACTTAATGACACAAACATCTGCTAACAAACTAAATTGATTTAGGGGGTCATTCCGAGTTGTTCGCTCGCTAGCTACTTTTAGCAGCCGTGCAAACGCATAGTCGCCGCCCGCGGTGGAGTGTATTTTCTCTTTGCAAGTGTGGGAACGCTGTTGCAGCCGAGCACAGCAAAAACATTTTGTGCAGTTTCTGAGTAGCTCTGGACTTACTCAGCCCTTGCGATCACTTCAGTCTTTTTGGTGCCGGAATTGACGTCAGACACCCGCCCTGCAAACGCCTGGACATGTCTGTGTTTTCTCAAACACTCCCAAAAAATGGTCAGTTGACACCCATAAACACCCTCTTTCTGTCAATCACCTTGCGTTCGGCTGTGCAAATGGAATCTTCGCTAAATCCATCACCCAGCATCGATCCTCCTTGTACCCGTATGACACACCTGCGCATTGCGGTGCATATGCCGTTTTGCCGTTTTGTTACATGATCGCTGCGCTGCGAAAACCAGAATGACCCCCTTAGTTACTCATGTTTCACCTCGCATATCAAACCAGTAATCACACCAACCTCTTAAAACAATCTTCCTTTGTTTTTAAAGCCCATTATATTGGACTAACATTATATGTACTTATCCTATCATGGAATGTTAACTACATAATTTACTCTGGAAAATGACCACCTAAATTTGATACTTTTGGTATATCTCATTTGTTTAAAGTATTTTGACAGGTTCCTGTGTGCTTTGATTAAATAGTAAAAAACACGAGAAATGTACAGTATGTCCATGCCATGTCAGTTAAGGTTCTGGCAAGACATTAAGCAAGAAACTGATTCCTCATATTGTCTTACTTCATTTTCTCTGCAAAGTATTAATCCAATATTTTTAAAATGTGTGTCTACCTGTTCACTTATCTCCTTTATGGTTTTTTTTAATGGGGGTCATTCCGAGTTGTTCGCTCGCAAGCTGCTTTTAGCAGCTTTGCACACGCTAAGCCGCCGCTTACTGGGAGTGAATCTTAGCTTATCAAAATTGCGAACGAAAGATTAGCAAAATAGCGAATAGACACCTCTTAGCAGTTTCTGAGTAGCTCCACACTTACTCGGCATCTGCGATCAGTTCAGTGCTTGTCGTTCCTGGTTTGACGTCACAAACACACCCAGCGTTCGCCCAGACACTCCTCCGTTTCTCCAGCCACTCCCGCGTTTTTCCCAGAAACGGTAGCGTTTTTTCGCACACACCCATAAAACGGCCTGTTTCCGCCCAGAAACACCCACTTCCTGTCAATCACATTACGATCACCAGAACGAAGAAAAAACCTTGTAATGCCGTGAGTAAAATACCTAACTGCATAGCAAATTTACTTGACGCAGTCGCAATGCGGACATTGCGCATGCACATTAGCGACTAATCGCTCTGTTGCGAGCAAAAAATACAGAGCGAACAACTTGGAATGACCCCCAATGTTCTCATTCTTACATAGCATTTCTTCAGGACAATGAGTGTAAAGTACAAAATCTATCTAGGGTTTAAATTAGCATGCATGTAGTCCCACTATATTATCCTGGATCTTTGTATTTGTATTAGCCATCTTACTGTCCCTAGGTCTCTATCCCAGCCACATTGGACTTATTCCAAAGGGTCGCTTGAGGAGTGATGACTTCATCATGTTCCTAGCAGTCGAGGCTAACAATTACGCTCCCCAACTGAGTTAATCTGTCCCAGTAGCTTGATACAGTGTCCTGAGGAGATCTTTGGGTAAACCAAAGATGGGGTTTGAGGTTCTTATCTGATTTATTTGTGAGTCCAAAATTGTGGACATTTGCCCAGCAAGCGACAGTTGGTCACGTCATACTGGTTTTTCCATATCAACCTAGACTCAGTTGGGGATATGAATCCCAGGACACGTACGGCCTGTGGAAGTCTTAGATTACTGGACTCCCATATGCCCTTTATGAATCTGATTCACATGATAACGCTAAACAATGGTCTAATTACTAGTGATGAGCGGGTTCGGTTTCCGAGAAACCGAACCCCCCCGAACTTCACCCTTTTTACACGGGTCCGAGCCATACTCGGATTCTCCCGTATGGCTCGGTTAACCCGAGCGCGCCCGAACGTCATCATCCCGCTGTCGGATTCTCGCGAGATTTGGATTCTATATAAGCAGCCGCGCGTCGCCGCCATTTTCACACGTGCATTGAGATTGATAGGGAGAGGACGTGGCTGGCGTCCTCTCCGTTTATAATTGTAGAAGAGACAGTTGATTGCTTGTTTTATTACTAATTGTGGGGAGGATTGGGGAGCAGCTGTTAGGACTCGGAGTAGAGTGCAGAGTTTTGCTGATAGTGACCACCAGTTTTTTTTTATCCGTTCTCTGCCTGAAAAAAACGCTCCATACCATATCTGTGCTCAGTGTGCTGCATGATATATCTGTGCTGAGTGCTCACACTGCTTAATTGTGGGGACTGGGGAGCAGCTATAGCAGGAGTACAGTGCACAGTTTTGCTGACAGTGACCACCAGTATACGTTTGTCTGCCTGAAAAACACTCCTGTGGTGGCTTTTTTTATACTAGTTTAGCAGTCTGCTGACAGTGTCCACCAGGTCCATTATACTGTATATAGCAGTATGGTAGGCCACTTCTGTACCTACCTCTGTGTCGTCAGTCACTCGTCATCCATTAATAATAATAAGTATACTATCCATCCATCTACATTGTATACCTGTGGTGGCTTTTTTTCTTTATACTAGTTTAGCAGTTTGCTGACAGTGTCCACCAGGTCCATTATACTGTATATAGCAGTACGGTAGGCCACTGCTGTACCTACCTCTGTGTCGTCACTCGTCGTCCATAAGTATACTATCCATCCATCTACATTGTATACCTGTGGTGCCTTTTTTTCTTTATACTAGTAGTACTAGTTTAGCAGTCTACTGACAGTGTCCACCAGGTCCATTATACTGTATATAGCAGTACGGTAGGCCACTGCTGTACCTACCTCTGTGTCGTCACTCGTCGTCCATAAGTATACTATCCATCCATCTACATTGTATACCTGTGGTGGCTTTTTTTTTATACTAGTAGTACTAGTTTAGCAGTCTGCTGACAGTGTCCACCAGGTCCATTATACTGTATATAGCAGTACGGTAGGCCACTGCTGTACCTACCTCTGTGTCGTCAGTCACTCGTCATCCATTAATAATAATAAGTATACTATCAATCCATCTACATTGTATACCTGTGGTGGCTTTTTTTCTTTATACTAGTTTAGCAGTTTGCTGACAGTGTCCACCAGGTCCATTTATTATACTGTATATAGCAGTACGGTAGGCCACTGCTGTACCTACCTCTGTGTCGTCACTCGTCATCCATAAGTATACTATCCATCCATCTACATTGTATACCTGTGGTGGCTTTTTGTCTTTATACTAGTAGTACTAGTTTAGCAGTCTGCTGACAGTGTCCACCAGGTCCATTATACTGGATATAGCAGTACGGTAGGCCACTGCTGTACCTACCTCTGTGTCGTCACTCGTCGTCCATAAGTATACTATCCATCCATCTACATTGTATACCTGTGGTGCCTTTTAGTTGTGCGCATTAAAATATGGAGAACAAAAATGTGGAGGTTAAAAAAATAGGGAAAGATCAAGATCCACTTCCACCTCGTGCTGAAGCTGCTGCCACTAGTCATGGCCGAGACGATGAAATGCCATCAACGTCGTCTGCCAAGGCCGATGCCCAATGTCATAGTACAGAGCATGTAAAATCCAAAACACAAAAGATCAGTAAAATGACCCAAAAATCTAAATTAAAAGCGTCTGAGGAGAAGCGTAAACTTGCCAATTTGCCATTTACGACACGGAGTGGCAAGGAACGGCTGAGGCCCTGGCCTATGTTCATGGCTAGTGGTTCAGCTTCACATGAGGATGGAAGCACTCATCCTCTCGCTAGAAAAAAGAAAAGACTTAAGCTGGCAAAAGCACAGCAAAGAACTGTGCGTTCTTCGAAATCACAAATCGCCAAGGAGAGTCCAATTGTGTCGGTTGCGATGCCTGACCTTCCCAACACTGGACGGAAAGAGCTCGCACCTTCCACTATTTGCACGCCCCCTGCAAGTGCTGGAAGGAGCATCCACAGTCCAGTTCCTGATAGTCAAATTGAAGATGTCACTGTTGAAGTACACCAGGATGAGGATATGGGTGTTGCTGGCGCTGGGGAGGAAATTGACAAGGAGGATTCTGATGGTGAGGTGGTTTGTTTAAGTCAGGCACCCGGGGAGACGCCTGTTGTCCGTGGGAGGAATATGGCCATTGACATGCCTGGTCAAAATACAAAAAAAATCAGCTCTTCGGTGTGGAATTATTTCAACACAAATGCGGACAACAGGTGTCAAGCCGTGTGTTGCCTTTGTCAAGCTGTAATAAGTAGGGGTAAGGACGTTAACCACCTCGGAACATCCTCCCTTATACGTCACCTGCAGCGCATTCATCATAAGTCAGTGACAAGTTCAAAAACTTTGGGCGACAGCGGAAGCAGTCCACTGACCAGTAAATCCCTTCCTCTTTTAACCAAGCTCCTGCAAACCACACCACCAACTCCCTCAGTGTCAATTTCCTCCTTACCCAGGAAAGCCAATAGTCCTGCAGGCCATGTCACTGGCAAGTCTGACGAGTCCTCTCCTGCCTAAGATTCCTCCGATGCATCCTTGAGTGTAACGCCTACTGCTGCTGGCGCTGCTGTTGTTGCTGCTGGGAGTCGATCGTCATCCCAGAGGGGAAGTCGGAAGACCACTTGTACTACTTCCAGTAAGCAATTGACTGTACAACAGTCCTTTGCGAGGAAGATGAAATATCACAGCAGTCATCCTGCTGCAAAGCGGATAACTGAGGCCTTGGCAGCCTGGGCGGTGAGAAACGTGGTTCCGGTATCCATCGTTAATTCGGAGCCAACTATAGACTTGATTGAGGTACTGTGTCCCCGGTACCAAATACCATCTAGGTTCCATTTCTCTAGGCAGGCGATACCGAAAATGTACACAGACCTCAGAAAAAGACTCACCAGTGTCCTAAAAAATGCAGTTGTACCCAATGTCCACTTAACCACGGACATGTGGACAAGTGGAGCAGGGCAGACTCAGGACTATATGACTGTGACAGCCCACTGGGTAGATGTATTGCCTCCCGCAGCAAGAACAGCAGCGGCGGCACCAGTAGCAGCATCTCGCAAACGCCAACTCGTTCCTAGGCAGGCTACGCTTTGTATCACCGCTTTCCAGAATACGCACACAGCTGAAAACCTCTTACGGCAACTGAGGAAGATCATCGCAGAATGGCTTACCCCAATTGGACTCTCCTGGGGATTTGTGACATCGGACAACGCCAGCAATATTGTGCATGCATTACATCTGGGCAAATTCCAGCACGTCCCATGTTTTGCACATACCTTGAATTTGGTTGTGCAGAATTATTTAAAAAACGACAGGAGCGTGCAAGAGATGCTGTCGGCGGCCCGAAGAATTGCGGGCCACTTTCGGCGTTCAGGCACCGCGTACAGAAGACTGGAGCACCACCAAAAATACCTGAACCTGCCCTGCCATCATCTGAAGCATGAGGTGGTAACGAGGTGGAATTCAACCCTCTATATGCTTCAGAGGATGGAGGAGCAGCAAAAGGCCATTCAAGCCTATACATCTGGCCACGATATAGGCAAAGGAGGTGGAATGCACCTGTCTCAAGCGCAGTGGAGAATGATTTCAACGTTGTGCAAGGTTCTGCAACCCTTTGAACTTGCCACACGTGAAGTCAGTTCAGACACTGCCAGCCTGAGTCAGGTCATTCCCCTCATCAGGGTTTTGCAGAAGAAGCTGGAGACATTGAAGGAGGAGCTAAAACAGAGCGATTCCGCTAGGCATGTGGGACTTGTGGATGGAGCCCTTCATTCGCTTAACCAGGATTCACGGGTGGTCAATCTGTTGAAATCAGAGCACTACATTTTGGCCACCGTGCTCGATCCTAGATTTAAAACCTACGTTGTATCTCTCTTTCCGGCAGACACAAGTCTGCAGAGGTTCAAAGACCTGCTGGTGAGAAAATTGTCAAGTCAAGCGGAACGTGACCCGTCAACAGCTCCTCCTTCACATTCTCCCGCAACTGGGGGTGCGAGGAAAAGGCTAAGAATTCCGAGCCCACCCGCTGGCGGTGATGCAGGGCAGTCTGGAGCGAGTGCTGACATCTGGTCCGGACTGAAGGACCTGGCAAAGATTACTGACATGTCGTCTACTGTCACTGCATATGATTCTCTCACCATTGAAAGAATGGTGGAGGATTATATGAGTGACCGCATCCAAGTAGGCACGTCAGGCAGTCCGTACGTATACTGGCAGGAAAAAGAGGCAATTTGGAGGCCCTTGCAGAAACTGGCTTTATTCTACCTAAGTTGCCCTCCCTCCAGTGTGTACTCCGAAAGAGTGTTTAGTGCAGCCGCTCACCTTGTCAGCAATCGGCGTACGAGGTTACTTCCAGAAAATGTGGAGAAGATGATGTTCATTAAAATGAATTATAATCAATTCCTCCGTGGAGACATTCACCAGCAGCAATTGCCTCCTGAAAGTACACGGGGACCTGAGATGGTGGATTCCAGTGGGGACGAATTAATAATCTGTGAGGAGGGGGATGTACACAGTGAAAGGGGTGATGAATCGGAGGATGAGGAGGAGGTGGACATCTTGCCTCTGTAGAGCCAGTTTGTGCAAGGAGAGATTGATTGCTTCTTTTTTGGTGGGGGCCCAAACCAACCAGTCATTTCAATCACAGTCGTGTGGCAGACCCTGTCACTGAAATGATAGGTTCGTTAAAGTGTGCATGTCCTGTTTATACAACATAAGGGTGGGTGGGAGGGCCCAAGGACAATTCCATCTTGCACCTCTTTTTTCTTTCATTTTTCTTTGCATCATGTGCTGTTTGGGGAGTATTTTTTTGAAGGGCCATCCTGCGTGACACTGCAGTGCCACTCCTAGATGGGCCAGATGTTTGTGTCGGCCACTTGGGTCGCTTATCTTAGTCACACAGCTACCTCATTGCGCCTCTTTTTTTCTTTGATTCATGTGCTGTTTGGGGAGTATTTTTTTGTAGGGCCATCCTGCGTGACACTGCAGTGCCACTCCTAGATGGGCCAGGTGTTTGTGTCGGCCACTTGTGTCGCTTAGCTTAGTCACACAGCGACCTTGGTGCGCCTCTTTTTTTCTTTGCATCATGTGCTGTTTGGGGAGTATTTTTTTGAAGTGCCATCCTGCGTGACACTGCAGTGCCACTCCTAGATGGGCCAGGTGTTTGTGTCGGCCACTTGTGTCGCTTAGCTTAGTCACACAGCGACCTTGGTGCGCCTCTTTTTTTCTTTGCATCATGTGCTGTTTGGGGAGTATTTTTTTGAAGTGCCATCCTGTCTGACACTGCAGTGCCACTCCTAGATGGGCCAGGTGTTTGTGTCGGCCACTTGGGTCGCTTAGCTTAGTCACACAGCTACCTCATTGCGCCTCTTTTTTTCTTTGCATCATGTGCTGTTTGGGGACAATTTTTTTGAAGGGCCATCCTGTCTGACACTGCAGTGCCACTCCTAGATGGGCCAGGTGTTTGTGTCTGCCACTTGGGTCGCTTAGCTTAGCCATCCAGCGACCTCGGTGCAAATTTTAGGACTAAAAATAATATTGTGAGATGTGAGGTGTTCAGAATAGACTGAAAATGAGTGGAAATTATGGTTATTGAGGTTAATAATACTTTGGGATCAAAATGACCCCCAAATTCTATGATTTAAGCTGTTTTTGAGGCTTTTTTGAAAAAAACACCCAAATCCAAAACACACCCGAATCCGACAAAAAATGTTCGGTGAGGTTTTGCCAAAACGCGTCCGAATCCAAAACACGGCCGCGGAACCGAACCCAAAACCAAAACACAAAACCCGAAAAATTTCCGGTGCACATCACTACTAATTACTACTAGTGGTGGTGTTTGTGTGTTCTGCTTATGCTAACATGAATTTCTATTATACAGTGTAAATCATGTTGCTTTATGTTATTTACTATGAGCTAATCCTCATACCATTGGTTCCCAGTTAGTCCCTAATAAGGGTCCAGGTTAGGCCATTTGACCACTTGGACACCACTCTGGGAAGCATCCAAAATTACAGGTGCCCCCAGATATGTTTTATTGTAAGAAGGTGTAATGTTTGGGTTATTTGTGTATTAGGAAAGAAAATAGAATTGTGTCCTGGTGGATAGGAATTTTTTTATTTATGAAAAGATAAGTCATAGCATTTTTGTTTATAAGGCAATGGATGCATATTTCTTAGATGACTGCTAGGTGTATGTCTTGACTTGACTATTCTACAACACAGAATCTGACATTCTGAATTATTTGCCTTGCAGTTAGCCAAAGTGATGACTATTTGTTGCTAACATGTCTCATTCAATAATAATAGCCCATCCATTTGATGTATAACCTTTCTAATATTTAATAAAAAAATCCTTATTGAGGGCAAATTATTTTTATTGTGTTCAGTGGTGAGGGGTCAGCTGAGAATTTCCTAACACGAAACACAGAATTTACCAGAGAAAACACATGAACCCATTAGTCAGTTATGGGGGAGATGTACTAAGCAGTGACAAAAGTGGAGAAGTGAGCCAGTGGAGAAGTTGCCCATGGCAACCAATCAGCTGCTCTGTATACTCATATAGTATGCAAATTATAAATGTTACGTCAATGCTGATTGGTTGCCGTGGGCAACTTCTCCACTGGCTCACATCTCCATTTTTATCACTGCTTAGTACATCTCCTCCTAAATATGCAATGAATGAGATGTAAAGACTACAATTTATCACTTTTAATGATAATATAAACTATTTTGGAAAGTAACATCAATAACCTTTCTATAGCACCCCAGCTTCCCTTCTCATCGCTAGTGTTGATTCTGCCGTCAGCGGGGCCAAGATCAAAATACAATTTATGGTCTCAAATATTTGAAATCAAAGTTTGTTTCTCTTTGAACCTCTGTACTGTATTTTGCCCGTGTTAATTTTCATTTATGAAATCATTCATATACAGCTGTATGCAGGGGCACCTAGAACGTGGGTACAAAGTGGCAGGGCATTTATTACGAACATTATCAAAACATAATTCTATTCCATTATCACACCTAGTGGCGTGAGTATGCACACTTCTTAAGCTGGGTACACACTAGGCGATATGATGCATGAGCGATATCGCCTAGTGTTTTCCCTAAGCTCCCGGGCGGACGATGTATTGTGTACACACTGAACGATATCAATAATGATATCATTCAGCGATATCACCGTGCCGCCGGCCCTAACATGCAGTTTTGGCTGACATATCCCAAATTGACTGCATGCACAGATGATATTACATAGGCTGGCCATATTATCCCTTTAACCTGGGACACTCATGAATTACACAGGTTCTGTGGCTGGCTGGCTACAAGCCTACATTTCACCTGGATTTAAGCAGCCAAAGAACCTGTGTAATTCATGAGTTTCCCAGGTTAAAGGGATAATATGGTCAGCCTATATTACAAATGTTATCACTCAAAAGGGTGAAAATGAGCGCTATCATTTAAAATATTGCGTAGTGTGTACCCAGTTGATATACTGTACCCATAGATCAAATGCTATTGTTTTTGAGCTGAACACATTTTGAGATGAAACCTTCTGTACTATATAACTATACTTTCTATCTGGTCATCTTTTTCTATATATAATCAGAGTGCAAATGCATCACCTCTAAATGCCAACTTTAATGTGGTGGCTATGGTAAACATAACTGGTAGAAGAAGAGAAGCTGAGTATCTTATAGGTGCTGTTAAAAGCTTATCCACTAAATCGTTGGCTCTACCTAATATATGGGCTGAGCTAGATACTGTCATGGAGGAGGACAAAGAAAAATATATTCTGGATATTTAGTAAGTACAAATCTAATTCTCTCTTTGTACTGACAAATCAAACATTCCTTCTTGGTTCCACATTTAAAAGATCAATAACATTGTTTTTGTATAATAATTTTATTAATATATAACTATATATTGTACACATTGTTAAGCAAGGTTTTCAGGGCTATAATAGTGCATTTATCTACTTCTAAATCAAATGGGATTATTGCATACCTTACAGCTTGACCCATTTCACCTGGTATACAATGTCTTTGTTTCTCATTTTCTGCTTCATTTCCTGCTGCAGTATCCTGTGGTGAATTCATTTATTTGAATGGTGATTTCTGTTTGGTCATTGTGTACCAGGGAAATGGGCCATGTTGGAAGTTCTGCTGTAGTACTGTAACAGTAACCAGCTGGAACAGAAAGTGCAAGTGTGTTTAAAGTCTTTGTTTTAGGATTAGACGTGTATGGCTGTTTGAATGCACCTATTTTACTTCCCTGAATCGTGATTTGGTTACATTCATTATTTTGCTGAGAAGGCATCTTCAACTATAGTTTTCCAGGTCAGATGTCTACTTTGGTTCTTCAGAGTGAACTGTTAAGGGTTTTCCATGTACACGACCCATTTATACATGGCTTCTATAGTTTCTGGCTTAAAATACTTTCAATGCCAAACTCTCTGGATCCATTCTATTAGAACAATTGTTGCATGTGTCCAATAACCACATATAAATGTAGTTTTTCCTGGTACAATAGTATTAAGATATCCACAGGTGTAAATTTATGAATAATCTGATAAAATTCTAGAAACACTTTAAAAAGAAAAAGGATGCAGGGGTTCCTCTGCAATTTAGTCTAGACCAGTCAAATGGGAAATTATTCTGGTCGTCAGAAAAGAAAGTGGAGACTAAAGCATTTTTTTTTTAATCATGAAAATGCTGGCCATAAATTGTAAACTGCAGAAATACGTGCATAAATAAAAAATGAAAAAATACTAGTGATCCGTTTTTTTTTGGACATTATAGGGTTTTTTAAAGAGTAATAGCAGAGAATGTACTGTGGTTTTAATTCATGGATCCTGCATTTACTCTGTAAAGAGAGCTTGTGATTCCTCATAAAAGATTAAGTACATTTTGTATGTTTTTACATTTATGAGTTGTTACAGATATGCCTGGTGTTTTTAAATTAAAATGAATAATTGCACCAGGTATGGTGTATTTCCATCCAGTCAAAAATAAGATACTAATTTTCTTTTAGGCATTCTAAAACTCAAGGTAATGCTTGAGACAACTGCTTATACCGTGCACAAGGCCTTTGCCTGTCCATACTTCAAAGACTGGTTAATCATTAAGTTGATGTGAATGATTATTAATGGGTCATGAGAACTGCCTATATTAATCATCAAGTTATTACTATTGTCTTGCAGACCACAACAGGGAATGGCTACAAATGTGCTCTGTAAAATGATCAATACAGTTTTCTGCACTTGCTCTTCTTGAAGTTTTCCATAATTAAACATACATGTCATCTGGCCCTGTTAATGGTATTGTTCAAACACACCATGTGTATATATCCCCCTCCATTTTTGGTTTTGAAAACCCCCTTCTGGAGTTTTTTGCTACATCTTATCACTAAACCTCTCTATAAATTCTTTATGTAGTGGGTCACAAAAGTATTCCTATTTTCTGCAACCACATTTATCATTACAAGTGTAACATAATATAAATGTCGCATTGTCATCACCCTGTTTGTGAGCCTTGGTATATACCCCTTAAGTGTCTTCTATGTGTGCATTTGTACATACAGTAAGTGTTAGTTTAAAAAAAATAGGGATTAAACCACTGAACTAGAGAAACCTGCAGAGCAGCTGTTGCCTCTGATCACCCTAGTAAGTGGCTAGCTTATTGTCCATTTTCTGCTCAGCGGTACAGTGGGGTTCACCATATCAAAGCAAAGTATCTGAGATTGACAGTGTGGTCTTCTTGGATCTTTATCGCCCTCTTTGGTGGCGCCTACCATCTGTTTGCTTATGTCCTTAATAAGCTGGTTTATTTCTCACCTTTTTTTGCTCCCTGAGAGGATCCATTCAATACCTGATCTGTACCAGAAGACTTCTCACTTTTTTCTGGCTTACTTTTTGTACCCTGTGTATCTTGAGACTTTTTTTGTAGTTTTGGACTCTCCTCTTTTTCTTTCCTTTCTTTAGGAGGGTGTTCTGTGACTGGAGATTTTTCTTTTTTGGGTCCTTTTTCTGATTTCTTAATGGAATCATTTGAAATCAGCGGTTTTTCCTCTAACTTTGGTGATGATCTCACATCTGCCTTTGCTGGACTCTTTTCTTCAATTTTGGATGATGCCTTTGTCTCATTCTTTACTACCTGTTTTTCCTCTGCTTTAGCTGTTTTTTTCTCTTCTCCTTTAGCAGGCTCTGCTTTAGCTAGCTTTTGTTCTTCTTTAGCCGGCTTCTTTACTTCTTCTTTAGCAGGCTGCTTATCTTCTGCTTTAGTGGGTTTCTTCTCTTCTACTTTAGTCAGCTTCTTTTCTTCTTCCTTGGCAGGCTGCTTATCTTCTGCTTTAGCTGGTTTTGTCTCTTCTACTTTAGCAGGCTCTGGTTTAGCTGGCTTCTTTTCTTCTTTAGTAGACTGCTTATCCTCTGCTTTAGCTGGTTTCTTCTCTTCTACTTTAGCTGGCTTCTTTTCTTCTTCTGTAGCAGGTTGCTTGTCCTCTGCTTTAGCTGGTTTCTTTTCTTCTACTTTAGCTGGCTTCTTTTCTTCCTTGTCAGGCTGCTTATCTTCTGATTTAGCTGGTTTCTTGTCTTCTACTTTAGTCGGCTTCTTTTCTTTTTCCTTGTCAGACTGCTTATCCTCGGCTTTAGCTGGTTTCTTCTCTTCTACTTTAGCTGGCTTCTTTTCTTCTTCCTTGGCAGGCTGCTTATCCTCGGCTTTAGCTGGTTTCTTCTCTTCTACTGTAGCCGGCTTCTTTTCTTCTTCCTTGGCAGGCTGCTTATCCTCGGCTTTAGCTGGTTTCTTCTCTTCTACTTTAGATGGCTTCTTTTCTTCTTCCTTGGCAGGCTGCTTATCCTCGGCTTTAGCTGGTTTCTTCTCTTCTACTTTTGGCGGCTTCTTTTCTTCTTCCTTGGTAGGCTGCTTACCCTCAGCTTTAGCTGGTTTCTTCTCTTCTACTTTAGGCGGCTTCTTTTCGTCTCCTGTAGCAGGTTGCTTGTCCTCTGCTTTAGCTGGTTTCTTCTCTTCTACTTTAGCTGGCTTCTTTTCTTCCTTGGGAGGCTGCTTATCCTCTTCTTTAGCTGGTTTTTTCTCTTCTACTTTAGCGGGCTTCTTTTCTACTTCTATGGCAGGCTGCTTAACTTCTGCTTTAGCTGGTTTCTTCTCTTCTATTTTAGCTGGTTTGTTTTCTTCTTCTTTTGCAGGCTCTGCTTTAGCCAGCTTTTTCTCTTCTTTAGTCGGCTTCTTTTCCTCTTCTTTAGAAGACTGCTTATCTTCTGCTTTAGCTGGCTTACTTTCTTCTTCTTTAGCAGGCTCTGCTTTAGCCGGCTTCTTTTCTTCTTCTTTAGATGGCTTCTTATCCTCTGCTTTAGCTGGTTTCATTTCTACAACTTTAGCTGGCTTCTTTTCTTCTGCCGTAGCAGGCTGCTTATCCTCTGATTTAGCTGGTTTCTTCTCTTCTACTTTAGCCGGCTTCTTTTCTTCTTCTTTAGAAGGCTGCTTATCTTTAGCTGGCTTCTTTTCCTCCTCTTTCACTGGCTTCTCCTCTGCTTTGATTGATGTTTTTACATCTGGCTTCTTTACTGGCTCATTATTTTTTTCCTTTGATGTCTCGGTTTCTTTTTCTGTGGTGGTTGTTTTTTCTTCCTTATTTTTCCCCTTCTCTTGCTTTTTAGATTTATCTTGCGTATCCTCTTCTTTTTTGTATTCCTCCTCTGGCTTTATTTTATCTTCTTTTTTAGAAGGTTCATTCTTACCTTCTTTGCTGACTGGTTCCTTTACCTCTGTCTTCTCTGCTGCTATTTTTTCATTTTTAGAAGTTTCTTCTTCTTTTACTGGTCCTACTTTCACCTCTTTCTTGAAAGGCTTTTCAACTTTTTCAGTTGGCTCATCATTTTCTTTTTCTTCTACTACCTCTGCCTTTTCTTGTATTTTAACTGGATAACTTTCCTCCTTATTTGTGTCATGCTCTTCGTGTTTGTCAACTACTTTATCTTTCTCTGATTTCTTTAGTAATGCTCCATTCTCAGTCTTTCCTGATTTTGCTTTCTCTTTGTTGGCTGATTCTTTCTCTTTTTTATCATTTATTTCCTTATCTTTTTCTTTAATTCCATGCCCTTTGTCTGTGATCTTAATTTTATCCTCATTTCCTATCTTTATTTGTTCTTTTTCTGCTCCACTGTTCTCTTCATATTCTGTCTCCTTTTTAAATTTACTTTCTTCATTTTCACCTCCCTCTTTTTCTTCTTCTTCCTCATTTTTACCTGCCTCTTTTTCGTTTGCTTCCTCATTTTCAACTTCCGCTATTTTTGTAATATCATTCTCCATTGTTTCCTTGGAGGGTTCTCCAGGTGTCTGCTCTCCTTCTGATTCAGGTCCCTTTTCAGGAGATGTGATCATTTCCTCTTCCTCTGTCACCTCCTCTGTTTGTTTCTCCACAATTACAGTTTCTTTGTCTGCCTTCTCAACAATTTTGATTTTTTCTTCCTTTTTCACCTTAATGTGTCTTGGTGCTGTTGGGATCCTTGGGGTTCTTTCATCAAATGGAAATTGATCAAAACTGGTTCCAATTCGACATTCCTCTCCCTCCAGTAGCTTTCTAGGAAAACATGATATCAAATTTTACAATAAATTTTTATAATTTGATTACCATTATTGGTTATAAAGCTCTATTTTCTTAGTTTCAATCTAAAAACACACAGCGTTGTGAAATAACTGAATGGCCACATTTAGAATTGTGCAGCATTTACTCCATATTGATTGATTACAGAACCTTTTATCAATGGATGGTCTATCATTAGCAGGCTTGTTTGAGACAATAAAATAATTGGTTCTCAATTTATTTCCCTTAATATGTCAGGTATAAGAGGCTCTGCTTCCACATATAGGATACATTTATCATTTATTGTACTGTATGTTACTGTAGTTTTCTATTGTTAGTTTTAAATCTCACCGTGAAGTGTTTTGCTGACTTACTATCTGTTTGAAGTCACAAAGATCTCCTGACTCATTGGGAAATATTTGGCAAGCTGAATGGCACATTGTGTCGCATATCTGTAGCCTGTAAAATGTGAATCTTATTTTCTCTAACGTCCTAGTGGATGCTGGGGACTCCGTAAGGACCATGGGGAATAGACGGGCTCCGCAGGAGACATGGGCACTTTAAGAAAGAATTTAGATTCTGGTGTGCTCTGGCTCCTCCCTCTATGTCCCTCCTCCAGACCTCAGGTTGAATCTGTGCCCGGACGAGCTGGGTGCTGTTCAGTGAGCTCTCCTGAGCTTGCTGTAAGAAAGTATTTTGTTAGGTTTTTTTATTTTCAGGGAGATCTGCTGGCAACAGACTCCCTGCATCGTGGGACAGAGGGGAGAGAAGCAGCCCTACTCTCTGAAGATAGGTCCTGCTTCTTAGGCTACTGGACACCATTAGCTCCAGAGGGATCGTACACAGGATCTCACCCTCGTCGTCCGATCCCAGAGCGGCGCCGCCGTCCCCCTCGCAGAGCCGGAAGACAGAAGCCGGGTGAGCATGAGAAGCAAGAAGACTTCGAAATCGGTGGCAGAAGACTCCGGTCTTCACTGAGGTAGCGCACAGAACTGCAGCTGTGCGCCATTGCTCCCACACACACCTCACATACTCCGGTCACTGTAAGGGTGCAGGGCGCAGGGGGGGGGGGGCGCCCTGGGCAGCAATTGGGACCTCTTTGGCAAAAGTTTAGCATATATACAGTTGGGCACTGTATATGTGTATGAGCCCCCGCCAAAAATTGTACATTGAAAATTGTACATTGAAGCGGGACAGAAGCCCGCCGCTGAGGGGGCGGGGCTTCTTCCTCAGCACTCACCAGCACCATTTTTTCTCCACAGCTCCGCTGGGAGGAAGCTCCCCAGGCTCTCCCCTGCAGATACTCGGTAGAAGAGGGTAAAAAGAGAGGGGGGGGCACATAATTAGGTGCAAAAATCAATATAAACAGCGGCTACTGGGTTAACATTAAGATACTGTGTTATTCCTGGGTTATATAGCACTGGGGTGTGTGCTGGCATACTCTCTCTGTCTCTCCAAAGGGCCTTGTGGGGGAACTGTCTTCAAAAAGAGCATTCCGTGTGTGTGTGTGTGTGTGTGTGTGTGTGTGTGTGTGTGGTGTGTGTGTCGGTACGCTTGTGTCGACATGTTTGATGAGGAAGGCTATGTGGAAACAGAGCGGGAGCAAATGAATGTGGTGTCTCCGCCGACGGCGCCGACACCTGATTGGATGGATATGTGGAAGGTTTTAAATTATAATGTTAATTCCTTGCATAAAAGGTTGGAAAAATCTGAAGACTTAGGACAGTCAGGGTCTCAGCCCGTGCCTGATCCTATGTCGCAGAGGCCGTCAGGGT
Source organism: Pseudophryne corroboree (assembly GCF_028390025.1). Classification (NCBI taxonomy): domain Eukaryota; kingdom Metazoa; phylum Chordata; class Amphibia; order Anura; family Myobatrachidae; genus Pseudophryne; species Pseudophryne corroboree. The sequence continues at coordinate 417,947,785 of NC_086444.1, read as the reverse complement.
CTCAGAAGCGCCCACTATCCAAAATTGTTGACACAGATACCAACATGGATTCTGATTCCAGTGTCGATTACGATGATGCAAAGTTACAGCCAAAATTGGCTAAATCCATCCGTTATATGATTATAGCAATTAAGGATGTGTTGCACATTACAGAGGAAACCCCAGTCCCTGACAAGAGAGTTCATATGTATGGGGAAAAGAGGCAGGAGGTGACCTTTCCCCCTTCACACGAGCTAAATGAGTTATGTGAAAAGGCTTGGGAATCTCCAGATAAAAAACTGCAGATTTCCAAACGGATTCTTATGGCATATCCTATCCCGCCAACGGACAGGTTACGCTGGGAATCCTCCCCTAGGGTGGACAAAGCTTTAACACGCTTATCCAAGAGCGTAGCCCTGCCGTCACAGGATACGGCTACCCTCAAAGATGATGCGGATAGAAAGCAAGAGGGTACCCTGAAGTCCATTTATACACATTCAGGTACCTTACTGAGGCCAGCGATCGCGTCGGCCTGGGTGTGTAGTGCTGTAGCAGAATGGACGGACACCCTGTCTGAGGAACTTGATACCTTAGACAAGGATACTATATTGATGACACTGGGGCATATAAAAGACGCTGTCCTATATATGAGAGATGCTCAAAGAGACATTAGTCTACTGGGTTCTAGAATAAATGCTATGTCGATTTCTGCCAGAAGGGTCCTGTGGACTCGGCAATGGACAGGTGATGCCGACTCAAAAAGGCACATGGAGGTTTTACCTTACAAGGGTGAGGAATTGTTTGGGGAGGGTCTCTCGGACCTGGTCTCCACAGCTACTGCTGGAAAGTCAAATTTTTTGCCATATGTTTCCTCACAACCTAAGAAAGCACCGTATTACCAAATGCAGTCCTTTCGATCACAGAAAAGCAAGAAAGTCCGAGGTGCGTCCTGTCTTGCCAGGGGCAGAGGAAAGAAGCTGCACAACACAGCTAGTTCCCAGGAACAGAAGTCCTCCCTGGCTTCCACAAAATCCACCGCATGACGCTGGGGCTCCACAGGCGGAGCTAGGCCCGGTGGGGGCGCGTCTCTGAAATTTCAGCCACGAGTGGGTTCACTCCCAGTTGGATCCCTGGGCAATAGATATTGTGTCTCAGGGATACAAGCTGGAATTCGAAGAGATGCCCCCTCACCGATACCTCAAATCGGCCCTGCCAGCTTCCCCCCTCGAGAGGGAAACAGTGTTAACTGCAATTCACAAATTATATCTTCAACAGGTGGTGGTCAAGGTTCCCCTCCTTCAACAAGGAAGGGGTTATTATTCGACCATGTTTGTAGTACCGAAACCGGACAGTTCGGTCAGACCCATATTGAATTTAAAATCCCTGCACATATACCTGAAAAAGTTCAAGTTCAAGATGGAATCGCTCAGAGCGGTCATCGCAAGCCTGGAAGGGGGGGGATTTTATGGTGTCTCTGGACATAAGGATGCTTACCTTCATGTCCCCATTTATCCACCTCATCAGGCGTACCTCAGATTTGTGGTACAGGATTGTCATTACCAATTTCAGACGTTGCCGTTTGGCCTCTCCACGGCACCGAGAATATTTACCAAGGTAATGGCGGAAATGATGGTACTCCTGTGGAAGCAAGGGGTCACAATTATCCCATACTTGGACAATCTCCTCATAAAAGCGAGGTCAAGAGAGCAGTTGCTGATCAGCGTAGCACGTTCTCTGGAAGTGTTACGGCAACACGGCTGGATTCTCAATATTCCAAAGTCACAGTTGATTCCTACGACTCGTCTGCCTTTCCTGGGCATGATTCTGGACACAGACCAGAAAAGGGTTTATCTCCCGATAGAGAAAGCTCAGGAACTCATGACACTGGTCAGAAACCTATTAAAACCAAAACAGGAGTGAGTGCATCACTGCACTCGAGTCCTGGGAAAGATGGTGGCATCATACCAGGCCATTCCCTTCGGCAGGTTCCATGCGAGGATCTTTCAATGGGACTTACTGGACAAATGGTCCGGATCACATCTTCAGATGCATCGGTTAATCACTGTCACAACTGAGGGTTTTAGCTGACAGGAGGAAGCCTCAGTTGTAGGGGCTGAGAAGAACTTAAACCGGGGAGGTTTAATCAGACCCCTGGACATGTAAGTGTTAAAAGGAAACCCGAAGGTGTGACCATGACAAACAGGTAAAAGTAAATTAAAAGTTTATTGACAAACTCCGTGTAACAACAGACAGCAAATGATGACAGTGGCAATAAATAATATTCCTGGAACACTTTGACCATGGAAGGTGTAACAGAGCACTGGTAGGTTAAGAACAGCTGTTAAAGTCCTTGATGGAAAAACCTTACCAGGCCTGGCTGTAGTAGTGCAGATAACCAAGGAACATGCCAGTAGATGGAATAGATGAAGTTGGTTACTTGAATCAGCTGTTGTGTTTGCTGGATAGAACCAGCCAGGTGGTAAGACACGGAGTGGATGCTGAGTGGGATCAGCCAGGTGATAAAGTCACTGAGTGAATGCTGGATGGAACCAGCCAGGTAATGAAACACGGAGTGGAAACTGTTAGATGCTAGGGAGCGTGGAAACAGAGGAGTTAAAGGAAGGTTACCGGTGGTAGTGGATAATGCTGATAAGTAGGAATCCGCTGGAACAACACCGGCACTTTAAGGATACTGGAAACTGCTGGAAGCAGATGGGTTAATAGCTGGAAGCTGGATCAGCCACGGAGGACTGCAGAGTCAGGCTGCACCGCAGGATGGTAGGCAGGTGCGGGTCTCTTAGTGGATGCTGGAGACAGGAGCTGGAACCTGGGAAAACAACCACAGGAGAGAGACTGGAACAAGGTATGACAAACAAAGCACTGATGATTTCCTGACCCAGGCACAGGATACTTATACCTGCAGCAATGCAGGCATTGGCTGGGCAATTATGCAGATTTCCAGAGGCAGTGGATTGGTGGAACGGAGACATGTGATTGGATCCAACATGGCTGCGCCCATGTTAGAACTTGGAGGGAAAGCTGGTTTGGAAACCATGTGGAAACATAACAGTAATGGCGGCGCCGGCCGCAGAGGACAGGAGACGCCATACAGGATTCAAACATGGCGCCGCTGTGACAGCATCTCAGCGTGACAGGAGGGATATGCAGAATGTGGACACAGATGAGATCCGGCCTTGGAACGCTGAGCCAGCCTCAGGAGACATCTGAAAGGCAAGTAATGGCGTCCAGATACCCGGATCGTGACAATCACCCTATCTCCCAGGGCCAGGGTGTCTCTCCTGTGGTGGCTGCAGACTGCTCACCTTCTCGAGGGCCGCAGATTCGGCATTCAGGACTGGGTCCTGGTGACCACGGATGCAAGCCTCCGAGGGTGGGGGGCAGTCACACAGGGAAGAAATTTCCAAGGTCTGTGGTCAAGTCAGGAGACTTGCCTTCACATCAACATCCTGGAACTAAGGGCCATATACAACGCCCTACGTCAAGCTGAGACCCTGCTTCGCGACCAACCGGTTCTGATTCAGTCAGACAACATCACCGCAGTGGCTCATGTAAACCGACAAGGCGGCACAAGGAGCAGGGTGGCGATGGTGGAAGCCACCAGAATTCTTCGCTGGGCGGAGAATCACGTAAGTGCACTGTCAGCAGTGTTCATCCCGGGAGTGGACAACTGGGAAGCAGACTTCCTCAGCAGGCACGACCTCCACCCGGGAGAGTGGGGACTTCATCAAGAAGTCTTCACGCAGATTGCAAGTCGTTGGGAACTGCCACAGGTGGACATGATGGCATCCCGCCTCAACAAAAAGCTACCGAGGTATTGCGCCAGGTCAAGAGGCCCTCAGGCGATAGCTGTGGACGCACTGGTGACACCGTGGGTGTTCCAGTCGGTCTATGTATTTCCTCCTCTTCCTCTCATACCCAAGGTGCTGAGAATCATAAGAAAAAGAGGAGTGAGAACAATACTCATTGTTCCGGATTGGCCAAGAAAGACTTGGTATCCAGATCTGCAAGAAATGCTCACAGAGGACCCGTGGCCTCTGCCTCTAAGACAGGACTTGTTGCAACAGGGGCCCTGTCTGTTCCAACACTTACAGCGGCTGCGTTTGACGGCATGGCGGTTGAACGCCGGATCCTAGCAGAAAAAGGCATTCCGGATGAGTTCATTCCTACGCTGATAAAGGCTAGGAAGGACGTGACGGCTCAACATTATCACCGTATATGGCGGAAATGTGTTGTTTGGTGTGAGGCCAGGAATGCCCCTAAGGAGGAATTCCAGCTGGGCCGTTTCCTTCACTTCCTACAGTCGGGAGTGACTTTGGGCCTAAAATTGGGTTCCATTAAGGTCCAGATTTCGGCCGTATCCATTTTCTTTCAAAAAGAACTGGCTTCTCTACCTGAAGTTCAGACGTTTGTAAAGGGAATGCTGCATATTCAACCCCCTTTTGTGCCTCCAGTGGCACCTTGGGATCTTAACGTGGTGTTGAGTTTCCTGAAATCACACTGGTTTGAACCACTCAAAACGGTGGAATTGAAATCTCACGTGGAAGGTGGTCATGCTACTAGCCTTGGCTTCGGCTAGGCGTGTGTCAGAATTGGCGGCTTTGTCACATAAAAGCTCCTATCTGGTTTTCCATGCGGATAGCGCAGAATTGCGGACCCGCCCACAATTTCTGCCGAAAGTGGTTTCATCCTTTCATATAAACCAACCTATTGTGGTGCCTGTGGCTACTAGTGACTTGGAGGATTCCGAGTTACTTTATGTGGTCAGGGCTTTGAAGGTTTATGTAGCCAGAACGGCTAGGGTCAGGAAAACAGAATCTTTGTTTATCCTGTATGCTTCCAACAAGCTTGGGGCGCCTGCTTCAAAGCAAACTATTGCTCGCTGGATCTGTAACTCGATTCAGCAGGCTCATTCTGCGGATGGATTGCCGCTGCCAAAATCAGTTAAGGCCCATTCCACTAGGAAGGTGGGCTCTTCTTGGACGGCTGCCCGAGGGGTCTCGGCATTACAGCTGTGCCGAGCGGCTACTTGGTCAGGTTCAAACACTTTTGCAAAGTTCTATAAGTTTGATACCCTGGCTGAGGAGGACCTTGTGTTTGCTCAATCAGTGCTGCAGAGTCATCCGCACTCTCCCGCCCGTTTGGGAGCTTTGGTATAATCCCCATGGTCCTTACGGAGTCCCCAGCATCCACTAGGACCTTAGAGAAAATAAGATTTTACTTACCGGTAAATCTATTTCTCGTAGTCCGTAGTGGATGCTGGCCGCCTGTCCCAAGTGCAGACTTCTTCTGCAATACTTGTATATAGTTATTGCTGCAACAAGGGTTATGTTATAGTTGCATCAGGGTTGTACTGATGCTCTGTTGTTGTTTATACTGTTGACTGGGTAAGTTTATCACAAGTTATACGGTGTGATTGTTGTGGCTGGTATGTATCTTGCCCTGGATTACCAAAATCCTTTCCTTGTACTGTCAGCTCTTCCGGGCACAGTTTCTCTAACTGAGCTCTGGAGGAGGGACATAGAGGGAGGAGCCAAAGCACACCAGAATCTAAATTCTTTCTTAAAGTGCCCATGTCTCCTGCGGAGCCCGTCTATTCCCCATGGTCCTTACGGAGTCCCCAGCTTCCACTACGGACTACGAGAAATAGATTTACCGGTAAGTAAAATCTTATTTTAGCAGTGTGTGTGAGATATACAGTGCCTATGTGCCCTTTAGACACAGAAATCTGATCACACTACACACCTCAATGTTTGACCATGTTTCCGCCAACCCTGTATGCTTACAACTGATGTTGGCACTTTACTTATTAAACCACACTCATATTAAAAATTGGCAAAAAGTATTACAATTAATAATATGAAAAAAGAGATGCTATATACAAGGGGTGTGCAATAAGTTTCTGGATGCACTAAAAGTATATCTTCTACATGCTGGATGAAGGTCTCCACTGCAGCCCACGCCTTTTGCGCTTGATTTGTGGGAACACAAAGAAGTTGAAGGGGGCAGGTCTGTACTGTATGGCAGATGACCAAGCTTCTGGATTCATTCATGGGCCATACAAATCAACTTTTTCCTGGACTTGTGGATAGATGCATTGTCATGATGGAGAAGGGCAACAAAATTGTGAGTTCTTGAACGGTGCCTAGAAATGTCTTCCAGCACTTATTTCAAGCAATGACTGACGTACCAGTCCCCAGTGAGGGTGTGCTGCTGCACGAGTGGTACGGTAGCTACATGACCAGTCTTCATCACAAAAACAGCCAACATCTATTGACCACGCTGCGCTCATATCGGAACTTCTGTAGTGGCGCACCTTCAACTGGGGTCCACTGGGCCAACTGTTGTTTGATCTGAGCCGAAACTGTAGATCCAGGAAGCATTGCCTGTGACGGTCTCCCAGACAGAGTTTGACCAAATTCCATCAAACATGACCAGCATGTTGAGGTACCAAGTCACCCAATCCTCCTTCTGCTCTCAAGTCAGCTGATGGGGCACCCAAAGAAATTCCTATCTGCTTCTTTAACTGGACCATGGTCATCTTGGTGTCCACCTCAACTATGTCTTGCACGGCAGCAACATTGTCCTCAGTGATGGTGGACACAGGTTGGCCACGGTGCTTCTCCTCTTCCAGGGACCATCTCATGTACTGAAATTCTGCAAACCACTCAAACACAGTGGTTTGAGTTGGTGCTTCGTCCCCAAAAACAGCTTGCATTCAGTCTTAACTCTCCTGCTGTCGCAGACTACTCTTGTAGTCATAGAAGAACAGTGGCATCTGTTGAGTTCCATATCAAGTTTGTGGAAGAAGTGAACACGCTGACTTCTTCAGTGTGCAGTGCTGCTTATATACGGTTCTGTGCCTTGACATTTCACAAGAACTTTAGTCAGAGATTACAGTTCACAAACAGACAGTCAGATTGTGTCTACTCTACCTATGCACTGCCATCCGGAAACTTAATGCATACTCCTTGTAATTGCACGGCAGTCACATCATAACTCAGTTATCCATTTCCATAATCTCTATAAGCTGTCAGAAAAATAACATTTATTATATCTACATTTGTTTAATAAATTACTTAATCCATCACTGACTAATATTTCTAGTATGTTACAGCATTCATCAGTCTCCTTATAGTACAGAACTTGAGTTACCTGTAGGCAGCAATCTCAATGTCCAAGGCCATCTTGACATTCAACAAATCTTGATACTCTCGGATCTGAGAAGCCATTTCCCACTTGGTATTCCTTAGCTCACTGTCCAGCTGCTGCAGGGTTTCCTGGACACAAATATAAGGGGCTTATTACACTGTATGCAGAAATAGACATACACTGCAATTCGGTGCTAGAATTTTTTTTTTATGCTTTGAACTTTACAGATAACTCAGCGAAAGCTATACGTTAAAATAGTTGCCCTGTCAACTTGGGATGGCGCTAACCAGAATTTCCATATGTCAATTATCCCTCTTCTTTGATCCCACTATGGAATCATCCCCACTTACTACAAGGTTAATCTGCTTACATGGCATCAACTTAGTGTAATATAGGGCAACATTGTCGTTCAATTGCGGAAATTGAAGAATGCTTCTCAAATCCAAACTCTGGGACACACAAGGTTTACTAAATCTCCTTTATGAAGTACAGGTGTATTTATTGTGAATGACACATTTTAAATGATTCACTGGTGATTCTGATAATTTCACTTGTGACTCTGTAAGGAGATCTGGAAAACATGCACTTTTAAGCCGATATGTCGCCCAATCCCGCGGATCAGAGCGTGTTGTCAAGTGTGTACCCATGATGTGTGTATCACGTGACTCAGCCCCCTTCAATATGCAAATATCAATTTTCTACAGTAAAAAAAAAAAAAGATAAATGACAATTCAACAATAAACAATAGTAACATACTGACATATAAGAAGACAACATCAGAATCATCAGCATTTCCGGTACTCAGATGATAGGAGGACACCATCCACCTGGTCCACATATTATCAAATTTCAGGAGGGTATTTTGAGTGTGTACACAAATTCTGCATGGCCTACTATTTTGTTGATCAGAGACACCCAGTCACTACAGCGGGGGCCTGAAGGTGGTATGCTATTGCTCCTTTTATTATTGTTCAACGATACTTATTCATTCTAACCCATATATTGTTTGATAATCCTCACTGTTTACAGCACAATGCTCCCATTACCATATTATCTTGTGCCATTACCCATTAATGTGTTATCTGGAATACCACTTCAGTTTAGTTGCTGGACACAGAGAGATCATCTCCCATGCTGTTGCAATCTCTGTTCCTTGTTAATTAATCTCTGCCATGTCCTTGATGGCAGCAGCTTACACACTGGCGTATTTATATTGGGTGCAATGTGTGCAGGGCACACGGGCCCCCAGGGTCTAGGGGGGCCCACACTGCACATCTTGCACACATTTTTTTTTTTCAATATTTCACCAGGAAAATGGCGCAGTGGTCCTGTTTTGGCCCAGTTTTCCCAGCATTTTGCACATGCACAGTAAGGAAATGCGCACTAGACTCTGGGACAGCACTAGAGTTACAACGCTGACGGCTAAAGAGGAGGGGACCAGACGGAGCCTGCACAGGGGCCTCCTATTCTCTAGATACTCCCTTGTGCTTATGACACAACTTCTGCTAATATGGGTATTAAATGTGCTGGCTTTGGGAGTCATTCCGACCCGTTCGCACGCAGCGGTTTATCGCTGCCGTGCGAACGGGTACGGAATGCGCATGCGCGGGGGCCGCAGTGCGCGATGTTGCCAAGCGACAGGGGTCGCCGGGTTACGTCGCGGCTTATGAAGGAAGCGGTCGCAGAGCCGACCGCAAAGAAGATTGACAGGAAGAAGGCGTTCCAGGGCGGATCCGGACCGTTGGCTGCCGTTTACGGGGAGTGGTAAGGAAAACGCAGGCATGTCCAAGGAGAAAGGAGGGCGGATGTCTGACGTCCAAGCCGGCTCCAGCATCGCAGAGATCTTCGCACAGGGTAAGTAGGTATAGGGCTAGTCTTCTTTTGCTTGAAATTATTTTAGCACAAGCGATCGCAGCACTGCTAAGCTAAAATACACTCCCCCATAGGCGTGTACTAGTTGATCGCAGCAGCAGCAAAAAGTTGCTGGCTGCGATCAACTCGGAATGACCACCTTTGTGTACAACATGGAGGCATGATGATGAGGCCAACCACAAATCCTGGGCACACAGCAACTCTGAGGAGAGCAATGTTTCATTATGGTAAATGGTGATGGAGCATTGCGGTTGCCAGCAGCTACCTGTTTTAAAATATTTACAATGACTAATTACACTATCCACTGTTTCTCCCCTTTCCGTCCATACCAAACAGCATGTAGCCACATATTTCACAAAGGCTGTACTCATTTTAGTGGTTGCTTCCGGGTTTCAATAGCCACATACACTTTCCCCCACCGCCAGCTACAATTAATATACTGATACCTTATTTATCATGTTTTCCTCATATGGGCTGGGACATCTTTACCTCCTGATTTTTGCTACACAATATTTAGCGCTTGTTGCAGATGACAGCAATAACTTTTAATCTCAGAACCTTAAGCATGAGAGTTGTTACCTGATACGATGCCATTTCTGCCTGGTGGCGATCCTCCAGATCCATGCATTGTCTTTCCAGGGATTGCTGGGATCCTTTTAAAACCTCTAACTGAGTGATTTGACTCTGCAGCTGATGCCGGTGACTGGTGATTTCTTCTCCGGCAGAGCGTATGGCTTGGGTATTCACTTGGGAGGCCTCATTCAGTTTCTCCAGCTGCACTGTTAATATAAATTAACAAATAGATAATATAGTTTAACAATATGATAAAGGTAATCTCATGTTGGGTTGTGCAACCTTTGCGAGAGAATAGTATTTCAAAGCATATTATCTGTCTGTGGCTATTGGGGCTGACTTTCCCAATATTCATTAAAGAAGAGGAGACCAAGACAGTGGGAGTCTATGGAAGTGATGCTAGACATTGCTGTAATAAAGCTTCATGAAGCTGCAACTCGGAAATACAGTACATAGAGGTCAGGGCAATACTATATTACAGTGACATGACTCCTTATTTACTATGTGCAACTTGAATGGAAAGAAGACATGGAAGACTGAAGGCATGATTCTGAGTCACATGTAGTTCCTCCGTATGTGGACGCATCTAACAAACTTTCCATGCGCAGTAGTGAAAATAAGCATCTGACTTTTCTTTCCATACGTGAAATGGGAGTTTCTGGGTGGCAGGAACACATGGAAGAGAACCATCTTGTGTCATGATAATGTAGCCAGAGTTGTCTCCTATTTGCATTGTTCGTATGCCCAGGGGATACCTTTTTACTGATGGATCTCTTGCAACCAGTATGGGGTAGGTGAAAACGCAGAAACCAGCAATGACGACTCAACTGTAGGTGGAAAAACAGTGGGCAGCGCAATGCGTAGACATGAAGATGTGCGTATAAGTGCATTAACAGTCCATCTGCATTCCGAATGCGACCACTTTTCAATCTGGGAGCCAGACAGAATCAGGCCCATAATAAACAATTTGAAACATATTAAAGAAAAAATATAATATTTGAAATCTCTTACAATGTATCACCTAGTACTGTATAAACGGAATATCACTGCCAACACAATAAACAGGTTATGATGAGCACTGATAGGCTACCTATACAGATTAAAGGCAAGCACAACTTCACCTTCATTTCTTTTATAGTTTTTCTCTACAAGTTAAGGCTACTCCTCCCGATGACATTGGCATAATCACAAGCAACAAATATACACCAAAAAGTATATCAGCCCAACAGAAAATATCGCTGTACAAGAGGTTTAACTGTGAACAAAATGTTAAAAAATAATAAATATAATATAAATTCCTAAAATAATTAGTAGAAGGCAGATGGAATAGGTTCCTAACTATTTTGTTGGAAATACTGATATTTAATTTAAAATTACTTGTGAATATATGTTTTGAACTTTTGCATTAAATCCTCTTTCAGTATCGCAAAACTATAAAAATATATTTATAAAAAAACCACAGAGAGTCAGAAGCGCATCGGATGTTTTCTATAATACTTCAGGCAGGCCTGTAACACATCCAGTGCAGCTCATAAAGTTCCATCCAGTACTGCAATGCGCAGCTGTCAGCTCACGTTTCGTCCAGTACTGCAATGCACAGCTGTCAGGTCTAAGCGCCAGTAAGTAAATTAGCTGAGGCCCACTAGCTAGGGCGCGCAACTTTTTGACCACGGTTGAAACCCACTGCCTGACTTTTTGCTATTCAATTAGAAATCCTTGTTAAATTAATGTAGGATTCAATGGGAGAAACTGCAGCCTTTAGTTCACACCCCCAGACTAGGTGATAACTGCTGTTTGTAAAAATGTCAGGAAATGTGCAGCACCTCAGGTATACACATCACAATGAATAAAAATGCATATAGAGGTATTTCAATAGTAAGAGATTGACAATAAAGATGTTATTTTTCATGTGATTTTCTCTAAATGCAGAGACATGGGTTTAATTATGAGGGACATGTATGTTAAGGTGTTTTAGATTGTAAGCTTGCAAGAGCAGGGACTTCGTTCCTTATGTGCCTTTCCTTTTCTGATTTACACAATCTTATACCTCCTTGCTCCCTTTGATGGCACCTAACCCCGGGTTTTCTATACCTGTCCTATATTGTCTTGTACTGTAAGTGCTGTTTTCTTGTTTGCTCATTTTATTATGTACTGTGTAATGGGCGCTGCGGATCCCTTGTGGCGCCATATAAGTAAAGGATAATAATAATAATAATATTATATTATTATTATTATTATTATTATTATTGATGGAAATGAAAATTGCAGATTGATTTTTTTTTTTTACCTACATTTTCCTACAGTACTTTGAAGTAAACAGTTAGAAATCACAGTTAATGTACACCGAAAATACTATAGATATTTTTGTTTGCTGAAATACATTTACTGAATTTAATTTTCTTCTTTTATTAATAAATTAAGAATTTTACACCTTCTAATGGCTTCTAATACTTTGCTTATGGCCAATATCAGCCATCTACACCTTCCTGCTATCTTATTTTCCTCTTTTTTGGGGGCTCAGTATGATTTCTCCATTCTTTACATCGTTCGCACACTGCAAAGTTAACATGCTATCCTTGAAGAAATGGCAAATTGTGGTTTCTAATTTAGTTGTGCATTCTGTTTTGTTTTATTTGAAAATGTCCCATGATAGGTGCTGAAAATCAAGATCTTCACTTTATTGAACTCACAGCTAATTGAATCTGATCCACTACTGATATGCACAGCTGTCAGCTTATAGTGCTCCGTCCAGTACTGCAATGAGCAGATGTCAGCTCTCCGATCAGTATTGCAATGCATACTGTAGCTGTAAGCTCATAGTTTTCTGTCCATTAATACAATGCACAGCTGTCAGTTTATAGTGCTCTGTCCAGTACTGCAATGAACAGAAGTCAGCTCTACGTCCAGTACGGCAATGAACAGAAGTCAGCTCTGCTTCCAGTACTGCAATGCATACTGTAGCTGTCAGCTCATAGTGTTCTGTCTAGTAATGCAATGCACAGCTGAATAAATGACTATTTAGTATGATTATCATTTGCTGTTTAAATTTGTTGCAATGCAGGAATGTTAAGTATGACTTTATTTGCAGCCAGAGTACCACAGCAGAATTAACTATAGGTAATTCTAGATTAATAAATATAACATACAAATATATAGTGTAATAAATTTACATTAGAATTGATATTTCAATGAAGATCGATAGTTACTTCAAATTTAAAAAAAAATATTAGCAAACATTTCCATTTATCTACATGTATATGATTTAAGATAAGAAACACAGTGTAGTGTATTGCCTATTACTGCACAGTAGAGGAAGGAGGGGAGGGATGTGCATAGACTAATATAGAACCCAACCATGACTCAGGAATTTCATCTACTCAAATGTAACCTCTTCATAGCCAGATGGTAACAAAATATTCTTAAGTCTCTGCTTATTGTTCTTTTCAGAAATAATTTTTCATATCCCAGACAAAATTATGACTGTCCCCAGACAAGCTCATCTGTATTTTACCAGATTTTATGTACTGTGAGCCAGAAATAAGTCTGGCAGTAAACTATAGAGGAGAAACTGTTTTCAGTTCTGGTGAAAAACATTTGAAATCATAATTATTTCTAGTTTGCATCAAGAAGTTTACATTTCTGTACTACTGTATGCTTATTAAATGCCTGCAGTTGTCAAGTGGCCTGTAGTTCAGGCACTTTGCGTACCTGTTCTTTGTGGCAATGATGATAAAAGACCCAGCCAAGTTTTATGTTAGTGTGTGAATTATAATATTTCTAATACCGATTATTTTTTTATTTTTGTATTTTGTTTTTCACCTACACCACTCACCTTGAAACCACTCTTGGGTCTGTAGGTTATTTCTGCCTATGTGGCCTTCCAACTGAGCTCTAATCTCCTTCAAGGCTGATGCCAACTCCAACCCAGATACCTCTTCCAACTGCTGGGTTGTCACTTGGCTCCCTTGTATCTGCCTGAGCATCTCCTCCACATCCTCTTGGTGACCATTGCAAAGGTGAGTTACTTCATCCTGTAGAGCTTGAACCTTCCTTCCGATCTGATCACTCTCTAGGCTGCACTCCTGCATATACTGCCTCAGTGCCCTCTCAGCAGCCAGAGCCTCTCCTTTTAATCTTTCTTCTTCTTGGGCCTTCATCCTCAATAACTCAATATCTTCATTTAGTCGATCCCTTTCCAGCTCCTCCAAACTGTTATCAGAATTGATTTTCAGGATCTGGTGTCGCATGTCCCTGATCTCCCTTCCATATAACTGCCCAATAGCAGAGATACCAGTTTGCTGTTTCCTAAGGGCTGTTGCCTCTTGTTGTAAATTGTGGTTCTGTTCTTCTAGCCTCCGCACCTTATCTATGTAGCCAGCAAACCTTTCATTCAACCCTTGTAAGGCCTCTTTTTCATCCCGTGGCCCATTTGTAGGTTCAGGACTTTCACTGTAAGATGGGGCACTCCGACGACTCCGAGTTTGTGTTTGTAAACTGCTACTGCCACTGTGGGTGAGGGAGACAGAGCTAGACCGAAGGTAGGCATCTCCTGTGGATCTACGATAAGTAACAGGACCCATGGAGCGTTCCAAGTTAAAGCTGAGCATGGTAAAGTAATAGGAACAGATAGGTGGAGGTCAGAGAGAGAATAGGTGGATCAAGTCAGAGAAAAGAAAAATACAATGAAATGGGTAGAGGTAAACAGGCAGAAGGAAATTCAGAGATGACAGCACTTGGTCATGCACAGAAGGAGAATGCTACACAGATGTAAGGAGCTGTCCAGGGTCTGTAAGTGTGATGCAAACACAGTCAAGGAGATGCAGGGCACTGCGGCAGATAGAGGACAGCATCAGCTTTTATACTGCAGCAAACTTCTCAACTCAGCAAAGCAGAGACACCACCCCTGCATCACACTTATCATCTTACACGCTGACTCGTGAGCACAGCATTCCAGATTGACATCAGAGCACATCATCAGCCGTGTGTGCAGCATTGTGCATGCAGAAAGGAAAAAAGATTGCTATTTAGCTAATAAATTCTTTAACATCACATAAAAATATCATCATTACACCGAACTGCAGTGTTTTATGTATAATAAAATGTATGAGTTATCCCACAGTACATGTTATCCCACAGTAGAGAAAAGGTAGTGTGAATGGCTCTGCTAAAACCCAGCATATAGCTCACACTAAATATTTAATTACACTACCTTTTGAAAGTCATGTAGGCAACACAGTAATGATCAATAATTCTTCTCTTAAGCAAGTGGATGACTCCACTAGGTTTAGCACATGCATTGTCAGAAAGGATTTAAAAAAAAAAAATCTTAATTGCACGAATATATATTCAAGACAAGACTGCAATAAAAAAAAAAAATGTCTGCCATCTAGTAATCTCTTATTAAGCATACACTTAAACAGCAGCTCATCTCAGCATTATCCTGTATAGGATACAACATAACACAAGACAGAATAAAGCAATGGGAAGTATGACCTCTATTTGTACTGAGATAGCACAACCTGGTCTCTCAATTAAACTGCAGCTCTATGCTGCACATTGATTATATCACATATTTCCTTTCAAGTACTTCACTACCTTGCCCAGATTTACATTTCCATAAGCCAGTATTGCCGTGCCAGCAACATAGTCCCAACTTCCACAGCATTGGGTAGGAAATGCCGGCAGGATACCCTTCCATGATGTCACATCTATACAAAATAAAAATAAATATATATATTATGTCAGCAATTTCTCCATGCTTGCAGGTATTTGTTTCCCATTACACGGTTGTGTTACTCTCATGACATAGTAACTAAGGTTGAAAAAAGACAATTGTCCATCGAGTTCAACCTATTTGTGGTCTCCTATGCAGTCTTATTATAGGACTGGCTATTTGTATGTTAAGACTAGTTATATTAACTATAAAGCGTGCCTACGCACCATAACCCTGAATATCTTTATCCAATAGGAATTTATCTAACCCATTCTTAAAGGTGTTGACTGAGTCCGCAGTTACTACTCTCCCAAGCAGGGAATTCCAAACACGTATTGTCCTTACTGTGAAAAAACCTGTTCGCCTCAATGTGCGGAAACTCCTCTCCTCTAACCTAAGCAAGTGACCATGTGTCCTCTGTGCTGATCTTATAGAAAACAGGTCCCTCCCAAGCTCTGTGTATTGACCCCTTATATATTTGTAGATGTTGATCGTGTCCCCTCTTAGTCTCCTCTTTTCCAATGTAAACATGCCTAGCCTTGCAAGCCTTTCCTCGTATTCCAGCGTCTCCATGCCCTTGATTAGTTTGGTCGCCCGCCTCTGAAACTTTTCTAGCTCCAGGATATCCTTTTTGTAATATGGTGCCCAAAATTGCACACAGTATTCAAGATGAGGCCTCATAGTGATTTATATAATGGGAGTATAATACTCTCATCCCTTGCATCAATTCCCCGTTTTATGCATGCTAATATCTTATTAGCCTTCTTTGCTGCACTCCTACTTTGGGTACTGCTGCTTAATTTATTATCTATGTGAACCTCTAAGTCTTTTTCCAGTACAGAATCCCCTAATATTACCCCATTTAGTATGTAGGTGTTATTTTTGGTCTTGCCCGCACAGTGCATTACCTTACACTTGTCTGTGTTGAATCTCATTCTCCATTTTGCTGCCCATGCTTCCAG
Organism: Pseudophryne corroboree; assembly: GCF_028390025.1. Classification (NCBI taxonomy): domain Eukaryota; kingdom Metazoa; phylum Chordata; class Amphibia; order Anura; family Myobatrachidae; genus Pseudophryne; species Pseudophryne corroboree. The sequence goes on along the minus strand of NC_086444.1, from coordinate 417,931,516 downwards.
TTTAGTTAAGTCGTTCTGAAGAGACTCAGCATCCCCCTCCGTATTTATAACCTTACACAATTTGGTATCGTCTGCGAAAATTGATACCATGCTCTCTAGACCTACTGTTAGGTCGTTGATGAAAATGTTGAACAAAAGTGGTCCAAGTACAGACCCTTGTGGCACACCACTTAGTACTTTAGTCCAATTTGAAAATGATCCATTGACCACAACGCGCTGTTCCTAATTATCTAACCAGTTACTGACCCAAGTGCATATTGTGCTCCCTAGCCCTATTTCTTGTAGCTTGTAGATAAGATGCATGTGTGGTACAGTGTCGAAAGCTTTGGCAAAGTCTAAAAAGATTATATCCACCTTCTTACCCTGATCCAGGTTCGCACCTACTGTTTCATTAAAGCCAAGTAAGTTGGTCTGACATGATCTGTCCTTCACAAATCCATGTTGGTTCCTTTTAATGACCTGATTTGCTTCAAATGCATATAAAATAATACTAAAGAAAAGGCAACCTGGGGACAATGACCACTGGACTGGAGTAGAATGTAAGGTGCAAAATGTGATATTGAATGTGGACCAGTGGTGCCCCATCTTTACCCAACTACCCAACACAATGTCCGTAGTCATGAAGAAAAGAACACGTAGATACTGTACCAAAGAAAATGTGAAAAAGATTGAAACTCTGCGATGATGACAATGAAATAGCTGTATAACATAAAAATATTTAAATAAAGGAGATACACAATACACACATATCAGAAGGAAAGTTCCTGTAATTCTTGTATGAAAATGTAGACAACTTGAGTTAATTTGCTGAATTAGTTGCAAGGTCCCCAGTCCAAAACATTGTCACTGTGGTACACATGACCTTCATATAGGCTAAATATAATATAGTCCATTTATAATGCCATAAATACAGAGTGTATAGTTTGTTCCTTTTATGGTCATGGTGATTGAGGACTTTATTATAATTATTATTATTTTTATCCTTTATATGGTGCCACAAGATGATAGGACAACTGCAGAGGAAAAAGCATATAGAGGAAAAAGCATATAAGGAAAGAGTTTACAGTCTAAAGGGGGGAGGGTGGTGGGTGGTTAAGTAGACAGACAGGGGTGACACAGAAGGGAGAAACAGTGAGCTCCAAGCAGTGGGTTAGGATGAGAGCTGGAAGGCTTTGCTAAAGAAGTGGGTTCTAAATATTTTAGAGAAATGGATATTCTAATACAGGTAATGAGAAGGGGATGGTTCCAGACGTTACTATCAGGTGTTTGTAACCCACCAAGGAAATTCTTTATAGCTTGAATCTAATGATAACTAGGGACAATCCATGAATGAGCCCATATATGCTATGATCAGTACATAGCATGTTTTACATGTATCCCAATAGTAAAGAAAAAAAAATAGTTATGACTAGAGGAAATATTTTCCTGAAATTAATGTAGTTAGTGTAATGTGTAATAAAGTTGTGAAGCAAAATTATTTGGCCATTAAACTTTCAAGTTGAAACCAGCATGGTCCTTGTGATGTAGCATATAATGGACACTGCTGGGAGAGTAAAGACCCAATTCTCCAGAGAACAATTGTTTAAATCAAGTAGCAGTTTTAATCCAAATAAAGAATAAAGATTCTTTCTCAAATTATCAGTTTCAGGTCTGACAGCATCATGAACAAATATAGATGGCTTGGCAACATGACTATTTTTACATTAAAAATTCTGGCCCATCATTAAATGTAATATTTGGATCAGACTACCATGTCTTTTACTGAAGTCAACAAGAGCTGCATAACAAGCTTCATATAGTGTACAGTATATACAGATAATTGTTGAACTCCAAAAAAAGCAAACCTATTTCTAAGTAGTTATAGTATTTCAGGTGTAGCAAAACTTCAATGGCTTCTGACTCCTGGGTGTTTTCTTTCAGTCCTGAAAGAACATAGAACTTCTGTAATAATTTGAAAAAATCATCAGGGTTTCCAGACACTTTAAAATCTACAGAATTTACTTGAACTCTGGTAAGTAATAAAAATATCATTAGTCAATAGGCATACCTACCAATATGACCCATTCCAGGAGGGACAACGATAGGAACTTATTTGCTTCAGAAAGCTTTGTTAGTCATTTCCTGATATTATACTCTAGATCAGTGGTTCCCAAACTGTGTGCCGTGGCTCCCTGGGGTGCCTCGGGACACTTGCAGGGGTGCCTTGGATTGGTGGTCCTGGACCAATTCAAATTATTTATGGTCAATATAATAGGCCAAACTAGTGCTGGTGGCTGTCAGTCATAAACTATGGGGACAAACAGAAACAGATCTTGTCCCTCACCACATAACTGAACCTAAGGATGACATATAAACACAATTTACTTAATTTAATACTTATTTCTACATATCTCAATAAGAAATTTTTGGCCTAGGGGTACCGCGAAAAAAATTCAGATACTCCAGGGCGCCGTGATTCAAAAAGTTTGGAAACCACTGCTCTAGATCTTAAAATGCCGGTTTTTGGGGGTAATTCAATTTCCAAGTTGATCGTAGCAGGATTTTTGCTAGCAATTGGGCAAAACCATGTGCACTGCAGGGAAGGCAGATATAACATGTGCAGAGAGAGATAGATTTGGGTGTGGTGTTTTCCATCTGCAATCTAATTTGCAGTGTAAAAATAAAGCAGCCAGTATTTACCCTGCACAGAAATAAAATAACCCACCCAAATCTAACTCTTTCTGCACATGTTATATCTGCCTCCCCTGCAGTGCACATGGTTTTGCCCAATTGCTATCAAAAATCCTGCTGCGATCAACTTGGAATTACCCCCTTTGTTTTTTACTTTTAGAAAGAAAAGGTTAACGGGCATAATTAGCTAACATACACATGCTAAAAATAACTCTTATAGTTAATAAGTTTATCTTTGTGTCACATGATAACTTCATTATTAACAGCTTTGTCCACCCTTCCGCCAACAGTAAATCAGGGTAGTTAATTTCATTCCAATTAAAAAATGAACATGATAGCACCTCCATTGTTGATTAGTAAGGACTCAAGTTGTTATCCCACCCATTATATTGAGAATAGTAATCTGTGGGTTTTTATTCAAGAATTAATGAGTAAGGAGGGTTGGTTATTCACTTTTGTTTCTTTCTTATTGTCCACTCTTCCAGACAGGAAGTATATTCAGCCTGTAACAGTCTTGTAAGAAAAATATGACAGGAGTGTAATTCAGTGAAGACGGAGAACAGAAAATACTCAAAGCCGCTGGTGGAGATTGGACAACCACATGGTTTCCTGCCATCGATAAATAAACAAATGATTTACTTTCTCCTCTAAGGTACAGTTGCACAGAGCTTAACTCTGCCCCCGACACTCCTGCAAAGCCCCACCATGGGCTCTGATTGGCCCGTAGTCTTGTGTATACTAAAGCAGGGGTGATCATAGGTGAAACCATCGATGGTTCCCTTGCAGATGGTTTCACACCATCAAGGTTATCCATCAGTGGTACCATCGATGGATAACCCACCAATGGCCATCCCTAGATCCTACAGGCTGAGCTACAGCAGCCGCTGTTTATTTAGCCTCCTGTTCACAAATACTTAAGCATCATGAATGCATCTTCACTCCACCCACTTCCTGACTAAAACCAATCCCTTGCGTCCTGAAGGTATATATGGCTGTAAAGGCCTGATCATTATGATTTGCATTGTAGTCTGGTTTATCTTTTCCACCGATCCAGGATTACTCTGGACAATCCAGAATTCTGGAAGCATGTTAATCTTGGATGGGTGGTGTCCATGAATTTCACTGTTGGGTGACATCACTGTCAGTGATTTAGTTTTATGCTCAATGGGCCACCTACACACGACCTGCAGCTGCACCATTTACTTACACTCTGACACATTAGTTTGTTCTACAGGGCTCCTGTGAGACCAATATTGCTATTGTGACTGATGCAGCTGCATCATGTAGTTTTTGAGGCAGCCATCCATGTGCTGCACTCTCCTTATCCATAATGTTTGGTCATGTTTCATTCTCTTACTCCATTTCTATCTTAATCACCTTAAACCTGCTTTGTCTATTGTTAAAAGTAGTCATTTATGTATATTATATAATTCTGGTTGAGTGGCATTATATAACAAGGATTCACTGTCACTTCACAGTGAAGTCTGGAGCTACTGTCTGAAAGTTTGTGGAGACAGACCTGAGGGACATATAAGGCCGCTATATTTGGTACATCTTCATGCCATATATGTTTTTGCAATGCATACTTTATATAAAGGCCTGTCTGTTGCATCATCTATATCTTTATATACAGTAGATAGATTTTTGTATTATTATTATCATCATCATCATCATCATCTGGTATCCCAAATACATTTATCTTAGATGTTATAGGAAATACAAGTTACCTGATTGCAGTGCGTTGTCAGGAGTTTGCTGGTACACGTGCTTTGGCAGCACTTTTGAGCCTCTCTTTCTAGACAACACAGCAGAGAAGCAAGGATCTCACCCCAGAAACAGACAATAAGCCAGAGTAGATTTAAGCAAAAAGGGTTTTGTATTTATTACTAAGGATTCCACCAAGGATGTTAAGATGAGACACTTCACTTAACTGTTTAAATGAAGTACTATTCTATAGAATATTGCGCATATTTAAATGACAAAATATCACAATTACAGTTGTGATCACTTTCATGTTGTGTTGGTTCCTTACAATAATTAACTTCTTATAGACTATGAGTAACATTATACACACAAACAATTTAGGTGGTTATTTATGTTTTTAGCAAACCAAAAAAGTTAGCAATTGGGCAAAACCATGTTGCACTGCAGGTGGGACAGATGTAACATGTGCAGAGAGAGTTAGATTTGGGTGGGTTATATTGTTTCTGTGCAGGGTAAATACTGGATGCTTTATTTTCACACTGCAATTTAGATTTCAGTTTGAACACACCCCACCCAAATCTAAATCTCTCTGCACATGTTACATCTGCCCCAATTGCTAATTTTTTTGGTTTGCTAACAAAGCTGAATAAGACCCTTGGTTCCTTACAATAATTAGCTTCTTACAGACTATGACTAACTTTATACACATAACTGCAACAGAAGCAAAACTACAGTCCTACTCAATATTTCATAAAGAATTATCCTAAAACTCTTATTGCAATTTACTAATCTCAAGAATGTCCCTTTTTTAGAGTCCCTCTATCTCAAATATCATATCCAGCACATAATATGATATTAAAATTCCTTATTTTGCTTAAAGAGTGATGTTTGAATCATTATATGAACATTGGGGCCCTACAAACAAAATGGAAGACTTTCCTTAAAACAGTATAATTCCTGCGCTCATAAATTAATTAGGTAGTAGAATAATCTGTGTTGCACCAAAGGTGTTTGAGTTTACCTAATTATAGGATGCAACTTCCCCCCCCCAGAAGATGGTCAAAGCATACACTGGAACTCTGGAATTGGTGGAGGCACCGCAAGTCCCAGCCTCTTTTTTCGATTTCTCCAACTTAGCTCTCTGGATCTCACTATGTACCCTGGTTCTCTGGATCTGTCCCTTCGGATCTCTTAAATACAGCATGGCTCTTTGGATATCTCTCTCTCTCTCTATATGTATATAGACTTCTGTTAACAGCTGTCCCCCACGATTGTAGGCTCTCAAGCTATGGAGGGGCACACCCAGACAATCCATTCTCTCTATACACCAGAGGCTTAGCTCTCAGCCCATTCGGAATGTTCTCTACTGTTTGGCATCCCCATGAATCTAATTCTCATGTACCTCATGGGAATTGTAGATGTCTTGCAGCATCGGCTCCTTACAGCTTATAGCAGGGACTATGTCAGCACACAGATTAGGAGGTACCTTGCAGAATGCGGGATATCACATACCCCCTCTCTGAGAAATTTGTGTCTCATGAAATCACACAAAAGTTTTTCTTAGATATAGAGCATCTAATGTTCCTGAAAGAAGCGTATCACTTTTATAAAGAATAACAATCCTACAGCTATTAACATTTGCTTTTGTATTACTCCATGTTTTCTCTTGGAAGCAGTGGTGAATTTCCCATTAGGCACATGCCTAGGGGCGGCACTTGTTTGGGGGTGGCACTTGGATGCTTGTGTTGGTAGCGTCAGCCCAAAATGTGCCAGTAACTGCTAAATATTTCCACTGTACTGCACCATATACCATCTTTAGTGGAGTGTAAACGGGTAGGACATGCACATACTGCCCCTGTAAGGTGTCCTACTTAGTAAATATGTGTATATAACTAAAAATAAAAACATTTCATAGTTAGTGGCTTTTTCTTTATTATTCTATTAAATTGGCTATCAGCAAATGAACAAATAACCAATCAATAAAACTAATAAAATTAGTCAGACAAGGGTTAGCCTCTCCCCTAAATCCGCCCCTACCTGGAAGCCTTTCCTGACTTTCTCAAGGATTTCTGCATCATTAAGGCTTTCTCACTAGAATTTATCTTGTATATTCTTAGTTTAGGAAGTTATATTCTGCTGGCACATTAAATCTGTTCAGTAAAACTACAGTACATGGCTACGTGGAAACAAGATTTTGACTGCTGTTTAGTAGAATGCTGGGGTTTTGTTCAGGAGATCCCAGTCTCTGTGCTAAGGCAGATACTTCCCAAATTGTTTCCATACATTAAACTGTCCTTGACTCTTGTTGGTTGCAAGGAACAATGCTGGAGTCACTGTCATTCATTCTGGGTTGATTCTGCCGCAGTGGCTTTTGGAAAGATAGGCGCTGAATCACACTTTGTAAGAGGTGGTGTACCAGTCTGTCTTGTTCCTCAGTGTCTTGAGTAATTGTTTTCTATAACATCTCAGTTTGTATAGTATACTTCAACACTGCAGTCTGCATCTATTTGCCTTCTTCCACTGGTATGGGGGGTGGTAACTTTCCTGGTGAGGCTACTGATGCTAAAATGTCATAGGGGCTGTATAGAGCAGAGACAGGTCAGAATCAGCTGCATGTTGGTTACCTTGCATTCAAACCAGCAGGACCAGTTACATTGGCGGTATTGCTTTATGGAATCATATTTATGAATATTAATATTTAATATATCATATATGGTATTTAATATATGGATATATTTCAATTAATATGCATTTATCATATATATCTGCAAATATATTATGTCAGGCTTACAAACTAATTGGCTGATACATATATGCAGTCCTTATACATATGACTTATGAAGTTATTAAGTTAAGATTCCTTAAAGAGAGTTCAAGCTTGAATATTACCGCTCTTTTTATATGATTCTTTATTTACAGGCAGATCAAATCGTACAGAATAAGATATACACAGTAGTGATATATATACTAATTATAATTATATATGCTTCCTTCGTTACATAACATAAAACAACATGACATAAGTTTCACAAACAGTTTCAATTGCTAACATAAAATGTATACTTGCAAGTTAAAGATTGCCATCCCAAGAATCATTCCTTCTGCATGTTCTCCATGACTTCTCCTCCTGACTGACTTCCTTCCTTCTCCTTCTTCTTCTCCCTCTCCCTCTTCCTTCTAACTCCTAACTACAAGTCTGGTCCTTTTATCTCATATTTTACCAATTCAAACTATCATATTCTCATAGTTTCCAATGGAATAGGTAATTATAGGTTTGTCAGATTCCAAGGTGTAATAAAACAAACATTGAACTGGGCTGTCGTGTCCTGTTCACGGAGGCATGGTGTCATAAAAGTGTGGTGTCCACACTGCCTTAAGCAAGTATAGTATTGTAAAATCTGGAATGTCTTTTCATCCAAAGTTCTGTTGTATTGACAAGTTTTCCTGGGGTCGGTTACACAATGTTTTATCAATGGATGTGATCTCTTTTCATAGTAGTTAATTTATACTCCCTAGCTTTTAACCTTCACTGGACAATAGACAAACCAGTAGATTCTGATCTACTGTAAGCACACCTGTGAATTCCAATGACCAACAGAGCTCTGTCACATACCTATTATCATTTATGGCCTAATACCTTTTCTCTACAATGACTCTTGATCTTACTGTAACCTCTCTGGCCTTATTTATGACTAGAGCAGAATAAACCTGTTTCCTACACTATTTTTTACCATCTTGCTGTAAAACACAAATATACAGTTAAATATATAAACACATACACAAACCTAATCTCTTAAATCAGCTAAACATTACCTCATACATTCAAACTTATTTCATATCTATTCCTTACTATATATATCCAGTATACTGTCCACTATGGTAACATCGCCTATTTATAATGAATTATATTTTGATTCAGACAATATCCATTGCCCTAATATTATACTAAGTGCAGACAATTACCTATAAGGCAACAGTCGCCCCCTTGTGGCCATGAGAAATTCTTTTGATTGGCCACACATTAAACTAGCGTAATTGCTTCCAAATACATTTCAAAATATTCCTTCAAACATAACTTTCGTTGTAACCATAATATATACCATAAGTGTAATAATAATAACCATTATGATTTTAAAAATCTCTAAAAATTCTTAGCTTACCTAACCTTATTCTACTTTTTAACTAAAGCAGACAAAACTGAGGTTTTTATTCAGTATTCATGAGGAAAACTAATTTCTACAGACATTTGGAATACCATAGCCCAATTGTAGACCTTTTTTCTGTATCTGGATCAGTACGTTTGGACATTTTTGCTGTTCTTGTATGTAGCAATTTACTGGGATAAGACTGTCATCTGCGTGGTTTGCTTGCAATTGGAGATGCCTTGCGTTTGCATTATGGCCTTGCGTTTGCAACATTTGCACCATTACTAGAAGTAGAATTCTTCGTAGCAGCTGCTCCTTTGCTTGCCATTTCGCTGTTTGAGGCAGAGGGCTGTGTACGTCGAGTGCTGTGTCTTGAACATTCAGTACTTGTGACGACCCTCAGTAATAGTAATAGTCTTTATACAGTCTTTAGCAGTTCTGTTTCCTTTGCGTTTATCCAATGCCGCAGTTGTGACCAGTGTCCATATTGCTTTTGCACAAACAGGTTGTGATTTTGAATAGAACAGGCATATATGAAACAGTCTTTTTTTTTTTCTTTCTTTCTTTCTTTCCTTGCTTGTTAATAGTAGGTCTTAATTGTCTTCGGGCAATAGTACCACAAATGGCTGTGAGTAGTACACCTACTCTGTTCTGTATTTCCTCACTGAATAAATTACCATGCAGTCTTAAATCTCCTTATTCTACCTTGTACCTATTTATACATCTCAATCTTACATAAACTTATACCAGTTTAACCCATATAAAGGCGTTTTCTATCCTACCTATATTTTGACTAATAATTATTTAAAATGCTTTTGATGTGTATATAGTAACATCCTATCAATACAATAAATGAATATAATTTTGCTTCAAACGGATATTAAATATCATTTAGGAATGGCTTTAAATATATCTAATTCCATCCAATATTATTTTATATGCAGCCATGTGCATATACAGTGACCCTGTTATGCTACAAATAATTATCTTAGACTTGTGACAGTCTTTATTAAGAGAATTATTCATCCCACTTAATAATCTCGGCCCAATTTGTTATAACGTGGTATACCATCCTGTATTAGATATTTAATTACTTTTGAAGCTTTTACGAAGGAAGCATAGGTAGTATCTATTGTGTAATATATAAAAAAACATAAAATATTTACAAGGTATATATGCAATGATATAAAATATATCTCAGACAAATGTTTACATATATGTGATTAAGGTATATGAAGGGATGAGACAGTTCTGTATAATCACAGTGATGAGATGTGCTGTACACTGTTGTGGGAGTGTACATGTAGTTTGAAAGACAAGTAATGATTACTTGTGATGAAAGGGTTAATGAAAACCTTCCCCTTTCTTGTGAAACTGGAAAACTCCTTGAGGATTTGTCCATATATCAGTCTTTAGGGATGCTATGTAGATTTTGCTGGATAGCAGCGATGAAAGGGTTAATGAAGACCTTTTCCCTTGTAAATTGGAGTCTTTTTGGAGTCTTGCACCATTCTGTATACAGGTTGCCAGGATTACTATGAATCAAACAAAAATACATACAATGACTATCACAGATATTTATACAGTGATTTAACATAGCTTGCTATGCATTCTGTCCTATCTGCTGCATGTTATCAGGTACAGAATTTACAAATGTGTCTTTTAACGATTGAATAACAAACAAACAATTGTTTCTGGCCTGTGCCAATCTTTCCTGTCACATTGTGTGTCAATGACAGCACAATTGTCGCTGCAGATATGATGCAGGTTTAATTTGGAAACTGTGGCTGTTTGAACATCAAAGCAAACAATGGCTTCATTGGATCTAACAAGTAAAGGAATGATACTACCGTATTCACTTGTGACCATACTCCCTTGTGATGCAGCCTGGTCCCAGACTGTCTTTAACCATAGCGTTTGCTGCTTGGTGTGGCTCCTTAGTTTGGAAGAATCTTGGAGCTTCTGAAAAAACCTACTTTTGTGGGGAGAGAAACTTGTTAAACTTTGCCAAATATGTATTGCAGGTCCCAGGGCTTTCTGTCTTTCCACACCTGTAATAAAATGGTTATGGCACCAGGGCATAAAAACATTTTCATCCTGGTGATCCTTTTTGTCATTGTTAATTGGTGTGTGGTTTGCGGAATGACACTCTGCATGTGGTCTCTCTGAGAGCATGCAAACATTTGCACCATCACTAGAAGTCTCTGAGTGCTCTGTGGGGGTTACATAAGTTTGGGAACTTTGTTTGTAAACATGCATTCCTGAATTAATTTCATGGATTTTCCCTTTAAACATGTTTCCAGGTGAATACATTTCAAGGTTTGCAACTCTGGTTGCCATGGGAGTTTTCACCATGGGGAACTTCCCCACCCCTGTGTGCACTGTACTGCTGCTATCAGTGTTTAAATCTGCTGACAATTCACCTTTGCCTAAGGGCATAACAAATTCTTCATTTACATTGGGAACTCTGAGAGTGTATTCAGCAGAATACTCATAATCTGAGTTACAATGATCTTCCCCCTTACTAGACACAGTATAGGGGACATCTCCTATTGCTGCTACCTCCTTTACATTAATGTGCTGTCTGATGATAGACACATCCGGCACATTGCTACTTTCTTCCTTTACCACAGAGGCTGTTCTGCTGGTGGTCTGTGTGACCATAGCAGACTCCATGCGCTGCACATTGATGCAGTCCTGCAACATGTAACTTTCCTTAATTTTAGGATCTTGACTGATTAAGTCATTTCTGACTCCTGTAGACTCTGTGTACAGAGTTTCACATACCTCAACACTATTCCTGTTTGGTGTTTCTATCTCAGCTTGCTTGCTGGATGTTATCTCTTCATCAGAGATCTTGACAATTTGATTACAAACTGTCAGGCTTTTCGCTTCTGCCCCAAACTTTTTCTGTTTATTTTTCTGTTTAAGGGACTTAAATAACGAATGCATTTTTGCATTAATGGTCAGGCACGCCTTACGAAGACGTGAACCTGATTCTTCTTTACATTTCTGTTTGGCTTCTAGAGCCGCAGTTCTGCGCATTTTTCTAAATGCTACAGAAAACTTTTGCATTTTTAACATTTCAATGCTAAATTTATATATTCTTTGTTTTTAGTACTGAAGGTATCCTCTCCTTAAGATTGACCGGTGTCTTAAGGTTAAACTCTAATACCTGGTACATTTATACATTTATTTGGAAATACCCTTTTCCACTGTGCACATTTTCTATTCTAGGCCTTTAAATTCTTTATTCTCATTTGTAACCTATTCCACTGTGATCTTGTATTTTGCCAGCAGGCTTATAGCCTTTGGTGCTGCTTCCTAATAGATATTATGTTAGTTAAAATAACGTATATTGCACTAACACATTTATCCTAGGTTATACAGAATACAAAATTGACATTACACAATGGTAATAAATTTTCATAGATACATCCCCACCGTGATTCTGCAGATTTGGTAGCCAGCTTATAGCATTTGCTACTCCTCATAAATATTATAAATCAGATAATCAGATTCAGTAATAACAAGTCCAATTCGTGGTCGCCAATATTGCTTTATGGAATCATATTTATGAATATTAATATTTAATATATCATATATGGTATTTAATATATGGATATATTTCAATTAATATGCATTTATCATATATATCTGCAAATATATTATGTCAGGCTTACAAACTAATTGGCTGATACATATATGCAGTCCTTATACATATGACTTATGAAGTTATTAAGTTAAGATTCCTTAAAGAGAGTTCAAGCTTGAATATTACCGCTCTTTTTATATGATTCTTTATTTACAGGCAGATCAAATCGTACAGAATAAGATATACACAGTAGTGATATATATACTAATTATAATTATATATGCTTCCTTCGTTACATAACATAAAACAACATGACATAAGTTTCACAAACAGTTTCAATTGCTAACATAAAATGTATACTTGCAAGTTAAAGATTGCCATCCCAAGAATCATTCCTTCTGCATGTTCTCCATGACTTCTCCTCCTGACTGACTTCCTTCCTTCTCCTTCTTCTTCTCCCTCTCCCTCTTCCTTCTAACTCCTAACTACAAGTCTGGTCCTTTTATCTCATATTTTACCAATTCAAACTATCATATTCTCATAGTTTCCAATGGAATAGGTAATTATAGGTTTGTCAGATTCCAAGGTGTAATAAAACAAACATTGAACTGGGCTGTCGTGTCCTGTTCACGGAGGCATGGTGTCATAAAAGTGTGGTGTCCACACTGCCTTAAGCAAGTATAGTATTGTAAAATCTGGAATGTCTTTTCATCCAAAGTTCTGTTGTATTGACAAGTTTTCCTGGGGTCGGTTACACAATGTTTTATCAATGGATGTGATCTCTTTTCATAGTAGTTAATTTATACTCCCTAGCTTTTAACCTTCACTGGACAATAGACAAACCAGTAGATTCTGATCTACTGTAAGCACACCTGTGAATTCCAATGACCAACAGAGCTCTGTCACATACCTATTATCATTTATGGCCTAATACCTTTTCTCTACAATGACTCTTGATCTTACTGTAACCTCTCTGGCCTTATTTATGACTAGAGCAGAATAAACCTGTTTCCTACACTATTTTTTACCATCTTGCTGTAAAACACAAATATACAGTTAAATATATAAACACATACACAAACCTAATCTCTTAAATCAGCTAAACATTACCTCATACATTCAAACTTATTTCATATCTATTCCTTACTATATATATCCAGTATACTGTCCACTATGGTAACATCGCCTATTTATAATGAATTATATTTTGATTCAGACAATATCCATTGCCCTAATATTATACTAAGTGCAGACAATTACCTATAAGGCAACAGCGGCTTCCACATGTCAGATTCTGAAATTGTTTTGGGATCTGTACTGGGACCACATACCAGTACTGGTTAGAAATGCAGTGAAGGAAACTAGGAGGTTGACTAATGCTTCTCCTCATTCAGTACCATCCTCGGGATACTGAGCAGGAATGAGAACAGACTAAATACTAGGCTAAGGATAAGATACGCTGCCTGGCAGATATAGCAATACTAACTGATGCCTGGAACACATGAGAGCAGGAGTCATGTCAATGACATAATGGAATGCGAATTAGCCTGAGTATTACACACTAAGCATATGTGCAATGGGGATGCAGTTAATATACCTGCTGTCAGGATCCCGGCGATCAGAAGAACGACGCCGGAATCTCGACAGCCATCCATGTGCTGCACTCTCCTTATCCATAATGTTTGGTCATGTTTCATTCTCTTACTCCATTTCTATCTTAATCACCTTAAACCTGCTTTGTCTATTGTTAAAAGTAGTCATTTATGTATATTATATAATTCTGGTTGAGTGGCATTATATAACAAGGATTCACTGTCACTTCACAGTGAAGTCTGGAGCTACTGTCTGAAAGTTTGTGGAGACAGACCTGAGGGACATATAAGGCCGCTATATTTGGTACATCTTCATGCCATATATGTTTTTGCAATGCATACTTTATATAAAGGCCTGTCTGTTGCATCATCTATATCTTTATATACAGTAGATAGATTTTTGTATTATTATTATCATCATCATCATCTGGTATCCCAAATACATTTATCTTAGATGTTATAGGAAATACAAGTTACCTGATTGCAGTGCGTTGTCAGGAGTTTGCTGGTACACGTGCTTTGGCAGCACTTTTGAGCCTCTCTTTCTAGACAACACAGCAGAGAAGCAAGGATCTCACCCCAGAAACAGACAATAAGCCAGAGTAGATTTAAGCAAAAAGGGTTTTGTATTTATTACTAAGGATTCCACCAAGGATGTTAAGATGAGACACTTCACTTAACTGTTTAAATGAAGTACTATTCTATAGAATATTGCGCATATTTAAATGACAAAATATCACAATTACAGTTGTGATCACTTTCATGTTGTGTTGGTTCCTTACAATAATTAAGTTCTTATAGACTATGAGTAACATTATACACACAAACAATTTAGGTGGTTATTTATGTTTTTAGCAAACCAAAAAAGTTAGCAATTGGGCAAAACCATGTTGCACTGCAGGTGGGACAGATGTAACATGTGCAGAGAGAGTTAGATTTGGGTGGGTTATATTGTTTCTGTGCAGGGTAAATACTGGATGCTTTATTTTCACACTGCAATTTAGATTTCAGTTTGAACACACCCCACCCAAATCTAAATCTCTCTGCACATGTTACATCTGCCCCAATTGCTAATTTTTTTGGTTTGCTAACAAAGCTGAATAAGACCCTTGGTTCCTTACAATAATTAGCTTCTTACAGACTATGACTAACTTTATACACATAACTGCAACAGAAGCAAAACTACAGTCCTACTCAATATTTCATAAAGAATTATCCTAAAACTCTTATTGCAATTTACTAATCTCAAGAATGTCCCTTTTTTAGAGTCCCTCTATCTCAAATATCATATCCAGCACATAATATGATATTAAAATTCCTTATTTTGCTTAAAGAGTGATGTTTGAATCATTATATGAACATTGGGGCCCTACAAACAAAATGGAAGACTTTCCTTAAAACAGTATAATTCCTGCGCTCATAAATTAATTAGGTAGTAGAATAATCTGTGTTGCACCAAAGGTGTTTGAGTTTACCTAATTATAGGATGCAACTTCCCCCCCAGAAGATGGTCAAAGCATACACTGGAACTCTGGAATTGGTGGAGGCACCGCAAGTCCCAGCCTCTTTTTTCGATTTCTCCAACTTAGCTCTCTGGATCTCACTATGTACCCTGGTTCTCTGGATCTGTCCCTTCGGATCTCTTAAATACAGCATGGCTCTTTGGATATCTCTCTCTCTCTCTATATGTATAATGGGGTATATGCAATAGCGGGCGAAATCGCGGCAATTATCGCCGTTTTTTCAATTCGACCAAATTCGCCAGGTGAATTCCGGAAGGTGGCTTCCGGAATTCACCATATGCAATGAAAAACGGATTCGCCAGAGTCGCGGGCGAAAATCGGCCGATTTTGCGGATTTTACCGCGATTTTAAAAAACGGGGAAAAACCCGAAAAAAAAATGGCGTGGGGTCCCCCCTCCAAAGCATAACCAGCCTCGGGCTCATTGAGCTGGTCCTGGTTCTAAAAATGCGGGGAAAAAATTGACAGGGGATCCCCCGTATTTTTAAAACCAGCACCGGGCTCTGCGCCTGATGCTGGTGCCAAAAATACGGGGGACAAAACGAGTAGGGGTCCCCCGTATTTTTAACACCAGCATCGGGCTCCACTAGCTGGACAGATAATGCCACAGCCGGGGGTCACTTTTATACAGTGCCCTGCGGCCGTGGCATCAAATATCCAACTAGTCACCCCTGGCCGGGGAACCCTGGGGGAATGGGGACCCCTTCAATCAAGGGGTCCCCCCCCCCCAGCCACCCAAGGGCCAGGGGTGAAGCCCGAGGCTGTCCCCCCCCATCCAATGGGCTGCGGATGGGGGGGCTGATAGCCTTTGTGTTCAAAAAAAAAGATATTGTTTTTTCCATTAGTACTACAAGTCCCAGCAAGCCTCCCCTGCAAGCTGGTACTTGGAGAACCACAAGTACCAGCATGCGGGAGAAAAACGGGCCCGCTGGTACCTGTAGTTCTAATGGAAAAAAAATACCCAAATAAAAACAGGACACAGACACCGTCGACAGTAAAACTTTATTACACACTGCCGACACACACATACTTACCTATGTTCACACGCCGACATCGGTCCTCTTCTCCATGTAGAATCCCGGGGTACCTGAAAATAAAAGATCAATTATACTCACCTCAACAGGCTCCAGAGATAAATCCACGGACTTGGCAAAAAAAGAAAGCGCATTTACCCGCACCAAAAACGGACTGAAAGGTGTCCCATGCTGACACATGGAACACCTATCCACGATTAAGATCTGTCAGTGACAGTTGTCACTGACAGGTCTCTAAGCCAATCAGGAAGCGCAACTTCGTTGCGCTAACCTGATTGGCTGATCGCTGTGACAGCGCATCGCACAGCTCCCTCCATTATATTCAATGGTGGGAACTTAGCGGCTAGCGGTGAGGTCACCCGCCGGTCAGCGGTGACCGGCGGGTGACCCCACCGCTAGCCGCTAAGTTCCCACCATTGAAAGTAATGGAGGGAGCTGTGCGAGGCGCTGTCAGAGTACAGACGGCGTCCAGCCAATCAGATGAGCGCCACGGCAGTAGCGCTTCCTGATTGGCTGAAGGGACATCAGTGACAGGAGTCACGTGATGTCCCGGCATTCGGGGAGAGGGGTCCCATGTGTCAGCATGGGACCCCTTTTGGTCCGCAGGTCCGGTTGTTCGTTTTCTTTTTTTGCCAAGTCCGTGGATTTATCTCTGGAGCCTGTTGAGGTGAGTATAATTGATCTTTTATTTTCAGGTACCCCGGGATTCTACATGGAGAAGAGGACCGATGTCGGCGTGTGAACATAGGTAAGTATGTGTGTGTCGGCAGTGTGTAATAAAGTTTTACTGTCGACGGTGTCTGTGTCCTGTTTTTATTTGGGTATTTTTTTTCCATTAGAACTACAGGTACCAGCGGGCCCGTTTTTCTCCCGCATGCTGGTACTTGTGGTTCTCCAAGTACCAGCTTGCAGGGGAGGCTTGCTGGGACTTGTAGTACTAATGGAAAAAACAATATCTTTTTTTTTGAACACAAAGGCTATCAGCCCCCCCATCCGCAGCCCATTGGATGGGGGGGGACAGCCTCGGGCTTCACCCCTGGCCCTTGGGTGGCTGGGGGGGGGGGACCCCTTGATTGAAGGGGTCCCCATTCCCCCAGGGTTCCCCGGCCAGGGGTGACTAGTTGGATATTTGATGCCACGGCCGCAGGGCACTGTATAAAAGTGACCCCCGGCTGTGGCATTATCTGTCCAGCTAGTGGAGCCCGATGCTGGTGTTAAAAATACGGGGGACCCCTACTCGTTTTGTCCCCCGTATTTTTGGCACCAGCATCAGGCGCAGAGCCCGGTGCTGGTTTTAAAAATACGGGGGATCCCCTGTCAATTTTTTCCCCGCATTTTTAGAACCAGGACCAGCTCAATGAGCCCGAGGCTGGTTATGCTTTGGAGGGGGGACCCCACGCCATTTTTTTCCCGGATTTTACCGTTCCAGCAATAAAAAAAATAAAAAAATAAGAATATTATTTTAAAAAATATATAAATAATATTTGTGCCTCCCCCCAAAAAAAAAAAAAAACCTAATCCCTTCTAATATAAATAGATCTGCTATTCCTAAAAAAAAAAAACACAAAAAAAAACATGTTTAAAAATTTTTTATTTGTTTTCACCCTCCAAAGTGTGGCGGAGTGAAAATCGCGAATTTGCTGTCTAAAAGCACTGCAGGCGAATTTCCAAACTTGAATTGAATATGCTGGAGGCGAATTGCAGCATCTGTACCATTGCAGAAAAGGCGAATTCGGAAAAAGGCGAATTGAGAAAAGGCGAATTTTGACGGGCCGTTTTTTTTGCGAAAAATGACTGCACTGCATAGGCGAATTGATTTTTGGAGGCGAAAACGGCCCGGAATTCGCCTATTTTGCCAATTCGCCCGCTATTGCATATACCCCATAGACTTCTGTTAACAGCTGTCCCCCACGATTGTAGGCTCTCAAGCTATGGAGGGGCACACCCAGACAATCCATTCTCTCTATACACCAGAGGCTTAGCTCTCAGCCCATTCGGAATGTTCTCTACTGTTTGGCATCCCCATGAATCTAATTCTCATGTACCTCATGGGAATTGTAGATGTCTTGCAGCATCGGCTCCTTACAGCTTATAGCAGGGACTATGTCAGCACACAGATTAGGAGGTACCTTGCAGAATGCGGGATATCACATACCCCCTCTCTGAGAAATTTGTGTCTCATGAAATCACACAAAAGTTTTTCTTAGATATAGAGCATCTAATGTTCCTGAAAGAAGCGTATCACTTTTATAAAGAATAACAATCCTACAGCTATTAACATTTGCTTTTGTATTACTCCATGTTTTCTCTTGGAAGCAGTGGTGAATTTCCCATTAGGCACATGCCTAGGGGCGGCATTTGTTTGGGGGTGGCACTTGGATGCTTGTGTTGGTAGCGTCAGCCCAAAATGTGCCAGTAACTGCTAAATATTTCCACTGTACTGCACCATATACCATCTTTAGTGGAGTGTAAACGGGTAGGACATGCACATACTGCCCCTGTAAGGTGTCCTACTTAGTAAATATGTGTATATAACTAAAAATAAAAACATTTCATAGTTAGTGGCTTTTTCTTTATTATTCTATTAAATTGGCTATCAGCAAATGAGCAAATAACCAATCAATAAAACTAATAAAATTAGTCAGACAAGGGTTAGCCTCTCCCCTAAATCCGCCCCTACCTGGAAGCTTTTCCTGACTTTCTCAAGGATTTCTGCATCATTAAGGCTTTCTCACTAGAATTTATCTTGTATATTCTTAGTTTAGGAAGTTATATTCTGCTGGCACATTAAATCTGTTCAGTAAAACTACAGTACATGGCTACGTGGAAACAAGATTTTGACTGCTGTTTAGTAGAATGCTGGGGTTTTGTTCAGGAGATCCCAGTCTCTGTGCTAAGGCAGATACTTCCCAAATTGTTTCCATACATTAAACTGTCCTTGACTCTTGTTGGTTGCAAGGAACAATGCTGGAGTCACTGTCATTCATTCTGGGTTGATTCTGCCGCAGTGGCTTTTGGAAAGATAGGCGCTGAATCACACTTTGTAAGAGGTGGTGTACCAGTCTGTCTTGTTCCTCAGTGTCTTGAGTAATTGTTTTCTATAACATCTCAGTTTGTATAGTATACTTCAACACTGCAGTCTGCATCTATTTGCCTTCTTCCACTGGTATGGGGGGTGGTAACTTTCCTGGTGAGGCTACTGATGCTAAAATGTCATAGGGGCTGTATAGAGCAGAGACAGGTCAGAATCAGCTGCATGTTGGTTACCTTGCATTCAAACCAGCAGGACCAGTTACATTGGTGGCTTCCACATGTCAGATTCTGAAATTGTTTTGGGATCTGTACTGGGACCACATACCAGTACTGGTTAGAAATGCAGTGAAGGAAACTAGGAGGTTGACTAATGCTTCTCCTCATTCAGTACCATCCTCGGGATACTGAGCAGGAATGAGAACAGACTAAATACTAGGCTAAGGATAAGATACGCTGCCTGGCAGATATAGCAATACTAACTGATGCCTGGAACACGTGAGAGCAGGAGTCATGTCAATGACATAATGGAATGCGAATTAGCCTGAGTATTACACACTAAGCATATGTGCAATGGGGATGCAGTTAATATACCTGCTGTCAGGATCCCGGCGATCAGAAGAACGACGCCGGAATCTCGACAGCTGGTCAAATGCCAACAGATGGAATCCCAAACATCACAGTTTATTCCCACTCGGTTGATGGGTCCACGCCACCAACAGTCTTGCAAAATTAGGTGGTCTTACAAAATTGTAGTTCTAATTGGTAGAATAGGTATAGAGGTAAGGCCAATGTTTTCTCCACCACATCTGCTGTTTGTTGATGATTGGAGCTACTGCACCTGATATTCCAAGGTAGTCACCTGACCTTGTACTGATCAGGCCTGTTACCGATTTGCTTCCAAGATCAGACAGATTTGGGCATAGCCAGTGAAATATGGCAGCAGTAATATGATTCAAACAAATGAGAGAGCGTGTGGTTTCGGTATTTATACCAAGTAGATAACTTCTGCTGTCCCACTGATCTGCCCCAAATCCTTGTTACAGTTGCATTGCAGGGAACTTGATATCTGGCAGTGGATGAGAGGGTTCTCAAAAAAAAAAAAAAAGAAGGAAGGAAGGAAGAGGGAGAGGGAGAGGGATTGCCCCAATTTCTGCTGTTCACCATCATATAGAATTATGGGGGTAATTCTGAGTTGATCGCAGCAGCAAGTTTGTTGGCAATTGGGCAAAACCATGTGCACTGCAGGGGAGGCAGATATAACATTTGCAGAGAGAGTTAGATTTGGGTGGGTTATATTGTTTCTGTGCAGGGTAAATACTGGCTGCTTTATATTTACACTGCAATTTATATTTCAGTTTGAATACACCTCACCCAAATCTAACTCTCTCTGCACATGTTATATCTGCCCCTCCTGCATTGTACACATGAAAAAGGAAAACATCGAATTGCATACCAAATAGTGCAGTTAGGCATGAGGCACAAAATGGTAAATATAGGTTCCATGTAGGCTAAAGAAATTTACACCAAAGAGAAAAGGAATATGTTGCTAAAATATAGTAGAAAGCCACTATATTAGAGGTTTCTATAATAAAGAAAGCCACAATGGGCTATACGATACCAAGAGAGCAGGTGTGGACCAGCCTGTGCACTGTCTGGCTCCACTAGTTCACAGACGGGCTGTTTCACCACTGTGTGGCTTGTTCACTGTGTACTGATTCTGAGACTGGTTCCCTTATTTATAGCCAGTATGGGTGGGAGGGGCGATGGCAATTACCTGTAATTGAAGAGGACAGGTAGCTCGTTTGCACATTTATGTACACTTCCTGTATCCGAGGGCATCATAGCACTATGAGATGCATCATGTTTCTAAGTAACCAGCGTGTCACATTGCCCTGGTTACCGGGTGTATACCCCATTGCCAAGCAGCAACTTTCGGCTGGTCAGGGCGCGTCACAGAGTTCTGAAATGTGCCATATTGCCGGACACAAGTGCGCCTCCTCGCACTGGTTGCCGGATGTGTCTCTCCGTTGCTAAGTGACGAGGGTCACGTAAATCTCTGCAACATTGATGTGGTTGCATCATCGCGTAGGGGGACGTGTTAAGTTGCTAGGCAACCGGGGCCACGTCGATCTCGACGCTATGCACCGGTCCCTTGGTAGCTACTGGTTGTTTGTTTGTACAGTAATGTAAGTGATTAACGTAGCACTCATGGAGCCTGTTCTTGGCCTTCCTCTGGATGGATTTGGGTGAAAAGTTCGCAGAGTGATAACACTGAGTCCATGAAGACATACTAAAGGGTTGAGGTCCTGATCGGACAACAAACATGGCTGCCAAGCAGTGAAAGGGCTTGGCAGCTTACCATGTATTTGCAAATATATGCAACAAATATCTCTGAATTTCTATTAGCATATAGTTCTCAAGTATTGTTGATTTAACAGTTTCTACTGTGTGTGCATTTGTTAAAGGCATTGTATGGGATCAGCATTTGGAAGGCATGCTGGTAGTAGTGCTACTTGGAGATCCCAGGGGTGGCTCCTAGGTACACGAGCCCTCAATTTAGATATATTTCTGTATGGGTATTTATCATGAGGCCTTACAGTAGACCATTACATGGCCCTAGGTGGGCACTGGTGTCATGCAGTGTAGGAACTGCCGATGATCAGAGAAGCTGTGAAGGGGCTCAGCAGCTTACCATATACTTGCAAATATATGCATCAAATATCTCTGAATTTTTATTACCATATAGGGGTATATGCAATTCTGGCCGAATTGCGTCTTTTTTTCGACCATTTGAGGATTCGACTGTACTCGACATGAATTCGACATATTCAATACAAAACGCATTCGACACTCCCCTTGTCGAATAACGGACCAATCGTCGAGTAGTGGGCATCCTTGATTCGACTTCCCGCCGCTTGGAGCCCTTTATAGGGCTTGTTTGCTGCGTGCTCAGCAGCCATTTTGTGAACCTGCAGAGTGGAGTGGAGGTGCTGCAGAGCTAGCAAATTGGTTGTTTGCTGTGGTATCGTTTGGACACCCAGCAGGCTTTAATCCAGGACGGACAGGAGGATACCTGTTACCCCGGAGGAGAGTCGTTTTTGGAGTGATTTCTACATTTGTAGGTAAGTACCACATGTGGTCTGGCGTTGCATGTATGTGTTTGTGTAGTGGGGGGGTGCCCGAGGTGTACATGTGGCGTTGCTTTGGGGTGTTTGGGGTATGTATATGTGTGCAGGTATGTGTATATAGCTCCTGCTTGTATTGCTGCATGTTTTTTTGGAGTTTTGTGTTTGGGGGTAGTTTTTCAAGTTTTTTTTTCATTCCATAAAATGTTTTTTGGGTCATGCTTTTGCATTGGTGCACCTCCAGCATGTGCAGGGATGCTTTTTGGTTTGTTTGGGGTGATTTTAGACCGTGTCGGTATCCACCATGTGGTCGACAGGTGATGTCGTTTGTTTCCAAAACATGTTTTTTTTGCTCCTATTTTAGCACTGGTGCATTCCTGCACATGCTGGAGGTACTTTTTGGCTTGTTTGGGGTGATTTTCATCGTGTTTGTATCAGCCATGTGGTCGACATGTGATGTCGTTTGTTTCCAAAACATGTTTTTTTGCTCCTATTTTAGCACTGGTGCATCCCTGCACATGCTGGAGGTACTTTTTGGCTTGTTTGGGGTGATTTTCATCGTGTTTGTATCAGCCATGTGGTCGACATGTGATGTCGTTTGTTTCCAAAACATGTTTTTTTGCTCCTACTTTAGCACTGGTTGACCTCCAGCATGTGCAGGGATGCTTTTTGTCTTGTTTGGGGTGATTTTAGAGTGTGTCGGTATCTGCCATGTGGCCGACATGTGTCGTGGTTTGTTCCCAACACATGTTTTTTTTGCTCCTATTTTAGCACTGGTGCATCCCTGCACATGCTGGAGGTAATTTTTGGCTTGTTTGGGCTGACTTTGACTGTGTCGGTATCTGCCATGTGGCCGACATGTGGTGTAGATTGTTTTCAAAACATGTTTTTTGCTCCTACTTTAGCACTGATTCACCTCCAGCATGTGCAGGGATGCTTTTTGTCTTGTTTGGGGTGATTTTAGAGTGTGTCGGTATCTGCCATGTGGCCGACATGTGTCGTTGTTTGTTCCCAAAACATGTTTTTTTGCTCCTATTTTAGCACTGGTGCATCCCTGCACATGCTGGAGGTACTTTTTGGCTTGTTTGGGCTGACATTCACCGTGTCGGTATCTGCCATGTGGCCGACGTGCTGTTGTTTGTTTCCAAAACATGTTTTTTTGCTCCTTTTTTTAACACTGGTTGACCTCCAGCATGTGCAGGGATGCTTGTATGGGGGGTTTGGCTTGTTTGGCTGAGGTTTTTTTCAATTTTTCAATTTTTTTTGTTGTGTTTGTTCCTGCTTGAGCACTGGGGTCCCAGCAGCATGACGTGTGGTTGCATGTAATTATGTAATGTTTGTTAAATTTGTAAAAATATATTTTTTTCTTTTTACAACAAAGATGTCCAAGGACAAGCGGCCCCGATCCCCCCCTTCCCCCCACCCCTCAGAAGAATTTTCTATGCACAGCAATGAGGAGTGGGAGCCGACCCAGTAGGAGGATACGACGGAACAGGCATCCAGTGACCAGCCGCGGTCATCAAGGGACCAAAGACAGAAGCAAAAGAAAAAGAAAAGGCCTAGAAAGGTAAATACTGACAACACCTGCAGACACAATAGCATCCAACTTGACAAACCCTAGTTTGCGCACTGCCATGCACACCTACAGGTATCTTTGCGCACTGCCAGGGATACTGACACACTCACAGGTACATACCGATCTTATTAAATGCATGTTGTTGCTTTTTTATCCCGAAAGGCAAGAAGTCAGCCAGAGGATCAGTCGGAGGAGGAAGCCTCTGGTGAAGATGCAGGACAGAAGAAGCCGCGTGGACCCAGATACACTGAGGCGGAAAACTGTGCCCTAGTGGATGGCGTCGACAGGTTCTACGATGTTCTGTATGGACCAAGGGCACAGACCACAGCAGCTAAGACCAAGCGAAACATCCGGGATGCCATCGCGAGACAAGTCACTGCAGTATCTGGAAACCGCCGGAGCACCAGAAACTGCATGAAGCGGTACAGTGATTGCCGCAGACAGACCAAGAAGAAGATGGGGATTCAGCGCCGACATGAGACAGCTACGGGAGGTGGTCCGGCTCTCAATCTCAAGTGGCTACCCTGGGAGAACGTTATTAAAAGGTGCATGAACCCTGTCATGGTCCAAGGAGTTCGCGGAGGTGTGGACTCTAGCCGTCCTGCTGGCTTTCCCGAGGAGGAAGAACCGCCCAGAAGACGGAAGACGGCGGGAGACAAGCAGTCCAAAAGGAGGCCTGATGGTAAGAATGCATTCAGATGAGCTGCAATAATCGTTTTTTCAATTTTTTTATTTGCTAATGTGTTTGTTCTTTTTCCCCAGACACGCCTGCCCAGAGGACATCACCTGCGCGCAGGACATCGCCAGAGCGCGGACCATCACCTGCGCAGCAGGCATCGGCAGCAGCGCACGGACCATCACCTGCGCAGCAAGCAACAGCAGCGCGCAGATCATCACCTGCGCGCCACACATCGGCAGCGCGCAGAAAGTCACCTGCGCACCAGACATCGTCAGCGCGCAGACCATCACCTGCGCGCCAGACATCAGCGCGCAGAACATAACCTGCGCGCCAGACACCGTCGGCGACCACACCACCAGCTGGGTGCCAAACTACATCTCCTGCGCGCAGGCCATCACCAGCTCGTCATCTCTCCAGGAGCTCTGGGACTGTGACTGAAGACCCATCACCCGAACTGTTTGAGTCAACAGGGTTAACGGACGAGACTTTTCTTGGGTTTGAAGACAGCCGTGCAGACGTATCCAGCCATACCCTTGAAAAGTCTCCAGAATTGAGGACAAGTGAAGCTCCTGTAGCAGGATGGAGATGGATGGAGAAGGTTTTTATTTATTTTTTGTGGGGGAGGGGGGGGGGGGTGTCGCCATTTGTGTATAGTTTATTAACTTTATTTTTTTTTTCTTTTGCAAACAGAGGTGCCACGGACCAGCAGCGGACTTGCGTCGGGGATTGGTTCCTTCTTCAGGCCGGATCTCCTACAGGATTCGTCGGACGACGAGGTGGAAGTGCAGCAGCCCGCTGTTTCTACATCCCTGTGTGAGTAATTATCAAATTGTGAGCCTTCAAACAAATGTATGAATGTGTATACTAATTTCTAATTTTCTTTTCAGCTGCACAAATGCAATTGGTGGCAGACGTACAGGAAGGGCAGGATCCCTCAAATGTTCAGAGAGTACACACCCTGGCAGCAGAGATGACCTCCCGCCAGGATACCTACACGAATGTCGTTGAAACCAGACTGGACGCCATTGAGAAGATAATGGAGAAGATGGCAAACGGTCTGGTTGAAATGCAAAAGGCTCATGCCGACAGCACGGCAGAAACGCAAAAGACCAGACGAGAAGATCACAGGGAGACTATGGACATCCTTCACGTTCTGGCCACATCCATCAACCGGCTGGTGGAGAACACATCATGCCTGGCACACAGCGTTGACAACATGTCGGAGAGCCAACGACTTTTGGCATCCAGCAACCAGATCATCGCAAACACACTGCAGATGATGTACGATAAGCTCCCAGAGCCAGCTCATCAACACGCTGGTGAACCACCACATCCGCCATCACAAGCCACACGGACGTCTCCTTCCCTTCCTCCACCACCATCCTGGTATGGACGGTCACAGCTGTACCAAGGATATACAGGGATGTACCACACCCACCAGATGCCTCCACCACCAACACCGGCCGCATCATCTACACCCACACGGCCACAGAGGCCAAGTCAACGCACTCCACAGCCGCCCAGGGCATCGACGCCCCATCAGGAGGAAGAAGAGGATCCGGACGGACAACCACCATAAGCCCGGTCGTATTGTTTTATTATTTACTCTTATGTTTCATGTTTCCCTTTCTCCCCCTCCCATTAGTTTGTTTTTTTTCTTAATGTTTTATGTTTGTGTTGGGCTCCCCCACTCTCGACTGGATACTACCAAGGAGCTTTATGTCTAGGCATACATGCGCGTGTGGTTACTGATGAAAGCTCCTTGTGGCTACATGTATGATGGGCCAAAGAGCTATTCTGATACCACTTTTTTATTTTTAAAAACAAACTCCTTTTTGTATTGGTGTAAAATAGGCTTTCACTGTTGTGTGAATTTACTATTCACTAGTGTATATTTTTGGCTTCTTCATAGGATTGGGTGGAAAATTGAAGTGGACGGCGTAGTTCATGTTGTGCGTACCAAGGTGAGTAAAGCCATGTTTCAATGTATATATTCAAGACACTTTGGACCGCCTGCCCTTGGGGAACAACACAGTCCAGCAATGGGTCATGCTGGGCTGGGTGGTTCCACAAGTGCAGGCGTGTCAAAGTGCTGACCACTGACACCACTCTGACACTTTGGACCGCCTGCCCTTGGGGAACAACACAGTCCAGCAATGGGTCATGCTGGGCTGGGTGGTTCTACAAGTGCAGGCGTGTCAAAGTGCTGACCACTGACACCACTCTGACACTTTGGACCGCCTGACCCTGGGAACAACACAGTCCAGCAATGGGTCATGCTGGATTGTGTGCTTCCACAAATGTTCTTGGGAAAGGAATGAACATGACATCATTAGTGTCTTTACTTAATATGGATTTTTTTTTCCACAGATATCTACACAACAAAAGAATGTAAAGAAGAACAAACACTACTTTTTTTGTTTTATTACATTTTATTTTTTATTCCAAAATTAAATACAATTATATTTCTTCAATAAATTTTTAAAATGAGAAGTTTTGTGTGTTTTTCTTTAAATTATTAGTAAATAAAATGTAATATATGAGATGCAATGGTATTGTGTTAGGTCGCCCATGGTACAGCAGGGGAACTGTCGTGTCCCTTTTCATCATGGATGATTCAAGCAAATCGGGAAGGATACTCCGCAAGACCTGTGGAAGAGAATAGTATGGGGTTCCAGGTATTGGTAATAGTGTCACCCTTCTAGGAAAAGACAAGGTACAAGCAACACTTTGACACAAGCAGGTTACAGCGGCCTTTGTCCCAAATGCAACCCTCCGCCACTTGAGAAACTACACATCCAAGCATTCCCTGACACAGTGTAAGCATTGGTGTATCAGGGCATGATTGGATGTGCAGTTTTGCAAATGCCGGAGGGATGCACCTTAGACATGCCAGGGTTACTTGGACAAGAGGGAGTTTTGGGCAATACATCTCATCTGAGGGGGGGTTGTCTGCTACATGGCGGAGGTTCAGGTCCACATCACAAGTAGGTCGCCCATGGTACATCAGGGGAACTGTCGTGTCTCTTCACATCCACGCAACTCGGGAAGGATACTCCGCAAGACCTGTGGAAGAGAATAGTATGAGGTTCCAGGTATTGGTAATAGTGTCACCCTGGTATGGAAAAGACGAGGTACAAGCAACACTTTGACACAAACAGGTTACAGCGGCCTTTGTCCCAAATGCAACCCTCCGCCACTTGAGAAACTACACATCCAAGCATGCCCTGACACAGCGTAAGCATTGGTGTATCAGGGCATGATTGGAAGTGCAGTTTTGCAAATCCCGGAGGGATGCACCTTAGACATGCCGGGGTTACTTGGACAAGAGGGAGTTTTGGGCAATACATCTCACCTGAGGGGGGTTGTCTGCTACATGGCGGAGGTTCAGTTCCACATCACAAGTAGGTCGCCCATGGTACATCAGGGGAACTGTTGTGTCTCTTCACATCCATGCAACTTGGGAAGGATACTCCGCAAGACCTGTGGAAGAGAATAGTATGAGGTTCCAGGTATTGGTAATAGTGTCACCCTTCTAGGAAAAGACAAGGTACAAGCAACACTTTGACACAAGCAGGTTACAGCGGCCTTTGTCCCAAATGCAACCCTCCGCCACTTGAGAAACTACACATCCAAGCATGCCCTGACACAGCGTAAGCATTGGTGTATCAGGGCATGATTGGATGTGCAGTTTTGCAAATGCCGTAGGGATGCACCTTAGACATGCCGGGGTTACTTGGACAAGAGGGAGTTTTGGGCAATACATCTCACCTGAGGGGGGTTGTCTGCTACATGGTGGAGGTTCAGGTCCACATCACAAGTTGGTCGCCCATGGTACAGCAGGGGAACTGTCGTGTCTCTTCACATCCACGTTGGTTACCGCAACTTGGGAAGGATACTCCGCAAGACCTGTGGAAGAGAATATTATGAGGTTCCAGATATTGGTAATAGTGTCACCCTTCTAGGAAAAGACAAGGTACAAGCAACACTTTGACACAAGCAGGTTACAGCGGCCTTTGTCCCAAATGCAACCCTCCGGCACTTGAGAAACTACACATCCAAGCATGCCCTGACACAGCGTAAGCATTGGTGTATCAGGGCATGATTGGATGTGCAGTTTTGCAAATGCCGGAGGGATGCACCTTAGACATGCCGGGGTTACTTGGACAAGAGGGAGTTTTGGGCAATACATCTCACCTGAGGGGGGTTGTCTGCTACATGGCGGAGGTTCAGGTCCACATCACAAGTTGGTCGCCCATGGTACAGCAGGGGAACTGTTGTGTCTCTTCACATCCATGCAACTTGGGAAGGATACTCCGCAAGACCTGTGGAAGAGAATAGTATGAGGTTCCAGATATTGGTAATAGTGTCACCCTTCTCGGAAAAGACAAGGTACAAGCAACACTTTGACACAAGCAGGTTACAGCAGCCTTTGTCCCAAATGCAACCCTCCGGCACTTGAGAAACTACACATCCAAGCATTCCCTGACACAGCGTAAGCATTGGTGTATCAGGGCATGATTGGATGTGCAGTTTTGCAAATGCCGGAGGGATGCACCTTAGACATACCGGGGTTACTTGGACAAGAGGGAGTTTTGGGCAATACATCTCACCTGAGGGGGGTTGTCTGCTACATGGCGGAGGTTCAGGTCCACATCACAAGTTGGTCGCCCATGGTACAGCAGGGGAACTGTTGTGTCTCTTCACATCCATGCAACTTGGGAAGGATACTCCGCAAGACCTGTGGAAGAGAATAGTATGAGGTTCCAGATATTGGTAATAGTGTCACCCTTCTCGGAAAAGACAAGGTACAAGCAACACTTTGACACAAGCAGGTTACAGCGGCCTTTGTCCCAAATGTAACCCTCCAGCACTTGAGAAACTACACATCCAAGCATGCCCTGACACTGCGTAAGCATTGGTGTTTCAGGGCATGATTGGATGTGCAGTTTTGCAAATGCCGGAGGGATGCACCTTAGACATGCCGGGGTTACTTGGACAAGAGAAAGTTTTGGGCAATACATCTCACCTGAGGGGTGTTGTCTGCTACATGGCGGAGGTTCAGATCCACATCACAAGTAGGTTGCCCATGGTAGAGTGGGATAAACGGGTCCAATATTTGCGGCAACCCAACAACAGGAAAAAACAGGGGGTAACAGGTCGTCAACAGGACGAAACTTAGAAAACGGTGCTGGGAAGGTGCGTAAAACTCTGAAATACATAAATAAACATTTTTTTTTTAAATATTACAATCTCAGTTTACACGATAATACAAATGTTACAAGTATACTCACAGGCAGTGGAAAAAAAGCTTTGGATCAATGTCCGTCGGGAATCATCTCCTTCGTCCATACCCACCGGTAGAGCAGAAGAACGGTTCCCGCGTCGGAAAGCACTGCGACGAAGAGTCACCGGCTAACGGTTTGCGACACATATGTTGTGTAAAATACAACATGCATTTACAATGCCGCAAACCTTCGCCGGTGAGTACAAAAGAGCACCACCGGAAGTGTCTAAACATCTAAACCGGCTTTTAAGTACACCGAAGGCACGCTCAATTACTCCCCTCGATGCTTTGTGTGTCTCTTGGTAACGTTTTTCTGCTCTACCAACAGGATTAGACAATGGGGTCAAGAGCCACGATTTGTTGGGATAACCCGCATCGCCTATGGAAATAAAAAAAATGGTGGGTAATATAAAAAATAAAAATAAAAAATAAAATAAAAACAATTAAAATAAATACCTAACAGCCAGCCACCCGGCATGTTTCCTGTTTCGAAATTGTCAAACAGCGATGACTGACTTAGGATGAAGGAGTCGTGAGACGATCCAGGAAATCCCACAAAAATATTCAAAACTTTCATGTTGACATCACAGACCGCCTGTATATTCATGGAATGGAAGTGTTTTCAGTTCCGAAAACATTCTTCCGAATTCCGTGGCGGTCTGATCTGCACGTGGGTACAGTCAATCGCACCCAGAACATTGGGAAAATTGTGTTTGGTGAAAAAGCCTAATTTGATCTCACGACATCTGCTGTCCGTATCTGGAAATGTGATGAACTGGATCGTCAATTTGCGGAAAGCCCTAATGACCTGGGTTATACAGCACGACAGTGTCGACTGTGAAAAACCGCATGTTTGATACAAAGTAGGCTGGAATGTGCCTGACGCCAAAAAATGTAACGTAGCCAGCAGTTTCTGGAAACCGCTGACTGCGCGATTGGTCCGTGCCCGAGGTTCCAGGTCGGCCTCCAACAGAGTGTACAGCGAATATATGTTGCGAGTCGATAAGCGATAATTTTGAATCACCTCGAATTCGCTGAGATCCTCCAGTTCACGCCTAGCGCGATACTGGTGTGGACGTGGAAATGAAACACGCAATACTGACTCACCCAATGCAGACATTTGCTGACTTTGATCCTGATGTTCACCAGCCCTTTCTTCCTCCATGCTTGCAGCCAGCATGAACATCACAATCTGGTCAGAAAAAGGCTCCATTATTGTAGTCAGTACAAAAATAGGATATAAATGTGTTAAAACGCAGGGATTGTCCTAAAAAAAGATTCCACAAGAGAGCTGACTGTGTAATGGCTCCTTCTCCCTGAAGTCTCAAACCCGGGAGTGAGGATAGAGGAGGGGCTTTGCAGAAGTGTATCCTGGGTAAAACTGTGGAATCATGGGTACATTTCTCTCAGCAGAGTGAAGAAAAAAATATTCTTTTTAAAAATCAATTAAATAATACTTGTGAGTCAAAAAAAGACAAACCAAGTAGATAATCCCTTCAAATATAAATAGATATGCTATTAGCAATCCAAAAAGCAAAAAAAAATACATTTTAAAAAATGTTTTTATTAGATCCCGCCAGCAAAGTGAGGCGGAATGAAAATGACGAAATTGCAGTCGAAAAGCACTGTTGTCGAATCGATATTCTTCAATTGAATATACTTTTGTCGAAAAGCCGCATTTTGACCATTGCAGACATGTCGAATTTTATAAATGTCGATTTGCAAAAAGTCGAATCTGAAACGGCAGGTATTTTGCCGAAAAGTACTGTATTGCATTGTCGAATCCAATTCAACATGTTTTTTTTGTCGAAAATGCCCCGTTTTTCGACTTTCGCGGCAATTCGGCCGCAATTGCATATACCCCATAGTCAAGTATTGTTGCATGTACTAGTTAGGAAGCAGGAGATATCACTGATTTCACTCCTTTTCTGTTTACATTTCACTCTCAATCTGGCCTGCCATCCACATACTGTAGTATGGGAACCGTTATTCATGAAACTGTCAGTTTAACTGCAAGATCCTATACCCTCTTTGCATGGCATTGGTTCTCTGATCCACACTGCTTTCTATTGGGAAGGAGATCTGGTTTGCATAGAGGGATCCCTGCATTCCCTTCAGCTTCCGCTGCTAGTAATTAGTGGCAGAATCAGTAGTGGTAGTCATGGGAGTAACTGTCCCCACACTGGAGCAATATTGAATTGCTCTGGTAGATTAATATCCACCACCACAAATCGCGATGAGACATCATAAGTAGGGGCACTCTAGGGGCACTATGATGAATAGGCCCAGGGCTGCCATCAGAAATTGTGGTTCCCGGGAATCAGTGCAAACAGAACCCCTTTGGGATTCATTTGCAAAGGTTCTGTCAAATATAGCAGATTGCTTGTCCGTTCCGGCTATATCTCCTGTTATGTGATATTCACAAAACCCTTCTGCATTTATGCAGCACCCATTGGTGAATATGATACCCCTCCCAGGCCAAGATTTGCCTCAGACCTCGGCTGCCTTTCAGATGTTATCGGCGGACAAGCCCAGGGATTTGAATAAGGGTAGACATGAAGTATCTCCCTCACAATCTACACGTTTCAGAATCTGAGGACACTGCAGACGAAGCTGAATCTTTTCTCTCTAAGTCTGCCTAAAGAGAGGAGGAGCAACATACCTCAGTAGATATACAGTACCTGAGTTAATTGGTGCAGTAAAATCTATACTGTCTATGGAGGAAGATGAAGAGCCCATACTGAAAAAGTCTAAAGGTGGGTACACACTATTAGATATATCTGCAGATCAATTGATCTGCAGATATATCTATGTACGGATCGGGCAGTGTGCTGTGCATACACACAGCCCGATCCGTCGGGGGACTGACGTCATGAACTGGGCGGGCGCCAGTTCACCTGTCAATCACCGCCGGCCGCCGCAGCATGTGTACGGGCGGTCGGACGACCGCCCCGTACACACACAGCGACGGGCCAATATATCGTTAGATATATTGGCTGTCGGCTGTGCTGCGCGGCCGACGCGATACGTCTGTGAACGACGGAGTTCACAGACGTATCGCCCGTACACACTGGCCGACGGTCCCGCGATGTATCGGCCGTTCAAGAGAACGGCCGATACATCGACCAGTGTGTACGGGCCTTAAGGATCCAGTTTTCAAACATCCTATTTCAGTTAAAACTGAATTTCTTAATTTAGATCAATTGACAGAAATTATACCAAGAAAATTGATCTCTTACTATCGTCTTCCACCTGTGGATTGTTTAAAAAGCGAAGTTCCTCCCAAAGTAGATGCTCATGTAGCTCGATCAGTACGCAAATCTACATTACCTCTGCCTTCAACTTCATTAAATGATGTAACAGACAGAAAAATTGATGGCTATCTTAAAACTGTGTTTCTCTATCGTCCTAAGTGGATGCTGGGGTTCCTGAAAGGACCATGGGGAATAGCGGCTCCGCAGGAGACAGGGCACAAAAAGTAAAGCTTTTACAGGTCAGGTGGTGTGCACTGGCTCCTCCCCCTATGACCCTCCTCCAGACTCCAGTTAGATTTTTGTGCCCGGCCGAGAAGGGTGCAATTCTAGGTGGCTCTCATAAAGAGCTGCTTAGAGAAGTTTAGCTTAGGTTTTTTATTTTACAGTGATTCCTGCTGGCAACAGGATCACTGCAACGAGGGACAGAGGGGAGAAGAAGTGAACTCACCTGCGTGCAGGATGGATTGGCTTCTTGGCTACTGGACATGAAGCTCCAGAGGGACGATCACAGGTACAGCCTGGATGGTCACCGGAGCCTCGCCGCCGGCCCCCTCGCAGATGCTGAAGCAAGAAGAGGTCCAGAATCGGCGGCTGAAGACTCCTGCAGTCTTCTAAAGGTAGCGCACAGCACTGCAGCTGTGCGCCATTTTCCTCTCAGCACACTTCACACGGCAGTCACTGAGGGTGCAGGGCGCTGGGGGGGGGCGCCCTGGGAGGCAAATGTAAACCTATATAAGGCTAAAAATACCTCACATATAGCCCCCAGAGGCTATATGGAGATATTTAACCCCTGCCTAAATACAATAAATAGCGGGAGACGAGCCCGCCGAAAAAGGGGCGGGGCCTATCTCCTCAGCACACAGCGCCATTTTCTCTCACAGAAAGGCTGGAGAGAAGGCTCCCAGGCTCTCCCCTGCACTGCACTACAGAAACAGGGTTTAAACAGAGAGGGGGGGCACTAAATTGGCGACATAAATATATTAAAGATGCTATAAGGGAGAAACACTTATATAAGGTTGTCCCTATGTAATTATAGCGGTTTTTTTTGGTGTGTGCTGGCAAACTCTCCCTCTGTCTCTCCAAAGGGCTAGTGGGGTCCTGTCCTCTGTCAGAGCATTCCCGGTGTGTGTGCTGTGTGTCGGTACGTGTGTGTCGACATGTATGAGGACGATGTTGGAGGAGGCGGAGCAATTGCCTATGATGGTGATGTCACTCTCTAGGGAGTCGACACCGGTATGGATGGCTTATTTAGGGAATTACGTGTGAATGTCAACACGCTGCAAGGTCGGTTGACGACATGAGACGGCCGACAAACAATTAGTACCGGTCCAGGCGTCTCAGAAACACCGTCAGGGGTTTTTAATAACGCCCATTTACCTCAGTCGGTCGACACAGACACAGACACCGACACTGAATCCAGTGTCGACGGTGAATAAACAAACGTATTCCTTATTAGGGCCACACGTTAAGGGCAATGAAGGAGGTGTTACATATTTCTGATACTACAAGTACCACAAAAAAGGGTATTATGTGGGAGTGAAAAAACTACCTGTAGTTTTTCCTGAATCAGATAAAATAAAATAAAGTGTGTGATGATGCGTGGGTTTACCCCGATAGCAAATATTGGCGTTATACCCTTTCCCGCCAGAAGTTAAGGCGCGTTGGGAATGAATAAGGCGCTCACACGCTTATCAAGTGGCGTTACCGTCGCCAGATACGGCCGCCCTCAAGGAGCCAGCTGATAGGCAGCTGGAAAAATATCCTAAAAAGTATATACACACATAAGGTGGTTATACTGCGACCAGCGATCGCCATCAGCCTGGAGATGCAGTGCTGGGTTGGCTTGGTCGGTTTCCCTGACTGAAAATATTTGATTGATATAGAGCATTTAATAGGATGCATTATATATTTATGTATGCGAGATGCACAGAGGGATATGTGCACTCTGGCATCAAAATAAGTGCGTGATCCATATCTCCCAGAAGATGTCATGGACACGACAGTGGTCAGGTGATACATATCCCATACGACACATGGAAGTATGGCCGTATAAAGGGAAAGAGTTATTTGGGGTCGGTCCAACGGACCTGGGGGTCTCGGCAACAGCTGGAAATCCAACCTTTTTACCCCAAGCTACATCTCAGCAGAAACAGACACCGTCT
This sequence comes from Pseudophryne corroboree, assembly GCF_028390025.1. Taxonomy (NCBI): domain Eukaryota; kingdom Metazoa; phylum Chordata; class Amphibia; order Anura; family Myobatrachidae; genus Pseudophryne; species Pseudophryne corroboree. Next base: position 417,896,139 of record NC_086444.1, on the reverse strand, counting down.
TTTCAGCCTCAATCCTTCCGTTCCCATGAGGGCAAGCGGGCAAAAGGCCAGTCATATCTGCCCAGACATAGAGGAAAGGGAAGTAGACTGCAGCAGACAGCTCCTTCCCAGGAAAGGAAGCCTTCCACCGCGTCTGCCAAGTCCCCAGCATGACGCTGGGGCCGTGTAAGCGGACTCAGGTTAGGTGGGGGTGTAGTCTCAAGAGTCTCAACGCGCAGTGGGATCACTCGCAAGTTGACCCCTGGATCGTACTAGTATTATCCCAGGGGTACAGATTGGAGAGTCGAGACATCTTTTCCTAGCAGGTTCCTGAAGTCTGCATTACCAACGGCTCCCTCCAACAGGGAGGCAGTATTGGGAAAAATTCACAAGCTGTATTTCCAGCAGGTGATAATCAAAGTACCCCTCCTACAACAAGGAAAAGGGTATTAGTCTTCCACACTATATGGTGGTACTGAAGCCAGACGGCTTGGTGAGACATAGTCTAAATCTGAAATCTTTGAACACTTACATAAAGGTTCAAATCAAGATGGAGTCACTCAGAGCAGTGATAGCGAACCGGAAAGAAGGGGACTATATGGTGTCCCTGGACATCAAGGATTACCTCCATGTCCAAATTTGCCCTTCTCAACAAGGGTACATCGGGTTCGTGATACAGAACTGTCAATATCAGTTTCAAAAGTTGCCGTTGAATTATCCACGGCACCCCGGGCCTTTACCAAGGTAATGGCCGAAAAGATGACTCTCTTCAAAGAAAAGGGCATCTTAATTATCCCTTACTTGGACGATATCCTGAAAGGGGCAAGTTCCAGAGAACAGTTGGAGGTCGGAAAAGAACTATCTAAAGTAGTTCTACGATAGCACGAGTGGATTCTAAATATTCCAAAAATCGCAGCTGTGTTTTCCGATGATACGTCTGCTGTTCCCAGGAATGATTCTGGGCATAGTCCAGAAAAAGGTATTTCTCCTGGAGGGGAAAGCCAGGGAGTTATCCGACCTAGTCAGAAACCTCCTAAAACCAGGCCAAGTATCAGTGCATTAATGCACAGGAGGCCTGGGAAAAATGGTGGCTTCTTACGAAGCGATTCCATTCGGCAGATCTCACGCAAAACATTTTCAGGGAGATTTGCTGGACGAATGGTCCGGATCGCATCTTCAGATGCATCAGCGGATAACCCTGTCTCCAAGGACAAGGGTATCTCTTCTGTGGTGGTTGCAGGAGGCTCATCTACTGGAGGGCCGCAGATTCGGCATACAGGATTGGATCCTGGTGACCACGGACGCCAGCCTGAGAGGCTGGGGAGCAGTCACACAGGGAAGAAACTTCCAGGGAGTGTGGACGAGCCTGGAAAAGTCTCTTCACATAAACATTCTGGAACTAAGAGCAATCTACAATGCTCTAAACCAGGCGGAACCTCTGCTTCAAGGAAGACCGGTGTTGATCCAGTCGGACAACATCACGGCAGTCGCCCATGTAAACAGACAGGGCGGCACAAGAAGCAGGAGTGCAATGGCAGAAGCTGCCAGGATCCTTCGCTGGGCGGAGAATCACGTGATAGCATTGTCAGCAGTATTCATCCCGGACGTGGACAACTGGGAAGCAGACTTCCTCAGCAGACACGATCTTCACCCGGGAGAGTGGGGACTTCATTCAGAAGTTTTCCTCATGATAATAAACCGTTGGGAAAAACCAATGGTGGACATGATGGCGTCTCGCCTCAACAAAAAACTGGACAGGTATTGCGCCAGGTCAAGAGATCCGCAGGCAATAGCTGTGGATGCGCTGGTAACACCTTGGGTGTACCAGTCGGATATGTGTTTCCTCCTCTGCCTCTCATACCAAAGGTATTAAGGATTATACGGCAAAGAGGAGTAAGAACGATACTAGTGGCTCCGGATTGGCCAAGAAGGACTTGGTACCCGGAACTTCAAGAGATGGTCACGGACGATCCGTGGCCTCTACCTCTGAGAAGGGACCTGCCTCAGCAGGGTCCTTGTCTTTTTCAAGACTTACCGCGGCTGCGTTTGACGGCATGGCGGTTGAACGCCAGATTCTAAAAGAAAAAGGCATTCCTGAAGAAGTCATTCCTACCTTGATTAAGGCAAGGAAAGAAGTCACCGCAAAGCATTATCACCGCATTTGGCGGAAATATGTGGCATGGTGCGAGGGTCGGAATGCTCCGACGAAGGAATTTCAACTGGGTCGTTTCCTACATTTCCTGCAATCAGGATTGTCTATGGGTCTCAAATTGGGATCTATTAAGGTTCAAATTTCGGCCCTGTCTATATTCTTCCAAAAAGAATTGGCCTCAGTTCCTGAGGTCCAGACTTTTGTCAAAGGAGTACTGCATATACAGCCTCCTGTGGTGCCTCCGGTGGCACCGTGGGATCTAAATGTAGTTTTAGATTTCCTCAAATCCCGTTGGTTTGAACCACTTAAGAAGGTGGATTTGAAATATCTCACATGGAAAGTGACTATGTTACTGGCCCTGGCTTCGGCCAGGAGAGTATCAGAACTGGCGGCTTTATCTTATAAAAGTCCTTATTTAAGTTTCCATTCAGATAGGGCAGAGCTGCGGACGCGTCCGCATTTTCTCCCGAAGGTGGTGTCAGCGTTTCACCTGAACCAGCCTATTGTAGTGCCTGCGGCTACAAACGACTTGGAAGACTCCAAGTTGTTGGACGTTGTCAGAGCTTTAAAGATATACATTTCAAGGACGGCTGGAGTCAGAAAATCTGACTCGCTGTTTATACTGTATGCACCCAACAAGTTGGGTGCACCTGCTTCTAAGCAGTCGATTGCTCGTTGGATTTGTAACACGATTCAACTTGCACATTCTGTGGCAGGCCTACCACAGCCTAATTCTGTTAAGGCCCATTCCACAAGGAAGGTGGGCTCATCCTGGGCGGCTGCCCGAGGGGTCTCGGCATTACAACTCTGCCGAGCAGCTACGTGGTCAGGGGAGAACACGTTTGTAAAATTTTACAAATTTGATACCCTGGCAAAAGAGGACCTGGAGTTCTCTCATTCGGTGCTGCAGAGTCATCCGCACTCTCCCGCCCGTTTGGGAGCTTTGGTATAATCCCCATGGTCCTTTCAGGAACCCCAGCATCCACTTAGGACGATAGAGAAAATAAGAATTTACTTACCGATAATTCTATTTCTCGGAGTCCGTAGTGGATGCTGGGCGCCCATCCCAAGTGCGGATTATCTGCAAGACTTGTACATAGTTATTGTTAACTATTTCGGGTTATTTTGTTTAGGGAGCCATCTTTCAGAGGCTCCTCTGTTATCATACTGTTAACTGGGTTTAGATCACAAGTTGTACGGTGTGATTGGTGTGGCTGGTATGAGTCTTACCCGGGATTCAAAATCCTCCCTTATTGTGTACGCTCGTCCGGGCACAGTACCTAACTGGAGTCTGGAGGAGGGTCATAGGGGGAGGAGCCAGTGCACACCACCTGACCTGTAAAAGCTTTACTTTTTGTGCCCTGTCTCCTGCGGAGCCGCTATTCCCCATGGTCCTTTCAGGAACCCCAGCATCCACTACGGACTCCGAGAAATAGAATTATCGGTAAGTAAATTCTTATTTTTCCCTAACGGGGGCAAGTACAAGACCAGCTATGGCCACAGCATGGGTGGTTAAAGCTGTAACGGCCTGGGCAGAGGCCTTGGAAAATGATCTTTCAGTTCAGGGAACAAGAGAACAGATATCCCATATAACAAATATAAAACACAAAGCACTTCAGGGTGCTCCATTTGAACCTTTGAAAAAGGTTGACCTCAAATAGTTGACAGCAAAAGTCCTCTTTCTACTTACAATTGATTCAGCTAGAAGAGTATCAGTTCTAGGGCTACTATCGTGTCGCTCTCTATTTCTGATATTCCATCCAGACAGAGTGGTTCTCTGAACCAAATCTGGATATCTTCCTAAGGTGGTCCTGGAAGTCCAAAAGCTTTAACCATTTGGTGCCGATCCTCTAACACCACTAACAACCCAATGTATATCCTGTGGATACTATGGACCTCAGAGAAACAGAGTTAACCATGGTAAGTCTACCATAACTTTAGTTATTATGACTACCAGCTAATAGCTAGAGTAACCAAGGAGCATACAAATATATGTATGTGTGTATATATGTATGTATGTATACCCACCAGGCCCAATATGCAGATGCAGTGTATACATATAGTCACATTATTATGACTAGCAGCTAATAGCCAGAGTAACCGACGTGTGCAGCATGGACAGCAGCTAGACGGGCCGGGAGTGACTCAATAAGGTGCTGGTAGTTTGGCACAGGTTTTGATGGTGGGCTGCTCCACTGTAGCGTGTCTGTCAGCCCTCACACACCTTCATAGCCGACGTTCACCTTTCACATCAATGGCACGCGGTACTCTGCAGTTTCCATGCCAGTTATTGGCAATGGTGCCATTTGTCCAGTCACAATACACCTTCACCGCAGCAGTACGCAAACTGTTTCAGAAATACTGCCACCCTTGGCCCAAAAGACGACAATCATCCCTTTTTGCAACTCGGATAAATGACCTATTGCACACCTTATATACCCAGCAAGCCAGCGCGCAACATGTGATGTACTTCATGGGTTACGCGCTGCCAACGTCAAATGTAGGAGGTGGTCATAATAATGTGACTTGACCATGTAAATTGATATGATGTAATTTATATATTGGATTACCCTAGTACTACCTCAGCCACCTCCATATGATACAAAAATACCCTCATGGCAGATCTTCCACACTCACACACACACACACACAGATGTGTCTTCTTATGTTATTGCTACGGAAGGCAGCACGTCCGAGCGCATTCATGGGTGTGAGTAGTGGGAGCGTGCCTATGTTTACGTCGGCTGCGATATACAATGGCATGACACTAACCCTGCTGCCTTCAGTCATGAAGCCAGCGAGGGTCTTGGAAGCTGAGGCTGCTTTTCCTGCAGTCTTATTGTTAGCTTGAACTGGCTGGCTGTCCCGACCATCACTGATGCAGCAGGCAGAGAGACACCCGCCCCCTTCCTTCCATACTGTCAATCATACAGGAAGCTCCGCGCTCCAATACACAAGGACTAGATGCTGGTAGGGAAAGTTCATTTTTAACCAGCTATTTTACTGTTTGCTGGGGTAAATGAAAGTGGTGCTTCTGAATAGGGGCTGTGGTGAGTATACTAATGGGTGTGGGGACGTTACTGTGCGATGACAAGTTAGAATGATTAATGGGTGCTTGGATTAATGGGTGCAATTGATTTATTGATTGATGGATGGATGGATTCTTTGAGTGGAATAGGTGCTAAGGGGGGGCAAATAAGTGTCGGTTGTGTATGTAGTAATAGGCACTGGGAGTGTATGTAGTAATAGACGCTGGGTGCTATGTACTGTAATAATGGGCACTGGGTGTGTATCAGGGGCATTTTAAGAGTGGAGGGTACCCGCGTGCAGCCTCCGTCGTGGCCCCCTCCTTTCCAGCAGCTAGTAGACTCTGGCTTAAAGCCAGAACCTACTGCGCATGCGCATGTCTCCAGGAACATGGTGCCCACGCCATTTTTCCAGGGGACACCTCCAGTGCGCATGCGCAAATCACTCGGAACTGGCGGGACTCTGGAGAGGTAAGTATGTTCTATGGGTGCAGTGTGGGCCCCCCCCGGACCTAGGGGCCCATGTGCACTGCACACATTGCACTCATAGAAATGCCTATGGTGTGTATGCAGTAATGGGCACTGGGTATGTATGTACTGTAGTAATGGGTGCAGGGTGTGTATGTAGTAATGGGTGCAGGGTGTGTATATAGTAATGGGTGCTGGGTGTGTATGTAGTAATGGGTGCTGGGTGTCTATATAGTAATGGGTGATTGGTGTGTATATAGTAATGGGCGCTGGGTGTGTGTGTATGTGCTGTAGTAATGGGCACTGGGTATGTACTGTAGTAATAGGTGCATGCTGTGTATGTAGTAATGGGTGCTGGGTGTGTATGTAGTAATGGGTGCTGGGTGTGAATGTCTTAATCAGTGTCGGGGGTACATTTATTAATTTCTTATTTCTTGGGCAAATATGTTTGTCTTTTACTATATAGGCCATTGTGTTTGTTTTTTCCTGACAGGGGCTATTGTGTGTATTTTGTTTTTGTGACCACATGGGCTATTGTATTTTATTTTCCTGTCACCCAAAAGGGCTATTGTTTTTTATTTTCCTTGGAGGGACAATGTACTTATTTTCTTTTCCTGTCATGGCCTTTGTCTTTGTGTGTGTGTGTGTGTGTGTGTGGGGGGGGGGGGGGGGTTCTGTCAGGGACCATGTGTTTATTTTCCTTCGAGGGACAAAGTCTGTGTTTTTTTTCCTTTGGGGGCTAATGTGTTCATTTTTTTTGTGCAATATTTTTTATCTGCTCAAGTGTCCCGAAGGTGTCCGTACACGTACAAACATGCACAGGGAGGTGTATTAGAAATGTATTGGTGTGCCTGGGTGGGCGTATTATTGGAGTAACACAAGCATGTTGCTGATAGTGGTTGACATTGAATCGCTCACATTGGAAGCTATAATCATGATCTGCACCTGGCGTAGGTTTCAGTTAACTGTTTTTATTGAAAAAGTACTGCAATACAGGAATGATGCAGTAACATACGTCAACAGTGGGCTGGTGCAAGTTTCAATAGTGTGATCGATGGTGTAGTGTGTAAAGATGCGCAAATTATGATTGCAGGAACACTGAAAGTGGACATCTCAGTCCTTGCACATTCAGACGTGCGGATGTACACTAGGGAGGATTTTTGTAGCACCATTAACATAAAGTTACTGACATAACTTTAGCAAGGAAGGCTGCCACTGTGTCTACTTCAGGATCAGTCCATCTGAGAAGGGAGTATCCCGTCCCCCTCAACAGACTGTCTCCATTAGGGCTGCTACCAAATATTTCCCAGGCTGGTTTTCCATCCCAATCCGCACCTGCACGCACATATACCTAAACCACCTCCCACTCACACATATATACATAGCCATGCCTTATCCACCTCCCTCTCACACACATATACCCCAGCCACCTCCCTCTTACAGATATACCCTACATACAGATTTACCATACATACCCTAGCCCTGCCTCACAGCTGTCAGCTGGAGTTTCCTAGTGTGCTTGGTCTGGTAATCCTGAAGAAATAATGTGGCCTTCTCTCTAACATCTGTTAAACATGATGCTTCCTTGTGTTCTTATGTATTTGTTAGTCCACATTGTCAGTTGTTTTGTCTATCCATGGGCCATTTTGTTGAGGAAATTTCTATACAGTTATACTCATGTCTGCAGCTGCAGAGGCAGGCCCTTTCTCTGTCCAGGCCCAGGACAATAGTCCTGGCAGTTCCCCCTTGATGGTGGCCCCAAATAGGCCCCCAGATTCGAGAGGCTTGTGCAGGAAAAAGTGTACTCCTTTCACATATTTAACGTCAATTTTGTAAAATTCTACATTTAAAATAAGTAAATATGCTTTAATTACGTGTCATTTGATTAACACGTTGTTTGAAGAATTATATTAATTTATGCTATTTTACAAAAATGGCAATTGCCAAAATCCTACCTTTACAATGCACATACTGTATTTAATAAGATACTTTATATACCGGATCATACCTCTCCATGTACAGCCACCATTTCAATCGGGAATGATATATGTGTTGTTTGTCTAAAGATTTGTACTGTTTTGGATATTTTATGTTCATTAGGATTTTTTTCATTATTTATTTTTCTGCAGCAGTGTTATGACACAAAGTGGGGTATACTTGCTTGATGATGGGCTGTTGGCCCAAGCAGAAACTGGTATTGTCTCCTTTACAGATGAGGATACAGAGAAATTATTGTTTGATAAGCTTGAATTTGAAGCGTTACCTGCTGAAACATCTGTTGATTTATTTTATAAGGTGTTGAAACACAAACAAAGAGAGGTTGATTTGACCCTACACGGTCAGTTCCTCTCCGAATATCTTAGACGAAAACAGATCCCTCGAGGCTTTCGAATTTCCAATGTTCCGACATTGGGTAGAAACAATCCAGTCTTCTGCAGCCGGTGGTGTGGAGTACTAAATAAGTGTTCATTAGACCTCATGACCCTTGTGGTCGAGGAGGTTAGTACTGAACTAAAAAAATTATCTACGGACACTGATACCATTATTAAGTCCCACACCACCGTGCTGGAGAATGACAAGACCCAAAATTGGATTGAGCGATTACAGTCTCAGGTGGATAACTACAAACGTGATCTAATTTCTTTCAAATGGAAAAAAATGTCCACTGTAACCAGCGACTACCAAAATCATACAGTATATCGCTGGCTACTAGGGAATAGTACCAATGAACGTCAAAAGAGGCCATATGTAAGACGGAAGGCTCAACCTTTTTCTCATGATTTCGTCTCCTCCGCCTCCACCTCCGATACCGATTATTACGAGGGAACGAGTGATTCTGCGCGTTTTTTAGAGCGAGGAGGCGAGACGCCTTCCAATCATTCCAGGGTGCTAAGAAGCGGCACCGACCGCACCCGAGGAGAGGGGGGTACCGGGAGAAGAGGGAGGAGGAGACGACAATAAACAATGTTTTCAATCTATCAAGCATTGAGTTAAATGAAGCTGAAACCAAACTTCTGGCCCGGGGTTTATCATTTGTGCCCACCTGTAGAACTAATTCGTTCAAAAGGTCTATTGACCAATATAAATTTGGGCGTTCCCTTCGCCTACGAGAATTTTTTGCTAATAAACCCACCGATAAAGTAAAGTCAGACTTCAGGCCCAAATCCACATTTGATCCCCCATCCTCTAACCCTAGCATCAAAACATTCTTACGGCTGGTACAACGGGATTCGGAAGCCCCGCCTCCTAAAAAAATGTTCGATAATCTTTCTTCTGCTGAAAGGACAGCTATACAAACACTTAGAGATTCCTCCAACATAGTGATCCGCCCTGCAGATAAGGGCGGCGCTATTGTTGTCCAAAACTGGACTGACTATGATGCAGAAATTAATCGACAACTAGCAGATACTATGACTTACCGTAAGTTGAACGTCAATCCTATGCCTAAGATCAAATCTAAAATTGATCAGTGTTTGAAGCTAGGTTATGAGCAGGGATACATCTGTGAGGATTTACTTAAATACCTTACTATAGATTCACCTAGGTGTCCCATTTTGTACACACTACCTAAGATTCATAAAACGCTTGTATGCCCCCCAGGCAGACCTATTATTGCTGCAGAAGGTTCCCTCTTTTGCAGCCCATTGCTATTTTTGTTGATAGCATTTTACAGCCTTTAGTTTCCAAAACCAAGAGCTATCTTAGGGACACTGGGGACTTTTTGTCCCATCTCCGGAATTTTGACAAGCTTAGTGATCATACCTTATTAGTCACGATGGACGTGTGTTCTTTATACACGGTTATACCCCACCAGCAGGGTTTGGAGGTAATACGGACATTTCTTTCCAACTTTCCCTGTAAAGAGTACCCCACTGAGTTAGTGTTGGAATTGACCTCATTGGTCTTGACTTGCAATCATTTCATGTATAAAAACGACTACTTTTTACAAATCGCTGGGACTGCGATGGGGTCTAATTTGGCCCCGTCGTACGCTAATCTTTTCATGACTCATTATGAGAACACTCATTTGTAGCCGAGATATGGGCATCATATACCTTTTTTTAAAAGGTTTATTGATGACATATTTTTACTCTGGGAAGGTTCTGAACTTGAATTCACCAACATGGTGAGTCAACTTAATTCACTGGACAGTCCCATAAAATTTACGTACTCAGTGTCAGCCACGACCATCAACTTCCTGGACGTCAATATTATCAAAAATGGGAATCGTCTTGATACCACCATGTTCCGTAAATCCACGGATCGTAATTTAACCTTACATGCGAATAGTCATCACCCTCCTGCTTTAAAAGAGGGTTTACCAATATCACAATATCTCCGAGCAATGAGGATCAATTCCACCCCTATACTCAAAGACCAACAATGTGCTGAAATAACCACCCGCTTTGTGGAACGAGGGTATTCCAGAGCGGTACTCACTAGGTGTCTAAAGAAAGCAAATAATATTTTTAATGGACAACAGGTTAAAAGCACGGTTAGTGAGAATCGTATGATTTTTTTCCACCCAATTCGACAGTACTTCAAATGTTACTAGAAAAGCACTACGGAGACATTGGCCCATATTAGCATCTGACAATCATTTGCCCTTTGCTAGGGCCCCAGCACCATTGGTGGCCTACAGGTGGGGTGCTAATTTAAAACAGTTATTGATTAGGCCGACCACTTTCCCTGAACAAAACAAGTCTCACATTCACCTTATGCAGGCTAAGCCGGGCTGTTTCTCATGTGGGGGATGTACCACCTGTAGATCAATGATAACTGGCCCTGTTTTCTATCATCCCCACACAGGAAAAAAGATCTCTATCAAGTATCATCTTCATTGTCGACTGGACTATGTCGTTTACCTCCTAAAATGCCCCTGTGGGCTCTGTTACGTCGGACTGACGACGCGCCCCTTCCGTGATCGAATGGCCAATCACCGTTCGTCCATCCACACGGCCCTGCTTTCAGGCACCACTGACAAACCAGTGGCACGACACTTTGTGTCTGCTAGACACCAAGTAGCAACCCTCAAATGTCAACTTATTGATTGGGTCCCCCCCCCCCATGTGGTGGGGATCGAACACCAACTCTAAAGCACAGGGAGAGTTTTTGGATTCATAAACTTAATACGGTAGCTCCGAGAGGCCTCAATGAGGCCAATCCACTCAACATTTTTTTGTAGGTGTTACCTTTGATTGTCCCATTTGTTACCTTTTTGCTCTATTAAGTGTATGGTGCATCAGTACGAATATGTAATCATACACTATTTAAGATGTCCACGTACATTGTGAATTCCGTTTGATATTCCCTATGTACTTGTTATGTATAAATAAGTGTTTTATGTTATTATTATTTTATGTTTGTTGTTCTTCATTCCCGTAGCTATCCCAGGTCCTTGACAGATCATGAGGGGGCGATTTGACCAATCATCTCACCATACCACGACCGATTTTTTCTTTTATGCTTAACAAGATTTGAATTTCTACCTATTGTGTATTTCCTTAATTTTATTTATTTCCCTGTTGGTTTGATGGATTTAGTTATCTTTGGTACGAGGTTGGTGAGATTATTGGTCGCCATGCCCCTTAGGCATCTAATCCGCCCACACTTGATTCACCTATATAGGACCAGTGTTTATACACTGACACTTTTACTGTGATTGACAGCTTGATTGACCCACGAGAGCCTGTTGAGCCCTAATGTCACTTCCGGCGGGGCGGGACCTTGTAATAATTGAGAGTTTGATTACAGTTAGGATATCATAGGCTACTATTTATTTGATTTTTGAACAGCTGCCTGATTGCTCTATTTGTCTTTACCCCGTTACGTGGGTCTGTGTATTTTCAGCGGCTTCTCCGCTTGGCGACGCCGGGTAGCGTTACTTCCGGTTGGTGGAACGCATCAACTTCCGGTTGTTGGAACGCGGAAGTGGCGTCCCCGGCGCGCGTCCAGTTTTAATGTAATTGAAAGTGTTTGTTACACGTTTGGTGTCCCTTGTGTCCCGCAATTGATTCGCCCATTATATTACCTACTCTAGTAAGTAGGGTTATTGACCAGGCACGTTGGCTTCTTTTATAGTAGTGTGTATCTTCTTTTGTAGCTTTAATAGGCACTTCCTGTTTGAGTGCCTTAAATAGCCCAGATTTGGTCCTATGCAGCATGCAGCTATCAGTAGGCTCATGGTACCTGAGCTGTAAGTATGCTACCTTCGCTCCTACCTGTGGTGTTTGTTTCCTGAATAGTCTGTAAGTACTTTTTTCTTTTTTGATTATAGAAGACATGCTGACCCTAGCTGATTGAATAATATCTGCTAAATGTTGTCTTATATCGCACCAGGTATGACCAGGGCCGGATTAAGCCCTTGGGGGGCCCAGGGCACCCAAGACAGGGGGCCCCCCCACCAGCAACAACCCCCCGCAGGGGCAAAAGCAGGATTCAGAAGGGGGTTTCCTTTGATGCACACACAAGTAAGTGTGTGTGTGTGTGTGTGTGTATATATATATATATATATATATATATATACACACACACAGTGGTCGAAGTGGAAATTTTGAAGTGGGGGTATGCAAAAGTCAAGGACACAATTATGCGGTCACACAAAAGGGGGCATGTCCAGTGTAGTAGAACCCCTTATGCTATCTAGTACTGGTGCCCCTTTCACATTATAGCACACGGTACAAGCTGAGATTCACATTGTAGCACACTGAATGAGCCGAGATTCACATTATAGCACACTGAATGAGCCGAGATTCACATTATAGCACACTGAATGAGCCGAGATTCACATTGTAGCACACTGAATGAGCCGAGATTCACATTGTAGCACACTGAATGAGCCGAAATTCACATTGTAGCACACTGAATGAGCCGAAATTCACATTGTAGCACACTGAATGAGCCGACATTCACATTGTAGCACACTGAATGAGCCAAAATTCACCTTGTAGCACACTGAATGAGCCGAAATTCACCTTGTAGCACACTGAATGAGCCGAAATTCACCTTGTAGCACACTGAATGAGCCGAAATTCACATTATAGCACACTGAATGAGCAGAAATTCACATTATAGCACACTGAATGAGCCAAAATTCACATTGTAGCACACTGATTGAGCCGAAATTCACCTTGTAGCACACTGAATGAGCTGAAATTCACATTATAGCACACTGAATGAGCTGAAATTCACATTCTAGCACACTGAATGAGTCGAAATTCACATTATAGCACACTGAATGAGCCGAAATTCACATTGTAGCACACTGAATGAGCTGAAATTGTGACAGCAGGGACAGCCAGAGTGACGACAGAGAGAGAGAGTGTGACGACAGGGAGAGAGAGAGAGAGAGAGAGAGAGAGAGAGAGAGTGACGACAGGGAGAGAGAGTGGTGATAGGGAGAGAGAGAGAGTAACGACAGGGAGAGAGTGACGACAGTGACAGCAGGGCGAGAGAGAGTGACGACAGAGAGAGAGAGTGACGACAGTGACAGCAGGGAGAGAGAGTGACAGTAGGGACAGGGACGGTAACGACAGGGAGATAGGTGACAGCAGGGGAACATAACCTCATTTGTTGTGGGTGAGCGGCGGGTGGTTGGCGGCAGTGAGCGGCTGGTGGCTGGCTGCGGTGAACGGTGTGCGGTGGGTGGCTGTTGGTGGTGAGCGGCTGTGAGCTAGTACAGTGCTCTACACAGCCACCGGCCGCCGCGCAGGGACGGGGAGCAACATGTGCAGCAGGATGGCCACTTCCCTCGCCTCCTGCTGCACTTTAATTTCCTAATTTCCTGGTCAGTGGAAGAAGTGGCGGTATACCATACCGCCGTATACTGCCCCACTTCGACCACTGTATATATATATATATATATATATATATATATATATTTATTTACACACTTCAAAAGTATATCACTCAGCGGGCTTCTTAATCACATATCACAAACGCCAGCTAGTTCAGCAACGTTTCGGGTTTTATTTACCCTTTGTCAAACAGCACATATACGACAAAAGGGTAAATAAAACCCGAAACGTTGCTGAACTAGCTGGCGTTTGTGATTAAGAAGCCCGCTGAGTGACATACTTTTGGAGGTTTATGTGAAAGCAGTGTAAAGAGCATCACAGCTGCTGATTAAGGAGAGGGAGTGCCGGGCCAATCGATTGGTATGTATATATATATATATTTATATACATACATACACATTACATAGATCTCATACACCCACATACTCACAAATACATAACATACACATAAAACACATACACACACACACATAGAAAATATACACACATACATATACACTAATAGAACATATACATACAGTATACACAGATAGAACACCACCTGTGCACACACTTACATTGAAGCCTGAGGAAAGGGGTCAGGAATGGATGCCACAGCCAGGAGATATTGCTGGGAGCCAGGGACACAGTTCACCATTAGGCCCCGCCCCCACGGCAAAAAATGCCGTGATTTGCGGGTCGCCGGGAGGGGGCGGAGCCAATATATTGTGTTGCTATAACAATTATCTCTAATTAGCTCCACCCCCTCTGATCCGACCCCCGAATCGCCGTATACAGCTACAAGGGGGCGGGGCTCCGAATGCCTGCCGTAGGACCGGACAGCGGGCATTGAAAACAAAAACATTTGGGCCACGCCGCCACCCCCCTATTTTCTCCTCACCCCCCCAAGCGCAGCACAGCACAAAGCCAGGCTGAGACAACGGCAGCAGGAGAAGTCAGTGTAAAGGCTCCACGCTGCAGCAGGGAGGAGAAGACTCCCGGCTGCTGGAGAGGGAGGTGTGGATTTCGCGCTCCCCACTCCTCACGGGTCAGTGTCAGATACAGGGCAGAGGGGACAGCAGCACCAGAGCGGTGCAGAGCAGCTTCGGCTGGGGGCCCCTTATGCCAGGGGGGCCCGGGGTACTGACCCCCTTGGCACCCCCCTTAATCCGGCTCTGGGTATGACCTATATTAGGCTGCATGTTGTATACCCCTGTAATGGTTTTGTTCATATATCTTTAGTTGTTTCTGGTTGGTTATTTGACATGTTACATGTCTTATTCTAATCACAGTAGGTCCTCTGTAAAAGGAACTATACATCAGGTTATACTGACATTGGTGTTTTGCCCAGGTAATCTCACCTGTTAGATATATGTGTACCTCGTTGAGGTATGAGGTGTAGGTGGAGGTTTTCCTGGATTATTGAAGTATGGGCACTTGATGCATGTTAAGCATGTCTAATATTGTCCAGTTATATCCTCTAGCCATTTTTTGACTGTCATGAGGGCCTGGGAGGCACTGGTGGTGGTGGTGTGGGTGATTTGGTTTGTTTTTCATATTTCATTGATTTTAATTGTTTTTAATGTCTATTGTTTAGATGTTGTGAAGTGCCTATCTTGATAAAGGTCCACATATGGACCGAAACGTCGATGATTGACGGCATCACCTTTGAACCTGATTAAACCGAGTTGATTCAACAATTGGATTCAGAGACTGATTTTGGCGAGAGTGCACCTTCCACTTCGGTGGTAGTTGCGGTGTATATATATATATATATATATATACACACATACATACATACATACATACATACATACTGTGTGTGTGTGTATATATTAGAGATGAGCGGGTTCGGTTCGTCAAGATACAAACCCCCCCAAACTTCACCTATTTTACACGGTTCCGAGGCAGCCTCGGATCTTCCCGCCTTGCTCGGTTAACCCGAGTGCGCCCGAACGTCATCATCCCACTGTTGTATTCTCGCGAGATTCGTATTCTATATAAGGAGCCGTGCGTTGCCGCCATTTTCACTCGTGCTTTGGAGATGATAGCGAGAGGACGTGGCTGCGTTCTCTCAGTTTCTGTGTTCATTGTTCAGTGTGCTGCAAATATCTGTGCTGAGTGTGCTGTAAATATCTACGTTCTCTGCCTGAAAACGCTCCATGTCTGTGCTGCATTGTAGGAGGACAGTGCAGAATTTTGCTGACCACCAGTATATATATATATATATATATATATATATATATAGCAGTATGGCACAGTAGGCCATTGCTCTACCTCTGTGTCGTCAAGTATACTATCCATATCTGTGCTGCATTGTAGTTGTGCGCAGTATATAGTAGGAGGACAGTGCAGAATTTTGCTGACCACCAGTATATATATATATATATATATAGCAGTACGGTACAGTAGTCCATTGCTCTACCTCTGTGTCGTCAAGTATACTATCCATATCTGTGCTGCATTGTAGTTGTGCGCAGTATATAGTAGGAGGACAGTGCAGAATTTTGCTGACCACCAGTATATATATATATATATAGCAGTACGGTACAGTAGTCCATTGCTCTACCTCTGTGTCGTCAAGTATACTATCCATATCTGTGCTGCATTGTAGTTGTGCGCAGTATATAGTAGGAGGACAGTGCAGAATTTTGCTGACCACCAGTATATATATATAGCAGTACGGTACAGTAGTCCATTGCTCTACCTCTGTGTCGTCAAGTATACTATTCATATCTGTGCTGCATTGTAGTTGTGCGCAGTATATAGTAGGAAGACAGTGCAGAATTTTGCTGACCACCAGTATATATATAGCAGTACGGTACAGTAGTCCATTGCTCTACCTCTGTGTCGTCAAGTATACAATCCATACCTGTGCTGCATTGTAGTTCTGTGCAGTATATAGTAGGAGGATAGTGCAGAATTTTGCTGACCACCAGTATATATATATAGCAGTACGGTACAGTAGTCCATTGCTCTACCTCTGTGTCATCAAGTATACAATCCATACCTGTGCTGCATTGTAGTTGTGCGCAGTATATAGTAGGAGGACAGTGCAGAATTTTGCTGACCACCAGTATATATATATATATATATATATATAGCAGTACGGTACAGTAGGCCATTGCTATTGATATTTACTGGCATATGATTCCACGCATTAAAAAATGGAGAACAAAAATGTGGAGGGTAAAATAGGGTAAGATCAAGATCCACTTCCACCTCGTGCTGAAGCTGCTGCCACTAGTCATGGCCGAGACGATGAAATGCCATCAACGTCGTCTGCCAAGGCCGATGCCCAATGTCATAGTAGAGAGCATGTAAAATCCAAAAAACAAAAGTTCAGTAAAATGACCCAAAAATGAAAATTAAAAGCGTCTGATGAGAAGCGTAAACTAGCCAATATGCCATTTACGACACGGTGTGGCAAGGAACGGCTGAGGCCCTGGCCTATGTTCATGGCTAGTGGTTCAGATTCACATGAGGATGGAAGCACTCATCCTCTTGCTAGAAAAATGAAAAGACTTAAGCTGGCAAAAGCACAGCAAAGAACTGTGCATTCTTCTAAATCACAAATCCCCAAGGAGAGTCCAATTGTGTCGGTTGCGATGCCTGACCTTCCCAACACTGGACGGGAAGAGGTGGCGCCTTCCACCATTTGCACGCCCCCTGCAAGCGCTGGAAGGAGCACCCGCAGTCCAGTTCCTGATAGTCAAATTGAAGATGTCACTGTTGAAGTACACCAGGATGAGGATATGGGTGTTGCTGGCGCTGAGGAGGAAATTGACAAGGAGGATTCTGATGGTGAGGTGGTTTGTTTAAGTCAGGCACCTGGGGAGACACCTGTTGTCCGTGGGACGAATATGGCCATTGACATGCCTGGTCAAATTACAAAAAAAAATCACCTCTTCGGTGTGGAATTATTTTAACAGAAATGAGGACAACAGGTGTCAAGTCGTGTGTTGCCTTTCTCAAGCTGTAATAAGTAGGGGTAAGGACATTAACCACCTAGGAACATCCTCCCTTATACGTCACCTGGAGCGCATTCATCAGAAGTCATTGTCAAGTTCAAAAACTTTGGGTGACAGCGGAAGCAGTCCACTGACAACTAAATCCCTTCCTCTTGTAACCAAGCTCCTGCAAACCACACCACCAACTCCCTCAGTGTCACTTTCCTCCTTAGACAGGAAAGCCAATAGTCCTGCAGGCCATGTCACTGGCAAGTCTGACGAGTCCTCTCCTGCCTGGGATTCCTCCGATACATCCTTGAGTGTAACGCCTACTGCTGCTGGCGCTGCTGTTGTTGCTGCTGGGAGTCGATCGTCATCCCAGAGGGGAAGTCGGAAGACCACTTGTACTACTTCCAGTAAGCAATTGACTGTCCAACAGTCCTTTGCGAGGAAGATGAAATATCACAGCAGTCATCCTGCTGCAAAGCAGATAACTCAGGCCTTGGCAGCCTGGGTGGTGTTAAACGTGTGTCCGGTATCCACCGTTAATTCACAGGTAATTATTTGAGTTAGTGTGTCCCTGGTACCAAATACCATCTAGGTTCCACTTCTCTAGGCAGGCGATACCGAGAATGTACACAGACGTCAGAAAAAGAGTCACCAGTGTCCTAAAAAATGCAGTTGTACCCAATGTCCACTTAACCACGGACATGTGGACAAGTGGAGCAGGGCACACTCAGGACTATATGACTGTGACAGCCCACTGGGTAGATGTATTGCCTCCCGCAGCAAGAACAGCAGCGGCGGCACCAGTAGCAGCATCTTGCAAACGCCAACTCGTTCCTAGGCAGGCTACGCTTTGTATCACCGCTTTCCATAAGAGGCACACAGCTGACAACCTCTTACGGAAACTGAGGAACATCATCGCAGAATGGCTTACCCCAATTGGACTCTCCTGGGGATTTGTGACATCGGACAACACCACCAATATTGTGCGTGCATTACATCTGGGCAAATTCCAGCACATCCCATGTTTTGCACATACATTGAATTTGGTGGTGCAGAATTTTTTTTAAAAACGACAGGGGCGTGCAAGAGATGCTGTCGGTGGCCCAAAGAATTGCGGGCCACTTTCGGCATTCAGCCACCGTGTGCCGAAGACTGGAGCACCAGCAAACACTCCTGAATAAGCCCCGCCATCATCTGAAGCAAGAGGTGGTAACTAGGTGGAATTCAACCATCTCTATATGCTTCAGAGGATGGAGGAGCAGCAAAAGGCCATTCAAGCCTATACAGCTACCTACGATATAGGCAAAGGAGGGGGAATGCACCTGACTCAAGCGCAGTGGAGAATGAGTTCAACGTTGTGCAAGGTTCTGCAACCCTTTGAACTTGCCACACGTGAAGTCAGTTCAGACACTGCCAGCCTGAGTCAGGTCATTCCCCTCATCAGGCTTTTGCAGAAGAAGCTGGAGAGATTGAAGGAGGAGCTAAAACGGAGCGATTCCGCTAGGCATGTGGGACTTGTGGATGGAGCCCTTAATTCGCTTAACCAGGATTCACGGGTGGTCAATCTGTTGAAATCAGAGCACTACATTTTGGCCACAGTGCTCGATCCTAGATTTAAAACCTATGTTGTATCTCTCTTTCCGGCAGACACAAGTCTGCAGAGGTTCAAAGACCTGCTGGTGAGACACTTGTCAACTCAAGTGGAACGTGACCCATCAACAGCTCCTCCTTCACATTCTCCCGCAACTGGGGCTGCGAGGAAAAGGCTAAGAATTCCGAGCCCACCCGCTGGCGGTGATGCAGGGCAGTCTGGAGCGAGTGCTGACATCTGGTCCGGACTGAAGGACCTGCCAACGATTACTGACATGTCGTCTACTGTCACTGCATATGATTCTCTCACCATTGAAAGAATGGTGGAGGATTATATGAGTGACTGCATCCAAGTAGGCACGTCAGACAGTCCGTATGTATACTGGCAGGAAAAAGGGGCAATTTGGAGGCCCTTGCACAAACTGGCTTTATTTTATCTAAGTTGCCCCCCCTCCAGTGTGTACTCCGAAAGAGTGTTTAGTGCAGCCGCTCACCTTGTCAGCAATCGGCGTACGAGGTTACTTCCAGAAAATGTGGAGAAGATGATGTTCATCAAAATGAATTATAATCAATTCCTCCGTGGAGACATTCACCAGCAATTGCCTCCAGAAAGTACACAGGGACCTGAGATGGTGGATTCCAGTGGGGACGAATTAATAATCTGTGAGGAGGGGGATGTACACAGTGAAAGGGGTGAGGAATCGGAGGATGAGGAGGAGGTGGACATCTTGCCTCTGTAGAGCCAGTTTGTGCAAGGAGAGATTGATTGCTTCTTTTTTGGTGGGGGCCCAAACCAACCAGTCATTTCAATCACAGTCGTGTGGCAGACCCTGTCGCTGAAATGATGGGTTTGTTAAAGTGTGCATGTCCTGTTTATACAACATAAGGGTGGGTGGGAGGACCCAAGGACAATTCCATCTTGCACCTCTTTTTTTTTTCATTTATCTTTGCATCATGTGCTGTTTGGGGACTATTTTTTTAAGTGCCATCCTGTCTGACACTGCAGTGCCACTCCTAGATGGGCCAGGTGTTTGTGTCGGCCACTTGGGTCGCTTAGCTTAGTCACACAGCTACCTCATTGCACCTCATTTTTTTTTTGCATCATGTGCTGTTTGGGGACTATTTTTTAAATCTGCCATCCTGTCTGACACTGCAGTGCCACTCCTAGATGGGCCAGGTGTTTGTGTCGGCCACTTAAGTCGCTTAGCTTAGTCACACAGCTACCTCATTGCACCTCTTTTTTTTTTTGCATCATGTGCTGTTTGGGGACTATTTTTTAAATCTGCAATCCTGTCTGACACTGCAGTGCCACTCCTAGATGGGCCAGGTGTTTGTGTCGGCCACTTCGGCCGCTTAGTTTAGCCATCCAGCGACCTCGGTGCAAATTTTAGGACTAAAAATAATATTGTGAGGTGTGAGGTGTTCAGAATAGACTGGAAATGAGTGGAAATTATGGTTATTGAGGTTAATAATACTATGGGATCAAAATGACCCCCAAATTCTATGATTTAAGCTGTTTTTGAGGGTTTTTTGAAAAAAAACACCCGAATCCGCCAAAAAAATTTCAGGGAGGTTTTGCCAAAACGCGTCCGAATCCAAAACACGGCAGCGGAACCGAATCCAAAACCAAAACACAAAACCCGAAAAATTTCCGGTGCACATCTCCAGTATATATATATATATATATATATACACACACACACATACAGTATATAAAAACAAGGTCATAGTGGATCCTTCATTTCAACTTAGCATAACTTAGCATAACAAAGAGGCATAAATATATCCTTCTGTATTGTAAAGTGGTACAGGTAATAAGTAATTACATTTCTGGTTGTACATACTGGTAAGCAGAACCTCATTATTAATGCTGTCCCAGCTGGCCACAGGCAGAATACTAATAACTCCTTTGTGACGGTACAAAGTCAATTAATGATTTCTTCACTCCGGGGTAATGCACATGGTGCTCTTGCCAAACGAATAAAACTTGTTGGCATGTTTCTATTTTAAGTCTTCTGTCTCTACCTAGTCCATTCACACACCCTCACTCTCAATGTGCTTTGATGCATAATGCACCTCCTCCCCTAATCTTGCAGCTGTCCGGCTCTCTGACTGCATCACCACTGCAGCATTCTTATCATATACATAGGCACCCCTCCTCCCTGCATCCTGGTCTCTCAGCCAACAGAAGCTGCACCCACTGTACTAAAGCAGAAAAAGTAGCAGAGGATAGTCCTTGAGATAATTTCTCTTTGTCTTGTTAGATGTCCTTGGTGGTACATGTAGAAAATATCTATGATGATCAAGATTATTCCATACATCTAGCTCTCTATACACAAGTTACCGTATATAAATCCTGACAGATAAGACAAAGCTTTGTGCTAGAGGAACTAGCATTAATACCTAACATTTACTAGTTACTTTTATTATGACTATAAACTGCATTAGCTGGAAAAAGGCTGTTTGTCATTCCCATGTACAGTAGTGCTGGATTAAGATGTTTCTCAAAGTCAAAGTCAATGAAAGTGACATTGCAGCAGAAAGATAGATATCTAGTGTTATCAGCTTGTCAGACATGGGAGGCACTCGATATTCCGGCTGTCGGGATCCCGGCGCCGGGATACTGACAACTATTCTCCCTCTTGGGGTGTTCACGACACCCCTGGAGAGAGAATAAATAGTGTGGCATGCGTAGTGCGTCAAAGTGCCCGTAACGTGGTGAGCGCAGCGTGTCTGCAAGGGGTTCTTTTGCACTCACCTGCTGCCGGCATTCCGGCGGTCAGCATTCCGGCGGTCGGGATCCCAGCGCCGGTGAGCTGGGTGCCGGGATCCTGAGCGCCGGTATATCGTAGTACACCCGTCAGACATAAGATAAATAGAAGCCTCTGATGCTGTGCTGCTGAACTGACCAGTGACGCCAGATAGAAAGTAGCCAGGGCTTTCCCCCTTCACTCAAACACCTGAGGGTATATTTACTAAAGTACGGGTTTTTAGAAGTTGAGATGTTGCCCATAGCAACCAATCAGATTTTAGTTATTATCTTCTAGAAGGTGCTAGACAAATGATAAGTGAAATCTGATTGAATGCGATGGGCAACATCTCACACCCGTCAATGCATTCTCACATGAGTGAATGCTAGGAAAGCACAGTATCTTGTATGTTGTAGTACTTTCTCTAACTTATACTGTGCAATACAAAACATACGATGGTACAAATTGATAAACTATGCTCAATCTTAAAATATAATTAAAAAAACGATCATAACGTTACACTGACAATGTCGGCATTCAGCACATTGACACCAATGTTATGTCGACATTATTAGCATGTCAATGTGGTAGCTTTGTTCTAAGTCTGTCCCTAACGGCAACCCTAGTCTTAAATCTCCTGGATATGTTGACATTGTGCAGGTGTCGACATTATTGATATCTTAATTTTAACCATGTCAACATCATCAATGTCAGCCTTCGACATTCTGACTGCCGACATCATGACTGCATACCTAAAAAAGATCTTATGATCTCTTATAATGTGCACTGGTATTAACTGGAGGCACCACAATCTGGAGGCACTACAGTGAACCGGAGGCACTACAATCTGACATCATACTGTATGAGCTTGGCACTACAATGGGTCATAAAATGTACAACTGCTGCAGAGATTTTTGTCTAGAAGCACTAGGGATGGGGGCCCCTTCAGAATGTTACTATTATGGGCCAGACAAAGTTATGGCTATGCGGCAATGGCTCACCAGATCTACATTACAAAGATCTACAGTCATTAGATCGACCACTATTGGTCGACATGCATTAGGTCAACAGTGTCAAAAGGTCGACACAAGAAAAGTCGACAATGTCAAAAGGTTGACACATGAAAGGGTCGACATAAGAAAAGGTCAACACAAAAAGGTAAAAAAACAAGTTTTATGGTAAGAACTTACCTTTGTTAAAACTCTTTCTGCGAGGTACACTGGGCTCCACAAGGAAAGACATAGGGGTGTAGAGTAGGATCTTGATCCGAGGCACCAACAGGCTCAAAAGCTTTGACTGTTCCCAGAATGCATAGCGCCGCCTCCTCTATAACCCCGCCTCCCTGAACAGGAGCTCAGTTTTTAGTTAACCAGCCCAATGCAGTAGCAGGAAAAGAGACGACAACGGTTAGTAGCCACATACACCACACTCTCACGACAGGAGAAGTGTCAGCGGCTAATGCCATACCAACCCAAAGAAGCTAAGTGCGTCAGGGTGGGTGCCTTGTGGAGCCCAGTGTACCTCGCAGAAAGAGTTTTAACAAAGGTAAGTTCTTACCATAAAACTAATTTTCTGCTGCGGGATACACTGGGCTCCACAAGGAAGGACATAGGGGATGTCCTAAAGCAGTTCCTTATGGGAGGGGACGCACTGTAGCGGGCACAAGAACCCGGCGTCCAAAGGAAGCATCCTGGGAAGCGGCAGTATCAAAGGCATAGAACCTTATGAACGTGTTCACAAAGAACCACGTAGCCGCCTTTCACAATTGTTCAAGGGTCGCACCACGGCGGGCCGCCCAAGAAGGTCCAACAGACCGAGTAGAATGGGCCGTAATGTGAGCAGGAGCTGATAGACCAACCCTCACATAAGCACGTGCAATCACCATTCTAATCCATCTGGCCAAAGTTTGCTTGTGAGCAGACCAGCCCCGTTTGTGAAATCCAAACAGCACAAAGAGAGAATCAGATTTCCTAATAGAAGCAGTTCTCTTCACATAGATACAGGGAGCCCGTACCACATCCAAAGACCGCTCTTTGAGAGACAGATCAGGAGAAACAAGTGCCGGAACCACAATCTCCTGGTTAAGGTGGACCTTAGGTAAATATCCGGGACGAGTCCTAAGAACCGCCCGGTCACGGTGAAATATCAGATATGGGGAACTACAAGACAAAATCCGACACTCTTCTAGCTGAAGCAATAGCCAGCAGAAACACCACCTTAAGGGAAAGCCACTTAAGATCAGCTGAACCAAGAGGTTCAAACGGAGACTCTTGTAACGTCTCCAAAATCACCGACAAGTCCCAAGGAGCCACAGGCGGGACAGAGGGAGGTTGGATACGCAACACGCCCTGAGTAAAGGTATGCACATCAGGTAAGGTCGCAATCTTTCTCTGAAACCACACCGGCAAGGCAGATATTTGAACCTTGAGGGAGGCCAGACGCAGGCCTAAGTCTAGGCCCTGCTGAAGAAAGGCCAACAGCTTGGCTATACTAAACTTGGAAGCGTCATAACGGTTAGATGTGCACCAAAGTAAGAATGCCAAACCCTATAGTAAATCCGAGCAGAAGCCGGTTTCCGGGCCCGCAACATAGTTTGAATGACCACCTCAGAAAACCCTTTAGCCCTCAAGACGGAAGCTTCAAGAGCCATGCCGTCAAAGACAGCCGGGCTAGGTCCTGGTAGACACAGGGGCCCTGAACGAGGAGGTCTGGGCGTCGTGGAAGTAGAATTGGACGCTCTGATGATAGGCCCTGCAGGTCTGAGAACCAGTGCCGTCTGGGCACTCTGGAGCTATGAGAAGCAGAATTCCTCTTTCTTGCTTGAACTTCCGAATTACCCTGGGCAGGAGTGACACCGGAGGGAACACGTACGGCAGCCAAAACCTCCACGGCACCGCCAGCGCATCCACGAATGCTGCTTGAGGATTCCTTGTCCTTGCTCCGAAGACCGGACCCCTGTGATTGTGTCGAGACACCATCAGATCTACGTCTGGAAGGCCCCACTTTTCCACTAGGAGTTGAAACACTTCTGGATGGAGGCCCCACTCTCCGGCGTGTACGTCCTGATGATTGAGAAAGTCCGCTTCCCATTTCAGGACTCCCGGAATGAATATTGCCGATATGGCCGGTAGATGGCGTTCCGCCCAATGTAGAATCCGTGAGACCTCCTTCATTGCCAAACGGCTTCGAGTGCCGCCTTGATGATTTATGTAAGCCACTGTGGTGGCGTTGTCCGACTGTACTTGAACAGGACGGTTCTGAATTAAATGCTGGGCCAGGTTCAACGCATTGAAGACCGCCCGCAATTCCAGAATGTTGATCGAGAGGAGAGATTCCTCCTTGGTCCACCGACCCTGAAGGGAGTGTTGCTCGAGCACCGCGCCCCAACCTCTTAGACTGGCATCTGTCTTCAACAGGACCCAGTCGGATATCCAGAAGGGACGGCCCCTGCACAATCGTTGGTCCTGGAGCCAACAGTGCAGCAACAGACGGACCTCCGGAGTTAATGAGATCATGTGAGACCTGATCCGGTGAGTCAGGCCATCCCACTTGGCTAGAATCAGCCTCTGGAAGGGGCAAGAATGGAATTGAGCATACTCCACCATGTCGAATGCTGACACCATGAGGCCCAGCACCTGCATCGCCGAATGTATCGACACTTGCGGATGAGAAAGGAAGCAACGAATCCTGTCCTGAAGCTTCAGGACTTTCTCCTGAGACAAGAACAACCGCTGGTTGTGAGTGTCCAATAGCGCTCCCAGGTGCACCATGCTCTGAGCAGGGACCAGGGAGGATTTCTTCCAGTTGATGAGCCACCCATGGGCTTGTAGAAACCGGACAGCCATATCCAGATGACGTAGGAGAAGTTCTGGGGAATTTGACAGGATTAACAAGTCATCCAGATACGGCAGTATCCTGACCCCTTGACGGCGGAGAACCACCGTCATCACTGCCATAACTTTGGTGAAGACTCGCGGAGCCGTAGTTAAACCAAAAGGTAACGCCCGAAACTGGTAATGGAGGTTGCCAATCGCAAACCTCAGGTATTGCTGATGTGACACTGCTATAGAAATATGCAGGTAAGCATCCTGTATGTCCAGGGAGACCAAGCAGTTCCCAGGTTCCAAGGCCAGAACTATAGAGCGAAGAGTTTCCATACAGAACTTGGAAACTTTCACAAACCTGTTCAATGCCTTGAGGTTGAGAATGGGCCTGGAGGACCCATTCGGTTTCGGGACCAGAAACAGCGTTGAATAGTACCCCTGTCCCCTGATAAAGCTAAATATTTATCTTATTTAAAACCCTTTAAGAGGCCTAAGAACACTGTACGCTATTGACGTATGGAGTACCGTAAGGGTACGCACGTTGCGTAACAATCGCTTAGCCGTGGTCGAGACGCTCAAGCGTCACGTTCGCTCGCGGCCAAGAGATCACAGGCAGGCACGCTATTGGCTGCTGACTAATGTAATGGTTCGCTATAGCGTAGCGGACGCTCGGGACCACGAGGAGATCACCAGCGGCGCAGACGCTCACAATGTTAAACCTTTATATCTAAACCATAAACAATGTAATATGCAGTAAAACCTTAGTGAAGAGATAGGGTGTAGATGCAACACAGTGTAACCTTATTAACTTAAAAGCTGTTCGAGCGTCACCGACGCTCTGTGAATACTTAACACTATAATAAATACACAACTACCGGGCTTAGGGTCTAACGCCTTATATGAATGTTATACTTGCAAAAAGAATAATACAATACAAGTCATACACTACAATATAACATAGACTAACTAACCGGGTAACTACACAGGAAATACAATACAATACTATTACGTTTAAGAGAATACGAGAGAAAGAGGAGAAGAGAGAAAGAGAGAGATATGGCCCATAATAACAAGAAAGACAATATGATTGCGGAGAAAACTTACGCACAAAGGGGAACGATCGCATGCGCCTCTGGACATCCAGCTCCCGATTATCAGCAATGAGAACCGTTGAAGAGTGAGCTGGATGTGATCGGCTTGTCTATTTATGCCCCACACACAATACAATTCAATGGTCCCTACAATCTCATTGTTCATTGGACACAGGAATTCCTCCTCGCATTATAACAAAAGGTCATAGGTTGATTCATACAGGTGGGCTGTGACGATTTCCAACTGCTCAGGTGGGTGGGAAACTGGGTTTCCCGCCGCATGGATAAGTAAGTGCAAATAATAGTAAATGGACATAAACTTCTTATGTCCATAACTATTCGCACGAGCGATTAATCCGCTTCAAACCAACACCGGAATATTGCTAATTAAATACTCTTCCGATGGATACTAAACACCACTGTATTACTCCTGTCTGACCCTTCGTATCAAACAAAGAGGGATTTCTCTGTCCATGAACATGCTACATTAACCAAACTTTCAGATTCTATCAAAGGGACCATAATCTACAAAATACATTATATGGTGAAAATATGTAACGAAAGAGTCGCACGCTACGAACACATAAACTCTACCGTAAATGCACATACCGCGCGCCCGCGGGTGCCCGCAACAGCGAGTATGCGCACGCACGGGAGAGCGCACGCATGCGCAGCGCGGACCTGTATGAGGTGCAAATATGGCAGTGTGCATCGTGATATTTTTCTGACTTTGACAGTCCACCCTTTGGCAGTCAACAATAACTGCCACTTCCTAAAACATTTCAAAACGAGAAAAATATATGTCAGGGGTTAATACATTTACATGGTTGGGTAGGGGAGGAGAGGAGAAGGTAGGAAAAGGGTATGACCTAGTGAGATAGCAGAAGCATGTGTGTATGAATCCGTGTTTGGGGGGTCATGTATCATCGTGCCGTACGTGTTTTAAATCAAGCTTCGAGGTATTGCGAAGTATACATATGAATTCCTTCTTATCCCGTGGTACGGGTCTGTGGATGGGCTGTCAAACTTTACCGAGCTCTTTTCGGCTGTGGTTGTAACAAAATGGGGAGCACATTTTAGTTGATGATACATGAATGGGGGAATATGTGATTGCTGATATCTGTGCCTGTATTCCCTATCGACTATGTGTGTAATTACCTGAAGGTTGTAGAGATGAATAAAAGACATAATTACGGTAAATGCAGTGGTATTCTAAGTCAGGTTAATGAACATTTGTCGGTTGAAGTCTTGTTCGGTGTCTGTTGAATGCAGTCTTCTTTGTGCTTTTGCCAAAAGGCGTGTGGGCAAAAGCTTTGTCAATGTCCATAGACTTACAAAAGTGTTGGGCTAGCGTAATTTTAAAATTTCTAGGGAAACTGGGGGTCTATGGCAAAGTTCATCAAATCTCTGTGTATAAGGTTGTCAAAACTTCTTCTTTAATCCATCAGTTGTCTGTATACAGGATCATCAAATTCCTCGTCCAAGTGGGTCTTTTTACCTTGGAGAAAACGGAAAAACAGGTGAAAGAAACGGACCGTAGAAATCGCCTTTTCATCACATCATTGTTTCTACAGTTGGGTCATAAATCAAATCCATTGGAATTACAATTTCCTCACTCCTTAAACTCTTCACCCTGGTACTTCGTTTACACTTCGTTAAAGCCTGACCGCATCTAAATATCAAGCCAATCGTTATGATAACACCTAAGATACATAGGAGAAACTTCCCAACATCCATTATGACTCCTTGAGCCCATTCTCCTAAACCAGAGAACCAATTTCGCGGGTTCAACCATGACACCCAACCAGTCAGCTCATTACCTACAGCAGCAAGAGTGAGATTGTGTCTCCTGCGAAATTCCCACTTCAGTTGGAGAATATCGTCCATCTTTTGGTCTATGACCTCGACCGGGTCCTCGGTACTATTCGTTATATATGTGCAGCATTTCACGCCGTACTGTGTTGCCAGTGTGACACAATATCCACCTGTTACTGCCGTGAGATAATTGAGAACCATTCTATGCTGAACTAGTTCTGTTTTATAAGCTTGAAGTTCTCTTCCAGTATACCTAAAAGTGTCATCATACATTTCTGTGATATTGTCTAACAAATTTGCGAGCGCAGATATGTATTTATAATTCAACACTCCTCTGGCGGTGCGAGTGATGTCTAACGCAAGTAGAAACTGAATCCCGGTGGATTCATGGATCATGTCAGAGGCCGGATGCTCTGTTCTTTCTATCAGGTGCCGTTTAACTACGTGCTCGTAGTGGGTGTGAGTATAAGGAGCTTGGGCAACACGGTGTATATCTTTCATTTTGGCATGTGATACAGTCATTACTTCAGGCAGTACTTTTCCAATATAACACAATCCTTCAGAGTTTGGGGCAAGCCACTTATACGCCTTCCTCCCGCATATGAAATATGCATCATCGGGGAGAACATATGGGACGGAGTAGGACATAACCATATTACACATCTTCCATGTGAAATCTCCTAACCCTAATTCTCCCATCTGTCTAGTACACGTACCAGTTTGTACGATATGTGCACAGTATCCTGGTGATACCTCTCCAACTCTCATAATCCTACTTCCTAGAGTATACCTATATCGGAAATATTTTCCACTACTGGCTATGTGGCGTATAAGTTCTGTATCTGTCGGCATTCTATCTGCTCTATATGAAAAGGTCATGGTTTGGTTACTCCATGACACTTCCCAATTTCCCGGCTTTCGGGGATTGGAAATGTTAAAAAATATTAGGGATCTATCCACATGATATTGGTGGAGCTTCAAACTAGGAGGACTGGAGATATTAAACCTCCTGTCCACCGGCCTCCCACCACTTAGCTCAAGTACCTCCCCTATCGTTAAAGGAAATGGTACTAGTCCTGATTTGCTATGACCTTGAGGTACTTGAGAGCATACCCAACAATCTGTTTGATTTAACACACTACCCACTAAGGAGTGATAGTCACTCAAGGGATGCCGGTCCATGTGGATATTAAAACTGGATTGGCATTTCTTGATGCACCCATCCTCAACCACATTGTCACAGAGCCTACAGATACAGTTTTCTTCAGCTAACAATCCTTCACAATTCCTTCTATGGTCAATGCTATCGGATTGTTTTCTGATACTCGCCTTTGCTTGTTGATTATGTTGTTCTTGGGAAACTACGTCTCCATCTCTGTCATCAGAACCCATTCCAGAACCTCTCTCGACCTCCATGGTACTCTCGCCGGAACAGACTGCTCTGGTCAACATCATGGCCAACAGGAAAATCCGGATCACAGTCTCTTGAGGCAAGTCCATCTTAGGAGGAAACGAAGAAGAATGAGAAGGGGAAAAAAATAATTTGAGGGAGGGGGGATGGGAAGTGGAGAAAAACAATAAAAGGGAACAGGGAATCGACAACTGCTTTTGATCTTGTGATTCTCAATGCTCAGGTGCCGCCTCAGTCCTCCTGGAACAGACACTCCAGTGATACAACTTCCTCTACCGTCTGTTCCTTATCACGGGACCTCTCTGGATCAGCAACCTTCTTACAATGGGACGAATGAACCCAAGTCTCTCTCTCGGCAACTTTCAATGCTGTAGTGCTAGTCAATAAGACTTGGTATGGTCCTTCCCATCTGTCAATAAGGCAACCTGAGCGTAGAAAATTCCGTATCATTACATAATCCCCAGGTTCAATGTCATGACAATTACTATCTGGTAAATCAGGAATCACTAACTTCAAATTATCATTTTGATTCCTTAGCTGTTTACTCATATTAACCAGGTACTTTACAGTCACTTCATTGTTACACTTCAAATCATCCTGAGGGTTAATCATAACATGCGGTTGTCGACCAAACAAGATTTCAAAGGGAGACAGATTAAGAGGGGACCTGGGAGTGGTTCTGATGCTGTACAGTACAATGGGTAAAGCTTCTGGCCATGTCAATCCTGTCTCTGCCATAACTTTGCTCAGTTTATTTTTAATAGTGCTGTTCACTCTTTCTACCTTCGCACTCGCCTGTGGACGGTATGGAATGTGCAGCTTGCTATCAATTCCCATCAACTTACACATTCCTTGAAAGACATCACCTGTAAAATGGGTACCCCTATCACTTTCAATTATTCTAGGGATACCATATCTACATACAAATTCCTGCACAATTTTCTTAGCAGTAAACATAGCGGTATTTGTGGCCGCAGGAAATGCTTCGACCCAATTTGAGAACACATCTATACAAACAAGTACATATTTCAAATTTCGACAAGGGGGTAATTGAATAAAGTCAATCTGTATTACCTGAAAAGGACCGCCTGTAGGTGGGATATGAGATGGTTCTATTGGTATTGCCTTTCCGATATTCTTTCTCAAGCATGTAAGGCATGACATTGCTCTCTTACTTGCATGAGATGAAAATCCTGGGGCGCACCAATATGCTCTTACCAACTTGCACATTCCTTCCTTGCCCAGATGAGTCAGCCCGTGAGCTGCCTCAGCTAAACATGGAAGATATGCTCTGGGGGCCACCGGTTTACCTTGTCCATCTGTCCAGAGTCCTGAGGACTCCTGGCCATATCCCTTTGCCTTCCAGACTGCCTTTTCCTGTGTGGAACACAAGTTTTGCATCTCACACAGCTTCTGTGTGTTGATGGTATTAAATACCATCAGTTGTGTGGTGTCTGTCTGTCTGGGGGTACCAGCTGCTAACTTAGCTGCTTCGTCTGCTCGGCTGTTACCAAGTGATACTGGGTCCTGGCTATATGTGTGTGCTTTACACTTGATAACAGCCACTCTGTCGGGT
Organism: Pseudophryne corroboree; assembly: GCF_028390025.1. NCBI lineage: Eukaryota > Metazoa > Chordata > Amphibia > Anura > Myobatrachidae > Pseudophryne > Pseudophryne corroboree. The sequence goes on along the minus strand of NC_086444.1, from coordinate 417,864,723 downwards.
TCCTGTATCGCTGTTAGAAGCCTTTTGATGTGAGCTGCATGCGCTACCGGTGTACCAGCTGCCGTCATGAAATTTCTGAGGCGCCATAGGGCTCCGAAATCATGGACTACCCCGAATGCGTATCTAGAATCGGTGTAGATATTGGCTGATTTGCCCTTAGCCAATTCACATGCTCTGGTTAGGACGACCAGTTCAGCAACCTGGGCTGAGTGAGGTGGGCCTAGCGGTTCCGCTTCTATGGTGCCTTGGTCATCTACGACTGCGTATCCAGTACACAAGTCTCCCGAGTCTGACTGTCTGTGACAACTACCGTCCGTGTAGAAAGTTAGATCTACATCTTCCAGTGGGTTGTCACTGATGTCAGGCCTTGCGGTAAAATTTTGGGTCAAATATTCCATACAATCATGTGTGTCCTCCTTTGTATTAAATTCTCCTTCCCCACCACTCTCATCCTCCACCCTTTGTGCCTGTCCAGGCACACCTGGGAGATATGTTGCAGGATTTAATGCACTGCATCTCCTTATGGTGATGTTTACGGGGGCCATTAGTGCCAATTCCCATCTTGTAAACCGCGCTGATGAGACGTGCCTGATTTGGGCAGAATTTAGCAAGGCTGACACTGCATGTGGTGTATGAATTGTGAGGTTGTGACCTAGCACTACATCTTCGCTTTTCGTTACTAGCAATGCTATCGCAGCAACGCTTCGCAAGCATGTGGGGAGGGATCGCGCTACCGTATCTAGCTGAGCGCTGTAGTATGCTACTGGCCTGCTGGCATCACCGTGCTTTTGGGTTAAGACGCCTGCCGCGCAACCAGCACTTTCTGTTCCGTACAGCTCAAAGGGTTTCCCATAGTCTGGCATACCTAATGCTGGTGCCTGCGTTAGGCACTGTTTAAGTCTCTCAAATGCCATCTCGGACTCGTCTGTATGCGAAATCCGATCAGGTTTGTTTGAGGAGACCATCTCCTGCAAAGGTAACGCTAGAATGGAAAACCCTGGGATCCAGTTACGGCAATACCCACACATTCCTAAAAATGTTCTGATCTGTTGCTGGGTTTGTGGCAGAGTCATGTCTCTAATTGCTTGAATTCTATCAGCGGTCAGGTGTCTCAGTCCTGTGTTAGACAGTGTCCCAAATATTTTACCTTAGTTTGGCATAATTGTAACTTGTCTTTGGAAACCTTGTGTCCTGTGTCTGAAAGATGAAACAGGAGCTGTTTCGTATCCTTCAGGGATGCTTCCAATGAATCAGAACACAGTAGTAGATCATCCACGTACTGTATTAATACTGATCCACTCTCTGGTTGGAAAGACTGTAAACAATCATGCAAAGCCTGGGAAAATATACTTGGACTGTCTATGAAACCTTGTGGTAATCGAGTCCATGTGTATTGGACTCCTCTGTATGTAAATGCAAACAAATATTGACTGTCAGGGTGCAGAGGTACCGAAAAGAAAGCGGAGCAGAGGTCAATAACAGTGAAAAATTTCGCAGTGGGAGGGATTTGCACAAGGATGACAGCTGGATTTGGCACTACGGGGAACTGACTCTCAACTATTTTGTTAATCCCCCTTAGATCCTGCACTAGCCGGTAACCCCTCCCCCCACTCTTTTTCACAGGGAAGATGGGACTATTGGCAGTGCTGGACGTTCTTACCAGAATGCCCTGTTGTAGCAAGCGCTCTATTACTGGGTAAACTCCTAACTCCACCTCTGGCTTCAGAGGGTACTGTGGGATTTTTGGAGCTATCCTACCATCTTTTACTTGCACAACTACTGGAGCTACGTTTGCCATCAATCCAGTGTCTTGTCCGTCTTTAGTCCAAAGTGACTCTGGTATCTGGGATGTCATTTCTTCTACTTGGGATGGAGTCCTATTTGTCATAATGGTATGTGACATTAATTTTGATGGGGAGTCTAACATGTCTTGCACTTCCTGAGCGTGATTCTCAGGTATGTCCAAGAATACACCTTCAGGAGTACAATAAATGACGCACCCCATTTTACACAATAAGTCTCTTCCCAGGAGATTAGTCGGTGCCGATGCAGCCAGCAAAAAGGAATGCTTGGTATGTAAAGGCCCTACTGTAATCTCGGCTGGTTTGCTAACAGGGTAGTGCTGGACTACTCCCGTTACTCCCATGGCTGGAATTGTCTTACCAGTGGTTCTCATGCCCACTGTCGAATTTATCACTGATTTGGCCGCCCCTGTATCTACAAGGAAGTTTAATGTTTTACCAGCTACATTAATTGCAATTTCAGGTTCACTCCCAAGACTTGCAATCAATTTTACTGGCTGCAGATTACAGGTATGGCCACACCCCTATTGGGTATGGTGACCTCCCTGAATCCCGCTGGCAGCAACTACTTGTGAAGGGGTTAAATGGGAACTGCCAGAGGTTTGCCAGTCTCTGTTCGGGGGGTATCTTTTTGTTTCCCCTGCATGTGGCTCATAACTCCGTTTCTGCGGACCCTGCTCCCAATGTCGTGTGTCGTGTCGTTGTCTAGGGGGTTGATATGAGTTTTGTGAATTTTTCACTCTACAGTCTCGTGCCATGTGTCCCTGTCTATGACATGAAAAACAAGTTACCACATTTGACTTACCCACAGGGTTTGGTGATTTATACAAAGGCTGCCTTGTGGTCAGGGCCTGTATACTTACGGCCATTAACTTATCACCTTGTGACTCCCTGTGTCGGGTGATATTCCGGTCGTGATCAATAGCAGCCTCTCTCAAAGTAGCCACCGACAGACCCCGCCAACATGGTTGCGTGGTCTGTACCCTGGTCTTTAATGTCTCTTTTAAACCATCCATCAGTACAGATACAGCTACTTCTCGATGGTTTATGTTTGTTTTAATGTCCTCTATACCTGTGTATTTTGCCATTTCTAATAATGCCCTGTGAAAATATTCTGCAGCAGTTTCTGACTCTTTTTGTTTAATGGAGAAAATCTTGTTCCATTTAACTACCGCTGGAAAATACTCCTTTAACTGTAAACTTATTCTTTTTACATTATCTTTGTTGTACACATCTGTAAGAGGTACATCCTGGTCTAATCCACAGTCAGCTAAAAATTGAGCTGCGTCGACATTGGAGGGTAAACATGCCCTCAGCAATACCTGCCAGTCTTTGTTATTGGGCTCTAAAATGTTCTCTAGGTCTCTGATGTATTTCTGGCTAGCAACTAAGTCTTTTCTAGGATCAGGGAATTCAGACACTATGGTTCTTAATTCCATTCGGGAAAATGGGCTGTACATGGCAATGTTCCTAACAGGTGTGATTCCTGTCGTGTCAGTTTTCCCATTTGGCACTGCTATTACCCTAACAGGATTAAGTCTACTAACATCATTCTGTGTAGGTTCTACAGCCTGTGGTGAAATGGTTTCAGCATAGTGTATGGTGCCGTACTTACCTGTAGATACGACCTCACCTATCCCTCCGCTAGGGGCTTTTGTTACTAATCTCGTGGGTGGAGCCGTGCCTACTGTTGTCTCTGCTATGGTGGCTGCTAGAGAGAGCGCCGATATTGTTGCCGATTCGTCCTCTTGATCACACTCCTGGGGAAAGTTCAAAACAGGGTACAACTTGCACGGGTTAATACTTGCATTGGTTAACTTATTAACATTATCCTTAACATTTATACAGTTGCTAAGTGCCTGTTTGTTACCCCCTGATGCGTCATTCTCCGCAACCAATTTCTCTCCTGATATGTATGGTGGCGGCGGGGCCGTGGCTATCAGTTTCTTGATAGGATTAGATCCCGCCGCCAGAGCCAATCCTCTCTGTATTTCACCCTCCTGTTGCCATAGCTGCAAATAATCATAATGTTGGATTCGTCTCTTTGTTGATTTAATGAGACATATCCTCCTCCTTAAATTTTGCAACACTTCTGGGCTAAAGCTACCTACTCTTGGGAATTTCTCCCCGTCATGCACTGTCATTCTCTCCCATTCATCACATAAAACCTCTGTATGTGAACCATATTTTTCACACATTACGTACCTTGCCGACCCGACTGGTCGGTTTACTGAATCAACCCGAACCGAGGTTGATCGCCCCCTTCCTGAACAATTGGCCCCCATAACTTGCAGGCGTTGCTTTCACCACCTCTGACCTTCAATCAGGGTCTTCAGCGAACCCTTACAAAAACCAAAATGTTCACGATAGGCTGACGGTGGTGGTTTACCGAGTACCCCACTCACTCGCCCACGCCAACCAATACGACCTACACACTGCCTTAGCGCTGGCGTACTCGACCCAGGGCCCCTATGAACCTCTATTTACTGGAACATGCGAGGGATATCCGCAGAACACTTACTCTTTTCAGTAACTATTGGTTGTTGGACAATTCCTGAGTGACCAGCGAACTTCCCTTCAGAAAATAAAAAATTACACAAATCACATCAGAGTGTACAAATAGTTTTATGACCGGGTTCGTACACAAATGGTACTGGTCAGACTAACTAATGCACACAATTACGTGCGGTACAATCGTTCAGCACATAAGCAACTAATCTTATGTGCTGAGCGACCAGTGGAATCGAAAATTTCGGCTGCGAATTCCTTCAGCCAGAGCTTTATTGGCCTATATGGGTTTTGCACCAACCCCCTGGGTTGTGCCCTTTTCTCTTATTTATGGCAGACTTCTTAGTCTGCTGTACCTGGACCTCCTGGTCTATAGTATGACCTCCTGGTCTGTAGTATGACCTCCTGGTCTGTAGTATGACCTCCTGGTCTACTATACTCTACTGCTCAAATTTTATTTTTAACAAAGGATGCCTCCCTCGCCACCATGTACGACACTTACATGCATGTACCTCTGCGAGAACTCGACTTCTTGTGGTTCAACCTGGAAAATTGTATAAACTTATATATACAAAACACTCACTCACCACATGTACACTTTTGTTTCTATTTCTATTTCTGCGCAGAAATTTTCTTTAGACCAGATGTGTTGTGAATTTGGAGAAGGATCTGTTAATCTAAATTTCGGACACTAAAATAGACTTGCGCTACTTACCACATTGCCACCTTTCCGCCTGTTGCAATAACACTATCGTGTGATTTGAGTTACGTGGGCGTACCCGGACGCTCCGTTGCGTAATTTACGCTGCGTGCGTCGGCCTTTGAGTTGCGTACGCGAGTCTCACCCTTTGTTAGAGACACGTGTACGCAAAGCAAATATCCACCGTAACACAACTAACACGTTTATCAATGTAGATGATCCTCGATCGTCTACCGCGCAACACACCAATCTCTCCTTATACCTTAGGTAGAGTTGCGTGTGGGCTTTACACTTTATCTCTTTATATATTACATTTACACTTTAACTATGAAATAGCGACAAATCTCTCTTAGCACGTTTTATCAATTATAAAATGGCAAACAGGAGAGTGATATATGAAAATACACGAATGAAAAGAAATGCAGATATGTGCGTGTGTACGCAAGACAGAAATAAACAGTTTTAAAAGACACTAGCGTGTTGTTCTTACCTCCGGTTCCGGATTCCCTCAGCACCCTTTACTAAGCGAAGCAGACGCTTATCCCGTCAGCACTGCGAAGAATATGATCTCCCGCCCTTTGCTGATGGATAATGTCTGCTGAAATTACCTAGCAGAGATATGTGAAGGACAGGACGAGCCGCCAATTGATAAAGCTAAATATTTATCTTATTTAAAACCCTTTAAGAGGCCTAAGAACACTGTACGCTATTGACGTATGGAGTACCGTAAGGGTACGCACGTTGCGTAACAATCGCTTAGCCGTGGTCGAGACGCTCAAGCGTCACGTTCGCTCACGGCCAAGAGATCACAGGCAGGCACGCTATTGGCTGCTGACTAATGTAATGGTTCGCTATAGCGTAGCGGACGCTCGGGACCACGAGGAGATCACCAGCGGCGCAGACGCTCACAATGTTAAACCTTTATATCTAAACCATAAGCAATGTAATATGCAGTAAAACCTTAGTGAAGAGATAGGGTGTAGATGCAACACAGTGTAACCTTATTAACTTAAAAGCTGTTCGAGCGTCACCGACGCTCTGTGAATACTTAACACTATAATAAATACACAACTACCGGGCTTAGGGTCTAACACCTTATATGAATGTTATACTTGCAAAAAGAATAATACAATACAAGTCATACACTACAATATAACATAGACTAACTAACCGGGTAACTACACAGGAAATACAATACAATACTATTACGTTTAAGAGAATACGAGAGAAAGAGGAGAAGAGAGAGAGAGAGAGATATGGCCCATAATAACAAGAAAGACAATATGATTGCGGAGAAAACTTACGCACAAAGGGGAACGATCGCATGCGCCTCTGGACATCCAGCTCCCGATTATCAGCAATGAGAACCGTTGAAGAGTGAGCTGGATGTGATCGGCTTGTCTATTTATGCCCCACACACAATACAATTCAATGGTCCCTACAATCTCATTGTTCATTGGACACAGGAATTCCTCCTCGCATTATAACAAAAGGTCATAGGTTGATTCATACAGGTGGGCTGTGACGATTTCCAACTGCTCAGGTGGGTGGGAAACTGGGTTTCCCGCCGCATGGATAAGTAAGTGCAAATAATAGTAAATGGACATAAACTTCTTATGTCCATAACTATTCGCACGAGCGATTAATCCGCTTCAAACCAACACCGGAATATTGCTAATTAAATACTCTTCCGATGGATACTAAACACCACTGTATTACTCCTGTCTGACCCTTCGTATCAAACAAAGAGGGATTTCTCTGTCCATGAACATGCTACATTAACCAAACTTTCAGATTCTATCAAAGGGACCATAATCTACAAAATACATTATATGGTGAAAATATGTAACGAAAGAGTCGCACGCTACGAACACATAAACTCTACCGTAAATGCACATACCGCGCGCCCGCGGGTGCCCGCAACAGCGAGTATGCGCACGCACGGGAGAGCGCACGCATGCGCAGCGCGGACCTGTATGAGGTGCAAATATGGCAGTGTGCATCGTGATATTTTTCTGACTTTGACACCCCTCTGAGCAAGAGGCACCTGTACTACGACTCCTATATCCAGGAGGGTCTGTACCACCGAATGTAGAGTGTTTGACTTTGTCTGGTCCAACGGGATGTCTGTCCGGCAAAATCGATGAGGGGGTCGGTTTTTGAAGGCTATGGCGTAACCTCGAGTGACGACTTCCCGTACCCAGGCATCTGAAGTGGTCTTCAACCATTCCTGGGTATAGAAAACTAAATAACTGCTTACAAGCGCCCAAATAATAGACTGTGCAATACAAAAAATTACAAAATAGTTCCCCTGATGGAACGCGCGGCCGACAACACTAAGTGGGTGTCATATGGAAGATGCAAGAAACAGGAAAATGGCTGCGCAATCTATCAGGGAAAGGAATGATGAGAGCCGACGTTTAAAAGAATTAACACAATTTATTAACCAAAAAATAAGATTTTACTCACCGGTAAATCTATTTCTCCTAGTCCGTAGTGGATGCTGGGACTCCGTAAGGACCATGGGGAATAGCGGCTCCGCAACAGACTGGGCACAACTAAAGAAAGCTTTAGGACTACCTGGTGTGCACTGGCTCCTCCCTCTATGACCCTCCTCCAGACCTCAGTTAGGATACTGTGCCCGGAAGAGCTGACACAATAAGGAAGGATTTTGAATCCCGGGTAAGACTCATACCAGCCACACCAATCACACCGTATAACTCGTGATACTATACCCAGTTAACAGTATGAACAATAACTGAGCCTCTCAACAGATGGCTCAACAATAACCCTTTAGTTAAACAATAACTATATACAAGTATTGCAGACAATCCGCACTTGGGACGGGCGCCCAGCATCCACTACGGACTACGAGAAATAGATTTACCGGTGAGTAAAATCTTATTTTCTCTGACGTCCTAAGTGGATGCTGGGACTCCGTAAGGACCATGGGGATTATACCAAAGCTCCCAAACGGGCAGGAGAGTGCGGATGACTCTGCAGCACCGAATGGGCAAACTCTAGATCCTCCTCAGCCAGGGTGTAAAACTTGTAGAATTTAGCAAATGTGTTTGACCCCGACCAAGTAGCTGCTCGGCAAAGTTGTAGAGCCGAGACCCCTCGGGCAGCCGCCCAAGAAGAGCCCACCTTCCTCGTGGAATGGGCTTTCACTGATTTAGGATGCGGCAGTCCAGCCGCAGAATGTGCAAGCTGAATCGTACTACAGATCCAGCGAGCAATAGTCTGCTTTGAAGCAGGAGCACCCAGCTTGTTGGGTGCATACAGGATAAACAACGAGTCAGTTTTCCTGACACTAGCTGTCCTGGAAACATAAATTCTCAGGGCCCTGACTACGTCCAACAACTTGGAAGCCTCCAAGTTTTAGAAGCCGCAGGCACCACGATAAGTTGGTTCAAATGAAAGGCTGATACCACCTTAGGGAGAAACTGGGGACGAGTCCTCAATTCTGCCCTATCCATATGGAAAATCAGATAAGGGCTTTTACATGACAAAGCCGCCAATTCTGACACACGCCTGGCCGAAGCCAAGGCCAACAGCATGACCACTTTCCACGTGAGATATTTTAATTCCACGGTTTTAAGTGGCTCAAACCAATGTGACTTTAGGAAATCCAACACCACGTTGAGATCCCAAGGTGCCACTGGAGGCACAAAAGGGGGCTGAATATGCAGCACTCCCTTAACAAAAGTCTGAACTTCAGGTAGTGAAGCCAGTTCTCTCTGGAAGAAAATCGATAGAGCCGAAATCTGGACCTTAATGGAACCCAATTTTAGGCCCATAGTCACCCCTGACTGTAGGAAGTGCAGAAAACGGCCCAGCTGAAATTCCTCCGTTGGGGCCTTCCTGGCCTCACACCACGCAACATATTTTCGCCAAATGCGGTGATAATGGTTTGCGGTCACTTCTTTCCTAGCTTTAATCAGCGTAGGAATGACTTCCTCCGGAATGCCCTTTTCCTTCAGGATCCGGTGTTCAACCGCCATGCCGTCAAACGCAGCCGCGGTAAGTCTTGGAACAGACAGGGCCCCTGCTGCAGCAGGTCCTGTCTGAGCGGCAGAGGCCATGGGTCCTCTGAGATCATTTCTTGAAGTTCCGGGTACCAAGCTCTTCTTGGCCAATCCGGAACAATGAGTATAGTTCTTACTCCTCTTCTCCTTATTATCCTCAGTACCTTGGGTATTAGAGGAAGAGGAGGGAACACATAAACCGACCGGTACACCCACGGTGTCACTAGAGCGTCCACAGCTATCGCCTGAGGGTCTCTTGACCTGGCGCAATATCTTTCTAGCTTTTTGTTTAGGCGGGATGCCATCATGTCCACCTGTGGCCTTTCCCAACGGTTTACAATCAGTTGGAAGACTTCTGGATGAAGTCCCCACTCTCCCGGGTGGAGGTCGTGCCTGCTGAGGAAGTCTGCTTCCCAGTTGTCCACTCCCGGAATGAACACTGCTGACAGTGCTAACACGTGATTTTCCGCCCATCGGAGAATCCTTGTGGCTTCTGCCATTGCCGTCCTGCTTCTTGTGCCGCCCTGTCGGTTTACATGGGCGACTGCCGTGATGTTGTCTGACTGGATCAGTACCGGCTGGTTTTGAAGCAGGGGTTTTGCCTGACTTAGGGCATTGTAAATGGCCCTCAGTTCCAGAATATTTATGTGTAGGGAAGTCTCCTGACTTGACCATAGTCCTTGGAAGTTTCTTCCCTGTGTGACTGCCCCCCAGCCTCGAAGGCTGGCATCTGTGGTCACCAGGACCCAGTCCTGTATGCCGAATCTGCGGCCCTCTTGAAGATGAGCACTTTGCAGCCACCACAGCAGAGACACCCTGGTCCTTGGAGACAGGGTTATCAGCCGATGCATCTGAAGATGCGATCCGGACCACTTGTCCAACAGGTCCCACTGAAAAGTCCTTGCATGGAACCTGCCGAATGGAATTGCTTCGTAGGAAGCTACCATTTTTCCCAGGACTCGCGTGCAGTGATGCACCGACACCTGTTTTGGTTTCAGGAGGCCTCTGACTAGAGATGACAGCTCCTTGGCTTTCTCCTCCGGTAGAAACTCTTTTTTCTGTTCTGTGTCCAGAACCATCCCCAGGAACAGTAGATGTGTCGTAGGGACCAGCTGTGACTTTGGAATATTTAGAATCCAACCGTGCTGTTGTAGCACCTCCCGAGATAGTGCTACCCCGACCAACAACTGCTCCCTGGACCTCACCTTTATCAGGAGATCGTCCAAGTACGGGATAATTAAAACTCCCTTTTTTCGAAGGAGTATCATCATTTCGGCCATTACCTTGGTAAATACCCTCGGTGCCGTGGACAGACCAAACGGCAACGTCTGGAATTGGTAATGACAATCCTGTACCACAAATCTGAGTTACTCCTGGTGAGGATGGTAAATGGGGACATGCAGGTAAGCATCCTTGATGTCCAGTGATACCATGTAATCCCCCTCGTCCAGGCTTGAAATAACCGCCTGAGCGATTCCATCTTGAACTTGAATTTTTTTATATAAGTGTTCAAGGATTTCAAATTTAAAATGGGTCTCACCGAACCGTCCGGTTTCGGTACCACAAACATTGTGGAATAGTAACCCCAGCCTTGTTGAAGGAGGGGCACCTTGACTATCACCTGCTGGGAATACAGCTTGTGAATTGCCTCTAGCACTGTCTCCCTGCCTGAGGGAGTTGTTGGCAAGGCAGATTTGAGGAAACGGCGGGGGGGAGACGTCTCGAATTCCAGCTTGTACCCCTGAAATACCACTTGAAGGATCCAGGGATCCACCCGTGAGCAAGCCCACTGATTGCTGAAGTTTTTGAGACGGGCCCCCACCGTACCTGGCTCCGCCTGTGGAGCCCCAGCGTCATGCGGTGGACTTGGAGGAAGCGGGGGATGACTTTTGCTCCTGGGAACTGGCTGTATGCTGCAGCTTTTTCCCTCTACCTCTGCCTCTGGGCAGAAAGGACGCGCCTTTAACCCGCTTGCCTTTCTGGGGCCGAAAGGACTGTACCTGATAATACGGTGCTTTCTTTGGCTGTGAGGGAACATGGGGTAAAAATGCTGACTTCCCAGCTGTGGCTGTGGAAACGAGGTCCGAGAGACCATCCCCAAACAACTCCTCACCTTTATAAGGCAAAACTTCCATGTGACTTTTAGAATCTGCATCATCTGTCCACTGCCGAGTCCATAATCCTCTCCTGGCAGAAATGGACATTGCACTTAATTAGATGCCAGCCGGCAAATATCCCTCTGTGCATCTCTCATGTATAAGACTGCGTCTTTAATATGCTCTACAGTTAGCAATATAGTGTCCCTGTCTAGGGTATCAATATTTTCTGACAGGGAATCTGACCACGCAGCTGCAGCACTGCACATCCATGCTGAAGCAATAGCCGGTCTCAATATAATACCTGTGTGTGTATACACAGACTTCAGGATAGCCTCCTGCTTCCTATCAGCAGGCTCCTTTAGGGCGGCCGTATCCGGAGACGGTAGTGCCACCTTCTTTGACAGGCGTGTGAGCGCTTTATCCACCCTAGGGGATGTTTCCCAACGTGACCTATCCTCTGGCGGGAAAGGGTACGCCATTAGTAACCTTTTAGAAATTACCAGTTTCTCATCGGGGGAAGCCCACGCTTCTTCACACACTTCATTTAATTCCTCAGATGGGGGAAAAACCACTGGTAGTTTTTTCTCCCCAAACATAATACCCTTTTTTGTGGTACCTGGGGTAACATCAGAAATGTGCAACACATTTTTCATTGCCTCAATCATGTAACGTGTGGCCCTATTGGAAGTTACATTAGTCTCAGCGTCGTCGACACTGGATTCAGTATCCGTGTCGACATCTGTGTCTGCCATCTGAGGTAGCGGGCGTTTTAGAGCTCCTGATGGCTTTTGAGACAGTTGGGCAGGCACGAGCTGAGAAGCCGTCTGTCCCACATCTGCTATGTCGTCAAACCTTTTATGTAAGGAGTTGACACTTTCACGTAATTCCTTCCACAAGTCCATCCACTCAGGTGTCGGCCCCGCAGGGGGTGACATCACATTTATCGGCAACTGCTCCGCCTCCACATAAGCCTCCTCATCAAACATGTCGACACAGCTGTACCGACACACCGCACACACACAGGGAATGCTCTGACTGAGGACAGGACCCCACAAAGCCCTTTGGGGAGACAGAGAGAGAGTATGCCAGCACACACCAGAGCGCTATATAACACAGGGATTAACACTGTAACTGAGTGATTTTCCCAATAGCTGCTTGTATACACAATATTGCGCCTAAATTTAGTGCCCCCCCTCTCTTTTTTACCCTATGTAGTATGGAAACTGCAGGGGAGAGCCTGGGAGCGATCCTTCCAGCGGAGCTGTGAGGGAAAATGGCGCCAGTGTGCTGAGGGAGATAGCCCCGTCCCTTTTTCGGCGGACTTCTCCCGCTTTTTTGGAGGTATATCTGGCAGGGGATTTTACACATATATAGTCTCTATGACTATATTATGTGTAGTTTTGCCAGCCAAGGTACTTAATATTGCAGCCCAGGGCGCCCCCCCCTAGCACCCTGCACCCATCAGTGACCGGAGTGTGAGGTGTGCATGGGAAGCAATGGCGCACAGCTGCAGTGCTGTGCGCTACCTTGATGAAGACCGAAGTCTTCTGCCGCCGATTTCCAGGACTGTCTTCTTGCTTCTGGCTCTGTAAGGGGGACGGCGGCGCGGCTCCGGACGATCGAGGTCGGGCCCTGTGTTCGATCCCTCTGGAGCTAATGGTGTCCAGTAGCCTAGAAGCCCAAGCTAGCTGCAAGCAGGTAGGTTCGCTTCTCTCCCCTTAGTCCCTCGTAGCAGTGAGTCTGTTGCCAGCAGATCTCACTGAAAATAAAAAACCTAAAATAAACTTTCTTTTTCTAGGAGCTCAGGAGAGCCCCTAGTGTGCATCCAGCTCAGCCGGGCACAAGATTCTAACTGAGGTCTGGAGGAGGGTCATAGAGGGAGGAGCCAGTGCACACCAGGTAGTCCTAAAGCTTTCTTTAGTTGTGCCCAGTCTCCTGCGGAGCCGCTATTCCCCATGGTCCTTACGGAGTCCCAGCATCCACTTAGGACGTCAGAGAAACCCCCATTTTCGGGGGTTTTATCGCAATTTCAAATGTACTAAGACCCGAAAACCCAGGTTTACGCCGCCGAGGTTATCACCATCTTTTGATGGCGATACCCTATAGAAGCCTATGGGCTTCTTACCGCCGCCGCCGCATCCCGCCGCTACCGCTCACAATGATCTCCCACCCCCCGGGATACCTGTGGTGCGGCACCCCTCCTCCTTCTCCCCCACAGCACAGCGTTGTCTACTTCCTGGTGCACGAGGGAGGAGGAGGGGCACAGGGACTTCCAGCACAAGTCACCTCCCACTGCTGGGAGTATCACTGATCGCAGGGCACCCCTGGCATCGCATTGTGATACTAATCGCATACGTAGTACATATGCGATTAGCATCGTTGCGATGACTGGCGATGACCCGCGATCAGTGATGGTACATCGCGCCCACTGTATGTAAATCTGGCTCTGGTACCTCCCCAGCCATTTACCTCACCGCACAACACTGCTGATTTGTCAAAAAAACTCTTCACTAGCTTATAGATTCTGGGGGGAGATGTAGCAAGCCTTGGAGAAGTTACCCATTGCAACCAATCAGCTTTTATAGCACAGCCTTCAGAATGACAATTAGAAGCAGGTTGGTTGGTGTTCTCAACTATTTTGTTCATCTTCTCAACTTTATCTCTCAACAAAGTTTGATACATCTTGCCCTTTATCTGGGTTTCCTACTCCACATGCATGTACAGAAAAAAATGTTTATCTAAAGGACAAGACAGGATGGATGGATCAAAAGTTCCCTTCCTGTTAATGCTCTCCCATAGCATAGTTGGCTACCCCCTCCAGGAGGGAGCAACCAGGTGAGAGGTCCAGAGGGCATGGTACAGCAAGATGTGTGGTACGAGGGACATGGTAATGAGATTACATAATCATAGCCCTGCCCCCACTATACACAGCCGTGATTCCTGGCTTTGAGAAATGGGGCTGGGGGCTGGAGCTATGATTGTCTCAGCGTGAAAAGTGCCATCAAGCTGCCGTGTGAAGTTGGCAGTGGCAGGCGTCAGCAGCAGCTATTGGGGAGGGGGGGAGGGTTAAGAAAATATGCCCCATAGAGCTTAGACTGCAGTCGCCATAGGGAATTATGGGGACAGTAAGTTTGTCTAGTTTACTTATGCTTTTATTTTTTTTAAATTGTCCCTAAACTATATGCTTACTAAGTAGACCCCTATTGCTGTGTTGTTACAGTTATGTTACCTAATCCGCATTGAGGGACAGGCAGTATCTGACCTATCCATAGACGAGTGGAGCCACTGGCAGTTAGTATTTATCTCCTATATTACCACACCCTTCTGGTATTCCCTCAAGATACTGAAACTTGTCTAGTGCATACACATAAAATTATAACACAAGATAACCATATTGTATAAATGCTGTCAGTTGCATTGTATAAGAAAAAAAGACGTGTAATAAATAATATCATATGCATTGAATACCCACCAGATACTTTATTTTCAGAAACACGTTTTGAATATTTTTACCTGCATTTTTTTTGTCCCTGTAAGTGTCCTTATTTTTCTAACGTTATATATATTGTAAATGCTGATTTACATACAGGACTAAAAGCAACACTTTAAAAAGACATTTCATACACTTTAAATGGAGCCGCTGCGGCCGCTATACTTAATCCTCAACCTACGTACTTATTACACCATTAGCGTACAGAGCCCCGTACCATGTATGTACTTTGCGTACAAACGCCGCGCTGGCTGTACAAAGTACACTCAGCGCGTACACACCCAAAGATACACCGTGAACCCTTAACAGCTATGCATGCGATAGTAATACACTTTAAACCTTAGCAGGGAAAGGAAAACACGACACCAGATTGTATTTAAAATGCCGGGTTCCGACACCACAACATATTATTACTGAGAGGGGGTTACAATAACAAAGCAATACAATACAATAGAATAATGGCTACAATCAATGGTACATACGTGTTTGGTTTTCGCCGCGCTACCCAGTCTGGTCCTCGGTCATCTAGATAGATAACTTTTAGAGTCTTGTGTGACCAGGCCTGCAGCTGGCTCCTTTTATACAATCTTCCAAAACTTAACACAATGGATACTGTAATCTCTTTGTCCATTGGACACAGGGATGGTCATTTACAGTACAGGAGAGGTCATAGGTTGGTTTGAATAGGTGGGCGATGTCTGTTCCAGATGCACTTGTGGGTGGTCTCCTCTGGGTTCCCACCGCATACCTAATGTACAGTAAATACAGTTTATATCTATATTCTGCTCCTGCACATAACTATTCGCAGGAACGTGCGATCTTCTGCAAACCAACACCGGAATATTATTATCCTTAAAATACCCTACAGCTGGATACCAAACACCACCTTATAACCTTGTTCTGTCCCCTACTATCCTGTAAAGGTGAATCCCTTTGTTCTGATACCATTTAAACTGTTGTAACTTGCTGGTGTGGTGCAGGGAGACTACGTGTACATTGTGCACTATTTGGATTAATGATATAATGTGTTTTGATAGCTTTTCCATGCGTCCACAAACTCTACTGTAAATACTCATACCACGCGCTAATGCGCAGGACTGCGGGAGCGTCCATAGGCAAACTGCGAATATGCGCACGCACGGCAGAACAAGTACACGCACGGAGGCCATCTGTGTGTAGTTTGTACATGATGTGTGTACTGCAATATTTTTCGACTTTGACAGTCCACCCTTTGGCAGTCACCAATAACTGCCACTACCTAATCAATAAACAGAAAAATATCTATACAATATCTACAGAAGCTTGGATGGTCGGGGGGAGAGTTGTAGGTGGGAAATCTATGACCTAGTGGGATAGTAAAAAGCATGTATGTATGAGTCCATGTCTGAGGGGCATGTATCATCGTGCCATATATGTTCTACATAAGCTTCGAGGTATTGCGAAGTATACATTAAATCCTTCTCATCCCGTATTAAGGGTCTGTAAATGGGCCAACAAACACTACCGAGCTCTTTTCGGCTTCTTGTTCCAACAAATGGGGTGCACATTTAGTTGATGATACATGGAGGGGGAAACATATGTGAGTGCTAGTATATGTGGATATCACCTGTCGACTGTGTGTGCCATTAGCAGGAGGTTGCAGAGATGAAGATAAGATACATATATAAAAATACATTCACATAAACATTTTGGGTAGGGCTGACGTCTTTTCTGGATGGATGTATCGTGTCCACCTGTCCACAGTCCTGAGGACTCCTGGCCACACCCCTTTGTCCTCCAGACTGCCTTTTTCTGTAGGGAACACAAATTTTTCATTTTAATTTACTATTGTGTGTTATCAGTTGTGTGAAGTAAACCATCTCTGGATGAGAGGAGAGAGGGGAAAAAAATAGTAAATAAAAAAGAAAATGTCAGGTTTGACATTTACCAACAGGCTGTCACACCATCATGCATATCGGTGTCTGTGCACAGTCTCCCTTCACTAGGATTCTCATTCTCCATCCTTTGTGCATGACCAGGCACACTGCATTAATACTGGTGTCCTTATGTCCTTATGCTGGTGAGATATACTGGATTTGGGCAGAGCTCTGAAGGACCGAGTAAGCATGTGGCGTTTGAACTGTGATCGAGTCCATGTATTGTACCCTCCTGTTGGTGAACGTAAGAGATGAGGAGGAAACTTTGAAGAAAAATTCCATAGAGGTTAGTAACACATAAGTTTGTAGAGGCAAAGAGGATTTTATAAAATTTGACAACTGGATTGGGTACTATGGGGAAGTGATTCTCTATTGTCTATACCCCCTAAAAAAAATGATATGTGTCATATATCTACTGGGACTATCCCAGCCATCAATCCAGTGTCCTGTCCATCCTAAGTTCGTAGGGAACCCGGTATCTGTGAGATAATTTTCTCTACCTGTGATGGACATGCATCTAGAACAGTGAAATGCAATATTAGTCTTCGTGGGTATCCAACATACTTTGTGCTTCCTGGGCGGGAGCACGCAATATGTATACCATCTCTAACAAAACTCCTGTTATGTTAATCAGGGGCCATTTCTGCTCGAGAAAGAAGCAAAAGTTTAGAGGCCTCCTCTTAACCCCAGCAAGTTCTGTCAAAAGGGTAAAGTTGCATTTATTCCATTCTTCCCATTAACCGAATCTGTGTTTTCTATATGGCTCATGATTCCTTACTATATGTCCCTTGATCCCATCTATGTGTTTAATAATGTGGCTTGTTTTCTCTGTCTAGGGGTCTATATTGACTATGTGTTCTACTATTCCTACAGTCTCTGGCAAAATGCCCTTCCTTTTTACAAATGTAACATATTCTAGGTCTTTTCCAAACAGCAGGGGTCTGGGATTTTGGTTGATGAGGCTTTGCTGCAAGAGCCTGTAGACTTATTGTCATCAGCTTCTCCTCCTGTTGTTTTCTACGCCTAGCAATATTCTTGTGATGTTCCATTGCGCACTCTCTAAGACAAGCTACTGTGGCCCCTCTCCAATTAGGCAAAGATGTTTTTACCCTGTCCCTTACTGTCTTATTGAGTCCGTCCATTAGCACAGAGACAGCCACCTCCCTGTAATTTGCGTCGTACCCTATATCTGATACCCCAATGTATCTCTCCATTATTTGCAGGGCCCGATGAAAATATTCAGATGCCATTTCATTTTCCCTGTTTTATGGAGAAAATTCTTCTTCACTTAACAGTAATGGGGAAACACAACTCTAGTTGCCTGTTAATTCGTTCTATATTCTCCTGCTTGTTTCCGTCAGTCATAGGACTATCCGACTCTAGCCTACAATCAGTGATACATTTTTGGGTGCCAATATAAGTATCCGCCAATCTTTATTAGCTGGTTCATAAGCATTACCCAGATCTCTGATAAACTTCTGACATCTGGCTAAATACTTCCGGGGATCAGGGAATTCTGAAATGATTTACTGCAGCTCAGCTCTGGACCACGGATAATACATTGCATTATTCCTGGTGAGGATTACTCCCTGACTATCGGTTCCCCCATTGGGAGTTATTATTTCCAAGACAGGATGTAATCCTACCATTCCGTTCCTAATCTGTTTGCTGTGGGGTGTTGTTGTCTCTGTGCAATGACCCGTTTCACACTTACCAGTAGCTGTGACCTCACCAGTTCTTTCAGTGGGGAACACTGTTACTGCTCTAACTGGATGGACAGGCCCCACCTGAGTTTCCTGCAAGGCGACTGTCTGAATGAGAGCTGCGATTTGACTGGATCCTTCATCTTCCTGTGACCTATAACCTTGAAAAGACTTCAAAACAGGATACATCCTGCAAAAATGATGGTTAATACATTCCTCTTGCATTATACTATCATTCATAGATATACCATTGACTGTAGCAATCTGTTCCCTCTCGACCTGTGTCGATAATCGTGAGTGTGTGTCCTTATTCCTGCTAGGTTTGGAACCTGCTTTGCGAGTTTGTTCCCTTTGCATCTTCCCCTCTTGTTGCCATAAATTTAAACAATCGTTATGTCTAATCCTTTGTTTTCTGGATTAAAGAAGACATATTTTACTGCTTACATTCTGCAGTACCTCTGGTTCAAAGCTGCCCACCTTAGGGAATGGTACCCTATCTTTGTCAGTCATACGTACCCATTCGTCACAATAAACTTCAGCGTGTGGACCATATTTTCCACACATGATAAACCTTGCTGACCCTTTCGGCCTGTTAAAGTCGAAAAATATTGTAATGCATATGCCTTGTACTAACCCCATGCACATGCCCGCTGCTCGTGCACTCAGTCCTCCGTGCGTGCACATATCCGCAATTTGCGTAGGATCGCTCCGGCGATCATGCGCGTGATATGGGTATTTACGGCGGAGTTTGTGAGCGCGTAGAGGGTTATTAGAACATTACATATTTAACCCAAATAGTGTACATTTTAGATATAACTCCCCTACACCACATCAGCGAGTATTAATAGTTTAAACAGTTCCTGGACTAAGAGATTTGCCTTTGCATTATAGGAAGGGTCAGATAAAGGTTGGAAGGTGATGTCTAGTATCCAGCTGTAGGGTATTTTGAGGGTAACATTCCGGTGTTGGTTAGAGAAAGATCGCATGTTCCTGCGTATAGTTATGTGCAAAAGTAGAATATGAACATTAACTGTATTTACTGTATATTATGTATGCGGCGGGAATCCAGTGGATACCACCCACCAGAGCAGTTGGAGAAAGACATCGCCCATCTGTTCAAATCAACCTATGACCTCTTCTGTAATGTAAAGACACATCCCTGTGTCCAATGGACAATGAGATTACAGTGACCATTGTATTGTGTATGCATGTTGTGTATAAAAAGCCCATTGTTGCCTGGCCAGTCAGAAGACTCTGAACGCTTTCTACCTGACTAGCGGAGCACCGGCCGGGTTGCGCTTGCGAACATTCTCACGTATGTACATTCTCTGTAGCCATTATTCTGTTTAGATTTATCTTGTTAGCCTGTAGTGTATGATTTGTATTGTTTTACCTTTTGGAATAATCCACTGTGGCCTTAGAACCCTGTGGTTGCAACTACAAATCGGTGTTGTGTCTTCACTTTCCTGCAAGGGTTTTAAAGTGTATTTATCTGTATAAGGTTTATAAGTCTTGATAAGGTGTACGCACTGCGGGTACTTAATACCGTCTGCGCTACTCAAGGTTTAAGGTATAACATCGTTGCAGTACTTTGCTGCTAAGAGTTTAAAGTGTAATCAAATCATTACATTGTATCATTAACAAGGTTTAAATGTTATCAATTGTGTGTGCGCACGCTGTGTGTACTCTGTACACTCAGCGCGGCGTGTGTACGCCAAGTACGTACCACGTGCGGGACTCTGTATGCAAATAGCGTACAAAGTGCGTAGCACGTGCATTCAGTCTAGCGGCCTTAGCGGCTCCACTGTAATAGTATATTTAGAGGTATAGCTTTTCGGTCTAAGGTAATATCGACATTATCAGGCCGCAATTCTGACCTTCTCGATCCTAACTCTTCTGTCTGAACCCTGCACAAACGTCTCTCACTTGAGCAACTGGCTCCCATATTTGTGGGTCTTTTTAATAACTAAAAAAAATTCCCACAAACACCAAAATACTCTATGTAAGTAGATGGTGAAAGTATCTCCGAGCGCCTTCCACACGCTCTCGCCCACATTGGCCGGTACTATCATACACTGTCGATAGCGAAGGTGATGTACCCAACTTAGGGCTCCTATCAGACCTTACAGCACCGTAATTTCTTTCGGTGGAAGTTCTGTTGGAATATTTTCCTGAGAGAGGCAGCGAAAAATTCCTTTTCGGTATCTTTCAACTGGAATTGTTTGTAGGGTGAAAAACAGAGAAATTAGATAACTATTCTTCACCCTTTCCAGTGAAGCCCACCAGGAAGATTTCCCGACGTTATCAAAGAAAAGCCCTTTGTCTATACAATCACGTCTGCCTATGCTTTTCCACAGCGCATATGACACAATGGTATCACGTTGTGCTGTGTAGAACAAACGGACATGCGAAGCAATCGCACAGCCTATAGATACTAGTTATCTATATGCCCTAGGATTGCTGTAGACCACCTGACCTAGATCACTCCAGATCACTTAGTTGTATGGGATCACTAAGACCACTTCAGATCACTTAGACCACTTAGTTCTGATCACGCAAGGTAGCAAACCCTACGCCACCGGGCCTCTACTAACCCAGTGTTACCACTCCAGCCACTTAGACCACTTCAGTTCCTGGGTTCAGCTCCACTCACTCCGCTTTCACTCACTCAAATACGCTTTGTTTTTCTGTACAGAAAATTTTCATTCGTTCCGATTGGCAGCTTTACCACCAGAGGCAATACAGTTTAAACAAAAGTTTTATACTAATCTGCTTTAGAAACCGGGTAGTTTTGTGTTATTGTAGCATGGCTACTGTCCCACCTTTTAACTAAACAACACTATTGTGTAATTTGTACTTAGCGCCCGCACTCTTACGCACTTTGCATAAACACGTGACCGTGCGTGTCTTTTAAGCTGTGTGCGCAGTCCTGTACTTTGTCCGAGACACGCGTACAAAACCCTGCATCCGCAATAAAACAAATCACACAGCTCTATAAATGTGAACAATACTAATTACTATTGCCCACTAGACACAACTTGTTCTGTATAAACTTTTATGCAGACCTGCATTTGTGTCTTTTACACTTACTTCCTTAAAAAAATGTTATTTTAGTTTTAACTATATAGCAACAACTGTATCCGGTTTCACACAGATCTAAATGAATCTAGCAATAATCAATAATTTAAATGATATGATTCAGATTGGATAGCTATCCTGCAGAACATACACTGATATAAATATACACATAATTATAATAATATTATATATATGTACCATTCACTGGTCTCCTATGACACACCTTACCTCTTATTTGCATATCAAAGCTATTTGGTTTTCACTGCTAAAAAAAAAGCAGTTACACAGGTTAATTTGCATTTCAATGGCTATCCTCCCTAGTAAGCAGATTCTACAAGTCGTGGAAGGAAAGAAAAAAAACAACAACTCTTTCTTTCCTTTTTCTATCTATGTGCAACCCCCCACTTGATGTAAAGTAATTACGCAGAGACAAGAAGGACAGAAAAAAAAACTTATCTCACCATTTACTCTCACTAGGCCCAATTGAAACTATTTGTAATTGACTATGGCATGGGTTAAATAAATGCATTGGTAACTCATAAATGGTGCTTGATGTGACAAGGGAAACTGATTGTTCTGAGCAGACTGAAAATCAGCTATTTAGAAAATGACCTTCCTAAAATGGCCACTGCTCCTCCCCCTTCCACATCCATGAGGTTTACACAAAATGGTGGACAGGCCATGTGGTTAGTCCAAAATGGAGGACAGACCATGCGGCTTCCTTTGTCACAAAGAAATCACACATTATACAAGCACCAGAAGTTATTTTAGGCCTGAGTTTAAAAAAAAAAAACTATATCAAGGCTATGCAGCAACTTTTAAATGTACTTTTAAATCTACTTAACAGATAAACAATCCAATCTGAATCAAACGCAATATGACTTATTTGAACTTTGTTTTGCAACAATGTGAGAGGGTATGCAAAGTATCGGTGCACTTTTGTGTACGCTTTTTTCCGCCAAAAAAATTCACAGATTTTTAAATAGCTTTTTTCCTGTGTATTACGGGTTCTACCAGCACCTCTGCAGACCATACAGAGCAGACGCCATCTAATCAGCACACAAGTAGCGTTTTCAGTGTATCCATCGACCAAGAAAAGGTTACGTAGGATACCTTCTTTTCGCCCTTTGCTGATAGATTAAGTCTGCTGTGACCTGTTAGGCTGTGAGTATGTGGAAATCGGACGATGCCCCCAATTATAAATGCTGATTTACATACAGGACTAAAAGCAACACTTTAAAAATAAGAATTTACTTACCGATAATTCTATTTCTCGTAGTCCGTAGTGGATGCTGGGGACTCCGTCAGGACCATGGGGAATAGCGGCTCCGCAGGAGACAGGGCACAAAAGCAAGCTTTTAGGATCACATGGTGTGTACTGGCTCCTCCCCCTATGACCCTCCTCCAAGCCTCAGTTAGGTACTGTGCCCGGACGAGCGTACACAATAAGGAAGGATCTTGAATCCCGGGTAAGACTCATACCAGCCACACCAATCACACCGTACAACTTGTGATCTGAACCCAGTTAACAGTATGATAACAAAGAAGTAGCCTCTTAAAAAAGATGGCTCACAACAATAATAACCCGATTTTTGTAACAATAACTATGTACAAGTAATGCAGACAATCCGCACTTGGGATGGGCGCCCAGCATCCACTACGGACTACGAGAAATAGAATTATCGGTAAGTAAATTCTTATTTTCTCTAACGTCCTAGTGGATGCTGGGGACTCCGTCAGGGCCATGGGGATTATACCAAAGCTCCCAAACGGGCGGGAGAGTGCGGATGACTCTGCAGCACCGAATGAGAGAACTCCAAGTCCTCTTTAGCCAGAGTATCAAATTTGTAAAATTTTACAAACGTGTTCTCCCCTGACCACGTAGCTGCTCGGCAAAGTTGTAATGCCGAGACCCCTCGGGCAGCCGCCCAAGATGAGCCCACCTTCCTTGTGGAGTGGGCTTTTACAGTTTTAGGCTGTGGCAGGCCTGCCACAGAATGTGCAAGTTGAATTGTGCTACAGATCCAACGAGCAATCGTCTGCTTAGACGCAGGAGCACCCATCTTGTTGGGTGCATACAAGATAAACAACGAGTCAGATTTTCTGACTCCAGCTGTCCTTGAAATATATATTTTCAATGCTCTGACAACGTCCAGTAACTTGGAGTCCTCCAAGTCGCTAGTAGCCGCAGGCACCACAATAGGCTGGTTCAAGTGAAAAGCCGAAACCACCTTAGGGAGAAAATGAGGACGTGTCCGCAGTTCTGCCCTGTCCGAATGGAAAATCAGATATGGGCTTTTGTACGATAAAGCCGCCAACTCTGAAACTCTCCTGGCTGAAGCCAGGGCCAATAGCATGGTTACTTTCCATGTAAGATACTTCAAATCTACCGATTTGAGAGGCTCAAACCAATGAGATTTGAGAAATTCCAAAACTACGTTTAGATCCCACGGTGCCACTGGAGGCACAATTGGGGGTTGTATATGTAGTACACCCTTGACAAAAGTTTGTACTTCAGGCACTGAAGCCAATTCTTTCTGGAAGAAGATTGATAAGGCCGAAATTTGAACTTTAATAGACCCCAATTTGAGGCCCATAGACAATCCTGCCTGCAGGAAATGTAGGAATCGACCCAATTGAAATTCTTCCGTTGGGGCCTTCTTGGCCTCACACCACGCAACATATTTTCTCCAAATGCGGTGATAATGTTGTGCGGTCACTTCCTTCCTAGCTTTAATCAAGGTAGGAATAACTTCCTCTGGAATGCCCTTTTCTTTTAGAATCCGGCGTTTAACCGCCATGCCGTCAAACGCAGTCGCGGTAAGTCTTGGAACATACAAGGTCCCTGCTGAAGCAGATCCCTTCTTAGAGGTAGAGGCCACGGATCTTCCGTGAGCATCTCTTGAAGTTCCGGATACCAAGTTCTTCTTGGCCAATCCGGAGCCACTAGTATTGTTCTTACTCCCCTTTTCCGTATAATTCTCAGTACCTTTGGTATGAGAGGCAGAGGAGGAAACACATACACTGACTGGTACACCCACGGTGTTACCAGAGCGTCCACAGCTATTGCCTGAGGGTCTCTTGACCTGGCGCAATATCTGTCCAGTTTTTTGTTGAGGCGAGACGCCATCATGTCCACCTTTGGTTTTTCCCAATGGTTCACAATCATGTGGAAAACTTCCGGATGAAGTCCCCACTCTCCCGGGTGAAGGTCGTGTCTGCTGAGGAAGTCTGCTTCCCAGTTGTCCACTCCCGGGATGAACACTGCTGACAGTGCTATGACATGATTTTCCGCCCAGCGAAGAATCCTTGCAGCTTCTGTCATTGCTCTTCTGCTTCTCGTGCCGCCTTGTCTGTTTACGTGGGCGACTGCCGTGATGTTGTCCGACTGGATCAACACCGGCTGACCCTGAAGCAGCGGTTTCGCCAAGCTTAGAGCATTGTAGATCGCTCTTAGCTCTAGTATATTTATGTGAAGAGACGTCTCCAGGTTTGACCATACACCCTGGAAGTTTCTTCCCTGTGTGACTGCTCCCCAGCCCCATAGGCTGGCATCCGTAGTCACCAGGACCCAGTCCTGTATGCCGAACCTGCGGCCCTCTAACAGATGGGCACTCTGCAACCACCACAGGAGAGACAACCTTGTCCTTGGTGACAGTGTTATCCGCTGATGCATGTGCAGATGCGATCCGGACCATTTGTCCAGCAGATCCCACTGAAATATTCGTGCATGGAATCTGCCGAATGGAATTGCTTCGTAAGAAGCCACCATCTTTCCCAGGACTCTTGTGCATTGATGTACTGACACATTTCCTGGTTTTAGGAGGTTCCTGACAAGTTCGGATAACTCCCTTGCTTTCTCCTCCGGGAGAAACACCTTTTTCTGAACCGTGTCCAGAATCATTCCCAGGAACAGCAGACGTGTTGTCGGGGACAATTGAGATTTTGGAAGATTCAGAATCCACCCGTGTTGTTGAAGCACTACTTGGGTTAGTGCTACACCGACTTCCAGCTGTTCTCTGGACTTTGCCCTTATCAGGAGATCGTCCAAGTAAGGGATAATTAATACGCCTTTTCTTCGTAGAAGAACCATCATTTCGGTCATTACCTTGGTAAAGACCCGAGGTGCCGTGGACAAACCAAACGGCAGCGTTTGAAACTGATAATGACAGTCTTGTATCACGAACCTGAGATACCCTTGGTGTGAGGGGTAAATTGGGACATGCAGATAAGCATCTTTTATGTCCAGGGACACCATGAAGTCCCCTTCTTCCAGATTCGCTATCACTGCTCTTAGTGACTCCATCTTGAACTTGAATTTCTGTATGTACAGGTTCAAGGATTTCAGATTTAGAATAGGTCTTACCGAACCGTCCGGCTTCGGTACCACAAATAGTGTGGAATAATACCCCTTTCCCTGTTGTAGGAGGGGTACCTTGACTATCACCTGCTGAGAATACAGCTTGTGAATGGCTTCCAATACCGTCGCCCTTTCTGAGGGAGACGTTGGTAAAGCAGACTTTAGGAAACGGCGAGGGGGAGATCTTTCGAATTCCAACATGTAACCCTGAGATACTATCTGCAGGATCCACGGGTCCACCTGTGAGCGAGCCCACTGATTGCTGAAAATCTTTAGTCGACCCCCCACCGCTCCTGAGTCCGCTTGTAAAGCCCCAGCGTCATGCTGATGGCTTTGTAGAACCCGGGGCGGGCTTCTGGTCCTGGGCAGGGGCTGCTTGCTGCCCTCTCTTACCCTTTCCTCTGCCTCGTGGCAGATAAGACTGTCCTTTTGCCCGCTTGTTTTTATAGGAGCGAAAGGACTGCGGCTGAAAAGACGGTGTCTTTTTCTGTTGGGAGGGGGTCTGAGGTAAAAAAGTGGATTTGCCGGCAGTTGCCGTGGCCACCAGATCCGATAGACCAACCCCAAATAATTCCTCTCCTTTATATGGCAATACTTCCATATGCCTTTTGGAATCCGCATCACCTGACCACTGTCGCGTCCATAAACTTCTTCTGGCAGATATGGACATCGCACTTACTCTCGATGCCAGAGTGCAAACATCCCTCTGAGCATCTCGCATATAAAGAAACGCATCCTTTAATTGCTCTAGAGTCAATAAAATACTGTCCCTATCCAGGGTATCAATATTTTCAGTCAGGGAATCCAACCACACTACCCCAGCACTGCACATCCAGGCTGAGGCTATTGCTGGTCGGAGTATAACACCAGTATGCGTGTATATACTCTTCAGGGTAGTTTCCAGCCTCCTATCTGCTGGATCCTTGAGGGCGGCCGTATCTGGAGACGGCAACGCCACTTGTTTTGATAAACGTGTGAGCGCTTTATCCACCCTAGGGGGTGTTTCCCAGCGCGCCCTAACCTCTGGTGGGAAAGGGTATAATGCCAATAACTTCTTAGAAATTAGCAGTTTTCTATCTGGGTTAACCCACGCTTCATCACACACGTCATTCAATTCCTCTGATTCTGGAAAAGCTACAGGTAGTTTTTTCACCCCCCACATAATACCTGCAGTATCAGAGATCTGCAAAGCCTCCTTCATTGCCGTGATCATATAACGTGTGGCCCTATTGGAAAATACGTTTGTTTCTTCACCGTCGACACTAGATTCATCTGTGTCGGTACCTGTGTCGACTGACTGAGGTAAGGGACGTTTTACAGCCCCTGACGGTGTCTGAGACGCCTGAGCAGGTACTAACTGGTTTTCCGGCCGTCTCATTTCGTCAACTGACTTTTGTAATGTACTAACATTATCACGTAATTCCATAATTAAAGCCATCCATTCCGGTGTCGACTCCCTAGGGGGTGACATCACCATTACCGGCAATTGCTCCGCCTCCACACCAACATCGTCCTCATACATGTCGACACACACGTACCGACACACAGCAGACACACAGGGAATGCTCTTATCGAAGACAGGACCCCACTAGCCCTTTGGGGAGACAGAGGGAGAGTTTGCCAGCACACACCAAAAGCGCTATAAAATGTATATAAACAACCCTAAAAGGTGTTGTTTTTGTTATATGCGCTTTAAATATATAAATATCGCCAAAATATGCCCCCCTTCTCTTTGTTACCCTGTTTCTATAGTGCAGTGCAGGGGAGAGTCCTGGGAGCCTTCCTCACAGCGGAGCTGAGCAGGAAAATGGCGCTGTGTGCTGAGGAGAATAAGCCCCGCCCCCTATCCGGCGGGCTTTTCTCCCGGGTTTTGAGATATCTGGCCTGGGTTAAATACATACATATAGCCTCAATGGCTATATGTGATGTATTCTTTGCCATCAAAGGTATTAAATATTGCTGCCCAGGGCGCCCCCAGCAGCGCCCTGCACCCTCCGTGACCGTTCAGTGTGAAGTGTGTAGCAACAATGGCGCACAGCTGCAGTGCTGTGCGCTACCTTCATGAAGGCTGAGGAGCCTTCTGCCGCCTGTTTCCGGACCCTCGATCTTCAGCATCTGTAAGGGGGATCGGCGGCGCGGCTCCGGGACGAACCCCAGGGTGACCTGTGTTCCAACTCCCTCTGAAGCTATGTCCAGTAGCCTAAGACTCCAATCCATCCTGCACGCAGGTGAGTTGAAAATCTCTCCCCTAAGTCCCTCGATGCAGTGAGCCTGTTGCCAGCAGGACTCACTGAAAATAATAAACCTAAAAACTTTTTCTAAGCAGCTCTTTAGGAGAGCCACCTAGATTGCACCCTGCTCGGACGGGCACAAAAACCTAACTGAGGCTTGGAGGAGGGTCATAGGGGGAGGAGCCAGTACACACCATGTGATCCTAAAAGCTTGCTTTTGTGCCCTGTCTCCTGCGGAGCCGCTATTCCCCATGGTCCTGACGGAGTCCCCAGCATCCACTAGGACGTTAGAGAAAAGACATTTCATACACTTTTAATGGAGCCGCTGCGGCCGCTATACTTAATCCTCAACCTACGTACTTATTACACCATTAGCGTACAGAGCCCCGTACCGTGTATGTACTTTGCGTACAAACGCCGCGCTGGCTGTACAAAGTACACTCAGTGCGTACACACCCAAATATACACTGTGAACCCTTAACAGCTATGCATGCGATAGTAATACACTTTAAACCTTAGCAGGGAAAGGAAAACACAACACCAAATTGTATTTAGAATGCCGGGTTCCGACACCACAACATATTATTACTGAAAGGGGGTTACAATAACAAAGCAATACAATACAATAGAATAATGGCTACAGTCAATGGTACATACGTGTTTGGTTTTCGCCGCGCTACCCAGTCTGGTCCTCGGTCATCTAGATAGATAACTTTTAGAGTCTTGTGTGACCAGGCCTGCAGCTGGCTCCTTTTATACAATCTTCCAAAACTTAACACAATGGATACTGTAATCTCTTTGTCCATTGGACACAGGGATGGTCATTTACAGTACAGGAGAGGTCATAGGTTGGTTTGAATAGGTGGGCGATGTCTGTTCCAGATGCACTTGTGGGTGGTCTCCTCTGGGTTTCCGCCGCATACCTAATGTACAGTAAATAAAGTTTATATCTATATTCTGCTCCTGCACATAACTATTCGCAGGAACGTGCGATCTTCTGCAAACCAACACCGGAATATTATTATCCTTAAAATACCCTACAGCTGGATACCAAACACCACCTTATAACCTTGTTCTGTCCCCTCCTATCCTGTAAAGGTGAATCCCTTTGTTCTGATACCATTTAAACTGCTGTAACTTGCTGGTGTGGTACAGGGAGACTATGTGTACATTGTGCACTATTTGGATTAATTATATAATGTGTTTTGAGAGCTTTACCATGCGTCCACAAACCATAAATACTCATAACGCGCTAATGCGCAGGATCGCGGGAGTGACCATTCGCAAACTGCGAATATGCGCACACACGGCAGAACAAGTACACGCAAGGAGGCCATCTGTGTGTAGTTTGTACGTGATGTGTGTACTGCAATATTTTTTGACTTTAACAATATATATATTATAAACTGTGTAGGGTAATTAATTCAGAAATAGATGTACAGTCTCTGCAGAATGACTTATCTAAACTTGAAATCTGGGCGTCTAAATGGAGAATGAGGTTCAATATAGAAAAATGCAAGGTTATGGATTTCGGGACTAAAAACAAATTTGCATCCTACATATTAAATGGGGAAAGTCTAGGGGTAACAGTTTTGGAAAAGGATTTGGGGGTACTCATTGATAATAGGCCTAATAACCGTATACAATGTCAAAGCGCAGTAAATAAGGCAAGTAAGGTGTTAGTGTGCATAAAATGGGGAATTGAGACAAGGGACGAGGATGTTATTTTGCCATTGTACAAATCACTGGTACGTCCTCACCTGGAATATTGTGTTCAGTTTTGGGCACCACGGTATAAGAAAGATATCAGTGAACTCGAAAGGGTTCAAAGGCGAGCAACTAAATTGATTAAAGGGCTAGAGGGACTGGATTACGAGGAAAGGCTTACTAGGTTGAATGCATACACTGGAAAAGAGGCGTCTAAGAGGAGACATTATTAAATGTCTTCAAATATGTAAAGGGGCACTACAAAGAGTTATCAGAGGAATTATTTATTAAAAGAACTCTGTTTAGGACACGTGGGCACTCACTGAGGCTAGAGGAGAGAAAATTCCGCACGCAACTGAGGAAAGGGTTCTTCACTGTTAGGGCAATAAGGAATTGGAAATCTCCCTATCAGGGAAGGTGGTACTGGTGGACACTGTAAATGCATTTAAAAGGGGATTGGATGAATTTCTGATTGAAAAGGATATCCAAGGTTACAACATTTAAAATATTGAAGTTGTCAATGCGGGTGTAACATGATTTGCAGTTGTTAACTAGTCATGAAACATTCTTCAGTAGGTACATTAAAATCAACTCAACTTAATACAGGTTGAACGCGATGGGCATTTTTCCTCTTTTCAACCTCGAATACTATGTTACTATGTTACTATATTAAAATACATACTAGTCAGTGGCGTATCTATAATGGGTGCAATGCGTGCGGTGCACACGAGCTCCTGGGTCCAGAGGGGGCCCAAACCGCACACTCTTCACCCATTTCTTCTAAATACTTACCTTCCTGGTGTTCGGGTGTGGGTCCCCTCCTCTCCCAAGTTCCGTAGCCGGCAGCCGCAGCAGAGGTGTTAGTGCTCTGTCTGAGCACTATAGACTCTGGCACAGTCTACAACGCACGCGCAGGTCTCAAAAAAAATGTCCACCGCGCTGTAGACTCTGGCAATGCCGGCTACGGGACGGGAGAGGAGGGGGCCCACACTCGAAGACTGCACATGGGTCCCCTCCTCTCTAGATACTCCCCTGTTAGTCAACATCCCGGCGGTCAACATACCCATTGAGTGGGAATAGAACTTGTGGTGAGCGCAGCAAGCCACCAAACCTGCCACGGAGAATGCTGCGAGCCCCAAAGGGGCTTCGATTTGCTCGCCTCCCTGTCAGCCGGGGTCCCAACGTTGGTATGCTGACCGCCAGGATCCCGGCTGTCAGTCAACTGTACCCAACGCACCTGAAAGACTACTTGTGCCTGGTGTAGGATTTTCAAATATGTGTAGATTACTGTATACAAGGATTTAAAACCTTATAGGAACTGACATCTAAGGTGTTTTACATGTAGTTAAAAAAAAAAGTTTATTTTATGTCAGTAGTTTCCAAACTGTGGGCCGTGACACCCTGGGGTGCCTCGGGAAAGGGGGGGGGGGGGAGAGGGGTTAGGGGGGCCTTGCAGTGGTGCCGTAGTTTGGTGGTTCAGGACCAATTCAAATTATTTATACTTAACTAAATTGGCAAAACCAGTCCCTCACCACATAACTGAACCTAAGGATGACATATCATAAACACAATTTACTTCATTTTATATATTTTTTTCTCAGACATTCTCAATAAAAACCTTTAGCCTAGGGGTGCCGTGAAACAAATTCTGATACTCTATGGCAGGGGTGTCATACCCGCGGCCCGCATGCCGCCCCTACCGCATTTTTTTGTGGCCCACGGGCATGGGTCATTTTGCGGGCCGACCACCTTGCTTGCAGCGAGGGCAGGAGAGTGCAGCGCGCGCCTCTCCTGCTCCTCAGTCCGGTCTCCGGTGGTGGCGCGGGCATCTTAAATCAGGCACCGGTTCATGAGCAAATCAGAGATTGTGGACCGGCAGCCAATCAGGAGCTGTGCCAGAGTCTTTGCTTTCGATGTGCGGCGCCATCTTCCCGAAGAGATCACCGGGAAGATGGCGCCCCTTTCACTGGCTACAGCACAGGCATACTGGGGAGGGAAGCAAACTGGGGCCTCTGCAGCAGCCCCTCCACCAATGCACGTCTTTCGGGCCTTTTTGGGGCGTTTTTATAACAACATTGTGATGACGCTGTAGCACAGAGATTTTCAACCTTTTACAACTCGCAGCACACTGAACAAGGTTTAAATATTGCCAAGGCACACTCAAATATAATGGTGATGCATGGTGCAGTTGCGTGTCCTAGAATTTCATGTCGCAGCTTCTCCATAGGTAATGCCTGAACAGGCCCGGTGACAGGGGGGACACTTGTACAGGGCCCCGAGGTTCAAGGGGGCCCCAAATATTAAGGCCAAAATAATTGGGCCACTGTGTCAATATTGCTTTTTAAAGTGTATGCTCCAACTGCTCAATGTAAGCAGGAAAACAATTAACAGGCCACCTAAACCCTCCCCCCTCCTTTTACCCCATCACTTTGTCCAGTCCCTGTGGTCCATACTGTATTGCCATCATTATACATGTCACTGCGCTGGTGCTTTTCTATATGTCCTTGCCACCGCCACTGAAGTGCCGGGTAGCCCAGTATGAAAACCACCTGTCGGGCTCACTGACAGTCTGAGTCAAAGGCTCTATTTTTTTTTTAAAGATCCCCTCTGTCTAGTTAAGGGGGGTGAGGGGTCCCCAGAGATATCAATGTACTGGGCCACAAGATTTCTGTTGCTGGCACTGACCCTAACCCATGCCCCTAAACTAACCCTAACGCCTGCAGTAAAAATTTATGTTTCTATGTAGATAGTATATTGCAAGAAAATATCTGCAAATCCAATGGTACCGTAAGTGCAGTATATACTTGCACTTCTTTGCGGGGCAAGAACTTCTCCCCGAAGTGAATTCAGCCCTAAGAATAGAGGTTGTGTGATCCCTGTGCAGCAGTCACAAAAAGGGTTAATCTCTACAATTTGTCACTCAAATTACATTGTTGCATTTTTTCCAGAAGTGGAGCTGGGAGCTGTAACTCGCAGACCAGCTGCAATAATTATGCTAGGTACACACTAGACCAGTGGTTCTCAAACTGTACCCTGGGGTGCCTCAGGATACTTGCAGGGGTGCCTTGGATTGGTGGTCCAGAACCAATTCAAAGTATTTATAGTTAGTGTTATAGGCAAAACCAGTGCTGGTGGCTGGCAATCATAACATATGTACACAAACAGAAGCAAATCCTGTCCCCTACCACAGGGCCAGTGCTAGGGTTTTTGGTGCCTCCCTGCAAACTATAAATTTGCGGACTCTCTCAAATGTCACGAACCGGTCTCTCACCTCTGCAGGTTCTGGGGTTCATCCATTGCCAGTGCGGTTGCTTGCGGTGCTGTGCGCCCGTGTGGGGACACGGCGTGATCAATGGCACAGGTGATGCAGAGTCTGGGAACTGTGAGTGCGGGGACCAAATGGCCTAAGGCACTGCGGTGTGTCTGCTGTATAGGAGGTGGCCATGTTGGAGACCAAATAGCTAATACAGAGCACTTGTGAAAACACCTGTGGGCAGGTGTAAGCCAATCCCGTGCTTGTGCTGCCTTTAAGTAGGCTGGGATTATGTTACTCTGGGCCAGTGCTTTGTTGTATCAAAGCTGTGCTCTAGCTCTGAACTCTCTCCGTGCATTCCTGTGTGATTCCCGTGGTCCAGATATCGCCTCCGTTCCCAGAGGTCCGTTTGCAGCCTTCACTGCCAAAGATCTACCGGCTCTCCATTGTGCTATCAGTCAATTGCACACCTATTGGAAATACTTGGATTCCCAGTGTCCTGCATGAGGTTACCTTGTCAGTCTGCCTATCCTACAAAGTCTGCAGGATCTCATTTCTCTCAGCTGTTCGTTTGTTCAACTCTGCATTTAACCCATTCATCACCTTGTCTTCTACTACAGTTTCACAGTGATCTCCGGAACCCGCAAGTAACCCAATTCAGTACTTTTTGCTATGTTGTCATTACAGGGATAATTCATCACAGTCTCTCAGTTAACTCTCGGAGCTTCATTGCTAATCCTTACAGTTATCTCTTCATGTCTGCATTATCCAGTTAATAACATTCTACAGTTCAGCATCAAAGTTTGTTTATATTTGCTATGTTGTCATAACAAGGATAATTCTTCACAGTCTCTCAGTTAACTCTCAAAACTCCATTGCAAATCCTTACAGTTATCTCTTCATGTCTGCATTATCCAGTTAATAACATTCTACAGTTCAGCATCAAAGTTTGTTTATATTTGCTATGTTGTCATAACAAGGATAATTCTTCACAGTCTCTCAGTTAACTCTCAAAACTCCATTGTAAATCCTTATAGTTATCTCTTCATGTCTGCATTATCCAGTTAATCACATTCTGCAGTTCTGCATCAAAGCTTGTTTATATTTGGACAATCCAACATTTATTCATCAGCTTGTTTTGCATATGTTTCCATGAACATTTCTTTTATTTATTTTTGAGTTTTCTCTTGCATATTATTCCTGCAATACTTCAGTATAATATGATGATTACCAACTTGTCAGTTAACCCTTTACTGAATTATTATTTTGAATAAATATATGAATCGGAACTTTCTTCGTCCTCCCTGCTTTCTTCATAGCCCAGCACCTACACCTGTGGTTGGTTCCGGGTTAACGGATTCACAAAAACACCCAGGCCTGACATCAAATACTTAATAAAGGGACAGCGCGCGCCTTTAAAAAGAAGGTGTGGTGGGGGGCGTGGCTTGAGGCCTAACTGAGAGGAAGTGTCCCGAGAGAGCTCCTGCCGATTCAAACCCCTATAACCCCTCAAATCGGCTTTTACCCCACCTGTCTCTCCCCCATACCACCCCACAGTTGCCCCTGTTAATTAGGGCACTAAGGGAGTGAGCTGCGGAGCCGGAGCACGGGCTTGCCCTGTGCTTGCGGGTTGCGGCCTTCCCGGTGAGGCGAAGCCGGGGCCTAAATTTATTAATACCGCCGCCCGGGATCGCCCGCCGCCCGGCCGCTAAAACGCTGCCCCCAGACAAACCCCGCCACCACATCACGTACCCCTTGCCTGGGGAGGCCTGACAGGGCGGCCGAGGAGGAAACTAGTGCTCCTGAAGGTGCAGGGCCGGAGCCGAACAGAGTCGCGGAGCTCCGGTGGCCATATTGGGTGTGGCGTCTGACGGGACGCAGGCGCTACACCACTCCGAGAAGCCTGCTGGCCGCGGTAACTGGCGGGGGGGACGGGCGGAGATCGCTGAGGGACCTGGGGGCATCTAAAAGTAAAATAAACCCCTGGGGGCACCGCTATAACTGCCCATAAGAAGACACACCACATACTATTGACGGTGGCCATCTTGGAGGTGGCAGATCAGGCACATCCTATTTTATCTGCACTCTGCTGCCCCTGCTGGAGCTGTGAAAATACGATCTCCCTATTATCACAAGGAATCAAGTCAAAATCTCAATCCCGCAGCTGCTACTTTTTATCTCTTACACCACATCTCATACAACCACGGAAAAGTGTGTTGTAAATCGGGACGCTCTCCCGTGGACCCCTCTCACTGTCTTCATAGATTAATAGGACCCAAGTCCTATAAATGATGTAATTTCACGGATGCCTGACTTCCCCCTCACCCGGACCAACTGTTGAACACGTAACATCCAGGTGGACCATTCTTGTTACCACTCCTTAAGCGGACGTTCTACTTTCACCAGATATTATGAGCAGAGCGAACACCAGAGCAAAAAAATCAGGAGCTTCACAAGATATCTCACAACACTTCTCACGCCGGGAAAAACCGTCAGAAGCTTCGTCTCCATCCTCACCGATGCCCACCCCCATCATGGGCCCTCATTCCGAGTTGTTCGCTCGGTAAAAATCTTCGCATCGCAGCGATTTTCCGCTTAATGCGCATGCGCAATGTTCGCACTGCGACTGCGCCAAGTAAATTTGCTATGCAGTTAGGATTTTTACTCACGGCTTTTTCATCGTTCTGGCGATCGTAATGTGATTGACAGGAAATGGGTGTTACTGGGCGGAAACAGGCCGTTTTATGGGCGTGTGGGAAAAAACGCTACCGTTTCCGGAAAAAACGCAGGAGTGGCCGGAGAAATGGGGGAGTGTCTGGGCGAACGCTGGGTGTGTTTGTGACGTCAAACCAGAAACGACAAGCAGTGAAATGATCGCAGATGCCGAGTAAGTCTGGAGCTACTCAGAAACTGCTACGAGGTGTGTAATCGCAATATTGCGAATACATCGTTCGCAATTTTAAGATGCTAAGATTCACTCCCAGTAGGCGGCGGCTTAGCATGAGCAAATCTGCTAAAATCCGCTTGCGAGCGAACAACTCGGAATGAGGGCCATGGATCAGACGGATGCACCCTCAACCAAGGCGGACATCCAATCCCTCCAGAACATGATACTAGACCTTAAGAGTTCATTTACGACAGCTCTCCAGATAGCGATCGGGGAATTAAAATCTGACATGGCGGCACTGGACTCCCGCACAACCGCACTAGAATCACGGGTGGACCACCAACAAAATCTCCACAAACAAGTGGGGGAGGACATGAGCTACCTATCCAGCGAACTGGAACGCCTTAAGGATAAAGTTGAGGACAGCGAAAATCGCGAAAGGCGGAACAATCTACGCATCCGCAATGTCCCTGAATCTATCACAGCCTCTGAATTGGAACCATACCTCCAACGCTTGTTTCTACACCTGGTCCCGTCGCTTTCAAATTCTGCCATCTCGATAGAGAGAGCTCACCGCGCCCTGAGACCTAAACCAAAGGACTCGGAGCCTCCCCGCGATGTTATCCTCCGATTTCTGTCCTTCAAGATTAAAAATAGCATTACTCTGGCGTGCAGAAATTCAACCTCAATTTTATTTGAAGACTCCCGGCTTCAGATTTATCAAGATCTGTCACCGGTGACCATTGCTAAACGACGCGATTTACACTCTGTTACCTCCACACTGCGCAACAATGGTTATAAATATCGCTGGGGATTCCCTTTTCGCCTCATTGTGGAGATTGATGGCAAAATTCACACCATTCGCTCTCCTGATGATGGGGACAAATTGCTTCGAAAGTTGCAGCTGACTCCGGCTGCTACCTCATAGACGTGAAGCTCCTTTCGTTTAATTTCAATGTTTTTATAACGTTTAATCTATCCGATTTTGTTCTCAATCTTGCTCAACTGTTATGTAAGCCCTGTTTTAGGTACCGTTCCATACACAAATGCTCATTAATTCTCTTCTTAGAAGGTTCTTGTTGGCGGACCTTTATGCCTCACGTAGTACTATGTTGTTGTCTCGCTGTGTTGGTCGGCGGCTTGGAGCCATTGCCGTATAGATAGATTAATGGATTGAATCCTTTTCCGATGCCGTGAGGACTGTCTTTGGCCGCCGACCTGTCCAGCGATCTTACCATTGGTTTTATTGTTATCACTAAATTGTTACTATTTGTTATATGATCACTCATATTATCGTGTTCTATATTTAGGAATATCTCGCCCCTGAAGTAGATCTTAGTTTGCTACACAACGGTCCGCCCGTTCTGTTTATTAGTGGTTTCGGGTGGGGGGCGTCAGTGCCCTATCTTGATACCTCCTCCCCCGAATCTTAGGGATTAAAGTTATTATCAAGCATAGAGGGGTAATACTCTCGTCTGTTATATTGCATTTGTGTCCCGCCAGCGAGCTCTCTCATTTTTCTTTTCTTTGAGAGCTCAACCTTGGCAGCCGAGTATCCTACCTACTGGATACTACGTCTGCTTTATTCTTTTTGGTTCCTCTTTCTTCTGTTCCCCTCCTCTCTTAGACCCCGGTTACAGCACACCTGTATATTGACACCCCTGTAATCACAGAAAGTTTGACTCATTTAACTAATATTGTGTTAGGCGCCGAGGGTCCGCCCGTCAGTGCGGCCCGGCGCCTAGCAACTAGGGACGCCGCAGGCAGACAGCCGCCGGCTCCCTAGCAACGCTAGACGCCGGGCGCACGGAGCCGCTCAGACCCTAGCAACGGGGACGCCACGCTCGGACCGCGTTCCCCGTTGCTGGGTCTTAATTAATCAGTTCAATTGTATCCTGGCCGTACAGCATGCAGCTGCACGGCATGATTATGTGATTACCCTGTCTGGATCTTGATTGGAGGGCTCCCAAATTTAAGCACTCTCAGGACTTCTCACAGACGCCGGTGATAGCTTCCTGTTTGCTGTGTCAGTTACAGACAGTTTCCAGTCCTGCTCAATCCGGTTGTTCCTGTCCTCAGTGGTCCTGTACTCGGAAGTTGTCATCTATTCCTGGAGTCCGACCGAGCACCTTTAACATCCTGTGGTGTTCGTGAGTCGCGGCGTAGCCGTGTGTTGCGGCTTGACCGCTTACTGTTTATTATTTAGTTTCATTGTGTTCCGGAGCTTTTGCGGAGGATTCCGCTCCCACAAATCCACTCTGGTATCCAGCGGTGCTGGATAGGAGTAACGGATCAGTGGATCTTTGGTTGTCCTTTTCCCTGGCGGTTTGTCCGCACATACTTTTGGTTTAAGTTAGTTAGCTTGTAGCCCCTGGCCTGGTTGCTTAGTCAGAGGGCCCCTTGTTATCACCCTGTCTCGGATTTCCCTTTGTCTCCCATTAAGACCTGAGGGGGCATCGAAGTTGGGCAGACATAATCCGCCCTTCAAACGCGGCTGCCATGGGCTCAAGCAACCATAGTCTCGCAGGGGATTTCTGATAACACGGGCGAGACAACGGAGTTAGGGCGCCAGGGGTTACTAGGCTTTCCTGCTCCCGTAACCAGCATATCTTTCCAGTACTCAGACCTCTGCCATAAGATCTCCTCTGGTCTGGAGTACGGGAATCATAACATTATCACCGGCCAGACTAAAATTTAAAATTAAACAGGATTTAATTTTTTCCCTTATTCAGTTGGAAGATTTGTCGGCCTCATGAATCCCACCGGTGTTGGGCCAAATCCTGGCCAGCTTCTAGTTAGCCAGATTCAAGAACTTACTCAGATGGTTCAGGATCTGTCCCTTCGGGTGAGGTCACAGGAAGATCTGTTACGGACTTCCCCGAGGGTCATTCCTGAACCAAAAATGCATTTGCCTGACCGTTTTTCTGGGGATAGAAAGCAGTTTTTTAATTTTAAAGAGTCTTGTAAACTTTATTTTCGTTTAAGACCAGTCTCTTCAGGTACGGAATCTCAGCGGGTTGGAATTATTATTTCTTTACTTCAGGGGGATCCTCAGACCTGGGCTTTTGGTTTAAGAACAGACGATCCGGCTTTATTGTCTGTAGACGCCTTTCTGGGGTCTTTAGGGCTATTGTATGACGACCCTGATAGAGAGGCATCCGCCGAGAGTCAGTTGCGTGCTCTCAGACAGGGTAGGAATCCCGCAGAGATTTATTGTACGGAGTTTCGCCGTTGGTCGAACGACTGTGGATGGAATGACCCAGCCCTGCGCAGTCAGTTTCGCCTCGGCTTATCCGAGTCTATAAAAGACAGTCTCCTTCAGTATCCCGCTCCTGAGACTCTCGATAAACTCATGGAGCTCTCTATTAAGATTGATCGTCGTCTCAGAGAGCGGAGGGCTGAAAAAGGAGCATCTGTCGGGTCTACTCCTTGTGTTTTTTCCATTCCTGTGGACATAGAGGAGCCCATGCAGATAGGCCTCTCCAAACTGTCTCCTGAAGAAAGAACCAGAAGGCAAAATTCTGGTCTTTGTTTATACTGTGGAGGTAAGGGACATTTTGCCCGTAGTTGTCCGAACAAGTCGGGAAACGCCTCGACCAAGTGATTTGTGAGGGGGTTCACTTTGGTCTGCAGCTTATCTCCTCAAATAATTCAGTTAGTCCCAGCTAAAGTTTCCTTTGGCAGCCTCTGTTCCTCGGTCTCGGCTTTTGTGGACAGTGGAGCTGCAGGGAACTTTATGGATTTAACATGGGCCAAGGCCTTAGGTATTCCTCAGTTAGCCTTGGGTAGGTGTATCACCATGCATGGTTTAGATGGGAGTCCCTTGTCCAATGGGGTTATTTCTCTCTGTACACCTCCTGTTCTACTTTCGGTAGGAGCTCTGCATTCTGAAAAAATTGAGTTTTTCCTTACCCATTGCCCAGCAGTTCCAGTGGTTCTGGGTCACCCTTGGCTGGCCTTTCATAATCCCATCATTGATTGGCAGTCGGGGGAGATCTCACAATGGGGTACCATCTGTAATAAGGAATGTATTACGTTTCCCATCAGAATAGCTGCTGTCATTCCCGCACCCATTCCTGTGGAATACCAGGATTTTGTTGATGTATTTTCCAAGGGCAATGCGGACATTCTGCCTCCCCATAGGCCTTATGATTGTGCTATTGAGCTAATTCCTGGTGCCACTTTGCCTAAGGGAAGGTTATATGCATTGTCCGGACCTGAAACTGTGGCCATGAATGAGTATGTTAAAGAAAGCCTAGGGAAAGGATTTATCAGGCCATCTAAATCCCCTTTAAGTGCAGGCTTCTTCTTCGTGGAGAAGAAGGATGGATCACTCAGACCTTGCATTGACTTTAGAGCCTTGAATAAGATCTCAGTAAAAAATACTTACCCTTTGCCGCTGATTTCTGTCATCTTTGATCAGCTACGTTCGGCTGTGATTTTTTCTAAGATTGACCTGAGAGGAGCATATAACCTCATCCGGATCAAGTCAGGGGATGAGTGGAAAACGGCATTCAGTACTCAGTCGGGTCACTATGAGTATCTGGTTATGCCATTCGGCCTGTCTAACGCTCCGGCAGTTTTCCAGGATCTCATTAACGATGTGCTCCGTGAATTTCTTGGAAGATTCGTTGTAGTCTACTTAGACGATATTTTGATATATTCTGACTCTATAGAACAACATGTTACCCAGGTGCGTCAGGTTCTAAAAAAATTACGTGAAAATCACCTATATGCCAAGCTGGAGAAGTGTGAATTTCATGTCACGGAGGTATCCTTTTTAGGGTACATCATTTCCCCTCGGGGATTCTGTATGGAACCAAAGAAGCTCCAAGCCATCCTTAGTTGGGCGCAACCCACCAACTTAAAAGCAATTCAGCGCTTTTTAGGGTTTGCGAATTACTATAGAAGATTTATTCACTCTTTCTCCGACCTAGTTGCTCCCATTGTGGCACTGACTAAGAAGGGAGCAGATCCTACCAACTGGTCACGTGAAGCGGAGTTATCTTTTCAGGCCTTGAAACAAGCCTTTGTCTCAGCCCCAGTCCTCAGACATCCCAACCCAGAATTGCCTTTCATTGTTGAGGTTGATGCCTCGGAGGTTGGAGTAGGGGCTATCCTATCTCAGAAGGATCCGGATTCTCTAGAATTACATCCTTGTGCCTTTATGTCCAGGAAATTCTCATCTGCTGAATCCAACTACGATGTTGGTAACCGGGAATTACTGGCTATTAAATGGGCTTTCGAGGAGTGGAGGCATTGGCTTGAAGGAGCCACTCATACCATTTCAGTTTTGACTGATCACAAAAATCTTCAATACATTGAATCAGCTAAACGGCTGAATGCCCGGCAAGCTCGTTGGGCTTTATTTTTTACTCGTTTCAAGTTCATTATCACCTTCAGGCCAGGTTCCAAGAATACCAAGGCAGATGCCCTGTCACGCAGTTTTCTTCCAGTTCAAGACAACAGTCCTGTTACTCCCATACTTCCATCTTCAGTCATTCGGGCAGGCCTCACACAAGATTTATTTACCCAGTTAAAGCAGCTTCAACATCAAGCTCCTGGAAATACTCCTGCTGGTCGTCTTTATGTCCCCGAGTTTTTGAGAGCAACTGTTTTGACGGAGTTTCATGATAGCAAAGTTGCCGGGCATCCGGGGATCGCCAAAACTTTTGAATTAGTTTCCCGCTCGGTATGGTGGCCTGGTCTTTCCAAAGACATTAAGGAGTTTGTTTTTTCTTGTCAGGTCTGTGCACAGCATAAGGTTCCCCGTTCCTTGCCTATCGGTCAACTTATGCCATGGTCTCAGGCCATGGTCTCATATTTCCATGGATTTTGTGGTGGACCTCCCTCTGTCAGCCGGATGCCGAGTCATATGGGTGGTAGTGGACCGTTTTAGCAAAATGGCCCATTTCATTGCTCTTCCCCGATTGCCATCTGCCCAGGGATTGGCAGTCTTGTTCCTCCGCCATGTTTTCAGACTCCATGGGTTACCCACTGATATTGTCTCTGATCGGGGTCCACAATTCATTGCACAATTTTGGAAGTCTTTTTGTGCCTCATTAAAGATGAAATTATCTTTAACGTCTGGCTACCATCCCCAATCCAACGGGCAGACTGAGCGAGTTAATCAATCATTAAAACAATATTTGCGTTTGTACTCGGCCAAACTCCAAAATGACTGGTCTGAGTTTCTTCCGTTGGCGGAGTTTGCTTACAACAATGCCTGTCATTCCTCCACCAATGTGTCTCCATTTTTTACAGTTTTTGGTTTTCACCCCAGAGCTAATTCCTTTTTTCAACATTCCTCTGTCTCCTCACTGACCTTGACCTCTCATCTCAAACTCATTTGGAGAAAAGTGCACCTGGCTCTCAGAAAAGCGGCATTTCGGGAGAAAAAATTTTCTGACAGGCTCCGGCGGCCGTGCACTTTTAAAGTAGGAGATAGGGTATGGTTGTCGACTCGCAACATTAAACTTCGACAAACCTCAGCCAGATTGGGTCCTAAATTTATTGGACCATTTCATATTATCAAAAAAGTCAATCCAGTTGCTTTCCGGTTACGTTTACCAAAAACTTTACGGATCGGAAATACCTTCCATTGCTCCTTGTTAAAACCATATGTTTCGTCCAGTAGATTTCCTCGCAAGATCTCTCAGGGGAAATCACCAATAGATGTACAGGGTCAGCAGGAGTTCTTGGTGGAGAAGGTTCTCGATTCCAAGTTGTCCCGGGGTCGGCTTTATTTTTTGGTACATTGGAGAGGTTATGGTCCAGAAGAAAGGTCTTGGGTCCTGGATGAGGATCTCCATGCCCCGAGGCTCAAAAGGGCATTTTTTCGAGAATTTCCTCAGAAACCTGGCCTTAGGGGTTCCTTGACCCCTCCTCAAGGGGGGGGTACTGTTAGGCGCCGAGGGTCCGCCCGTCAGTGCGGCCCGGCGCCTAGCAACTAGGGACGCCGCAGGCAGACAGCCGCCGGCTCCCTAGCAACGCTAGACGCCGGGCGCACGGAGCCGCTCAGACCCTAGCAACGGGGACGCCACGCTCGGACCGCGTTCCCCGTTGCTGGGTCTTAATTAATCAGTTCAATTGTATCCTGGCCGTACAGCATGCAGCTGCACGGCATGATTATGTGATTACCCTGTCTGGATCTTGATTGGAGGGCTCCCAAATTTAAGCACTCTCAGGACTTCTCACAGACGCCGGTGATAGCTTCCTGTTTGCTGTGTCAGTTACAGAGAGTTTCCAGTCCTGCTCAATCCGGTTGTTCCTGTCCTCAGTGGTCCTGTACTCGGAAGTTGTCATCTATTCCTGGAGTCCGACCGAGCACCTTTAACATCCTGTGGTGTTCGTGAGTCGCGGCGTAGCCGTGTGTTGCGGCTTGACCGCTTACTGTTTATTATTTAGTTTCATTGTGTTCCGGAGCTTTTGCGGAGGATTCCGCTCCCACAAATCCACTCTGGTATCCAGCGGTGCTGGATAGGAGTAACGGATCAGTGGATCTTTGGTTGTCCTTTTCCCTGGCGGTTTGTCCGCACATACTTTTGGTTTAAGTTAGTTAGCTTGTAGCCCCTGGCCTGGTTGCTTAGTCAGAGGGCCCCTTGTTATCACCCTGTCTCGGATTTCCCTTTGTCTCCCATTAAGACCTGAGGGGGCATCGAAGTTGGGCAGACATAATCCGCCCTTCAAACGCGGCTGCCATGGGCTCAAGCAACCATAGTCTCGCAGGGGATTTCTGATAACACGGGCGAGACAACGGAGTTAGGGCGCCAGGGGTTACTAGGCTTTCCTGCTCCCGTAACCAGCATATCTTTCCAGTACTCAGACCTCTGCCATAAGATCTCCTCTGGTCTGGAGTACGGGAATCATAACATTATCACCGGCCAGACTAAAATTTAAAATTAAACAGGATTTAATTTTTTCCCTTATTCAGTTGGAAGATTTGTCGGCCTCATGAATCCCACCGGTGTTGGGCCAAATCCTGGCCAGCTTCTAGTTAGCCAGATTCAAGAACTTACTCAGATGGTTCAGGATCTGTCCCTTCGGGTGAGGTCACAGGAAGATCTGTTACGGACTTCCCCGAGGGTCATTCCTGAACCAAAAATGCATTTGCCTGACCGTTTTTCTGGGGATAGAAAGCAGTTTTTTAATTTTAAAGAGTCTTGTAAACTTTATTTTCGTTTAAGACCAGTCTCTTCAGGTACGGAATCTCAGCGGGTTGGAATTATTATTTCTTTACTTCAGGGGGATCCTCAGACCTGGGCTTTTGGTTTAAGAACAGACGATCCGGCTTTATTGTCTGTAGACGCCTTTCTGGGGTCTTTAGGGCTATTGTATGACGACCCTGATAGAGAGGCATCCGCCGAGAGTCAGTTGCGTGCTCTCAGACAGGGTAGGAATCCCGCAGAGATTTATTGTACGGAGTTTCGCCGTTGGTCGAACGACTGTGGATGGAATGACCCAGCCCTGCGCAGTCAGTTTCGCCTCGGCTTATCCGAGTCTATAAAAGACAGTCTCCTTCAGTATCCCGCTCCTGAGACTCTCGATAAACTCATGGAGCTCTCTATTAAGATTGATCGTCGTCTCAGAGAGCGGAGGGCTGAAAAAGGAGCATCTGTCGGGTCTACTCCTTGTGTTTTTTCCATTCCTGTGGACATAGAGGAGCCCATGCAGATAGGCCTCTCCAAACTGTCTCCTGA
Organism: Pseudophryne corroboree; assembly: GCF_028390025.1. Classification (NCBI taxonomy): domain Eukaryota; kingdom Metazoa; phylum Chordata; class Amphibia; order Anura; family Myobatrachidae; genus Pseudophryne; species Pseudophryne corroboree. Next base: position 417,820,262 of record NC_086444.1, on the reverse strand, counting down.
AGAAAGAACCAGAAGGCAAAATTCTGGTCTTTGTTTATACTGTGGAGGTAAGGGACATTTTGCCCGTAGTTGTCCGAACAAGTCGGGAAACGCCTCGACCAAGTGATTTGTGAGGGGGTTCACTTTGGTCTGCAGCTTATCTCCTCAAATAATTCAGTTAGTCCCAGCTAAAGTTTCCTTTGGCAGCCTCTGTTCCTCGGTCTCGGCTTTTGTGGACAGTGGAGCTGCAGGGAACTTTATGGATTTAACATGGGCCAAGGCCTTAGGTATTCCTCAGTTAGCCTTGGGTAGGTGTATCACCATGCATGGTTTAGATGGGAGTCCCTTGTCCAATGGGGTTATTTCTCTCTGTACACCTCCTGTTCTACTTTCGGTAGGAGCTCTGCATTCTGAAAAAATTGAGTTTTTCCTTACCCATTGCCCAGCAGTTCCAGTGGTTCTGGGTCACCCTTGGCTGGCCTTTCATAATCCCATCATTGATTGGCAGTCGGGGGAGATCTCACAATGGGGTACCATCTGTAATAAGGAATGTATTACGTTTCCCATCAGAATAGCTGCTGTCATTCCCGCACCCATTCCTGTGGAATACCAGGATTTTGTTGATGTATTTTCCAAGGGCAATGCGGACATTCTGCCTCCCCATAGGCCTTATGATTGTGCTATTGAGCTAATTCCTGGTGCCACTTTGCCTAAGGGAAGGTTATATGCATTGTCCGGACCTGAAACTGTGGCCATGAATGAGTATGTTAAAGAAAGCCTAGGGAAAGGATTTATCAGGCCATCTAAATCCCCTTTAAGTGCAGGCTTCTTCTTCGTGGAGAAGAAGGATGGATCACTCAGACCTTGCATTGACTTTAGAGCCTTGAATAAGATCTCAGTAAAAAATACTTACCCTTTGCCGCTGATTTCTGTCATCTTTGATCAGCTACGTTCGGCTGTGATTTTTTCTAAGATTGACCTGAGAGGAGCATATAACCTCATCCGGATCAAGTCAGGGGATGAGTGGAAAACGGCATTCAGTACTCAGTCGGGTCACTATGAGTATCTGGTTATGCCATTCGGCCTGTCTAACGCTCCGGCAGTTTTCCAGGATCTCATTAACGATGTGCTCCGTGAATTTCTTGGAAGATTCGTTGTAGTCTACTTAGACGATATTTTGATATATTCTGACTCTATAGAACAACATGTTACCCAGGTGCGTCAGGTTCTAAAAAAATTACGTGAAAATCACCTATATGCCAAGCTGGAGAAGTGTGAATTTCATGTCACGGAGGTATCCTTTTTAGGGTACATCATTTCCCCTCGGGGATTCTGTATGGAACCAAAGAAGCTCCAAGCCATCCTTAGTTGGGCGCAACCCACCAACTTAAAAGCAATTCAGCGCTTTTTAGGGTTTGCGAATTACTATAGAAGATTTATTCACTCTTTCTCCGACCTAGTTGCTCCCATTGTGGCACTGACTAAGAAGGGAGCAGATCCTACCAACTGGTCACGTGAAGCGGAGTTATCTTTTCAGGCCTTGAAACAAGCCTTTGTCTCAGCCCCAGTCCTCAGACATCCCAACCCAGAATTGCCTTTCATTGTTGAGGTTGATGCCTCGGAGGTTGGAGTAGGGGCTATCCTATCTCAGAAGGATCCGGATTCTCTAGAATTACATCCTTGTGCCTTTATGTCCAGGAAATTCTCATCTGCTGAATCCAACTACGATGTTGGTAACCGGGAATTACTGGCTATTAAATGGGCTTTCGAGGAGTGGAGGCATTGGCTTGAAGGAGCCACTCATACCATTTCAGTTTTGACTGATCACAAAAATCTTCAATACATTGAATCAGCTAAACGGCTGAATGCCCGGCAAGCTCGTTGGGCTTTATTTTTTACTCGTTTCAAGTTCATTATCACCTTCAGGCCAGGTTCCAAGAATACCAAGGCAGATGCCCTGTCACGCAGTTTTCTTCCAGTTCAAGACAACAGTCCTGTTACTCCCATACTTCCATCTTCAGTCATTCGGGCAGGCCTCACACAAGATTTATTTACCCAGTTAAAGCAGCTTCAACATCAAGCTCCTGGAAATACTCCTGCTGGTCGTCTTTATGTCCCCGAGTTTTTGAGAGCAACTGTTTTGACGGAGTTTCATGATAGCAAAGTTGCCGGGCATCCGGGGATCGCCAAAACTTTTGAATTAGTTTCCCGCTCGGTATGGTGGCCTGGTCTTTCCAAAGACATTAAGGAGTTTGTTTTTTCTTGTCAGGTCTGTGCACAGCATAAGGTTCCCCGTTCCTTGCCTATCGGTCAACTTATGCCATGGTCTCAGGCCATGGTCTCATATTTCCATGGATTTTGTGGTGGACCTCCCTCTGTCAGCCGGATGCCGAGTCATATGGGTGGTAGTGGACCGTTTTAGCAAAATGGCCCATTTCATTGCTCTTCCCCGATTGCCATCTGCCCAGGGATTGGCAGTCTTGTTCCTCCGCCATGTTTTCAGACTCCATGGGTTACCCACTGATATTGTCTCTGATCGGGGTCCACAATTCATTGCACAATTTTGGAAGTCTTTTTGTGCCTCATTAAAGATGAAATTATCTTTAACGTCTGGCTACCATCCCCAATCCAACGGGCAGACTGAGCGAGTTAATCAATCATTAAAACAATATTTGCGTTTGTACTCGGCCAAACTCCAAAATGACTGGTCTGAGTTTCTTCCGTTGGCGGAGTTTGCTTACAACAATGCCTGTCATTCCTCCACCAATGTGTCTCCATTTTTTACAGTTTTTGGTTTTCACCCCAGAGCTAATTCCTTTTTTCAACATTCCTCTGTCTCCTCACTGACCTTGACCTCTCATCTCAAACTCATTTGGAGAAAAGTGCACCTGGCTCTCAGAAAAGCGGCATTTCGGGAGAAAAAATTTTCTGACAGGCTCCGGCGGCCGTGCACTTTTAAAGTAGGAGATAGGGTATGGTTGTCGACTCGCAACATTAAACTTCGACAAACCTCAGCCAGATTGGGTCCTAAATTTATTGGACCATTTCATATTATCAAAAAAGTCAATCCAGTTGCTTTCCGGTTACGTTTACCAAAAACTTTACGGATCGGAAATACCTTCCATTGCTCCTTGTTAAAACCATATGTTTCGTCCAGTAGATTTCCTCGCAAGATCTCTCAGGGGAAATCACCAATAGATGTACAGGGTCAGCAGGAGTTCTTGGTGGAGAAGGTTCTCGATTCCAAGTTGTCCCGGGGTCGGCTTTATTTTTTGGTACATTGGAGAGGTTATGGTCCAGAAGAAAGGTCTTGGGTCCTGGATGAGGATCTCCATGCCCCGAGGCTCAAAAGGGCATTTTTTCGAGAATTTCCTCAGAAACCTGGCCTTAGGGGTTCCTTGACCCCTCCTCAAGGGGGGGTACTGTTAGGCGCCGAGGGTCCGCCCGTCAGTGCGGCCCGGCGCCTAGCAACTAGGGACGCCGCAGGCAGACAGCCGCCGGCTCCCTAGCAACGCTAGACGCCGGGCGCACGGAGCCGCTCAGACCCTAGCAACGGGGACGCCACGCTCGGACCGCGTTCCCCGTTGCTGGGTCTTAATTAATCAGTTCAATTGTATCCTGGCCGTACAGCATGCAGCTGCACGGCATGATTATGTGATTACCCTGTCTGGATCTTGATTGGAGGGCTCCCAAATTTAAGCACTCTCAGGACTTCTCACAGACGCCGGTGATAGCTTCCTGTTTGCTGTGTCAGTTACAGAGAGTTTCCAGTCCTGCTCAATCCGGTTGTTCCTGTCCTCAGTGGTCCTGTACTCGGAAGTTGTCATCTATTCCTGGAGTCCGACCGAGCACCTTTAACATCCTGTGGTGTTCGTGAGTCGCGGCGTAGCCGTGTGTTGCGGCTTGACCGCTTACTGTTTATTATTTAGTTTCATTGTGTTCCGGAGCTTTTGCGGAGGATTCCGCTCCCACAAATCCACTCTGGTATCCAGCGGTGCTGGATAGGAGTAACGGATCAGTGGATCTTTGGTTGTCCTTTTCCCTGGCGGTTTGTCCGCACATACTTTTGGTTTAAGTTAGTTAGCTTGTAGCCCCTGGCCTGGTTGCTTAGTCAGAGGGCCCCTTGTTATCACCCTGTCTCGGATTTCCCTTTGTCTCCCATTAAGACCTGAGGGGGCATCGAAGTTGGGCAGACATAATCCGCCCTTCAAACGCGGCTGCCATGGGCTCAAGCAACCATAGTCTCGCAGGGGATTTCTGATAACACGGGCGAGACAACGGAGTTAGGGCGCCAGGGGTTACTAGGCTTTCCTGCTCCCGTAACCAGCATATATTTCCAGTACTCAGACCTCTGCCATAAGATCTCCTCTGGTCTGGAGTACGGGAATCATAACATATTGTTCGTATACAGAATCATACACTCCTATTTTGCTCTTTTTATTCTTTATTTTTTTTTCTGTCTCTCTCATCCATATTAGCAGAGTCCGGGACCCTAAGGATCTCCAGCGAATTACCCCCTCTTCAGCTTCAATCATGCTGCTAAAGTGCCTGTCCATTAATGTCAAAGGGCTGAACACTCCCCAGAAACGCTCTCATCTCCACAGATCTCACAAGACATTAAAAGGTGACGTGATTTTCTTACAGGAGACACACTTGAAATCAGATTCCCATCCCTCCCTGACATCTAAACAATTTCGTATGGCCTGGTACTCCAATCATACAGCAAAAAAACATGGGGTGGCTATCTTAATAAGGGGGTCCGTCCCTTTCCAATTCCTAGACTGTAAGCACGACAATGAAGGCCGTTATGTAATGGTGAGAGGAAAAATTGGACACGAGGAGGTTACCTTGGCTAACCTGTACTCTCCAAACACTGCCCAATCCAAATTCTTTCGTAAGTTTTTCCACGACCTTTACTCATATAGACGAGGTAAAATACTTGTTGGTGGCGATTTCAATATGGCTCTCACGGGCATGGACAGGTCCGGCCCCTTGCGTAGTAGTCAAACCCCGAATTCCTCCGTATTACACAGGGGCATGGCCGAGGCTGGTTTGTTTGATGTCTGGCGATTCCTTAACCCGACCACCAGGGACTATACCTTCTATTCTAATCCGCACGATGTGTACTCTCGTATTGATATGTTCTTGAGTTGTGCACCTCTCTCCCGCACCGCTCGCTTTTCCTCGATAGTCCCACTTACCTGGACTGACCACGCAGCTTTAATTGCGACATTTGACATTTTTGATATCCCTGACGGTAGACCGACATGGAGACTAAACGAGACACTATTGAAGATCCCTAAATTTAAGGACTTAATTAAGACAGAGCTTCGGGATTATTTTGCGGTTAACGTAGAAGGTGACTGCAATATAGCCACTATATGGGAAGCCCATAAGGCGGTTATCAGGGGATCCATTATCCAATTTGCATCCCGCCGTAAGAGAAGCCGAGAAAACCAAATTGCCCTGTTAACGGATAATATTGCAACATTGGATCAGGAACATAAACGCACACGCTCTAAAAAAACTCTAGCCGAACTTTCTAAAGCACGTGATGACCTACAATCCCTCTTGGCAGAGAATATTGAGCGCTCGCTTCGATGGGCCAATCAAACATTTTACGATAAAAGTAACAAGGCACATACTTTATTAGCTAACCAATTACGTGCCAAAAAAGCTAACCAGTGCATCCATACTATTAGACAACCTTAAGGTAACATTACCTACGACCCCAAAAAAATTAATAGTATCTTCTTTGACTATTATAGGACACTCTATAATCTTGATCCCCCGTCCGACCCCTTAGCACAAGCCGACCAGGCACAACAATATCTAGATTCATGCGCTCTTCCTCGTATAGACGAGGACACTAACTCTGCTCTCAATGCTGATATTTCTGCTGAGGAAATTGAAGCGGCTCTGAAAACCCAGAAACCTTCGAAAGCACCTGGTCCGGATGGCTATCCGATGGTGTATTACAAAACCTTCGCCCCTCAACTCATCCCTCATATGATCTCCCTGTTTAATAAAATATTACGGGGTACGCCCTTCCATACTGACTCCACGACGTCCCGCATTATTGTAATCCCGAAGCCCGGAAAAGATCCCTCGCATTGCACAAATTACAGACCCATATCTTTGATAAACACCGATCTCAAACTTTTTGCCAAAATACTAGCAACTTGCCTGAACGCTGTGTTGCCATCATTAATAGATCCTGACCAAGTGGCATTTATCCCTGGCCGTCAGGCCTCGGACAACACCAGACGCACTATTAATTTGATTCACCAAATAAACTCGACGAAAACACCAGCGACTGCCTTGGCGCTAGACGCCGAAAAGGCATTTGATCGCATTTCCTGGCACTTTTTGTTTTCTACTTTATCTACGTTTGGCCTCCATGGTCATTTCATCACTGCAATAGCGGCCCTCTATTCCAAACCCTCATCTATGGTCCTGACCAATGGATTGAGCTCACCTCGATTTAGTTTGAAGAATGGTACTCGCCAGGGCTGCCCTCTTTCGCCCCTACTTTTTGCTCTATGCATTCAACCTCTTGCGGCCCGTATTAGACTTAATACGGACATTGGGGGGATTACAGTGGGGCAGAGCTCATATAAAATATCTTTATTTGCGGATGACGTGCTCTTGACTTTATCTAACCCTTTGATTTCTCTTACTAATCTACAAAAAGAATTACTACTATACGGTTCCCTCTCTGGTTACAAAATAAACCACACCAAATCTGAGGCCCTTACATTTAATATCCCACCCCAGACCCACTTGATTCTAATTTCTAACCTCCTCTTTCCCTTTTCTTTGGAGACCCTCGGCTATCAAATACCTCGGCATATTCATTACTAAATCCTACACCAGCCTCTACCAGACTAATTATGTTCCTATGATTAAAACTCTCACCCAAGACCTGGATAAATGGGACAGATTATTAATTTCATGGATTGGACGGATTAACGCCCTGAAAATGAATCTCCTTCCCCGTATTCTTTACCTATTTCAGACCATTCCGATAATGGTGCCCCGAGTGACTCTGACCTCATTGCAATTACTGTGCAACAAATTTATCTGGGCTCACCGTAAATCTCGATTAAGACGAACACTGCTGACTAAGAGTGCTACCTCAGGCGGATTGGGATATCCTAACCTTCAGGCTTATTTTAATGCCTGTCACCTTAATCACATGGTGTCCTGGCATTCCCCCCAAGGGAACAGAAAATGAGTCGATATTGAGAATTCAATATATCAGGGCGTCCCCCTCGACTCTCTTCTATGGCTCCCCAGGTCCTGCAGACCAGCCTCGGCCTATTCAATCCCCACGATTAAATTCACCCTTGGATTATGGGACAAACTCCGCAGCACCTACAATCTATCCTCATACCCCTCACCTTTAACACCTATCTGGGGACACCCTGCCTTTCCCCCAGGCTGCGAGCGAAAAATAGCGGCCCCATGGCAATCTCAGGGTATCACGAGATTTATCCATGTTAAAGGCCACTCAGCACCGACCTCTTTTGGAGATTTTCAGGAGCGCCTTGGTTTACCATCCTCGTGTCATTACCATTACATCCAAATTCTTAGCTTTCTCAAATCTCAGCTTAAAACTACACCTTTGAAACCACCCACCTCCTTTGAACATATGTGTTTACTTTCAATTGGCAAAAAGGGGAATATCTCAACAATATTCTGACCCGAGACCCCCCTGCCCGTGAACCCCATGAACTAGCCTGGGAATCAGATCTCTCCCATCCGTTGGAAGATGATCAATGGGAAGAAATCAGAATGCGCATCGCTAAAGCTTCCATTAGTGTGGCACTCAGGGAAACATGCTATAAGGTCTACACCAGGTGGTACTTAGTTCCCTCCAGACTTCATTCCATTTACCCCACGACATCAAATCTGTGTTGGAGACTCTGTGGAGAGGAGGGCACCTTTTTCCACATATGGTGGACGTGCCCCTCTATTCGCCCCTTTTGGAATATGGTAGGAGCACTTATTGCTCAAACATGCGGACATAATCTAGACCTCTCCCCTGAAACTGCTCTACTGCATGCTCCCATACCATTGCTACCCAAAACCCAAGACAAGCTTACCATGCTACTGTGCATGGCGGCTAAGGCGCTGATCGCTAAATGCTGGAAAGACCATAAACCTCCCTCCAAGGCATTACTGATGTCCAAGATTAATTATATAGCCAGTATGGAATATATTACAAGCCTGAGGAATAACACTGTGGCCCAGTTCCACAACATCTGGTCTCCTTGGTACCTCGCTCGGTCTTTATTGATGCCCGGACTATGTTGATACTGCTAACTTTGCTTATACCTCTATCACTCCTGTTGTCTCCCCCTCTGTTATCAATACAGTGGACTGTTCCCATCCTCTTGCCTCCCTATATGTAATTTTCCCAATGTTTCCCCTTTATTAAGATATATTCTCAAGCTTCTTCTCTCCCTTCCTTTTCTTTTTCTTTCTTACTTTTACTCTTCACAAGATTACACTCTGTTTTGGTATAAATTTTATACTATATCGATACAATAAAATAAGAACGGTCAGATACGCGTTTAGAGTTATGCAGGGCGCATATTACTAGTACCTATTGGCCTATAATTTCATGGAAATGTCTCTATTGTTCTGATTTGGTATGTAAAATGTTTGTCTTCATGTTCAATATCCTTAACCTGCACAAGTTTGTTCTTGTTAATGTTTTGATTACTGATCAACCTCAATAAAAATTCTAACTTTAAAAAAAAAAAAAAGAAGGTGTGGTATCACAAGGAAGGGGCATGGCCACACAATAGAAACCCAATTCAAAGTACGCCACACAGTAGCACAATCTTATTGTCATTACACCGCATGTAGTAATAATAATAATGCCCACATTAGAAGTGCCCTTTATACACATGCCCACCATATCAGTGCCGCTTATACACATAATAATGCCAACAGTAGCAGTGCCGCTTATAAACATGCCCATGGTAGCAGTGCCACTTACACACATGCCCACGGTAGCAGTGTCGCTTATATACATGCCCACGGTAACAGTGCCGCTTATACACATTCCCACGGTAGCAGTGCCCCTTATACACATGCTCACGGTAGCAGTGCCCCTTATACACATGCTCACGGTAGCAGTGCCACTTATACACATGCCCATGGTAACAGTGCCGCTTATACACATGACCACGGTAGCAGTGCCGCTTATACACATGACCACGGTAGCAGTGCCGCTTATACACATGACCACGGTAGCAGTGCCGCTTATATACATGCCCACGGTAGCAGTGCCACTTATACACATACCCACGGTATCAGTGCCACTTATATACATGCCCACGGTAGCAGTGCCACTTATATACATGCCCACGGTAGCAGTGGCGCTTAAAAAAATTGAAAAAATTGGAAGCACACACTTGCAACAGAAGGATTCATAAAATTTCTGTAGAGAACAAGGTTTTCAAGGACTTAAACTCACTGTTGTGTTGGGCTGCCTTGAACCCAGACAAGTGCATCAGCATGTAGAGGGGGAAGGGCTCAAAGACCCGAGTGCAGGGAGAAATATCCCTTGCTTAAATCACCAGCAGCATGAACAGAAACTGAAACTAGACAGCCCCTACGGACAGGAGTTTCAGACTGTTATGTAACCCCTCCTGCCACTGCGTGCTCTACTCTACTGGGAGGGTGGAACGGAGAGGAGATCAGTGGGTGGTCTGGACTGGAGCTTCATTCTGCCGGCGCCGCTGAAGTGCTGCCTGTCACAGAGTCTGACAGGTCAGCGGAGCCAGCAGCAGCGCACAGCAGCACGGTCGCAGATCAGGGAGAGCGCCTCCCTGCTTTACAGAATCTGCTGAGCGGGTAGTGCCGGCTCTGCCCTACCATATAACTGAACCTAAGGATGAGAGAGAGTGAGGGCGGGATGTATTAAGATACATACAAGATACACCGCTTATCGCAGCGATGTTGATCGCATCTGTACTAACAAATGCGATCAATATCGCAATGCGGTGACGGAGGCCCCTCGCGATACATGTGAGGTGGTCTGCGGGGGGTCTCCGTCACCTCCCAGGGGTCTCCACACTGCCTACATGCCGGGAAGCAGAAGCAGGCTGCCCCTGGCGCCTCCTCCTGCCCCTGCAGCTGGAAGGACCTCCGGCTGCGTTGCTAGGAGGAGGAGGAGATTACCTTCCGGTACCAGGGCTTCTTGGAGGAAGGTATGCTGCGGGGGAGGGGGGTCAGCGTCTGCGGCGGGTTGCGGCGATAAGAAGCCCATAGGCTTCTATAGGGTATCGCCATCCAGAGATGGCGGTACCCTGGACGGCCAAAGACCGATGGTAGGGTCTTTGTACATTTGAAAATGTGGTAAGACCCCCGTTTTCGGGGGTTTTACCGCATTTTTCCTTTAGTACATCCCGCCCTGAGAGAGAAAAATATACTTTTTTTTTTTAAAGCTCCCCTCTGCCAATTTAAGGGGGGTTGAGGGGGCCCCAGAGATATCAGTGTACTGGGCCCCAAGATTTCTGTTGCTGGCCCTGCACCTGAGCCACATCTGAGAAAGCCAGAAGAGCACAACAATGCCCAGGCCCAAAATTAGAACTGGCTCTGCAACCACTAAGCCCACCAGTATTGATCATTCCAAGGCCTCAGAAGTGGCAAAACACTGACGGGCCTGGCTCTGCTTCTATGACGGCACACCTGGAGACTGCTCCACGGCACAGTGATAAAAAACACTGCTGTAGCATATGCAGAATTAGACCAATCGGATTATGTTTGTGCTTTTCACAGATTTACTTACATTTTTTCATTGTTTTGTCCTTAAATGAGGTTATCACTGAAACACTGTAACAGTAATAAACAACATAACAACAGTGGAAATTGGGTTCATACAAAGCCTTACATAGCCAAAGATAAATAGGGAAACCCTACAATAAAAATCTATACGTATAACAAAACGGTAATAGGCCCTACACACTAGAGATGAGCGCCGGAAATTTTTCGGGTTTTGTGTTTTGGTTTTGGGTTCGGTTCCGCGGCCGTGTTTTGGGTTCGACCGCGTTTTGGCAAAACCTCACCGAATTTTTTTTGTCGGATTCGGGTGTGTTTTGGATTCGGGTGTTTTTTTTTTTTTAAAAACACAAAAAAACAGCTTAAATCATAGAATTTGGGGGTCATTTTGATCCCAAAGTATTATTAACCTCAAAAACCATAATTTACACTCATTTTCAGTCTATTCTGAATACCTCACACCTCACAATATTATTTTTAGTCCTAAAATTTGCACCTAGGTCGCTGGATGACTAAGCTAAGCAACCCTAGTGGCCGACACAAACACCGGGCCCATCTAGGAGTGTCACTGCAGTGTCACGCAGGATGTCCCTTCCAAAAAACCCTCCCCAAACAGCACATGACGCAAAGAAAAAAAGAGGCGCAATGAGGTAGCTGTGTGAGTAAGATAAGCGACCCTAGTGGCCGACACAAACACCGGGCCCATCTAGGAGTGTCACTGCAGTGTCCCGCAGGATGTCCCTTCCAAAAAACCCTCCCCAAACAGCACATGACGCAAAGAAAAAAAGAGGCGCAATGAGGTAGCTGTGTGAGTAAGATAAGCGACCCTAGTGGCCGACACAAACACCGGGCCCATCTAGGAGTGTCACTGCAGTGTCACGCAGGATGTCCCTTCCAAAAAACCCTCCCCAAACAGCACATGACGCAAAGAAAAAAAGAGGCGCAATGAGGTAGCTGTGTGAGTAAGATAAGCGACCCTAGTGGCCGACACAAACACCGGGCCCATCTAGGAGTGTCACTGCAGTGTCACGCAGGATGTCCCTTCCAAAAAACCCTCCCCAAACAGCACATGACGCAAAGAAAAAAAGAGGCGCAATGAGGTAGCTGTGTGAGTAAGATAAGCGACCCTAGTGGCCGACACAAACACCGGGCCCATCTAGGAGTGTCACTGCAGTGTCACGCAGGATGTCCCTTCCAAAAAACCCTCCCCAAACAGCACATGACGCAAAGAAAAAAAGAGGCGCAATGAGGTAGCTGTGTGAGTAAGATAAGCGACCCTAGTGGCCGACACAAACACCGGGCCCATCTAGGAGTGTCACTGCAGTGTCACGCAGGATGTCCCTTCCAAAAAACCCTCCCCAAACAGCACATGACGCAAAGAAAAAAAGAGGCGCAATGAGGTAGCTGTGTGAGTAAGATAAGCGACCCTAGTGGCCGACACAAACACCGGGCCCATCTAGGAGTGTCACTGCAGTGTCACGCAGGATGTCCCTTCCAAAAAACCCTCCCCAAACAGCACATGACGCAAAGAAAAAAAGAGGCGCAATGAGGTAGCTGTGTGAGTAAGATAAGCGACCCTAGTGGCCGACACAAACACCGGGCCCATCTAGGAGTGTCACTGCAGTGTCACGCAGGATGTCCCTTCCAAAAAACCCTCCCCAAACAGCACATGACGCAAAGAAAAAAAGAGGCACAATGAGGTAGCTGTGTGAGTAAGATAAGCGACCCTAGTGGCCGACACAAACACCGGGCCCATCTAGGAGTGGCACTGCAGTGTCACGCAGGATGTCCCTTCCAAAAAACCCTCCCCAAACAGCACATGACGCAAAGAAAAATTAAAGAAAAAAGAGGTGCAAGATGGAATTGTCCTTGGGCCCTCCCACCCACCCTTATGTTGTATAAACAGGACATGCACACTTTAACCAACCCATCATTTCAGTGACAGGGTCTGCCACACGACTGTGACTGAAATGACGGGTTGGTTTGGACCCCCACCAAAAAAGAAGCAATTAATCTCTCCTTGCACAAACTGGCTCTACAGAGGCAAGATGTCCACCTCATCAGCTCTCCCCAGCAGCAAGCACAGACTGCTGTAGGGGGTTACATGCATTATCCCGGCGGGCGGGATGCCGGTTGTCAATATCCTGACAGTGGCATCCCACTCGCCAGAATGCCGGGAGAGGGGCGAGCGCTAAGATTTTCCTTGCGGACTCGCTGCACTCACCACGCTGTGGGCTTGGTAGCTTGCTGCGCTCGCCACGGGAGCTATTCCACTCTGTTAGTGTCGTGGACGAGTGGGAATAGCCCTGGTGCATTGAGATTCTGGCTGCTGGCATGGTTAGCTGTCGGTATTTCGGCATGCCGGCATTTTAACTGCATCCCTTGCTGTGTTCCGGGCTGCATGGGTCTGGGAAGGCTGCTGTGGCTGAGCAGTCCTCCTCTGCCTGCTTTGGATGTGATCACACTGATCGTGTCACCCATGAATCTGCCCCTCACTAAGGGGCAAATGTCGCCCCCTTGTGCAGTGCGCTGCAACACTTAGCACGCTTACAGTATTTTTTTTTACGTTTTTAAGGGGGTGTACCACAGTTGCCATAAATAGGCCATTTCCCTCATGAATTAACCAGGCCCGGCTGCCCTCTCTACGTCCCTGGCTGTAGTATGACTCAGTGGCGGATTTAGCGGGGGGCGATTAGGGCGAACGCCCCCCTTACATATACCGGCACCGGGATGGAGGCCGGGTCCCGGCGCGGTATTGGGAACGGGGTGGAGAGCGGTGCAGCGCGGCGGGGTACGAGGAGAGAGAGGAGCGTCCTGACGCGCGTACAGCGACCTCTGTTCTGACCACGCCCCCTCCTTCCTGTACGCGCGTCAGGACGCTCTCTCTCTGTCTTCGTCCTCCGCCGCGCTGCACCGCTCTGCACCCCGTTCCCAATACCGCGGCGGGACCCGGCCTCCATCTATGAGGTGGGAGTGTGTGAGTGTGTGTGTGTGAGTGTGTGTGTGTGTGTGTGTGTGTGTGTGTGTGTCTCCCATTTCTCTCTCCCCCCCCCCCCTTCTCCCTGCATTATTTGGCTGAATTTTGCCTCATTCTGTGTGCTATGTCATTTTTGCCTCATACAGTGTGCTATAATGTGATTTTTCCCTCATTCTTCGTGCTATCATGTGAATTTTGCCTCATTCTGCGTGCTATAATGTCAATTTCGGCTCATTCTGCGTGCTATCATGTGAATTTTGCCTCATTCTGCGTGCTATCATGTGAATTTTGCCTCATTCTGCGTGCTATAATGTCAATTTCGGCTCATTCTGCGTGCTATCATGTGAATTTTGCCTCATTCTGCGTGTTATCATGTCATTTTTGCCTCGTACAGTGTGCTATAATGTGATTTTTCCCTCATTCTGCGTGCTATCATGCGAATTTTCCCTCATTCTGCGTGCTATCATGTGAATTTCGGCTCATTCAGTGTGCTACAATGTGAATTTCGGCTCATTCAGTGTGCTATAATGTGAATTTCGGCTCATTCAGTGTGCTACAATGTAAATTTCGGCTCATTCAGTGTGCTATGATGTGAATTTCGGCTCATTCAGTGTGCTACAATGTAAATTTCGGCTCATTCAGTGTGCTACAATGTGAATTTCGGCTCATTCAGTGTGCTATAATGTGAATTTTGGATCATACTGTGTGCTATAATGAGAATTTTAGCTCATTCTGTGTGCTATAATGTGAATTTCGGCTCATACAGTGTGCTACAATGTGAATTTCGGCTCATTCAGTGTGCTATGATGTGAATTTCAGCTCATACAGTGTGCTATAATGTGACTGTCGGCTCATTCAGTGTGCTATAATGTGAATTTCGGCTCATTCTGTGTGCTGTAGAAACAGAATTTGTCAGCAGATAAGACCCACTTGGCCCATCTAGTCTGCCCCTTTTTTTTTTTTTTCTTACATTATTTTTATCTCTAACCTTATCTGATCCTTATTTCTTTGTAAGAATATCCTTATGTCTATCCCATGCATGTTTAAATTGCCCTACTGTCTTATCCTCTACCACCCCTGATGGAAGGAATGGCGATTCGCCAGTCTGTATCACCAGTGTGCAGGGTTCTCTCCACTAACTGGCAACATTTTATTAGTAATGGCAACAATAGGAAATTTTAGAAGCGAACGGGAAGGGCATTACTAAGTGGGAGGGGCCATGATTAGGGGGAGGAGTCCTCATTCTTAAACCGCCCCCCCTAAAAGTTAAGTCTAGATCCGCCACTGGTATGACCTTTGCTGAATATGTGTGATAAACAATCAAAACACAACTGACCATTGAGCCTTACATCAGCAGTAGGGAAATTGATGGAAACACTCTATACCAGTTAACTGGCATGGTCAGACGACATACGACGATGCCGCCCCACTGTGTCCCCAAGTTTTTGACAAGGAGATTCGTTCTGCAGAAGTGCATAATATAATATTTAAATATGACAACAAATACTTTTTAAACTATATTAATTAAAAATAAACAATTTACTAAAAACTATTTTGTGAATAATTGTGGGTTTTGAAGGGAAAAATTGTCAGTAAAGTGGTAAAAAGAAAGAGATGTAGAATATTTCAATCTCAGCAATTTACAGGATCCCAAACAGCATTGATTTACTATGGGAAAATCATGTCAAACAAATTTTACTGACTTTTTTGACTGGGTGACTTAAGCTAGGTACACACTGGAGCATCGGGCATTTGTTCCGACATCGGAACAAATGCCCTTGAGCCCAAATTCTGGAATGAGTTTTATGTAGGATGGAACGATCATGTTCCGTCTTTCATAAGCATAACAAGTTCGCTAGCGATATCGCTAGGTTTGATGTGCAGCTCATCAAACTTAGCGTCCGTTGCTAACGACTGCGGGAGGGTGCAATCACTTGTTTACACTGAGTGATGTAGGCAATTTGTTGTTATGAAATGGCAAATAGTCCCAACATCGCTCCAGTTTGTACCCAGCTTAAAATAACAGATCAAGAGGGGCAGCTGATGCAGGTTATGTAGACTTTTATAAGGCTTTTGACATTGTCCCATATTGCAGACTGCTAAATAAACTCGAACGAGTGGGATTGGATTCTGAGATGGTTGAATGGATAACATCTTGGTTGCAGCATAGAAAACAGAGGGTTGTAGTAAATGGAGTGCATTCACAGGAGAAAAGTGGAGTACCCCAGGGATCTGTACTTGGACCAGTGCTTTTAAAAAATAACAAACCGTAAGGCTTTATAATGGATATAACAGTAAGAGGTCAATTATTTCAGGAAATACAATATGGAAAAAATATGAAACACACAGGTGCGGCAGTAACTATCAAGTCACTACAGACACATGGGTGGTAAACAGAACCTAATGGTGATTAGACAAGAGAACCAAGTAAAAAGAGGGTCAGGGTACACACTGAATGCACCCACATATTGAAGGAGACTGAAATGGGCTATAAACAATAACCTCAGATGATCAGGGGGGTAATTCAGACTTGATCGTAGATGTGCTAAATTTAGCACATATACGATCACTTTCACAGACATGCGGGGGGACACCAAGCATGTGTCTAACGATGTGAAAGGAGGTTATACCGGATAATAGGGGTAAAAAAGATAACAAAGAGAGGGGGACAAATGGAGCTTAGGAGAGAGAGTTGAAGAGAACAAAAGGGAGATGAGCAAATAGGAATAGAATACCCAATTCTGGGCCAAAAGAGAGCAAGGGAGGTAGCAGAAGAGAGGAGAGAGAAGAAGAAAAGGGTATTTGGGGAGACGTGGAAGCATACTGGAAATAGGGAAGGAGACAGTATTTAATAAGGGTAGACTAGGAAGGGTCGCATTGTGAAAGATATGACCAGTACTTCTTAATATCTTTATTGGTGACATTGCAAATGGTATTGAAGGGAAAGTCTCCTTTTTGCAGATGACACAAAAGTATGCGGCAGGGAAGGCCACCAGGAGGGGTAAAACAAATAATTGATGATCTAGGTAGAATGGTCAAGAGCGTGGCAACTAGAGTTTAATGCCAAAAAAAAATAAAATCATTCACTTGGGTCTTAGGTCTTAAACACCCAAAGGCTAAATATAGTATTAAAGGTACTATAATGGAAACTACTGATGAGGAAAGGGAGTCACTATTTCAGGTGTCTTAAATGCACATAAGCAACGTTACAAAGCAATGAGGAAGGCTAGTCAGATGCTTGGTTGTATAGGGAAGGAAGTGTCACGATCTGGGTAACTGGACGCCATTACTTACCATTCAGGTGTCTCCTGAGGCTGGCTCAGCGGTCCAGGGCCGGGTTTCAGCGGTATTGCTGATGTCCATACTCCACATCTCCTCCCTGTTGCCCCGCAGCACTGTCGCAGCGGCCTCATAAGGTTAATTGCTAAAATCCCAGAATGGCGTCTCCAGCCCTCCGCGGCCTCTGCCGTCGTTTCTGCGTTTCCAGGTTACAAATAAGCCCAGCATTATTTATTGGTGACATTGCAAATGGTATTGAAGTATTCTTGATGTGACCCCAGCATCCTCTACGGACTAAGAGAAAAGGATTTACTGGTAGGTATTAAAATCCTATTTTCTCATACGTCCTAGAGGATGCTGGGGTCACATCAAGAACCATGGGGTTATACCAAAACCCTAGAACGGGCAGGAGAGTGCGGATGACACTGCAGCACCGATTGACCAAACATGAGGTCCTCATCAGCCAGGGTATCAAACTTGTAGAACTTCGCAAAGGTGTTTGAACTCGACCAAGTAGCCGCTCGACAAAGCTGTAATGCCGAGACCCCCCGGGCAGCCGCCCAGGATGAGCCCACCTTTCTGGTAGAATGGGCCTTCATCGATTTTGGTAACAGCAATCCAGCCGTAGAATGAGCATGCTGAATCGTATGACAGATCCAGCGCGCAATAGTCTGCTTGGAGGCAGGAGCCCCAATCTTGTTGTGAGCATACAGGACAAACAGAGCCATTCTGGTGACATAAATTTTCAAAGCTCTGACTACATCGAGAAACTTCGATTCCAGCAAGTCGTCAGTAGCCACTGGCACCACAATAGGTTGGTTCAAGTGGAACGACGAAACTACTTTCGGCAGAAATTGCTGACGAGTCCTCAACTCTGCTCTATCTTCATGGAAGATCAAATAAGGGCTCTTGTGAGACAAGGCCACTAATTCAGACACCCGCCTTGCGGATGCCAAGGCCTACAGCATGACCACTTTCCAAGTGAGGAATTTCAACTCTACCTTCTGTAAAGGTTCAAACCAATGAGATTGAAGGAATTGCAACACCACTTTAAGATCCCACGGTGCCACTGGGGGCACAAAGGGAGGTTGGATGTGCAACACGCCTTTCACGAAAGTCTGAACTTCTGGAAGGGAGGCCAATTGTTTTTGGAAGAAAACCGATA
The DNA here is from genome assembly GCF_028390025.1 of Pseudophryne corroboree. Classification (NCBI taxonomy): domain Eukaryota; kingdom Metazoa; phylum Chordata; class Amphibia; order Anura; family Myobatrachidae; genus Pseudophryne; species Pseudophryne corroboree. The sequence continues at coordinate 417,802,065 of NC_086444.1, read as the reverse complement.
AGGCTGAAATTTGTACTTTAATTGAGCCCAACTTTAGGCCCGCATCCACACCAGCTTGTAGAAAATGGAGAAAACGTCCTAACTGAAATTCTTCCGTAGGAGCCTTCCTGGATTCACACCAAGACACTTATTTTCTCCAAATACAGTGGTAATGTTTAGACGTCAATCCTTTTCTGGCCTGAATAAGAGGGGGGATGACTTCCTTGGGAATACCCTTTCGGGCTAGGATCCGGCTTTCAACAGCCAAGCCGTCAAACGAAGTCGCGGTAAGTCTTAGAACACGCACGGCCCCTGCTGTAACAGATCCTCCCTCAGAGGAAGAGGCCAGGGATCTCCTATGAGTAATTCCTGAAGATCTGGATACCAAGCTCTCCTTGGCCAGTCTTGAACAATGAGGATCGCTTGAACCTTTGTTCGTCTTATGATCTTTATCACTTTTGGAACGAGTGGAAGCGGGGGAAACACATACACCAACTGAAACACCCACGGTGTCACTAGGGCGTCCACTGCTATTGCTTGAGGGTCTCTCGACCTGGAACAATATCTCTGAAGTTTCTTGTTGAGGCAAGACGCCATCATGTCTATTTGAGGAATTCCCCAAAGACTTGTCACTTCTGCAAAGACCTCTTGATGAAGACCCCACTCTCCTGGATGGAGATCGTGTCTGCTGAGGAAGTCTGCTACCCAGTTGTCCACTCCTGGAATGAAGACCGCTGACAGAGCGCTTGTATGCCTTTCCGCCCAGCGGAGAACCTTTGTGGCCTCTGCCATTGCCGTTCTGCTCTTTGTTCCGCCATGGTGGTTTATGTACGCTACTGCTGTTATGTTGTCCGACTGAATCAAGACGGCCCAAAGAAGATGTTCCGCTTGCAGACGGCCGTTGTAGATGGCCCTTAACTCCAGAACGTTTATGTGTAGACAAATTTCCTGGCTTGACCATTTTCTCTGGAAGCTTTCTCCCTGTGTGACTGCTCCCCAGCCTCGGAGACTCGCATCCGTGGTCACTAGGATCCAGTCCTGGATCCCGAACCTGCATCCCTCTAGGAGGTGAGAGCTGTGCAGCCACCACAGGAGTGAGATTCTGGTCTTGGAGGACAGGATTATCCTTCGGTGCATGTGCAGATGGGACCCGGACCACTTGTCCAACAGGTCCCACTGAAACACTCTGGCATGGAATCTGCCAAACTGAATGGCCTCGTAGGCCGCCACCATCTTCCCCAGCAACCGAGTGCATTGATGGATCGATACTCTTGCTGGTTTCAGAATTTGTTTGACCAGGTCCTGAATTTCCAGAGCCTTTTCCACTGGAAGAAAAACTCTCTGTAATTCTGTGTCCAGAATCATTCCCAAAAACGACAGCCGTCTCGTCGGAACCAACTGTGATTTTGGCAAGTTTAGGAGCCAACCATGTTGCTGCAGAATTGTCAGGGAAAGCGTAATGTTCTGCAGTAATTGGTCCCTGGATCTCGCCTTTATCAGGATATCCTCCAAGTACGGGATAATTGTGACTCCTTGTTTGCGCAGGAGAACCATCATTTCGGCCATTACTTTGGTGAAAACCCTCGGAGCCGTGGACAGACCAAACGGCAACGTCTGAAATTGGTAATGACAATCCTGATCTGCAAACCTCAGGTAAGCCTGATGTGGAGGACAAATGAAAACATGTAACATCCTTTATGTCTACCGACACCATATAATCCCCCTCCTCCAGACTGGAGATCACTGCCCGGAGAGATTCCATCTTGAATTTGAATTTTCTCATGTAGAAATTGAGGGATTTGAGGTTCAGGACTGGTCTGACTGAGCCATCTGGCTTCGGGACCACGAACAGGCTTGAATAAAAGCCTTCTCCCTGTTGCGACGGGGGAACCCTGACAATGGGGTATATTTACTAAGCTCCCGATTTTGACCGAGATGCCGTTTTTTCTTCAAAGTGTCATCTCGGTTAATCTCGGTCATTTACTAAACACTAATCACGGCAGTGATGAGGGCATTCGTAATTTTTTGCAAGTTCAGGTAAAAAATTACGAATGAATACACCATCGGTCAAAACGCGGCTGTTTAAGTATGAATCTCGGTCATTTACTAAGAAGTGCAAAGCCAAAAAAGAACAAACACTGCCGTGAAAAATTTCAACTCGTAAAAAAGTGCTAAAAAAAAACAGAACTTTTTTTTTAATTCGTGATTGGATAGGCATGCACGGATCCATGAGATCCGTGCATGTATATCAGTGGGAAGGGGTGGGAAAGTGCTTATTTTAAAAAAAAAAATTGCGTGGGGTCCCCCCTCCTAAGCATAACCAGCCTCGGGCTCTTTGAGCCGATCCTGGTTGCAGAAATATGGTGAAAAAAATGACAGGGGTTCCCCCATATTTAAGCAACCAGCATCGGGCTCTGCGCCTGGTCCTGGTCCCAAAAATACGGGGGACAAAAAGAGTAGGGGTCCCCCGTATTTTTAAAACCAGCACCGGGCTCCACTAGCTGGACAGATAATGCCACAGCCGGGGGTCACTTTTATACAGCGCCCTGCGGCCGTGGCATCAAAAATCCAACTAGTCACCCCTGGCCGGGGTACCCTGGGGGAGTGGGAACCCCTTCAATCAAGGGGTCCCCCCCCCCCAGCCACCCAAGGGCCAGGGGTGAAGCCCGAGGCTGTCCCCCCCCCATCCAATGGGCTGCGGATGGGAGGGCTGATAGCCTTTGTTGTAAAATAAAAGATATTGTTTTTAGTAGCAGTACTACAAGTCCCAGCAAGCCTCCCCCGCATGCTGGTACTTGGAGAACCACAAGTACCAGCATGCGGCGGAAAAACGGGCCCGCTGGTACCTGTAGTACTACCACTAAAAAAATACCCAAAAAAACACAAGACACACACACCGTGAAAGTATAATTTTATTACATACATACACACATACATACATACTTACCTTAAGTTCCCACGCAGGTCGGTCCTCTTCTCCAGTAGAATCCAAGGGGTACCTGTTGAATAAATTCTACTCACGAGATCCAGGGGTCCAGGCTCCTCGGCAAATCCAGGGATAATCCACGTACTTGAATAAAACAAAAAAACGGTTGCCCGACCACGAACTGAAAGGTGACCCATGTTTGCACATGGGTCACCTTTCCACGAATGCCAGAAACCCACTTTGCCTTCTGGCTAAGTGGGTTTCTTCAGCCAATCAGGGAGCGCCACGTTGTAGCACTCTCCTGATCAGCTGTGTGCTCCTGTCCTCACTGACAGGCGGCACACGGCAGTGTTACAATGTAGCGCCTATGCGCTACATTGTAACCAATGATGGGAACTTTCTGCCCTGCGGTTGACCTAAAGTGACGTCACCGCTGAGCAGAAAGTTCCCATCATTGGTTACAATGTAGCGCATAGGCGCTACATTGTAACACTGCCGCGTGCTGCCTGTCAGTGAGGACAGGAGCACACAGCTGATCAGGAGAGTGCTACAACGTGGCACTCCCTGATTGGCTGAAGAAACCCACTTAGCCAGAAGGCAAAGTGGGTTTCTGGCATTCGTGGGAAGGTGACCCATGTGCAAACATGGGTCACCTTTCAGTTCGTGGTCGGGCAACCGTTTTTTTGTTTTATTCAAGTACGTGGATTATCCCTGGATTTGCCGAGGAGCCTGGACCCCTGGATCTCGTGAGTAGAATTTATTCAACAGGTACCCCTTGGATTCTACTGGAGAAGAGGACCGACCTGCGTGGGAACATAAGGTAAGTATGTATGTATGTGTGTATGTATGTAATAAAATTATACTTTCACGGTGTGTGTGTCTTGTGTTTTTTTGGGTATTTTTTTAGTGGTAGTACTACAGGTACCAGCGGGCCCGTTTTTCCGCCGCATGCTGGTACTTGTGGTTCTCCAAGTACCAGCATGCGGGGGAGGCTTGCTGGGACTTGTAGTACTGCTACTAAAAACAATATCTTTTATTTTACAACAAAGGCTATCAGCCCTCCCATCCGCAGCCCATTGGATGGGGGGGGGGGGACAGCCTCGGGCTTCACCCCTGGCCCTTGGGTGGCTGGGGGGGGGGACCCCTTGATTGAAGGGGTCCCCACTCCCCCAGGGTACCCCGGCCAGGGGTGACTAGTTGGATTTTTGATGCCACGGCCGCAGGGCACTATATAAAAGTGACCCCCGGCTGTGGCATTATCTGTCCAGCTAGTGGAGCCCGGTGCTGGTTTTAAAAATACGGGGGACCCCTACTCTTTTTGTCCCCCGTATTTTTGGGACCAGGACCAGGCGCAGAGCCCGATGCTGGTTGCTTAAATATGGGGGAACCCCTGTCATTTTTTTCCCCATATTTCTGCAACCAGGATCGGCTCAAAGAGCCCGAGGCTGGTTAAGCTTAGGAGGGGGGACCCCACGCATTTTTTGGGGGGATTTTACATTGTTTAATTAAAAATAAAAAATAAAAAGAACCCCAGCACGGATCACACAGATCCGGCCGAGATTGATTGTAAAAAAAAACGGCAGTGTTTTGCTAATCACTGCCGTAAAATTAGGTAAAAAAAAACGAATGACATCGACATCGGAAGAAAAGAAAAACACGAATACGACAGCTTAGTAAATCCATCGTAATAAATTCAAAAAGTTGCAGTTTTACACTCTCGATGTCATTCGTGATTGAACTTTGACCTATTTTCGGAAATTACGAATGTTAGTAAATATACCCCAATGACTTGATTGTGACACAATTTTTGTATTGCGGCGCATACCACCTCCCTGTCCGGAATAGAAGCTGGCAAGGCCGATTTGAAAAATCGGTGAGGGGGAAAGTCTTGAAACTCCAGTTTGTACCCCTGGGACACTATTTCTAAAACCCACGGGACAAGGGCCGAACGAGCCCAGAACCGACTGAAGAGTCTGAGACGTGCCCCCACCGGTGCGGACTCCCGCAAAGGAGCCCCAGCGTCATGCGGTGGATTTGGCAGAAGCCGGGGAGGACTTCTGCTTCTGGGAACCGGCCACGGCCGGTGATCGTTTACCTTTTCCCTTTCCTCTAAAAGCAAGGAAGGAAGAACCTCTGCCTTTTCTGTATTTATTGGGCCGAAAGGACTGCATCTGATAGTGGTGCGCTTTCTTTTGTGGTGCAGGCACATAAGGTAAAAATGATGACTTAACCGCGGTAGCCGTAGATACCAAGTCAGCGAGGCCCTCACCAAACAATACACCACCTTTATACAGTAGAGACTCCATAGCTTTCTTAGAGTCAGCATCAGCATTCCATTGATGAATCCACAATGCTCTCCTAGCTGAGACTGCCATGGCATTGGCCCTTGATCCCAAGAGGCCAATATCCCTCGCAGCTTCCTTTAGGTAGACTGCAGCGTCCCTGATATAACCTAGTGTCAAAAGAACGCTATCCCTATCCAGGGTATCTATTTCAGATGACAAGTTATCTGCCCATTTTTCGATAGCACTAGTCACCCACGCAGATGCAATGGCTGGTCTGAGTAGCGTACCCGTGGTGACATAAATGGATTTCAATGTATTTTCCTGCCTATGATCCGCAGGATCCTTTAGGGCTGCCGTGTCAGGGGACAGAAGAGCCACCTTTTTGGACAGCCGTGATAGAGCTTTGTCCACAATGGGAGGTGACTCCCATTTTTCCCTATCTCCAGAGGGAAATGGATACGCCACTGGAATCCTTTTGGGAATCTGAAACTTTTTGTCAGGATTTTCCCAAACCTTTTCACAAAGCATGTTCAGTTCATAAGAGGGAGGAAACGTTACCTCAGGTTTTTTTTCTTTATACATACAGACCCTAGTATCAGGAACAGTAGGGTCCTCAGTGATATGTAATACGTATTTTATTGCCACAATCATGTACTGAATGCTCTTTGCCAGTTTTGGATCTAATCTGGCATCACTATAGTCGACACTTGAGTCAGTGTCCGTGTCGGTATCCGTGTCTGCCAGCTGGGCAAATGAACGTTTTTGTGACCCCGAGGGGGTCTGGACTTGTAACAACACATCCTCTACGGATTTCTTCCATGCCTGGTTCTGAGACTCAGATTTATCCAATCTCTTATTTATCAGAGCCACATTTGCATTCAAAGCACTCTAAACATTCACCCAATCAGGTGTCGGCGGTGCCGACAGGGTCACTCCCACAGCTGTTTGTGTCCCTAACATAATCTCCTCCTGGAAAGAGCACTCCGCCTCAGACATGCCGACACGTGCACCCAACACACCCAGACACACTGGGCCTATAGGGGACAGACCCACAGTAAAGCCTGTCAGAGGGGCACAGAGGGAGTTATTGCCAGCTCACACCCCAGCGCTCAATCCCGGTCTGAAACACCACAGAAAACGCCCCAGACCTGCAGCGCTTTTATAGTTAACATATAATGCACCAAAATAACTGTGCCCCCCCCCCCCCCCCCCATTTTCACCCTGATACTTATGCAGCAGTGTGAGGAAGGACCAGCGTCTCTGCAGCCTTGTGTATACAAAATGGCGCCGGGTTGTGTGCTGTGAGGGCTAAGCTCTGCCCCCGTAATGGCGCGCTTCAAACCCACTCTTTTCAACCAAATTTTTTATCCTGGCGGGGGTCCGGACAGTGCCCTGGCACTATGTCTGCTCTTGCCAGTTACTTATAGAGGTCATATATGCCCCAGGGCGCCCCCCCCCCGTGCCCTGCACCCTGTAGTGCCACTGTGTGTGGGAGCATAGCGCGCAGCGTGCGAGCGCTGCGGTACCTCAGAAGCCGTCACTGAAGTCTTCTTTTCTTCTTCTACTCACCTGTCTTCTGACTTCTGGCTCTGCAAGGGGGGTGAAGGCAGGCTCTGGGAACAAGCATCTAGGCGTACCTAGCGCTCAGACCCTCAGGAGCTAATGGTGTCCTGTAGCCAAAGAAGCAGAGCCTTTAAACTCACAGAAGTAGGTCTGACTTCTCTCCCCTAAGTCCCACGAAGCAGGGAGACTGTTGCCAGCAGTCTCCCTGAAAATAAAAAACCTAACATAAGTCTTTTTCAGAGAAACTCAGTAGAGCTCCTCAGAGTGCATCCAGTCTCACTGGGCACAGATTCTAAACTGGAGTCTGGAGGAAGGGCATAGAGGGAGGAGCCAGTTCACACCCTTTGAAAGTCTTAAAGTGCCCATGTCTCCTGCAGATCCCGTCTATACCCCATGGTTCTTGATGTGACCCCAGCATCCTCTAGGGCGTATGAGAAAGAAAGGATGGGAATGCACCGCTCCTCTATTAAAAAATCCATGGTTAAAATTGACCATAGCACACCATCAGTAGCCAAACATTTTTCTGAAGCTGGTCATACACTTAAGGACTTCAAATTTATGCCCTTGGATCAGATAAGACCCCTGAAAAGGGGAGGAGATCATCATAGGTTACTACTCCAGCAGGAATGTGAACTAATATACAAATTTGACACAGTGTTTCCTGGAGGCCTAAATGAGGAATTGAACCTGAATGTCTTCCTGTAAGGTTTATGAGAGGATTGCTTGCGCAGGGTGCGATAATGAATGTATTATTGGGGGAATATTTAATCCCCTGATGTCAGTTTATTTATCCTATGTATATAATATGGATTTGATGCAACATATATTATCGCTAACATGCATATAATCCAGTTGGCAGCACATTGCATGTAACATAATATAGGTGATAATATATGATGATGATGAAAAAACATCTTCTCACTATTGTTGTATGCTTTGTTATTCTGATCAATTTGTGTTTTTTTTATATTATAATTTTTTCAGCTTATCCTTTCATTACTCATTGTTATGTATTATGTAACAATAGCTATGAGGCGCCTGTCGGACTTCAATGGTGCCCTACAATATGTGGCCCCACAATAGCCTGTGACTGTCCTACACTTGTTGGCAGTGGCGGAACAAGCAAGCGGTGGGCCCAGGTGCGACAAAATGCTTTGGGCCCCCCCCCCCCATCCAAGTCCACCCCGGGGGCAGTGCGCGCCGTAGGCGCGCGCAAAAATACATAGTGGCGTGGCTTCGTGGGGAAGGGGTGTGGCCACAAAATAATACCAACACAGTAGTCTCCATTATTCAAATTACGCCACACAGTAGCACCACTACACCAGGTAGAGACCCTTTTACACCTTACAGCGAACAGATTCCTCTTTTTACACATTACAGCAGACAGCGTGCCCTTTTTACACATAACGGCAGACAGCGTGCCCTTTTTACACATAACGGCAGACAGCGTGCCCTTTTTACACATAACGGCAGACAGCGTGCCCTTTTTACACATAACGGCAGACAGCGTGCCCTTTTTACACATAACGGCAGACCGCGTGCCCTTGTTACACATTACGGCAGACAGCGTCCCCATTTTTACACATTACGGCAGGCAGATTCCCCTTTTTACACATTGCGGCAGGCACAAGAAAGAAAGGAAAGAAAGAAAAAGAAAGAAAAAGAAAGAAAGAAAAAGAAAGAAAGAAAGAGAAAAAGAAAGAAAGAAAGAAAGAAAGAAAGAGAAAGAAAGAAAGAAAAAGAAAGAAAAAGAGAGAAAGAAAAAGAAAGAAAGAAAGAAAGAGAAAGAAAGAGAAAAAGAAAGAAAGAAAGAAAAAGAAAGAAAGAAAGAAAGAAGAATTATACTTACCCTCAGGCTCCTCGGTGCAGCTGCGTCAGACGACGATTCCCGGGCAGTAGAGAATGAGGAGGAGGGAGCCGGAGGACGGAGCCGCAGCAGCGCTTTGTTACTGGTGGAGGCGCTGCTGCTGCTGCCCCTCTGCTTCCCTATAGGCTGTTCTCGGAAGACAGCCTATAGGGAAGCAGAGGAGCAGCAGCAGCAGCGCCTCCACCAGTAACAAAGCGCTGCTGCGGCTCCGTCCTCCGGCTCCCTCCTCCTTCCCCCGTCTGTACCGCTGCTCAGCTCCTATCTCCGGGCGGCTGTGCGCTGCGGGCAGCGGTTGCCTGCAGCGCACAGCGGCATGTAATGAGTCAGTTTGACTCATTACATGCTTGGGCCCCTGGACAGAGGCGGGCCCCAGTGCAGTGCACTGCCTGCACTGCCTGTAGTTCCGCCTCTGCTTGTTGGTATTCATATATACCAGGCTCATACGAGATTGTCAGCCGTGTATGGGAGCATATAATGGAACCATATAATGTAACCAACTCCCAGGCTTTATTGCTTTAAAACACTGTGTAGCTTGACATATAATATAAAATTAATGTGGGTCCGGTAATTGTATCTGAGGTAAATGGTCTGAACTACGGGTGAGGATTAGCGCTGAAGGGGTTGTTATAAACCATTCCCCGGCATACTCCACCTGTAATGCGGAGCAGCTCTTTCAGCAGCCACGTCCCCGCACGGACATCTGAGCGGCCGCACAGACTGGAACCAGAAGTGCGTTCCAGCGGCGGCCAGCATGCGGTTCACATCGGCTATGTGGAACTGAATATCAGCTCGGTGTGACTGGACAGGTGAGTGTGGTAACACAGGTGTGGGCTATTAGTGTAATGATGACAGGCGCCCAGGCTATTTAAGAAGCAACTTTGTTGTTAGTGTCTATGGAGCCCTTGAGGAAGGTGGTCATGCACCGAAGCGGCTGTTGGGCTTAAAGGGAAAACAATGCTTCTGCAAGCTGGCATGATAAGTAAATGTTTTCAAGCTCACCTGCATTTGCATGGAAATATTCCACTGGTAGCTCCTGCATAGAACTCTTTTGAATTAATTTTGTTTTTTTTTAATACTAAAGAATCTTTTGATACTTTCATGAGGTGTGCTGGTCTCTATGTGGATGGCTGCTGAATGGTGTGCTTTACACAGGTGAACTATATATATATATATATATATATATATATATACACAAATTCAGCATTCACCTAATAACATTTCAAACTGTTATTCATCTGAATTCGGGGAATGTTAGATCCAAAATAACGAGATTTATGGTAAGAACTTACCGTTGTTAAATCTCTTTCTGCGAGGTACACTGGGCTCCACAAGGATTAACATCGGGGTGTAGAGTAGGATCTTGATCTGAGGCACCAACAGGCTCAAAGCTTTTGACTGTTCCCAAAATGCTCAGCGCCGCCTCCTCTATAACCCCGCCTCCATGCACAGGGAGCTCAGTTTCGTTAACCAGCCCAATGCAGTAGCAGGTACCAGAGATGACAACCGCTCGTAGCCAAGTACATCACACACTCACCACAGGAGAGGGTGTCAGTGGCTATGCCAATACCAACCCAAAGAAGCTAAGTGCGTCAGGGTGGGCGCCTTGTGGAGCCCAGTGTACCTCGCAGAAAGAGATTTAACTGTACGGTAAGTTCTTACCATAAATCTCGTTTTCTGCTGCGGGGTACACTGGGCTCCACAAGGCGCCCACCCTGACGCACTTAGCTTCTTTGGGTTGGTATTGGCATAGCCACTGACACCCTCTCCTGTGGTGAGTGTGTGGTGTACTTGGCTACAAGGATTAACATTGGGGATGTCCTAAAGCAGTTTCTTATGGGAGGGGACGCACTGTAGCGGGCACAAGAGCCCCGGCGTCCAAAGGAAGCATCCTGGGAAGCGGCGGTATCGAAGGCATAGAACCTTATCAACGTATTCCCAGAGGACCACGTAGCTGCCTTGCACAACTGTTCAAGGGTCGCACCACGGTGAGCCGCCCAAGAAGGTCCAACCGACCGAGTAGAATGGGCCTTAAAGGTAGTAGGAGCTGGACGACCAGCCTGTACATAAGCATGTGCAGTCACCATTCTAATCCATCTGGCCAGAGTCTGCTTGGAAGCAGGCCAGCCACGTTTGTGAAAACCAAACAATACAAACAGAGATTCAGATTTCCTAATGGAGGATGTTCTCTTCACATAGATACGGAGAGCCCGTACCACATCCAAAGACCGCTCTTTGGAAGACAACTCAGGAGAATTAAAGGCCGGAACCACAATCTCCTGGTTAAGGTGGAAAGAAGACACCACCTTAGGCAAACAACCTGGCCGCGTTCTAAGAACCGCCCGGTCACGGGGAAAAATCAAATAGGGAGTCTTACAGGATAAGGCACCCAAGTCCGAGACCCTTCTAGCTGAAGCAATAGCCAGAAAGAATAGGACCTTAAGGGAAAGCCACTTAAGGTCAGCAGAGGCAAAAGGCTCAAAAGGAGAAACTTGCAAGGCCTCCAAAACCACGACAAGTCCCAAGGGGCCACAGGTGGCATATAAGGAGGCTGGATACGCAACACACCCTGAGTGAACGTATGGACATCAGGTGGGGTGGCAATCTTTCTCTGAAACCAAACCGACAAGGCAGAAATGTGCACCTTGAGGGAGGCCAGACGCAAGCCTAAGTCTAGGCCCTGTTGTAGAAAAGCCAATAATTTGGCCGTACTAAACTTGAAAACGTCATGATTATGAGACGCACACCAAGTAAAGTAAGCATTCCAGACCCTATGGTAGATCCGAGCAGAAGCCGGCTTACGAGCCTTCAACATAGTTTGAACGACCGCCTCAGAAAAACCCTTGGCCCTCAGGACGGAAGCCTCAAGGGCCATGCCGTCAAAGCCAGACATGCCAAATCCTGGTAAACACAAGGGCCCTGAACAAGGAAGTCTGGTCATTGTGGAAGTAGAAGGGGATGATCCCACGAGAGACCCAGTAGATCGGAGAACCAGTGCCGTCTGGGCCATGCTGGAGCGACCAGAAGCAGGTTTCCTCCTTCTTGCTTGAACTTCCGTATTACTCTGGGCAGGATTGACACTGGAGGCAACACGTACGGTAGCTGAAAGTTCCATGGAATTGCCAGAGCGTCCACGAACGCAGCTTGAGGATCCCTTGTCCTTGCTCCGAAGACCGGAAACTTGTGATTGTGTCGAGACGCCATCAGATCCACATCTGGAAGACCCCACGTGTCCACGAGAAGTTGAAACACCTCCGGATGGAGGCTCCACTCTCCTGCGTGTACGTCCTGACGACTGAAATAGTCCGCTTCCCAGTTCAGGACTCCCGGAATGAACACTGCGGATATGGCCGGCAGATGGTGTTCTGCCCCCTGAAGAATCCGTGATACTTCCCTCATTGCCATGCGGCTTCGAGTGCCGCCTTGATGATTGATGTACGCCACTGTGATGGCGTTGTCCGACTGTACTTGAACAGGTCTGTTCTGTATTAGATGTTGGGCCATTGTCAACGCATTGAACACTGTCTGCAGTTCCAGAATATTTATCGGCAGTAGAGACTCTTCCTTGGTCCACCGACCTTGAAGAGAGTGGTGTTCCAACACTGCGCCCCAAGCTCTCAGGCTGGCATTCGTCGTCAGAAGGACCCAGTCGGATATCCAGAAGGGATGGCCCCTGCTCAATTGTTGGTCCTGATGCCACCAACTCAGTGACAGGCGGACCTCCGGGGACAATGAGATCATGTGAGATCTGATCCGGTGAGGCAAGCTGTCCAATTTGGCCAGAATTAACTTCTGCAGAGGGCGAGAGTGGAACTGAGCATACTCCACCATGTCGAAAGCTGACACCATGAGACCTAGCACTTGCATTGCCAAATGTATCGACACTTGCGGACGAGATAGGAAGCATCAAATCCTGTCCTGAAGCTTCAGGACTTTCTCCTGAGACAGGGACAATCGTTGGTTGTGAGTGTCCAATAACACTCCCAGGTGTAACATGCTCTGAGCAGGCACCAGGGAGGATTTCTTCCAGTTGATCAGCCACCCGTGGCCTTTCATGCACTGGACTGTCAGATCTAGATGAGACAGGAGAAGTTCTGGGGAATTCGTCCAAGTACGGTAGGATCCTGACCCCTTGACGGCGGAGTGTAGCCGTCATGACCGCCATTACTTTGGTGAAAACTCTGGGATCCATTATCAAACTAAAGGGTAACGCCCTTCATTGGTAATGAAGGTTGCCCACCGCAAACCGCAGGTACTGTTGATGAGATACCACAATAGGAATATGCAGGTAGGCATCCTGTATGTCCAGGGAGATCATATAGTCCCCAGGCTCCATGGCCAGAACAATAGAGCGCAGAGTTTCCATGCGAAACTTGGAGATTTGCACATGCTTGTTCAAGGACTTCAAATTGAGAATGGGCGGCGAGGACCCGTTCGGTTTCGGAACTAGAAACAGCGGTGAATAGTACCCCTTGCCTCTCTGAGCCAGAGACACCTGTACTACCACTCCTGTGGTCAGGAGGGAATTGTACCACTGAGTGCAACATGTTTGCTTTTGCCGGATCCAGAGGCACGTCTGTCAGGCAAAACCGCTGCGGGGGGCGATTCTTGAAGGGTATGGCGTAACCGCGAGCGACGACTTCTCTCGCCCAGGTATCTGAATTGGTCTTCAACCATTCCTGGGCAAAACCTAGAAGTCGGCCTCCCACCTTGGGATCCCCCAGAAGGAGGACTGCCCCGTCATACGGCAGGCTTGTCCGTTTTGGAAGCTGGCTGACGGGCGGCCCAGGCACGCTTTGGTCTGGGCTTGGCAGGTCTGGAAGCACGAGCTTGCTTTGGGTACGCCTGACCTTTTGCTTTGCCTGGAGGACGAAAGGGCTGAGGGAACGTACTTTTAGCCTTCTGCGTTGAAGGAGCCGTACTAGGTAGGCAAGCTGTTTTAGCAGTAGCCAGATCAGCCACAATCTTATTGAGGTCTTCCCCAAAGAGAATGTCTCCCTTGAAAGGAAGCACCTTCAGAGTTTTCGTTGAATCCATATCCACCGACCAGGATCTCAACCAAAGGATACGTCTGGTCAAGACGGACGTAGTAGCAGCCTTGGCCGCGAGCACCCCGGCATCGGAGGCCACCTCCTTAAGGTACAGAGAAGCCATGGCAATATACGAGAGACATTGTCGAGCATGCTCGGATGCATTGGAAGGAGTTCCGCTTCAAGTTCCTGAGCCCATGCCTCAACAGCTTCAGCAGCCCAAGTCGCTGCAATTGTTGGCCTATGCACAGCCCCCGTTAGGGTATATATCGCTTTTAAACAGCCCTCCACATGGCAATCCGTCGGTTCCTTCAGAGAGGTGACGGTAGTTACTGGCAGAGCAGAGGAAACAACCATATGCGCCACATGAGAATCTACAGGCGGAGGGGTTTCCGAATTTTTACATACCTCCGGAGAGAGAGGATAGCGAGCCAACAGTCTCTTATTTGGTGTAAATTTAGTCCCCGGATTTTTCCAGGATTCCTGATGTATGTCAGCCAGGTGATCAGAATGGGGTAAAACTTGTTTAACCACCTTCTTACGTTTAAACCTATCCGGTTTCTTGGAGACAGACTCAGGCTCAGGATCCTCAGTCACCTGAAGAATGAGTCTGATAGCCTCAATCAAATCCGGGACATCCACTAATGATTTTCCTTCCCCATCAGAAACATCTGTGTCAGTGTCTGTGGGATCAGTATATGCACCGTCCTCGTCAGAGGATGTGTCTGGAATAGCAATGGATTGGGAGGAGGTAATGGCCCGTTTAGAAGACGACTTAGTCTTAGGCGGGCGAGAGTGACCCTTAGATTTAGTCATAGATCGGTTCAAATACTGTAAATGAGTGTAAAGCTGATCCGCCCATGGCGGGTTTACACCAGGGACCATAAACTGTTGCAGTGGCACAGGTGGTCCCACAGGGGGCGTTCATTTAGTCACAAGCATGTTTAATAATGTAGAAAATGTAGCCCAAGGCGGATCCTGTGATGCCCCCGGTGCTACCGACCCACTGAGGGGCAAGGAACCCCCTGAACCTGAACTCTCAGCTGCCATATTATCCTCCATGACGTCAGCAGCCTCACTACCAGGCAGTGTAGGAGAAACCGCAGCGTTGTTGCCACTTGTAGCAGACATAACTATGTGCACAATATCGGGCAATCAGGTACAAAGTGTAGCAGCACTATACCTATCAAGAACTCTCAGTAAAGCGTGCCTATGATAGCACAGACCGGGAGTTCAAGAGATACAGATTAAATGGTGACTATAATTCACAAGGAAAAACACACTGTCAGTATACCTTGTGATACACACCTATATTAAACAGAAAGAAAAACCTGAAACACTAGGCCCCCTCAGGGAACGTAATAATAGGATTTTAATACCTACCGGTAAATCCTTTTCTCTTAGTCCGTAGAGGATGCTGGGGATGCTTCAAGAACCATGGGGTATAAACGGGATCTGCAGGAGACATGGGCACACTTTAAGACTTTGAATGGGTGTGAACTGGCTCCTCCCTCTATGCCCCTCCTCCAGACTCCAGTTTAAGTAACTGTGCCCAGGGAGATGGACATTTCGAGGAAAGAATTTATTGATAAACCACGGTGAGCATTTTACCAGCTCACACCTCCAGTATCCCGCAGAACGTGGCCTTCAATAGAAAACCAGCCGACGGCATGAAGAATATGCAGCAATACGCTGTCATAAAGCGTAACACAACCTGTGTGTGTAAACACAACCAATAACGCATGCCATGGCATGAATATCGTCAGCAACAGGCTGACTTAAACGCAACACACTATGTGTGTAAACATACCCAATAACTGCAGATACAGTACGCACTCGGACGGGCGCCCAGCATCCTCTACGGTCTAAGAGAAAAGGATTTACCGGTAGGTATTAAAATCCTATTTTCTCATACGTCCTAGAGGATGCTAGGGATGCTTCAAGAACCATGGCGTTTATACCAAAGCTCTAGAACGGGCGGGAGAGTGCGGATGACTCTGCAGCACCGATTGACCAAATAAGAGGTCCTCATCAGCCAGGGTATCAAACTTGTAAAACTTCGCAAAGGTGTTTGATCCCGACCAAGTAGCAGCTCGGCAAAGCTGTAATTCCGAGACCCCTCGGGCAGCCGCCCAGGATGAGCCCACCTTTCTGGTAGAATGGGCTTTCACCGATTTCGGTAACGGCAATCCTGCCATAGAATGAGCCTGCTGATTCGTATTACAGATCCAGCGTGCAATAGTCTGCTTGGAAGCAGGAGCCCCAATCTTGTTGGGAGCCCACCGGACAAACAGAGCCTCTGTTTTCCTAATCTGAGCCGTTCTGGCGACATAGATTTTGAAAGCTCTGACCACATCGAGAGACTTTGATTCCGCCAAGGCGTCAGTAGCCACTGGCACCACAATAGGCTGGTTTACGTGAAACGATGAAACCACTTTTGGCAGAAATTGCTGACGAGTTCTCAACTCCACTCTATCTGCATGGAAGATTAAATAGGGGCTTTTGTGAGACAAAGCCGCCAATTCAGACACCCGCCTTGCGGATGCCAAGGCCTACAGCATGACCACTTTCCAAGTAAGGAATTTCAACTCAACCTTACGCAAAGGTTCAAACCAATGAGATTGCAGGAACTGCAACACCACATTAAGATCCCATGGTGCCACTGGGGGCACAAAGGGAGGTTGGATGTGCAGCATGCCCTTCCCGAAGGTCTGAACTTCTGAAAGGAAGGCCAATTCTTTCTGAAAGAAAATAGATAAGGCTGAAATTTGTACTTTAATGGAGCCTAACCATAGGCCCGCATCCACCCTGCTTGCAAAAAATGGAGCAAACGCCCCAGGTGAACTTCTTCTTGGATTCACACTAAGACACATATTTTCTCCAAAAATGGTGGTAAAGCTTCGCCGTTACTTTTTTTCTAGCCTGAAGCAGTGTGGGAATGACTTCACTGGGAATACCCTTTCGGGCTAGGATTTGGCGTTCAATCGCCATGCCGTCAAACGCAGCCGCATTAAGTCTTGATACACGCACGTTCCTTGCTGTAACAGGTCCTCTCGTGGAGGAAAAAGCCAGGGATCTTCTATGAGTAATTTTTGAAGATCTGGATACCAAGCCCTCCTTGGCCAGTCCGGGACAATGAGGATCGCCTGAACCTTTGTTCTTCTTATGATCTTTATCACCTTTGGAATGAGTGGAAGTGGAGGGAACACATAGACTGACTGAAACACCCACGGTGTCACCAGGGCGTCCACCACTATTGCTTGAGGGTCCCTCGACCTGGAACAATATAACTCTGAAGTTTCTTGTTGAGGCGAGATGCCTTCATGTCTATTTGAGGAATTCCCCAATGACTTGTCACTTCTACAAAGACCTCTTGATGAAGACCCCACTCTCCTGGATGGAGATCATGGGGGTCATTCCGAGTTGTTCGCTCGCAAGCTGCTTTTAGCAGCTTTGCACACGCTAAGCCGCCGCCTACTGGGAGTGAATCTTAGCATATTAAAATTGCGAGCGAAAGATTATCAGAATTGCGAATAGACACTTCTTAGCAGTTTCTGAGTAGCTTCAGACTTACTCGGCATCTGCGATCAGTTCAGTGCTTGTCGTTCCTGGTTTGACGTCACAAACACACCCAGCGTTCGCCCAGACACTCCTCCGTTTCTCCAGCCACTCCCGCGTTTTTCCCAGAAACGGTAGCGTTTTTTCACACACTCCCATAAAACGGCCAGTTTCCGCCCAGAAACACCCACTTCCTGTCAATCACATTACGATCACCAGAACTGATAAAGCCTATATATTTATCCTATTTAAAACACTCTAAAAGGTTAGGAGACACAGTACGCAATTGGCGCAAAAAGTACCGCAAGGGTACGCCCTTAGCGTAGCAGACGCTGTGCACAGGGTGTGAACACAGGCGTCGCAGATACTTACAGAATTAAACTTGAATAACTATACCTTAAGGAATGTACTTATACTGTAAACCTTTGTGCAGTGATAATGTGTAGATGTAATGCAGTGTAACCTTGTTAGCTTAAAAGCTGTATGAGCGTCTGTGACGCTCTGAGAACCCTTTAGCAATATAATAAACACTCAAATACCGGTCTAAGGTTCTAACACCTTTAAGGGAGAGAATGAACGTTCAATTGCAAAAGAATACACAATACAAGTTATACACTACCAAAATAACATAAAATACCTAACCGAATTACTACACATAAAATACAATAACGACACGATTACATTTAAGGGGAAGGAAAGAGAAAATGGCTTACAACATTAATAAGAGACAAAATGTCTGCAGAGAATTTACACATGTGGGAATGATCGCTGCGCAGTTAGTCAATGCTGAGAACCTTTGTGTTGAGAAACTTGAGCTCACCCAGGCTGGCTGTCCCTATATACACAACACACAGCAACAACACAATGGTCCCTACAATACCGCATGGGACAGAAGCTAGACTCCATTTTGTGAAAAACTCCCATGATTCCAAAGTCTGTAACATATGGTTCAAAAGGGAATGCCAGCAGCCATTTTAGATTTGCAAGTCCAAACACATGGCATTCTTTGCTACACCATAATCACATAGCAGAAGACATAAGACTCCACTATATTCCAAAATGTCTAAGCTTCAATATAATGCATATGTGCTGATTTTACAATTCCAAACCATCTAAATCACCTTTCACAATTTCAAGCCAACACAGTATCTCCATAACCAGAGCATATGGTATGCTGACTATGCTATCCTTCCAGAATCAACACCACATATCTCATGCTGTCCATATGAGCCATCACAAGGCCAGATTACCAGGTACCCACAAGTATCAGCCTGCTATTGCTACAAGCACATGACTACAGTAACAAAAGGAAGTATGTTTTGACTTCTAACCTTCAGCAAGATGCATCATGTAAAACTACTATAATCTGTTATAAATCACCATCCATAAATGTATACCTGAAATGCTATGCTACAGATTGTCTACTGTTCCAATTCATTACAGATTTCATAGAGTATCATCACAACCATACAACAATCACATAACTGCACAAGCATCATTAACCTTAAGCCATTTGTATCTCCAAACTAACTATTCTATGCCAATCATTTCACAACTACTTTACCACAAACACATATTTAAACTATTCTATGCCATTAAGCCATGTGTATACAATACTTAGCCTTAGTAAAGAGATCAGTCCTGGTGATGAGCAAGCCATGCTTCTGGATGCTAGGTTGGTTCTGAGTGAGTGAGCCCTGTGATTTCCAGTGGATATATCATACCTGCGTTCCAGCTGTGGGGGTGTGTGATCCACAGGAAGTGTGTGTCTTTCACAGCATGTGGGCTAGCTGTATCAGTGAGCTGAGCTGGTCATGTGCTCTTGGTTATTCAAATGCTAATTAGCCAAGGCTACAGTATAGGGATGTTAATTAGGCTTCAGGTTACAGAAGCCAATACCACAAGAAAAAGACTCTGTAACATATCCCCCTGTATTGACAATAATCTGGCATTCGACAGATTAAACTGATTTACTGACATTATTGAGGGGAATATTAACTTCTAAAATACATTATTTTGATTAAATATGTAGCGATCGAGTCGCATGCTAGACGCGCACAAACTCTACCGTAAACGCACATACCGTGCGCCTGTGATGGCGAGTGTGCGCACGCACGGGAGGGTCTGTGCATGTGCAGCGGGCACACGCATGAGGTGCATATATGGCAATGTGCAGCGTGATATTTTTCTGACTTTGACAGAACGAAGAAAAAACCTCGTA
Organism: Pseudophryne corroboree; assembly: GCF_028390025.1. Lineage (NCBI taxonomy): Eukaryota > Metazoa > Chordata > Amphibia > Anura > Myobatrachidae > Pseudophryne > Pseudophryne corroboree. Next base: position 417,782,639 of record NC_086444.1, on the reverse strand, counting down.
ATGCCGTGAGTAAAATTCCTAACTGCATAGCAAATTTACTTGGCGCAGTCGCACTGCGGACATTGCGCATGCGCATTAGCGACTATTCGCTCCGTTGCGACAAAAAAATAACGAGCGAACAACTCGGAATGACCCCCCATGTCTGCTGAGGAAGTCTGGTTCCCAGTTGTCTACACCTGGAATGAAGACCCGCTGACAGAGCGCTGACATGTCTTTCCGCCCAGCGGAATACTTTTGTGGCTTCTGCCATTGCCGCTCTGCTCTTCGTTCCGCCCTGGCGGTTTACGTACGCCACTGCTGTTAAGTTGTCCGGCTGAATTAAGACAGGCTGATCGGCAAGAAGATGTTCCGCTTGCAGAAGGCCATTGTAAATAGCCCTCAATTCCAGAATGTTTATTGCAGACAAGCTTCCTGGCTTGACCATTTTCCCTGGAAATTCTTCCCCCTGAAAGACTACTCCCCAGCCTCAGAGACTTGCATCCATGGACACCAGGATCCAATCCTGGATCCCGAACCTTCGTCCCTCTAGGAGGTGAGAACTGTGCAGCCACCACAGGAGAGAGATTCTGGTCCTGGAAGAAAGGATTATTTTCCGGTGCATGTGCAGGTGAGACCCGGACCACATGTCCAACTGGTCCCGCTAAAACCACTCTGGCATTTAACCTGCTCACTTAATGGCCTAGTAGGCCGCAACCATCTTCTTCATCAACGGAACGTATTGATGCATTGACACTGTTGCAGATCCAATCCGACTCTGGATCCTCAGAGCTCTTTCCACTGGAAGAAACAAATTCTCAACAGTTCTGTATCTAACATTATTCCCAACTCCGACAACCGCGCCGTTGGGATCAACAGTGATTCTGGCAAGGTCAGGAGCCAACCACTTTGTTGAAGAACTGTCAGGGAGAAAACAACATTTTGCACCACTTGTTTCTTTACCTCGCCGTACTCAGGAGAGCATCCCAGTACAGAATAATAATGACTCTTACTATTGAAGGAAAACCATCATACCGCCATCACTCCGGTGAATTGGCAATGACCATCCTGAATAGCAAACCCAGGTAAGCCTAATGCGGAAGAAACCGTACTTAGGCCCACTTTCTCCTTTTACAGATTGGAGATCCCTGCCCTGAGAGATTCCATCTTGTAGTTCAACTTCTTAAGTAGAAATTTTTGGGATTATTCTGACCGAGCCGTCCGGGCCTCAGAAGCACGAAAAAGCTTGAATAACAGCTTTTTCCTTTTTTCTTTTTCTTTTTTTTGTGACCGGGACAGCAGGACAATGACCTGATCCTGACCCAACTCCTGTATGGCGTCGCATACTACCTCCCCGTCCAGAGGAGAATCGGTAAGGTCTATTTGAAAAATCAGTGAGGGGAATCGTCTGGAAACTCCAGTATGTCCCCCTTGGGACTCTATTATTAAACTCACTGGTCCATGTCCATTCCAGGATTGACTGAAGAGTATCAGACGTGGTCCCACCGGTGTGGGCTCCCGCAAGATAGACCCAGCGACATGCGGTGGATGTGGTAGAAACAGATGATGATTTCTGCTTCTGCGAACTTGAAAAGGCTGCTGACCTCTTACCTTTTCACCTTCCTCTACCTGCAAAGAAAGGGAAAACCGTATCCATTCGGTCGAAATGACTGCATCCTACACAAATGCGTCACCAACCGTTGTGAGGGAACATAGGTCAAGATGGTAGACTTACCAGTGGTATCTGCCGAGATCAACATAACAAAGCCATCCCCAAACCAGGTTTCACCTTCATAGGGAAGATACTCCAGTACTTCTCAGAGTCAGCCTCAGCATTCCATTGGTGAATCCACAACGTCCTCCTAGTCGAGACCGCCATGGAAGTGGCCCGCGAACCCAAGAGTCCTATATCCCTTGTAGTCGCACGGCAGTATGCTGCAATGATGTAGACATGACTCAACTTCAGGAGTACCCTGCATACAACTACTCCCCCATGCGCATGTAATGCTAGTATAATCAACATACATGCGGACACATAATTAGAGAATTACATATCTTCCTGCATACGATCCTTTGTGACAGAGCCCTGTGCAGAACAGGGGTGACTCTCACTTTATTCTATCCATGAGAAGGAATAACTTTACCTCAGCATTCATTATAAATATATATATATATATATATATATATACCTTCAAACGCACCTATTCACACATATATCTATCTATATATCTATATATCTATCTATATATCTATCTATATATATATATATATATATATATATATAATCTAATACGTATACATATATCCTTTTGTCAGGAACAGCAGGGTCCCTAGTGACGTTAATACGTTCCAATGTGTATGAACAGGTACTGAATGCCGGTTTTGTGGATCTGATCAGGAAACATTATGGTCGACATAAGAAACATTATTCGAGTCGATCCCGAGGGGTCTGAGAGAAATCAATTCTATGAATAGGACTCCCTCCATAAATATTATCGCGTCTGTGATCGTGCCACAGACCTATGTAACTTTACCATACATACATATACATATAGGTATAGCTCTTTCTGATATGCATCACATTATCATGTCAATATCCACCCAGTCAGATATTGTTGGTGCCGACAGGGTCACCCCCCACGTCTGTGTCTCCCATATAGTTTTCTCTTGGGAAAAATATACCTCTACTGACATGTTGACATTAATTTACATTTACCAAGTACTATTAGGAGTCGACAGCGCCGACATAGTCATTCCCTTTGTGGCAGAGCACTCAGCCTCAGATATGCCGACACACGTGTACCAAACACCCACCGACATTAAACTGGCTATAAGGGATAGACCCCAGTACATTCTGTCATGGAAACACAGAAGGAGTTTACCAGCTCATTTCCACAGCGCTCATGATATAGTGTGCTTTTATGTTTAACTTATATTGCACCAAACAACTGTGCCCCCCCTCGTTTTTCACTCTGATCTGTACAGCAGTGTTTTGGAAAGACCAGCGTCTCTGTGAGGAGAAAATGGCGCTGGTTAGAGCTGTGAGGGCTAAGCCACGCCCCCTTAATGGCGCGCTTCAGTTCCGCTTATTTTTATATATTTATACTGGCGGGGGTCTGTATTTAGTGCCCAGGCACTGTATATTCTTATGCCAGTTGCTTATGAGGTTTTATGCTGCCCAGGGCGCCCCCCCCTGCACCCTGCAGTGCCGCTTTGTATGTGGGAGCATGGCGCGCAGCGTGGCCGCTGCGCGGTACCTCAATGCCGTCACTGAAATCTTCTGCCGTCACTGAAGTCTTCTGATCTTCTTCTACTCACCCGGCTTCTGACTTCTGGCTCTGCAAGGGGGGTGACGGCGCGGCTCCGGGAACGAGCATCTAGGCGTACCTAGCGATCAGACCCTCTGGAGCTAATGGTGTCCAGTAGCCTAAGAAGCAGAGCCTTGAAACTCACAGAAGTAGGTCTGCTACTCTCCCCTCAGTCCCACGATGCAGGGAGCCTGTTGCCAGCAGGTCTCCCTGAAAATAATAAACCTAACATAAAGTCTTTTCAGAGAAACTCAGTAGAGCTCCCCTGTGTGTGACCAGTCTCACTGGGCACAGAATCTAAACTGGAGTCTGGAGGAGGGGCATAGAGGGAGGAGCCAGTTCACACCCATTCAAAGTCTTAAAGTGTGCCCATGTCTCCTGCGGATCCCGTCTATACCCCATGGTTCTTGAAGCATCCCCAGCATCCTCTAGGACGTATGAGAAATAGGAATAGCCCACTGAGTGAAATACCCTTTAATAAGGCAACCACGCAGCAGCTACATGCACACACACGTATATAGGGGGTCATTCCGAGTTGTTTGCTAGCTGCTTTAGTTAGCAGCGCAGCGATTAGGTGAAAAAGCGGCACTTCTGCGCATGCGTATGGGGCGCAGTGCGCACGCACGTCGTGCTTTCACAAATACCGATGCAGTTTCACACAAGGTCTAGCGACGCTTTAAGTCGCACTGCTGACCGCAGAGTGATTAACAGGAAGTGGGTGTTTCTGGGTGGTAACTGACTGTTTTCGGGGAGTGTGTGAAAAAACGCAGGCGTGACAGATACAAACGCGGGCGTGCCTGGAAAAACGCAGGCGTGGCTGGCCGAACGCAGGGCGTGTTTGTGACGACTCCCAGAGGGCGGCGGCTTAGCGTTTGCACGGCTGCTAAAAGCAGCTAGCGAGCGAATAACTCGGAATGAGGGCCATAGTCACAAGCGTACCATGCAGAAATTATGTACCATAAACTGCACTGGACTAGCTATACAAAGTAATGCTCAGTATGGCTATATGTGTTAACAATAGCTATAACCAGTGGTGCAAGTAGAAAAAATGTCTTACGGGTACTGTGTGCGCGCGCCGAAGGCGCGCGTGCAAAAAAATGGGTGTGGCCAAATGCCACATGGGGCGTGGCCAATGAAAATGGGGGCGTGATACACATATGGGGGAGGGGCAGATACACGTATGACCCCAATAGTGCCAGATACACGTTGCCCCACAGTGCCAGATACACATTGACTAACAGTGCCAGATACACATTGCCCCACAGTGCCAGATACAGAAATGCCCCCAGAGTGCCAGATATACATTGCCTCGCAGTGTCAGATACAGGTTGCCCCACAGTGCCAGATATACATTGCCCCACAGTGCCAGATACACATTGCCCCACAGTGCCAGATACACAAATGCTCCCACTGTGTCAGATATACATTGCCCCCCGTGCCAGATACAGAAATGCCCCTACAGTGCCAGATATGCCCCCAGTGCCAGATATCCCCCAGTACCAGGTATACATGCCCCCCCAGTGCCAGATATCCCCCAGTGCCAGGTATACATGCCCCCCTGTGCCAGATATCCCCCAGTGCCAGGTATACATGCCCCCCCAGTGCCAGATATCCCCCAGTGCCAGGTATAACATGCCCCCCCTCCCCTCCCCCCCCCCTCCCTGCTCACCGCTGCCGCTGGCCGCTGCCGTCCTGTGTGAGGGAAGGAGAGCGCAGCCTGTGCCTCTCCTTCCCCTCAGTCTCCGGCGGGTGTCTCACAGTTTAATTCAGCGCCGATCCGTGAGCCAATCAGAGCTCGCACCGCGAGCTCTGATTGGCTCACGGATCGGCGCTGAATTAAACTATGACACCCGCTGGAGACTGAGGGGAAGGAGAGGCACAGGCTGCGCTCTCCTTCCCTCACATCAGCGGCGGTGCGAGGAGCGGCGGCCCGTCGGTGTGGGTACGGCGTACCCACGGCTAAATTCTTACGGGTACGCCGTACCCACCCGTACCCGCCCACTTGCACCACTGGCTATAACAATGCACAGTAAACACACTGGATGTATATCACAGGGTGTTTGTACCACACAACCCTGAATATATGCACTCTTTCTTAACTAACACTGTCCCAGTGACAGGTAGAATATTTAAGTGTCCTGTAAGAAGCACAGCACTGGCAATCAGGCGGTTCTACAGAGGAGGATTTGCCCCAGCAGTCCTAGAAACAGCTCAGCTCGATCTGTGATGGCCGCTGGTCAGGAGTGAGGAAGAAATATGCAGCTCCAGGGCGGGAACATTGCAGAAGTGGCGCCCTGGGGCTGGGGGGAGGGGCCTCAGGTCCAGCCTGCTCCCCCTGCTGGCATCCCCACCGGGTGCTGCGGGCAGTAAAAAGCGGTGTTAATATAGTAGAAAAAACCCCAGACCTGTGCCCCTTAACTGTCCCTGGTGGCTAGTGGAGCGGCTGTCCAGTAATCGGTGTCCACGCCAGCGCGCGCTGGATCTCGGTAAAGTGCGGGCACAGTAGCCCCTTACCTCCCCCTTGTCAGCGGCCTCGCAATCTGGGAGGTCAGTGTGTGTGTGATTGACCTTTAGAAGAAAACCGGAGCCTCCACTGCAGTGACTGGCAACCACGGCGCGGGAGTATACAGCGCCGCTGGGGGTGATGGAGCTGCACGCAGGGAAGTCTTCTGACTAACTTGCTGTTAGTAGTCTGACAAAAGTCTTTTCTTTAAAAGAAGCTCTGAATAGGCTGCCTGAAGCAGCCCGCTGTACAGTGCCTGCTTACTGCATTGGCACCAACTACAAACTGAGCTGACTCAGCTGAGCTCCCTGTGCATGGAGGCGGGGTTATAGAGGAGGCGGCGCTGAGCATCTTGGGAACAGTCAAAAGCTTTGAGCCTGTTGGTGCCTCGGATCAAGATCCTACTCTACACCCCGATGTTAATCCATGTGGAGCCCAGTGTACCTCGCAGCAGAAATTGCAATAGTTTGCTAAGCTAACCAGCCCCTTCACAGCCATTTCCTATTGGTCAGTCACTACACTGCCTTTCAAAAATATGAGCATTGCTGGTCAGCTTAAAAAACTATTGCAATATTTTGGAACTAACATTCCCTGAATTCAGATGAATTACAGTTTAAAATGCTACTAGGTTAGTGCTGAATTTGTATGTTTTTTTTATTTAAATGGTGTGGTCACAATACCACTGGCACTGCAGATATATGAGTGCTGCGGATTCTAGCCTATTGTTTTTATATATATATATATATATATATATATATATATATATATATATATATATATATATATATATATATATATATATATATATAGACGAGAGGAAATCAGCGGCACTCAGCAGACTTGTAGTAAGGTAAAAAATAAGATTTTACTCACCGGTAAATCTATTTCTCGTAGTCCGTAGTGGATGCTGGGAACTCCGAAAGGACCATGGGGAATAGCGGCTCCGCAGGAGACTGGGCACAACTAAAGAAAGCTTTTAGGTCACCTGGTGTGCACTGGCTCCTCCCACTATGACCCTCCTCCAAGCCTCAGTTAGGACACTGTGCCCGGACGAGCTGACATAATAAGGAAGGATTTTGAATCCCGGGTAAGACTCTTACCAGCCACACCAATCACACCGTATAACTCGTGATACAATACCCAGTTTAACAGTATGAAAACAACTGAGCCTCTCAACAGATGGCTCAACAATAACCCTTTAGTTAACAATAACTATGTACAAGTATTGCAGACAATCCGCACTTGGGACGGGCGCCCAGCATCCACTACAGACTACGAGAAATAGATTTACCGGTGAGTAAAATCTTATTTTCTCTGACGTCCTAGTGGATGCTGGGAACTCCGAAAGGACCATGGGGATTATACCAAAGCTCCCAAACGGGCGGGAGAGTGCGGATGACTCTGCAGCACCGAATTAGAGAACTCAAGGTCCTCCTCAGCCAGGGTATCAAATTTGTAGAATTTTGCAAACGTGTTTGCCCCTGACCAAGTAGCAGCTCGGCAAAGTTGTAAAGCCGAGACCCCTCGGGCAGCCGCCCAAGATGAGCCCACCTTCCTTGTGGAATGGGCTTTTACTGATTTAGGATGCGGCAGTCCAGCCGCAGAATGCGCCAGCTGAATTGTGCTACAAATCCAGCGAGCAATAGTCTGCTTAGAAGCAGGAGCACCCAGCTTGTTGGGTGCATACAGGATAAATAGCGAGTCAGTTTTCCTGACTCTAGCCGTCCTGGAAACATAAATTTTCAAGGCCCTGACTACGTCCAGCAACTTGGAATCCTCCAAGTCCCTAGTAGCCGCAGGCACCACAATAGGTTGGTTCAAGTGAAAAGCTGATACCACCTTAGGGAGAAACTGGGGACGAGTCCTCAATTCCGCCCTATCCATATGGAAAATCAGATAAGGGCTTTTACATGACAAAGCCGCCAATTCTGACACACGCCTGGCTGAAGCCAAGGCCAATAACATGACCACTTTCCACGTGAGATATTTTAGATCCACGGTTGTAAGTGGCTCAAACCAATGTGATTTTAAGAAACTCAACACCACGTTGAGATCCCAAGGTGCCACTGGAGGCACAAACGGGGGCTGAATATGCAGCACTCCTTTCACAAACGTCTGAACTTCAGGTAGTGAAGCTAGTTCTTTCTGGAAGAAAATCGACAGAGCCGAGATCTGTACCTTAATGGAGCCTAATTTCAGGCCCATAGTCACTCCTGCTTGTAGGAAATGCAGAAATCGACCTAGTCGAAATTCCTCTGTTGGGACCTTTTTGGCCTCACACCAAGCAACATATTTCCGCCATATGCGGTGATCATGCTTTACAGTTACATCTTTCCTGGCTTTAATCAGCGTAGGAATGACTTCCTCCGGAATGCCCTTTTCCTTCAGGATCCGGCGTTCAACCGCCATGCCGTCAAACGCAGCCGCGGTAAGTCTTGGAACAGACAGGGCCCCTGCTGCAGCAGGTCCTGTCTGAGCGGCAGAGGCCATGGGTCCTCTGAGATCATCTCTTGAAGTTCCGGGTACCACGCTCGTCTTGGCCAATCCGGAACCACGAGTATTGTTCTTACTCCTCGTTTTCTTATTATTCTCAGTACCCTTGGTATGAGAGGCAGAGTAGGGAACACATAAACTGACTGGTACACCCACGGTGTCACTAGAGCGTCCACAGCTATCGCCTGAGGGTCCCTTGACCTGGCGCAATATCTCTCTAGTTTTTTGTTTAGGCGGGACGCCATCATGTCCACCTGTGGTCGTTCCCATCGATTTACAATCAGCGTGAAGACTTCTGGATGAAGTCCCCACTCTCCCGGGTGGAGGTCGTGCCTGCTGAGAAAGTCTGCTTCCCAGTTGTCCACTCCCGGAATGAACACTGCTGACAGTGCTAGTACGTGATTTTCCGCCCATCGGAGAATCCTTGTGGCTTCTGCCATTGCCATCCTGCTTCTTGTGCCGCCCTGTCGATTTACATGGGCGACTGCCGTGATGTTGTCTGACTGGATCAGTACCGGCTGGTGTAGAAGCAGGGATTTTGCCTGACTTAGGGCATTGTAAATGGCCCTTAGTTCCAGAATATTTATGTGTAGGGAAGTTTCCTGACTCGACCATAGTCCTTGGAAGTTTCTTCCCTGTGTGACTGCCCCCCAGCCTCGAAGGCTGGCATCCGTGGTCACCAGGACCCAGTCCTGTATGCCGAATCTGCGGCCCTCTAGAAGATGAGCACTCTGCAGCCACCACAGCAGAGACACCCTGGTTCTTGGAGACAGGGTTATTAGGCGATGCATCTGAAGATGCGATCCGGACCATTGGTCCAACAGGTCCCACTGAAAGATTCTGGCATGGAACCTGCCGAAAGGAATTGCTTCGTAAGAAGCCACCATCTTTCCCAGGACCCGCGTGCAGTGATGCACCGATACCTGTTTCGGTTTCAGGAGGTCTCTGACTAGAGATGACAGCTCCTTGGCTTTCTCCTCCGGGAGAAACACTTTTTTCTGGACTGTATCCAGAATCATACCCAGGAACAGTAGACGTGTCGTCGGAACCAGCTGTGATTTTGGAATATTCAGAATCCAACCGTGCTGGTGTAGCACCTCCTGAGATAGTGCTACTCCCACCAACAACTGCTCCTTGGACCTCGCCTATATTAGGAGATTGTCCAAGTACGGGTAAATTAAAACTCCCTTTCTTCGAAGGAGTATCATCATTTCCGCCATTACCTTGGTAAACACCCTCGGTGCCGTGGAGAGTCCAAACGGCAGCGTCTGGAATTGGTAATGGCAATCCTGTACCACAAATCTGAGGTACTCCTGGTGAGGATAGTAAATGGGGACATGCAGGTAAGCATCCTTGATGTCCAGGGATACCATGTAATCCCCCTCGTCCAGGCTTGCAATAACCGCCCTGAGCGATTCCATCTTGAACTTGAATTTTTTTATGTATGTGTTCAAGGATTTCAAATTTAAAATGGGTCTCACCGAACCGTCCGGTTTCGGTACCACAAACAGTGTGGAATAGTAACCCCGTCCTTGTTGAAGTAGGGGCACCTTGACTATCACCTGCTGGGAATACAGCTTGTGAATTGCCTCTAGCACAGCCTCCCTGCCTGAGGGAGTTGTCGGCAAGGCAGATTTTAGGAACCGGTGGGGTGGAGACGCCTCGAATTCCAGTTTGTACACTTGAGATACTATTTGCAGGATCCAGGGATCCACCTGTGAGCGAGCCCACTGATCGCTGAAATTTTTGAGGCGGCCCCCCACCGTACCTGGCTCCGCCTGTGGAGCCCCACCGTCATGCGGCGGACTTGGAAGAAGCGGGGGAGGACTTTTGCTCCTGGGAACCTGCTGTTTGTTGCAGCCTTTTTCCCCTACCTCTGCCTCTGGACAGAAAGGACCCGCCTTTTCCACGCCTGTTTTTCTGAGTCCGAAAGGACTGTACCTGATAAAACGGCGCCTTTTTAGGCTGTGAGGGAACATGGGGTAAAAATGCTGACTTCCCAGCAGTTGCTGTGGAAACTAGGTCCGAGAGACCATCCCCGAATAACTCCTCACCCTTATAAGGCAAAACTTCCATGTGCCTTTTTGAATCTGCATCCCCTGTCCACTGGCGAGTCCATAAGCCTCTCCTAGCAGAAATGGACAATGCACTTATTTTAGATGCCAGCCGGCAGATCTCCCTCTGTGCATCTCTCATGTATAAGACTGAGTCTTTTATATGCTCTATGGTTAGCAGAATAGTGTCCCTGTCTAGGGTGTCAATATTTTCTGACAGGGAATCTGACCACGCAGCGGCAGCACTGCACATCCATGCTGACGCAATAGCTGGTCTAAGTATAATGCCTGAGTGTGTATATACAGACTTCAGGATCGCCTCCTGCTTTCTATCAGCAGGTTCCTTGAGGGCAGCCGTATCCGGAGACGGTAGTGCCACCTTTTTAGACAAACGTGTGAGCGCTTTATCCACCCTAGGGGGTGTCTCCCAACGTGACCTATCCTCTGGCGGGAAAGGGAACGCCATTAGTAACTTCTTAGAGATTACCAATCTTTTATCAGGGAAAGCCCACGCTTCTTCACACACTTCATTTAATTCTTCTGATGGGGGAAAAACTACGGGTAGTTTTTTCTCCCCAAACATAATACCCTTTTTAGTGGTACCTGGGTTTATATCAGAAATTTGTAACACCTCTTTCATTGCTTCAATCATGCAACGAATGGCCTTAGTGGACATTAGACTAGACTCATCGTCGTCGACACTGGTGTCAGTATCCGTGTCGACATCTGCGTCTGCCATCTGAGGTAGCGGGCGTTTTAGAGCCCCCGATGGTCTTTGAGACGCCTGGACAGGCACGAGCTGAGAAGCCGGCTGTCCCGCATTTGGCATGTCGTCAAATTTTTTGTGTAAGGAATCGACACGTGCACGCAATTCCTTCCATAAGTCCATCCACTCAGGTGTCTGCCCCGCAGGGGGTGACATCCCTTCTATAGGCATCTGCTCCGCCTCCACATCATTATCCTCATCAAACATGTCGACACAGCCGTACCGACACACCGCACACACACAGGGAATGCTCTAACAGAGGACAGGACCCACCAAAGCCCTTTGGGGAGACAGAGTGAGAGTATGCCAGCACACACCAGAGCGCTATATAATGCAGGGACTAACTGAATTATGTCCCCTATAGCTGCTGTTATATATACTGCGCCTAAATTTAGTGCCCCCCCCCTCTCTTTTTTACCCTTTTCTGTAGTGTAGACTGCAGGGGAGAGCCAGGGAGCTTCCTTCCAGCGGAGCTGTGAGGGAGAAATGGCGCCAGTGTGCTGAAGGAGATAGCTCCGCCCCTTTTTCGCTGACTATTCTCCCGCTTTTTTATGGATTCTGGCAGGGGTAATTATCACATATATAGCCTCTAGGGCTATATATTGTGGTATTTTTGCCAGCCAAGGTGTTTTTATTGCTGCTCAGGGCGCCCCCCCCTAGCGCCCTGCACCCTCAGTGACCGGAGTGTGAAGTGTGTATGAGGAGCAATGGCGCACAGCTGCAGTGCTGTGCGCTACCTTGGTGAAGACTGATGTCTTCTGCCGCCGATTTTCCGGACCTCTTCTTGCTTCTGGCTCTGTAAGGGGGACGGCGGCGCGGCTCCGGGACCGAACACCAAGGCCAGTTCCATGCGGTCGATCCCTCTGGAGCTAATGGTGTCCAGTAGCCTAAGAAGCCCAAGCTAGCTGCAAGCAGGTAGGTTCGCTTCTTCTCCCCTTAGTCCCTCGCTGCAGTGAGCCTGTTGCCAGCAGGTCTCACTGTAAAATAAAAAACCTAATTATATACTTTCTTTCTAGAAGCTCAGGAGAGCCCCTAGTGTGCATCCAACCTCGGCCGGGCACAAAATCTAACTGAGGCTTGGAGGAGGGTCATAGTGGGAGGAGCCAGTGCACACCAGGTGACCTAAAAGCTTTCTTTAGTTGTGCCCAGTCTCCTGCGGAGCCGCTATTCCCCATGGTCCTTTCGGAGTTCCCAGCATCCACTAGGACGTCAGAGAAAAGTCTTTAATCCGGTCCTACGCCGTTTCGGGGACTGTGCCCCGTCTTCAGGGACAAATCATACGCGTGTATGATTTGTCCCTGAAGACGGGGCGCAGTCCCCGAAACGGCGTAGGACCGGATTAAAGACTTTTTTACCTTACTACAAGTCTGCTGAGAGCCGCTGATTTCCTCTCGTCTATATTGGATCTTGCTTTTGATCTACGGAGGGCACCGCAGCAAGTAATGATACCCTTACTAGTGAGTGCCGAACCATAACCGCTACCTATATATATATATATATATATATATATAGATATATATATATATATATATAGATATATATATATATATATAGATAGATAGATATACCCCTTGATGAAGTCCTAATGATAAAACGCGTTGGGTTTCCCTCACTGACCCTCATCACTAAGATATACCTCTTGGGGGGCGTGGCCTAGCTACTAACCAGGGCGGACGTGTTTCTTTATAGCTCCTAGCCAACACTGATTAAACCCCTCTTTCCTATCCTTGCCTGGAGACTTTGGGGGCACATTACCACCTCTAGAGGCCTGCGCTGACCCCCTGACTAGAGCTGCGGAGCCGACGGACACCCTCTGTGCCCGTGCAGGTTGCGGCCTAAACGGGGAGCAAAGCCGGGACCTCGAGCCCTGACGGAGCCCGGCCCGGAAGTCACACACAGCCGGCTGGCGCCCTCCTAACAATCTCTCCGGCGGCCGCCTGCCCGTATCTGTTCCCCCGCATGTTCCGGCCCGTCTCCCCTTGCTGCCACCGGAGTCGGGGAGCGACAGGGAGACCCTCGCGGATTGCGGCCTGTTCCCCCCTGCTGGGACCGTGACCTCGCCGGACCTCCGGCCACATAGCAGCTGCGACGCTCCTGCCTGGACTGAAGCGCCCTCACCCACACAGCTAGACCTCGGCCTTGCACGGCCAGCGAGCGGCCGGGTGGTGAGGGGGACGGGCTGGAGGGGTCTGGATGGGGTCTGGATGCTGTTGAGGAGCCGTGCGATCCGGCGACCATATTTGATTTCCTGCGGGGGCTCCGATGCGGGACGCTGAGCCCTGGAGAGAAAGTGTCAACGCTGAACACCATACAACCCTCTGACAGTCCGGTAGGTCTTCTCCTCCCCTAATACATAATACCCCCATCACTGGGCCTGACACCGGGAGGCTACGGACGCCTAGTATTTGACACACAGCTCCACAGCTGTTATTATCCGGAAACTCCTCACTACATATCTCTCACTACTGCAAGGCCCTGGAAATATCCACATTACAAGTTACGGACCACCCGCCCTGAAAGCCCCCCTATCCGCGCCGCCGGCTTTCAGTACTGGGCCCTTATTTCTGGTGGACACACGGAACGATCCGGCCATTCCCTCTGAGAGTTATTCCTCCGGGCATACCAAGTGGCCCAGACCAACAGCTCTGCCTGGACCAGTGACTCTACAACTACACCAGTAGGTCCCGGAGATACCCCAGAGCAACGTGGCATAGACCCCGGTTCACTCCCCCCCCCCCCCACACCGCACCCACCGGAACGCATACAAGCAGTGTGCGATAGATGACGGCAGCCTTTTTGGGTCTCGTGGAACACGCTGACCCGGTTGCCTGAGGGATCCCTGGCCGTTCACTGCACCCCGCGGTGCTCATTTGCCAGCCCCTTGGATCCCATATCACTGGTTGACAGCACCCCTCAACGCAACACAGATAAGTGAAACGGAACCCCACCTCACCACCGCAGAAGCAGCAATTCCCTACTTCCCTGGCTGACAGCATAGACTGCCTGAACCCTCTTGCCCCTTAGAGCACATACAGGACTCAGACCCGATCCCCACTACTCCACTGATCGGGACCATCACTCAGCTAATGCCGGTGACGATACCTGTCACCCTCCAGCTGTGACTCCATAAGCAACAATCTCCACCAACAGACCAAATTAAAAAAATCAAAACAAAAACAGAACAAGGAGTCTTCCAAGTACCGCGCTGGTCGCTACCTGGGCCCAGACCTTGCTGTCATCACAAGTAGATCTTCCTCCCCCATCTCCCTTCCCCCACTGCTGTACATGTGCCTTCCTGACCTGTGTCCTGCTTGGACAAAACAACACATAATTCTCATAGTGCTTTTTCCCCTGGTCCCGTACCCACTCCTCCAGACCCTACCTGACGTACTCCCAAGGGACTTCTAATTTCCAGCGATACATCTGTGGTCATTGAGCCCCTTGCATGACACCACGATTGGACCAGATCCCCCACCATGGAAAAATACGTGGCCAAAACGCTCCGCGCAAATAAGAACTCTCAAAACAAAAATAAATCAACGACTAAAGAGAGGGAGCTCAGCCCTATTCTACAGGGGTCTCCATCCTCTCCGGGCAGGCGAGTCACTGACGACATGGTACCTGCTGACATCCATGCTAGTCCATCCTCAATACAGAGAGCCAGAGAAATATCAGACATAATATCACCTTTACTGGATGCAAAATTAGCACCACTAATGGAGGCAATTACGTCTGCAGCAGCTCAACTGACCCAACACACTCAACGCCTGGCTGAGGCCGAAGACCGAATATCTACCTTGGAAGATGATTATCAAACGATTCAATCCCAACAACAAACGCACGACAACACCCTAGTAGCCATGACCGATAAGATCGAAGATTTAGAAAACCGGAATCGCCGGAACAACTTACGCCTGATTGGTCTGCCAGAATCCGTTAGACAGGCAGATCTACTGGACTTGGTTACTCGCTGGCTCCCCACAGCCCTTGACCTGCCCCCCTCCCCCACCTCTTACCTGGTAGAACGAGCCCACCGCATTGGCCCCGACAGGCAGTCTTCACAATCCTCCCAGTCACGTCCTAGACCAGTAATTTTTAAGCTACTAAACTACCTTGACAAAGTGAAGATCATGGAAGCCTACCGCAAACTTTCTGACCTACGATATGAGGAATCCAAGCTTCTTCTTTTCCAAGACTTTTCCTTTCAAGTTTCGACGCAACGACGGGAGTTCTCCCCTGTATGCAAGGAACTCTATGCTAAAAACATCAGATTTGCTCTCCTATACCCGGCAAAACTGAGAATCTTCCACGCAGGCAAACCTCATTTCTTTGACACGCCAGATTCTGCTCGGAACTTTCTTAAATCTCTCTCATCGTTACAGTCTAACTCTCGAATGGACGATGCAGATTGACTCTCCTAGACTTAAGTATCTTTCTATGTTATTTTATCTTTTCCTCTTTACTAATGGATAACACATGGTTGATTGTTGCAATATGGTTATTACACACAGGGTTAAAATAAGATTTTACTCACCGGTAAATCTATTTCTCGTAGTCCGTAGTGGATGCTGAGGACTCCGTAAGGACCATGGGGGATTAGCGGCTCCGCAGGAGACTGGGCACAACTAAAGAAAGCTTTAGGACTACCTGGTGTGCACTGGCTCCTCCCACTAAGACCCTCCTCCAGACCTCAGTTAGGATACTGTGCCCGGAAGAGCTGACCCAATAAGGAAGGATTTTGAATCCCGGGTAAGACTCATACCAGCCACACCAATCACACCGTATAACTCGTGATACTATACCCAGTTAACAGTATGATAACAACTGAGCCTCTCAACAGATGGCTCAACAATAACCCTTTAGTTAGGCAATAACTATATACAAGTATTGCAGACAATCCGCACTTGGGATGGGCGCCCAGCATCCACTACGGACTATGAGAAATAGATTTACCGGTGAGTAAAATCTTATTTTCTCTAACGTCCTAAGTGGATGCTGGGGACTCCGTAAGGACCATGGGGATTATACCAAAGCTCCCAAACGGGCGGGAGAGTGCGGATGACTCTGCAGCACCGAATGAGCAAACTCTAGGTCCTCCTCAGCCAGGGTATCAAACTTGTAGACTCTTGCAAGAGTGTTTGAACCCGACCAAGTAACAGCTCGGCAAATTTGTAAAGCCGAGACCCCTCGGGCAGCCGCCCAAGAAGAGCCCACTTTCCTCGTGGAATGGGCTTTCACAGATTTAGGGTGCGGCAGTCCAGCCGCAGAATGTGCAAGTTGAATCGTGCTACAGATCCAGCGAGCAATAGTCTGCTTAGAAGCAGGAGCACCCAGCTTGTTGGGTGCATACAGGATAAATAGCGAGTCAGTTTTCCTGACTCCAGCCGTCCTGGAAACATATACTTTTCAGGGCCCTGACTACGTCCAGATACTTGGAATCCTCCAAGTCCCAAGTAGCCGCAGGCACCACAATAGGTTGGTTCACATGAAAAACTGCTACCACCTTAGGAAGGAATTGGGAACGAGTCCTCAATTCCGCCTTATCCATATAAAATACAGATAAGGGCTTTTGACAAAGCCGCCAATTCTGATACACGCCTGGCTGACGCCAAGGCCCACAGCATGACCACTTTCCACGTGAGGTATTGTAGCTCCACGGATTTAAGTGGCTCAACTCAATGCGACTTCAGGAAATCCAACACTATGTTGAGATCCCACGGTGCCACTGGAGGCACAAACGGGGGCTGACTATGCAGCACTCCCTTAACAAAAGTCTGAACTTCAGGCAGTGAAGCCAGTTCTATTTTGGAAGAAAATCGATAGAGCCGAAATCTGGACCTTAATGGAACCCAATTTTAGGCCCATAGTCACCTCTGACTTGTAGGAAGTGCAGAAATCGACCTAGCTGAAATTCCTCCTTTGGGGCCTTACTGGCCTCACAGCACGCAACATATTTCCGCCATATGCGGTGATAATGGTTTGCGTTCACTTCTTTCCTAGCTTTAAATAGCGTAGGGATAACTTCCTCCGGAATGCCCTTTTCCTTCAGGATCCGGCGTTCAACCGCCATGCCGTCAAACGCAGCCGCGGTAAGTCTTGGAACAGACAGGGCCCCCGCTGCAGCAGGTCCTGTCTGAGCGGCAGAGGCCATGGGTCCTCTGAGATCATTTCTTGGAGTTCTGGGTACCAAGCTCTTCTTGGCCACCCGAAACAATGAGTATAGTTCTTACTCCTCTCCTTCTTATTATTCTCATTACCCTGGGTATGAGAGGCAGAGAAGGGAACACATACACCGACTGGTACACCCACGGTGTTACCAGAGCGTCCACAGCTATCGCCTGAGGGTCCCTTGACCTGGCGCAATATCTTTGTAGCTTTTTGTTGAGGCGGGACGCCATCCTGTCCACCTGTGGCCTTTCCCAACGGTGTACAATTATTTGGAAGACTTCTGGATGAAGTCCCCACTCTCCCGGGTGGAGGTCGTGTCTGCTGAGAAAGTCTGCTTCTCAGTTGTCCACTCCGGGAATGAACACTGCTGACGGTGCTAACACATGATTTTCCGCCCATCGGAGAATCCTTGTGGCTTCTGCCATCGCCATCCTGCTTCTTGTGCCGCCGTGTCGGTTTACATGAGCGACCGCCGTGATGTTGTCTGACTGGATCAGCACCGGCCGGTGTTGAAGCAGGGGTCTAGCCTGACTTAGGGCATTGTAAATGGCCCATAGTTCCAGAACATTTATGTGTAGGGAAGTCTCCTGACTTTTCCATAGGCCTTGGAAGTTTCTTCCCTGTGTGACTGCCCCCCAGCCTTGAAGGCTGGCATCCGTGGTCACCAGGACCCAGTCCTGTATGCCGAATCTGCGGCCCCCTAGAAGATGAGCACTCTGCAGTCACCACCACAGCGACACCCTGGCCCTTGGAGACAGGGTTATCCGCCGATGCATCTGAGGATGCGACCCGGACCACTTGTCCAACAGATCCCACTGGAAGATCCTTGCATGGGACTTGGCGAATGGAAATTCTTCGTAAGAAGCTACCATCTTTCCCAAGGCTCGCGTGCATTGATGCACCGATACCTGTATTTGTATTAGGAGGTCTCCGTCTAGAGACGCCAACTCCTTGGACTTCTCCTCTGGGAGAAACCCTTTTTATCCTGTTCTGTGTCCAGAACCATAGCCAGGAACAGTAGACGCGTCGTAGGAACCAGCTGCGACTTTGGAATATTCAGAATCCAGCCGTGCTGTTGTAGCACTTCCCGAGATAGTGCTACTCCGATGAACAACTGCTCCCTGGACCTCGCCTTTATAAGGAGATCGTCCAAGTACGGGATAAGTACTTCGGCCATTACCTTGGTAAATACCCTCGGTGCCGGGGACAGACCAACGGCAACGTCTGGAATTGGTAATGACAATCCTGTACCACAATTTTGAGGTACACCTGGTGAATAGGGTAAATAGGGACATGCAGGTAAGTATCCTTGATGTCCAGTGATACCCTGAAATTTTCCAGGCTTGCAATAATCGCCCTGAGCGATTCCATTTTGAACTTGAACCTTCGTATATAAGTGTTCAAGGATTTCAATTTTAGAATGGCTCTCACGGAACCGTCTGGTTTCGGTACCACAATCATTTTGGAATAGTAACCCTGGCCTTGTTGAAGGAGGGGTACCTTGATTTCACCTGCTGGAAGTACAGCTTGTGAATTGCCGCCAGTACTACCTTTCTCCGAGGGCAGCAGGCAAGGCTGATGTGAGGCAACGGCGAGGGGGAGTCGTCTCGAACTCCAGCCTGTATCCCTGTGATACTACTTGCAGAACCTAGGGATCCACCTGTGGGCAAGCCCACTGGTCCCTGCAGTTCCCGAGATGCGCCCCCACCGCACCTGTCTCCACCTATGGAGCCCCAGCGTCATGCGGTGGACTCAGAGGAAG
Source organism: Pseudophryne corroboree (assembly GCF_028390025.1). Taxonomy (NCBI): domain Eukaryota; kingdom Metazoa; phylum Chordata; class Amphibia; order Anura; family Myobatrachidae; genus Pseudophryne; species Pseudophryne corroboree. The sequence continues at coordinate 417,763,609 of NC_086444.1, read as the reverse complement.
CGAGGGAAGATATTTGATCCTGGGAACGGGCTGACTGGTGCAGCTTTTTCCTTCTTCCCTTGTCTCTGTGCAGAAAGGAAGCGCCTTTGACCCGCTTGCTTTTCTGAAGCCGAAAGGACTGTACCTGAAAATACGGTGCTTTCTTAGGCTTTTGTGAGGAAACCTGAGGTAAAATTTTTTCTTCCCAGCTGTTGCTGTGGATACGAGGTCCCAGAGACCATCCCCAAACAATTCCTCACCCTTATAAGGCAGAATCTCTATGTGCCTTTTAAAGGCAGCATCACCTGTCCACTTCCGGGTTTCTAATACCCTCCTGGCAGAATGGACATTGCATTAATTCTGGATGCCAGCCGGCAAATATCCCTCTGTGCATCCTTTATATATAAGACAACGTCTTAAATATGCTCAATGTTAGCAAAATATTATCCCTGTCTTAGTGTATTAATATTATCTGACAGGGTATCAGACCACGCTGCAGCAGCACTATTTATGCTGAGGCAATTGCAGGTTTCAGTATATAACCTGAGTGTGTAAATACAGACTTCAGGATCGCCTCCTGCTTTTTATCAGCAGGTTCCTTCAAGGTGGCCGTATCCTAAGACGGCAGTGCCACCTTTTGACAAACGTGTGAGCGACTTATCCACCCTAAGGAATATCTCCCAACGTGACCTATCCTCTGGCGGGAAAGGGTACGCCATCAGTAACTTTTTAGAAATTACCAGTTTCTTATCGGGGGAAACCACGCTTCTTTACACACTTCATTCATTCATCTGATGGGGGAACAAAACACTGGCTGCTTTTTCTCCCCAAAAATGAAACCCCTTTTATGTGGTACTTGGGTTCATGTCAGAAAATGCGTAACACATTTTTCATTGCCGAGATCATGTAACGGATGTTCCTAGTGGATTGTGTATATGTCTCAACCTCGTCGACACTGGAGTCAGACTCCGTGTCGACATCTGTGTCTGCCATCTGAGGTAACGGGCGTTGTTTGAGCCCCTGATGGCCTTTGAGACGCCTGGGCAGGCGCGGGCTGAGAAGTAGAGATGAGCGCCTGAAATTTTTCGGGTTTTGTGTTTTGGTTTTGGGTTCGGTTCCGCGGCCGTGTTTTGGGTTCGAACGCGTTTTGGCAAAACCTCACCGAATTTTTTTTGTCGGATTCGGGTGTGTTTTGGATTCGGGTGTTTTTTTCCAAAAACACTAAAAAACAGCTTAAATCATAGAATTTGGGGGTCATTTTGATCCCAAAGTATTATTAACCTCAAAAACCATAATTTACACTCATTTTCAGTCTATTCTGAATACCTCACACCTCACAATATTATTTTTAGTCCTAAAATTTGCACCGAGGTCGCTGTGTGAGTAAGATAAGCGACCCTAGTGGCCGACACAAACACCGGGCCCATCTAGGAGTGGCACTGCAGTGTCACGCAGGATGTCCCTTCCAAAAAACCCTCCCCAAACAGCACATGACGCAAAGAAAAAAAGAGGCGCAATGAGGTAGCTGTGTGAGTAAGATTAGCGACCCTAGTGGCCGACACAAACACCGGGCCCATCTAGGAGTGGCACTGCAGTGTCACGCAGGATGGCCCTTCCAAAAAACCCTCCCCAAACAGCACATGACGCAAAGAAAAAAAGAGGCGCAATGAGGTAGCTGTGTGAGTAAGATTAGCGACCCTAGTGGCCGACACAAACACCGGGCCCATCTAGGAGTGGCACTGCAGTGTCACGCAGGATGTCCCTTCCAAAAAACCCTCCCCAAACAGCACATGACGCAAAGAAAAAAAGAGGCGCAATGAGGTAGCTGTGTGAGTAAGATTAGCGACCCTAGTGGCCGACACAAACACCGGGCCCATCTAGGAGTGGCACTGCAGTGTCACGCAGGATGTCCCTTCCAAAAAACCCTCCCCAAACAGCACATGACGCAAAGAAAAAAAGAGGCGCAATGAGGTAGCTGACTGTGTGAGTAAGATTAGCGACCCTAGTGGCCGACACAAACACTGGGCCCATCTAGGAGTGGCACTGCAGTGTCACGCAGGATGTCCCTTCCAAAAAACCCTCCCCAATCAGCACATGATGCAAAGAAAAAGAAAAGAAAAAAGAGGTGCAAGATGGAATTGTCCTTGGGCCCTCCCACCCACCCTTATGTTGTATAAACAAAACAGGACATGCACACTTTAACCAACCCATCATTTCAGTGACAGGGTCTGCCACACGACTGTGACTGATATGACGGGTTGGTTTGGACCCCCCCCAAAAAAGAAGCAATTAATCTCTCCTTGCACAAACTGGCTCTACAGAGGCAAGATGTCCACCTCATCTTCACCCTCCGATATATCACCGTGTACATCCCCCTCCTCACAGATTATCAATTCGTCCCCACTGGAATCCACCATCTCAGCTCCCTGTGTACTTTGTGGAGGCAATTGCTGCTGGTCAATGTCTCCGCGGAGGAATTGATTATAATTCATTTTAATGAACATCATCTTCTCCACATTTTCTGGATGTAACCTCGTACGCCGATTGCTGACAAGGTGAGCGGCGGCACTAAACACTCTTTCGGAGTACACACTTGTGGGAGGGCAACTTAGGTAGAATAAAGCCAGTTTGTGCAAGGGCCTCCAAATTGCCTCTTTTTCCTGCCAGTATAAGTACGGACTGTGTGACGTGCCTACTTGGATGCGGTCACTCATATAATCCTCCACCATTCTATCAATGTTGAGAGAATCATATGCAGTGACAGTAGACGACATGTCCGTAATCGTTGTCAGGTCCTTCAGTCCGGACCAGATGTCAGCATCAGCAGTCGCTCCAGACTGCCCTGCATCACCGCCAGCGGGTGGGCTCGGAATTCAGAGCCTTTTCCTCGCACCCCCAGTTGCGGGAGAATGTGAAGGAGGAGATGTTGACAGGTCGCGTTCCGCTTGACTTGACAATTTTGTCACCAGCAGGTCTTTCAACCCCAGCAGACCTGTGTCTGCCGGAAAGAGAGATCCAAGGTAGGCTTTAAATCTAGGATCGAGCACGGTGGCCAAAATGTAGTGCTCTGATTTCAACAGATTGACCACCCGTGAATCCTTGTTAAGCGAATTAAGGGCTGCATCCACAAGTCCCACATGCCTAGCGGAATCGCTCCCTTTTAGCTCCTCCTTCAATGCCTCCAGCTTCTTCTGCAAAAGCCTGATGAGGGGAATGACCTGACTCAGGCTGGCAGTGTCTGAACTGACTTCACGTGTGGCAAGTTCAAAGGGCATCAGAACCTTGCACAACGTTGAAATCATTCTCCACTGCACTTGAGACAGGTGCATTCCACCTACTATATCGTGCTCAATTGTATAGGCTTGAATGGCCTTTTGCTGCTCCTCCAACCTCTGAAGCATATAGAGGGTTGAATTCCACCTCGTTACCACTTCTTGCTTCAGATGATGGCAGGGCAGGTTCAGTAGTTTTTGGTGGTGCTCCAGTCTTCTGTACGTGGTGCCTGTACGCCGAAAGTGTCCCGCAATTTTTCTGGCCACCGACAGCATCTCTTGCACGCCCCTGTCGTTTTTTAAAAAATTCTGCACCACCAAATTCAAGGTATGTGCAAAACATGGGACGTGCTGGAATTTGCCCATATTTAATGCACACACAATATTGCTGGCGTTGTCCGATGCCACAAATCCACAGGAGAGTCCAATTGGGGTAAGCCATTCCGCGATGATCTTCCTCAGTTGCCGTAAGAGGTTTTCAGCTGTGTGCGTATTCTGGAAAGCGGTGATACAAAGCGTAGCCTGCCTAGGAAAGAGTTGGCGTTTGCGAGATGCTGCTACTGGTGCCGCCGCTGCTGTTCTTGCGGCGGGAGTCCATACATCTACCCAGTGGGCTGTCACAGTCATATAGTCCTGACCCTGCCCTGCTCCACTTGTCCACATGTCCGTGGTTAAGTGGACATTGGGTACAACTGCATTTTTTAGGACACTGGTGAGTCTTTTTCTGACGTCCGTGTACATTCTCGGTATCGCCTGCCTAGAGAAGTGGAACCTAGATGGTATTTGGTAACGGGGGCACACTGCCTCAATAAATTGTCTAGTTCCCTGTGAACTAACGGCGGATACCGGACGCACGTCTAACACCAACATAGTTGTCAAGGACTCAGTTATCCGCTTTGCAGTAGGATGACTGCTGTGATATTTCATCTTCCTCGCAAAGGACTGTTGAACAGTCAATTGCTTACTGGAAGTAGTACAAGTGGGCTTACGACTTCCCCTCTGGGATGACCATCGACTCCCAGCGGCAACAACAGCAGCGCCAGCAGCAGTAGGCGTTACACGCAAGGATGCATCGGAGGAATCCCAGGCAGGAGAGGACTCGTCAGAATTGCCAGTGACATGGCCTGCAGGACTATTGGCATTCCTGGGGAAGGAGGAAATTGACACTGAGGGAGTTGGTGGGGTGGTTTGCGTGAGCTTGGTTACAAGAGGAAGGGATTTACTGGTCAGTGGACTGCTTCCGCTGTCACCCAAAGTTTTTGAACTTGTCACTGACTTATTATGAATGCGCTGCAGGTGACGTATAAGGGAGGATGTTCCGAGGTGGTTAACGTCCTTACCCCTACTTATTACAGCTTGACAAAGGGAACACACGGCTTGACACCTGTTGTCCGCATTTCTGGTGAAATACCTCCACACCGAAGAGCTGATTTTTTTGGTATTTTCACCTGGCATGTCAACGGCCATATTCCTCCCACGGACAACAGGTGTCTCCCCGGGTGCCTGACTTAAACAAACCACCTCACCATCAGAATCCTCCTGGTCAATTTCCTCCCCAGCGCCAGCAACACCCATATCCTCCTCATCCTGGTGTACTTCAACACTGACATCTTCAATCTGACTATCAGGAACTGGACTGCGGGTGCTCCTTCCAGCACTTGCAGGGGGCGTGCAAATGGTGGAAGGCGCATGCTCTTCTCGTCCAGTGTTGGGAAGGTCAGGCATCGCAACCGACACAATTGGACTCTCCTTGTGGATTTGGGATTTCAAAGAACGCACAGTTCTTTGCGGTGCTTTTGCCAGCTTGAGTCTTTTCAGTTTTCTAGCGAGAGGCTGAGTGCTTCCATCCTCATGTGAAGCTGAACCACTAGCCATGAACATAGGCCAGGGCCTCAGCCGTTCCTTGCCACTCCGTGTGGTAAATGGCATATTGGCAAGTTTACGCTTCTCCTCCGACAATTTTATTTTAGGTTTTGGAGTCCTTTTTTACTGATATTTGGTGTTTTGGTTTTGACATGCTCTGTACTATGCCATTGGGCATCGGCCTTGGCAGACGACGTTGCTGGCATTTCATCGTCTCGGCCATGACTAGTGGCAGCAGCTTCAGCACGAGGTGGAAGTGGATCTTGATCTTTCCCTAATTTTGGAACCTCAACATTTTTGTTCTCCATATTTTAATAGGCACAACTAAAAGGCACCTCAGGTAAACAATGGAGATGGATGGATTGGATACTAGTATACAATTATGGACGGGCTGCCGAGTGCCGACACAGAGGTAGCCACAGCCGTGAACTACCGCACTGTACTGTGTCTGCTGCTAATATAGACTGGTTGATAAAGAGATAGTATACTCGTAACTAGTATGTATGTATAAAGAAAGAAAAAAAAACCACGGTTAGGTGGTATATACAATTATGGACGGGCTGCCGAGTGCCGACACAGAGGTAGCCACAGCCGTGAACTACCGCACTGTACTGTGTCTGCTGCTAATATATAGACTGGTTGATAAAGAGATAGTATACTCGTAACTAGTATGTATGTATAAAGAAAGAAAAAAAAACCACGGTTAGGTGGTATATACAATTATGGACGGGCTGCCGAGTGCCGACACAGAGGTAGCCACAGCCGTGAACTACCGCACTGTACTGTGTCTGCTGCTAATATAGACTGGTTGATAAAGAGATAGTATACTCGTAACTAGTATGTATGTATAAAGAATGAAAAAAAAACCACGGTTAGGTGGTATATACAATTATGGACGGGCTGCCGAGTGCCAACACAGAGGTAGCCACAGCCGTGAACTACCGCACTGTACTGTGTCTGCTGCTAATATATAGACTGGTTGATAAAGAGATAGTATACTCGTAACTAGTATGTATGTATAAAGAAAGAAAAAAAAACCACGGTTAGGTGGTATATACAATTATGGACGGGCTGCCGAGTGCCGACACAGAGGTAGCCACAGCCGTGAACTACCGCACTGTACTGTGTCTGCTGCTAATATATAGACTGGTTGATAAAGAGATAGTATACTCGTAACTAGTATGTATGTATAAAGAAAGAAAAAAAAACCACGGTTAGGTGGTATATACAATTATGGACGGGCTGCCGAGTGCCGACACAGAGGTAGCCACAGCCGTGAACTACCGCACTGTACTGTGTCTGCTGCTAATATAGACTGGTTGATAAAGAGATAGTATACTCGTAACTAGTATGTATGTATAAAGAATGAAAAAAAAACCACGGTTAGGTGGTATATACAATTATGGACGGGCTGCCGAGTGCCGACACAGAGGTAGCCACAGCCGTGAACTACCGCACTGTACTGTGTCTGCTGCTAATATATAGACTGGTTGATAAAGAGATAGTATACTCGTAACTAGTATGTATGTATAAAGAAAGAAAAAAAAACCACGGTTAGGTGGTATATACAATTATGGACGGGCTGCCGAGTGCCGACACAGAGGTAGCCACAGCCGTGAACTACCGCACTGTACTGTGTCTGCTGCTAATATATAGACTGGTTGATAAAGAGATAGTATACTCGTAACTAGTATGTATGTATAAAGAAAGAAAAAAAAACCACGGTTAGGTGGTATATACAATTATGGACGGGCTGCCGAGTGCCGACACAGAGGTAGCCACAGCCGTGAACTACCGCACTGTACTGTGTCTGCTGCTAATATATAGACTGGTTGATAAAGAGATAGTATACTCGTAACTAGTATGTATGTATAAAGAAAGAAAAAAAAACCACGGTTAGGTGGTATATACAATTATGGACGGGCTGCCGAGTGCCGACACAGAGGTAGCCACAGCCGTGAACTACCGCACTGTACTGTGTCTGCTGCTAATATAGACTGGTTGATAAAGAGATAGTATACTCGTAACTAGTATGTATGTATAAAGAATGAAAAAAAAACCACGGTTAGGTGGTATATACAATTATGGACGGGCTGCCGAGTGCCGACACAGAGGTAGCCACAGCCGTGAACTACCGCACTGTACTGTGTCTGCTGCTAATATATAGACTGGTTGATAAAGAGATAGTATACTCGTAACTAGTATGTATGTATAAAGAAAGAAAAAAAAACCACGGTTAGGTGGTATATACAATTATGGACGGGCTGCCGAGTGCCGACACAGAGGTAGCCACAGCCGTGAACTACCGCACTGTACTGTGTCTGCTGCTAATATAGACTGGTTGATAAAGAGATAGTATACTACTAATATTATATACTGGTGGTCAGGTCACTGGTCACTAGTCACACTGGCAGTGGCACTCCTGCAGCAAAAGTGTGCACTGTTTAATTTTAATATAATATTATGTACTCCTGGCTCCTGCTATAACCTATAACTGGCACTGCAGTAGTGCTCCCCAGTCTCCCCCACAATTATAAGCTGTGTGAGCTGAGCAGTCAGACAGATATATAATATATATAGATGATGCAGCACACTGGCCTGAGCCTGAGCAGTGCACACAGATATGGTATGTGACTGACTGAGTCACTGTGTGTATCGCTTTTTTCAGGCAGAGAACGGATATATTAAATAAACTGCACTGTGTGTCTGGTGGTCACTCACTATATAATATATTATGTACTCCTGGCTCCTGCTATAACCTATAACTGGCACTGCAGTAGTGCTCCCCAGTCTCCCCCACAATTATAAGCTGTGTGAGCTGAGCAGTCAGACAGATATATATAATATTATATATAGATAATAGATGATGCAGCACACTGGCCTGAGCCTGAGCAGTGCACACAGATATGGTATGTGACTGAGTCACTGTGTGCTGTGTATCGCTTTTTTCAGGCAGAGAACGGATTATATTATGTACTCCTGGCTCCTGCTATAACCTATAACTGGCACTGCAGTAGTGCTCCCCAGTCTCCCCCACAATTATAAGCTGTGTGAGCTGAGCAGTCAGACAGATATATATAATATTATATATAGATAATAGATGATGCAGCACACTGGCCTGAGCCTGAGCAGTGCACACAGATATGGTATGTGACTGAGTCACTGTGTGCTGTGTATCGCTTTTTTCAGGCAGAGAACGGATTATAAATAAAAGTGGTGGTCACTGGTCACTATCAGCAAAACTCTGCACTGTACACTACTGAGTACTCCTAATGCTCCCCAAAATTAGTAAATCAAGTGTCTCTCTAATCTATTCTAATTCTAAACGGAGAGGACGCCAGCCACGTCCTCTCCCTATCAATCTCAATGCACGTGTGAAAATGGCGGCGACGCGCGGCTCCTTATATAGAATCCGAGTCTCGCGATAGAATCCGAGCCTCGCGAGAATCCGACAGCGTCATGATGACGTTCGGGCGCGCTCGGGTTAACCGAGCAAGGCGGGAAGATCCGAGTCGCTCGGACCCGTTAAAAAAAACATGAAGTTCTGGCGGGTTCGGATTCAGAGAAACCGAACCCGCTCATCTCTACTGAGAAGCCGGCTGTCCCACAGCTGTTACGTCATCCAGCCTTTTATGTAAGGAGTTGACACTGTCGGTTAATACCTTCCACCTATCCATCCACTCTGGTTTCGGCCCCACAGGGGGCGACATCCCATTTATCGGCCTCTGCTCCGCCTCCACGTAACCTTCCTCATCCAACATGTCGACACAGCCATACCGACACACCGCACACACACAGGGAATGCTCTGACTGAGGACAGGACCCCACAAAGTCCTTTGGGGAGACCGAGAGAGAGTATGCCAGCACACACCAGAGCGCTATACAGGTTGAGTATCCCATATCCAAATATTCCGAAATACGGAATATTCCGAAATACGGACTTTTTTGAGTGAGATAGTGAAACCTTTGTTTTTTGATGGCTCAGTGTACACAAACTTTGTTTAATACACAAAGTTATTAAAAATATTGTATTAAATGACCTTCAGGCTGTGTCTATAAGGTGTATATGAAACATAAATGAATTGTGTGACTGTAGACACACTTTGTTTAATGCACAAAGTTATAAAAAATATTGGCTAAAATTACCTTCAGGCTGTGTGTATAAGGTGTATATGACACATAAATGCATTCAGTGCTTAGACTTGGGTCCCATCACCATGATATCTTATTGTGGTATGCAATTATTCCAAAATACGGAAAAATCTCATATCCAAAATACCTCTGGTCCCAAGCATTTTGGATAAGGGATACTCAACCTGTATAATGCAGGGATTAACACTATAACTCAGTGATTTTTCCCCAAATAGCTGCTTGTATACATATATTGCGCCTAAATTTAGTGCCCCCCCTCTCTTTTTAACCCTTTGAGCCTGAAAACTACAGGGGAGAGCCTGGGGAGCTGTCTTCCAGCTGCACTGTGAAGAGAAAATGGCGCCAGTGTGCTGAGGGAGAAGCCCCGCCCCTTTTTCGGCTGACTTTCTCCCGCTTTTTCTGGAATACTGGCACGGGTAATTTTACATCTATATAGCCTCTAGGACTATATATGATGTAGATTTGCCAGCCAAGGTGTCATATATTGCCCTCAGGGCGCCCCCCCCAGCACCCTGCACCCATCAGTGACCGGAGTGTGAGGTGTACATGAGGAGCAATGGCGCACAGCTGCAGTGCTGTGCGCTACCTTGGTGAAGACCGAAGTCTTCTGCCGCCGATTTTCCGGACTCTTCATGCTTCTGGCTCTGTAAGGGGGACGGTGGCGCGGCTCCGGGAACGAACACCAAGGTCGGGTCCTGCGGTCGATCCCTCTGGAGCTAATGGTGTCCAGTAGCCTAAGAAGCCCAAACTACCACCTGTTAGGTAGGTTCGCTTCTTCTCCCCTTAGTCCCTCGCTGCAGTGAGTCTGTTGCCAGCAGATCTCACTGTAAAATAAAAAACCTAAATATACTTTCTTTCTAGGAGCTGAGGAGAGCCCCTAGTGTGCATCCAGCTCAGCCGGGCACAAGAATCTAACTGAGGTCTGGAGGAGGGTCTTAGTGGGAGTAGCCAGTGCACACCAGGTAGTCCTAAAGCTTTCTTTAGTTGTGCCCAGTCTCCTGCGGAGCCGCTAATCCCCCATGGTCCTTACGGAGTCCCCAGCATCCACTTAGGACGTTAGAGAAATGGGAATTCTCCACGCCTGCCGCAGATGCAGGCATGGTGGGGTCCCTTTATTCAATTTATTCAATTTCTCCTATCACCTTTTTTCCCCTCCCCTTTTTCTAATCAAACTAGAGTTCCTGTTACAGTTGGACGGTTATTATTACTGTCTTCTTGGGTTAAAAAATTTAAAAAATGTTATGACTGGTGGCCTAGGCTACATCGGCTACCGTTTTCTTTTTGCATTACATTGTTTAGTTATTGTATGTGTACTCTAACTCCGTTAGTTTGCCCGACATGTTATTCTTGTCCTCCCCTTGCGTGCTGGGACGGGGGATTGGACTTTCGCTTGTGGCTTCTCCTTCTGCGTTCCACTAGACTGGGCATTGGATGATGCCAGCCCCTGGGGACACTAGGGCCTCTACGGATGGCTCAAAGACGTCTCTTAAATTGGTCTCGTGGAACGTAGAGGGTCTGAACACACCAATCAAGAGGAAAAAGATTTTGACACACCTCAAAAAATTCCATCCTGATATAGTATTTTTGCAGGAGACGCACTGGCGTCTCAATGACCCCAATACACTTAGAGATACCTGGGTTGGAGACTTCAGAAGCGCTTCCTATACTACTAAAACAAGGGGAGTACTTCTTCTATTTCGTAGATCTTTGAACTATAAGATTAAGGATGATTGGGTGGACCCTGAGGGCAGGTTTTTGTTTCTAAAGATGGAAGTCGAAGGAGAGCTTTTTACTCTAGCATGTATTTACGCCCCTACAGGACCAAATGATTCCTTTTTCTCTGATATCTTTATTAAACTACAGGACTGGATGGAGGGAGTTCTGATTGTAGGGGGAGACCTTAATATTGCAATGGATCCGCTACTAGATGTATCTGGTGGCCCCAGACAGCTAAACTGCAATAGATCCATGCCACCCTCCCTGTCCTTAATGCAGGACTCTTTACAACTTCTGGACCCATGGAGATTTCTCCACCCTGACTCTAGGGAATATTCCTTCTTCTCACACCCCCACAAAATATTCTCCAGATTAGATTATTGGCTAATACCTGCCTCTTCGATACATAGAATAATAGACTCCACCATAGCTAGTATTCTCATATCTGACCATGCCCCCATCACCTTGACAATAACGTTAACCACACCCCGACAATACTCCTACATCTGGAGATTCCCTGAATACCTCGCCACTTCTGAGGACTTCAAACTCTTTTTGTCACAATCATATCTCAATTACACACATGATAACGCAGCACATATTAATTACATAAATCTCTTCTGGCAGGCCACTAAACCCGTTCTTAGAGGCACCAGAAAGAGGCAACTTCGAGAAAGGATGGCAGAGGCATCCCTCCAGGTCGCTTCGGCCTACTCCCAACTGTTGACTGATCCATCTGAGACTAACAGGAAATTATATAAAGACACCAAACTGATACACGATACCCTCTGTGCTGAACAGACCAAGCTATTCCTCTCCTTCCAATCTAACAAATATTTTCACTGGGGCAATCGCCCAGGGAAGTTATTGGCAAACATGGTAAAAACCCATGCAACACCTAAACATATCTCCTCAATTAGAGACGCAGGCGGACCCCCCTCAGTGACACAGGAACAGATTAGCGACACTTTTCTGACTTTCTTTGAGAAATTATACACCGCACTACCCGACCACCCTACGGCTGGCATGGACTTTTTGACACAGGCTAATCTCCCCACGCTCTCTGAGAGCGATAGAGAATTTCTTACCAACCCCGTTACTGCAGCAGAATTGGAATCGACTATCAAATCTCTAGCAAATGGGAAATCCCCTGGTCCCGACGGTATGTCGGCGGCCTATTATAAGCTACTTCTCCCACATTTAAGTGAACACCTCAGGCAACTATATGATGCGCTCTTGACGGGACACCCTGCCCCGACAGGCTTTAATACAGCCCGAGTCATAGTCCTCCCTAAACCTAATAAAGACCATACATTAGTTTCATCCTACCGGCCAATCTCACTACTAAACCAAGACTTTAAAATATTCACAAAGATTCTTGCCACCCGTCTCCAAGTGATTTTACCCAAACTGCTACATCCTGCCCAGACAGGATTCATGCGTAATAGACACTCAGTACATAATGTTCGCTCATTGCTGGCAGCTATGTATAAAACGCATAATTCATTAGAGCAGGACAATATGGTACTGAGCTGTGATGCAGATAAAGCCTTTGACCGAGTATCTTGGGCCCACATAGACAGATTACTTGGACTTCAAAATTTCGGTCCTGATTTTATTAAGGTATTTCACATCATCTATCAAACACCCCAGGCCTTTTTGACAGTAAATGGTCACAACTCGAGACTATTCTCCTTATATCGAGGTACTAGACAGGGATGCCCCAACTTGGCCTTGGACCCTCTCCTTCGCCATTTCTATAGAGAACACAGATGGCACGGCATAAAACTGGCTGATCATGAAATTAAATTCTCAGCATTTGCAGATGACATTTTACTTTATTTTAGCAACCCCCGAAAAGCCATACCACACTTACTTGACATTCTAGACTCATTTGAACTAGTCTCCGGATTTAAAATTAATCACTCCAAAACGGAAGCCTTGGCTTTCTTTCCCTCAATAAAAACAGGTTGGGGAGACACGTTCCCATTTCACTGGGCCACAAACAATTGTATTACTTACTTAGGGATTTTATTCCCTGATCACCCATCCAAGCTATACTCACTTAATTACCCCCCACTATTCGCTAGGACATATACAGATTTTGCCAGATGGACCCACCTTCCTCTCACATATACTGGCAGGAGTCACTTGTACAAAATGATAAGCTTTCCCCGTTTCCTTTATGTATTACAGATGCTCCCGCTGATCCCGCCTAAACACATGCTAGCTCAATTGGACAAAGCACTGTCCAAATTTATTTGTGCGGACAAGCACCCTCGATTCTCATTATTCAAATTACGCCAACCTCGTTCTCTTGGAGGCTTAAATTTACCATGCCTTCACTCATATGCCTTAGCAGCCAACTACAGGATCGCTTTGGACTGGATTGGCGGTCGAGACATATATGCCAACACACACCTGGAACAATCTTTTACCCCCTCTCAGACTTTGGTGTCTCTGCTACACACCACTCCTACTTCCATACCACACTGTGTGGCAGACAATATACTTATCTCCTCTACCTGTGTTGCCTGGCGACAGATTCGCTCAAGACTAAAAATATCACGATATATATCGCTGTTCCTACCTCTCTGGGGTAACCCAGACTTCAAGCCTCACACTACATCCCCCATATTTCAGACTTGGTACGAAGGAGGTCTAAAATACATTCATCATTTTCTGCATACCGAAACTCTGACCATACTTACACACTCCCAAATTATGGCACGTTTTCCATCCTTACGAATCCCATTCTTTCCCTTTCTTCAAGCATGTAGCTATGCACAAAAGGTCACATCTTTGCTATCTATACAAGACACCACCCATACCTTGGACAAAACACTACGACACACCCCAAATGGTAATTTTTCCACAGCGCTCATATACACACACTCCCGCACTCTATTAAACATGGAATCCGGCTCAGTAGGCCTCCTACAATGGAAACTGGAATTCCCAGATCTCACCATGAAGCTGATTCTAGAGGCCAACACCTACTTAGATAAAACACTAGGTTCAGTTTCATACTCAGAAATGCACCAGAAAATTCTACATAGAGCATATATCACTCCCAAGCTACGATATCTCATCGGAGCAGCCCCCTCATCTCATTGTTTCAAGTGCACTGCTCCAGAAGCAGACCTTGTACACTGTCTGTGGTCATGCCCCAAGGTACGTACACTTTGGCAGGCACTCCAATCATATATCACGACCGACTTACAGTTACAATTTACCATCACTAAGACGTGGGCATTCTGGGGCATATTCCCGAAACCACCCAACACCGGTCTGTCCAAGGGACAACGTATTTTATTAATTAAACTGGCGGCCGCTACCAAAAAGACATCCTTTCACAATGGATCTCCACTGATCATATCCCCATCTCATTATTACACCCTAGGATCTCTCATCTATCCCATCTAGACTGGACCAATACCGCTTTACAGAAAGACAAATTGACCGAGAAATACTTCCATATTTGGCTACCCTATGTCCAGACCCTCCCCCAGGTTACAAAGGAAGCCCTACGGAAATGTTTCAAAGACACTAAGTGGTACTTGCTAGAGACCCTGGGCTCCGTAGCCCCTTTTTGAGCTTAAGGTGCTATACCGCTTCCACATACCAGCTAGATCTTTTACAATGTTGATATTGATTTACTTCCTCTACTGCTCCAACACTAGTATTACCTAGGGCTTACACGGAGTATAATTATAATTATTGTCATTAAATGTCTATGCTACAATGCTATGTAATGCATGTTGTATCATTTTGTCCTATTGTTAATGTTAACTCACCGGTCAATAAAAAACTTTTGAGAAAAAAAAAAAAGATATACCTCCTGCCTCTCTTATGCTTTGCTTTTATCTTGTTTTATATATGTCTTAAAATGGCCTAAATATTTTCATATGATTCTTTAATAAAGAACTGTTTTTTTTGTTTTTTTTTAAATCTAATATTGTTCTCAATTTACCACTGTATGACACCATTGGTTGCTGACAGAGGCGTTGGAACGGGGGGCAAACATGAAAGAGGCGCAGGCGCTGGGGAGCGCTTACCTCCGGATCCCCGCTGAGACTCCTGCTGTAAAAGTCTGCCACCGATGCCGCAGCGTGCTGCCCCCTGTCCAAGCCGGTTATTCACTGATGCATTACTGGGAGGAGGCGGGGATGTCCCAGCAGGCCCAGCATGGCCACGCCTCCTCCCAGTAATGCATCCCTGAAGAGTGAAGAGCATGAAGAGCAGACCAGGACAGAACATGTGCCGGTGGCAGCCTTTTTACAGTAGGAGTCTCTGTGGGAATCCGGAGGGGGGGGGGGGGTTGAATCAGGGGGAGCGGCAAAATGTATGCCCCCCCAACCACAAACCATTTCTGCGCCCCTTTTTGCTGATACCCATATTCGTTTTTACCTGGTACTTTTCACAGTAATTTACCATTGCTGTTTACTTAGGGGATATCTTGTAAACTAGATTAATTTTATTAATCTGTTTTCGAGGATGAGTGACATTTCACAAGTGGCGCTGCACCCTTCTGTTTTTCATTATATTTACATAGAGAGAGAGATACAAGTCATACTGCTCCCGTAACTTAGGGGTCTATATACAGTACTAATCCTTGTAGAGAGATAAAGTGCCAACCAATCAGCACCTGTCATTACAAACACAGCCTGTAACATGGCAGATAGGAGCTGATTGGATGGTTCTCTCCAAGGCTTAGTAAATAGACCCCACAGACTCTAAGGAGGGTATTCTATTAGCCACGATAACGCGATTGCAACTAATGTTATGACACCTATTTCCCGAAAAATCGGGTTATCGCACCCTGCACGCTCCCATTTATCGCACCTATCCTATTCCAAAACGCTGATAACCGGATCCGCGTTATAATTCTATCCAGCAAAAGCTGAGATAAGTATAGGAGAAAGTGGGGAAATCTGCCTGTACCCCCCAAAAAAACCAACTAACATAGCAAAACATTATAGAAGTTTATTAGTGGCCATAATATAACTAATTAGTGTGATTGAATCGGGTCAAATGGCTGTTATATGCATTTTTTTTTAAATGTGGAAAAATGATAAAGACTTTTTTTTTTCCAGCAAAACTAGTGCTCTTATTAAATTTGGGGTACATAAAAATGGGTATAAGTATATAATTGGGTTAAATTAGGGTACTTAAAAAAAAAAAGTTCAAACAGATTACTCTCACCTGCAAGTCTAAAAACACTTGTCCCACTCAAAAAGCACCCCAATATACTAGAGATGAGCGGGTTCGGTTCTCCGAGATCCGAACCCCCCCATACTTCACCTATTTTACACGGTTCCGAGGCAGCCTCAGATCTTCCCGCCTTGTTCGGTTAACCCGAACGCGGCCGAACGTCATCATCCTGCTGTCGGATTCTCGCGAGATTCATATTCTATATAAAGAGCCGCGCGCTGCCGCCATTTTCACTCGTGCATTGGAGATTGAATGGAGAGGACGTGGCTACGTTCTCTCCCTGAATAGCTCCATATCTGTGTTCAGTGTGCTGCAAATATCTGTGCTCAGTGTGCTGCAAATATCTGTGCTCAGTGTGCTGCAAATATCTACGTTTTCTGCCTGAAAAGCTCCATATCTGTGCTCAGTGTGCTGCATTTTGGTGACCAACAGTATTGTTGTACAGTACAGTAGACCATTGCTGTATCTTGCAGCTCTGTGTCACTGCAAGTATCCATTCCATATCTGTGCTGCATTTTTTTTTCTTTCAATATTAATTTTTATTATTTTGTGGGTAAACAAAGCAAAAGGGAGAGGGGTACAGAAAAGAGAGAAGGGGAAGGGGAGGATTGAGGGGGGTACACAGACTGTTCAGCAAAGAGCCGCGCGCTGCCGCCATTTTCACTCGTGCATTGGAGATTGAATGGAGAGGACGTGGCTACGTTCTCTCCCTGAATAGCTCCATATCTGTGTTCAGTGTGCTGCAAATATCTGTGCTCAGTGTGCTGCAAATATCTACGTTTTCTGCCTGAAAAGCTCCATATCTGTGCTCAGTGTGCTGCATTTTGGTGACCAACAGTATTGTTGTACAGTACAGTAGACCATTGCTGTATCTTGCAGCTCTGTGTCACTGCAAGTATCCATTCCATATCTGTGCTGCATTTTTTTTTCTTTCAATATTAATTTTTATTATTTTGTGGTTAAACAAAGCAAAAGGGAGAGGGGTACAGAAAAGAGAGAAGGGGAAGGGGAGGATTGAGGGGTGTACACAGACTGTTCAGCAAAAAACAAACAGAATTACATAGTGGAGAACATTGTACAGGAAAACAACGTGAGGCTAAATCCAACCAACAGTAAATACATCTGAAAATGATAACAAATATTCCTAAGTGTCGTGGGGGGGTGTGGGGTCTGGTGAGCGATTATGCCAATAGTTAGACCACGAATACCAGCGGAGCAGTGGGCATGATGGGTTAGTGGTATAGGCCACTCCCGCTGTCTCAAATTCGCAGTGCGACTGTACGGCCATCTCTATCGCTAATATATGGGGAACCCTTGTGGAGCGCCATTGGCGAGCAAGTAGTAGTTTGGTTTAGATAAGTATATGTCCTAAGATGTATCGATCGCCTGGCGATAAACCACCATAATATATATGAAGGAGAGCCAGAAGCGGGTGGGGGATTACCGAGAGGCCCAACACAGGTTCTAAGAGGTGAAAGACAGAGGTCCACAGCAGGGTAAGCACTGGGCAGTCCCAGAAAATATGCATTAAGGTGCCGACCTTACCACAGTTACGCCAACACATATTAGATGTGGAGGGCCGCATCGCATGTAAGCGGGATGGGGTGAAGTATAAGCGATGGAGGAGTTTATATGATAGTTCTACATGTGATATACATTTAGATACTGTGTAGCAGGACCTAAATACCATCTCCCATTCCTCCTCTGAGACTGAGCACCTAAGGTCCGCCTCCCATTTCACTTGAAAGGGGGCTTTCTGTGGGGGTTGTGGATTAACAATGTAAGTATACCATTTAGTAATGCCTCCCCTGCCTTTCCCAGTATCCAGGAACTTCTGAACAAGTTTAGGTAAGGAGGATAGGGTGTGGGGGGGCATTGAGACCCCATGGAGCCAGTGTCTGAGTTGCAAGTATTTATAAAATTCCCCATGCGGCAACAGGAATTTTTCTTGAATCTGGGCAAAAGAGAGAAGAGTATCATTCACCATTATATCCTGTAAAGACAGGATTCCTTTTAATATCCATGAATCGAATCATAAGTCTGGGATAAGGGAGGCTATACCCGTCAAGGACAGAGCCTGGGTAGGGAGGGTTATGGCGCCTCCACCCCGCACTACCTCCAACCAAGCCCTCCGTGCGGATTGAACAGAGAGAGATCCATTGGTTAATAGATTGCCCTCCAACTTCGGGAGTAACAAAACATCAGTCAGGGGTAACGGGGCAATCAGCCCTTGTTCGCGTCGGACCCATGATTTGTACGGAGACTCTAAATATCATGCCCCTATCTGCGCTAGTCGGCAAGCCAGTTGGTAGGAATGCAAATCCGGATACGCCAGACCCCCCTCTCGCTTGGGTCGGATCATTGTTTTCCTGGCTAACCTCGGTTTCTTACCTTTCCAAACATAAGAGTTGAATATAGCATTAAATTTGGACAAAAGGTAGTTGGGTAGGAGGAAAGGGATGGCTCGAAATAGATACATGAGCCTGGGGAGGACCGTCATCTTAAGTGCAGCTATTCACCCTAACCATGAGACATGATGCATCATCCAGTCCGAGACCAGAGCTGTAAATTTGCGCAGTAGGGGGGGGGGGGGGTAATTAGCGGAGATTAGATCGTCCAACTTCTGGGTGATGTGGATCCCCAGATATTTGAGGCTTCTATCCTGCCAGGAATACGAGTATGACGCTTTCAGCGCGGATAAAAGGGAAGGCGGGAAGTTAATAGGAAGTGCCTCCGTCTTGGTACCATTGAGTTTATAATAAGATACAGCTGAGTATTCAGACAAGAGTGTGTGTAAAGCTCGCAGGGAGGTAGTAGGAGCAGTGAGAGTCAAAAGGACATCGTCCCACGAATAGCCATATCTTATGAGAATGTCCCAGATACTCCACTCCTTTAATCAATGACGAAGATCGTATTTTCTCAGCCAAAGGCTCTATTGCCAGAGCAAATACTAGCGGGGATAGGGGGCACCCTTGGCGCGTGCCATTCGTGATCTGAAAAGAAGAGGAGAGGAGACCATTCACACACACTCTTGCTGAGGGTTGGGAATATAAAGCCAAAATGGAGGAGAGAACCCTACCTGTAAGGCCAAACTTACAAAGAACCGCCTGTAGGTACCCCCAGTGAAGGCGATCGAATGCCTTTTCCGCGTCTAATGAAAGCAACAATAAAGGAGAATCAGATGAAGAAAAGGAGTCCAACACATTTATTACCCGCCTAGTGTTGTCGGGGGACTGCCTGCCGGGGACAAATCCCACTTGATCACAATGGATGAGCGAGGAGAGCAGGGGGTTGAGCCTGTTGGCCACTAACTTTGCATAGATTTTCAGATCAGTATTTAATAGAGCTATGGGGCGATAGTTAGACATCATGGCAGGATTCTTTCCAGGCTTAGGAAAGGCGACTACACGAGCCTCTAGCATTTCTACTGGGAAATTCCCGACGGAGGAAGCATGATTATAGACTCCGTCCAGGACAGCTGTAAGGGTGTTGTCCTTGAAGCATTTATAAAATTTATTTATAAATCCATCGGAACCTGGAGCCTTGTCCAATGGGAGTGAATCTATAGCTTGGGTGATTTCTATCTGGGACCAAGGTTGATTTAAAGTCTGTAGCGTAGCCGGGTCTATGGAGGGGAGGTTAACATCTTGCAAAAAGGCCGCTATATCGGCTGGTGTGGGCTGCGAGACCGATACGTCGTCTTTCAAGTTATATAGGGAGGCGTAGTATGTGGCGAAGGAATTTGCAATATCTGCTGGATCGGTTATCTTGATATTATTTACATTGATAATAGATTTCACCCTCTCTTTAGCATTTTTCCCCCTCAGTTTGCGCGCAAGCATTCTACCTGCCCTGTCCCCCTGCGTATAAAACTTTTGCCGCAGTCGAAAAAGGTTTTTGTGGACCTCCGTTAGAGCCAATTTATTCATCTCATCCCTGACCCGAATCAGGTCTCGATATATTTTCTTATTAGTGGGGTTCAGCTTGAGTAGGGCGTCTAAGTCCCAAAGGCGGACTTCGAGTTCTAACTGTTTTTCCCGGGAGGTCCTGCGAATATAGGCTGCCGCCTGGATAGCCGCTCCCCTGACTACCGCCTTAAGGGCACACCAGTGCGTAAAGATGGACGTGTCTGCTGGGACATTGGTTTCGATGTACAGGGAAAGGGCCTGTGTAATAGACCGGTGAGCATCCGCATTTGAGAGGAGATAGTCTCCAAGGCGCCATAAGGTAGGAGAGGATCGCACGCTGCTGGGATTCCAATGGACAGAGAGGGCAGAGTGATCGGACCACGATACTGGCAGGATAGAAGCCTTTGAAACCTGTTGGAGAGTCCACTTATCTGATAATGCTAAATCGATCCTAGAGAAAGAGCCATGTACCGGGGAGAAGAACAAATAGTCCCTACAGGTCGGGTTGTTAGCTCTCCAGACATCGTAGAGGTCATACTCATGTAAAATATTCCTAAAGGCATAGGAGCTATCTCGCTGCGCGCTCGCTCTGGGGGAAGGCCGGGCCAAGGATTTATCTACCGCTGGGTCAGGGACCATGTTAAAATCCCCCAGCAATAACAAAGCGCCCGATACGTGCATCTGGAGGAGTTTAAAAAATTTCCTAAAGGTATTTGTTTGGTATTGGGAGCGTACAACGTGGCTATAGTGACCGGCCTATCCTCCAGTTTACCTGTCAGGATAAGATATCTACCCTCTTTGTCTGCAATTTGATGATCTAGAGAGAAGTCACATGTACTGGAGAATAATATAGCGACCCCAGCCTTTTTCTTCGGGCCGTTGGACATATAACCTGTGGGGAATTTGTTATCTTTCAGGGAGGGAGGTGACAAAGACATGAAGTGGGTCTCCTGTAAGGCCACTATGTGCGCCTTACATTTTGCAAAATGGCGCAAGGCCAGTCGCCGTTTATTTGGTGAATTCAGCCCTTTCACGTTTAAGAAGAGAACGTTAACCATTAGGCATAACAGTGAACAATGCGAAAATCAATCTACATACATATTCTATGTAACGGAACCCATGAGGGAATTTGTGTACTATAACTTGGAAAGGTAGGAAAGACAGGGAAGGTGGAAGAAATAGTAGGAGAGGAAAACAGAACGGGCACCACAGGGATGCCAAACAGGGTTGCCCAGCTAGACAACACATGGGGTCGGGGTGAGGTGCGTGGATACCGCCACCCCGCCCCCACTCTTAGAACAATATAGAAAAAAAAAGGAAAATCGTCATCAAGGAGGCATAGGGGATACGTCTCCTCCCGGACTACTCCTGAATCCACACAGAAAACGTTATAGGGAGCAAAGATATCTCGCTGAGGGAATGCAGGGCAAGCAGTGGGCAACAAGGTAATAACATGAATATTACAATACAAGCATCCCAAACTAAACTAATACCACACGTATGCATAAATATAAATCTTTAAATCTTGCTCCGTGACTATCCGAAGCAGTGTCCGGGAGGGTACAATAAAGGCTTACATTAACGTAAAGAGAAACAGGGAGATCAAGACCGACTACAACATACAACCTGGGTAAGGCTAATAATCTCTAGAGTCAGTAGCCGGCTTACGACCACTCCTGGGCTAATTTAAGGGTTGCAGGTGCTTTTTCAGGTAAGTCCTCCTTCCGCCAGGAATCCAACAATTTCAAACCAGCCTCTGGTGTGATTATCGCATGCATGCATTACGTCTAACCAGTAATTTCGTCGGGAACCCCCATCGGTATAGAATATCAGCTTTCTTCAGTGCCGAAGTCACCGGGTAGAACGAGCGTCTCATAGCTAGGGTAGCCGCTGAGAGGTCTCCGTACACTTGGACATCTCCCAAGGTCTCGGCCGGCAGATCCGGGCGCATACCAGCCCGCAGGATTTGTTCCTTGACAAGGAAGTAATGCATCCTCATCAGAGTGTCTCTCAGAGCATCTTTCGGGGCGTTTCTTGCTTTCGGTAGACGGTGGATGCGATCAATGAGAAAATCATCAATAGAGCTGGTTGGAAGAAGAGTCATGAAGAGGTCAGTCGCGAATTGTTTGAGCTCTGAGTTGGAGACCGTTTCTGGGATGCCGCGAAGTTTTATATTGTTACGGCTTGACCTGTCCTCAAGGTCACAGGTCTTCCATCTAAGGTCCGCGACCTCGGCTTGTAGGTATTCAAGTTGATTAATCACCTCATTATGAGACTTCACCACCTCCTCACCCTTGTTCTCGAGGTGGTCCGTACGTTGGCCTATAGTGTCAACCAACTGCTGGCAACTTTGGAGCGCCGTCTTTACTTCCATCGTAATATCATCTTTGAAAGAAGCCAGGAGTTGCCGCATAGAGCCGAGTGTGAGGGGTGCGTCATCATCCAGATGAGAGAGTTTTGCTGGATTCACACGAGGAGTCATAGATACATCATCAGAACCCTGGAATTGCTTGGATAGGGGATCCGACACAACAGGATTTTTCTGGCTCTGGGAGGCCGGAGATTGCTTGAAAAAGGCGACCGAGCGGACCGGGGTCGGGTCTTTTTGGCGTTTAGGCGGCATTATCCCAGAGGGTATCCCCCACCGCTGTATTTGTTGACATGAGGAATCAGAAGTAGGAGGTTAAGAAAACCTATGTCGGCTCGATTTACGTGCCCAAAGCGGGATCACTGCATCAGGAGTGGGGGAGGGTTCCAGACATCACATAACTGGTCACATTAACATGGCTCGTGCAAAGACTAAGCTCCCCGCAGCACCTAGTGGCCGGGTGCGGCGCCGGGGAGAGCAGCCAGTGAGATATGCAGGGTAGGGGGAGCACCTGAGGTGTCCCAACAATATTGCCAGGAGGGCTCTCTGTAATCTTGTGGAGCAGGCACCTGTGAGGGAACTGAGAAGTCTCATACAGGGAGAGGCAATCAATGGAGAGCTGTGCAGAGATGGAGGAACTAAGCAGCAGGATTTGCGCCTCTGTGCTGGCTGTGTGCCAGAGAGCAAGATGGCGCCGCCTGTCTCTCAGCAAAGGCTTCTGGAGCTGCAGGAGAAAGTGCCCTCCGAGTTCATTGGTGGTGTCAGTGGTAAATATAATCGGAGCCCCGGGGTCCCCGTCAGCTGCGGGTGGGTATCGGGACTTGAGGCGGGCAGCAGCTGTCACAGCGGGTGGTACGGGCGACGCGGCCGCGAGCCCGTTCCCCCGCTCCGGCAAGCCTCTCAGCTGTGATCAAGGGCAGCGGCAGGGGAGCCCGACAGGGTGGCCGGAGTAGAGCCAGGAAGGAGACCACTAAGAGGGGGTTTAGTACAGATCCTGTACCTCCGTTCCGATCGAGGCCCCGCCGCGTCACTTCCGGTCCGGGTACAGCTTGGCTCCAGCCCCCAGCTTCTTCCAGGCGGGTAGGCCGCAACCCGCACGGGCACAGGGGGTACCCGCCGGCTCCGCAACCCACCCCACCTTCAGCAGAAAGGTCTCAGGGACACAGCGGTGAGAGTCCAGAGGCTGAATTAGGGGCTGGTATGGGGTTATAAACTGTTCACCGCAGGAGCCCGGGCCCAGCACTTCCTCTCCTCACCACATCCAGACCACGCCCCATCTGTGCTGCATTTTTGTGAGCAGTATATATAGTAGTACAGTGCAGCATTTTGGTGACCAACAGTATATAGTTGTACAGTACAGTAGGCCATTGCTGTATCTTGCAGCTCTGTGTCAAGTATACTATCCATATCTGTGCTGCATTGTTGTTGTGAGCAGTATATAGTAGGACAGTGCAGCATTTTGGTGACCAACAGTATATAGTTGTACAGTACAGTAGTCAATTGCTGTATCTTGCAGCTCTGTGTCAAGTATACTATCCATATCTGTGCTGCATTGTTGTTGCGAGCAGTATATAGTAAGACAGTGCAGCATTGTGGTGACCACCAGTATACATATACAGTAGTACAGTACAGTAGTCCATTGCTGTATCTTGCAGCTCTGTGTCAAGTATACTATCCAGATCTGTGCTGCATTGTTGTTGTGAGCAGTATACAGTAAGACAGTGCAGCATTGTGGTGACCAACAGTATATAGTTGTACAGTACAGTAGTCAATTGCTGTATCTTGCAGCTCTGTGTCAAGTATACTATCCACAGCTGTGCTGCATTGTTGTTGTGAGCAGTATATAGTAGGACAGTGCAGCATTTTGGTGACCAACAGTATACAGTTGTACAGTACAGTAGTCCATTGCTGTATCTTGCAGCTCTGTGTAAAGTATACTATCCATATCTGTGCTGCATTGTTGTTGTGAGTATATCGTAAGACAGTGCAGCATTGTGGTGACGACCAGTATACATATACAGTAGTACAGTACAGTACAGTAGTCCATTGCTGTATCCTGCAGCTCTGTGTCAAGTATACTATCCATATCTGTGCTGCATTGTTGTTGTGAGCAGCATATAGTAGGACAGTGCAGCATTTTGGTGACCAACAGTATACGGTTGTACAGTACAGTAGTCCATTGCTGTATCTTGCAGCTCTGTGTCAAGTATACTATCCATATCTGTGCTGCATTGTTGTTGTGAGCAGTATATAGTAAGACAGTGCAGCATTGTGGTGACCACCAGTATACATATACAGTAGTACAGTACAGTAGTCCATTGCTATATCTTGCAGCTCTGTATCACTTCAAGTATCCATATCTGTGCTGCATTGTTGTGAGCAGTATATAGTAGGACAGTGCAGCATTTTGGTGACCAGCAGTAGTAGTACAGACAGTACAGTAGGCCATTGCTATTGATATATTACTGGCATATAATTCCACACATTAAAAAATGGAGAACAAAAATGTGGAGGGTAAAATAGGAAAAGATCAAGATCCACTTCCACCTAGTGCTGAAGCTGCTGCCACTAGTCATGGCCGAGACGATGAAATGCCATCAACGTCGTCTGCCAAGGCCGATGCCCAATGTCATAGTAGAGAGCATGTAAAATCCAAAAAACTAAAATTCAGTAAAATGACCCAAAAATCTAAATTAAAAGCGTCTGAGGAGAAGCGTAAACTTGCCAATATGCTATTTACGACACGGAGTGGCAAGGAACGGCTGAGGCCCTGGCCTATGTTCATGGCTAGTGGTTCAGCTTAACATGAGGATGGAAGCACTCATCCTCCCGCTACAAAAATGAAAAGACTTAAGCTGGCAAAAGCACAGCAAAGAACTGTGCGTTCTTCTAAATCACAAATCCCCAAGGAGAGTCCAATTGTGTCGGTTGCGATGCCTGACCTTCCCAACACTGGACGGGGAGGGGTGGCGCCTTCCACCATTTGCACGCCCCCTGCAAGTGCTGGAAGGAGCACCCGTAGTCCAGTTCCTGATAGTCAAATTGAAGATGTCACTGTTGAAGTACACCAGGATGGGGATATGGGTGTTGCTGGCGCTGAGGAGGAAATTGACAAGGAGGATTCTGATGGTGAGGTGGTTTGTTTAAGTCAGGGCACCTGGGGAGACACCTGTTGTCCGTGGGATGAATATGGCCATTGACATGCCTGGTCAAATTACAAAAAAAATCACCTCTTCGGTGTGGAATTATTTTAACAGAAATGCGGACAACAGGTGTCAAGCCGTGTGTTGCCTTTGTCAAGCTGTAATAAGTAGGGGTAAGGACGTTAACCACCTAGGAACATCCTCCCTTATACGTCACCTGGAGCGCATTCATCAGAAGTCATTGACAAGTTCAAAAACTTTGGGTGACAGCGGAAGCAGTCCACTGACAACTAAATCCCTTCCTCTTGTACCCAAGCTCCTGCAAACCATACCACCAACTCCCTCAGTGTCAATTTCATCCTTAGACAGGAATGCCAATAGTCCTGCAGGCCATGTCACTGGCAAGTCTGACGAGTCCTCTCCTGACTGGGATTCCTCCGATGCATCCTTGAGTGTAACGCCTACTGCTGCTGGCGTTGCTGTTGTTGCTGCTGGGAGTCGATCATCATCCCAGAGGGGAAGTCGGAAGACCACTTGTACTACTTCCAGTAAGCAATTGACTGTCCAACAGTCCTTTGCGAGGAAGATGAAATATCACAGCAGTCATCCTGCTGCAAAGCGG
Organism: Pseudophryne corroboree; assembly: GCF_028390025.1. Lineage (NCBI taxonomy): Eukaryota > Metazoa > Chordata > Amphibia > Anura > Myobatrachidae > Pseudophryne > Pseudophryne corroboree. The sequence goes on along the minus strand of NC_086444.1, from coordinate 417,737,372 downwards.
ATAACTCAAGCCTTGGCAGCTGTGTTGGTGTTAGACATGCGTCCGGTATCCGGCGTTAGTTCACAGGGAATTAGAGAATTTCTTGAGGTAGTGTGTCCCCGGTACCAAATACCATCTAGGTTCCACTTCTCTAGGCAGGCGATACTGAGAATGTACACAGACGCCAGAAAAAGACTCACCAGTGTCCTAAAAAAATGCAGTTGTACCCAATGTCCACTTAACCACGTACATGTGGACAAGTGGATCAGGGTAGACTCAGGACTATATGACTGTGACAGCCCACTGTGTAGATGTATTGCCTCCCGCAGCAAGAACAGCAGCGGCGGCACCAGTAGCAGCATCTTGCAAACGCCAACTCGTTCCTAGGCAGGCTACGCTTTGTATCACCACTTTCCATGAGAGGCACACAGCTGACAACCTCTTACGGAAACTGAGGAACATCATCGCAGAATGGCTTACCGCAATTGGACTCTCCTGGGGATTTGTGACATCGGACAACGCCACCAATATTGTGCATGCATTACATGTGGGAAAATTCCAGCACGTCCCATGTTTTGCACATACATTGAATTTGGTGGTGTAGAATTTTTTAAAAAACGACAGGGGCGTGCAAGAGATGCTGTCGGTGTCCCGTAGAATTGCGGGCTACTTTCGGCATTCAGCCACCGCGTGCCGAAGATTGGAGCACCAGCAAACACTCCTGAACCTGCCCCGCCATCATCTGAAGCAAGAGGTGGTAACGAGATGGAATTCAACCCTCTATATGCTTCAGAGGATGGAGGAGCAGCAAAAGGCCATTCAAGCCTATACATCTGCCTAAGATATAGGCAAAGGAGGGGGAATGCACTTGACTCAAGCGCAGTGGAGAATGAGTTCAACGTTGTGCAAGGTTCTGCAACCCTTTGAACTTGCCACACGTGAAGTTAGTTCAGACACTGCCAGCCTGAGTCAGGTCATTCCCCTCATCAGGCTTTTGCAGAAGCAGCTGGAAAGATTGAAGGAGGAGCTAAAACAGAGCGATTCCGCTAGGCATGTGGGACTTGTGGATGGAGCCCTTAATTCACTTAACCAGGATTCACGGGTGGTCAATCTGTTGAAATCAGAGCACTACATTTTGGCCACCGTGTTCGATCCTAGGTTTAAAGCCTACGTTGTATCTCTCTTTCCGGCAGACACAAGTCTGCACATGTTCATAAACCTGCTGGTGAGACACTTGTCAACTCAGGCGGAGCGTGACCCGTCAACAGCTCCTCCTTCACATTCTCCCGCAACTGGGGCTGCGAGAAAAAAGGCTAAGAAATCCGAGCCCACCCGCTGGCGGTGATGCAGGGCAGTCTGGAGCGAGTGCTGACATCTGGTCCGGCCTGAAGGACCTGCCAACGATTACTGACATGTCGTCTACTGTCACTGCATATGATTCTGTCACCATTGAAAGAATGGTGGAGGATTATATGAGTGACCGCATCCAAGTAGGCACGTCAGACAGTCCGTACGTATACTGGCAGGAAAAAATAGGATTTTAATACATAACGGTAAATCCTTTTCTCTTAGTCTGTAGAGGATGCTGGGGATGCTTCAAGAACCATGGGGTATAGACAGGATCCGCAGGAGACATGGGCACACTATAAGACTTTAAATGGGTGTGAACTGGCTCCTCCCTCTATGCCCCTCCTCCAGACTCCAGTTATAGGAACTGTGCCCAGGAAGACGGACATTTGAGGAAAAGGATTTATTTAATTATTTTAAACTAAGGTGAGATACATACCAGCTCACACCACTAACACGCCGTACAACATGGCATTCAACAACAACGCATGCAACGGCATGACCAACAACAGTCACAGATTGACTGAACTCAACGCAACATGAGCGTAACTATAACCAAACTGCAGATACAGCCCGCACTGGTGGTAACGAGATGGAATTCAACCCTCTATATGCTTCAGAGGATGGAGGAGCAGCAAAAGGCCATTCAAGCCTATACATCTGCCTACGATATAGGCAAAGGAGGGGGAATGCACCTGACTCAAGCGCAGTGGAGAATGATTTCAACGTTGTGCAAGGTTCTGCAACCCTTTGAACTTGCCACACGTGAAGTTAGTTCAGACACTGCCAGCCTGAGTCAGGTCATTCCCCTCATCAGGCTTTTGCAGAAGCAGCTGGAAAGATTGAAGGAGGAGCTAAAACAGAGCGATTCCGCTAGGCATGTGGGACTTGTGGATGGAGCCCTTAATTCACTTAACCAGGATTCACGGGTGGTCAATCTGTTGAAATCAGAGCACTACATTTTGGCCACCGTGTTCGATCCTAGGTTTAAAGCCTACGTTGTATCTCTCTTTCCGGCAGACACAAGTCTGCACATGTTCATAAACCTGCTGGTGAGACACTTGTCAACTCAGGCGGAGCGTGACCCGTCAACAGCTCCTCCTTCACATTCTCCCGCAACTGGGGCTGCGAGAAAAAAGCCTAAGAATTCCGAGCCCACCCGCTGGCGGTGATGCAGGGCAGTCTGGAGCGAGTGCTGACATCTGGTCCGGCCTGAAGGACCTGCCAACGATTACTGACATGTCGTCTACTGTCACTGCATATGATTCTTTCACCATTGAAAGAATGGTGGAGGATTATATGAGTGACCGCATCCAAGTAGGCACGTCAGACAGTCCATACGTATACTGGCAGGAAAAAATAGGATTTTAATACATAACGGTAAATCCTTTTCTCTTAGTCCGTAGAGGATGCTGGGGATGCTTCAAGAACCATGGGGTATAGACAGGATCCGCAGGAGACATGGGCACACTATAAGACTTTAAATGGGTGTGAACTGGCTCCTCCCTCTATGCCCCTCCTCCAGACTCCAGTTATAGGAACTGTGCCCAGGAAGACGGACATTTCGAGGAAAAGGATTTATTTAATTATTTTAAACTAAGGTGAGATACATACCAGCTCACACCACTAACACGCCGTACAACATGGCATTCAACAACAACGCATGCAACGGCATGACCAACAACAGTCACAGATTGACTGAACTCAACGCAACATGAGCGTAACTATAACCAAACTGCAGATACAGCCCGCACTGGGACGGGCGCCCAGCATCCTCTACGGACTAAGAGAAAAGGATTTACCGGTAGGTATTCAAATCCTATTTTCTCATACGTCCTAGAGGATGCTGGGGATGCTTCAAGAACCATGGGGTTTATACCAAAGCTCTAGAACGGGCGGGACAGTGCGGATGACTCTGCAGCACCGATTGACCAAACAAGCGGTCCTCCTCAGCCAGGGTATCAAACTTGTAAAACTTTGCAAAGGTGTTTGAACCCAACCAAGTAGCAGCTCAGCAAAGTTGTAACGCCGAGACTCCCCGGGCAGCCGCCCAGGATGAGCCCACCCTTCTGGTACAATGGGCTTTCAACAATTTCGGTAACGGCAATCCTGCCGTAGAAAGAGCCTGCTGAATCGTATTACAAATCCAGTGCACAATAGTCTGCTTAGAAGCAGGAGCTCCAATCTTGTTGGGAACCCACAAGACAAACAGAGCCTCTGTTTTCCTAATCTGCGCCATTCTGGCGACATAGATCTTCAAAGCTCTGACCACATCGAGAGACTTTGACTCCGCCAATGCGTCAGTAGCTACTGGCACCACAATTGGTTGGTTAATATGAAATGATGAAACCACTTTTGGCAGAAATTGCTGACGAGTTCTCAACTCCGCTCTATCAGCATGGAAAATCAAATAGGGGCTTTTGTGAGACAAAGCCGCCAACTCAGACACTCGCCTTGCAGACGCCAAGGCCAACAACATGACCACTTTCCATGTAAGGAATTTTAACTCAACCTTGCGCAAAGGTTCAAACCAATGTGATTGCAAGAATTGCAACACCACATTAAGGTCCCATGGTGCCAGAGCCGGCCCTAACCAATATGATGCCCTAGGCAAGATTTTGGCTGGTGCCCCCTAGCACCACCACTGGTTCTGCCTCTGACCTTGCACTTCTTTCCCAGCACCATCACCCCTCATCCATAGCAGTCCTTATTTTGGTGTTTGTACCCCCTATATTTTAAATAGGAACAGTTCACACATTTGGCGCACAGCCCAAAATGGGGTGTGTTTTTTCTGGCAAGGGGCATGGCCACACAATAGTAACTCCAATTCCAATTATGCCACACAGTACTGCACTTTATTCACATTTGATCATGCAATACTTTCCATAATTCATATTACATCCCACAGTATTATTACTTTACCTTTTAAACGTTACTCCTCACAGTAGAGCCCCTTATTCACATTACATCACAATGAATTGCTCCTTATTCACATTACACCACACCATATTGCTCTTTATTCACATTACACCACACCATATTGCTCTTTATTCACATTAGACGACACAGTAGTGCCCTTTCTATACGCAACGCCACATAATAGAGCACCTTAAACACATAATGCCACACAGTAATGCCCTTAACACATGAGACACATTATTAATGTCCTTATAAACATAATGTGCCTTACACATTATGACAAGCTTTATTAATGCCCTTTTACACATAATGTCCCTTACACATATGCCGCACATTATTAATGCCCTTATACACAAAATGACACACATAGTGCCCCCTACACATTTGCTACACATTATTAGTGCCCCTATACACATAATGACACATACAGTAGTACCCTGTTACACATATGCCGCACATTATTAATGCCCTTATACACATAATGACACACATATTGCCCCTTACACATATGTTGCACATTATTAATGCATTTTTACATGACACACATAATACTCTTTACACATATTCTGAACACTACTGCACAACCAACCCACTCACATGCACACAGCACTCACACTGCCACTAACACTGTGACCTCTGCCACTGCTTGGATACAGATGTGTCCTCATAAATCTTGCCTCAATGCTAACGTTGGGCACATTTTTTAAAATGAAAATGCATCTTATTTGCATTGCTATGTGGCTAGGATGCACAAGCAGCTTATGTTGATTAAAATGATATGCAGCATGCCTATATACTGTGTGAGAGTGTGGCTGTATCTGCATATGACTTGCTACACACAGAATATAGGCATGCCGCATATCATTTTAATCAGCAGAAGCATATCAAATGCCCTAGGCCAGGGGTGGCCAACCTGTGTCTCTTGAGCCGCATGTGGCTCTTTCTTTATTCAAATGTGGCTCCCAACACTCTAAATCATGTGACCACAACAGATACAGAAACCGCTGCACTCCAGCCAGAAACGCAGCAGCACTATAGGGACTGAAAACTGAAGGAGCTAGATACTAGAGGTGAGACACCCACAAGCAAACAGAGGACACATTAGGGACTGCTGCAATGGCATGAGTTGATGGGGGGGTCTGTAGTGATACATGAGGGTGGGCTAGAGTGACACATGGCAGAGCTGGCTGGAGAGACATAGGAGGGTCCTGGCAGGAGTGACGCGGGAGGGTGCTGGAAGTAGGGACACATGGAAGAGCTGGCTGGAGTGACAGAAGGGTGTTGGCAGGAGTGACACATGGGAGAGCTGGCTGGAGTGACAGGAGGGCGTTGGCAGGAGTGACACATGGGAGAGCTGGCTGGAGTGACATAGGAGGGTGGTAGCAGGAGTGACACATGGGAGAGCTGGCTGCAGTGACACATGGGGGAGCTGGCTGGAGTGACACATGGGAGAGCTGGCTGGAGTGACATAGGAGGGTGCTAGCAGGAGTGACACATGGGAGAACTGGCTGGAGTGACATAGGAGGGTGCTAGCAGGAGTGACACATGGGAGAGCTGGCTGGAGTGACACATGGGGGAGCTGACTGGAGTGACATAGGAGGGTGCTAGCAGGAGTGACACATGGCAGAGCTGGCTGGAGAGACACAGGAGAGGGTCCTGGCAGGAGTGACGCGGGAGGGTGCTGGAAGTAGTGACACGTGGGGGAGCTGGCTGGAGTGACACATGGGGTAGCTGAAGTTTATTATGTGAAAGTGGCTTTTTCAATGGATTTGACTTTAAAAATGTATTTTATGTCGTTCTGGATTTTTCAATGTATTTTATACTAGGGGTTTGGTCTAGCAGGCACAAGGCCACAATCCATTTTTGCATGCGCGCCATCGGCTCGATGTCGGCTCTTTAACGTACCTAACAAGGTTTTTTGGCTCTTTGTCACTGACTGGTTGGCCACCCCTGCCCTAGGCAATTGCCTAGTTTGCCTATGCCTATGGCCGGCTCTGCATGGTGCCACTGGGGGCACAAAGGTAGGTTGGATGTGCAGCACTCCTTTTACGAAGATCTGAACTTCTGGAAGGGAGGCCAATTCTTTTTGAAAAAAGATTGATAAGGCCGAAATCTGTACTTTAATAGAGCCTAACTTTAGGCCCGCATCCACACCTGCTTCACACCAAGACACATATTTTCTCCATATGCGGTGGTAATGCTTTGCCGTTACTTCTTTTCTAGCCTGAAGAAGTGTGGGAATTACTTCACTGGGAATACCCTTTCGGGCTAGGATTTGGCGTTCAACTGCCACGCCGTCAAACCCAGCCGCGGTAAGTCCTGATACACGCACAGCCCCTGTTGTAACAGGTCCTCCCGAAGAGGCCAGGGATCTTCTATGGGCAACTCCTGAATATCTGGACACCAGGCCCTTTTTGGCCAATCTGGAACAATGAGGATCGCCTGAACCCTTGTTGTTCTTAAAATGTTTAAGAAGAACACAAGGGAATAAACAGAAAAAGACACCAGTCCTTATCTGATATTCTTCCGGCGCTGATAACAATTAGTAATTAATTACACAAAGTGCATCAATAGCTGCTGAGTAGGACAACTAGCTAGGTTGCCAAATAATTGAAAAACAAGAAAAGGAAAATAAACTCTGCGCTATATAACCACTATATCAAATTAAACTATGGTGTGCAGTCTGTCATACAGAATAATTGACTCAGTAGAACTTTGTACGTATAATAATAAATTCTTTATCTAATATTAAAAGGCAATATATACAAAAGTTTAACATCAGTCAAAGCTATAAATATATATTCCTTTACGAGACATTATACTAGTCACTGGGACGCCAGTGTACTTTCATTCATTACTTTTTAGTAATATTTTATTTCATTATATGTTATATTAATTGTGCTTATAGATTAATTGTTGTTTAACACATGCTGCTTATTCTGTACAAAATGTATATTGCCTTTTAATATTAGATAAAGAATTTATTATTATACGTACAAAGTTCTACTGAGTCAATTATTCTGTATGACAGACTGCACACCATAGTTTAATTTGATATAGTGGTTATATAGCGCAGAGTTTATTTTCCTTTTCTTAAAATGTTTATCACCTTTGGAATGAGTGGAAGTGGAGGGAACACATAGACCAACTGAAACACCCATGGTGTCACTAGGGCGGCCACCGCTATCGCCCGAGGGTCCCTCGACCTGGAACAATAATTCTGAAGTTTCTTGTTGAGGCGAGACGCCATCATGTCCACTTGAGGAACTCCCCAACGACTTGTCACTTCTGCAAAGACCTCTTGATGAAGACCCCACTCTCCTGGATGGAGATCGTGCCTGCTGAGGAAGTCTGCTTCCCAGTTGTCCACTCCTGGAATGAAGACCGCTGCCAGAGCGCTGGCATGTCTTTCCGCCCAGCGAAGAATCTTCGTGGCTTCGGCCATCGCCGCTCTGCTCTTTGTTCTGCCTCGGCGGTTTATGTACACCACTGCTGTGACGTTGTCTGACTGAATCAGGACCGGCAGACCTCGAAGAAGATGTTCTGCTTGCAGTATGCCGTTGTGGATGGCTCTTAATTCCAGGATGTTTATGTGTAGACAAGCTTCCTGACTTGACCACTTTCCCTGAAAGTTTCTTCCCTGTGTGACTGCTCCCCTGCCTCAGAGGCTTGCATCCGTGGTCACCAGGATCCAATCCTGAATCCCGAACCTGCGTCCCTCCAGAAGGTGAGAACTGTGCAGCCACCACAGAAGGGAAATTCTTGTCCTGGGAGATAGAATTATTTTCCGGTGCATGTCCAGGTGAGACCCGGACCACTGGTCCAGCAGGTTCCACTGAAACTCCCTGGCATGGAACCTGCCATACGGAATGGCCTCGTAGGCCGCCACCATCTTCCCCAGCAACCGAGTGCAGTGAAGAACTGACACCTTTGCCGGTTTCAGAATCTGTTTTACCATGTTCTGTATTTCCAGAGCTTTTTCCACTGGAAGAAAAATAAGATTTTACTTACCGATAAATCTATTTCTCGTAGTCCGTAGTGGATGCTGGGGACTCCGTCAGGACCATGGGGATTAGCGGCTCCGCAGGAGACAGGGCACAAAAATAAAGCTTTAGGATCAGGTGGTGTGCACTGGCTCCTCCCCCTATGACCCTCCTCCAAGCCTCAGTTAGGATACTGTGCCTGGACGAGCGTACACAATAAGGAAGGATTTTGAATCCCGGGTAAGACTCATACCAGCCACACCAATCACACCGTACAACTTGTGATCTGAACCCAGTTAACAGTATGACAACGTAGGAGCCTCTGAACAGACGGCTCACAACAATAACAACCCGATTTTTTTGTAACAATAACTATGTACAAGTATTGCAGACAATCCGCACTTGGGATGGGCGCCCAGCATCCACTACGGACTACGAGAAATAGATTTATCGGTAAGTAAAATCTTATTTTCTCTAACGTCCTAGTGGATGCTGGGGACTCCGTCAGGACCATGGGGATTATACCAAAGCTCCCAAACGGGCGGGAGAGTGCGGATGACTCTGCAGCACCGAATGAGAGAACTCCAGGTCCTCTTTAGCCAGGGTATCAAATTTGTAGAATTTTACAAACGTGTTCTCCCCCCGACCACGTAGTTGCTCGGCAGAGTTGTAATGCCGAGACCCCTCGGGCAGCCGCCCAGGATGAGCCCACCTTCCTTGTGGAATGGGCATTTACATATTTTGGCTGTGGCAGGCCTGCCACATAATGTGCAAGCTGAATTGTACTACACATCCAACTAGCAATGGTCTGCTTAGAAGCAAGAGCACCCAGTTTGTTGGGTGCATACAGGATAACAGCAAGTCAGTTTTCCTGACTCCAGCCGTCCTGGAAACCGATATTTTCAGGGCCCTGACAACATCTAGCAAATTGGAGTCCTCCAAGTCCCTAGTAGCCGCAGGTACCACAATAAGCTGGTTCAGGTGAAACGCTGACACCACCTTAGGGAGAAACTGGGGACGAGTCCGCAGCTCTGCCCTGTCCGAATGGACAATCAGATATGGGCTTTTGTGAGACAAAGCCGCCAATTCTGACACTCGCCTGGCCGAGGCCAGGGCCAACATCATGGTCACTTTCCATGTGAGATATTTCAAATCCACAGATTTGAGCGGTTTAAATCAATGTGATTTGAGGAATCCCAGCACTACGTTGAGATCCCACAGTGCCACTGGAGGTACAAAAGGGGGTTGTATATGCAGTACTCCCTTGACAAACTTCTGGACTTCAGGAACTGAAGCCAATTCTTTCTGGAAGAAAATCGACAGGGCCGAAATTTGAACCTTAATGGACCCAATCTGTTTGCAGGAAATGCAGGAATCGACCGAGTTGAAATTTCTTCGTGGAGCCTTCCTGGCCTCACACCACGCAACATATTTTCGCCACATGTGGTGATAATGTTGTGCGGTCACGTCCTTCCTGGCTTTGACCATGGTAGGAAAGACCTCTTCCGGAACGCCTTTTTCCCTTAGGATCCGGCGTTCAACCGCCATGCCGTCAAACGCAGCCGCGGTAAGTCTTGGAACAGACATGGTACGTGCTGAAGCAAGTTCCTTCTTAGCGGCAGAGGTCATGAGTCCTCTGTGAGTATCTCTTGAAGTTCCGGGTACCAAGTCCTTCTTGGCCAATCCGGAGCCACGAGTATAGTTCTTACTCCTCTACGTCTTATAATTCTCAATACCTTGGGTATGAGAAGCAGAGGAGGAAACACATACACCGACTGGTACGCCCACGGTGTTACCAGAACGTCCACAGTTCAGGCTGGACGCCATCATGTACACCTTTGGTCTTTCCCAACGGTTCACAATCATGTGGAAAACTTCCCGATGAAGTCCCCACTCTCCCGGGTGGAGGTCGTGCCTGCTGAGGAAGTCTGCTTCCCAGTTGTCCACTCCCGGAATGAACACTGCTGACAGTGCTATCACATGATTTTCCGCCCAGCGAAAAATCCTTGCAGTTTTTGCCATAGCCCTCCTGCTTCTTGTGCCGCCCTGTCTGTTTACGTGGGCGACTGCCGTGATGTTGTCCCACTGGATCAATACCGGCTGACCTTGAAGCAGAGGTCTTGCTAAGCTTAGAGCATCATAAATTGCCCTTAGCTCCAGTATATTTATGTGGAGAAAAGTCTCCAGACTTGATCACACTCCCTGGAAATTTTTTCCCTGTGTGACTGCTCCCCAGCCTCTCAGGCTGGCCTCCGTGGTCACCAGCATCCAATCCTGAATGCCGAATCTGCGGCCCTCTAGAAGATGAGCACTCTGTAACCACCACAGGAGAGACACCCTTGTCCTTGGAGATAGGGTTATCCGCCGATGCATCTGAAGATGCGATCCGGACCATTTGTCCAGCAGATACCACTGAAAAGTTCTTGCGTGGAATCTGCCGAATGGAATCGCTTCGTAATAAGCCACTATTTTTCCCAGGACTCTTGTGCAATGATGCACTGACACTTTTCCTGGTTTTAGGAGGTTCCTGACTAGCTCGGATAACTCCCTGGCTTTCTCCTCCGGGAGAAACACCTTTTTCTGGACTGTGTCCAGAATCATCCCTAGGAACAGCAGACGTGTCGTCGGAAACAACTGCGGTTTTGGAATATTTAGAATCCACCCGTGCTGTCGTAGAACTACTTGAGATAGTGCTACTCCGACCTCCAACTGTTCTCTGGACCTTGCTCTTATCAGGAGGTCGTCCATTTTCTTCGAAGAAGAATCATCCTTTCGGGCATTACCTTGGTAAAGACCCGGAGTGCCGTGGACAATCCAAACGGCAGCGTCTGAAACTGATAGTGACAGTTCTGTACCACGAACCTGAGATACCCTTGGTGAGAAGGGCAAATTGGGACATGGAGGTAAGCATCCCTGATGTCCCGGAACACCATATAGTCCCCTTCTTCCTGGTTCGCTATCACTGCTCTGAGTGACTCCATCTTGATTTGAACCTTTGTAAGTGTTCAAATATTTCAGATTTAGAATAGGTCTCACCGAGCCTTCTGGTTTCAGTACCACAATATAGTGTGGAATAATACCCCTTTCCTTGTTGTAGGAGGGGTACTTTGATTATCACCTGCTGGGAATACAGCTAGTGAATTGTTTCCAATACTGGCTCCCTGTCGGAGGGAGACATTGGTAAAGCAGACTTCAGGAACCTGCGAGGGGAAACGTCTCGACTTTCCAATCTGTACCCCTGGGATACTACTTGTAGGATCCAGGGGTCCTGTACGGCTCCAGCGTCATGCTGAGAACTTGGCAGAAGCGGTGGAAGGCTTCTGTTCCTGGGAATGGGCTGCCTGCTGCAGTCTTCTTCCCTTTCCTCTATCCCTGGGCAGATATGCTTATGGGGACGAAAGGACTGAGGCTGAAAAGACGGTGTCTTTTTCTGCATAGATGTGACTTAGGGTAAAAACGGTGGATTTCCCAGCAGTTGCCGTGGCCACCAGGTCCGATGGACCGACCCCAAATAACTCCTCCCCTTTATACGGCAATACATCTTTGTGCCGTTTGGAATCTGCATCACCTGACCACTGTCGTGTCCATAAACATCTTTTGGCAGATATGGACATCGCACTTACTCTTGATGCCAGAGTGCAAATATCCCTCTGTGCATCTCGCATATATAGAAATGCATTCTTTAAATGCTCTATAGTAAATAAAATACTGTCCCTGTCAAGGGTATCAATATTTTCAGTCAGGGAATCCGACCAAGCCACCCCCGCGCTGCACATCCAGGCTGAGGCGATCGCTGGTCGCAGTATAACACCAGTATGTGTGTATATACTTTTTAGGATATTTTCCAGCCTCCTATCAGCTGGCTCCTTGAGGGCGGCCGTATCTGGCGACGGTACCGCCACATGTTTTGATAAGCGTGTGAGCGCCTTATCCACCCTAAGGGGTGTTTCCCAACGCGCCCTAACTTCTGGCGGGAAAGGGTATACCGCCAATAATTTTCTATCGGGGGAACCCCGCGCCTCATCACACACTTCATTTAATTTATCTGATTCAGGAAAAACTATAGGTAGTTTTTCCACACCCCACATAATACCCTTTTTTGTGGTACTTGTAGTATCAGAAATATGTAACACCTCCTTCATTGCCCTTAACAAGTAACGTGTGGCCCTAAAGGAAAATACGTTTGTTTCTTCACCGTTGACACTGGAGTCAGTGTCCGTGTCTGTGTCTGTGTCGACCGACTGAGGTAAAATGGGCATTATAACGTCCCTGACGGTGTTTTAGACGCCTGGACAGATACTAATATGTTTGCCGGCCGTCTCATGTCGTCAATCGACTTGCAGCGTGTTGACATTATCACGTAATTCCTTAAATAAGCCATCTATTCCGGTGTCGACTCCCTAGAGAGTGACATCACCATTACAGGCAATTTGCTCCGCCTCCCAACATCGTCCTCATACATGTCGACACACACGTACCGACACACAGCACACACACAGGGAATGCTCTGATAGAGGACAGGACCCACTAGCCCTTTGGGGAGACAGAGGGAGAGTTTGCCAGCACACACCAAAAACGCTATAATTATACAGGGACAACCTTTATATAAGTGCTTTTCCCTTATAGCATTTTAATATATGTAGTCATATCGCCAAATCAGTGCCCCCCTCTCTGTTTTAACCCTGTTTCTGTAGTGCAGTGCAGGGGAGAGCCTGGGAGCCTTCCCACCAGCATTTCTGTGAGGGAAAATGGCGCTGTGTGCTGAGGAGAATAGGCCCCGCCCCCTTTTTGGCGGGCTTCTTCTCCCGTTTTTCTGAGACCTGGCAGGGGTTAAATACATCCATATAGCCCCCAGGGGCTATATGTGATGTATTTTTAGCCATAAAAAAGGTATTATACATTGCTGCCCAGGGCGCCCCCCCAGCGCCCTGCACCCTCCGTGACCGCTGTGTGAAGTGTGCTGACAACAATGGCGCACAGCTGCAGTGCTGTGCGCTACCTCAGGAAGACTGAAAAGTCTTCTGCCGCCTGCTTCTGGACCTCTTCCATCTTCGGCATCTGCAAGGGGGGTCGGCGGCGCGGCTTCGGGACGAACCCCAGGGTGATACCTGTGTTCCGACTCCCTCTGGAGCTAATGGTGTCCAGTAGCCTAAGAAGCCAATCCATCCTGCACGCAGGTGAGTTCACTTCTCTCCCCTAAGTCCCTCGATGCAGTGAGCCTGTTGCCAGCAGGACTCACTGAAAATAAAAAACCTAAAAACTTTTTCTAAGCAGCTCTTTAGGAGAGCCACCTAGATTGCACCCTGCTCGGACGGGCACAAAAACCTAACTGAGGCTTGGAGGAGGGTCATAGGGGGAGGAGCCAGTGCACACCACCTGATCCTAAAGCTTTATTTTTGTGCCCTGTCTCCTGCGGAGCCGCTAATCCCCATGGTCCTGACGGAGTCCCCAGCATCCACTAGGACGTTAGAGAAAACTCTCTGTAGTTCTGTATCCAGAATCATACCCAGGAACGACAGCCGTGTCGTTGGATCCAACTGTGATTTTGGCAAATTTAGGAGCCAACCGTGTTGTTGCAGAATCGTCAGTGAAAGGGCAACATTCTTCAACAATTGCTCCTTAGACCTCGCCTTTATGAGGAGATCGTCCAAGTACGGGATAATTGTGATTCCCTGCTTGCGCAGGAGAACCATCATTTCCGCCATTACTTTGGTGAAAATCCTCGGAGCCGTGGACAGACCAAACGGCAACGTCTGAAATTGGTAATGACAATCCTGCACAGCAAATCTCAGGTAAGCCTGATGTGGAGGATATATGGGGACATGTAAGTAGGCATCTTTTATGTCGACCGACACCATAAAATCCCCCTCCTCCAGACTGGAGATCACTGCTCGTAGGGACTCCATCTTGAACTTTAATTTTTTTTAGAAAGAAATTGAGGGACTTTAGGTTTAGAATCAGTCTGACCGAGCCATCCAGCTTCGGGACCACGAACAGGCTCGAATAAAACCCTTCCCTCTGTTCAGACAGGGGTACCATGACAATTACTTGATTTTGACACAACTTTAGTATCGCAGCGCTTACTATCTCCCTGTCCGGAAGAGAAGCTGGTAAGGCCGATTTGAAAAATCGGTGAGGGGGCACGTCTTGAAACTCTAACTTGTACCCTTGGGTAACTATGGGGTAAATTTACTAAGGTGGGAGATTTTTAGAACTGGTGATGTTGCCCATGGCAACCAATCAGATTCTACTTACCATTTATCCAGCTGCTTCTAGCAGATAATAGATATAATCTGATTGGTTGCTATGGGCAACATTACCAGTTCTAAAAATCTCCCACCTTAGTAAATTTACCCCTATGTCTACTATCCAAGGATCCAGGTCCGAGTGCACCCAGACCTGACTGAAGAGCTTGAGACGTGCCCCCACTGGTGTGGACTCCCGCAACGGAGCCCCAGCGTCATGCGTTGGATTTGGTAGAAGCCGGAGAGGACTTCTGCTCCTGGGAACTTGCCACAGCCTGTGACCTCTTTCCTCTTCCTCTCCCCCTCGCAGCAAAGAAGGAGGACCCACGTCCTTTTTTTAATTTGTTGGGCCGAAAGGACTGCATCTGATAGTGAGGCGATTTCTTCTGCTGTGCAGGAACATAAGGTAAAAAAGACGACTTACCCGCTGTAGCCGTAGAGACGAGGTCAGTGAGTCCGTCACCAAACAAGACCTTTCCGTTAAACGGTAAAGACTCCATCGCCTTCTTAGAATCCGCATCAGCACTCCATTGATGAATCCACAATGCTCTCCTAGCAGAAACTGCCATTGCATTGGCCCTTGATCCCAAAAGGCCAATATCCCTTACTGCTTCTTTTAAATACGCTGCAGCATCCTTGATATGACCCAAGGTCAAAAGCACACTATCCCTGTCTAGGGAATCTACCTCCGATGACAAGTTATCCGCCCACTTTTCAATAGCGCTACTCACCCATGCCGCAGCAACAGCGGGTCTGAGTAGCGACCCTGTAGTGACATAAATGGACTTCAGGGTATTTTCCTGCTTACGATCCGCAGGATCCTTCAGGGCTGCCGTGTCAGGGGACGGAAGTGCTACCTTTTTGGATAAACGCGACAAAGCCTTATCTACCATGGGGATTGACTCCCAGCTGTCCCTGTCCCCAGAGGGAAATGGATAAGCCATTGGAATTCTTTTGGGAACATGAACCTTTTTGTCGGGATTTTCCCAAGCTTTTCCAAAAAGTGCATTCAGTTCATGAGAGGGAGGAAACGTTACCGTAGGTTTCTTGCCTTTAAACATACAGACCCTCGTATCAGGAACAGCAGGGACCTTAGTGATAGGTAAAACGTCTTTTATCGCCACAATCATGTACTGAATACTCTTAGCCAGTTTTGGATGTAATCTGGCATCACTATAGTCGACACTGGAATCAGAGTCTGTGTCGGTATCTGTATCCGCTATCTAGGCAAATGCACGTTTTTGCGACCCCAAAGGGGTATGGACCTGTGACAAAGCATCCTCCATGGATTTCCTCCATGACTGGTTCTTAGACTCAGATTTATCAAACCTCTTAGCCAGCTTAGTCACATTCGTATTTAAAACACTCAGCATATTGACCCAATCATCCGTCGGCGGTGCCGACACTGTCACTCTCACAGAACTGTCAGTCCCCGCACCAGCCTCCTCCTGGGAAGAGCATTCAGCCTCAAACATGTTGACACACACACGTACCGACAGCCACAAACACACTGGGCTATAGGGGACAGACCCTCAGCAGAGCCTGTTAGAGAGACACTGAGAGAGTTCTGCCAGCTCACACCCAGCGCCTATCCCGGTTCTGAAGTCAGCAATAATGCTGCCCAGACCTGCTAGCGCTTTTATCAATATATATAATTCACCAATTATGAGTGCCCCCCCGCCATTTTGCACCCTGTCACTTGCAGAGCAGTGTGGAGGATCAGGGCCAGCGTCTCTGCAGCCTTCTGTGAAGAGAAAAAATGGCGCTGGTGAGAGCAATGTGGCTAAGCCCCGCCCCCGACATGGTGTACTTAGGTCCCGCTCAAAAATCTTTATACTGGTGGGGGTCCCTAACAAGTGCCTGCGGCACTGTTATATTGCTTGCCAGTGTATTTGCGGCCCCCCATGCTGCCCAGGGCGCCCTGCACCCTGTAGTGCCGTGAACTGTGTGGGAGCATGGCGCGCAGCGCGGCCGCTGCGCGTTACCTCAAGCCGTCTTCTGCCGTCACTGAAGTCTTCTGATCTTCTCATACTCACCCTGCTTCTATCTTCAGGCTTTGTGAGGGGGATGACGGCGCGGCTCCGGGAACAAGCAGCTAGGCGTACCATAGTGATTGAACCCTCTGGAGCTAATGGTGTCCAGTAGCCTAAGAACCAGACCCCTTGAACTCTAAAGAAGTAGGTCTGCTTCTCTCCCATCACTCCCACGCTGCAGGTCTCCCTGAAAATAAAAAACCTAAATAAAGTATTTTTCTGAGAAACTCAGGAGAGCTCCTCAGTGTGCATCCAGTCTCGCTGGGCACAGAATCTAACTGGAGTCTGGAGGAGGGGCATAGAGGGAAGAGCCAGTTCACACCCATTCAAAGTCTTATAGTTTGCCCATGTCTCCTGCGGATCCCGTCTATACCCCATGGTTCTTGAAGCATCCCCAGCATCCTCTAGGACGTATGAGAAAGAGGCAATTTGGAGGCCCTTGCACAAACTGGCTTTATTTTACCTAAGTTGCCCCCCCTCCAGTGTGTACTCCGAAAGAGTGTTTAGTGCAGCCGGTCACATTGTAAGCGATCGGCGTACGAGGTTACTTCCAGAAAATGTGGAGAAGATGATGTTCATCAAAATGAATTATAATCAATTCCTTCGTGGAGACATTCACCATCATTTGCCTCCAGAAAGTACACAGGGACCTGTGATGGTGGATTCCAGTTGGGACGAATTAATACTCTGTGAGAAGGGGATGTACACAGTGAAAGGGGTGAGGAATCGGAGGATGATGATGAGGTGGACATCTTGCCTCTGTAGAGCCAGTTTGAGCAAGGAGAGATTGAGTGCTTTTTTTGGTGGGGGCCCAAACCAACCAGTCATTTCAGCAGCAGTCGTGTCGTGTGGCAGACCCTGTGGCTGAAATGATGGGTTTGTTAAAGTGTGCATGTCCTGTTTATACAACATAAGGGTGGCTGGGAGGGACCAAGGACAATTCGATCTTGCACTTTTTTTAAATTTTTATTTATCTTTGCATCATGTGATGTTTGGGGACAATTTTTTTAAGTGCCATCCTGTCTGACACTGCAGTGCCACTCCTAGATGGGCCAGGTGTTTGTGCCGCCCACTTGGGTCGCTTAGCTTAGTCATCCAGCGACCTTGGTGCAAATTTTAGGACTAAAAATAGTATTGTGAGGTCTGAGGTGTTTAGAATAGACTGGAAATGAGTGGAAATTCTGGTTATTGAGGTTAATAATACTATAGGATCAAAATTACCCCCAAATTCTATGATTTAAGCTGTTTTTGAGGGTTTTTTTTAAAAAACACCCGAATCCAAAACACACCTGAATCAGACAAAAATTTTCAGGGAGGTTTTGCCAAAACGCGTCTGAATCCAAAACACGCCCCCGGAATCGAAACCAAAACCCGAAACCAAAACCCGCAAAATTTCCGGTGCACATCTCTACAATATACCAGTACCATGCCTTGTACCCCAATTTTCATTACTTCACACTGTTCCACCACAAAAATGCATACCCTCCAACAATTTACACATAAAAATCGGTACAAATTTGAGAGAAATTCGTGATAAATCCTATGGAGACTTATCGCCAATAACTTATCACAGTTAATAGAATACCAAATAATTGATTTGTGATAATTTATCACAAAACCGCATTATCGAGGATAATTGGATACCCACTAACTCCAATGAGGCAAGGACTAGTGTTTATTATTGGTAACCACTGTGTACTAATGTGGCACTAGATGAATAATAAGAATTTACTTACCGATAATTCTATTTCTCGGAGTCCGTAGTGGATGCTGGGGTTCCTGAAAGGACCATGGGGAAATAGCGGCTCCGCAGGAGACAGGGCACAAAAAGTAAAGCTTTAGGATCAGGTGGTGTGCACTGGCTCCTCCCCCTATGACCCTCCTCCAAGCCAGTTAGGTACTGTGCCCGGACGAGCGTACACAATAAGGGAGGAATTTTGAATCCCGGGTAAGACTCATACCAGCCACACCAATCACACCGTACAACTTGTGATCTAAACCCAGTTAACAGTATGATAACAGCGGAGCCTCTGAAAAGATGGCTCACAACAATAATAACCCGATTTTTGTAACTATGTACAAGTATTGCAGATAATCCGCACTTGGGATGGGCGCCCAGCATCCACTACGGACTCCGAGAAATAGAATTATCGGTAAGTAAATTCTTATTTTCTCTATCGTCCTAGTGGATGCTGGGGTTCCTGAAAGGACCATGGGGATTATACCAAAGCTCCCAAACGGGCGGGAGAGTGCGGATGACTCTGCAGCACCGAATGAGAGAACTCCAGGTCCTCTTTTGCCAGGATATCAAATTTGTAGAATTTTACAAACGTGTTCTCCCCTGACCACGTATCTGCTCGGCAGAGTTGTAATGCCGAGACCTCTCGGGCAGCCGCCCAAGATGAGCCCACCTTCCTTGTGGAATGGGCCTTAACCGATTTAGACTGTGGCAGGCCTGCCTCAGAATGTGCAAGTTGAATTGTGTTACAAATCCAACGAGCAATCGACTGCTTAGAAGCAGGCGCACCCAACTTGTTGGGTGCATACAGTATAAACAGCGAGTCAGATTTTCTGACTCCAGCTGTCCTGGAACATATTTTCAGGGCCCTGACAACTTCTAGCAACTTGGAGTCCTCCAAGTCCCTAGTAGGTGCAAGGCACCACAATAAGCTGGTTCAGGTGAAACACTGACACCACCTTAGGGAGAGAACTGGGGACGAGTCCGCAGCTCTGCCCTGTCCGAATGGACAAACAGATATGGGCTTTTTTGAGAAAAAACCACCAATTTGACACTCGCCTGGTCCAAGCCAGGGCCAAGAGCATGGTCACTTTTTATGTGAGATGCTTCAAATCCACATATTTGACTGGTTTTAAACCAATGTGATTTGAGGAATCCCAGAACAACGTTGAGATCCCACAGTGCCACTGGAGGCACAAAAAAGGGGTTTGTATATGCAATACTCCCTTGACAAACTTCTGGACTTCAGGAACTGAAGCCAATTCTTTCTGGAAGAAAATTTACAGGGCCGAATTTGAACCTTAATGGACCCAAATTTGAGGCCCATAGACACTCCTGTTTGCAGGAAATGCAGGAAACGACCGAGTTGAAATTTCTTTGTGGGGCCTTCCTGGCCTCACACCACGCAACATATTTTCGCCACACGTGGTGATAATGTTGTGCGGTCACCTCCTTTCTGGCTTTGACCAGGGTAGGAATGACCTCTTCCGGAATGCCTTTTTTCCCTTAGGATCCGGCTTTCCATCGCCATGCCGACAAACGCAGCTGCGGTAAGTCTTGGAACAGACATGGTACTTGCTGAAGCAAGTCCCTTCTTAGCGGCAGAGGCCATAAGACCTCTGTAAGCATCTCTTGAAGTTCCGGGTACCAAGTCCTTCTTGGCCAATCCGGAGCCATGAGTATAGTTCTTACTCCTCTACGTCTTATAATTCTCAGCACCTTAGGTATGAGAAGCAGAGGAGGGAACACATACACCGACTGGTACACCCACGGTGTTACCAGAACGTCCACATCTATTGCCTGAGAGTCTCTTGACCTGGCGCAATACCTGTCCCGTTTTTTGTTCAGACGGGACGCCATCATGTCCACCTTTGGTATTTCCCAACGGTTTACAATCATGTGGAAAAAACTTCTCAATGAAGTTTCCACTCTCCCGGGTGGAGGTCGTGCTGAGGAAGTCTGCTTCCCAGTTTCCATTCCCGGGATGAAAAACTGCTGACAGTGTTATCACATGATTTTCCGCCCAGCGAAAAGTCCTTGCAGTTTCTGCCATTGCCCTCCTGCTTCTTGTGTCGCCCTGTCTGTTTACGTGGGCGACTGCCGTGATGTTTTTCCCACTGGATCAATACCGGCTGACCTTGAAGCAGAGGTCTTGCTAAGCTTAGAGCATTATAAATTTACCCTTAGCTCCAGTATATTTATGTGGAGAAAAGTCTCCATACTTGATCACACTCCCTGGAAATTTTTCCCTTGTGTGACTGCTCCCCAGCCTCTCAGGCTGGGCTCCGTGGTTACCAGCATCCAATCCTGAATGCCGAATCTGCGGCCCTCTAGAAGATGAGCACTCTATAACCACCACAGGAGAGACACCCTTGTCCTTGGATATTGGGTTATCCGCTGATGCATCTGAAGATGCGATCCGGACCATTTGTCCAGCAGATCCCACTGAAAAGTTCTTACGTGAAATCTGCCGAATGGAATTGCTTCGTAGGAAGCCACCATTTTTACCAGGACCCTTGTGCAATGATGCACTGTTTTTAGGAGGTTCCTGACTTGCTCGGATAACTCCCTGGCTTTCTCTTCCGGGAGAAACACCTTTTTCTGGACTGTGTCCAGAATCATCCCTAGGCACAGCAGACGTGTCGTCGGGATCAGCTGCGATTTTGGAATATTTAGAATCCACCCGTGCTGATTGTAGCAGTATCCGAGATAGTGCTACTCCGACCTCCAACTGTTCCCTGGACTATGCCCCTATCAGGAGATCGTCCAAGTAAGGGATAATTAAGACGCCTTTTCTTCGAAGAAGAATCATCATTTCGGCCATTACCTTGGTAAAGACCCCGGGGTGCCGTGGACAATCCAAACGGCAGCGTCTGAAACTGATAGTGACAGTTCTGCACCACGAACCTGAGGTACCCTTAGTGAGAAGGGCAAATTTGGGACATAGAGGTAAGCATCCCTGATGTCCCGGGACACTATATAGTCCCCTTCTTCCTGGTTCGTTATCACTGCTCTGAGTGACTTCATCTTAATTTGAACCTTTGTAAGTGTTCAAAAAAAAATTTTTAGAATAAGTCTCACCTAGCCTTCTGGCTTCAGTACCACAATATAGTGTGGAATAATACCCCTTTTCTGTAGTAGGAGGGGTAATTTTATTATCACCTGCTGGGAATACAGCTTGTGAATTTTTTCCCATACTACCTCCTTGTCGGAGGGAGACTTGGTAAAGCAGACTTCAGGAGCCTGCGAAGGGGAAACGTCTCGACATTCCCATCTGTACCCCCGGGATACTACTTGTAGGATCCAGGGGTCCTGTACGGTCTCAGCGCCATGCTGAGAACTTGTCAGACGCGGTGGAACGCTTCTGTTCCTGGGAATGGGCTGCCTGCTGCAGTCTTCTTCCCTTTCCTCTATCCCTGGGCAGATATAATCTTATAGGGACGAGAGGACTGAGGCTGAAAAGACGGTGTCTTTTTCTGCAGAGATGTGACTTAGGGTAAAAAACGGTGGATTTTCCAGCAGTTGCCGTGACCACCAGGTCCGATGGACCGACCCCAAACAAGTCCTCTTCCTTTATACGGCCATACTGTGCCGTTTGGAATCTGCATCACCTGACCACTGTCGTGTCCATAACATCTTCTGGCAGTTATGGACATCGCGTTTATTCATGATGCCAGAGTGCAAATATCCCTCTGTGCATCTCGCATATATAGAAATGCTCTATAGTCAATAAAATACTGTCCCTGTCAAGGGTATCAATATTTTTAGTCAGGGAATCCGACCAAGCCACCCTAGCTCTGCACATCCAGGCTGAGGCGATCGCTGGCCGCAGTATAACACCAGTATGTGTGTATATACTTTTTATTATATTTTCCAGCCTTGTCAGCTGGTCCTTGAGGACGGCCCTATCTATAGACGGTACCGCCACTTGTTTTGATAAGCGTGTGAGCGCCTTATCCACCTTAAGGGGTGTTTCCCAACGCGCCCTAACTTCTGGCGGGAAAGGGTATACCGCCCATAATTTTCTATCGGGGGGAACCCACGCATCATCACACACTTTATTTAATTTATCTGATTCAGGAAAAACTATGGTAGTTTTTTCACATCCCACATAATACCCTCTTTTGTGGTACTTGTAGTATCAGAAATACGTAACACCTCCTTCATTGCCTTTAACGTGTGGCCCTAATAAGGAATACGTTTGTTTATTCACCGTCGACACTGGATTCAGTGTCCCTGTCTGTGTCTGTGTCGACCGACTAAAGTAAACGGGCGTTTTAAAAACCCTTGACGGTGTTTTTGAGACGTCTGGACCGTACTAATTGTTTGTCGGCCGTCTCATGTCGTCAACCGACTTTGCAGCGTGTTGACATTATCACGTAATTTCCTAAATAAGCCATCCATTCCGGTGTCGACTCCCTAGAGAGTGACATCACCATTACAGGCAATTGCTCCGCCTCCACGCCAATATCGTCCTCATACATGTCGACACACACGTACCGACACACAGCAGACACACAGGGAATGCTCTATACGAAGACAGGACCCACTAGCCCTTTGGGGAGACAGAGGGAGAGTCTGCCAGCACACACCAAAAAGCGCTATATATGACAGGGATAGCCTTATGATTAAGTGCTCCCTTATAGCTGCTTTTATATTAATATATATATATATAGCCATTTATTTTGCCCCCCCTCTCTGTTATACCCTGTTTCTGTAGTGCAGTGCAGGGGAGAGACCTGGGAGCCTTCCTGACCAGCGGAGCTGTGACAGAAAATGGCGCCGTGTGCTGAGGAGATAGGCCCCGCCCCTTTTCCGGCGGGCTCGTCTCCCGCTATTTAGTACATTTAGGCAGGGGTAAATATCTCCATATAGCCTCTGGGGCTATATGTGAGGTATTTTTAGCCTTTTTAAAGGTTTTCATTTGCCTCCCAGGGCGCCCCCCCCCAGCGCCCTGCACCCTCAGTGACTGCCGTGTGAAGTGTGCTGAGAGGAAAATGGCGCACAGCTGCAGTGCTGTGCGCTACCTTAAGAAGACTGCAGGAGTCTTCAGCCGCCGATTCTGGACCTCTTCTTGCTTCAGCATCTGTGAGGGGGCCGGCGGCGTGGCTCCGGTGACCATCCAGGCTGTACCTGTGATCGTCCCTCTGGAGCTTCATGTCCAGTAGCCAAGAAGCCAATCCATCCTGCACGCAGGTGAGTTCACTTCTTCTCCCCTCTGTCCCTCGTTGCAGTGATCCTGTTGCCAGCAGGAATCACTGTAAAATAAAAAACCTAAGCTAAACTCTCTAAGCAGCTCTTTATGAGAGCCACCTAGAATTGCACCCTTCTCGGCCGGGCACAAAATCTAACTGGCTTGGAGGAGGGTCATAGGGGGAGGAGCCAGTGCACACCACCTGATCCTAAAGCTTTACTTTTTGTGCCCTGTCTCCTGCGGAGCCGCTATTTCCCCATGGTCCTTTCAGGAACCCCAGCATCCACTAGGACGATAGAGAAAAGAATATAATACTGGTGGTAATAATAATAAGAATAATAAGAATAAGAATAATAATAATAGCTAGGCATTCGTACAGCGCAGAACTACTACTCCGCCTCCCACTATTCAGTTTCCGTGTTTCCATAGAAACTACAACTAATAGATGTGGAGGGCGGATGTCCCTCTTTCGTCACGTCCGGGGGCGAGTGACAGCCATCTTTGCGGAGAACTGCCGGGAGGAGGAGGAGCCCGTTGTGCACACGCCTCATATCCTAGATATCCGAGGGGCCCGAGTACCGGACCGGTCACCGCGTTCTCCTCAGAGGTCAGAATCTTTACCGCTGCCATTCTTGTAGCCTTCAGAGACTCGGGTGTAGGGGGGCGGGGAGGATAGAGCCGGAAGTGGACGAGCAGCTGATGAATGGGGGGAGTGATTAACACTTCCCCTGCCAAAGCTTCCGGGGGTTACTCACGGTAGAGGTTATAGAGTGACAGCTGTGTGAGAGTCTGACGTTAGGGGACCTCAGTGCTCCTCACCCAGAGGGACATTCATTCAGTGTCGCTGTCACTGTCACATTCCCTGCTAGTACACGTCATGTGCTGGGTGCAGCAGGTTTCTCTGCCCCGTCCATCAGCATCTGAGTGCTGAATAGATGAGCAGTTTCCTCTTGTGAAAGTCACTCCTGCTCTTTTTAAGCTTCCATTGCTGATAGTGCTAATCTCATCAGACACATGTCCTCTCTCTTTTCTGCAATAGAACTTTACTGCTAAGATCTATCAGTACACGTGTATTGCCAATATTTGTATTTTGTGTTCCAATTTCCAAATGTGTTAATTGCAACGCAATGTAGATATCACTTCTGTATTCCTTCAGTTCTGCATGGTATGCTGTTGTATATATGTGAAGCTGCGTTTGTGATACACAAGTGATACAGCATAGTAGTGTGCATTCTTCATTCAGAATTGTTTGAAAATTCAGGTTCAATTCTGACTCCTTTGATGGCAGATGTAGTAGTAGTAGTAGTAGTAGTAGTATTATTATCCTTTACTTATATGGCGCCACAAGGGATCCGCAGCGCCCATTACACAGTACATAATAAAATGAGCAAACAAGAAAACCGCACTTACAGTACATGGCACAATAGGACAGGTATAGAAACCCCCGGGGTTAGGTGCTATCAAAGGGAGGGGTGTTGTACGGTATGCCGGCGCTCGAGCTCCTGGCGACCAGCATACCGGCGCCGGGAGCCCGACCACCGGCTTACCGACAGTGTGGCGAGCGCAAAGGAGCCCCTTGCGGGCTATTTGATTCTCCCTCCAGGGGGGTCGTGGACCCCCACGAGGGAGAATAGTTGTCGGGATTCCGGCGCCGGTATACTGTGCGCCGGTATCCCGACATTCGGCATACAGAAGACCACCCCAAAGGGAGTATGGAGTATAAGATAGTGTAAGTAAGAAAAGGAAAGGCACATGAGGAACGAAGTCCCTGCTTTTGCGAGCTTACAATCTAAAAATGTATACTAATTAGTAATAATGCATCTGCGGATTTTTATTTTTATTTTTTATTTCCTGTTTCGTGCAAAGCTTTATTGTTTTCATAACAGAAAACGGACACGGCTGTTCATGTGTTGTTTTTTTTTGTGTGTTGCTCAAAAACACTTTATTGGATTTCTCTTGCCTGTCTGGTTTTTCTTTTCTGCAAGATAATGATCAGGTTCATATGTCCAGAGACATGCGAGACTGATCTGTAAGAGTGTCTGAGAAACGGCATGATGCATTGTGGACACATGAGGTAATCCGATCACTGATATTGCCACGGTCTGTCCTCTCTGTATCATGAGTAAAAAAGAAGAAAATGACCTGGCTCCTATTAGTTAGTCAGATACCTGCAGCTGTTCAATGGGTATACTCGACCCATAAAAGAGCAATATAAGTTTCCAAAATTATGAAAAGTGCTGATATGTGACTAAAAAATTTTCCCGCTTTTATTTTGAAAAACAGTATCCAATCTCTGAATTTCACAATTTATATATGAACATCGGCCGGCATAATACATAAATCGTTATACATACATAACAAGATTAAAAAGTTAATTTCCCACGTCTGAAACTAATAACCAAAATAACGCTGAGAGCAGTTTCTGCACATTAATTCAGATCAGTTAGGCACAAGCACGTGTCAAGCAGAAAAATATTCAATTAGTTCTGCATAAGTCAGGCAGTAGCGTTGGTTAGTATGGATATTGCTGGTAAATGAAAATGATGAAAGCTCTTTCCAATATTAATATAATTGCAAAGCTCAAAGAGTTAATTAGCGTTTGTACAGAGGGAGAGAAGCAGAGATGTGTATTACCACTTTCATTGAGTCCCTAGCCACAGAGTCCTCGCGGCCACTGGTGCTGTTTAACCTATAGTTTTTTTCTAAACCTACATCTCCTTTCGATCTCGGGAACTGCTTCGGAGTGCTTATATATAGATTTTAGGTTCTTATTTTTAAAATGAAGTCAGTACAATTCTACTGACATCCAAAATTGACTAAGACTTCACCTCCACACCCCTGCCAGGATGTACAGTGTTAGGTTTTTCTCTTACGTCCTAGAGGATGCTGGGTACTCCAAAAGGACCATGGGGTATAGACGGGATCCGCAGGAGACATGGGCACACTATAAGACTTTGGGTGTGAACTGGCTCCTCCCTCTATGCCCCTCCTCCAGACCTCAGTTAGATTCTGTGCCCAGAGAGACTGGACACACACTAGGGGAGCTCTCCTGAGTTTCTCTGAAAAGACTTTGTTAGGTTTTTTATTTTCAGGGAGACCTGCTGGCTACAGGCTCCCTGCTTCGTGGGACTGAGGGGAGAGAAGTCAGACCTACTTCTTCTGAGTTAAAGGCTCTGCTTCTTAGGCTACTGGACACCATTGGCTCCAGAGGGTTCGATCACTTGGTGCGCCTAACTGCTTGTTCCCGGAGCCGCGCCGTCAACCCCCTCACAGAAGCCAGAAGAAAGAAGCCTGGTGAGTATATAGAAGAAAGAAGACTTCAGTGACGGCAGAAGACTTCAGTAACGGAGGTACAGCGCAGCGGTCGCGCTGCGCCCCATGCTCCCACAGATACTTCCAACGGCACTTGCAGGGCGCAGGGGGGGGCGCCCTGGGCAGTATGTTACTGAGGCAAAAAACTGGCTAAAGAGACATATTATAAGTGCCTAGGCACTAAATATAAGCCCCCGCCATTATAAATATTTGAAAATTGAGCGGGACTACAGCACGCCGAGGTGGGGACGTGGCTTAGCCCTCACAGCTTACCAGCGCCATTTTCTCTCTTCACAGACTTGCAGAGACGCTGGCCCGGACCTCCACTCTCCTGATCAAGTACAGGGAGCACAGTAATTTGGTGCTATTATTATAGCGCACACATCATATATTATTTTTCAGTATTATATGGGCGCTGGGGTGTGAGCTGGTAAACTCCCTCTGTGTTTCTCTAACGGGCTTCCCTGTGGGTCTGTCCCCTATAGCCAGTGTGAGTGGGTGGGTGTCGGACCGGTGTGTCGACATGTTTGAGGCTGGGTGCTCCTCCCCGGTGGAAGTTACTGGGGGCGCAGAGAACGATTTGGGAGTGACTCTGTCGGCACCGCCGACTGCTGATTGGGTGAATATGTTGAGTACATTGAATGCAAATGTGGCGTTATTGTCTAAAAGACTGGATAAATCTGATTCTCAGACACAAACGTGGAGAAAATCCATGGAGGACGCCTTGTCCCAGGTACAGGTCACCTCAGGGTCACAAAAGCGTTCATTTACCCAAATAGCTGATACGGATACCGACACGGACTCTGACTCTAGTGAGGCCAGTTTACATCCAAAATTGGTTGAGTATTCACTACATGATTGTGGCTATTAAAGATGTTTTACATATTTCTGAAGTGCCTGCTGTTCCTGATACAAGGGTATGTTTGTATAAGGGAAAAAAGCCTGAGGTGACGTTTCCCCCCTCTCATGAACTAAACGCTCTTTGTGAAAAAGCTTGGGAATCGCCTGATAAAAGGTGGCAGATTCCCAAGAGAATTTTTATGGCATATCTTTTCCCTTCTGACGACAGGGAAAAGTGGGAGTCATCTCTCAATGTGGACAAAGTTCTGTCCCGACTGTCCAAGAAGGTGGCGCTTCCGTCTCCCGACACTGCTGCCCTCAAGGATCCTGCGGATCGTAAGCAGGAAACGACATTTAAGGCCATTTATATCACTACGGGTGCACTCCTCAGACCGGCTGTGGCGTCGGCATGGGTGAGTAGTGCTATTGCTAAGTGGGCTGATAATTTGGTATCTGACATGGATACCCTGGATAGGGATAACATTCTTTTGACTCTTGGTTATATCAGGGACACTGCAGTTTACTTAAAGGATGCGGCGAGGGATATTGGCCTCTTGGGATCAAGGGCCAATGCCATGGCAGTCTCGGCCAGGAGAGCGCTGTGGATTCATCAATGGAATGCTGATGCCGACTCCAAGAAAGCTATGAAAGCTCTCCCATATAAAGGTAGTGTCTTGTTTGGTGACGGCCTCGCTGACCTGGTGTCTACCGCTACAGCGGGTAAGTCATCTGTTCTTCCTTATGTTCCAGTGCAACAGAAAAAGGCACCCTATTATCAGATGCAGTCCTTTCGGCCTAATAAATACAAAAAAGGAAGAGGCTCGTCCTTCCTTGCTTCAAAAGATAGAGGAAGGGGAAAAAGGTCGCCTTCTGTGTCAGGCTCCCAGGACCAAAAGTCCTCCCCGGCCTCTGCCAAGTCCACTGCATGACGCTGGGGCTCCCCTACGGGAGTCTGTGCCGGTGGGGGCGCGTCTCAGACTCTTCAGTCAGGTCTGGTTTCACTCGGGCCTAGATCCTTGGGTGTTAGACATAGTGTCCGAAGGGTACAAACTGGAGTTTCAGGAGGTGCCCCCCCCCCCCCCACCGTTTTTTCAAATCAGCCTTGCCAGTTTCTATCCCAGAAAGGGAAGTAGTGAGTGCTGCGATACAAAAGCTGTGTCAACAGAGTGTCATTGTCCCGGTACCCCCGCCCCAGCGGGGAGAAGGGTTTTATTCAAGCCTCTTTGTCGTACCAAAGCCGGACGGCTCGGTCAGACCGATCCTGAACCTAAAATCCCTCAATCTGTATTTGAAAACTTTCAAGCTCAAGATGGAATCTCTTCGAGCAGTGATCTCCAGTTTGGTCGGGGGTATTTTATGGTGTCAGTCGACATAAAAGATGCCTACTTACACGTTCCGATATATCTTCCACATCAAGCTTTCCTGAGGTTTGCGGTGCAGGATTGTCATTACCAATTTCAGACGTTGCCGTTTGGGCTTTCCATGGCCCCGACGGTCTTCACCAAAGTGATGGCGGAAATGATGGTACTCCTACGCAAGCAAGGTGTCACAATTATCCCGTACTTGGACGATCTCCTGATAAAGGCAAGATCGAAGGAGCAGTTGCTAAGAAATGTGGAACTCTCCCTGACGGTTCTGCAACTTCATGGTTGGATTCTAAATTTGCCAAAGTCTCAGTTGATTCCAACAACTCGGCTGCCTTTCTTGGGCATGATCCTGGACACACTGAACTGCAAAGAGTGTTTCTTCCAGCGGAAAAAGCTCTGGAAATCCAATGCATGGTCAAGGAGATTCTGAAACCGGCAAGGGTTTCGATTCATCAGTGCACTCGAGTGCTAGGGAAGATAGTTGTGGCTTATGAAGCCATTCCGTTTGGCAGGTTTCATGCCCGGGTGTTTCAGTGGGACCTGCTGGACAAATGGTCCGGGTCTCACCTGCACATGCACCGGAAAATAAGTCTATCTTCCAGGACCAGAATTTCTCTCCTGTGGTGGCTGCAAAGTTCTCACCTTCTAGAGGGACGCAGGTTCGGAATCCAGGATTGGGTCCTGCTGACTACGGATGCAAGTGTCCGAGGCTGGGGAGCAGTCACACGGGGAAAAAGTTTCCAGGGAAGATGGTCAAGCCAGGAAACTTGTCTCCACATAAACGTTCTGGAGTTAAGAGCCATCTGCAACGGCCTTCTGCAAGCGGAACACCTGTATCGAGGTCTACCTGTCCTGATTCAGTCGGACAACGTAACAGCGGTAGTGTACGTAAACCGCCAGGGCGGAACAAAGAGCAGAGCGGCGATGGCGGAGGCCACAAGGGTTCTCCGCTGGGCGGAAAAGCACGTGAGCGCTCTGTCAGCAGTCTTCCTTCCGTGCGTGGACAACTGGGAAGCAGACTTCCTCAGCAGACACGATCTCCATCCAGGAGAGTGGGCTCTTCATCAAGAGGTATTTACAGAAGTGACAAGGCGTTGTGGAATTCCTCAAATAGACATGGTGGCGACTCGCCTCAACAAGAAGCTTCCGAGGTATTGTTCCAGGTCAAGGGACCCCAAGCCAGTGCAGTGGATGCCCTGGTAACTCCGTGGGTGTTTCAGTCAGTGTATGTGTTTCCTTCACTTCCTCTCATTTTAAAAGTGTCGAGGATCATAAGACGAACAAGGGTTCCGGCAGTACTCGTCGTTCCAGATTGGCCACAGAGGGTCTGGTTTCCGGATCTTCAGGAATTGCTCATAGAAGATCCTTGGCCGCTTCCTCTCAGAGAGGACCTGTTACTGCAGGGGCCATGCGTATTCCAAGACTTACTGCGGCTGCGTTTGACGGCGTCGAG
This sequence comes from Pseudophryne corroboree, assembly GCF_028390025.1. Classification (NCBI taxonomy): domain Eukaryota; kingdom Metazoa; phylum Chordata; class Amphibia; order Anura; family Myobatrachidae; genus Pseudophryne; species Pseudophryne corroboree. Next base: position 417,706,962 of record NC_086444.1, on the reverse strand, counting down.
GTTGAACGCCAAATCCTAGCTCGAAAGGGTATTCCTGGGGAAGTCATCCCCACTCTCCTTAAGGCTAGAAAGGAGGTCACGGCGAAGCATTATCACCGTATTTGGAGAAAATATGTGTCGTGGTGTGAAGCCAAGAAAGCTCCTGCGGAGGAGTTTCAGCTAGGTCGTTTCCTCCATTTTTTGCAGGCAGGCGTGGATGCAGGCCTGAAATTGGGTTCCAACAAAGTGCATTGTCTTATTTTCTTTCAAAAAGAATTGGCCGTCCTTTCTGAAGTTCAGACTTTCGTGAAGGGTGTGCTGCATATCCATCCTCCGTTTGTGGCACCGTGGGATCTTGACTTGGTGTTACAATTTCTTATGTCTCACTGGTTTGAACCTTTGCGAAAGGTTGAGTTGAAATTTCTCACTTGGAAAGTAGTCATGCTTTTAGCCTTGGCCTCCGCCAGACGGGTGTCGGAATTGGCGGCTTTGTCTCACGAGCCCATATTTGATTTTTCCATGTGGATAGAGCGGAATTGAGAACTCGTCAACAATTTCTGCCGAAGGCGGTTTCTTCGTTTCACATAAATCACACCTATTGTGGTGCCTGTGGCTATGGATGCCGTGGCAGTACCAAAATCTCTCGATGTCGTGAGAGCTTTGAAAATTTATGTCGCCAGAACGGCTCTTGTCAGGAAAACGGAGGCTCTGTTTGTCCTGTATGCTTCCAACAAGATTGGAAATCCTGCTTCCAAGCAGACTATTGCATGCTGGATTTGTAATACGATCCAGCAGGCTCATTCTACGGCTGGATTGCCGTTGCCGAAGTCAGTGAAGGCCCATTCTACCAGGAAGGTGGGCTCATCTTGGGCGGCTGCCCGAGGGGTCTCGGCACTTCAACTTTGCCGAGCAGCTACGTGGTCGGGTTCAAACACTTTTGCTAAGTTCTACAAGTTTGATACCCTGGCTGATGAGGACCTCATGTTTGCTCAGTCGGTGCTACAGAGTCGGCCGCACTCTCCCGTCCGGTCTGGAGCTTTGGTATAGACCCCATGGTCCTTTTGGAGTCCCCAGCATCCTCTAGGACGTAAGAGAAAATAGGATTTTAATACCTACTGGTAAATGCTTTTCACCTAGTCCGTTTTTTGTTCATACTGTACTCTGGTTTTCCTGGTAATCCAGTTGTACGGTGTGTTGTGGTGTGAGCTGGTATGTATCTCACCCTTAGTGTAACAGAAATCCTTTTCCTCGAAATGTCCGTCTCCCTGGGCACAGTTCCTATAACGGAGGTCTGGAGGAGGGGCATAGAGGGAGGAGCCAGTTAACACCCATTCAAAGTCTTATAGTGTGCCCATGTCTCCTGCGGATCCCGTCTATACCCCATGGTCCTTTTGGAGTCCCCAGCATCCTCTACGGACTAGGAGAAAAGGATTTACTGGTAGGTATTAAAATCCTATTTTTCCAAGCATAGCATTTACCACCCAAATCTAACTCTCTCTCTGCACATATTATATCTGCCTCCCCTGCAGTGCACATAGTTTTGCCCAATTACTAACAAAATTCCTGCTGCGATCAACTCAGAATTACCCCCTTATTGTGCAGTTTAAACAGGGTCAGACCCAGGGTGGAACTGTGTCCAGAAACCTGGGTCGAACCTGGGTTTTTGGTGTAAAAGTGGTATAACTCAAAAGTTCTCAAACTTTGTCCTCAAGGCACGCCAACGGTCCAGGTTTTAAGTTTATCCATGCTTGGCCACAGGTGACTTAATTAGCAACTCAGTCACACCCCTCTTAGACCGCCAGCTTTGAACACGGGTTATTGCACATGAGCGCGCATAACCCGTGTTGCTGTGCGGTCTGAAAGGGCCCAGTTGGAATAATCCGGGTCGAAAAACCCGGTTTTCCAACTCTGGTAGCAAGCAGGGTTGAACACGTGTTCAACCCGGCTCGCTGTGCTGTGTGAACGGGAAGCCGGGTTGATGCGTCCCGTCTCACGTTCACTGTGTGTGGACGGGCGGCGCTTGGAGATCATGTGATCCCTATGTCGGGTTGGGGACAGTGGCGTTGAGGGCCCTAAGGTGGGTCGCACTCTGGAAGCACCCATGTAAGGCTCCTGGGTACGACCTGCCTCAGGCTGTGTGAAAGGGGTATCAGTTTGATTTAACCGTCTGTGCTGAGCCATGAATATACCTAAAACATGGACTGGGGTGCCTTGAGGGCCGCATTAGAGATCCTCTGCATTGAGAACCGATGCTGTAACTCCTTTTGAATTGCTATTGGCCTCTCTTACCTCAACCCTTCTCATCCAGATACTCTGTTTTGGAGGCTGACATTATCTAGAAAGATTCACAGTAGTTTATTTATTTACAGTTTCTTATATAGCGCAACATATTCTGTTGCGCTTTACAATTGGAATCAACAATGATGAGATTAACTGGGTAATAACAGACAGACATAGAGGTAGGAAGGCCCTGCTCACAAGCTTACAATCTATAGGTAGTTCCATAATTTCTCCACTTTTATGCTAGGCTAAATTACCTGTGCTTCAGGAAGTAGCGAATGCTTTGGAAATATTTTTGAACATTCTCCTGGTTGCTACATCTCATTGACCTTGCCACTATAATATGTGCAAAAGGACTATATTTATGAATTAGATCTCTAATGGAAGATAATGTATTGTGTAATAGTTTTTCTATAATGGTACATATAACACAATATCTAAATAATATAAAATGTAGCACAACAACAATTACATCAACATTTGTTAGAGACCAGTTTGTCACATATCTGTCAGGGGTTCTCAATTCTCTTCCTCAAGCGCCACCAACAGGTCATGTTTTTAGGATTTCTTTAATCATGCACTTGTATTTTGCTTGGTCAATTATTATCTCATCTCCTTCTACAGACAGAAATTCTCCAAACATGGCCTGAGGGTTGAAAACCACTGCTATATATTGTAAGCTTGTGAGTAAGGCCCATTTACCTCTCTCTGCCTGTTATTACCCAGTATCGTTTTATTACTACTCTGTTCCCAACAAAATAAAAAACACTGGAGCAAACAGCTTCCTGTGGAGTTATAGCATACCTTGTAATTCTCTCTCTCTCTCTCTCTCTCTCTCTCTCTCTCTCTCTCTCTCTCTCTCTCTCTCTCTCTCTCTCTCTCTCTCTCTCTCTCTCATCATCCCTGTTTTTCTGTATATGGGATTAATTCAGTTGTTTTTCTATCACCGAGATAATTAATGTGAGCCTGACAGAGGAATTTAATTGTTTTGGGGGCCCAAATAATATGGGTTTAGCTAGGTAAAGTGGCTAAACCCGTTTTAAGTCCAGGTTAGCGCTCCCAAACCCTGGACTGTTCACTGATTTCTGCTCGCCACCTCAGTTGGCTCCGAGCAGAAATCATGTGATCATGCCCATCAAGAGGAAAAATGTAATACGTTTGGTGGGTGCGCGAAACCATAGGTGCGTATAAAAACAATTGCATTACCCCATTTGTGTCTAGTTACAAATTCCAGTATTCATTGTCACATTGCAGTCTTATAATATTTGTGTAGTTTTGCATTGCATAGAGATACACAATCACACATTAATAATATTGTACTATTTATTTTTTTATTTTTTTATTACATTGCCGTTTGTGTGGGTCAAGTAAAAATGACCATAGGAAGTAAGTTTTGAAATGTGGTATAGAACACGCTTTCTGTGTGTTTAGGGTGTTCTACTTGTGTTATAAATCTACATGAAATATTAAACTATATTGTTTTAATAGATTAATAGAGGCATGATTGCTCACTATAACTTATTGCCATTTCAGTTAGTTTGGGACAATATAATTTATTGTTCTGCCACTCTATCTGATTAGAGCTCCGTCACCTGGTTCTGCGAGTCTCCTTTCTCCCGAGTTACAGTAGTAAGCGGCTAAGCTTGTCCCTCCAGCTTTTCTATCACAGTGTACATAGAACTCTGCTCAAAAAAGTGATTTCTCCTTCCCTGTTGTTAAAAAATGTAGATCATTTGCTGACTCGCATTTCAATAGAACTGTCCATTCATTTCCTTTAAACCCTGTTGTTAAGCCTGCTGATAGTAATAGTGTCCCAATACTCGTAAAATCTGTGTCCACGTTCTGAAAGCTGTGCTTGCTCTAACAGCAGTGTTTTCCTATATTAGCTGACATTCCGGTGTATATTTTGCACCTCCGACTCCTTACACTTAGGGAGGCAGTACGAGGGTTGGAGTGGGCGTGTAAGTGTATAGTCAAAGTAATGTTATGATCCATACTAGCCACAAGAAAGACGCATATGCTCCGGTTTGAAAGTGGATCACTTACGGATTCTCGACCACCGGTGCAAAAAGTGAGGATAATATACTTCAACTTAAGGAAAATGTGCCCTTTTTTTCCTGGTCAGTACTTTGTGCTTGCAATTTAGACGCACATTATTACAAAGTTTTGCTTGTGCAATGACTCGTTTATTTATGGATTCTGGATTGTCATTTACACTTTTCATAAAGATTTATCATTCATGTAGATTTAGGCATATTATGTAGGAATCTACAGTTGGAGACATTTGTAACGTGTACAAACTGATGGGAATGGTTTTGTCTCATGTTGTCAGATGTTTCCTGACCTGTTTGTTACTGATTTCTTTGTGATCTTAGAAAAAGCACACAAAGAAAACAATACATGATAAAATATGCATAAATGCAGGGCTCGACAAATCCCAGGGGCCAGGTCGCCATGGCCTCTAGATTTTACTGGCTGGCGACCATGTTATTAATGTGGCCGCTAGGGAGGGGTGTTATTTTGCACAGCTATGTGGTTGGGGAGGCCTGGTTTGCCATGGGGTACCCCCTTAGGTGTGTGTTCATGTGAGTTGGTTTGCTGAGGTGGGTGGGGGGGAAGCAGCTCAGTTATGTGGCTGCAGGGTGGGATGGCGACAGTGGTCTGGCTCCTACACTTTCATTCTGGTTCTTACATTTTACAAAAAATGCGTAAAGCCCTGATAACTGTACTCGCTACTGTGTTTTTGTTTTTTGTCATCAATTTTTTTAGACTTCACTACAGTGTGCAGTATGGTTAAAGTAGGCTCTTTGTAATGTGAACTCTATTACACAGATTTTGTGTGTTGGCATTTACCACTGTGTGTTCATTCCTATTAACTGTTGTCCACAGTTAAAAAACATTTATCTAAACTTAGAACTGCAATATACACCTCAAGCCTTAATATATTTTCTTGAAAGAAAAAGCAGGCTCAGTTCAGAGCTGCTGCATGTAGCTGAGCATGTTCTTGAGTAGTTTAGGTACCTGGAAGAAGCTACTGTAGATACTGGACCCAGGGGAACTGGGATTAAGGCTAAATTGTCACAGCAAACTGGACAATCTAGCTTTGGTCTTAGAACATGGGCAGTGGGTTCATGATGACTCGTCAGTTCCTGTTTCTCTATGGGGTTTCTCCTTTAGGCCAGAGCTAGAAAGATTAACCGAACCACAATAGGAAAGAATTAATATCTCCTAGTAAGCTACCAGACCTAAAAATTGTTTTGCACCTTTTATAACACAGGTCATGTGAGAACCCCAGAAGATAGTTTTCCTCTGTTCTTGGAGGTCAGCAAAAAAAACAGCCTTAGGTAGCTAAGTTCCGCTCCCAAGCCTTTGCAGGAACAGATATGACGGGCAGGGTTCTCTCCCAGGAAGTGAGCCTGTTTGATTTCACCGTCTCACCTGGTCAAGCAGAACAGTAAATCAGGAATACTTGTAACCTCCATCCAGATATTTTTTCCAAACTTTCTGGAAACAAAAACATTATGCTTTGTCCTAAGCAAAGCTATACAGAGGAGGAACCTTTGCTTTCACAGGGATATATAGGAGACACTGGGTTTTTTATGTCATAGATAGACTTTTTTGATCCAATCTGAACCAGAAATTCCTTATTATATTGTTCCTGCTAGGAAGCAGGCAGGGCAGGATGCAGTGGTGCTGGGGGTTTGGCCCTGCTGGTGTCACTATTGGGGGCAGTGTGGCTTGTCAACGTCACTAATGGGACATGCCTAGCACTTACGGAAGTGCCGGGCTTTCCCCAAACTCTACCTTTAATGTGAATAGATGCAGTGCACGTGCGCACAGCATCTGTTCATGCGGCGGCAGCACGGCAACGGGCAGGCGGTTTTAGCAGGGCTCCGGTAAAGGAGCCGGGCACATTTTGCCATTTAAAAATCAGGCAGGGAGCGGTGCCCTGCTAAACCCTATTGAGCACATGAACACTATTATTATTATTCAGATAGCATGTGGTCAGACTCAACATAGAGCCCTTAAAGTCATCAGCAACAGTTTGGAACACAACAAGTTCATAGACCTCATGGCATATGCATGCATGTTCTAAATCTGGTAGGAACCACTGTACCTCTTCAGCGTTGCTGTTCTGTTCCATCTCTTTGCTGTTCAGACTCTACTGTCGCATAGATCACAATGATTCCTGCCTCTCCCTGATCCAGGGTGTGACAATCATCCATTTTCTGGACATACAGCTGATCAGAGCATGGTTCCCAACCTTGTTGCAGGCTCATTTTCCGAAAACGATTAAAGCCTTAGGGCAGGCATTTCCAACCTTGGGTCTCCAGGCACACCAACAGTCCAGGTTTTAGTGATATCTATTGTTACGCACAGATGGCTAAATCAGAATAGCTGAGGTACTAATTAAGTCACCTGTGCTCAAGCCTGGATATCGCTAAAACCTGGAATTCAGTGCACCGATACACAGGCCTCTGACTAGGTTCCAAAACAATGGAGCTGGCGCACACTGGAGGAACTGAAGACAAGTAGCGAACTGGGCGCTGTGAGGTGTACTAGAGAGTAGTTGGCAGGAAACGTGTTACCAGGGCACAGGTGGAATCAGAACAGCAGAATAGCCAAAGTCGGAACCAGGAAGTTACTAAAACAATACCATCAGATGGCCCGAATCAGCACACAGGAAATAGCCCTACAAGCTCAAACTGAACAGATGCTGGAATAAAGGATTTAAGCCTAATAGTCTGGCACTCAACAGGGCCCTGAGACTTCCTTTTTATAGGGAAGAGAATGTAATTTGTCTCCAAATTCAAATCTCTTCCCAATATAATTATTTCATGATACCACAGCTGAAGCATGCGACTCAGTCAGACCTTGTAAACTCCTATTAAGGCTCATGGTAGTCCATCGCCTCACAATGGACTGAGACAAAACAATTTAACATAAAAAAACTAAAAATTAGCTGTTGGCAATAAAATAATGAAATGTGTTCAGTTCAACTATTCACATGCCATAAAGATTACCCTCCTTTTACAAGAAATATGGGGATAGAATAGTAATTTATCATTTATTCTGATAATGTACATTATGTGTATATTTGCATAAAAATACTTTTGTTCCTTGTATCACTGTCTACTAACAAACTCCAGACAGATTAGCAAAATGTGCTCTATGACGGACTTTGAACCTTGTGGTTGCTTTACGTGCGAGACTTGAATTTTTGGATCACGATAATGTCCAAATTTACATTACAGTGAAATAAATGCATTCGCTGTGGTGTCTATAGCATTATCTGTTTCATTTCCCCGCCTGAACTTCTCCTTGTTTTTTTTCCTGTTGGATGGGGGTGGTGTAGCTTTGTTCCTTCCTGGAGCCTCAGCTGACACCTCTGGATGAAATTTGCTTTTCATGCATTGACCATCTGTCCTCTCCCTTATAGCAAAGTGTGAAATCCCGAAGCAGATATGACAGACTCAAAGTACTTCACCACCACCAAAAAAGGTGAGAAGCTGGGCTCAGGGCAAGGCAGAATAATACTTTTTTTTGTTTTTTTACTAGTTCTTACAAGTACTATATTTATATTTTACACCTGTAGGTGAGATCTTTGAGCTGAAGGCAGAATTGAACAGCGACAAGAAAGAAAAGAAGAAGGAAGCTGTTAAGAAAGTCATTGCTTCCATGACTGTGGGGAAGGATGTCAGGTGAGTGGGGGTGTAGGTTTTCACTTTGCAGGTAGTTTGTTTGCCGTGTAATTGAAGTCTGTCATCATGCGCTTTCCTGCAATGTCCAGTACAGTAAAGAACAATTTTCCATTTAGGCTGGATGAGTGGAAAATAAAAGGTGTTCCGCAGGCTGAACAGGTGCCTTGGCTTTTGCCAGTGCTGAGAAGCAGAATTACCAGTCATCACATACAATATTGATTCTGACAATGCTGTGTGTGTTATTTCTGTTAGCGTTGATCTGCAAGTTTCAAGTGCTGCTCTTAAACTCATTATGTTTGTCACGTTTTGTTTATTTAGCTTTTTTTTTTTTTTTTTTTATTGTTTTCCGTGTGTGGAGGCAATTGCTGTGTGTAACATCAATATACTCAATTTACCTGATCCTGTATGTATGGCAGCATGTATTCCTATGCAGCTGACTCTATGCTTCTCGTGGCAGTGCTCTGTTCCCTGATGTGGTGAACTGCATGCAGACCGATAACCTGGAACTGAAGAAACTGGTTTATTTGTACCTGATGAACTACGCCAAGAGCCAGCCAGATATGGCGATCATGGCTGTAAACACCTTTGTTAAGGTTGGTGTCTAAACCCTAAAAGGTATATTCGATTAGGCAATTATCCTGTATGGACATACAGTACTGTGCATAGGTTTTATGCAGGTGTAAAAAAAAAATGCTAAGACTGCTTTAAAAAATTGAAGTGATAATAGTTTATTTTTATCAGTTAACAAAATCCAAAGTGAATGTACTGAAGAGAAATCTAAATCAAATTAATATTTGGCGTGACCACCCTTTCCTTCAAAACAGCATCAATTCTTCTAGACACAGTTTTTGAAGGAACTCGGCAGGGAGGTTGTTCCATTCATCTTGGGGAATTGACCACAGATCTTCTGTGGATGTAGGCTTGCTCAAATTCTTCTGTCTCTTCATATAATCCCAGACAGACTCAATGAAGTTGAGATCATGTCTTTGTGGGGGCTATGTCATCCCTTCCAGGACTCCTTGTTCTTCTTTATGCTAAAGATAGTGCTTAATAACATTGGCTGTATGCTTGGGGTCATTGTCCTGCTGCAGAATCTATTTGAAGCCAGTCAGATGCCTCCCTGATGGTACTACATGATGGTTGAAGTACCTGCCTTTATTTCTCAGCGTTGAGGACACCATTAATCCTGACGAAATCCCCAACTCCATTTGCTATCCCTAGTGCCTCAGAAGTGGAGATGTTGCCCATAGCAACCAATCAGATTCTACTAATAATTTATCCTAGCAGCTTCTGGAAGATAATAGCTAGGATCTGACTGGATGCTATGGGCAACATATTTACTTCTGAAAACCTGCACTTTAGTCAATATACCCCCTAGTCTCTGTCCTCTAAAACTCACTATATAAGAATATTAACATTCACATTGACTTGATTACATTTACTGTTTGCACAGTGGAATCCACATGTGCACATATTATTTATAGCTGCTATTTGTACTGTGTTTTGATTTTTTTCCAGATTATCTACGTTGTTATCAAATGGTGTTTGTTTTTTTCCACACTGTTGTTAAATAATTGTTCTTTGTCCACTTCTCTTCGGTACATGTGATTCTTTTGATTTTTCTTAGGACTGTGAGGACCCCAACCCATTGATCCGTGCACTAGCAGTTCGCACTATGGGCTGTATCCGTGTAGACAAAATTACAGAATATCTTTGTGAACCACTGCGTAAGTGCCTGAAGGACGAGGACCCATACGTACGCAAGACAGCAGCAGTGTGTGTAGCCAAACTGCATGACATTAATGCTCAGCTAGTAGAGGATCAGGGATTCCTTGATACTTTGAAGGACCTGATTTCTGACTCCAATCCTATGGTGAGCGTCCACTGTTCATACATACGTGTGAAATGTTTCAGCTCTCTGCCCATTTGATGAAATAAGGAACCACTATTTGTAAATGGTGCATGGTCTGCTCTATGTTATTGCTCACACATCTAGATAGTCATATGAAAAAGCCTTAAGACATAACCCAAGGTTACAGAATTAGACATGGCAGTAGATATCTGTTACCTTACACAAGCAAGCAGTTATGTTGGTTAACTATCAGCAGTGCTTTTTTTTTTCTTTGTGGTGGTACTCAGCCGTTGACAGATTGCTGTTTTGAACTCCTAGAGGGTGTGCTGTATTATGTCGACATTCAGGATGTTAAGATGTTCAGTATGTCGCCATTCAGAATGTTGACCGTGTGTGTCAACTGTGAAAATGTTGACAATGTCATTTCTCCTTCATCCACAGGGGAAACTGGAGCTAATACTGTGGGGTATAGACGGGTGATCAGTGAAGCCGGCACTTTAAGAATTTAGGTCTGACTGGCTCCTCACCCTCTATGCCCCTCCTCAATCTCAGTTTTTAGAAAAGTGCCGGAGGGAGCCAGTACTCTGGCCATCTTCTCCAGGATATTTATTTAATTTTAATGGATAACAAGTGTTTTAGCCTTCAGACAGTTAGCCCCTGTCTGCCTGCACCTTGGGTGCCGGGGGGAGGGGGGGGGGGGGGGTGGTTGACGACCGCCGCTACTGCTGCTGCTTCCTGAAGCATGCGTCCGAGTTCCTGACAACACGCAAGTCCTCACTTGTGCTACGGGGACTCGCCGCAGTTGCATGCGGCTGGGTTTGGGTCCCCACAGGTCTACTAAGTGCGCTACTGGGAAGGATGGGGCTTGTGGTTTTTAAGGAGACTTAATTAAGAAATAGAGGGACATTACTCCTTCCTTTCTTGCTGTCTATCTCTCTCCCTTTTTTCTCTTCACTGTCACTGTGTGCTTGTGAGTTGAGGATGTATTTTTTGTACCTGTGATAACTATGACGGGCAAGGGAGCAGCTTCAAAGGCTTCAAGGAAGCTCTTTGTATGTAAGAAATGTTACACTAAATTCATCCAGGCTCATTTTTAAGGTTCTTTGCTATGTGAATCTTGTGAGGTTGGGGACCCAGTTGCTGAAGGGATCATCCTGGGACACGACCTCAGTCCTCCATGGGTCTCTATCGTGGCTGGAGTCATGTCCAGTGTTTACACAGCATTAGCAGAATCTCGTAGAAAGAGAGAGAAGCTGCTCAGACGCTTCTACCAATTGACTGCAGTACAATGCCTTGATCCAGTCCTTTCCTCTGCTGTAGAATCTACCCTTTTGAGTCCAATCAGACAATGCCACGGCAGTAGTCTACGTCAATCATCTGGGAGGAACTTGAAGCCAAGCAGCCATGCGAGAAGTCACTCACATACTTCTATGGGCAGAACAGTACTCTGAAACCTTATCACATTGTTTGTTCCAGGTGTGGACAACTGGGAAGCAAATTACTTCAGTCGCCAGGATCTGCACCCAGGGAAATGGGTGCTTCAACCCCAGGTTTTCCAGCAGCTGGTTCACCATTGGGGTACTCCTCAAATAGACCTCATGTCATCCAGACGAAACCATCAGGTTCCTTGCTATTGCACCCGCCCACGAGACCAAGCAGCAGAGGCAGTTGTTGCTCTAACGGCTCCGTGGCATTGCCGGTTTCTATACCTGTTTCCACCCTTTTTTGCCTTCTCCCTTGGGTGCTCAAACACATCAAGAGGGTGAGGGTCACAGTTCTTCTCATAGCTCCAGACTGACCTCACTGAGCCTGGTTCTCGGACCTGCAGATGCTCGTCGTAGACAAAGGCCCCTTCCTCTGAGACCAGATCTTCTTCAACAAGGTATGTTTCACCATATCGCCTTACGGTGGCCGCGTTTGATTGTGTGGCTGTTGAGAACACACTTAAGAGGCACAGGGGCATCCCCAGAGTGGTTATCCCAACAATGCTTAGGGCAAAAAAAAAACAGTTACCTCAGGCCATTAGCATCAAATTTCTAAATCTTATATTGCATGGGGTCTACGTTGCAGGCTTCCGTCTTATTCTAATTTCGCCTTGGCAGACTATTGATGTTTTTACAGTCTGGCATGGATACAGGACTCAGATTGCACTCTCTAAGGGTCCAGATTTGGGCTTGGCCTTGCTTCCAGAGATAGACCTTTTTGCATTGGATCCTTTGGGTTCAGCCTTGCTTTGTTCCCTCGGCAGCGCCATGGGATCTAAACCTGGTGCTTTCATTTCTACCATCATGAACCACTGGAAACAGTGGATCTGAAGCTCTTAACTTGGAAGATGGTGCTCCTGTTGGCCTTGGCTTAGGCCAGGATGGTCTCAGAGCTTGGGGCTTTCTCTTACCGATCTCAGTATCTAGTCTTCCACAAGGATCGATCTGAACTCCATGCTTGTTCAGATTTCTTGGCTAAAGTTGTATCCTCTTCCACATCAAAGAGCCCTTTGGGTGCTGGTTTTGTCGGGGGACCCGCCATCCTCCCGTTCCCAGGATGTGGTGAATGCATTACGAGTCTCTGGATCGTACGGCTTCTTTGAGAAAACCTGATGCTCTGTCCGTTCTCTATTATGCAGTCAGATGAGCCAGACCCTGACATGGGCTTACTTAGTGGTGTCTTAGACGCCTCCGCTTTGCACTACAGTGCATTCTACGTGCTGGGGCCTCCTGGGTGGCTGCGGGGAGATGGGGGGGAGGGAGGCTTCTGTGTTACAACTGTGCCTGGCAGCCACTTGGTCTGGAACTCATAATTTCGTAAGGTTCTATAGGTTTGACACTTTTGCAGCCTCCACTTCTGAGTTTGGCCACTCGGTTCTACATGTGTTGCAGGACTCTCCCTCCCATGGGGATAGCTTTGGGATGTCCTCACAATACTAGCTCCAGTGTCCCCTGTGCATGAAGGAGAGAACAGGATTTTGGTACTCAGAGTTAAATCCATTTCTCCGACTACACAGGGGACACTGGACGCTCTCCCTGCACTGCTCTTTGCATTGTTGGTTGGTGTGACTTTTTTTATCAATGAGTGATAAATTGCACCAGCCAATCCGCTCCAAACTGTCAGTTTTCAAACACACGGGCTCATTTATCAATGAGTGATAAATTGCACCAGCCAATCCACTCCTAACTTCCATGTCACAGGCTGTGTTTGAAAAATGACAGTTAGGAGCTGGTTGGCTGGTGCAATTTATCACTCACAGTGAAATTTATCACTCATTGATAAATGAGCCTAACAGTCTGTAACAAGGCAGGTAGGAGCTGATTGGCTGGTGCAATTTTTCACTCATTTATAAATAAGGGCATATGTTTCCTCCCTCTTGGGGTTTTTTTTCTCTTCTCTCAGGCCCTGTTTCTAAGACTGAGGTTGGGGAGGGTTATAGAGGGGGAGTCACACATCTAAATTCTTAAAGTGCCGGCTCCACTGATCAGCGATCTATACCCCACAGTACTAGCTCCAGTGTCCCCTGTGTAATCAGGAAAAATAAATTTAACGGTGAGTACCAAACTCCTGGGTTTTTTTTGTTTGTTTTTTTGAAATTCTTTATTTGTGCGTGGTCAGGTACATAGGAAAGGCATTATAGCAATACATGGGACAGGCGGCCAACATAGCCAGTGTCCAAGATAGACCACAAATTTTCAGGTAAATAACAAGGTTAATCGGTGAGGGAAGAACAATCGAGTTCAAACAGGGGGTTCAAAGGGGGGTGGGAGGAGGAGAGGAGCAATGGGGGGGGAACCACATTAGTATCCATAAATAATTTATATTGTGAGAACAACAAGATCAGAATAAAGGGAGAGGGGGAATCAGAAAGGAGACGAAGACAGAGAAGGCAAAGGGAAATGGGAAGATAGAGAAGGAGAAAAGTTGGAATAAAGAGAGATGTCGGTGAGAGAAATGGTGGAGGGTGCCCATGGGTCTACGGGGAGGGCCAGGAGCTGATGGGGGAGAACGGCTAGCCACGTTTGGCGGCGAGCCAGGGAGCCCAAACCTGCTCGAAGACATGGCCTCGGTCGTGGAGGTAGTAAGTAATTTTTTCCATTGAGGCGATGTGCCAAATTTTAGCTTTAAGGGATGGTAGGGAAGGTGGTGAGGGGCTCTTCCAGTTGAGGGCGATCAGTGATTTTGCTGCCACTAGAATGTGTGAGGTCAACTTTTGGGAGAATTTATTGAGGAGTGGGGGGGGATAACACAGTAAGGAGATCCAAGGATCTTTCAGTACAGGGGATTCTAGGAGAGAGTTGAGGAGGGAGTGGACCAAGTCCCAGAAGGGGACGATAACCGGGCAGGTCCACCATATGTGAAGCATAGTGCCTCTAGCTCCACAATTTCTCCAACAAGCCGGAGAGGAGGACGGGAAAAATTTGTTGAGTCGGTCGGGGGTATAGTACCAGCGGTAGTAAACTTTGTAGGCCGTATCTTTAAAAGCGGTGGCTATGGAGGATTTAGCAATCCCTAGTCTCATGTCCTCCCAATCCTCAGTTTCTGGTGGAGGCCCGAGATCCCGTTCCCATGCGAGTTCATGGGGCCGGGATGGGGGGAGGGAGGATTCTAGTAGGAGAGAGTAAATTTGGGAGATTATGCCTTTAGAGGAGTGGGAGTTGACACATAGGGTTTCAAAGGGAGTGAGGGGACGAAGTAAGGCGGTGGGAGGGAGGGAGGCTAGAAAGTGGCGTATTTGTAGGAATTGAAAGGGATTAAGTGGTTGCGAGGGGATTTTCTGCTGGAGGTCAGGGAGGGACAACCATTGGCCTCTATCGGCAAAGTCGGTTGGGAATTTAAGGCCCAGTGCTATCCATGTCCGGGATCTCGTAAATGAGAGTCCTGAGGGAAACATGGGATTCTGCCAGATGGGGGTCAAGGGTGAGGGAGTGGTAGTGAGGCCCCACTTTAGAGAGAGGGAGTCCCAGGTTTTGAGGTTAAATTTAATTGTGGGGAGAAGTTTAGAGGTTGGGGGTCGGGAGGTAGAGGGGAGTCCCCATAAGGGGGTCAGGTCTGAGATGCCAATGAAGGCTGCCTCGATGTCTAACCATGACACAGATCCCGGGGGAGCGTATGAGGTGACAATGTGGGATAAATGGGAGGCTAGGTAGTATAGTTTGACATCGGGAAGACCTCTGCCACCCGCGGAGGTTGGTCTTTTCAGGGTGTTAGCAGCAATGCGGGGAGGTCTGTGGTTCCAGATAAAGCGTACAAGGGCTCGCTGGGTAGTGCGGAGAAAGGAGGCCGGGACCGCCACTGGGAGGGTCTGGAAAAGATAGAGCCATTTGGGGATTATGGTCATTTTAACTGCTATGATCCTGCCCAGCCACGAGACAAAGAGACTATTCCAAGAGGTCAGGTCGGCTAGTGTGTTGGTAAGGAGGGGTAGGAAGTTTTCTCGGAAGAGGGAGTCGTAGCGAGGGGTTAAGTATATCCCTAGGTATTTAATCTTCGTGGGCTGCCATTTAAAATGAAAGTTGGCGCGAAGAGATTCCGCCTCACGTTGGGGGATATGAAGTATCATGGCCTCAGATTTGGAGTAGTTGATCTTATATCCTGATATAAGGCTATAGGCTTGTAGAACTGAGAATAAGTTTGGGAGTGAGATAAGGGGCTGGGTCAGGGAAAGTAGGATGTCATCTGCGAAGAGGGAAATTTTAGGATCTGTGGGGCCTACTTGTATTCCGTGTATGTCCGGATGTGCTCTAATTTGAGAGGCAAGGGGTTCTATGATTAGGGCAAATATTAAGGGGGAGAGGGGGCAGCCCTGACGCGTGCCATTGGAAATATTGAGTGGAGTGGATGGAGTACCGTTGATAAGGACAGTGGCAGTGGGGGTGGAGTATAATGCTAGGATGCTAGTGAGAAAGCCACCGGACAGGCCATAGGCCTCCAGTGCGGGTCTCAGGAATCCCTAGGAGATCCGGTCAAAGGCTTTTTCGGCATCTAAGGAGAGCATGATAGTGGGGGATCTCCTGGAGTTCGAGATATGTATAAGGTCAATAGCACGCCTGGTGTTGTCTCTAGCCTGGCGGCCCGGGATAAATCCTACTTGGTCATAGTGAACAAGGGAAGGTAGGTATGGGTTAAGACGATTGGCCAAGATCTTAGCAAAGATTTTCAGGTCTAAGTTCAGGAGAGATATGGGGCGATAGCTAGCGCAGTTAAGGGGGTCTTTGCCTTCTTTAGGGATCACCACAATTCTAGCTTCAAGCATCTCAGGGGGAAAGGGGTCGCCTTGGACGATCCTGTTGAACAGGGAGTGAAGGTGGGGGGAGAGAAGGGCAGAAATTTTTTTGTATTAGAGAGCCGTGAACCCGTCCGGGCCCAGGGATTTGCCAGTTTTTGCATGAGTATGGTCTGGGTGATTTCTTCCACCGTAATCTCACCGTTAAGAAGGTCCAAGGCGTCCTGGGGTAGTTTGGGTAATTTAGAAGCGGAGAGAAAGTGGGAGATGAGGTTGGATTGGGGTTGGGGGGAGGAGCCCGGTGGAGGGGGCGGAAGGTTGTATAGGTCAGTGTAGTAGGATTGGAAGGCGGCTCTAATTGCAATGGGATCCTGAACAAGTTGATTGAGGGAGTTCCTGATAGTGACAATGTTGGTTTTGGCTCTTGTGGAGCGGAGTCGTGCCGCCAGGATCTTGTCCGCCTTGTCACCCTTCTCATAAAAGGACTGGCGAAGCCACTTAAGACGCTTGGCCACCCGTGTGGTGAGAAGGAGATCGAGTTCCGCCTTGATGGTGCGAAGTTCGGACAAGACCGACTGGTCGGAGGACGCCTTGTGCTGGGTCTCTAGTGCGTGGAGTTTGACGGAGAGCTTATTGTATTGGGAAAGGGATTGTTTTTTAGCTTTTGAAGCTAGGCTGATGAGGTGTCCTCGAAGGACAGCCTTGTGCGCCAGCCAGAGGGTGGTCCTGGAGATATCGGGGGAGTCATTTAAGGTGAAGCAGTCTGAGATCTTGTCCTGAAGATGGGACCTTATCTCGGGGTTGTGCAGGAGGGAGTCGTTGAGGCGCCATGTCATAGGGCGAGGGCGGGAAACCAAACCTGCCAAGTCACAGGAGATGGGGGCGTGGTCGGACCAGATTAATGGGTGAATATGGGCAGCGCGTAGATTCAAAGCAAGATCATGACTGAGCAGGACCATATCAATACGGGAGTAGAAGTTATGGGGGGCAGAGTAGAAGAAACTCCTGTTTTTAAGATAACCGTAACACTGAAATCATGTTTCGACATTAACAGTTTCCACATTGTAAGCGTGTGGACAGTGTGAAGGTGGACATTCTGAACATGTCGACATTAAGCCCATTCTAAATGTAGTCCCAATGATTACATACCCTCCTAGATGGTTGTTATAGAATGATATGCAGAGATGAAATATTGCAGGTAAACAAATGCAAGCCTATGTCCTTTTCATACTACTAAAGCTTTTCCATATTACTATCCTTCTACATTGTGGCTGCCCTTTCCACTGGTTTTGTTTGTTAGCAAACACTATGAAACTCCAATAAAAAGGTGTGCGCGTAATAAATAAATATTAGTGCATATATATTTATTAATGTGACTCCACCACCAATGAAACAAAGGACATATATAATGTTGAGATGTACAAACTCCTCACTGTTACTTTGACCTTCTAGGTTGTGGCTAATGCTGTAGCAGCCTTGTCAGAGATTGCTGAGTCCCACCCAAGCAGTAACCTGTTGGACTTAAACCCTCAGTCAATCAACAAGCTTTTAACTGCCCTAAATGAGTGTACTGAGTGGGGTCAGATCTTTATCCTGGATTGTTTGGCCAACTATGTCCCCAAGGATGACCGTGAAGCTCAGAGGTGAGTTAGGTTGTTTTACATTATATTTATCAGCTATTGAGTGAAATAAAAAAGTTAAAATATGAATACTGAGGCACAAAATCCAGGGTATGGTTGACGTGAAGTTTCCGTATTCTGAAGTAGAGAGTGTCGTAAATTCCAGCCAGCAGAAAAAACACTTTACAAGAAATTAAAAATGGTCAGTCTAAATTTCGGACAATGAAATTCTAACAATTTGCATTTCTTTTCAATATAGTGTATGTGAGCGTGTTACGCCACGTCTCTCGCATGCGAATTCCGCTGTGGTGCTGTCTGCAGTAAAGGTACTAATGAAACTGATGGAGCTGCTGGCCAAAGACTTGGATTACTATGGGACACTATTAAAGAAGCTGGCGCCCCCCCTAGTCACTCTGCTCTCTGCTGAACCGGAACTACAATATGTGGCTCTGCGCAACATCAACCTTATTGTTCAGAAACGGTAGGACCTTTTTCCCATGCTGACCATCATGGAGAATGCTCCCCGTACACTGGTATCTGCTTATTACATGTGCCTTTTTCCCCAGACCGGAGATCCTAAAACATGAGATGAAAGTTTTCTTTGTCAAATATAATGATCCAATCTACGTGAAACTTGAAAAACTTGACATAATGATCAGACTGGCATCCCCTGCAAATATTGCACAGGTTAGGACGTATACATGGAATGTGTTACTTTCACTCCATGTCTAGAGCAGGAAATAAACATGGCTCCGCTCATAGATAAATGTGTGCATGTTATTTTCTGATTATATGCATCATTTTCTACCCTATGTAGGTTCTTGCTGAACTGAAGGAATACGCCACCGAGGTAGATGTGGACTTTGTACGGAAAGCTGTTAGAGCAATTGGACGCTGCGCCATTAAAGTGGAGGTATGACAAGTCCGCTGATCAGAATTGTGCACGTTTGCCATTGTAAAAGTACTAAAGAGAGAAATTGTGACTCATCTGTGATCTTTTACTTTGTTTTCCTCCAGCAATCTGCAGAGCGTTGTGTGAGTACCCTGCTGGATCTTATTCAGACCAAGGTGAATTATGTGGTTCAAGAAGCAATCGTGGTTATAAAGGACATTTTTAGAAAGTACCCAAACAAGTAGGTGTCACTGGAAACGTAGCCTGCAGTCTAGAAATGACTAACTCTTCTGTCAGCTCCTAAAGCACAATGCTTTGTAGTTTGCTATAGAACATAGATGGTGATATGGCTCTATAATGGCAGCACAAATAATAAGCTTTGAATAACATTATGTGTTGTTCCTATACTCACCCTTTGTTTTTTTTCCAGATATGAGAGTGTTATCTCAACACTGTGTGAGAACCTGGACTCCCTGGATGAGCCAGAGGCCAGAGCTGCCATGATTTGGATAGTGGGGGAGTATGCTGAGCGCATTGACAATGCAGATGAATTGCTAGAGAGCTTCTTAGAGGGATTCCATGATGAGAGCACACAGGTAGGGAAAAAATCTATTTCTTACCAGTTGGGGAGGAATCTGAAGAATAGTAATATAAAAGAAGTTGTGAAGGTTTAGTCTGTAAGGCATTAGCATGAACCCCCAATGATTTTTATTCAAGTGTGATCGTAGTTGTATTCTTGTTGTGCCCTATGAGAGGCACATTTGAACAGTTATTTTCGCACATATGAATATAGGAACAT
The DNA here is from genome assembly GCF_028390025.1 of Pseudophryne corroboree. NCBI lineage: Eukaryota > Metazoa > Chordata > Amphibia > Anura > Myobatrachidae > Pseudophryne > Pseudophryne corroboree. The sequence goes on along the minus strand of NC_086444.1, from coordinate 417,687,628 downwards.
AGAATTTGATCGCAGATAACAACCACTTGGCCCATCTAGTCTGCCCTAACACATATACATGCACACACTAGGGTTATTTTTTTACGGTAGCCAGTTAACCTACCAGTATATACCGTATTTTTCGGACCATAAGACGCACTTTTTCTCCCCAAAAATCTGGGGGAAAAAGTATGTGCGTCTTATGGAGCGAATAAGAGCAGATGCAGATGGAGTTCGCGTGTAGCGGCGGGTCCTGGATGCTGCTGCTGCTGCTGAGCCGTCATCAGCAGAGCGCGGCGCATCTCAGAGCCCAGCAGCAGAGCCCGGCATCATGTGACTCCCCCCCCCCCCGCTCCCCCACACCTCCTCCCTCCTCAGGAGTTTCCCTGCAGGCAGCGTTAGCTGAGTGCCTGGACATGGGGGAACCGGCGGGTCCTGGATGCTGCTGCTGCTGCTGCGCCGTCATCAGCAGAGCGCGGCGCATCTCAGAGCCCAGCAGCAGAGCCCGGCATCATGTGACTCCCCCCCCCCCCCCCGCTCCCCCACACCTCCTCCCTCCTCAGGAGTTTCCCTGCAGGCAGCGTTAGCTGAGTGCCTGGACATGGGGGAACCGGCGGGTCCTGGATGCTGCTGCTGCTGCTGCGCCGTCATCAGCAGAGCGCGGCGCATCTCAGAGCCCAGCAGCAGAGCCCGACATCTACCCCACACCTCCTTGGTCCTCAGGAGTGCACCCAGGGCAAGCGTTAGCTGAGAGCCTGGACGCGGGGAACCACTGGTACTGTCTACAATATATGTGTGTGTGTGTGTGTGTGTGTGTGTGTGTGTGTGTGTGTGTGTGTGTGTGTGTGTGTGTCTGTGTGTGTGTGTCTGTGTATGCTGGCTCTGATGTGTGTGTGTGTGTGTGTGTGTGTCTGTGTATGTGTATGCTGGCTCTGATGTGTGTGTGTGTGTGTGTGTGTGTGTGTGTGTCTGTCTGTCTGTCTGTCTGTGTATGCTGGCTCTTTTTTTTCCAGTTTACTTACTCTAAAAACTAGGTGCGTCTTATGGTCCGGCGCGTCTTATGGTCCGAAAAATACGGTATTTGGATTTTGGGAGGAAACTGTAAGAAACCCACGCAAGTACGGGGAGAATATACGGACTCCACAGTTAGGGCCATGGTGGGAATTGAACCCATGACCTTAGTACTGTGAGGCGGTAATGCTAACCATTACACCATCCGTACACTTAAACTAGGATAAAATTTAAGATAACATTTTGTTAATTATTTAAAGAAAGAAATACGGGCATACCAGTGATTTTTTTTTTTGGGTGGGGGGTTTTGGTTTCTTAATTTTTGGCTTTAGATTTTATTGCCATCCTAGTCTTTAAAAAGAAATGTGTTAAGCAGCTCAGTGCAATGTCTCTCGAAATTTGCTTAGACAGCTTTGCTTATCCTTCGCTTATGAAGTCACAAGTTTATTAAAGTAGGAAAAAGTTACCCTTACCCTTCCTGGGTTTCCACATCCATTACAGGAAATGTTCCTTTTATTTTATTGCTCTACGTGCTGTGTAATGCTTGCTTAGGGAATAATCTTAGGGTGTAGCTTGCTTTTATTTTCTGGTTACCCTTTTACAGAATTCAGTAAAGTTCAGAACCTGCTACAGTCACCTAGTGCTTTGCATTGTTGCAATATGTCAGGCTGTCAAAGGTCTGTGCCTAAAACTAGTTTTCCTAAGTTTCTTTATCTTGGTCTTATACTTACATATGTATAAAATGCCCATATGTTTTTAGGCAGCACCCTGTGGATGTGGTATGGCCATATTACAGTCCATGCTGATGCCCAAGTGTCCTGGGTTCCTAGTACAGCTATTTATTTGTTTTTCATTTCTTCTAATAACAGTTGGGGGGGGAGGCTGAGCACATCCTCAGTTTCATATTGGAATCTGCCTCGACCATGTTCCTTGTCCAGACAGTTTTTTCGAAGATTGGGGAGGGCCTTCAGGCCTCACACTCCTCATGGAAATTGCGCTACAGTATCTGTACGTCTTCCTTTTTCTTGTTTCATTTTAGTTTCAGTAGGCTGTAGAGAGACAGCCCCCCCCACCTCCAGTATTGTTTGGCTTCTATTCTATCAGCCCTTGTCCCTGACTTCTTGTTCGGTTAGTGGTAAACCAAGGAAGAGTCCATTTTTGCTTAGTACATAGGTGAAACAGTGTATTGTCCATGTCCCCTTACTACCTTGGAGAAAAGGATTTATTGATAATACGAAAAATAATCCCCTTTTTGTTTTGCTTTGGTACAACAAGAAAACCATATCTAAAATACACTCATGTGCCATAAAAACTGAGACGGCTGCTTCCATTGCCAGTACCTGCCAATACTATATATAAGCAGATATGTCTTTAATCCGATGTCGTATAATGGGGCAGTAAAGATGGCAGCGTATCATGATTTAAGCAACTTTAAATGAAGCTTGGTAGGAGGTGCCAGCGAGATGGGTCACTCAGTCTCTGAAATCGGAATGAACTTTGGATTTTCATGTGCGCAGTTTTCAGGGTGTACTGTGACTACACAACATCAGGGAAGACATCCAGCGAGCAACACCACTGTGGCTAACGAAAAACTTGTTGTTGGGCACACATTGTAATGTCCGACCGGTGTGCAACCCCCAGGGCCATCCCCTGAGCTTATGATAACCGCCACTGGATGCCAGATGATTGTAAACCATTTAGCAGTGAATCGAGGTCCGCATACTAATAAAGGACAGTCAATAGTGGTGGTGGCTTTGTTGTGTTGTGGGGTGTTTTCACCTGGTATGCTTTAGGACCCATGATACATCTCCAGACATCATTTACCAGCGGAGGCTGGATCATGTGCACCTATTCATGTCATGCTTTCACTCAGTCAGGGGTGGGCTCTTTCAGCACGACAGTGCGCCACTGCACAGGTGTGTAGCTACCAGATTGTGACCAGAGCATCCTAAATTTGGCATCATGAGTTGGCCCCCTTGTTGACTGTTTTTAAATCCAATGTAACACTTGGGATGCAATTCAACGTGTCCTCAATGGCAAGGTTCCATCGCTGGCAAATTTTAGCAAATTGTTGAACGTTATTCAGGAGGCATGGTGTACCGTATCTACACAGTACTTCAGAGAGCTTGTGGAATCCATGCCCCATTGTGTTGTTGCTGTAATCCGATCAGAGGAGGGACCCACACATTATTAGATCGGTGTCTCTGTTTTTCTGGCGCAAGTGTGTTAATCCAATGTCGTTTGTAGCGTATAAACTAAAAAGTTCTTCCCTCAAAAAATTGTTCATTATATGACAAGTGGACTGGCTACCTGTGGTATAATTTTGGCACTTTGCCATATAGGCAGCAAAATATCTCCAACCCTTCCCTTCACAGAAAAACCTTTTCTCTTACGTCCTAGAGGATGCTGGGGTCCACATTAGTACCATGGGGTATAGACGGGTCCACCAGGAGCCATTGGCACTTTAAGAGTTTGAGAGTGTGGGCTGGCTCCTCCCTCTATGCCCCTCCCACCAGACTCAGTTTAGAAAATGTGCCCGGAGGAGCCGGTCACAGCTAGGGAAGCTCTACAGAGCTTTTCTAGTAAAAGTTATTTTTAGAGTTTTTTATTTTACAGGAGGCTATTGGCAACAGCCTGCCTGCAGCGAGGGACTAAGGGGGGGGGGGGGAGCAGTGTCTGCCCTGCGGGGTCTGAGCCACTGTCTCCGCTGGCTGGACACTGAGCTCCAGAGGGGTCTGATCGTTCTCCGCCACAGGGGACCGCTTGCCCCAGCAGCATGCCGCCAACCCCTTGCAGAGCTGAAGAAGTGGTGAGTGAGTCACCGACCCCCCTAGCAAGCGGGGGGCTGGTGTGAAGATGGCGGCAACGGGGAAGGAGAGCAGTATTAACTGCGCTCCTGTGAAGGTTCAGAGGCACATGGTGCGGCGCTGTGAGGGGCGCCCTGAGCCAGCGCTTACCCCCACACTGGTCCACAAGTCTGTCGGGGTCCGCGGATCTCAGCCAGCAAGTTTTACCTCAGGCCAGTATAATCTATGAAGAGCGGGAAGACAGCACCATTAAGGGGGCAGAGATTCTCCTCAGAGTGGACCCAGCAGCATTCCAGCGCCATTTTCCTGCCTGCACAGTGCGGGTTGGAAGAACAGGTCCCTCCACAGCTGCTCCAACTGTCAGTACACGGTACCAGGGGGCTGTAGAAGGGGGAGGGGAGGCTGTAAACCGACTGTGTCTCCTGTTAAGGGACACAGTCTGCGCTGACAAGGGGTCTCCCTTTGCTGAAAGCGCTGTGTGTGGGTTGGCTCCGATCTCTGTGTCTCTCTTGCCATTCTTGGGGGGGGGGGGCGGGACTCTGCCTGCGCCCACGTGTGTGTGTGTGTGTGTGTGTGTGTGTGTGTGTGTGTGTGTGTGTGTGTGTGTGGAGTGTTTGATGGTCACCTTTACCTATGTCCAGGGACACTGTCATATGCTGCAGAGGATTTATCCTCCCAGGATGATCCCATTCCATGTAATCAGGATAGCACTGTTTTAGCACAGATACCAGCAAAGGAACCAGAGTGGTTTTCCTCTATCAAATCTTGGATTTCTCAGATTTCTGACAGGGTTGCAAGTAATGAATCTGCAACCCAGGTATTACAGAGCTCTATGGCAGTATGGCCTGGTTCTGGTACCTCAGAACGCCCCGTTATATACCCCCACAAACGTGCGCTTGTGCATGTCACACAAGACTACACGGATACCGATTCTGACACTACAGATGGTGATGGGGATGTGTGCGGCGGTCCACATCTCTTGCAAAGGGGGTGCAATTGTTGATAGAGGCTATCAGGGATGTGTTAAATGTTATTGATACCACACCTGAGCAGGTTGAGGAGGCTTTTTTCACTGAAAATAAAAAAAGCCTCACAAACCTTCTCTGCGTCAAAGGAATTGAATGCTATATTTGAAAAAGCATGGGAAAACCCTGAGAAAAAATTTCAGATCCCTAAAAGGGTCCAGGTGGCATTTCCTTTCCCTGAGAAGGATAGGAAAAAATGCGAAAACCCGCCAATTGTTGACGCCTCTGTGTCCAGACTCTCAAAGGAGGTTTTACCTGTTCCAGGATCTACCGCCTTAAAGGAGACGGCTGATAGGAAAATTGATAACACGCTTAAATCAATGTATACTGCTTCGGGGGCCATATTACGTCACACTATTGCTACTGCATGGATTGCAAAGGCAATAGTAAAGTGGTCGGCTACCTTACTTGAGGATTTGGATACGATGGATAGGGATGACGTTGCATTGTATTTATGCAACATACATGATTCTGCAGGTTTTATGGTAGAATCCATGAAAGGCCTGGGTTCCATGGCTGTGGGAATATCTTCCATGTCTGTTTCAGCTCGTCGGGGACTGTGGCTGCGCCAGTGGTCGGCCGACATGGAATCCAGAAGAAGTGTTGGAGTCCCTACCCTATACAGGTCAGGCTCTCTTTGGGGAAGCTCTAGATGCATGGATATCCACCGCTACAGCGGGTAAATCTCAGTTTCTTCCCTCAGCAGCACCTGCTCCGAAGAAATCTTTCTTTTCATCTGCTACGCAGTCCTTTCGGCCTAACAAGCCTAGAAAGGCCAGAACTTCCAATACCTTCTTTAGGGGAGGTCGGGTTAAGTTCAAGAAACCTGCCGCTGCAGGTTCCCAGGAACAAAAGCCTGCTTCGGGTACGCCAAAGCCCTCCGCATGATGGTGGACTGCACGCCTGCATGTCTGGGTATCGTCCGGCCTGGATCCCTGGGTGGTAGATGTTGTGTCTCAGGGATACAGGCTGGAATTTCAAAGTCTCCCTCCTCATCGCTTTTTCAAGTCAGGCTTGCCAACTCTGTTGGAGGACAGCACTGTACTACAAGACGCTGTCCAAAAGCTGGTAGAGGCACAGGTCATTGTGCCAGTACCACCTCACATGCTGAACAATGGTTACTATTCGAACCTTTTCGCGGTGCCAAACCGGATGGTTCGGTCAGGCCCATTCTGAACTTAAAATCATTGAACCCCTTTCTAAGGGAGTTCAAGTTCAAGATGGAGTTTTTCAGGGTGGTGATATCAGGTCTGGAAGAAGGGGAATTCCTGGTATCCCTGGATATCAAGTATGCGTACCTCCACATTCCGATCTGGCTGCCGCATCAGGCTGATCTCCGCTTCCCATTGCTGGACTGTCATTTCCAGTTCCAGGCACTGCCATTCGGCCTCTCCACAACGCCGAGGGTGTTTACCAAGGTGATGGCGGAAATTATGATTCTCCTCCGCAAGCAGGGTGTGAACATCATTCCATATCTGGATGACCTGCTGATAAAGGCATCGTCCAAGGAGAGGCTGCGGCAGTCCATTGTCCTCACAACGCGACTTCTCCAGAGTCACGGTTGGATTCTGAACCTTCCAAAGTCACATTTGGAACCAACCCAGAGGTTGTCATTTCTGGAAATGATCCTGGATACGGAAGTGCAGAGGTTGTTTCTTCCGCAGGAAAAGGCGTTGGTGATACAAGCCATGGTCCGGGATGTCCTGAAGCCACCTCGGGTGTCTGTTCATCAATGCTTTCGCCTATTAGGAAAAATGAGGCTCTCCGGTACGGGAGGTTCCACGCTCGGACCTTCCAACTGGATCTCCTGGACAAGTGGTCGGGATCTCACCTCCACATGCACTAGAGAATTTGTCTGTCGCCAAAGGCCAGGATTTCACTCCTCTGGTGGCTCCAATTGCCTCACCTTCTGGAGGAACGCAGGTTCGGGATTCAGGGCTGGGTCCTTCTAACCAAAGATGCGAGCTTTCGGGGCTGGGGAGCAGTCACTCAAGGAGTAACCTTACAAGGACGGTGGTCAAGCCTGGAAGCCGGCCTGCTCATCAACATCCTGGAACTAAGAGCTGTCTACAACGGTCTTCAGGCGGCCCCTCTTCTGAGAAATCGGGCCATTCAAGTGCAGTCGGACAACGTAACAGTGGCTTACATAAACCGACAAGGCGGAACGAAGAGCAGAACGGCAATGTCGGAGGTGACAAGAATACTCCTCTGGACAGAAAAGCACGCGTTAGCGCTGTCAGCCATCTTCATCCCGGAAGTAGACAACTGGGAAGCAGACTTCCTCAGCAGACACGACCTCCATCCAGGAGAGTGGGGACTCCATCCGGAGGTGTTCAAGGAAATAATAACAGATCTTTGGGGTTTACCCCAAATATACATGATGGCCTCTCGTCTCAACAAGTAGCTTCAACGTTATTGTTCCTGGTCGAGGGACCCATAGGCAGTGGCAGTGGACGCCCTGGTGTCTCCGTGGGTGTTCCAGTCAGTGTACGTGTTTCCACCACTCCCACTCATCCCAAGAATCCTAAAGCTCATAAGGAGAACAAGGGTTCAAGCGATCCTCATTGCCCCAGACTGGCCAAGAAGGGCTTGGTACGCGGACCTTCTGAATCTACTGCAAGAAGAGCCGAGGCCTCTTCCTCTTCAGTGAGGACCTGCTGCAGCAGGGGCCGTTCACCTATCAAGACTTACCGCGGCTACTTTTGGCAGCATGGAAGTTGAGCGCCTGATTCTTGCTCGGAAGGGCATTCCGCAGAAGGTTATTCCTACCCTCATACAGGCTAGGAAAGGGGTAACGTCTAAACATTACCATCGTATTTGGAGAAATATGTATCTTGGTGTGAGTCCAAGAAGTTTCCTACGGTGGAGGTTCAACTGGGACGTTTCCTCCTCTTCCTGCAAGCAGGAGTGGATATGGGCCTGAGTTTGCGTTCTGTGAAGGTCCAGATTTCAGCCCTATCCATTTTCTTTCAGAAACAATTGGCTGCCCTCCCTGAGATTCAGACCTTTTTGAAGGAGGTTCTGCATATCCAACCTCCCTTTGTACCGCCTACGGCGCCTTGGGACCATAACGTGGTGTTGCAGTTCCTCCAGTTGGATTGGTTTGAACCTCTACAGGAGGTAGAGGTCAAATTTCTTACATGGAAGGCAGTCATTTTGTTGGCCTTGGCTTCTGCTAGACGTGTGTCCGAGCTGGGGGCTTTATACTGTAAAAGCCCTTACTTGATCTTCCATGAAGATAGAGCTGAGCTCCGGACTCGTCAGCAGTTTCTTCCGAAGGTTGTGTAGGCATTTCATATCAACGAGGCATTTCATATCAACCAAACTATTGTGGGGCCAGTGGCTACTGACTCCTCAATTACATCAAAGTCCTTGGATGTCGTAAGGGCTCTGAAGATATATGTGAAGAGAACTTCTCGTCACAGAAAGTCGGACTCTCTGTCCTCTCTGATCCCAAGAAAATTGGGTGTCCTGCTTCTAAGCAGACTATTTTTCGCTGGATCAGTTCACTATCCAGCATGCTTATTCTACGGCAGGGCTGCCGTATCCAAAATCTGTTAAGGCCCACTCTACTCGTAAGGTGGGGTCTTCCCAGGCGGCTGCCAGGGGTGTCTCGGCAGTGCAATTTTGTTGAGCTTCAACTTGGTCTGGGTCGAACACGTTTGCAAAGTTTTACAAGTTTGATACTTTGGCCTCTGATGATCTGAAGTTCAGTCAATCAGTTCTGCAGGAGCCTCGGCGTTCTCCCTCCCGTTCTGGGAGCTTTGGTACATCCCCATGGTACTAATGTGGACCCCAGCATCCTCTAGGACGTAAGAGAAAATAGGATTTTGGTTACCTACCGGTAAATCCTTTTCTCGTAGTCCGTAGAGGATGCTGGGCGCTCGCCCAGCGCTTCGTTCTTCTGCAAATGTTATTTGGTTCAGTACAACTTCGTTTTAGTTGAGTACTGCATTGTTACTTGGTAAGTAATGTTTCAGTTGTTGCTGAGTAGTTCAAGCTAGTTAACTTGACGTGCCTTGTATGTGTGAGCTGGTATGAATCTCACCACTATCTGTGTATAATCCTTCTCTCGAAGTATGTCGCCTCCTCGGGCACAGTTTCTAGATTGAGTCTGGTGGGAGGGGCATAGAGGGAGGAGCCAACCCACTCTCTCAAACTCTTAAAGTGCCAATGGCTCCTGGTGGACCCGTCTATACCCCATGGTACTAATGTGGACCGCAGCATCCTCTACGGACTACGAGAAAAGGATTTACCGGTAGGTAACCAAAATCCTATTTTTAGTACAATACATAGGTTTTTAATCTGTTTCCTCTTCTTAAAGCCATTTGCATTATTACGTATCATTTTGCATTTAGACTTTTTTTTTTCTTTCTATTTTTAAATACATTTTACTTTTATCTTGTCCATGCCATCAAAATATGGACATAGAGCCTAAGGGCTCATGAATTTGTTGGAATGGATCCGACCGGACCTATTCAATGACCATCTCAATCCGACTTTAAAAAAAGTCGGATTGAGATGAAGGTGATGAGAGGGGGAGACGGGGAAGAGCAGCGCTACAGCAGCGTAGCCGGAGGATGGGGCACCGCCGTCAGACCTCACGGCAGCGTCCACCCGGCTCCAGCAAACGACACCTCGCTTGCTGGAGCCAGGAGGACACTGCCGTGAGCGGCAGTGGTGCCCCATCCTCCAGCTACGCTGCACTGCATACATTTAAACAAACGTCTGTCTTCCACAAGTGTCACTGAGTCAGACCTCACAGCAGCGTCCACCCGGCTCCAGCAAGCGGGACCTCGCTTGCTGGAGCCGGGAGGACGCTGCCGTGAGCAGCGGTGGTGCCCCATCCTCCGGCTTTGCTGCTGTAGCCACTGCTCTCCCTCATCTCCCCGCTGCTCTCAACACCCTCATCTCCATCCGACTTTTTTTAATGTTGGATTGAGATTGTTGGATTTGGCCTCGTTTCCGACAGAAGCACGCGGCTCGGCAGCTATTCCGCCGATCCACGTGCTTTCCGACAAGTCGAATTCCCCAACTTGTCGGATAAAAAAAACGGGGATTGAATAGGTAGGAACCCCTTCTGACCTGAAAAAGTCGAAAACTTTCGACTTCAATAGAATATACCCCTAAACTTAAAAGTGAACACACGTATAAGATGATTAATCAGTTGAAGTGGTCTGTTTTGCTAAACAGGAAAATTATTTTGATTTATGATCATATTAGAGCTCTTTAAACAGTGTTCACTGAATAAAAACAATATTATGGGCAGGCTTTCATTAATTTGCATATAAAGCAGTGGTTCCCAAATTCTCGCCTCAAGGACCACTAACAGTTCATGTTTTCCAGGTCACCCAGCAATTGCACAGGTGTATTCATTACTCATGGACACATTTTAAAACATCCACAGGTTAAGCTAATTATTTCACTTGTGGCTGAGGAGACCTGGAAAACATGAACTGTTGGGGGTCCTTGAGGACCGAGTTTGGGAACCACTGATCTAAAGCAATGAAAATATGTGTTCGATTAAATTATCACATACTATATCAATATCCGGGTTAATGTAATAGAAATAAGGTAATTTAACAGTCATACATACTTCTCTCTCCATGATATGTTGAAATTAAAGCACACAACAGTAAAGGTGATCCATTACCAGAAAAAGTAAAAATAAAAAGTTTGATTATTTTATTCCGATTTTGAGATATTATCTCAAAATTCAGTTTTATATTAAAAGTTTACCATGCTCATTACCGGCTTGGTGATTTCATTACCACAGCATGGTGATTCCATTACTTGATGAAAAATGTGCCCAGGTTACACAAATAGCATACTTTCACATCTTACAATAAAATTGTGAAAATCTAGAGTTTATTTTAGAAACTGAATTCATCAATTTTGTGTACACGCACATAGTAACGTCTCTTGAATGGTGATTCCATTACAGACTGAAAGTAGGTTGATTTATCAGGGATAACTTACAGATGATCGCACGTAAGCTGTTTTGATAGTATTTTATATGGGGCTCTTGGGTTTTGGTGATTTGTTGACATGAGTGGTGTCGGTTGTATGATGAGTTATCACTGTAAAATATGACATGGGTCCTCTCCTTACTAGGTTCAACTGCAGCTCCTAACTGCCATCGTCAAGTTGTTCTTAAAGAAACCTACAGAGACACAGGAACTGGTACAACAAGTGCTAAGTTTGGCCACACAGGTGGGTGTAACTACGACATCTATTGGGTAAACCATTTTCTACGAGTCACATATTGTTGCAGTGAGCTGCCATAAAGCTATTTAATCAGGTAGTACATTCATTCCACAATAGATGTTTAATTTTTTAGCTGTAATTTCCTTGCTCAATATTTTAACTGTTGTTTGCTCCATGCACTATAAAAACAATGAGAGAGAGAATGTGGCAGTGTTATTAGAAATTAAGAAACCTTTTTATTTAATCATTTCTTGATGGCAGTGTATCTTTACTCTAATTCATGATCTTCTCGTCTCAGGATTCGGACAACCCAGATCTGAGAGATCGTGGATATATATACTGGAGACTACTCTCCACAGATCCAGTTGCTGCTAAAGAAGTGGTCCTGGCTGAAAAACCTCTTATCTCAGAGGAAACTGATCTCATCGAGCCAACATTATTGGAGGAACTTATATGTTACATTGGCACACTAGCCTCAGTCTATCACAAGCCTCCAAATGCTTTTGTGGAGGGTAGTCGTGGCGTTGTGCCCAAGAGGTTACCACCACGAACAGGCTCGTGAGTATTTATTGAATGATTGCTGACTTTTTGAGGTTTGATTCTCTTCCAAGCTACATTGAGCTTCTGGCACTGTGACGTGTATGCACTGAAAGATTTGTTTGGTTACTTGACTAAGATTTATAGATGGTGTAAGCCTGGTGGGATGCAATTTGTGTATTCTGTTGGTGTTGTGACTTATACCCTGTGTAGGTGCTACATGTCTTGTGGTAGCTATCAAAAGAATTTAGTCAAAAAACAAACACTTTTTATTTTTATTTTTTTCCATTCTGTGAAAATAATTGAATTAAGCAATGAGTAACACGTGGCCTCTTCTTGGAGTTTATCTGTAAAAAATAGTAGACCTATTATCCTATAGTTTCTATGGTTGCAGAATATTTTTGCTGTACTTTATCTTATGTAGTGTGTTTTTTATCATTTTCCACATTAAACCCCATTGTAAAGAACTTTTGCATAAGACAGGATAGAGATGTATGCATCACAATACAAATAGGGGCACATAGCTTGTAGGAAACTCTGGCTGTATATAACGGAAGTTCAAAAAGTCCCTCCGCAGTGACTGTGTGCTAAGCAAGTCTACCCGTAGAGAATGTGTGAAGTAACATAACAACATAATTGTTTTAAATAATTGTATTTACATGAAATAAAAATAAAAAGTTACATACTTATGAACAATAAGGATTGAAAGTTTTGTCCCTCTCTGGCCTACCATGGCTACAGAGTAGATCGGCAGCCAGGGACAGCGCTCACTGCAGAGGGACTTTTTGTACTTCTTTAGTATTTTTATTTACTCTTTTTAGGTAAAAAAAGTAATGAAACACCGTGCTTAACGGAGAGAGAACTGTACACAATTGAGAACCAGAACTGCTGCCCTTCTATCTGGCTGATGTTATCTATGCTTCCTACATACAGTAGCATTACATATGAGACCCTTATGAAAGAATACCTAAAGTAAAAGCATATAGTATTGAAGGTAAGAAATGACATATACTATTGTGATTCCTTCTGCTTTCCTTTGTACACAGTGGTGAGAGCACAGAGAGTCCGGAGGCTGCACCCCAAAGTCAACCTCAGGCTGAAACACATGCTTCCGTCATCCCATCACAGGGAGATCTGCTGGGTGATCTCCTAAACCTAGACCTGGCACCACCCATCAGCGGACCACCCCAAACTACAAGCTCTGTGCCCCTTGGTGGAGTGGATCTTCTGAGTGGTGGACTGGATACCCTGGTGTGTATATAAAAGTGGAACCCCTCATTCAATACATTATTTCTCTGACGTCCTAGTGGATGCTGGGGACTCCGTCAGGACCATGGGGATTAGCGGCTCCGCAGGAGACAGGGCACAAAAATAAAGCTTTAGGATCAGGTGGTGTGCACTGGCTCCTCCCCCCATGACCCTCCTCCAAGCCTCAGTTAGGTTTTTGTGCCCGTCCGAGCAGGGTGCAATCTAGGTGGCTCTCCTAAAGAGCTGCTTAGAAAAAGTTTTTAGGTTTTTTATTTTACAGTGAGTCCTGCTGGCAACAGGCTCACTGCAACGAGGGACTTAGGGGAGAAGAAGTGAACTCACCTGCGTGCAGGATGGATTGGCTTCTTAGGCTACTGGACACCATTAGCTCCAGAGGGATCGAACACAGGCCCAGCCATGGAGTCCGGTCCCGGAGCCGCGCCGCCGACCCCCTTACAGATGCCGAAAAGCGAAGAGGTCCAGAAACCGGCGGCAGAAGACTTTTCAGTCTTCATGAGGTAGCGCACAGCACTGCAGCTGTGCGCCATTGTTGTCACACACTTCACACCAGCGGTCACGGAGGGTGCAGGGCGCTGCAGGGGGCGCCCTGGGCAGCAATGAGAATACCTTGTTCTGGCTAAAAAATACATCACATATAGCCCCTGGGGCTATATGGATGTATTTAACCCCTGCCAGGTCTCACAAACTCCGGAGAAGAGCCTGCCGAAATAGGGGGCGGGGCCTATTTCCTCAGCACACAGCGCCATTTTCCTGCTCAGCTCCGCTGCGAGGAAGGCTCCCAGGACTCTCCCCTGCACTGCACTACAGAAACAGGGTAAAACAGAGAGGGGGGGGGCACTTTTTTGGTGTTTTTTTGATATATATTAAGCTGCTATAAGGGAGACAACACTTCTATAGGGTTGTTCCTATATATTTATAGCGCTTGGGTGTGTGCTGGCAAACTCTCCCTCTGTCTCCCCAAAGGGCTAGTTGGGGTCCTGTCTTCGATAAGAGCATTCCCTGTGTGTCTGCTGTGTGTCGGTACGTGTGTGTCGACATGTATGAGGACGATGTTGGTGTGGAGGCGGAGCAATTGCCGGTAATGGTGATGTCACCCCCTAGGGAGTCGACACCGGAATGGATGGCTTTGTTTATGGAATTACGTGATAATGTCAGCACATTACAAAAATCAGTTGACGACATGAGACGGCCGGCAAACCAGTTAGTACCTGTACAGGCGTCTCAGACACCGTCAGGGGCTGTAAAACGCCCTTTACCTCAGTCGGTCGACACAGACACGGACACCGAATCTAGTGTCGACGGTGAAGAAACAAACGTATTTTCCAGTAGGGCCACACGTTATATGATCACGGCAATGAAGGAGGCTTTGCATATCTCTGATACTGCATGTACCACAAAAAGGGGTATTATGTGGGGTCTGAAAAAACTACCTGTAGTTTTTCCTGAATCAGACGAATTGAATGAAGTGTGTGATGAAGCGTGGGTTAACCCCGATAGAAAACTGCTAATTTCAAAGAAGTTATTGGCATTATATCCTTTCCCGCCAGAGGTTAGGGCGCGCTGGGAAACACCCCCTAGGGTGGATAAGGCACTCACACGCTTATCAAAACAAGTGGCGTTACCGTCTCCTGAAACGGCCGCCCTCAAGGATCCAGCGGATGGGAGGCTGGAAACTACCCTGAAAAGTATATACACTCATACTGGTGTTATACTGCGACCAGCCATCGCCTCTGCATGGATGTGCAGTGCTGGGGTGGTTTGGTCGGATTCCCTGACTGAAAATATTGATACCCTAGATAGGGACAGTATTTTATTGACTTTAGAGCAATTAAAGGATGCTTTTCTTTATATGCGAGATGCTCAGAGGGATATTTGCACTCTGGCATCGAGAGTAAGTGCGATGTCCATATCTGCCAGAAGAAGTTTATGGACGCGACAATGGTCAGGTGATGCGGATTCCAAACGGCATATGGAAGTATTGCCGTATAAGGGGGAGGAATTATTTGGGGTCGGTCTATCGGATTTGGTGGCCACGGCAACAGCCGGGAAATCCACCTTTTTACCTCAGGTCCACTCCCAACAGAAAAAGACACCGTCTTTTCAGCCGCAGTCCTTTCGTTCCTATAGGAACAAGCGGGCGAAAGGACAGTCATATTTGCCCCGAGGCAAAGGAAAGGGTAAGAGAGTGCACCAAGCAGCTTCTTCCCAGGAGCAGAAGCCCCCCCCGGCTTCTGCAAAGCCCTCAGCATGACGTTGGGGCTTTACAAGCGGACTCAGGGGCGGTGGGGGGTCGACTCAAGAATTTCAGCGCACAGTGGGCTCACTCACAGGTGGACCCCTGGATCCTGCAGATAGTATCTCAGGGTTACAGGTTGGAATTCGAGAAGTCTCCCCCTCGCCGGTTCCTAAAGTCTGCTCTGCCAACGTCTCCCTCAGACAGGGCGACGGTATTGGAAGCCATTCACAAGCTGTATTCTCAGCAGGTGATCGTCAAGGTACCCCTCCTACAACAGGGAAAGGGGTATTATTCCACACTATTTGTGGTACCGAAGCCGGACGGCTCGGTAAGACCTATTCTAAATCTGAAATCTTTGAACCTGTACATACAAAAATTCAAGTTCAAGATGGAGTCACTCAGAGCAGTGATAGCGAATCTGGAAGAAGGGGACTTTATGGTGTCCCTGGACATCAAGGATTCTTACCTGCATGTCCCAATTTGCCCTTCACATCAAGGGTACCTCAGGTTCGTGGTGCAAAACTGTCATTATCAGTTTCAGACGCTGCCGTTTGGATTGTCCACGGCACCTCGGGTCTTTACCAAGGTAATGGCCGAAATGATGTTTCTTCTGCGAAGAAAAGGCGTATTAATTATCCCTTACTTGGACGATCTCCTGATAAGGGCAAGGTCCAGGGAACAGCTGGGGGACGTAGTAGCACTAACCCAAGTAGTGCTGCAACAGCACGGGTGGATTCTGAATTTTCCAAAATCTCAATTGACCCCGACGACACGTCTGCTGTTCCTGGGAATGATTCTGGACACGGTTCAGAAAAAGGTGTTTCTTCCGGAGGAGAAAGCCAGGGAGCTATCCGAACTTGTCAGGAACCTCCTAAAACCAGGGAAAGTGTCTGTGCATCAATGCACAAGAGTCCTGGGAAAGATGGTGGCTTCTTACGAAGCGATTCCATTCGGCAGATTCCACGCACGAACTTTTCAGTGGGATCTGCTGGACAAATGGTCCGGATCGCATCTGCAGATGCATCAGCGGATAACCTTATCGCCACGGACAAGGGTGTCTCTTCTGTGGTGGTTGCAGAGTGCTCATCTGTTAGAGGGCCGCAGATTCGGCATACAGGACTGGGTCCTGGTGACCACGGATGCCAGTCTGAGAGGCTGGGGAGCGGTCACACAGGGAAGAAACTTCCAGGGAGTATGGTCAAGCCTGGAGATGTCTCTTCACATAAATATACTGGAGCTAAGAGCGATTTACAATGCTCTAAGCCTGGCAAAACCCCTGCTTCAGGGTCAGCCGGTGTTGATCCAGTCGGACAACATCACGGCAGTCGCCCACGTAAACAGACAGGGCGGCACAAGAAGCAGGAGAGCAATGGCAGAAGCTGCAAGGATTCTTTGCTGGGCGGAAGATCATGTGATAGCACTGTCAGCAGTGTTCATTCCGGGAGTGGACAACTGGGAAGCAGACTTCCTCAGCAGACACGATCTACACCCGGGAGAGTGGGGACTTCATCCAGAAGTCTTCCACATGATTGTGAACCGTTGGGAAAAACCAAAGGTGGACATGATGGCGTCTCGCCTCAACAAAAAACTGGACAGGTATTGCGCCAGGTCAAGAGACCCTCAGGCAATAGCTGTGGACGCTCTGGTAACACAGTGGGTGTTCCAGTCAGTGTATGTGTTTCCTCCTCTGCCTCTCATACCAAAAGTACTGAGAATTATACGGCAAAGGGGAGTAAGAACGATACTCGTGGCTCCGGATTGGCCAAGAAGAACTTGGTACCCGGAACTTCAGGAGATGCTCACGGAAGATCCGTGGCCTCTACCTCTAAGACGGGACCTGCTTCAGCAGGGACCGTGTCTATTCCAAGACTTACCGCGGCTGCGTTTGACGGCATGGCGGTTGAACGCCGAATTCTAAGGGAAAAAGGCATTCCGGAAGAGGTCATTCCTACACTGGTAAAAGCCAGGAAGGAGGTGACTGCACAACATTATCACCGCATTTGGAGAAAATATGTTGCGTGGTGTGAGGCCAGGAAGGCCCCCACGGAGGAATTTCAATTGGGTCGATTCCTACATTTCCTGCAAACAGGATTGTCTATGGGCCTCAAATTGGGGTCCATTAAGGTTCAAATTTCGGCCCTGTCGATTTTCTTCCAGAAAGAATTGGCTTCAGTTCCTGAAGTCCAGACTTTTGTAAAAGGAGTACTACATATACAGCCCCCGGTTGTGCCCCCAGTGGCTCCGTGGGACCTTAATGTAGTTTTGGATTTTCTCAAATCCCATTGGTTTGAGCCACTCAAATCGGTGGATTTGAAATATCTTACATGGAAAGTAACCATGCTACTGGCCCTGGCTTCAGCCAGGAGAGTGTCAGAATTGGCGGCTTTATCGTATAAAAGCCCATATCTGATTTTCCATTCGGACAGGGCAGAACTGCGGACGCGTCCTCATTTTCTGCCTAAGGTGGTGTCAGCGTTTCACCTGAACCAGCCTATTGTGGTGCCTGCGGCTACTAGCGATTTGGAGGATTCCAAGTTGCTGGACGTTGTCAGGGCATTGAAAATATATATTTCAAGGACGGCTGGAGTCAGAAAATCTGACTCGCTGTTTATACTGTATGCACCCAACAAGCTGGGTGCTCCTGCTTCTAAGCAGACGATTGCTCGTTGGATTTGTAGCACAATTCAACTTGCACATTCTGTGGCAGGCCTGCCACAGCCTAAATCTGTCAAGGCCCATTCCACAAGGAAGGTGGGCTCATCCTGGGCGGCTGCCCGAGGGGTCTCGGCATTACAACTCTGCCGAGCAGCTACGTGGTCGGGGGAGAACACGTTTGTAAAATTCTACAAATTTGATACCCTGGCTAAAGAGGACCTGGAGTTCTCTCATTCGGTGCTGCAGAGTCATCCGCACTCTCCCGCCCGTTTGGGAGCTTTGGTATAATCCCCATGGTCCTGACGGAGTCCCCAGCATCCACTAGGACGTCAGAGAAAATAAGATTTTACTTACCGATAAATCTATTTCTCGTAGTCCGTAGTGGATGCTGGGCGCCCATCCCAAGTGCGGATTGTCTGCAATACTTGTACATAGTTATTGTTACAAAAAAATCGGGTTGTTATGGTTGTGAGCCGTCTGTTCAGAGGCTCCTACGTTTGTCATACTGTTAACTGGGTTCAGATCACAAGTTGTACGGTGTGATTGGTGTGGCTGGTATGAGTCTTACCCGGGATTCAAAATCCTTCCTTATTGTGTACGCTCGTCCGGGCACAGTATCCTTACTGAGGCTTGGAGGAGGGTCATGGGGGGAGGAGCCAGTGCACACCACCTGATCCTAAAGCTTTATTTTTGTGCCCTGTCTCCTGCGGAGCCGCTAATCCCCATGGTCCTGATGGAGTCCCCAGCATCCACTACGGACTACGAGAAATAGATTTATCGGTAAGTAAAATCTTATTTTTTTTTTAAATGGGAATTTACTCTATAAATCCCTCATGGTGTCAGCGGGGTGGGGGGAGGGGGTTGAGAGGAGGGCAAGGATGTATAATGATAAATTTCTTTTCCATACAGTATCTGGGCTGATCCCTTATTTCATCTTTTTCTTTTTCTGTCAATGTTCTTTCCTATGCTGCTCTCACCTGCTGTTCTCCGGCTTTTGTGTGTGTTCCCTGCCTCTTTCTGGCTGCCTGTGCTGTGCCTCCCCTCCCGTCTACTTCAACTCCAAAGATTGTGGAAGACACAGAAGGGGTATGCTAGGGAGACCTTTACATCTATACTGCATCGATATTTGGGGTTTCGTTAACCCCAAAAGCAAGCTTACAGGGTTTCATCAAAGCTATCACCCACTCAACAGAATAACAACATTCACAGTCATCACCCATCATTCTAGGGACATTTTTGGGGTTTGAGTAATCCATTCTTTTCTTATCTTTACAGCTGGGTGGCGATACAGGTCCAAATCTTACTGTAAGTACCTTTTTATTTATTCTTAATGTAACCCTCTTGAGTTAAGGCAAAGAAATAGAGCTCTGTTCGTTTATTATCTCTTACCATGTATTAGAATTCAACTTGTCTTTATCTGTTGTATTTCACACTTTACCTGCTTTTCCACTTCCTTGTTATACAGTACATCTACTGTATAAATAGTAGATTGGATTATCTTTCATGTGTCCTCTGGTTTCCAATAAATGATCACTATAGTTTCAGAAGATGCTACTTGTAAATTTTACCTGTCTCATTCCCACTTTCCCTCAGTATTGCTTACAGATCACCTGTAATGTATACACCTCTTCTGCCTGTCTCCTCCAGCTCCCTACTGGATTTATGGCTCCTCCAGTGGGTCCATCTACTTTGGGCCCTTCTCTCTCCGGTGGACTTGGCGATCTCTTTGATTTGAGCAGTGGAACAGGAGCAATCGTTGGATCTTATGTGGCTCCAAAATCTGTAAGTAAGACTGGGCCTGAGTCAATGCAATGCTTATGTTTATGAAGTTGAGCGATTTTCTGCTACTGAGCGAAGACCCTTAAAACTCTTATTGTACATGCGTTATACTGTGTGTACGCACATAGGCACAGTTGTGATTGAGACACACATCAGAAATGTGTTGGGCATTTAATGGGAGGTGGATATTTAGATGCATTGAGAATCTCCATTTTGTGTACGTCTGTCTGGGGTGTTGCATACACAGACACGTAAATGTTCACATTGGAGGCCATACTCGGGTAGAGAATCTGCACCTACCAATGGGGCTGGTGCCTGTTTCTATTGTGTGTTCAATCCAGTACATCGGGGGAAGGGCTGACACTAGCATTAGCATATAGTCACAGACGCACAGCTGTACACTGGGGGAAGGGCTGACACTAGCATTAGCATATAGTCACAGACGCACAGCTGTACACTGGGGGAAGGGCTGACACTAGCATTAGCATATAGTCACAGACGCACAGCTGTACATCGGGGGGAAGGGCTGACACTAGCATTAGCATATAGTCAAAGGCGCACAGCTGTACACCATGGAAAGGGCTGACACTAGCATTAGCATATAGTCACAGACGCACAGCTGTACACTGGAGGAAGGGCTGACACTAGTATTAGCATATAGTCACAGACGCACAGCTGTACACCGGGGGAAGGGCTGACACTAGTATTAGCATATAGTCACAGGCGCACAGCTGTACACCGGGGGAAGGGCTGACACTAGCATTAGCATATAGTCACAGGCGCACAGCTGTACACTGGGGGAAGGGCTGACACTAGCATTAGCATATAGTCAAAGGCGCACAGCTGTACACCGGGGGAAGGGCTGACACTAGCATTAGCATATAGTCACAGGCGCACAGCTGTACACTGGGGGAAGGGCTGACACTAGCATTAGCATATAGTCAAAGGCGCACAGCTGTACACCGGGGGAAGGGCTGACACTAGCAGTAGTATATAGTCACAGTCGCACAGCTGTACACTGGGGGAAGGGCTGACACTAGCATTAGCATATAGTCACAGACGCACAGCTGTACATCGGGGGAAGGGCTGACAATAGCATTAGCATATAGTCACAGACGCACAGCTGTACACTGGAGGAAGGGCTGACACTAGTATTAGCATATAGTCACAGGCGCAAAGCTGTACACCGGGGGAAGGGCTGACACTAGCATTAGCATATAGTCACAGGCGCACAGCTGTACACTGGGGGAAGGGCTGACACTAGCATTAGCATATAGTCACAGACGCACAGCTGTACACTGGAGGAAGGGCTGACACTAGTATTAGCATATAGTCACAGGCGCACAGCTGTACACCGGGGGAAGGGCTGATACTAGCATTAGCATATAGTCACAGGCGCACAGCTGTACACCAGGGGAAGGGCTGATACTAGCATTAGCATATAGTCACAGGCGCACAGCTGTACACCAGGGGAAGGGCTGATACTAGCATTAGCATATAGTCCTAGAAACACAGCTGTACACTGGGGGAAGGGCTGACACTAGCATTAGCATATAGTCAAAGGCGCACAGCTGTACACCGGGGGAAGGGCTGACACTAGCAGTAGTATATAGTCACAGTCGCACAGCTGTACACTGGGGGAAGGGCTGACACTAGCATTAGCATATAGTCACAGACGCACAGCTGTACACCGGGGGAAGGGCTGACACTAGCATTAGCATATAGTCACAGGCGCACAGCTGTACACTGGGGGAAGGGCTGACACTAGCATTAGCATATAGTCACAGACGCACAGCTGTACACTGGAGGAAGGGCTGACACTAGTATTAGCATATAGTCACAGGCGCAAAGCTGTACACCGGGGGAAGGGCTGACACTAGCATTAGCATATAGTCACAGGCGCACAGCTGTACACTGGGGGAAGGGCTGACACTAGCATTAGCATATACTCACAGACGCACAGCTGTACACTGGAGGAAGGGCTGACACTAGTATTAGCATATAGTCACAGGCGCACAGCTGTACACCGGGGGAAGGGCTGATACTAGCATTAGCATATAGTCACAGGCGCACAGCTGTACACCAGGGGATGGGCTGATACTAGCATTAGCATATAGTCACAGGCACACAGCTGTACACCAGGGGAAGGGCTGATACTAGCATTAGCATATAGTCCTAGAAACACAGCTGTACACTGGGGGAAGGGCTGACACTAGCATTAGCATATAGTCAAAGGCGCACAGCTGTACACCGGGGGAAGGGCTGACACTAGCAGTAGTATATAGTCACAGTCGCACAGCTGTACACTGGGGGAAGGGCTGACACTAGCATTAGCATATAGTCACAGACGCACAGCTGTACACCGGGGGAAGGGCTGACACTAGCATTAGCATATAGTCACAGGCGCACAGCTGTACACTGGGGGAAGGGCTGACACTAGCATTAGCATATAGTCACAGGCGCACAGCTGTACACTGGGGGAAGGGCTGACACTAGCATTAGCATATAGTCACAGACGCACAGCTGTACACTGGAGGAAGGGCTGACACTAGTATTAGCATATAGTCACAGGCGCACAGCTGTACACCGGGGGAAGGGCAGACACTAGCATTAGCATATAGTCACAGGCGCACAGCTGTACACCAGGGGAAGGGCTGATACTAGCATTAGCATATAGTCCTAGAAACACAGTTGTACGCCGGGGGAAGTACTGACACTTGCATTAGCATATAGTCCCAGGCGCTGTACAACTGTGTTTCTAGGACTATATGCTAATGCTAGTATCAGCCCTTCCCCTGGTGTACAGCTGTGCGCCTGTGACTATATGCTAATGTTCGTGTCAGCCCTTCCCCTGGTGTACAGCGGTGTTTCTGTGACTATATGCTAATGCTAGTATCAGCCCTTCCCCCGGTGTACAAGTGTGTGTCTGTGACTATATGCTAATGCTAGTATCAGCCCTTCCCCTGGTGTACAGCTGTGCGTCTGTGACTATATGCTAAAGCTAGTATCAGCCCTTCCCCCCCGTGTACAGCTGTGCGCCTGTGACTATATGCTAATGCTAGTGTCAGCCCTTTCCATGGTGTACAGCTGTGCGCCTTTGACTATATGCTAATGCTAGTGTCAGCCCTTCCCCCAGTGTACAGCTGTGCGCCTGTGACTATATGCTAATGCTAGTGTCAGCCCTTCCCCCGGTGTACAGCTGTGCGTCTGTGACTATATGCTGGGCTGACACTAGCATTAGCATATAGTCACAGGCGCACAGCTGTACACTGGGGAAAGGGCTGACACTAGCATTAGCATATAGACACAGGCGCACAGCTGTACACTGGGGGAAGGGCTGACACTAGCATTAGCATATAGTCACAGACGCACAGCTGTACACTGGAGGAAGGGCTGACACTAGTATTAGCATATAGTCACAGGCGCACAGCTGTACACCGGGGGAAGGGCTGACACTAGCATTAGCATATAGTCACAGACACACATCTGTACACCGGGGGAAGGGCTGATACTAGCATTAGCATATAGTCACAGGCGCACAGCTGTACACCAGGGGAAGGGCTGATACTAGCATTAGCATATAGTCCTAGAAACACAGTTGTACGCCGGGGGAAGTACTGACACTTGCATTAGCATATAGTCCAAGGCGCACAGCTGTACACTGGGGGAAGGGCTGACACTAGCATTAGCATATACTCACAGACACACAGCTGTACACCAGGTGAAGGGCTGATACTAGCATTAGTATATAGTCACAGACGAGACTACAGCGAATGATGCTAAAGCAGTAGTAGCATCAGTCAGCCACTGCTTTATTCCACTTGACCCCACTGGAGTAGCTACTTTGCAATATTTACATACACTAAAATAGGATTTTGGTTACCTACCGGTAAATCCTTTTCTCGTATTCCGTAGAGGGTGCTGGGGTCCACATTAGTACCATGGGTATAGATGAGTCCACCTGGAGCCATTGGCACTTTAAAAGTTTGAGAGTGTAGGCTGGCTCCTCCCTCTATGCCCCTCCTACCAGACTCAGTCTAGAAACTGAGACAGACATCTTTGAGAGAAGGATTTAATACAGATAGTGGCGAGATTCACACCAGCTCACACATACAAGGCACATCAAGCTAACTAGCTTGAAATGCAGCAACCGCTGAAACATTACTTACCAAGTAACAATGGAGTACTCAACTAAAACGAAGTTGTACTGAACCAAATAACGATAGCAGGAAAACGAAGCACTGGGCGGGCGCCCAGCATCCTCTACGGACTACGAGTAAAGGATTTACAGGTAGGTAACCAAAATCCTATTTTCCCTTACATAGAGAATGCTGGGGTCCACATTAGTACCATGGTGATGTACCAAAGCTCCCAGAACGGGAGGGAGAGCGCGGAGTCTCCTGCAGAACTGATTGACCAAACTTCAGGTCCTCAGCGGCCGAAGTATCGAACTTGTAGAACTTTGCAAACGTGTTAACCCAGACCAAGTAGCCGCTCGGCAAAGCTGTAAAGCCGAGACACCCCGGGCAGCTGCCCAGGAAGAACCCACCTTACGAGTAGAGTGGGCCTTAACAGACGTAGGACATGGCAATCCTGCCGTAGAATACGCATATTGGATAGTGAACCTGATCCAGCGAGATATTGTCTGCTTAGAAGCAGGACACCCACGTTTCTTGGGATCATACAGGACAAACAGAATCCAATTTTCTCTGACGTCCTAAGTGGATGCTGGGGACTCCGTCAGGACCATGGGGAATAGCGGCTCCGCAGGAGACAGGGCACAAAAGTAAAAGCTTTAGGATCAGGTGGTGTGCACTGGCTCCTCCCCCTATGACCCTCCTCCAAGCCCCAGTTAGGTTTTTGTGCCCGGCCGAGAAGGGTGCAATCTAGGTGGCTCTCCTAAAGAGCTGCTTAGAGTAAAAGTTTTGTTAGGTTTTTTATTTTCAGTGAGTCCTGCTGGCAACAGGCTCACTGCAACGAGGGACTTAGGGGAGAAGAAGTGAACTCACCTGCGTGCAGGATGGATTGGCTTCTTAGGCTACTGGACACTAGCTCCAGAGGGACGATCACAGGTACAGCCTGGATGGGTCACCGGAGCCGCGCCGCCGACCCCCTTGCAGATGCTGAAGAGAGAAGAGGTCCAGAAATCGGCGGCTGAAGACTTCTCAGTCTTCATGAGGTAGCGCACAGCACTGCAGCTGTGCGCCATTGCTCTCAGCACACTTCACACCAACGGTCACTGAGGGTGCAGGGCGCTGGGGGGGGCGCCCTGGGCAGCAATGAAAGTACCTATACTGGCAAAAAATACATCACATATAGCCTCTGGGGCTATATGGATGTATTTAACCCCTGCCAGGTTGTCAGAAAAACGGGAGAAGAAGCCCGCCGAAAAGGGGGCGGGGCCTATTCTCCTCAGCACACAGCGCCATTTTCCCTCACAGAACTGCTGGTGGGAAGGCTCCCAGGCTCTCCCCTGCACTGCACTACAGAAACAGGGTTAAAACAGAGAGGGGGGGCACTTATTTGGCGATATGATTATATATTAAGATGCTATAAGGGGAAAACACTTATATAAAGGTTGTCCCTGTATAATTATAGCGTTTTGGTGTGTGCTGGCAAACTCTCCCTCTGTCTCCCCAAAGGGCTAGTGGGGTCCTGTCCTCTATCAGAGCATTCCCTGTGTGTGTGCTGGGTGTCGGTACGTGTGTGTCGACATGTATGAGGACGATGTTGGTGAGGAGGCGGAGCAATTGCCTGTAATGGTGATGTCACTCTCTAGGGAGTCGACACCGGAATGGATGGCGTATTTAGGGAATTACGTGATAATGTCAACACGCTGCAAGGTCGGTTGACGACATGAGACGGCCGGCAAACAAATTAGTACCTGTCCAGGCGTCTCAAACACCGTCAGGGGCTTTAAAACGCCCATTTACCTCAGTCGGTCGACACAGACACAGACAGGGACACTGACTCCAGTGTCGACGGTGAAGAAACAAACGTATTTTCCTTTAGGGCCACACGTTACATGTTAAGGGCAATGAAGGAGGTGTTACATATTTCTGATACTACAAGTACCACAAAAAAGGGTATTATGTGGGGTGTGAAAAAACTACCTGTGGTTTTTTCCTGAATCAGATAAATTAAATGAAGTGTGTGATGATGCGTGGGTTTCCCCCGATAGAAAATTATTGGCGGTATACCCTTTCCCGCCAGAAGTTATGGCGCGTTGGGAAACACCCCTTAGGGTGGATAAGGCGCTCACACGCTTATCAAAACAAGTGGCGTTACCGTCTCCAGATACGGCCGCCCTCAAGGAGCCAACTGATAGGAGGCTGGAAAATATCCTAAAAAGTATATACACACATACTGGTGTTATACTGCGACCAGCGATCGCCTCAGCCTGGATGGGCAGCGCTGGGGTGGCTTGGTCGGATTCCCTGACTGAAAATATTGATACCCTTGACAGGGACAGTATTTTATTGACTATAGAGCATTTAAAGGATGCATTTCTATATATGCGAGATGCACAGAGGGATATTTGCACTCTGGCATCAAGAGTAAGTGCGATGTCCATATCTGCCAGAAGATGTTTATGGACACGACAGTGGTCAGGTGATGCAGATTCCAAACGGCACATGGAAGTATTGCCGTATAAAGGGGAGGAGTTATTTGGGGTCGGTCCATCGGACCTGGTGGCCACGGCAACAGCTGGAAAATCCACCTTTTTTACCCCAAGTCACATCTCAGCAGAAAAAGACATCGTCTTTTCAGCCTCAGTCCTTTCGTCCCCATAAGGGCAAGCGGGCAAAAGGCCAGTCATATCTGCCCAGGGATAGAGGAAAGGGAAGAAGACTGCAGCAGGCAGCCCATTCCCAGGAACAGAAGCCCTCCACCGCTTCTGCCAAGTCCTCAGCATGACGCTGGGGCCGTACAAACAGGTGCGGTGGGGGGTCGTCTCAAGAGTTTCAGCACGCAGTGGGCTCACTCGCAAGTGGACCCCTGGATCCTACAAGTAGTATCCCAGGGGTACAGATTGGAAATTCGAGACGTCTCCCCCTCGCAGGTTCCTGAAGTTTGCTTTACCAACGTCTCCCTCCGACAGGGAGGCAGTATTGGAAACATTTCACAAGCTGTATTCCCAGCAGGTGATAATCAAAGTACCCCTCCTACAACAAGGAAAGGGGTATTATTCCACACTATATTGTGGTACTGAAGCCAGACGGCTCGGTGAGACCTATTCTAAATCTGAAATATTTGAACACTTACATACAAAGGTTCAAATCAAGATGGAGTCACTCAGAGCAGTGATAGCGAACCAGGAAGAAGGGGACTATATGGTGTCCCTGGACATCAGGGATGCTTACCTCCATGTCCCAATTTGCCCTTCTCACCAAGGGTACCTCAGGTTCGTGGTACAGAACTGTCACTATCCGTTTCAGACGCTGCCGTTTGGATTGTCCACGGCACCCCGGGTCTTTACCAAGGTAATGGCCGAAATGATGATTCTTCTTCAAAGAAAATGGACGATCGCCTGATGAGGGCAAGGTCCAGAGAACAGTTGGAGGTCGGAGTAGCACTATCTCAAGTAGTTCTACGACAGCACGGGTGGATTCTAAATATTCCAAGATCGCAGCTGTTTCCGACGACACGTCTGCTGTTCCTAGGGATGATTCTGGACACAGTCCAGAAAAGGGTGTTTCTCCCGGAGAAGAAAGCCAGGGAGTTATCCGAGCTAGTCAGGAACCTCCTAAAACCAGGAAAAGTGTCAGTGCATCATTGCACAAGGGTCCTGGGAAAAATGGTGGCTTCTTACGAAGCGATTCCATTCGGCAGATTTCACGCAAGAACTTTTCAGTGGGATCTGCTGGAAAAATGGTCCGGATCGCATCTTCAGATGCATCAGCGGATAACCCTGTCTCCAAGGACAAGGGTGTTTCTTCTGCGGTGGCTGCAGAGTGCTCATCTACTAAAGGGCTGCAGATTCGGCATTCAGGACTGGGTCCTGGTAACCACGGATGCCAGCCTGAGAGGCTGGGGAGCAGTCACACAGGGAAAAAATTTCCAGGGAGTGTGATCAAGTCTGGAGACTTCTCTCCACATAAATATACTGGAGCTAAGGACAATTTACAATGCTCTAAGCTTAGCAAGACCTCTGCTTCAAGGTCAGCCGGTATTGATCCAGTGGGACAACATCACGGCAGTCGCCCACGTAAACAGACAGGGCGGCACAAGAAGCAGGAGGGCAATGGCAGAAACTGCAAGGATTCTTCGCTGGGCGGAAAATCATGTGATAGCACTGTCAGCAGTGTTCATTCCGGGAGTGGACAACTGGGAAGCAAACTTCCTCAGCAGGCACGACCTCCACCCGGGAGAGTGGGGACTTCATCGGGAAGTCTTCCACATGATTGTGAACCGTTGGGAAAGACCAAAGGTGGACATGATGGCGTCCCGCCTGAACAAAAAACTGGACAGGTATTGCGCCAGGTCAAGAGACCCTCAGGCAATAGCTGTGGACGTTCTGATAACACCGTGGGTGTACCAGTCGGTGTATGTGTTCCCTCCTCTGCTTCTCATACCCAAGGTACTGAGAATTATAAGACGTAGAGGAGTAAGAACTATACTCGTGGCTCCGGATTGGCCAAGAAGGACTTGGTACCCGGAACTTCAAGAAATGCTCACAGAGGACTCATGGCCTCTGCCGCTAAGAAGGGACTTGCTTCAGCAAGTACCATGTCTGTTTCCAAGACTTACCGCGGCTGCGTTTGACGGCATGGCGGTGGAACGCCGGATCCTAAGGGAAAAAGGCATTCCGGAAGAGGTCATTCCTACCCTGGTCAAAGCCAGGAAGGAGGTGACCGCACAACATTATCACCACATGTGGCGAAAATATGTTGCGTGGTGTGAGGCCAGGAAGGCCCCACGAAGAAATTTCAACTCGGTCGATTCCTGCATTTCCTGAAAACAGGAGTGTCTATGGGCCTCAAATTGGGGTCCATTAAGGTTCAAATTTCGGCCCTGTCAATTTTCTTCCAGAAAGAATTGGCTTCAGTTCCTGAAGTCCAGAAGTTTGTCAAGGGAGTACTGCATATACAACCCCCTTTTGTGCCTCCAGTGGCACTGTGGGATCTCAACGTAGTTCTGGGATTCCTCAAATCACATTTAAACCGCTCAAATCTGTGGATTTGAAATATCTCACATGAAAAGTGACCATGCTGTTGGCCCTGGCCTCGGCCAGGCGAGTGTCAGAATTGGCGGCTTTGTCTCACAAAGCCCATATCTGATTGTCCATTCGGACGGGGCAGAGTTGCGGACTCGTCCCCAGTTTCTCCCTAAGGTGGTGTCAGCGTTTCACCTGCACCAGTTTATTGTGGTACCTGCGGCTACTAGGGACTTGGAGGACTCCAAGTTGCTAGATGTTGTCAGGGCCCTGAAAATATAGGTTTCCAGGACGGCTGGAGTCAGGAAAACTGACTTGCTGTTATCCTGTAGGCACCCAAAAATCTGGGTGCTCTTGCTTCTAAGCAGACGATTGCTAGTTGGATGTGTAGTACAATTCAGCTTGCACATTCTGTGGCAGCACTGCCACAGCCAAAATATGTAAATGCCCATTCCACAAGGAAGGTGGGCTCATCTTGGGCGGCTGCCCGAGGGGTCTCGGCTTTACAACTTTGCCGAGCTGCTACTTGGTCAGGGGCACACCCTGGCTGAGGAGGACCTGGAGTTCTCTCATTCGGTGCTGCAGAGTCATCCGCACTCTCCCGCCCGTTTGGGAGCTTTGGTATAATCCCCATGGTCCTGACGGAGTCCCCAGCATCCACTTAGGACGTCAGAGAAAATAAGAATTTACTTACCGATAATTCTATTTCTCGTAGTCCGTAGTGGATGCTGGGCGCCCATCCCAAGTGCGGATTGTCTGCAATACTTGTACATAGTTATTGTTACAAAAATCGGGTTATTATTGTTGTGTGCCATCTTTTCAGAGGCTCCGCTGTTATCATGCTGTTAACTGGGTTCAGATCACAAGTTGTACAGTGTGATTGGTGTGGCTGGTATGAGTCTTACCCGGGATTCAAAATCCTTCCTTATTGTGTACGCTCGTCCGGGCACAGTATCCTAACTGAGGCTTGGAGGAGGGTCATAGGGGGAGGAGCCAGTGCACACCACCTGATCCTAAAGCTTTTACTTTTGTGCCCTGTCTCCTGCGGAGCCGCTATTCCCCATGGTCCTGACGGAGTCCCCAGCATCCACTACGGACTACGAGAAATAGAATTATCGGTAAGTAAATTCTTATTTTCTCTAACTTCCTAGTGGATGCTGGGACTCCGTCAGGACCATGGGGAATAGCGGGCTCCGCAGGAGACAGGGCACATCTAAATAAAGCTTTTAGGATCACATGGTGCGTACTGGCTCCTCCCCCTATGACCCTCCTCCAAGCCTCAGTTAGGTTTTTGTGCCCGTCCGAGAAGGGTGCAATCTAGGTGGCTCTCCTAAAGAGCTGCTTAGAAAAAGTTTTTTTTAGGTTTAAATCTCAGTGAATCCTGCTGGCAACCGGATCACTGCATCGAGGGACTTAGGGGAGAGATTTCCAACTCACCTGCGTGCAGGATGGATTGGAGTCTTAGGCTACTGGACACTTAGCTCCAGAGGGAGTCGGAACACAGGTCCTCCTGGGGTTCGTCCCGGAGCCGCGCCGCCGATCCCCCTTACAGACGCTGAAGACGGAGGTCCGGAAAGCAGGCGGCAGAAGACTCCTCAGTCTTCATGAAGGTAGCGCACAGCACTGCAGCTGTGCGCCATTGTTGCTACACGTCTCACTGATTCAGTCACGGAGGGTGCAGGGCGCTGCTGGGGGCGCCCTGGGCAGCAATATTAAATACCTTTAGTGGCAAAATAAATACATCACATATAGCCATTAAGGCTATATGTATGTATTTAACCCAGGCCAGTTTTCTTAAAACCCGGGAGAAAAGCCCGCCGAAAAAGGGGCGGAGCTTATTCTCCTCAGCACTCAGCGCCATTTTCCTGCTCAGCTCCGCTGGTGAGGAAGGCTCCCAGGACTCTCCCCTGCACTGCACTACAGAAACAGGGTAACAAAGAGAAGGGGGGCATAATTTGGCGATATTGATATATTAAAAGCGCTTATATCAAAAACAACACCTTCTAGGGTTGTTTATATACATTTATAGCGTTTTTGGTGTGTGCTGGCAAACTCTCCCTCTGTCTCCCCAAAGGGCTAAGAGGGTCCTGTCTTCGATTAGAGCATTCCCTGTGTGGCTGCTGTGTGTCGGTACGTGTGTGTCGACATGTATGAGGACGATGTTGGTGTGGAGGCAGAGCAATTGCCGGTAATGGTGATGTCACCCCCTAGGGAGTCGACACCGGAATGGATGGCTTTAGTTATGGAATTACGTGATAATGTTAGCACATTACAAAAGTCAGTTGACGAAATGAGACGGCCGGAAAACCAGTTAGTACCGGCTCAGGCGTCTCAGACACCGTCAGGGGCTGTAAAACTCCCTTACCTCAGTCAGTCGACACGGGTACCGACACAGATGAATCTAGTGTCGACGGTGAAGAAACAAACGTATTTTCCAATAGGGCCACACGTTATATGATCACGGCAATGAAGGAGGCTTTGCAGATCTCTGATACTGCTGGTACCTCAAAAAGGGGTATTATGTGGGGGGTGAAAAAACTACCTGTAGCTTTTCCAGAATCAGAGGAATTGAATGACGTGTGTGACGAAGCGTGGGTTAACCCAGATAGAAAACTGCTAATTTCCAAGAAGTTATTGGCATTATACCCTTTCCCACCAGAGGTTAGGGCGCGCTGGGAAACACCCCCTAGGGTGGATAAGGCGCTCACACGTTTATCAAAGCAAGTGGCGTTGCCATCTCCTGATACGGCCGCCCTCAAGGATCCAGCAGATAGGAGGCTGGAAACTACACTGAAGAGTATATACACACATACTGGTGTTATACTGCGACCGGCAATAGCCTCAGCCTGGATGTGCAGTGCTGGGGTAGTGTGGTTGGATTCTCTGACTGAAAATATTGATACCCTGGATAGGGACAGTATTTTATTGACTCTACAGCAATTAAAGGATGCTTTTCTTTATATGCGAGATGCTCAGAGAGATATTTGTACTCTAGCATCAAGAGTAAGCGCGATGTCCATATCTGCCAGAAGAAGTTTATGGACGCGACAGTGGTCAGGTGATGCGGATTCCAAAAGGCATATGGAAGTATTGCCATATAAAGGAGAGGAATTATTTGGGGTCGGTCTTTCGGACCTGGTGGCCACGGCAACTGCCGGCAAATCCACTTTTTTACCTCAGACCCCCTCCCAACAGAAAAAGACACCGTCTTTTCAGCCGCAGTCCTTTCGCTCCTATAAAAACAAGCGACCAAAAGGACAGTCTTATCTGCCGCAAGGCAGAGGAAAGGGTAAGAGAGGGCAGCAAGCAGCCCCTGCCCAGGACCAGAAGCCCGCCCCGGGTTCTACAAAGCCATCAGCATGACGCTGGGGCTTTACAAGCGGACTCAGGAGCGGTGGGGGGTCGACTCAAGATTTTCAGCAATCAGTGGGCTCGCTCACAAGTGGACCCGTGGATCCTGCAGATAATATCTCAGGGTTACATGTTGGAGTTCGAAAGGTCTCCCCCTCGCCGGTTCCTAAAGTCTGCTTTACCAACGTCTCCCTCAGAAAGGACGTCGGTTTTGGAAGCCATTCACAAGCTGTATTCTCAGCAGGTGATAGTCAAGGTACCCCTCCTACAACAGGGGAAGGGGTATTATTCCACACTATTTGTGGTACCGAAGCCGGACGGTTCGGTAAGACCTATTCTAAACCTGAAATCCTTGAACCTGTACATACAGAAATTCAAGTTCAAGATGGAGTCACTCAGAGCAGTGATAGCGAATCTGGAAGAAGGGGACTTCATGGTGTCCCTGGACATAAAAGATGCTTATCTGCATGTCCCAATTTACCCCTCACACCAAGGGTATCTCAGGTTCGTGATACAAGACTGTCATTATCAGTTTCAAACGCTGCCGTTTGGTTTGTCCACGGCCCCTCGGGTCTTTACCAAGGTAATGACCGAAATGATGGTTCTTCTACGAAGAAAAGGCGTATTAATTATCCCTTACTTGGACGATCTCCTGATAAGGGCAAAGTCCAGAGAACAGCTGGAAGTCGGTGTAGCACTAACCCAGGTAGTGCTTCAGCAACACGGGTGGATTCTGAATCTTCCAAAATCTCAATTGACCCCGACAACTCGTCTGCTGTTCCTGGGAATGATTCTGGACACGGTTCAGAAAAAGGTGTTTCTCCCGGAGGAGAAAGCAAGGGAGTTATCCGAACTTGTCAGGAACCTCCTAAAACCAGGAACTGTGTCAGTACATCAATGCACAAGAGTCCTGGGAAAGATGGTGGCTTCTTACGAAGCGATTCCATTCGGCAGATTCCATGCACGGACATTTCAGTGGGATCTGCTGGACAAATGGTCCGGATCGCATCTGCACATGCATCAGCGGATAACACTGTCACCAAGAACAAGGTTGTCTCTCCTGTGGTGGTTGCAGAGTGCCCATCTGTTAGAGGGCCGCAGATTCGGCATACAGGACTGGGTCCTGGTGACTACGGATGCCAGCCTACGAGGCTGGGGAGCAGTCACACAGGGAAGAAACTTCCAGGGCGTGTGGTCAAACCTGGAGACGTCCCTTCACATAAATATAATGGAGCTAAGAGCGATCTACAATGCTCTAAGCCTGGCAAAATTGCTGCTTCAGGGTCAGCCGGTGTTGATCCAGTCGGACAACATCACGGCAGTCGCCCACGTAAACCGACAAGGCGGCACGAGAAGCAGAAGAGCAATGACAGAAGCTGCAAGGATTCTGCGCTGGGCGGAGAATCATGTCATAGCACTGTCAGCAGTGTTCATCCCGGGAGTGGACAACTGGGAAGCAGACTTCCTCAGCAGACACGACCTTCACCCGGGAGAGTGGGGACTTCATCCTGAAGTCTTCCACATGATTGTGAACCGTTGGGAAAAACCAAAGGTGGACATGATGGCGTCTCGCCTCAACAAAAAATTGGACAGATATTGCGCCAGGTCAAGAGACCCTCAGGCAATAGCTGTGGACGCTCTGGTAACACCGTGGGTGTACCAGTCAGTGTATGTGTTCCCTCCTCTGCCTCTCATACCAAAGGTACTGAGAATTATACGGAAAAGAGGAGTAAGAACAATACTGGTGGCTCCGGACTGGCCAAGAAGAACTTGGTATCCGGAACTTCAAGAGATGCTCACGGAGGATCCGTGGCCTCTACCTCTAAGAAGGGATCTGCTTCAGCAGGGACCTTGTATGTTCCAAGACTTACCGCGTCTGCGTTTGACGGCATGGCGGTTGAACGCCGGATTCTAAAAGAAAAGGGCATTCCAGAGGAAGTTATTCCTACCTTGATTAAGGCTAGAAAGGAAGTGACTGTACAACATTATCACCGCATTTGGCGGAAATATGTTGCGTGGTGTGAGGCCGAGAAGGCTCCAACGGAAGAATTTCAATTGGGTCGATTCTTACATTTCCTGCAAGCAGGATTGTCTATGGGCCTAAAATTGGGGTCCATTAAAGTTCAAATTTCGGCCTTATCAATCTTCTTCCAGAAGGAATTGGCATCAGTGCCTGAAGTACAAACTTTTGTCAAAGGTGTACTACATATACAACCCCCAATAGTGCCTCCAGTGGCACCGTGGGATTTGAACGTAGTTTTGAATTTTCTCAAATCTCATTGGTTTGAGCCTCTAAAATCGGTAGATTTAAAATACCTTACATGGAAGGTAACCATGCTATTGGCCCTGGCTTCAGCCAGGAGAGTTTCAGAGTTGGCGGCTTTATCATACAAAAGCCCATATCTGATTTTCCATTCGGACAGGGCAGAACTGCAGACACGTCCTCATTTTCTCCCTAAGGTGGTTTCGGCTTTTCACTTGAACCAGCCTATTGTGGTGCCTGCGGCTACTAGCGACTTGGAGGACTCCAAGTTACTGGACGTTGTCAGAGCATTAAAAATATATATTTCAAGGACAGCTGGAGTCAGAAAATCTGACTCGTTGTTTATATTGTATGCACCCAACAAGATGGGTGCTCCTGCGTCTAAACAGACGATTGCACGTTGGATCTGTAGCACAATCCAACTTGCACATTCTGTGGCAGGCCTGCCACAGCCTAAATCTGTAAAGGCCCACTCCACAAGGAAAGTGGGCTCATCTTGGGCGGCTGCCCGAGGGGTCTCGGCATTACAACTTTGCCGAGCAGCTACGTGGTCAGGGGAGAACACGTTTGTAAAATTTTACAAATTTGATACTCTGGCTAAGGAGGACCTGGAGTTCTCTCATTCGGTGCTGCAGAGTCATCCGCACTCTCCCGCCCGTTTGGGAGCTTTGGTATAATCCCCATGGTCCTGACGGAGTCCCAGCATCCACTAGGACGTTAGAGAAAATAAGAATTTACTTACCGATAATTCTATTTCTCATAGTCCGTAGTGGATGCTGGGCGCCCATCCCAAGTGCGGATTGTCTGCAATACTTGTACATAGTTATTGTTACAAAGATCGGGTTATTACTATTGTTGTGAGCCATCTTTTCAGAGGCTACTTCGTTTTTTGTTATCATACTGTTAACTGGGTTCAGATCACAAGTTGTACGGTGTGATTGGTGTGGCTGGTATGAGTCTTACCCGGGATTCAAGATCCTTCCTTATTGTGTACGCTCGTCCGGGCACAGTACCTAACAGGCTTGGAGGAGGGTCATAGGGGGAGGAGCCAGTACGCACCATGTGATCCTAAAAGCTTTATTTAGATGTGCCCTGTCTCCTGCGGAGCCCGCTATTCCCCATGGTCCTGACGGAGTCCCAACATCCACTACGGACTATGAGAAATAGAATTATCGGTAAGTAAATTCTTATTTTCTGTGACGAGTAGTCCTCTTCGCATAGATTTTCAGAGCCCTTACAACATCCAAGGACTTTGATGAAATTGAGGAGTCAATAGCAACTGGCACCACAATAGGTTGGTTGATATGAAATGCTGACACAACCTTCGGAAGAAACTGCTGACATGTCCGAAGCTCAGCCCTATCTTCATGGAAGATCAAGTATGGGCTTTTACAGGACAAGTCCCCAACTCCCGACACACGTCTAGCAGAAGCGAAGGCCAACAAAGTGACAGCCTTCCACGTGAGAAACTTGACCTCAACCTCCTGTACAGGGTCAAACCAGTCCGACTGGAGGAACTGCAACAACACGTTAAGATCCCAGGGTGCCGTAGGCGGCACAAAGGGAGGTTGGATGTGCAGAACTCCCTTCAAAATAGTCTGAACCTCAAGGAGGGCAGCCAACTGTTTCTGGAAGAAAATGGATAGGGCCGAAATGTGGACCTTTATGGATCACAACCTCGGACCCATATCCACACCTGCTTGTAGGAAGAGGGGAAAACGTCCCAGTTGAAACTCCACCGTAGGAAACTTCTTGGATTCACACCAAGATACATTATTTTTCCAAATATGATGGTAATGTTTAGACGTTACTCCTTTCCTAGCCTGTATCAGGGTAGAAACAACATTGTTCAGAATGCCCTTCCGAGCTAGTATCTGGCGTTCAACCTCCATGCCGTCAAACGCAGCCGCGGTAAGCCTTGATAGGTGAATGGCCCCTGCTGCAGCAGGTCCTCCCGAAGAGGAAGAGGCCTCGGCTCTTCTAGCAGTAGATCCAGAAGAGGCGTGTACCAAGACCTTCTTGGCTAGTCTGGAGCAATGAGGATCGCTTGAACCCTTGTTCTCCTTATAAGCTTTAGCACTCCTGGAATGCGTGGGAATGCTGGAAACACGTACATCGACTGGAAAACCCACGGAGTCACCAGGGTGTCCACCAAAGCTTCTTGTTGAGACAAGAGGCCATCATGTCGATTTGAGGTACACCCCAAAGATCTGTTACCTCCGTTAACACCTCCGGATGGAGTCCCCACTCTCCTGGATGTAGATCGTGTCTGGAGTCCGCTTCCCAGTTGTCTACTCCCGGAATGAAGATTGCTGACAGCGCCAATGCGTGTTTTTCTGCCCAGAGGATGATTCTTGTTACCTCTGACATTGCAGCTCTGCTCTTCATTGCATGAAGTTTTAGAATGTTTTCGGTACCACGAAAAGGTTCGAATTGTAACCTTTGTTTTGCATATGAGAGGGGACAGGTACAATAACCTGTGCCTCCACCAACTTGTGGACGGCTGCCAGCAGGACAGCCCTGTCTGCCAGCAAAGCTGGCAAGACTGATTTGAAGAATCGGTGAGGAGGGAGATCTTGAAATTCCAGCCTGTACCCCTGGGACACGATATCTTGCACCCAGGGATCCAGGCCGGACGACACCCAGACGTGACAGAAATGCCTGAGTCTCACTCCCACCGGCCCCACCTCCGGGGCGTGCAGTCCACAGTCATGCGGAGGACTTTGGTGTACCTGAAGCAGGTTTCTGTTCCTGGGAACCCGCCGCAGCAGGTTTCTTGGGTTTGGGCCAACCTCCCCTAAAGAAGGTGTTGGACGGTCAGGTCCTTTCGTGGCTTGGCAGCAAGAAAGGGCTGTGATGCAGTTGAAGAAAAGGGTTTCTTCGTAGCAGGTGCAGCTGAGGGAAGAAAAGGGAACTTACCCACTGTAGCCGTGGAGATCCACGCATCTAACACTTCCCCAAAAAGAACCTGACCTGTGTAGGGTAGGGTCTCCACACTTCTCCTGGATTCTGTGTCGGCAGACCACTGTCACAGCCACAGTCCTCGACGAGCCGAGACAGACATGGAAGAAATTCCTGCAGCCATGGAACCCAGGTCTTTCATGGATTCTACCAGAAATCCTGCCGAATCATGAATGTTACGCAAAAACAATTCAACATCTGATTTATCCATAGTATCCAAATCTTCAAGTAATGTGCCTGACCACTTTACTATAGCTTTGGCAATCCAAGCACTGGCAATAGTGGGACGTATTATAGCGACTGAAGCCGTGTACATGGATTTGAGCGTATTATCAATTTTACGATCAGCCGGCTCTTTCAAGGCGGTGGATCCTGGAACAGGTAAAACCACCTTTTTTGAGAGTCTGGATACAGACGCGTCAACAATGGGTGGGTTTTCCCATTTTCTCTTAAGTCCTAGAGGATGCTGGGGACTCCGTAAGGACCATGGTGTATAGACGGGCTCCGCAGGAGACATGGGCTCTATAAAGAACTTTAGAATGGGTGTGCACTGGCTCCTCCCTCTATGCCCCTCCTCCAGACCTCGGTTAGTTCCTGTGCCCAGAGGAGACTGGGTGCATTACAGGGAGCTCTCCTGAGTTTCTCTGAAAAAAGAATTTTGTTAGGTTTTTTATTTTCAGGGAGCACTGCTGGCAACAGGCTCCCTGCATCGTGGGACTGAGGAGAGAGAAGCAGACCTACTTAAGTGATAGGCTCTGCTTCTTAGGCTACTGGACACCATTAGCTCCAGAGGGAGTCGGAACGCAGGTCTCCCCTTGCCATTCGTCCCAGAGCCGCGCCGCCGTCCTCCTCACAGAGACGGAAGACAGAAGCCGGGTGAGTATAAGAAGAAAGAAGACTTCAAAGGCGGCAGAAGACTTCAGATCTTCCCTGAGGTAAGCGCGCAGCGGTAACGCTGCGCGCCATTGCTCCCGCACACAACACACACTGCAGGCACTGATGGGTGCAGGGGGGGCGCGCCCTGGGCAGCAATATAAACCTCTAGGACTGGCAAATACATATATATAGGCTGCGGAGGCAGTAGATATAAAAAATCCCCCGCCAGTATTACAAAATTGAGCGGGACCGAAGCCCGCCGCTGGAGGGGGCGCAGCTTGATTCCACAGCACTAACCAGCGCCATTTTCTCCACAGAGCACTGCAGAGAAGCTGGCTCCCCGGACTCTCCCCTGCTGAACACGGTGACACAGGGCAGAAAAGGGGGGGGGGGGGGGGCATTTGTAAGGCGCAGTAAGTGTATTATACAGATAATTATATATAAAAGCGCTATATTATCTGGGAATTTGTTTCCAGTGTCAGTTGGCGCTGGGTGTGTGCTGGCATACTCTCTCTCTCTGTCTCTCCAAAGGGCCTTATTGGGGAACTGTCTCCATATGAATATATCCCTGTGTGTGTGGGGGTGTCGGTACGAGTGTGTCGACATGTCTGAAGCGGAAGGCTCATCTAAGGAGGAGGTGGAGCAGATGATTGTGGTGTCTCCGTCGGCAACGCCGACACCTGATTGGTTGGACATGTGGAATGTTTTGAATGCAAATGTGACCTTATTACTTAAGAGGATGGACAAAGCAGAGTCCAGGGAAAAAGCAGGGAGTCAATCCATGGCTTTGACTGTGTCACAAGGCCCTTCAGGGTCTCAAAAACGTTCTCTATCCCAAATAGCAGACACTGATACCGACACGGATTCTGACTCCAGTGTCGACTACGATGATGCAAGGTTACACCCAAGGGTGGCCAAAAGTATTCATTATATGATTATTGCAATAAAAGAAGTTTTGCATATCACAGATGACCCCTCTGTCCCTGACACGAGGGTGCGCATGTATAAGGAAAAGAAACTTGGGGTAACCTTTCCCCCATCTCATGAGCTGAACGAGTTATTTGAAAAAGCTTGGGAAACTCCAGACAAAAAACTGCAGATTCCCAAGAGGATTCTTAAGGCGTATACTTTCCCTGCACAGGACAGGGTACGTTGGGAATCCTCGCCCAGGGTGGACAAGGCTTTAACGCGCTTGTCCAAGAAGGTGGCGCTACCGTCTCCAGACACGGCAGCCCTCAAGGATTCTCCTGATCGCAGACAGGAAACTACCTTAAAATCTGTTTATACGCATACGGGTGCTTTACTCAGACCGGCAATAGCATCAGCATGGGTATGTAGCGCAGTTGCAGCTTGGACAGATACCTTGTCAGCTGACTTTGATACCCTAGATAGGGATACCATTTTATTGACCTCAGGTCACATTAAAGACGCAGTCTTATATATGAGAGACGCTCAAAGAGACGTTGGGCTGCTAGGTTTGAGAGCCAACGCCATGGCGATTTCTGCTAGGCGAGCCCTGTGGACCCGCCAATGGACGGGTGATGCCGACTCAAAGAAGCATATGGAGGTTTTACCTTACAAGGGTGAAGTTTTATTTGGGGAAGGTCTCGCGGACCTGGTTTCCACAGCTACCGCAGGTAAATCTACTTTTTTGCCTTTTGTTCCCCCACAGCAAAAGAAAACTCCACAATATCAATTTCGGTCGCATAAGTCCAGAAGAGGTCAGGGCTCATCCTTCCTCACCAGAGGTAAGGGTAGAGGGAAAAGAACGCCTGCTTCGGCTAGTTCCCAGGAACAGAAGTCCTCCCCGGCTTCTACTAAATCCACCGCATGACGCTGGGGCTCCACTGAGGGAGTCCGCACAGGTGGGGGCACGTCTTCGACTCTTCAGCCAGGTCTAGGTTCTGTCAGACGTGGATCCTTGGGCGATGGAAATTGTATCCCAAGGCTACAAACTGGAATTCGAAGAGGTGCCCCCTCGCCGATTTTTCAAGTCGGCCTTGCCAGCTTCTCCCCCAGAGAGGGCAGTAGTGTTAGCTGCAATTCAAAAGCTGTGTCAACAGCACGTGATTATCAAGGTTCCCCTAGTCCGACAGGGAAAAGGGTACTATTCAACGCTGTTCGTGGTCCCGAAGCCGGATGGCTCGGTCAGACCCATTTTAAATCTAAAATCCCTAAACTGGTACTTGAAAAAGTTCAAATTCAAGATGGAATCGCTCCGGGCAGTGATCTCCAGTCTGGAAGGGGGGGATTTTATGGTGTCACTAGACATAAAGGATGCATACCTTCATGTTCCAATATATCCTCCTCATCAGGAGTACCTGAGATTCGCTGTACATGACTGTCATTACCAGTTTCAGACGTTGCCGTTTGGGCTTTCCACGGCCCCGAGGATTTTCACCAAGGTGATGGCGGAGATGATGATGCTCCTGCGCAGGCAGGGAGTCACAATTATCCCGTACTTGGACGATCTCCTGATAAAAGCGAGATCGAGAGATCAATTGCTGAAAAGCGTGTTGCTCTTCCTGAGAGTGCTACAACAGCACGGTTGGATTCTAAATCTGCCAAAGTCACAATTGATTCCAAGGACTCGACTATCATTCCTAGGCATGATTCTGGACACGGAACAGAAGAGGGTTTTTCTCCCGATGGAAAAAGCCCAGGACCTCCAGAACATGGTCATAGACCTGCTAAAACCAAAGAGAGTGTCTGTTCATCAATGCACTCGAGTTCTGGGGAAAATGGTGGCAGCCTACGAGGCCATCCCATTCGGCAGGTTTCATGCGAGGACATTTCAGTGGAACCTTCTGGACAAGTGGTCCGGGTCCCATCTACAAATACATCAGAAAATAAGCCTGTCCCCCAGGGCCAGGGTGTCTCTCCTGTGGTGGCTGCAGAGTGCTCACCTTCTAGAGGGTCGCAGGTTCGGCATTCAGGACTGGGTTCTGGTGACCACGGACGCGAGCCTCCGAGGATAGGGAGCAGTCACACAGGGAAGAAATTTTCAGGGACTATGGTCAAGCCAGGAGGCTTGTCTACACATCAACATACTGGAATTAAGGACCATATACAACAGCCTATGACAAGCCGAGAGTCTTCTTCGCGACCTACCGGTTCTGATTCAATCAGACAACAACACAGCCGTGGCTCATGTAAACCGCCAAGGCGGGACAAGGAGCAGAGTGGCAATGGCGGAAGCCACCAGGATTCTTCGCTGGGCGGAAAATCACGTAAGCGCTCTGTCAGCAGTCTTCATTCCGGGAGTGGACAACTGGGAAGCAGACTTCCTCAGCAGGCACGATCTCCATCCAGGAGAGTGGGGACTTCATCAAGAAGTTTTTGCAGAGATATCAAGTCTATGGGGAATTCCTCAAATAGACATGATGGCGTCACGCCTCAACAAGAAGCTTCGGAGGTATTGTGCCAGGTCAAGGGACCCTCAGGCAGTAGCGGTGGACGCCCTGGTGACACCATGGGTGTTTCAGTCGGTCTATGTGTTCCCTCCTCTTCCTCTCATCTCAAAAATATTGAGAATCATAAGACAAAAAAGAGTGCAGACAATACTCATTGTTCCAGATTGGCCTCGAAGGGCCTGGTACTCAGA
This sequence comes from Pseudophryne corroboree, assembly GCF_028390025.1. Lineage (NCBI taxonomy): Eukaryota > Metazoa > Chordata > Amphibia > Anura > Myobatrachidae > Pseudophryne > Pseudophryne corroboree. Next base: position 417,645,911 of record NC_086444.1, on the reverse strand, counting down.
TCTTCAGGAAATGCTCACAGAAGATCCGTGGCTCCTTCCTCTCAGGGAGGAGCTGTTACAGCAGGGGCTTCGTGTTCCAAGACTTACCGCGGTTACGTTTGACGGCATGGCAGTTGAACACCGAATCCTAGCTGGGAAAGGTATTCCGGAAGAAGTCATCCCTACGCTGATAAAGGCTGGGTAGGAGGTGACGGCGAAACATTATCACCGTATCTGGAGGAAGTATGTTTCTTGGTGTGAAGCCAAGAATGCTCCTACGGAGGATTTCCATCTGGGCCGTTTTCTCCACTTTCTACAGACAGGAGTGGATATGGGCCTGAAGTTAGGCTCCATTAAGGTACAAATTTCGTCCCTATCTATATTCTTTCAGAAGGAATTGGCTTCTCTCCCAGAAGTCCAGACTTTTGTTAAGAGAGTGCTGCACATCCAGCCTCCTTTTGTGCCCCCAGTGGCACCATGGGACCTTAACGTGGTATTACGGTTCCTAAAATCTCACTGGTTTGAACCGCTTCAGACGGTTGAATTAAAATTTCTCACTTGGATGGTGGTCATGTTGTTGGCGGGTGTCCGAATTTGCGGCCTTGTCTCACAAGAGCCGCTAACTGATTTTCCATGTGGATAGAGCGGAGTTGAGGACTCGTCCTCAATTTTTGCCCAAGGTGGTTTCATCATTTCATATGAACCAACCTATTGTGGTGCCTGTGGCTACGGGTGACTTGGAGGACTCCTAGTCCCTGGATGTAGTCAGGGCCTTAAAAATCTATGTAGCCAGGACGGTTAGGGTTAGGATAACAGAAGCACTGTTTGTCCTGTATGCAGCCAACAAAGTTGGCGCTCCTGCTTCGAAGCAGACTATTGCTCACTGGATCTGTAACACGATTCAGCAGGCTCATTCAACGGCAGGATTGCCGTTACCAAATTCAGTAAAGGCCCATTCCACTAGGAAGGTGGGCTCTTCTTGGGCGGCTGCCCGAGGCGTCTCGGCTTTACAGCTTTGCCGAGCAGCTACCTGGTCGGGTTCAAACACTTTTTCAAAGTTCTATAAGTTTGATACCCTGGCTGATGAGGACCTTGCGTTTGCTCAGTCGGTGCTGCAGAGTCATCCGCACTCTCCCGCCCGGTCTGGAGCTTTGGTATAAACCCCATGGTCCTTACGGAGTCCCCAGCATCCTCTAGGACGTAAGAGAAAATAAGATTTTAAACCTACCGGTAAATCTTTTTCTCCTAGTCTGTAGAGGATGCTGGGCGCCCGTCCCAGTGCGGACTATTTTCTGCAAGGCTTGTATATAGTTGTTGCTTACATAAGGGTTATGTTACAGTTGAAATCAGTCTTTGCCTGATTCGGTTTGTTGCATACTGTTAACTGGTTGCGTATATTCCATGTTATACAGTGTGGATGGTGTGGGCTGGTATTAATCTTGCCCTTGGATTACCAAAATCCTTTCCTCGTACTGTCCGTCTCCTCTGGGCACAGTTCTCTAACTGAGGTCTGGAGGAGGGGCATAGAGGGAGGAGCCAGTGCACACCCATTCTAAAGTTCTTTATAGTGCCCATGTCTCCTGCGGAGCCCGTCTATACCCCATGGTCCTTACGGAGTCCCTAGCATCCTCTACGGACTAGGAGAAAAGATTTACCGGTAGGTTTAAAATCTTATTTTTTTTTTCTATCCTCCATAGGGAAAGGAAACGCCACCAGGACCCTTTTAGAGATGTGGAATTTTTTTTCAGGGTTTTCCCACGCTTTTTCAAAAATAGCATTTAATTCTCTTGACGCAGGGAAGGTTAGCGAGGCTTTCTTATTTTCATTGAAGTAAGCCTCCTCAACCTGCTCAGGTGTTGTATCAGCAATATTCAACACATACCTTATAGCCTCTATCATCAACTGCACCCTTTTAGCAAGAGATGCTGCCCCTGTCAACACATCCCCATCACTGTTCTCCGTGTCAGAATCGGTATCCGCGTCATCTTGCATAATCTGTGCAAGAGCACGTTTTTGGGAATATACAGCGGGGGGCCCTGAGGTAACAGAACTGGGCCAGACTGTCGTAGAGTTCTGTAAAGCCTGAGTTGCAGAATCATTTTGTGCAACCCTAGTAGAAATCTGAGAAATCATAGATTTGATAGCGGATAACCACTCAGTCTCCCTTGCTGGTATCTGTGCTAAAACAGTGCAATCCTGATTACATGGAATGGGATCATCCTGAGAGGACATATCCTCTGCAGCATATGACACAGAGTCCCTGGAAATAGCTTAATGGAGACCACACACACACACAAACAAACACACACACACACACACACACGGGCAGACAGAATTTCACTCCCAAGAATGGCAAGAGAGACACAGAGATTGGAGCCAACCCACACACAGCGCTTTTTAGGTAAAGGGAGACCCCAACCAGCGCTGACACTGCACCTTATTAGGTTACACAGCCTGTATACAGCCTCCCCCCCCCCCCCCCCCCCCCCCCTTCTACAACCCCCTGGTACCGTGAGAGATAGCTGGAGTTGTTCTGGAGGGACTTGCTCTTCACTGACAGCGTTGTGCAGGCAGGAAAATGGCGCTGAACGCTGCTGGGTCTTCTCTGAGAAGCTCCGCCCCCAAAATGGCGCTGTCTTCCCGCTCTTCATAGGAATATACTGGCCTGAGGAATTATGCTGGCAGAGATCCTGGGTCCCCGCCAGGCTGTGTGACCAGTGTAGTGTGTAGGCTCAGGGCGCCGCACTACGTACCGCTGAGCCCCAGAGCGCAGTTAGTACTGCGCTCCATACCCTGTTGCCGCCATCTTCACACCGGCCCCCCGCTTGCTAGGGGGTTTGGTGACTAACTTGCCACCGATCTTCTGGCTCTGTAAGGGAGTGGCGGCATGCTGCCGGGGTGAGCGATGCGATCCCCTGTGGCGGGGAACGTTCTATCCCCTCAGGAGCTCGGTGTCCTGTCAGCGGAGATAGTGGCTCAGACCCCGCAGGGCGGACACTACCCCCCCCCCCCCCCCCCCCCCTTAGTCCCACAAAGCAGGGAGGCTGTTGCTAGCAGCCTTCCTGTAAAATATTAAACTCTAAAATAAACTTTTTCTAAAGAAGCTCTGTAGAGCTCCCCTAGCTGTGACCGGCTCCTCCGGGCACATTTTTGAAACTGGGTCTGGTAGGAGGGGCATAGAGGGAGGAGCCAGCCCACACTCTCAAACTCTTGAAGTGCCAATGGCTCCTGGTGGACCCGTCTATACCCATGGTACTGATGTGGACCCCAGCATCCTCTAGGACGTAAGAGAAAGTACTATTATCAAGTCCTTTAAGTGAACTGTAAAGCTTGTTCTAGTATTGACTTCTGTTTGCTTTATCCTCCTCAGGTATGGTTGCATGCCATGAAAGGCAAAGGTCTAGAAATTAGTGGTACATTTGCTCGAAGAACCGGTGCTGTGTATATGGATCTTCACTTCACCAATCGAGCCCTCCAAGTCATGAGTGACTTTGCTATCCAGTTCAATCGCAACAGGTACAGCTGCATCAAGTTCTCAGAAGCAAGTCATTAATCTTTTATAGAGCATCCTCCAATGTGATTATTGCTGAATATCTTCTTTACTTTTTCCCAGCTTTGGGCTGGCACCTGCTGCTCCTCTTCAGATACTTACTCCCTTGGCACCCAACCAATCTACAGAGGTCTCCCTACCTTTAAACACAATTGGCTCAGTCATGAAAATGGAACCTCTCAATAACTTGCAGGTGAGTATAGAGATACATAATATAAAATATACTAATACATTTGCAAATTATTTTTTTCTTTATATAATTAAGCAAACCTGTAGATATGGCTTGATCAAGGCATGTTACCTTGCTTGCAGTTATAAGACATATAATATGTATCTACACTAGGAAAGTCAGGGCCCCAAAAAAAAAATACTGTGTGTTTTGATTTACGCTGCGGTCCATTTCCCCAACAGGTGGCAGTAAAGAACAACATTGATGTGTTCTACTTCAGCGTTGTGTATCCGCTGCACATCCTATTTGTGGAAGATGGAAAGATGGGTGAGTAAGACAAAGAGGAGTGACAACACTCACTACTAGGAGTGCATGTTATATTAGAACATATAAAAAGAATATATCCAAATGTATTCACAATATTAACACAATATTACAAATATTCCTTAAAAATACAAATTATCCTCATCAACAAAAGCATGTCTCTGGTAAAAGTATACCAGTTCCAAGGTGTTAATTGACTAATTATAACATATGCAGCTAAATGTAATAGCCTCCGAGTTCCGGAGGTGTGGGAGTTTTGTGCAGGTTTTTTTTCGTTTTGTTTTGTTTTTTAAAGCGGCAATCATTTGCAAGACAAAACCAGGTTTGTTTTGCAGTGTATATGATTGCCACTTTGAAAAAACCAGGCAGACTCGAACAAAATTCCTGCACCTCTGGAACTCTGAGACTCTCTTACATTTTGCTGCTAGTCTTATACCTGGACCAACAACACTTTTGGGTTTGTAAAAGACTAGTGGCAAAATGTAAGAGTCTCTGAGTTCCAGAGGTGTGGGAATTTTGTGCAAGTCTGCCGTTTTTTTTTAAAGCAGCAATCATTTACAAGGCAAAAACAAACCTGATTTTGTCTTGTAAATAATTGGTGCTTTAAAAAAAAAAAACTCACACAAAATTCCCATGCCTCCGGAACTTGGAGTCTATTACATTTTGCCGCTAGTCTTTTACAAATCCAAAAGTGTTGTTGGTCCAGGTATAAGTATTACCAATTGGCAACAATAGATTACAGTTAAACCCATGTGTGAACACAGATAAAGGCACAGATGGATTTCTGAAACAGTGCTGTGATGATAATTAATTAGCAGCAGTCGGGCACTTTTAGCAACATTGGAGCAGGGAGTCACAGATTAGAATTACCAGTCCTAACATGTTTCTCCTTCATCATGTGCTTTTCCTTCTCTTACATACGCTATCTTATGCTCAATACCCCCTTTGATGGCACCTAACCCCTGCTTTTCTGTACATACCTTGTATTTGTCATATATTGTCTCAAACTGTAAGTGCTTTTTTTTCTTGGTTTGCTCATTTGATTGTCTACTGTGTAATGGGCGCTGCAGATCCCTTGTGGCGCCATATAAATAAAAGATAATTATGTAGCAAAGCTTTCTTCAGAGGGTATAAATGGGGAGAGTTTCCGAAGCCAATTAGTCTGTTATGCTTTTAGCACTCAGACTGTGTGTTTTAAAATCATTATTTCTCTAACGTCCTAGTGGATGCTTGGGACTCCGTAAGGACCATGGGGAATAGACGGGCTATGCAGGAGACATGGGCACTTTAAGAAAGAATTTAGATTCTGGTGTGCTATGGCTCCTCCCTCTATGTCCCTCCTCCAGACCTCAGTTTGAATCTGCCTGGACGAGCTGGGTGCTGTTCAGTGAGCTCTCCTGAGCTTGCTGTGAGAAAGTATTTTGTTAGGTTTTTTATTTTCAGGGAGCTCTGCTGGCAACAGACTCCCTGCATCGTGGGACAGAGTGGAGAGAAGCAGCCCTACTCTCTGAAGATAGGTCCTGCTTCTTAGGCTACTGGACACCATTAGCTCCAGAGGGATCGTACACAGGATCTCACCCTCGTCGTCCGATCCCAGAGCCGCGCCGCCGTCCCCCTCGCAGAGCCGGAAGACAGAAGCCGGGTGAGCATAAGAAGCAAGAAGACTTCGAAATCGGCGACAGAAGACTCCAGTCTTCACTGAGGTAGCGCACAGCACTGCAGCTGTGCGCCATTGCTCCCACACACACCTCACATACTCCGGTCACTGTAAGGGTGCAGGGCGGAGGGGGGGCGCCCTGGGCAGCAATTGGGACCTCTTTGGCAAAAGTTTAGCATATATACAGTTGAGCACTGTATATATGTATGAGCCCCCGCCAAAAATTGTACATTGAAGCGGGACAGAAGCCCACCGCTGAGGGGGCGGGGCTTCTTCCTCAGCACTCACCAGCGCCATTTTTTCTCCACAGCTCCGCTGAGAGGAAGCTCCCCAGGCTCTCCCCTGCAGATACACGGTAGAAGAGGGTAAAAAGAGAGGGGAGGGGGGGGGGGGCACATAATTAGGCGCAAAAATCAATATAAACAGCGGCTACTGGGTTAACATTAAGTTACTGTGTTATTCCTGGGTTATATAGCGCTGGGGTGTGTGCTGGCATACTCTCTCTCTGTCTCTCCAAAGGGCCTTGTGGGGGAACTGTCTTCAAAAAGAGCATTCCCTGTGTGTGTGTGGTGTGTCGGTACGCTTGTGTCGACATGTTTGATGAGGAAAGCTATGTGGAAACAGAGCGGGAGCAAATGGATGTGGTGTCTCCGCCGACGGCGCCGACACGTGATTGGATGGATATGTGGAAGGTTTTAAATGATAATGTTAATTCCTTGCATAAAAGGTTAAAAAAGCTGAAGCCTTAGGACAGCCAGGGTCTCAGCCCGTGCCTGATCCTATGTCGCAGAGGCCGTCAGGGTCTCAGAAGAGCCCACTATCCAAAATTGTTGACACAGATACCGACATGGATTCTGATTCCAGTGTCGATTACGATGATGCAAAGTTACAGCCAAAATTGGCTAAATCCATCTGTTATATGATTATAGCAATTAAGGATGTGTTGCACATCACAGAGGAAACCCCAGTCCCTGACAAGAGGGTTCATATGTATGGGGAAAAGAGGCAGGAGGTGACCTTTCCCCCTTCACACAAGCTAAATGAGTTATGTGAAAAGTCTTGGGAATCTCCAGATAAAAAACTGGAGATTTCCAAACGGATTCTTATGGCATATCCTTTCCCGCCAATGGACAGGTTACGCTGGGAATCCTCCCCTAGGGTGGACAAAGCTTTAACACGCTTATCCAAGAGGGTAGCCCTGCCGTCACAGGATACGGCTACCCTCAAAGATGCTGCGGATAGAAAGCAAGAGGGTACCCTGAAGTCCATTTATACACATTCAGGGACCTTACTGAGGCCAGCGATCGCGTCGGCCTGGGTGTGTAGTGCTGTATTAGCATGGACGGACACCCTGTCTGAGGAACTTGATACCTTAGACAAGGATACTATATTGATGACCCTGGGGCATATAAAAGACGCTGTCCTATATATGAGAGATGCTCAAAGAGACATTAGTCTACTGGGTTCTAGAATAAATGCTATGTCGATTTCTGCCAAAACGGTCCTGTGGACTCGGCAATGGACAGGTGATGCCGACTCAAAAAGGCACATGGAGGTTTTACCTTACAAGGGTGAGGAATTGTTTGGGGAGGGTCTCTCGGACCTGGTCTCCACAGCTACTGCTGGAAAGTCAAATTTTTTGCCATATGTTTCCTCACAACCTAAGAAAGCACTGTATTACCAAATGCAGTCCTTTCGATCACAGAAAAGCAAGAAAGTCCGAGGTGCGTCCTTTCTTGCCAGGGGCAGGGGCAGAGGAAAGAAGCTGCACAACACAGCTAGTTCCCAGGAACAGAAGTCCTCCCCGGCTTCCACAAAATCCACCGCATGACGCTGGGGCTCCACAGGCGGAGCTAGGCCCGGTGGGGGCGCGTCTCCAAAATTTCAGCCACAAGTGGGTTCACTCCCAGTTGGATCCCTGGGCAATAGATATTGTGTCTCAGGGATACAAGCTGGAATTCAAAGAGATGCCCCCTCACCGATACCTCAAATCTGCCAGCTTCCCCCCTCGAGAGGGAAATAGTGTTAATTGCAATTCACAAGTTGTATCTTCAACAGGTGGTGGTCAAGGTTCCCCTCCTTCAACAAGGAAGGGGTTATTATTCGACCATGTTTGTGGTACCAAAACCGGACAGTTCGGTCAGACCCATATTGAATTTAAAATCCCTGAACATATACCTGAAAAGGTTCGAGTTCAAGATGGAATCGCTCAGAGCGGTCATTGCAAGCCTGGAAGGGGGGGATTTTATGGTGTCTCTGGACATAAAGGATGCATACCTTCATGTCCCCATTTATCCACCTCAGATTTGTGGTACAGGATTGTCATTACCAATTTCAGACATTGCCGTTTGGCCTCTCCACGGCACCGAGAATATTTACCAAGGTAATGGCGGAGATGATGGTACTCCTGCGGAAGCAAGGGGTCACAATTATCCCATACTTGGACGATCTCCTCATTAAAGCGAGGTCAAGAGAGCAGTTGCTGATCAGCGTAGCACGTTCTCTGGAAGTGTTACGGCAACACGGCTGGATTCTAAATATTCCAAAGTCGCAGTTGATTCCTACGACTCGTCTGCCTTTCCTGGCATGATTCTGGACACAGACCAGAAAAGGGTTTATCTCCCGATAGAGAAAGCTCAGGAACTCATGACACTGGTCAGAAACCTATTAAAACCAAAACAGGTGTCAGTGCATCACTGCACTCGAGTCCTGGGAAAGATGGTGGCATCATACGAGGCCATTCCCTTCGGCAGGTTCCATGCGAGGACCTTTCAATGGGACTTACTGGACAAATGGTCCGGATCACATCTTCAGATGCATCGGTTAATCACCCTATCCCTCAGGGCCAGGGTGTCTCTCCTGTGGTGGCTGCAGAGTGCTCACCTTCTCGAGGGCCGCAGATTCGGCATTCAGGACTGGGTCCTGGTGACCACGGATGCAAGCCTCCGAGGGTGGGGGGCAGTCACACAGGGAAGAAATTTCCAAGGTCTGTGGTCAAGTCAGGAGACTTGCCTTCACATCAACATCCTGGAACTAAGGGCCATATACAACGCCCTACGTCAAGCGGAGACCCTGCTTCGCGACCAACCGGTTCTGATTCAGTCAGACAACATCACCGCAGTGGCTCATGTAAACCGCCAAGGCGGCACAAGGAGCAGAGTGGCGATGGTGGAAGCCACCAGGATTCTTCGCTGGGCGGAGAATCACGTAAGTGCACTGTCAGCAGTGTTCATCCCGGGAGTGGACAACTGGGAAGCAGACTTCCTCAGCAGGCACGACCTCCACCCGGGAGAGTGGGGACTTCATCAAGAAATCTTCACGCAGATTGCAAGTCGGTGGGAACTGCCACAGGTAGACATGATGGCATCCCGCCTCAACAAAAAGCTACAGAGGTACTGCGCCAGGTCAAGAGACCCTCAGGCGATAGCTGTGGACGCACTGGTGACGCCGTGGGTGTTCCAGTCGGTCTATGTATTTCCTCCTCTTCCTCTAATACCCAAGGTGCTGAGAATCATAAGAAAAAGAGGAGTGAGAACAATACTCATTGTTCCGGATTGGCCAAGAAGGACTTGGTATCCAGATCTGCAAGAAATGCTCACAGAGGACCCGTGGCCTCTGCCTCTAAGACAGGACTTGTTGCAACAGGGGCCCTGTCTGTTCCAAGACTTACCGCGGCTGCGTTTGACGGCATGGCGGTTGAACGCCGGATCCTAGCAGAAAAAGGCATTCCGGATGAGGTCATTCCTACGCTGATAAAGGCTAGGAAGGACGTGACGGCTCAACATTATCACCGTATATGGCGAAAATATGTTGCTTGGTGTGAGGCCATGAATGCCCCTACGGAGGAATTCCAGCTGGGCCGTTTCCTTCACTTCCTACAGGCGGGAGTGACTTTGGGCCTAAAATTGGGTTCCATTAAGGTCCAGATTTCGGCCCTATCCATTTTCTTTCAAAAAGAACTGGCTTCTCTACCTGAAGTTCAGACGTTTGTAAAGGGAGTGCTGCATATTCAGCCCCCTTTTGTGCCTCCAGTGGCACCTTGGGATCTTAACGTGGTGTTGAGTTTCCTGAAATCCCACTGGTTTGAACCACTCAAAACGGTGGAATTGAAATATCTGACGTGGAAGGTGGTCATGCTACTAGCATTGGCTTCGGCTAGGCGTGTGTCAGAGTTAGCGGCTTTGTCACATAAAAGCCCCTATCTGGTTTTCCATGCGGATAGAGCAGAATTGCGGACCCGTCCACAATTTCTGCCAAAAGTGGTTTCATCCTTTTATATAAACCAACCTATTGTGGTGCCTGTGGCTACTACTGACTTGGAGAATTCCGAGTTACTTGATGTGGTCAGGGCTTTGAAGGTTTATGTAGCCAGAACGGCTAGGGTCAGGAAAACAGAATCTTTGTTTATCCTGTATGCTTCCAACAAGCTTGGTGCTCCTGCTTCAAAGCAAACTATTGCTCGCTGGATCTGTAACACGATTCAGCAGGCTCATTCTACGGCTGGATTGCCGCTACCAAAATCAGTTAAGGCCCATTCCACTAGGAAGGTGGGCTCTTCTTGGGCGGCTGCCCGAGGGGTCTCGGCATTACAGCTGTGCCGAGCGGCTACTTGGTCAGGTACAAACACCTTTGCAAAGTTCTACAAGTTTGATACCCTGGCTGAGGAGGACCTTGTGTTTGCTCAATCGGTGCTGCAGAGTCATCCGCACTCTCCCGCCCGTTTGGGAGCTTTGGTATAATCCCCATGGTCCTTACGGAGTCCCCAGCATCCACTAGGACGTTAGAGGATATAAGATTTTACTTACCGGTAAATCTATTTCTCGTAGTCCGTAGTGGATGCTGGGCGCCCGTCCCAAGTGCGGACTTCTTCTGCAATACTTGTATATAGTAATTGCTTAAATAAGGGTTATGTTATGGTTGCATCAGGGTTGAACTGATGCTCTGTTGTTGTTCATACTGTTGACTGGGTAAGTTTATCACAAGTTATACGGTGTGATTGGTGTGGCTGGTATGTATCTTGCCCTGGATTACCAAAATCCTTTTCTTGTACTGTCAGCTCTTCCGGGCACAGTTTCTCTAACTGAGGTCTGGAGGAGGGACATAGAGGGAGGAGCCAGAGCACACCAGAACCTAAATTCTTTCTTAAAGTGCCCATGTCTCCTGCGGAGCCCGTCTATTCCCCATGGTCCTTACGGAGTCCCCAGCATCCACTACGGACTACGAGAAATAGATTTACCATTAAGTAAAATCTTATTTTCTGTTAGGATGTGCAGTCTTATGATAACACCGTATTAAGATGTCATTTCTGGTGACCTTAACAGTTTCTTGTTTGTATTTATTTTTATCAGAGCGACAGATGTTTTTGGCTTCTTGGAAAGACATCCCGAATGAGAATGAGGCACAGTTTCAAATCAGGGACTGTCCGTCAAATTCAGGTGAGTACTGTGCAAACACTAGATAATACTGTAAATGAAACCTTTGTGGGATTGCATATAATCTGAGTGACTTTCTGTATTTCATGCATGTCACTGTCTCCTACAATCTATAGAAAATATTCTGTAACAATTTAATCCCATAGTTGTGGCTGGATGACATGGAAATGTGCAGATTGAATAGGAGGTGACCAGTTATGTATGCTGGTGCTAGAAAAGGAAATTGTCAGAGTTCTCATGATGGGGGCTGGCAAAGCACTTTTCCTTATTAGGCCCCAACACTATGGCATCATGCCTCCAATTGTGGGGAGAGGGCAAAGTCAGTATGATGCCCTAAGGGGATGGGACTTCGGCAGCGGGCCACAGTTCAGTTCAAAAATACCATTCAGCCCATCAGTATCTGGATGATAGATCAATGGTGCATATGTGTACCCATATTATCGACATGCATTAGGTCAACAGTGTTTAAGGACGACAGGTACAAAAGGTTGACATGAGAATGGTCGACACATTTTTATTTTTTTTCCCTTTGGGGGGGTTTACATGTTTTCCTGGCATTTGCTTTATTTACTATAAATGTCTACTATGATTGGGAATAGTAACTTTGCCTGAAGCGCGGCGGGTGAAGCAAGCCTGCCAGCGTACACATTTTGGAATGATGGTGGTGACATATTATCAAACATAGAAGATTTGACCAAAAACTTGAAAACACATGTGTCGACTATCGAACATTTGGTGTCAACCTAAATACTGTAGATCTTCTAGAATATACTCCAGTCCATCAGGGGCGTTTCTGGGTATTTAGAATATATGCATCACTTCACGGGAGCATTTTTATGTATATTTTACTGCAATTTTTTAATGTTCTCGTGCTCCTGACGGTGCTATATCTTTTTGTTCAGATATTAGCTCATTGTTTAAGTGTCACATTTTGATTAAGTTCAAAAGTTAAAAGGTTATACAGATGTGCCCTCATACATCTAGCCTCAATACGGCATACTCCACGAGATGCCTGGCGTGAGTGAGCTGGCAGTTGCCAGGCAACTCTGCTAACGTTGTGTTTTCAGAAAATGCGTCTTATTCATGTCGCTGTTTGAATAAGACGCACAAGCAGACTCTGCTGGTTAAAATTATATGTATCATGCCTATATTCTGAGTGCGGCTGTATCTGCATACTAAATGCTATATTTACAGTGCAAAGCGACATAAATAAGATGCATTTTCGGGGGCACAAATGCACAAAAAGACACCCGGCGTTAGTGAACATGCTGAAATTTAGGATGTAGAAGGACACATCTGTACTTTAATTTGATTCATATGAACTCGTCAAAAATGTGGTGTCTCTCTATTTTGAGTTGGTCTAAGTCAGTGATGGCTAACCTTGACACTCCAGCTGTTGTTGAACTACATATCCCAGCATGCCCTGCTACAGTTTTGTTATTTGGCCATGCTAAAACTGATGCAGGGCATGCTGGGATGTGTAGTTCAACAGCTGGAGTGTCAAGGTTAGCCATCACTGGTCTAAGTACACTCCATCTTGTTCCTCCCCGTCTTATGTACTAAGCCACTTCACATCGACTGTGAAATACTTGCAGTAGGCAGTGTTACAGGAAGTCCACCTCAAAACTGGTAATCAGGCTTATACTGTATATCTCAATTACAGCTCAAACATATGGCTCCTAGTGAAACTGGACAATGTCCCGAATGTCACTATTATTCTGCATCTTTTTTTTTTTTTTTCTCTTTCCATAACATCTGGGAATGCACTAAAATCGGGAGGTTTTGGAACAAGCTGACAATGTTTATTAACTCTAACTGTTAGCTCAGATCCGCTCATATTCTTGTTTGCTGACTTTACCAATTGCGACCTAGGACATAATTGGAAGACTGTTATCCCACTTATCATAGTACTGATCACATTAGTTAAGAAAGTCATATTATTGAATTGGACAAACAGTTCCTTACCCACTGTGAGCTGTTTGAAGGTTTGGTTGTCAAAATTACTATACTTTGGTGTTACCAGATATGGAAAAAGCATATTAAAATTTCATTAAAAATGGGGCCTCTATCTCTACCAATTAGATCCTAATTTACAAGCACATATTTTCTCTAACGTCCTAGTGGATGCTGGGAACTCCGTAAGGACCATGGGGAATAGCGGGCTCCGAAGGAGGCTGGGCACTCTAGAAAGATCTTAGACTACCTGGTGTGCACTGGCTCCTCCCACTATGACCCTCCTCCAAGCCTCAGTTAGATTTCGTGCCCGGCCGAGGTTGGATGCACACTAGGGGCTCTCCTGAGCTCTTAGAAAGTTATAGTCTTAGAATTTGTTATTTTCAGTGAGACCTGCTGGCAACAGGCTCACTGCAGCGAGGGACTAAGGGGAGAAGAAGCGAACTCGCCTGCTTGCAGCCGGATTGGGCTTCTTAGGCTACTGGACACCATTAGCTCCAGAGGGATCGACCGCAGGCCCAGCCTTGATGTTCGGTCCCGGAGCCGCGCCGCCGTCCCCCTTACAGAGCCAGAAGCAAGAAGATGGTCCGGAAAATCGGCGGCATGAAGACTCTGTCTTCACCAAGGTAGCGCACAGCACTGCAGCTGTGCGCCATTGCTCCTCTCACACACTTCACACTCCGGTCACTGAGGGTGCAGGGCGCTGGGGGGGGCGCCCTGAGGCAGCAATAAAAACACCTTGGCTGGCTAAAATACCTCAATATATGGCCCCAGGGGCTATATATGAGGTAAATACCCCTGCCAGAATTCCATAAAAAACGGGAGAATAGGCCGCGAAAAAGGGGCGGAGCCTATCTCCTCAGCACACTGGCGCCATTTTTCTCTCACAGCTCGGCTGGAGGGAAGCTCCCTGGCTCTTCCCTGCACAGTAAGAGGGAAAAGAGAGGGGGGGGCATTAAATTTGGCACTGTATACAGTATATTATATAAAAGCTATTAGGGACATAACTCAGTTAGTCCCTGTATATATATAGCGCTCTGGTGTGTGCTGGCATACTCTTACTCTGTCCCCCCAAAGGGCTTTTGTGGGTCCTGTCCTCGTTTAGAGCATTCCCTGTGTGTCTGCGGTGTGTCGGTACGGCTGTGTCGACATGTTGAATGAGGAGGCTTATATGGTGACAGAACAGAGGCCGATATATGTGATGTCGCCCCCTGTGGGGCCGACACCAGAGTGGATGGATAGGTGAAAGGTATTAACCGACAGTGTCAACTCCTTGCATAAAAGGGTGGATGACGTAACAGCTGTGGGACAGCCGGCTTCGCAGCCCGCGCCTGCCCAGGCGTCTCAAAGGCCATCAGGGGCTCAAAAACGCCCGCTCTCTCAGATGGCAGACACAGATGGCGACACGGAGTCTGACTCCAGTGTCGACAAGGTGGAGACATATACACAATCCACTAGGAACATCCGTGACGTGATCCCGGCAATAAAAAATGTGTTATACATTTCTGACTTTAACCCAAGCACCTCTAAAAATGGGTTTTAGGTTTGGGGAGAAAAAACAGGCAGTGTTTTGTTTCCCCCATCAGATGAATAAATGAAGTGTGTGAAAGCGTGGGTTCCCCCGTTAAGAAACTGGTAATTTATAAAAAGTTACTGATGGCGTACCCTTTCCCGCCAGGTGGATAAGTTACGCTGGGAGATATCCCCTAGGGTGGATAAGGCGCTCACACGTTTGTCAAAAAAGGTGGCACTGCCGTCTTAGGATACGGCCACTTTAATAGGTACCTGTTGATAAAAAACAGGAGGCTATCCTGAAGTCTGTATTTACACACTCAGGTACTAGACTGAGACCTGCAGATAGTGCTGCTGCAGCGTGGTCGGTGACCCTGTCAAACAGGGATACTAGTTGGCAAACATAAAAACATATTAAAGACGTCGTCTTATATATGGGGGATGCACAGAGGGATATTTTGCCGGCTGGCATCCAAAATAAATGTAATGTCCATTCTGTCAGGAGGGTATTAGAGACCTGTCACTGGACAGGTGATGCTGACTTAAAAAGCGCATAGAGAGCCTTATAAGGGTGAGGAATTATTTGGGGATGGTCTCTGGGACCTCGTATCCACAGCAACTGCTGGGAAGAAATAATTTTACCTCAGGTTTCCTCACAGACAAAGGTACAGTCCTTTCGGCTTCAGAAAAGCAAGCGGGTCAAATGGCGCTTCCTTTCTGTACAGAGACAAGGGTAGAGGGAAAAAAGCTGCACCAGTCAGCCTGTTCCCAGAATCAAGATTCTTCCCCCGCCTCCTGTGAGGCCACACCATGACGCGGGTGCTCCACAGGTGTAGCCAGGTACGGTGGGGGGCCGTCTCAAAAAATTTCAGCAATTAGTGGGCTCGCTCACAGGTGGATCCCTGTTTCTTTCAAGTAGTATTTCAGGGGTACAAGCTGGAATTAGAGATGTCTCCCCCCAGCCGTTTCCTAAAATATGCCTTGCTGACAACTCCCTCAGGCAGGGAGGCTGTGCTAGAGGCAATTAATAAGCGGTATTCCCAGCAGGTAATACTCAAGGTGCCCCTACTTCAACAAGGACGGGGTTACTATTCCACACGGGTTGGGGTACCGAAACCGCATGGTTCGGTGTGACCCATTTTATATTTAAAATCCTTGAACACAAAAATTCAAGTTCAAGATGGAATCACTCAGGGCGGTTATTCCAAGCCTGGACGAGGGGGATTACATGGTATCCTGGGACATCAAGGATGCTTACCTGCATGTCCCCATTTACCATCCTCGCCAGGAGTACCTCAGATTTGTGGTACAGGATTACCATTACCAAGTCTAGACACTGCCGTTTGGACTGTACATGGCACCGAGGGTGTTTTATCAAGGTAATGGCCGAAATGTTGATACTCCTTCAAAAAAAGGGAGTTGTAATTATCCCGTACTTGGACAATCTCGTTATAAGGGCGAAGTCCAAGGAGCAGTTGGTAGTCGGGGTAGCACTATTTTGGAAAGTGCTACAACAGCATGGTTGGATTCTAAACAGTCCAAAGTCACAGCTGGTTCCTATGACACGTCTACTGTTCCTGGGGATGGTTCTGGACATAAACCAGAAATAGTGTTTCTCCCGGAGGAGAAAGCCAAGGAGTTGTCATCTCTAGTCAGAGACCTCCTGAAGCCAAAATAGGCAGCGGTGCATCATTGCACGCGAGTCCTGGGAAAAATGGTAGCTTCCTACGAAGCAATCCCATTAGGCAGGTTCCATACAAGAACTTTTCAGAGGGACCTGTTGGACAAGTGGTCCGGATCGCATCTTCCGATGCATAGGCTGATAACCCTGTCTCCAAGGACCAGGGTATCTCTACTGTGGTGGCTGCAGAGTGCCCATCTTCAAGAGGGCCGCAGGTTCGGCATACAGGACTAGGTCCTAGTGACCATGGATTCCAGCCTTTGAGGCTGGGAGGCAGTCACACAGGGAAGAAATTTCCAGGGACTTTGGTCAAGTCAGGTTATTTCCCTACACATAAATATTCTGGACCTGAGGGCCATTTACAATGCCCTGAGGCCGGCAAGGCCTCTGCTTCAAAACCAGCCGGTACTGATCCAATCAGACAACATCACGGCAGTCGCCCATGTAAACCAACAGGGCAGCACAAGAAGCAGGATGGCGATGGCAGAAGCCACAAGGATTCTCCGATAGGCGGAAAATCATGTGTTAGCACTGTCAGCAGTGTTCATTCCCGGAGTGGACAACTGGGAAGCAGATCTTCTCAACAGACACGTCCTCCACCCGGGAGAATGGGGACTTCCTCCAGAAGTCTTCCAATAGGATTGTACACCATTGGGAAAGGCCACAGGTGGACATGATGGCGTCCCGCCTCAACAAAAAGCTATAAAAGATATTGCACCAGGTCAAGGGACCCTCAGGCGATAGCTATGGACGCTCTGGTAACACCGTGGGTGTACCAGTCGGTTTATGTGTTCTCCCCTCTGCCTCTCATACCAAAGGTACTGAGAATAATAAGAAGGCGAGGAGTAAGAACGATACTCGTGGATGGCCAAGAAGAGCTTGGTACCCAGAACTTCAAGAATTTATATCAGAGGACCCATGGCCTCTGCCACTCAGACAGGACCTGCGGCAGCAGGGGCCCTGTCTGTTCCAAGACTTACCGCAGCTGCGTTTGTCGGCATGGCGGTTGAACGCCGGATCCTGAAGGAAAAGGGCATTCCGGAGGAAGTCATTCCTACGCTTACTAAAGCCAGGAAAGAGGTTACAGCAACTCATTATCACCGCATATGGCGAAAATATGTTGCATGGTGTGAGGCCGAAAGGGCCCCAACAGAGGAATTTCAACTAGGTCGATTTCTGCATTTCCTGCAAGCAGGAGTGACTATGGGCCTTAAATTGGGTTCCATTAAGGTACAGATCTCGGCTCTGTCGATTTTCTTTCAAAAAGAACTAGCTTCAGTACCTGAAGTTCAGACATTTATAAAAGGAGTGCTGCAGAGTCAGCCCCCGTTTGTGCCTCCTGTGGCACCTTGGGATCTCAACGTGGTGTTGAGTTTCTTAAAATCACATTGGTTTGAACCACTAAAAACCGTGGATCTGAAATATCTCACGTGGAAGGTGGTTATGTTATTGGCCTTGGCTTCTGCCAGGCGAGTATCAAAGTTGGCGGTTTTGTCTTGTAAAAGCCCTTATTTGATTTTCCATATGGATAGGGCAGAATTGAGGACTCGTCCCCAGTTTCTCCCGAAGGTGGTGTCAGCGTTTCACCTGAACCAGCCTATTGTGGTGCCTAGGCTACTAGGGACTTGGAGGACTCCAAGTTGCTAGACGTTGTCAGGGCACTGAAAATATGTTTCCAGAACGGCTAGAGTCAGAAAATCTGACTCGCTGTTTATCCTATATGCACCTAACAAGCTGGGTGCTCCTGCTTCTAAGCAGACTATTGCTCGTTGGATTTGTAGTACAATTCAGCTTGCACATACTGTGGCAGGCCTGCCACAGCCAAAATCTGTCAATGCCCATTCCACAAGGAAGGTGGGCTCATCTTGGGCGGCTGCCCGAGAGGTCTCGGCTTTACAACTTTGCCGAGCAGCTACTTGGTCAGGGGCAAACACGTTTGCAAAATTCTACAAATTTGATACCCTGGCTGAGGAGGACCTGGAGTTCTCTCATTCAGTGCTGCAGAGTCATCCGCACTCTCCCGCCCGTTTGGGAGCTTTGGTATAATCCCCATGGTCCTTACGGAGTTCCCAGCATCCACTAGGACGTTAGAGAAAATAAGAATTTACTCACCGGTAATTCTATTTCTCGTAGTCCGTAGTGGATGCTGGGCGCCCATCCCAAGTGCGGTTTATCTGCAATACTTGTACATAGTTATGGTTAACTAAATCGGGTTATTGTTGAGCCATCTGTTGAGAGGCTCTATTGTTTCATACTGTTAACTGTGTTTCATATCACGAGTTGTACGGTGTGATTGGTGTGGCTGGTATGAGTCTTACCCGGGATTCAAAATCCTTCCTTATTGTGTACGCTCGTCCGGGCACAGTACCTAACTGAGGCTTGGAGGAGGGTCATAGTGGGAGGAGCCAGTGCACACCAGGTAGTCTAAGATCTTTCTAGAGTGCCCAGCCTCCTTCGGAGCCCGCTATTCCCCATGGTCCTTACGGAGTTCCCAGCATCCACTACGGACTACGAGAAATAGAATTACCGGTGAGTAAATTCTTATTTACATATATTAACTATTTGAAAACACTGAATGGTATCTGATGCGTCAAGTACTTGTTTCTTCTTGATACGTGGTTGAATTGTAATGACTTACACACACACACACACACACACACACATAATTAAGTTCTTCCTTTGATCTATTTTCTTATGTGAACTAGTGATTACATTTTGCTTTGAACAATTTTTATACATATTGGCTGTTTGTACTAATCCACCCCACCCCCCTCCCTTTTCTTTTCCTTCTTCCCTTTTTGCCTTTCTGTATTGTCCTTCCCCACTCTACTTGTCATAATTGTCTCCCTTAGTAATGGTTAGGTGTGTATTCAATACCTGTCGGATCCTTTCCGACAGGTCAGTATTCAATGCCCGGCCAAACAATGGCAATCCGACTTTTTCTAAAGTCGGATTGACATTGTCGGAAACGGGACTAAAACCTGTCGGGTTTGGCCGCGTTTCCGACCGACATTAAATCGCGGTAATTTACTGCGAATGCCGTTTTCACGGCTTTTGCTAATTTTTTTTTTTCACCCTGAAAACGGGCTTTTCACGGGTATACGCACTCCCGTGATTCCGCCTATTCAATTGCAAATTCACGGAAAGCGAATTACTGCGAAAATTGTTGCCGGCAGTGAAAAGTGAGAAGTGGCTAAATTTGCCTGTACCCCTTTAAAAAAGCTAAACTGACATCCAGTAACAGTATAGAAGTTTATTATTGGTCATAATAAAGTATTTAGCGAATAATTAAATAGGCATAATTCGTAGTAAATTTGCAGCTAATTGAATTAGGGCTTTACATTCACACTTTGTCTGCTTTCTCATTGTTTGTACGATTCTAAACACTGCTAATGAGATCTTAAAAAGGGGAAAAAATGCACTGAAAGAAGCACCATGTCACTGCAAACCAAGTGATGTTCAAGTGGACAGATAATTTCTGGAAGGTGAATTCATTTGTTATGATGACATCATAGCGTGTCATCATGCAAAATCATGGAGAAATGTTTTGAGACCCATCTTATTAAGCAAATTCAATGGCCGGGGCACAATCACCATACTTCAATCTGAAGAAAGCTGGATGAAGCTCTTACAGTTTTATGGAATAGAGTTGTCCCCATCGATCTCCTGGCAAACCTTGTACACTATTTGTATTGCATTGCATTTGAATAAATATTATGGGCGGTTATTTGTACAAATATTTCATGTTACTCTATGGATACAATATATTTTCTTCTAATTTGATAAAGTTTCTTTTTCGTAACCATATTTTTATATTGTACATGGTAAATTCAATTCAAAACTTAAGGTGTGTACACACGGTGAGATATTGACTATCTCCGATTTTGACTATGCGATTTCCCCTGAGCTCTCCCCGGAGCCCTGAACCACCGATACCATCTTAACTTGAGATTTTGGCTAAGTGCCAATTTTGACTATACTATGTACTAGATTGTACACAATATAGTTTAAATTGCCTTGCCTGCACAGTCAATTTTTTCTTTTAATTCCGATCCCGCTGGTCCGTGCGTCGGTACCGCAAGCTGTGTACACATGGTGCGATTTGCACTAACTTTCCTTACGATTTTGACTATATAGTCAAAATCGTAAGGTTACATCGCACAATGCTTGTGCACCTTTAGTTAATTTACAAAGACAATATGGCATTACATGTCTGGCTATGACTTTTAAAAAGCCACAAAAGTTGCGAGTGATCCAGGAGTTTTTCTGCCACTGTAATAGCTCTCTATAGAATCAGGAAGGAAGACTTTTCATATACTGTGTTTTATTCTGTTCACATTTCTTTAATTACCACATTCCAGTTCTACCAATCGTCTCTCCTACTTTTCGATCACATGCTGGTGAGCTTACATTACTGTCTGGTTCCACAGATGCGATCAGTAACAAGATGCAGGCCAGCAATATCTTCACAGTAGCCCGGCGTACAGTGGAAGGTCAGGACATGCTGTATCAATCAATGAAGCTTACAAATGGCATTTGGGTGTTGGCAGAGCTGAGGATGCAGCCTGGAAGTGCTAGCTGTGCAGTAAGTTTCTGTTGTCTGACTCCATTATCAGTGTATGTATTGCCAGCATCATTCAGCCGCCTGACAGGTGTACAATGGTGTTGTCCTTCTTTTTTTTTTTTTTTTTTATTGGATCTTTGCTCCTCAACTTTTCTTTAAAAAAAAATTAAAAAAAAAATTCAAGTGAGCTGGATTAGCATTCACACAACTCTTCTGTTTGCAGATACAGGTTTATATGGTTATTGCGCCAAAAACACCAGACAGTGCTGCATAACAGTATTTATACAAGCAGCACTAACACATGGCAGATTTTGTGATGCTTCCAATTTGATGTGATCTTGTTTATATAAACTAGGGTAAATTGTAATAGCATGCAACCACAATCTGATCTAGTTCTTTAATCATAATATGTTTTATATAATAGATGGGAAATGTACTAGACGAGCTACTATGGTGTCAGTCTAGCACAGGCTCAGTAGAGAGCTGAAGGAAGGCCCTGCCCCCTTTCTCCTCACAGCTCTCACTGGCTGCCTGACTCCCACACAGTGTCTTCTATGCGGTTACCTGGGAATAGCTGGAACCGTCTTACAGCAAAGAAGATATATAAATTAAGAGTACATGTTCATGTAATCCTTTCCAGAGCCCTTGCTGTCAGCACCCGGAACCCATGACTCCCCTCATTATGAGTTTTGGAGCGGTTACAATGTGGAACTGGGAAGGGAGTTTGAAGAGGGGGGGGTAGCAGAGAAAGTGGAGGGCAAGAGAAGGAGGGAGCTAGAGAGCTCAAGACCTGGGTGGAGAGAGATAGACACAGGAAAAATAATGGCTGCCAATGTGTAACATCTACAATTGCCATTGCAGTTCCATGTTTTAATGAATTTTGCATGCTAGTGACCCTGCAAATGACTGGGCATTGATATACAAACTAGTATTTTAGACCAGTGTGTGGAGTAATCCTCACCTGCTTGTTGACATAAGGTATAATTGTATCTCGGACATCTTTAGCAAGTCTTCTGACTTGCATAAAAATAAATCTAACTTTTATTTTCCACAAACAGCTCTCTCTGAAGTGCCGGGCACCTGAGGTATCACCATTCATCTTCCAAGCTTTTGAAACAGTCCTGAAGAACTAAGCCTTTCTCCATGCCAGCTGTGTGACGATCACTGTCCTTCCTGTGTGATGGTTGGACATACAGGACAGAGGCCTTCTGCTACTTTTTCTAATCTGGATATACAAACACGGACCAAATAATGAAAAGTGTTGATTTTATGCTCTTACCCCAGCCATAAAATACGTTTTAAACCCTTTGCTAACACATGGACAGCACAGGGGTTAAAATGTTCCCTACTCTTCCATGAGAATGTGGGTGGATCCCACCCCTTTTTATGGTAGATGTTGTATTATGTCTGTAAGAGGTAGGTTCTGCTGGATCCTATTAACTTAAAAAATGGCAACTTGGATTAAAATGTATATAATAAAAACTTTCATATGTGTGAATCTCAATATCATTTTTGTTATAAATGATGCAAAACTTCTTTATTGCTGGAAAAATTAAACCGTGGAGTTACTCCTGTGAAAGCTGTAAGAGGCAAATAGTCATTCACATTCTGTTTTTTCCTTGATAAAGTCTATTAAAGTGAAATTGATAGTTCACCAGGGTAGAGATTTTATATATTCAATGGCAGCTGCTCTTGTTTATGCTTCCGACATGATCGCTGTTCCCCTCCCCCCGCCCAGTGTGCCTTCTATACTGTGAAGCAGCGACAATTGGCGGCGGTGGTCATATCACAGCCTTTCCAGAGCTGCACTATATGACTTTGTCTCAAATTGGCACACAGATTGCCCGTTTTCACTGATACACCTTTCAGATCTCCAATGCCGGATCTCACCCGGGAATTGGGAACGGGTCCTTCCCGGGTGGGATCCGACATTGGACCCTCTGCGCTGGCTTCCTGACCCGGCAAGATGTCGGGTCGGTTGCCATAGCGGTGGGGGGCGGAGGTGAGGGCGGCGCTGGGAGATGAGCTTATATCCGTGCCGCCTCTCCCTATGTAGTAAACGTGTCCCAGGTCGCATCGACCTGGGAATCTGTTTACGCTGCCACTGACCCGGTATTCAACATGGGAATAACCCTTCTTATTACCTGGGTTGAATTACCGTGTCAGGCGACCCGAGAATTCTCCAAGGCCCCTTTCACATCGCACATTTAACAGTGTCGATTGCCGGGTCGATACCGGATTATTTTGGCGATGTGAAAGGGGTAATAGACAGTATTGTTTTATCCATAGTGTGTGAACCCCAAGAGGGACATGTTTTCATTGTGTCTCTGGCGCATACAGTACCTGTCCCTTTTTATCTCTCAATTTTTTTTTCTTTATTGCTATTCATGATTTAGTAGTGAGCAAACCTGTTAAGCTGTATGTATGTGCTATGAATACTATCAATATCTATGCAATCATAAAAGAAAAGAAAAAAAAAGATGGCTTATTTAGTGTCCATTTTGATCTGAATAGAAGTTTTAGGTGTCTAGCTGTATACAGTATGTGACAGTCTTTTTACTTCTTCACTGCAAATACATATGGTAAAGCTAAAATGTATTCAAATACGGACCAGGATGTAATGTGAGCCGATAATGCCACCCGGGAAATTATCGCATCACATCAAACATTACAGATGTGTGTCTATTTCCCGGAACTTGGCCAGTGAAGAGCCGTGCATCTTTATCCCGGCTTCTGCGTATCTGATCCAAGTTGTTGCGATATTTGGACTATAAAACATCCGATAATTTCGGATAGGAGGTCCACAATATCAGAGAAAGTCACCTTTGGGCGCCCAAAATTCCCATGATAAAAGCAACACACATCCTAAATAAACCCCCAGTCCTCCAGGACACACAAGCAGCTTATGATGATTTAAATGATACACAGCATGGCTTTATTATGAGTGTAATTACAACTGTATCAGCATACCTAATTATGTTAGTGTTTGGCTGGAATACACTGTAGCATAACGTTTTGTATGCAGATACAGTTGCTATTACACACAGAATATAGACATTGTTTCATTTTAGAAGCAAAACGGTGCTAATAAGACGCACACGCAGCTCCTGATATGCAGCATGCCTATATTCTGTGTGTAATAGCAACTGTATTCCAGCCAAATACTGTAACATAATTAGGTATGCTGACAGTTGCAATTACACACAGAATATAGCCATGCTGTATATCATTTAAATCTGCATACGCTGCTTGTGCGTCCTAATACATCCCTTTGTGCATCAGACGCATTTTCCTGTGCAAAAATGACGTACACTACAACGCTTTTGGATTTGTAAAAGTTTTGTAAAAGACTAGCGACAAAATGTAATAGCCTCCGCGTTCTGGAGGTGTGGGAATTTTGTGCAAGTTTTTTAAAGCATCAATCATTTACCAGACACACCAGGTTTGTTATGCCTTGTAAATGATTGCCGCTTTAAAAAAATGGGCAGACTCGCAGAAAATTCCTACACCTCTGGAACTCGGAGACTCTTACGTTTTGCCACTAGTCTTATACCTGGACCAACAACGTTTTTGGATTTGTAAAAGACTGTTTGTTTGTTTTTTAGTGTACAAATTTATTGAAAATTATTTATTTATTGCAAATGTGCTTGAAAAATGTTGGATATCAATTATAACTAATGCGACCAAAAAAATCCCTCTAAATTCTTTGAGCGTTTAAGAGCTGTTGTGTGTCTGACTTGCAACATTGAACTCCATTACATCAGGCGAGTTGTATACTTGACATGGGCAAAACATCTGGATCCGACTTTTGATCAGGAGCTCTACTTGAGAGGTGAAAGTGTCCCAAAAATCAGTTTTGCGGCTGTTAATACATTAGCCAACTTTGCAAATTGCCCGATTTTTGCGACTATAGCTGTAAGTTCTCTCTATTGTTTGAAATTATATATAATAAAATTGTCCCTCTTCCTGCTGTGGTAACAATCAAATTTTGGATTGTTCTGTAAACCTAAAGCTGGATACGCACTTAGACTGTATCAGCCCGATATGTTGTTTCTGGCAGTATTGGAATGACAAATCGGGAATATCGCTTAGTGTATATGCCCAATTTGCCAGTGGCCGTGGTTGCTAGCAATGTCTCCCGGTCAGCCTTACCCTACAGCCTATTTGGTGATAAAGCTAGCGACCGCAACATAAGTAATAAAGGAAGGAGCGAAATGTCGCTCTGACTTTCATTACATCGCTCCCTGCGTACCCAGGATGCGATGTATATAGGCCCGCCAGCCAAATATATCTGCTGGGAACACTTTGTCCCAGTGTGTACACAGCTTAAGAGTACAGATGACTAAAGATTCCTGTTGGAGGCTAGATAATAAGAGAAATATCTCTAACCACACCTGTAATAATAAATGTCCCTCAGACCTAATCAATTGAGGCAAATTAACCTAAGGTTGTAGTGTAAACATTCGCCAAAGGCTCTTGGTACACAGTTGTCCTTAAGTGGACATAAATTCTCACATGAAAGGCAGAGAGAATGTGGGCTGATGCACTACAAAAAAGTAGGAGTACTTCTACGTAAAAAACATTTGTAGATACATCAATTACTGTATACCAGAGGTTCTCAAACATGGTCCTCAAGGCACCCCAACGGTCCGGGTTTTAAGGGTATCCATGCTTGGCCACAGATGACTTAAATAGTACCTCAATAAATTTGATTTAGCCATCTGTGCTGAGCAATGGATCTACCTAATACCTGGACAATAGAGGTGCCTTGAGGACTGCCTTTGAGAACCTCTGCTGTATACTATAGTCACGGATGACTTCTCTGTTATTGTAGACTGGTGACATCATGTATGGAGACCCTAGGTACCTCTGTAGTAGTAATGCCCACACCACTGCTAGTACAAGATGCCGCAGTTTAGGAAAAGGGGGAGGGGGTGTTGTTTGTATTCTGCAGCACGTGCCCGAGATCCTGCTTCTCTCAGCAGTAAGTACAAGGGGAGGGGGAGAGAGTACAGTACATAGAACACTGGCCGGGTCTGCTGCCGCTGTCCCTGGTGCTGAAGGTCAATGCTTGCATCGGAGATCCGGGTGCAAGATAGCACAAAGGGTAAGCCCAGTGGTCACTTTGTGCCCATCACAAAACCATTATAGTAACATCTGTGCATTCATGACAAAAGGCTGCTGAGAGCCTACTGATTCCAGGGAGCTGGAGGTAAGCGCTACTAAAGCGGCAATCCTCTTATGTCCCATGTCATTATCGTATCTGCAAGGTTTGGCGCTGTAAGACGCTGCCATTGACGTTCACCCGCTCCCACAGAATGACCTTGAGTGGTAACAATAGTATCGGGTTACAGACGACACATCCCCCACAGTATCATCTCTTACTGATGCCACTGATCATCCAAATGATCTCTAAAGTTACTAATATGCGGAAGGAGGAATTTATCTTTCAATAAATTAAAAATAATTTTCTTAATTAAAACCGCCTGTAAGTAATGCAGCCAATTGTTTCCTGTGTACAGCGTCTTCTTAGTTAATGTGTACTTTATTTTCTCCTTTTAATTGAGACGACGTGTGCTAGTGTCCAGCTTTATTCTTTGTCATTATCATCTACTGCATTGAATGATGTAAAAGCACGGTGTATGCTTCATGTTGCTGTTGTTATACCATGGCTGTAAATTCTCGCTGGCTGATGAGCGCCTTCCCACCAATTGCCCTGCTTGGGAATTATGCATCCGCATTACTGTGCAGATTGCTGTTTCACCTAACGCTGGTTCCCTGTGCTTGCTGGCTATATTAATGTCAGCTGTATATACTGCATGAATGACTATAGCATGAACACCAAACGCGAAACCCACATTGGCACCCTTACTCCTCTTGCTGAATGTTTGCCAATTGCGTGCTTTGCATTTACAGGTCTCAGGATGAGGATGCCACATACCTTGCTGATGCTAAGATAATAGCGGTTCATGTCTGTGAGTGGATCCTTATGGCTAATGGTCATGCATAAGTGAGGACCAGGTCAGATGTGCTTAACATACGATGGAGCAGACAGTGCAGGTGGCAGTGCTGGGTGCACCTGGAGTTGGCAAATCCGCAATTATCCGGCAGTTTGTAGCCCAGGAGTTCCGGGAGGAATACACTCCGACAGAGAGCAGGCAGCTGTACCGCGCCTCTGCTGTCCTCAGCGGGAGGATGTATGAGCTCCTCATCCTGGACTTACCCACTCTGCACAGGTACCCTGGCTCTGCCAGACAGGTGAGACACTTCCTAACGTATCCCTCTGCCGCTGGAAATACTACTGGTATCTATGGGAGAACTGCTAACTCCTGCTCTGATGTTTTCAGATCCTTTGGTGCACGTAAGCAAATATAAAGTGCTCACAGCTACAAATAAATGCACCCTGGACGTTTTCACATACCTATATTTGCTCATAGTAAAGTATTCGATCAGAAGGCTAGATGACCTATATTTTGCTATGCGACAGGTGATCTTGGTCTTGTCCTTAAATTCATATCAATCAAGTCAGGTTGATGCCTTGCTTTGTTTATTCACTGAAGAACATGCATTTTCCCCCATCCCTTTCACCTATCTTAAGAGGTCACATAACCTTTAAAATTGTATCTAAAATCCTTTTGCCAAATATACTATTTGTATGCAATTAAAGAGCAAAATGACACTCAATAAAGAACACTCAGGAGAAATGTATTGATGCTTGTTATTTAGCCTCAGTTTACAGCAGATTCCGCCTTATGAGAACTTGCTCCTCCCCTTTTCACTTCCTTGTTACAATATAAGGTAAATGGAGTGCTGAGGTGAGCACAGTACTACATGATTGTACAGCCCAGGGCCCACACACAGAGGGTGGCAGTACTGTTAGTAATGCAACAAAAAGATTTATTAAGTCTACTGAAAAGCTTAAAATAAACCATGACTTCACGGGGACAGGTTTGGCAATTCCCTTTAAGCCATTTGTACAAGACTGGAATGAAATATGAAATCTTAATCAGGGTATAATCCAAATGAAGCCCTTAATATTTATTTGCCATGTATGAAAACAGTGATGTAAACCTCTGTAAAGCCTTTGAATGTAATTGTAAGACGTATCCAGGAGAGATTTATGCCTGTAAAATGACTTATACCTGAGTTAGAGACCCAGTCAGTCACCATGCTGATTAGTGACAGATGCATATGGGCATAGAAAATATATATTTTAAATAATATCTTCCCCACTTTATAAGTGCATGAATTAGTCTCTGTGGAAGGAATACATTCTTTACATTTTAATGGGTACATTGTAAAAGAGATAAAGTCTACAGATAAACAGCAAAGTTAACCAGGTTATTTTCCTCCTTTCTTTTCTCCCAGGAGTGGCTGGATCCACGCTTTCGTGGGCTCCGGAACAGCAGAGTCTTTATCTTGGTCTTCGATATCTGCAGCCCTGAGAGTTTTCACCATGTTAAACAGTTGAGGCAGCAAATCATAGACAGGTCAGGATCTTGCTAACAAAATAAACTGGGGAACTTATATGTAAACTGGTGTAAAAGAGGGGGGGGGGGGGAAATTACCCTTAAACAATGAAAGAAAGACTCATTCCTATTGCTTTTATTTATCTCTAAACCCTATGCTTACTAACCAAACACCTTGATCCTTTGAACTTGTTTCCATTAATTCCCCCATATAAGGAGTGACTGACAAATGTGGACTAATGGCTTTGAGCAGCATTAATGGCTGAAATCTAATATATAGGTCTGCATGTATCTATGTGGGTTATTCAGGTATCTAAAACATATGTATAGAAATACTGGGTATTATACACATTCTGTGTAATGACCCCCATGTCTATATATTGTGCACTGCCTTCTACTCGGTATATGTGTAAAGCATTAAATTAACACAGATGGTAAGATAGTTGACATTTTTTCACACAGCACAAGCAAGCCACCACTAATAGTGGTGGTCGGAAACAAGCGAGACCAGCAGAAGCATCGCTTTGCACCACGTCATGTTCTGTCCATACTGGTGAAGAAGAACTGGAAGTGTGGGTACCTAGAATGTTCAGCCAGGAGCAATTGGCACATTCTCCTACTTTTCAAGGAACTTCTCATCAGCACCATGACAAGAAGCAGGAGCACCACCCCCAGCATCTGCCTCCAGGGGGCACTGCATAGAGAGCGTTGCAGTATAATGTGATCTGCACCACACATTAGGGAGTCAGCTCATTGATAGTCTAGCACAGGTATTCCCAACCACGGTCCTCAGGGCACACCAACAGTGCAGGTTTTAGTGATATCCAGGCTGCAGCACAGATGGTTAAATCAAAATAACTGAGCTACTAATTAAGTCACCTGTGCTGAAGCCTGGATATCACTAAAACCTGCACTATTGGTGTGCCTTGAGGACCGTGGTTGGGAATGCCTGATCTAGCATATAAAATCAGGCCTTCTAATGTGAAGGTCCTCATACATCAGCAATCAATTTGGAGTTTTGCAGCTAATTGTGTAAATACTGATCTACAATGTATGGGGTTCATAGATCACAGATTCCAACCAAAAAGTGATTGGGTTTGGTAAATCAGGTTGTCTAACATGATGGATTTCACAGATCAATTGGGACTGTAGCTTGCTGTGTATGGTAACAATCAGCAGATTTGCAGTCCATTTCTAGTAAACTGATGAGCCTTTAAAGATTGGCAGATCTGTATTTGCTAAAAGTGATCTGCAAATCAGTGAAAACTATCTGTAATGTATGGGTGCAGATTGGTGAATTGGGGAATCTTTAATTCTGGGGGGAAATCTTGGAATCTGCAAATTTTTTTTTTTTTTTGTGTGATTGCTGATGTATGGAGGCTTTTACACAAGACTATCATATACAGAAGAAAAAGCAGAACACCAGACAGAAAAGGGCTCTCAAAGACAAGTGCTACCCATCATAAATATGAAAAGACTTCCGGACACACATATAAGCAACATGTCTTATTACATCTGTAATACACACAGCAATAAAAGGGCTCCATCATTAATTCATTGGTGAACACAGCCATTTTGATAACTGTAACCATTTATCAGGATCTTCCTGTTTAGGCCTGGTTTATGTTCATTAAAATAAATGTAAGCATCATTTTATCAAAGGTTTTAACATTTGATTATGGTGCATATCATAAAATATGTGCAGTAGCAATATGTAATATATTTTGATTTATGTACATGAGTAATATCCACTAAAATTATAAATTGCAACATTAATGTCTCACTGACTTTTTATTGATTCTTAAATCCAGAGAACATATCTATTTCTCAATTTCAGTAGCCTTACAACCAGGACAAAGCATTCATCCTACAAATGCACAGGACCGTAATGTAGAAGTTGTTGATTAGTCTATGCTAGAAATAGCAATCCCCTACTTTAGATTACAGTGCATCTGGAAAGTATTCACAGCGCTTCACTTTTTCCACATTTTGTTATGTTACAGCCTTATTCCAAAATGGAATAAATTCATTTTTCCCTCCAAATTCTACACACAATACCGCATAATGACAACGTGAAAAAAGTTGTTTTGAGATTTTTGCTAATTTATCAAAAATAAAAAACTAAGAAATCAAATTTACATAAATATTCACAGCCTTTGCCATGAAGCTCAAAATTGAGCTTAAGTGCATCCTGTTTCCACTGATCATCCTTGAGATGTTCCTACAGCCTAATTGGAGTCCACCTGTGGTAAATTCAGTTGATTGGACATGATTTGGAAAGGCACACACCTGTCTATATAAGGTCCCACACTTGAAAGTGCATGTCTGAGCACAAACCAAGCATGAAGTCAAAGGAATTGTCTGTAGACCTCCGAGACAGGATTGTCTCAAGGCACAAATCTGGGGAAGGGTACAAAAAAAATATCTGCTGCTTTGAAGGTCCCAATGAGCACAGTGGCCTCCATCATCTGTAAATGGAAGAAGTTCGGAACCACCAGGTCTCTTCCTAGAGCTGACCGGCTGTCTAAACTGAGCGATCGGTGGAAAAGGGCCCTAGTCGGGGAGGTGACCAAGAACCCGATGGTCACTCTATCAGAGCTACAGCATTCCTCTGTGGAGAGAGGAGAACCTTTCAGAAGGACGACCATCACTGCAGCAATTCACCAATCAGTCATGTATGGTAGAGTGGCCAGACGGAAAGCCATTCCTTATTAAAAAAGCACATGGCAGCCTGTCTGGAGTTTGCCGAAATGCACCTGAAGGACTCTCAGCCGATGAGAAACAAAATTCTCTGGTCTAATGAGACAAAGATTGAACTCTTTGGCGTGAATGCCAGGTGTCATGTTTTGAGGAAAGCAGGCACCAGTCATCACCAGGCCATTACCATCCCTGCAGTGAAGCATGGTGTTGGCAGCATCATGCTGTGGGGATGTTTTTCAGCAGCAGGAACTGGGAGACTAGTCAGGATAGAGAGAGAGATGAATGCAGCAATGTACAGAGACATCCTGGATTGAAATCCTGCTCCAGAGCGCTCTTGACCTCAGACTGGGACGATGGTTCATCTTTCAGCAGGACAACGACCCTAAGCACACAGCCAAGATATCAAAGGAGTGGCTTCAGGACAACCCTAAATGTCCTTGAGTGGCCCAACCAGAGCCCAAACTTAAATCTGAATGAACATCTCTGGAGAGATCTGAAAATGGCTGTGCACCAACGCTTCCCATCCAACCTGTGGAGCTTGAGAGGTACTGCAAAGAGGAAACACTGAAAACAATTATGGTGTGTGCATTCTGGCGCAGTTTAAAGTGTCAGCCCAATTTCACTCCTCTTGTGATCTGCCCAGTCTCACACCACATACAATAATAGGAAATAAAGGTCGTTGAGGGGAAATCAAAGGCGATACTGAATAATTGAAACAGGGTAGAGAAAATAAATAATTAAATATACATCACATGAAATCTCGACGAGCTGGTATCAATTTGAATTTCTTTCTCATCCAATGTCTATAATAGTTCTTTTTCAATTCAAATGAATCTCCAACGTGAAATTCATAGGAAACAAAAAATGGGAAAGAGGCACACAATGTGTAATAATGTTTGTCATCAGATAATGTAAATTAATCCAGTGACTTCTCCAACGGGAAAGGAACCCTATATGGTGGAAATCTTGATAGCTGAGAAAGGGACAGTTCCTCACCACCTTTTCATTTAAGGATAAACGTACCAAAACTCACTTAAAATAGTGTAGCATCATACATATCAAGGTATCTTTATCAATTCATGAATAGAAGACAATAAAAATTCGTTCAATTTGAACGTACCGCACTCACTTTCTTGGAGTGTGGGTATCCTCACGTAATGGTTTCTTTAAAATGGATATGAATGCAGCCGTTTCACACACCTTGAAAAAGACCTTTGGGTCGAAACGACGTTGGTGCTCCTAGACAGTGATTTATCCGTGTTTTTACTGCGTCCTCCTGTTACCATCCAAATCTTGAAGGTATAGTACATGGGTGTTACCTAGGTGTTAGTCCGGAATTCACCTATGTTAGTCTCATTTCATCTGACCCACCCTTTGTGTATATACCTTGTGATGGTAATATATAAGGAGAAATTTTTATGTAATTTTTAATTTTGTGACAATAAACAACCTTTTTTGGAAAGAAACGGCTGCATTCATATCCATTTTAAAGAAACCATTACGTGAGGATACCCACACTCCAAGAAAGTGAGTGCGGTACGTTCAAATTGAACGAATTTTTATTGTCTTCTATTCATGAATTGATAAAGATACCTTGATATGTATGATGCTACACTATTTTAAGTGAGTTTGGGTACGTTTATCCTTAAATGAAAAGGTGGTGAGGAACTGTCCCTTTCTCAGCTATCAAGATTTCCACCATATAGGGTTCCTTTCCCGTTGGAGAAGTCACTGGATTCATTTACATTATCTGATGACAAACATTATTACACATTGTGTGCCTCTTTCCCATTTTTTGTTTCCTATGAATTTCACGTTGGAGATTCATTTGAATTGAAAAAGAACTATTATAAACATTGGATGAGAAAGAAATTCAAATTGATACCAGCTCGTCGAGATTTCATGTGATGTATATTTAATTATTTATTTTCTCTACCCTGTTTCAATTATTCAGTATCGCCTTTGATTTCCCCTCAACGACCTTTATTTCCTAGTACTGCAAAGAGGAATGGGCGAAACTGCCCAAAGATAGTGTGCCAAGACTTGAGGCTGTAATTGCTGCCAAAGGTGCATCAACAAAGTACTGAGCAAAGGCTGTGAATACTTATGTACATGTGATTTCTTAGTTTTTTTATTTTTAATAAATTTGCAAAAATCTAAAAAAAAAACTTTTTTCACATTGTAATTATGGGGTATTGTGTGTAGAATTTTGAGGGGGAAAAATGAATTTATTCCAGTTTGGAATAAGGCTGTAACATAACAAATTGTGGAAAAAGTGAAGAGATGTGAATAATTTCCGGATGCACTGTATGTAGTTCATGCTGCAAATACAACTGAAGGTTCTGGCCACAAGTGTTGTTTAACATAGATCATTTTACAATCTCAAAGTAACCACATCCAGTGCTGGCAGCCATTAACTGGGCTGTAACAGGATTCATGAGAATACTGTCAAGTCTTTCACATAATCACTTTTTAACTCAATAATTACCAGAGAGATACATGTTGCTCAGTAAGGACAGTCAATGCATTACAAGTGCTGTGTGCGGAGGAAAGCATAGTTTTGTCAATGGGATTCCAGGTTTGCTTTCAACAATCTATTAGTTTTAAGCAATTTTTTGGCACATCTGCACGAGTCACTGTATCACTATATGATCTATATTTCAATCTGATGAACTCAGCAAATAAATAAATAAATACAGGGCTCAACTGAAGTAAATCATGATAGCGAGGGGCCATATACGTGTATGTGTCAGTTTAATATATGAAACCTAACCCTACTCTACCAGGCTCATATCTTATACTGGCAACATGCAATCTGGTTATACACAAAGTAAATACCAGGGGGTAAATTTACTAAGATGGGAGTTCTATTTAAAATGGGATGTTGCCCATAGCAACCAATCAAATTTTACTTCTCATTTATTTAGCACCTTCTAGAAGATAATACCTGGAATCTGATTGGTTGCTACGGGCAACATCCCATCTTAAATAGAACTCCCATTTTAGTAACTATACCCCTAGGTGTGTTACAAGAATATTTATAATAAGATTTTACTCACCGGTAAATCTGTTTCTCGTAGTCCGTAGTGGATGCTGGGAACTCCGAAAGGACCATGGGGAATAGCGGGCTCCGAAGGAGGCTGGGCACTCTAGAAAGATTTATGACTACCTGGTGTGCACTGGCTCCTCCCACTATGACCCTCCTCCAAGCCTCAGTTAGGACACTGTGCCCGGACGAGCTGACATAATAAGGAAGGATTTTGAATCCCGGGTAAGACTCATACCAGCTACACCAATCACACCGTACAACTCGTGATACTATATCCAGTTTGACAGTATGAAAACAACTGAGCCTCTCAACAGATGGCTCAACAATAACCCTTTAGTTAGCAATAACGAGGTGCCCGACGGCCGACGAACAACCCGGCGGCGGGGGGGCAGTGACGGGGGGAGTGAAGTTTCTTCACTCCCCCCGTCACCCGGCTGCATTGAAGTGCAGGCAAATATGGACGAGATCGTCCATATTGGCCTGCATGCACAGCCGACGGGAGATCAGCGATGAACGAGCGCGGGGCCGCGCATCCTTCATCACTGGAGTCTCCACACTGAAAGATATGAACGAGTTCTCGTTCATTTATGAACGAGATCGTTCATATCTTTCAGAATATCGCCAAGTGTGTAGGGCCTATAAGACTCATACCAGCCACACCAATCACACCGTACAACTTGTGATATGAAACCCAGTTAACAGCATGATAACAGAGGAGCCTCTGAATAGATGGCTCACAACAAGAACCCGATTAGTTAACAATAACTATGTACAAGTATTGCAGACAATCCGCACTTGGGATGGGCGCCCAGCATCCACTACGGACTACGAGAAATAGATTTACCGGTGAGTAAAATCTTATTTTCTCTGACGTCCTAGTGGATGCTGGGAACTCCTAAAGGACCATGGGGATTATACCAAAGCTCCCAAACGGGCGGGAGAGTGCGGATGACTCTGCAGCACCGAATGAGAGAACACAAGGTCCTCCTCAGCCAGGGTATCAAATTTGTAGAATTTTGCAAACGTGTTTGCCCCTGACCAAGTAACAGCTCGGCAAAGTTGTAAAGCCGAGACCCCTCGGGCAGCCGCCCAAGATGAGCCCACCTTCCCTGTGGAATGGGCTTTCACTGATTTAGGATGCGGCAGTCCAGCCGCAGAATGCGCCTGCTGAATCGTGTCACAGATCCAGCGAGCGATAGTCTGCTTAGAAGCAGGAGCACCCAGCCTGTTGGGTGCATACAGGATAAATAGCGAGTCAATTTTCTTGACTCTAGCCGTCCTGGAAACATAATTTTTCAAGGCCCTGACTACATCCAGTAACTTGGAATCCTCCAAGTCCCTAGTAGCCGCAGGCACCACAATAGGTTGGTTCAAGTGAAAAACTGATACCACCTTAGGGAGAAACTGGGGACGAGTCCTCAATTCTGCCCTATCCATATGGAAAATCAGATATACGCCTGGCCGAAGCCAAGGCCAATAACATGACCACTTTCCGCGTGAGATATTTTAGATCCACGGTTTTTAGTGGTTCAAACCAATGTGATTTTAAGAAACTCAACACCACGTTGAGATCCCAAGGTGCCACTGGAGGCACAACCGGGGGCTGAATATGCAGCACTCCTTTTACAATGTCTGAACTTCAGGTACTGAAGCTAATTCTTTCTGGAAGAAAATCGACAGAGCCGAGATCTGTATCTTAATGGAGCCTAATTTTAGGCCCATAGACACTCCTGCTTGTAGGAAATGCAGAAATCGACCTAGTTGAAATTCCTCTGTTGGGGCCTTTTGTGGCCTCACACCAAGCAACATATTTCCGCCATATGCGGTGATAATGTTTTGCAGTTACATCTTTCCTGGCTTGAATCGGCGTAGGAATGACTTCCTCCGGAATGCCCTTTTCCTTTAGGATCCGGCGTTCAACCGCCATGCCATCAAAACGTAGCCGCGGTAAGTCTTGGAACAGACAGGGCCCCTGCTGCAGCAGGTCCTGTCTGAGCGGCAGAGGCCATGGGTCCTCTGATATAATTTCTTGAAGTTCTGGGTACCAGGCTCTTCTTGGCCAATCCGGAACCACGAGTATCGTTCTTACTCCTCGCCTTCTTATTATTCTCAGTACCTTTGGTATGAGAGGCAGAGGGGGGAACACATGAACCGACTGGTACACCCACGGTGTTACCAGAGCGTCCACAGCTATCGCCTGAAGGTCCCTTGACCTGGCGCAATATCTTTTATAGATTTTTGTTGAGGCGGGACGCCTTCATGTCCACCTGTGGCCTTTCCCAATGGTGTACAATCCTTTGGAAGACTTCTGGATGAAGTCCCCACTCTCTCGGGTGGAAGTCGTGTCTGCTGAGAAGATCTGCTTCCCAGTTGTCCACTCCGGGAATGAACACTGCTGACAGTGCTAACACATGATTTTCCGCCCATCGGAGAATCCTTGTGGCTTCTGCCATCGCCATCCTGCTTCTTGTGCCGCCCTGTTGGTTTACATGGGCGACTGCCGTGATGTTGTCTGATTGGATCAGGACCGGCCGGTTTTGAAGCAGAGGCCTTGCCTGACTCAGGGCATTGTAAATGGCCCTCAGTTCCAGAATATTTTTGTAGGGAAGTCACCTGACTTGACCAAAGTCCCTGGAAGCTTCTTCCCTGTGTGACTGCCCCCCAGCCTCAAAGGCTGGCATCCATGGTCACTAGGACCTAGTCCTGTATGTCGAACCTGCGGCCCTCTTGAAGATGGGCACTCTGCAGCCACTACAGTAGAGATACCCTGGTCCTTGGAGACAGGGTTATCAGCCGATGCATCTGAAGATGTGATCCGGACCACTTGTCTAACAGGTCCCCCTGAAAAGTTCTTGCATGGAACCTGCCGAATGGGATTGCTTCGTAGGAAGCTATCATTTTTCCCAGGACTCGCGTGCAATGATGCACCGATAACTGTTTTGGCTTCAGGAGGTCTCTGACTAGAGATGACAGCTCCTTGGCTTTCTCCTCCGGGAGAAACACTTATTTCTGGTCTGTGTCCAGAACCATCCCCAGGAACAGTAGACGTGTCGTAGGAAACAGCTGTGTCTTTGGACTGTTTAGAATCCAACCGTGCTGTTGTAGCACTTTCCAAAATAGTGCTACCCCGACTAGCAACTGCTCCTTGGACCTCGCCCTTATAAGGAGATTGTCCAAGTACGGGATCATTAAAAACTCCCCTTTTTCGAAGGAGTATCATCATTCCGGCCATTACCTTGGTAACACCCTCGGTGCCATGTACAGTCCAAACGGCAGAGTCTGGACTTGGTAATGGTAATCCTGTACCACAAATCTGAGGTACTCCTGGCGAGGATAGTAAATAGGGACATGCAGGTAAGCATCCTTGATGTCCCGGGATACCATGTAATCCCCCTCGTCCAGGCTTGCAATAACCGCCCTGAGCGATTCCATCTTGAACTTGAATTTTTTTATGTATGTGTTCAAGGATTTTAAATATAAAAAAGGGTCACACCGAACCATGCGGTTTCGGTACCCCAAACCGTGTGGAATAGTAACCCCGTCCTTGTTGAAGTAGGGGCACCTTAAGTATTACCTGCTGGGAATACAGCTTATTAATTGCCTCTAGCACAGCCTCCCTGCCTGAGGGAGTTGTCGGCAAGGCATATTTGAGGAAACGGCGGGGGGAAGACATCTCGAATTCCAGCTTGTACCCCTGAAATACTACTTGAATGAAACAGGGATCCACCTGTGAGCGAGCCCACTGATCGCTGAAATTTTTGAGACGGCCCCCCACCGTACCTGGCTACACCTGTGGAGCCCCCGCGTCATGCTGTGGACTCAGAGGAAGCGAGAGAAGAATTATGATTCTGGGAACAGGCTGACTGGTGCAGCTTTTTCCCTCTTCCCTTGTCTCTGTACAGAAAGGAAGCGCCTTTGACCCGCTTGCTTTTCTGAAGCCGAAAGGACTGTACCTGATAATACAGTGCTTTCTTAGTCTGTGAGGAAAACTGAGGTAAAAATATTTCTTCCCAGCTGTTGCTGCGGATACGAGGTCCCAGAGACCATCCCCAAATAATTCCTCACCCTTATAAGGCAGAATCTCTATGCGCCTTTTAAAGTCAGCATCACCTGTCCAGTGACAGGTCTCTAATACCCTCCTGACAGAATGGACATTACATTCATTTTGGATACCAGCCGGCAAAATATCCCTCTGTGCATCCCTCATATATAAGACGACGTCTTTAATATGTTCTCATGTTAGCAAACTAGTATGTTTGACAGGGTCACCGACCACGCTGCAGCAGCACGCTCTGCAGGTTTCAGTCTAGTACCTGAGTGTGTAAATACAGACTTCAGGATAGGCTCCTGCTTTTTATCAACAGGTACCTTCAAAGTGGCCGTTCCTAAAACGGCAGTGCCATGTGAGCGCCTTATCCACCCTAGGGGATATCTCCCAGCGTAACTTATCCTCTGGCGGGAAAAGGTACGCCATCAGTAACTTTTTAGAAATTACCAGTTTCTTATCAGGGGGAACCCACGCTTTTCACACACTTCATTCATTCATCTGATGGGGGAACAAAACACTGCCTGCTTTTTCACCCCAAACATAAAAACCCATTTTTAGAGGTTAATGTCAGAAATGTGTAACACATTTTTTATTGCCGGGATCAAGTCACGGATGTTCCTAGTGGATTGTGTATATGTCTCAACCTTGTCGACACTGGAGTCAGACTCCGTGTCGACATCTGTGTCTGCCATCTGAATGAGCGGGCGTTTTTGAGCCCCTGATGGCCTTTGAGACGCCTGGGCAGGCGCGGGCTAAGAAGCCGGCTGTCCCACAGCTGTTACGTCATCCACCCTTTTATGTAAGGAGTTGACACTGTCGGTTAACAAC
This sequence comes from Pseudophryne corroboree, assembly GCF_028390025.1. Classification (NCBI taxonomy): domain Eukaryota; kingdom Metazoa; phylum Chordata; class Amphibia; order Anura; family Myobatrachidae; genus Pseudophryne; species Pseudophryne corroboree. The sequence continues at coordinate 417,606,996 of NC_086444.1, read as the reverse complement.
TTTCACCTAACCATCCACTCTGGTGTCGGCCCCACAGGGGGCGACATCACATTTATCGGCATCTGCTCCGTCACTATATAAGCCTCCTCCTCAAACATGTCGACACAGCTGTACCGACACACCGCACACACACAGGGAATGCTCTGACTGAGGACAGGACCCCACAAAGCCCTTTGGGGAGACAGAGAGAGAGTATGCCAGCACACACCAGAGCGCTATATAATGTGGGGATTAACACTATAACTGAGTGAATTTTCCCCCATAGCTGCTTGTATATACAATATTGCGCCTAAATTTAGTGCCCCCCCCCCTCTCTTTTTAACCCTTTGAGCCTGAAAACTACAGGGGAGAGCCTGGGGAGCTTTCTTCCAGCTGCACTGTGAAGAGAAAATGGCGCCAGTGTGTCTGAGGGAGATAGCTCCGCCCCTTTTCCGCGGTCTATTCTCCCGCTTTTTTCTGGATTCTGGCAGGGGTATTTACCACATATATAGCCTCTGGGGCTATATATTGTGGTATTTTTGCCAGCCAAGGTGTTTCTATTGCTGCTCAGGGCGCCCCCCCCCCCCAGCGCCCTGCACCCTCAGTGACCGGAGTGTGAAGTGTGTATGAGGAGCAATGGCGCACAGCTGCAGTGCTGTGCGCTACCTTGGTGAAGACTGATGTCTTCTGCCGCCGATTTTCCGGACCTCTTCTTGCTTCTGGCTCTGTAAGGGGGACGGCGGCGCGGCTCCGGGACCGAACACCAAGGACTGGGCCTGCGGTCGATCCCTCTGGAGCTAATGGTGTCCAGTAGCCTAAGAAGCCCAATCCGGCTGCAAGCAGGCGAGTTCGCTTCTTCTCCCCTTAGTCCCTCGCTGCAGTGAGCCTGTTGCCAGCAGGTCTCACTGAAAATAAAAAACCTAAATCTATACTTTCTTTCTAAGGGCTCAGGAGAGCCCCTAGTGTGCATCCAACCTCGGCCGGGCACAAGATCTAACTGAGGCTTGGAGGAGGGTCATAGTGGGAGGAGCCAGTGCACACCAGGTAGTCATAAATCTTTCTAGAGTGCCCAGCCTCCTTCGGAGCCCGCTATTCCCCATGGTCCTTTCGGAGTTCCCAGCATCCACTAGGACGTCAGAGAAATATATATATATATATATATATATATATATATATATACAGGTTGAGTATCCCATATCCAAATATTCCGAAATACGGAATATTCCAAAATACGGACTTTTTTGAGTGAGAGTGAGATAGTGAAACCTTTGTTTTCTGATGGCACATTGTACACAAACTTTGTTTAATACACAAAGTTATTAAAAAATATTGCATTAAATGACCTTCAGGCTGTGTATATAAGGTGTATATGAAACATAAATGAATTGTGTGAATGTAGACACACTTTGTTTAATGCACAAAGTTATAAAAAATATTGGCTAAAATGACCTTCAGGCTGTGTGTATAAGGTGTATATGTAACATAAATACATTCTGTGCTTAGATTTAGGTCCCATCACCATGATATCTCATTATGGGATGCAATTATTCCAAAATACGGAAAAATCCCATATCCAAAATACCTCTGGTCCCAAGCGTTTTGGATAAGGGAGACTCAACCTGTATATATCTCTTCTATATAATAGCCCAGATCTGTGACTTTGTGACTCATTTGCTAACGCTGGGCGGAGTCACAACACTGGGTGGAGTTAGTCAAATGAGTCACAGATCTGGGCAAATCTATAGGAGACTAGGAGCAGAAGCCGATAGTATGGGTATGGCACAGGCAGGGGTGCATACCTCCCAGCTTTCTTCAGACAGACAGGGGTGCATACCTCCCAGCTTTCTGCAGGCAGAAGGAGGGACACGCGACACGCGCTCGGCGAAAAAGGGGCGTGGCCAATGAAAAGGGGGTGTGGCTTCATGGGAGGGCCCCCATTTTTGTCAGTGAGGGGGCATGCCCAGCTCTCTGTGAGCTGCTGGCATGCCTCCAGGGGCGGATTATGAGTCCGGGGGGGCCCAGGGCACTTGAGACAGGGGAGCCCTATCTCATTGCTGTGCCTGCTGTGGGGTTGGGGGCGTGGCCTAATGGTGACCTGTGTGACCACGCCCCTTATGCAAATTGCTGTTTGTTTTTTTATGGAATTTTGGCCCCTCAGCTAGGGCTAAATCCAGAGGAGGTGGTCGCTCCCCCCTACACACCCGCACAGGCAGAAGAAAGCAGGGAGGCTGCTGCCTCCCTGCAACACCACAGACCTGCCAACACGCAGCAGCATGTGCTGACTGTAGCACTATGCTGCCGCTGTTGCTGGCAGGACGGGGGAGCTTCAGAGCTGGGACAAAGCTACTCCAGCCGGGGGGCCCCCTAAAACTGTGGGGCCCACGGTACGTACCCCCTGGCCCCCCCCTAATCCGGCTCTGCTGCCGGAACCCTCCCTTAATCCGTACCCCCTGATGCCCCCTCTCCCTCCACTAAATAGACGCTGTGCGCATGCGCACAGCGTCTATTCACCGCTGCCCTGCTAAGCAGAACAGCGAGTACAGGAGCTTCCAAACTGCCCTCCCCCCCCTCCCCACTGCGGGACACTGCGACCCGTGGGTGGGACAGCGGGACAGACCCCAAAAAATGGGACTATCCCGCGAAAATCGGGACAGTTGGGAGGTATGGGGGTGTGTGAGGGGGTATGCCATACAGACAGACGGGCACCGGCTCACTGTGTGCTTGACCCCCACACATCAGCATACTCAGCAGGGTCACTCTGGCGTGGAGGAGCGTCACTTTCTAGCACACTCCACGCTTCTTAGCTGCAGTTTTGTGGGGCACCTGCCGCTGTGCAGGTTCCATACTGCCTTTGTTATCTCCAGCCCTTGCAACCCCACCGCTAGCTGCAGCGCTGCCGCCCGCAGTGAGGTGCGCCCAGCTCCTTCACACACTTTAGCCAGCGGGTAGCGCTGCAGAAGTCCGAGCTGCTTGCAGGCTCCGACCCCCTCCTCCCTCCAGCCACAGCATCTCCTGGGAGCTAACCAGTCACTCCCAGTCTCCCCTTACCACAGTGCCCAGAGGCCGCGAGGTCTGCACCGCGTGCATACTATGACCCCCTCCTTCCTCCAGCCGCAGCGTCTCCTGGGGGCTAACCAGTCACTCCCAGTCTCCCCTTACCACAGTGCCCGGCAGCCGCGCGAGGTCCGCTGTGTGTGACTGAGGAGGGGTGGAGGGATGCGGACGGGCAGAGGAAGCAGGACTCCAGCCTGAGAGAGTCAGCCATGCCAAGTCTCCACCAGCAGCAGATCCCAACAGGTTGGAGTGGAACAGCAGCAGCCAGCAGCAGTGACTCCGGTAAGACACATCTGTCTGTCACCACTGTTTTGTCCCTAATACCAATCTCTCCTGTGCCCTGTGTTCTGTCATGTCCCGGTCACCCCTGGCCTTGCCCTGTCACCCTTATCCTGGCCCTTTCACCCTTATGCTGGCCCTGTTACCCCTATCCTGGCCCTGTCACCACTGTGCTTGCCCTGTCACCCCTGTCCTGGTCCTGCCGCCCCTACCCTGGCCCTGTCACCCCGTTCTGACCCTGTCACCCCTGTCCTGGCCCCGTCACCCCTTTTCTGACCCTGTCACCCCTGTTACTGCATACCCTCCAACTACCTTTTTGGCAGGTACAGTACCCACAGCGCCTCCAGACCCCTCCCCAATGCACCACACCTCCGCACCTTCCCCTCCACCCCTCCCCCACACGCTGTGCCTCCAGACCCCCTACACCACCCGCGGCTCCCACTCCTCTGCCCCTCCACCACCCACAGCACCTCCAGACCCCCTCCACCATCCACCCCCCATATATGTCTCCCCCCCACACCTGCCCCCCTCCACTCGCAGCATCTGCAGACACCCTCCTCCATCCGCGGTCCCCCCCTCACTTACCCCTCCCCCACCCATGGCACCCCCGCACTTGCCCCTCCACCACCTGCAGCGCCTCCGGACCCCCTTCCCCATCCGCCGCACCACCCGTACCTGCCCCTCCCCTACCCACGACGCCTCTGGACCCCCTACCCCGCCCCCTTCCCATCCCACAGCACCTATGGAACCCTTCACCCATCTGCAACATCCCCGAACCTGCCCCTCTCCCACCCGTGGCACCCCTGCCCCTCCCCCACCTACAGTGCCTCTGGACCCCTCCCCCATCTGCAGCCCCACTCCTCTGCCCCTCCCCCACCCGCAGCACCTCCCGACCCTTCCCCATTCGCAGTCCCCCTCGCACCCGCTACATTCTGTACATCGTGCCCTGCAGGTGCTGTTCAAACCGTCGCAAGGGGCTGCACCTCCTTCACCATTGCACGCCCTTTCATTGTGCAATATTTAACCACTAACAAAGGAATGCAGGTAATACTCCATATAATACAAATATTGAACCCCAGAAAGGCATGCAATGGTTAAGGGGGCGTAGCCCCTTGCGACGGTGTGAAGAGCGCCCGTAGGGCGTAATGAAGCACCTAGTATATATATATATATATATATATATATATATATATATATACACCCCTCAATTTAAAAAATTGGGGTTCTATTCCCGTTTTTGGGTCTCATCACATATTATGCTTCTGACCTCCCTATAAAGAATCAGACCCCCCCCCCCCCCCCCCCCCCCCCACACACACACACACACACTCTGCATACACCATGGGGTAGAGGGGTTAAGTGCAAGCAGCAGTTGGTGTAGTCAGGGTAAGGGCAGGCAGTGCTGGGGGTAGGGAGGGGGTAAGGTGCTGACTGTTTATGAATAACATTGTAGATTACAGTCAATTGACACCAATTTTCTCAAAGTAATGATGAGCACGGACACCCTGACACTCACTGGAACTAACGCAGATAGGTGACTGGAACTCTCCCCTAATGAGGCCTGCTCCCAGCAGTACCTTTCAGTGCAGACCCTTCACCACCCCAGACAGTTTCATCCAGGGGTGGATCCAGAACAAAGTGATACGGGGCACCATGACTGAGGAAATGAGGGGGTGTACTTCAGAGTGCGCACGCTCCAGAAAAGTGGGTGTGGCCTCCCAACAAGGAGTGTGGCCTCAAAGAGAATTCTATATCCATGAGGCAGTGGGTGACAGGGGGAGGCTATGGGTGACACACAGGATGACGGGGAGAGAAAGTGCATGACAGGGAGAGGCTGACAGGAGAGAGAAGTGACGGGGAGAGATACTGGGAGACAGAAAGGCAGTGGGTGACAGGGAGAGGGCGATGGCGATAGGCAGTGGGATATATATATATATATATATATATATGAGGCACTGGTCTGGATGGGAAGGGGGCAGAGAGATGGCGGTGGGAGGAGGAAACACTAGGCTGTAGAACGGGGTACACTGGACTGAATGAGGTGGCACTGTGACTGGACTGGGTTCTTGCTGAGGGGCACGGGGCTGGATGAGGGGAGGGAAGACAATGGGCAGGCAGGGTGGTAGACACAGGGATAAGGGAGTTAGTGAGATGGTGGGGGGGCACTCTGAATAGGAAGGCACTGGGCAGGATGGGAAGGGGGTATTACCCGGTAATGAGATAGGGGTGTGAAGGGGCTGAATGAGGGGGGGGGGGGGAAATCAGTGTTTCTGTCCTGACTGGGGGGTTCTAGACGGGAGGGCAGTGAGATGGGCACAGTGGGCTGGTCGGAGAGGGAAAGGGAAACACTGGGCTGGCAGGATGGAAGACACTGGGATGGGGGACACTGGGCTGGGGAAGGGGTAGACACTGTGAAGGAAGCTCTGGCCTGCTGCTGTTCAGTTTGTCTGGCCCCGTACACTCACAGTAGCCCTTCCCTAGTGTCCCTGCAGCGTACCAGCATCCTCTGGCTCTGTGCAGGGATCTGTCCTCCGGTGGCGGTTCCAGGTCACTCCATCACTCCACCGGTTGATCTGTCACCTGGTGACGGCATTGACAGCTCCGACACTTCCCGTGTCTTCTGACTCCTTGCTCCGCGGACCCTCCACCACTCCCATGGACTAGTTCAGCCAGGGAGCGGGTGACACACTCCAGATCAAGCCCAGCCCGTGAATCAGAATGCAGGAGGCAGAGCTGGGCTGATTGATCATAGCTGCTATGGGGAGGGCTGACAGTGATTTCCCACATGGAGGGCATGTGCATGGCCGTACTGCCCTGGTGAGCTCGACGGGTACTGGGAACTCCAATGAGCTATTACCTGGCACTGTGCACACAGCGCTGCCCCGAGTCCATCACTCTACCCTGGCTACAACACCCCCTCACTTCCAGCAGTAGTAGTACTCGCCCACATGATCCTCATCCATTTGCACCAGAGTATCATACATTTAACAGGCAGCCAATCCCAATGGAGAACGTCCCCGGGGACCCGCCCATTCTTAAAAAGTGAGTCCCCAGTACTCATTGTGGGGTAAATTATGCGCTATAGCGCGTTTTAGCGATCACTGTTATATATTTATTATTATCCTTTATTTATATGGCCCACAAGGGTTCCACAGCGCCCAATTACAGAGTACATAAACAAAGAATCTAAACAGGAAAACAGCATCTTACAGTTGACAATATAGGCTAAGTACAGGGTAAATAAACATAGTTACAAAAGCAGATGCCACTGCAATCTGCAGCAGCTCATTTGCTCTTCACCTCTCTAATTCACCAATATGACACATGTGTCAGAGGATAGATTGGATATTTACCCTGGTTACATTGATTCCTGCATATTGAAATGATGGATATATATGAAGAGCAATAGTGATATATATATATATTTTTTTTTTTTTGCTACAGCTTGTTTTTGAGGCATACTAGATACGTCTGCCCAGACAACTTCAATTAGTAATAACCTGCCTGTACCTGAGATACGGATCAGGGTGTTTTTTATAGTGGATACTCGATACCAAGAAATTATTTACTAATATAAGGCTTACCAGTTTACTGCACTGAGAAAATGAACAGTATTTGCACTGTAACATTTACAAGATTATTATTATTATTTTTTGTTTATATTATGGATATTTATATCCTAGATCCTGAATAAATATACTATGATTATTTCGCTACTGCCTCTTTATAGTAACCAATGACATGCAATCTATGGGGAGACTGCACTTACTATGAAGTTTGAACACACACTAAACCATCACTGTTACTTATTTACTCTACGCCAGTAGCATTTATTACAAGAGACTGAAGTATTGTTGGTAAATCTATCTACGGTGTTTCTGTTTCCTGTGTTAGCCGACTATACCAGCCCACTATTTGTCTCCTTCTGTTAAGGCTAACTGTTGCAGGAACTAGTGTCAGTATTTATCATATTGGCCCTGACTGCGTCAGGCATATCTCCCCATGGCGTGTTCATACCACACGCAAACCTAGGTGTCATTTTTTTGTTGTTTTCTATTGTTTTGTCATTTTTGTATTTATGTGTATATGTTTTTGTCCCAGTCCTGGTTGGTGGCAACAGCTTTTAATGGTAATTAATAAAAGTTAGATTTTATGCAATATTTTTCAATGAGTGCCCCCAAAAAAACGAGAGTCTTTTCCGCTTCTTTTTTGGTATGCCACTGCAATAAGTATCAGATGGCAGAGGACTGCTGGAGTTGGTGCAGGTGAAGCTTATTAAAGTAAGAGAAAGGATAAGCACATGAAGGAAAAGGGCCATACTCATGAGAGCTTACATTCTAAAGGTGAGAGGTAGACAGACAGGGGTGACACAGATGGGAGAAAATAGAGAACATGGAACCGAGGGTTAGGATGAGATTTGGCTGGGTTTGGTGAAGAAGTAAGTAGTAGTTTTGTAGAGAGGTGGAGAGTCTGAGGGGGAGAGGTAGGGAATTCCTGAGAAAGGGAGCAGCACGTGAAAAATCTTGGAGGTAGGAGTGGGAGGAAGTAATCAGTAGGCAGGAGAGTCGGCGTGCATTAGCAGACGAAGAGGACGGGTGGGAGTGTAAAGGGAGATAAGGTCAGAGATGTAAATGGGAGAGGAGTGGGTGAGGGCTTTGTAAGTGAGTGTGAGAAGTTTGAAATGGATTCTGAAAGGGAAGGGAAGACAGTGAAGGGCTTGTAGGCGAGGAGAGGTGGACGTAGTGCGTTTGGTGAGGAAAATGAGCCGGGCAGCAGAATTGAGGATAGATTGGAGTGGAGAGGACCAGTGAGTGGATAAGGGTCTTAGTAGCATCCTGGGTCAGAAAGGGTCTGATCCTGGAAATATATTTTAGATGAAAACGGCAGGTTTGTGAGAGGTGCTGAATGTGTGGTTTGAAGGAGAGGGAGGAGTCAAGGATTACTCCAAGACGCGCACTTGGGGGCTAGAGGCTATGAGGTTATGCGGGAGGGAGGGAAGATGATCAGCTCAGTCTTAGACTGGTTAAGTTTAAGTAAGCGCTGGGACATCCAAACAGAGATAGCAGAGAGACAGTTGGAGATTCGAGTGAGGAGAGCAGGGGAGAGGTTCAGAGAGGAAAGACAGATTTGAGTGTCATCAGCATAGAGATGACATTGGAAATCAAAAGAGCTAGTGAGCTTACCTAGTGAGGATGTATAGAGAGAGAAAGGAAGAGGACCAAGGACAGAGCCTTGGGGTACACCTACAGTTAGTGTAAGTGAGGGGGAGGTGGAGTCATGAGAGGAGACAGAGAATGAACTGTCAGAGAGGTAGGAAGACAGCCAAGAGAGGGCAGTATCACGCAGACCAATGGAGTGAAGGATTTGCAGTAGGAGAGGGTGGTCCACAGTGTCAAAAAAATAAAAATAAATTATATATATATATATATATATATATATATTTTGTTTTTTTATTTATTTATTTTTTAAATTACATTGCTCTAAATATATCTGGACAATCAAATACTTTAAAGTAAGCATCAATATCTACATTACTGAGTAGTAAAATATCTAAATGTTCATAAGCAAAACAGCAAGTTGATTTCAAGGGGGAAAATATAGCAACATCTCTATCAAATATTTAGGGGGGGTATCCAATTACAGGTGAAGAAATATAGGTCCGTTTTCACGTTATGTCTTGATGTTTCACCGGTATTTATTTTACAGGCTATCCAATTTAGTTACCTGTAATAAAATACATATAGATAGAAACAACAGGGCTGTTTCTGGGGATTTGGTTTCCCCTGCCTGAGGCAGGTGAAACAAAACCCAGATAAGGCGGTACGAGCTGTGGTTTTATGGGGTTAATTGGATAGCCCCATAACCACAGCTAATTGGATACCCCCCTAATGATATTTATCTTTAATGATAAAGATGTTTTGTGCAATCACTATCTTTAAAAAGAGCACCACAGACCATAGAATCAAGGGCGTAGCTACCATAGGTGCAGGGAGTGCAGCTGCTATCAGGCTCAGACCTGAGAGGGACCCACCTTCCCTGTCATAGTTACATACATTTTTTTACCATTGGTAGATACTGTACATAGAGGCCCTTACAAACGTTTGCCTTGGGGCCTGCAATATAGTTAATTACACCCCTGGAGCTGCTCCGTGTAATGTGGAATAAAATTAACTGGAGGGCATTATAATGTTACATAACATGTGTACTTGCGGCCCTACAATGTTACATAATGTGAACTAGAGCACTACTATGGTTCAGAAAATAAATGAGGGCACTACCATGGGGTATAAATGAACAACTGCTACAGGGAGGAGTCTCTTTAGGAGCACTGGGACAGAAACTCCTTCAAAATGTTGTTATGGGGCCCACATAGTTCTGGCTAAGCCCGAGAAGAATGCAGCCCACTGAATACATAACCTCTGTTGTTATACAGTATGTCACTGTGTAAGAAAGAGTCCACTTTAAAAGTGATGTTAATTTTGCAACAGACTGGAGGCAACCATTTTTTTGTGCACTGAATGGAATGCCGCAAACCATTGGTTTCCAAACTGTGTGCCATGGCACCCTAGGGTGCCTCGGTACACTTGCAGTGGTGCCTTTGGTTGGTGGTCCAGGACAAATTAAAAATATTTATGGTCCGTGTAATAGGCAAACCAGTGCGGGTGGCTGTCAGTCACAACATATGTGAACGAACTGAAACAAATTTTGTCCTGCAGCACATAATTGAACAGAAGGATGACACAGTTAAGGTATTTTAATATTTTTAAACTTCTCAGTAAGAAACGTTTGGCCTCGGGGTGCTATTAGAACAATTCTGATACTCTAGGTCGCCGGGATTCAAAACAGTTTGAGAACCAATGCAGTAACCCATTAATTCATTAGGAGATATAGAATGTGCCTCATGCTTCCTATAGGTACATTCCGCAAGTGGCTCCCGCCACTGTGTTGAAGACAGCTTAATTTCAAGTATTATAAATAATGGTGTCTGGGATGTCAGTGTGACACAGTAAACAATGATATTTCCCAAAAGATTTAATCAGCAGCAAGAGATTAAACATTACATTAGACATATTTTCAGACATTTCTATTGAACATACACATCAACAGCCATCCACTGATGCACAACACTTGTGCACATACAATTTGAAAAATAAGTGCAACCACAGACTGTAATCTCATTGCTCCAAACCCTGCTCTACAATATATTAGCAGACACTCCCATTCCATTTCTTACACACATCTGGCTCCTTACAAACATTAGATACCTGGAATTCCATTTCAGCAGAACAGAACCATAGACAGTTCACAGCAGATACATCATCAGTGTGTGCGCTCCTGAGCTGCACCTGCATAGACTGGGGTGCCTGTTGTAGGATTAGCACCTGACCTTTACTCAGGTATATACCTGTTTGTCCCAAGCTGGTCAAGTGTACAGTGAAGACTACATTGTTGCCAAGGAGAAAGCAAAGCACCAAAGTGTAGTATGTGTAAATTACAAAAACATATGACTGACTATAAAAATATTCTGCACTCTGGTTTTTAGTTATTGGCAGAGATGTGCAGGTGCGGATAGCCAATAAGAAAAATCCGGATTCATCCTAATTTGGAGTTAAGAACCGAATAAATCAGAACCCGCACATCTCTACTAAAAATAAAACAACTTTATTTACAGGAACATGCGCTCCTTCAGCTGCTGTGGAACTACACATCCCAGCATGCCCTGCCACAGTTTTGCTATTAGAGTATGCCATAGCAGCTAGAGGGCCGCATATTGAAATAACCCTGGTCTACACTTTCAGTCCACATTAATCAAAAAATGTGGCAGCCAATATATTACTAAATGTGACTTATAATGGCTGGTTAATCAGGTTCTATACCGAATAAAAGTCTCTACTTGGTCACTTGCCCTAACATACAGTAGCTAGAATCAGCTCTTCCTTTAAAACCTTCTCATGCACTGGGTGGTCTTCAGTATGCCGAATGTCGGGATCCCGGCGCACAGTACCGGCGCCGGTATGCTGGTCGCCGGGAGCCCGGCCGCCGGCATACCATACTACACCCCATGCACTATATAATTATTCTTTAAACTTCCTTTTAAAATAGACAGCCAGTTTCCTTATAGGACCCCATCCTATAACTTCCCCTATTGCTCCATATACAATCTCCCTGTAACGGTTAAAAGTGCTTCATATAAACTATCTGGATATCCCATACTATTGCTTCAATCCTTGAATGTGTCGTGGGGGGGGGGAGGGTTCTCATGTAGAACTGCAAGGCTCAGCTAGTCTTGCCAGCCAACTTGCACTGTGTAGCCATTAAAAGACAAAGCTTACCTAAATACATTTTCCTCAACTGCTCTTACTGCTATTTAATATTTGGTTTATGCATAATATATATCCTTCTGTAGTTCTCTTTCATTTCTGGCATAATTCCTGTATCACCTCTTAACAGATCATGAATTCTTCATGTTGCCATATCTAATGTCTCCTTACAGTGGCATCAGGAAAGCACTTGGAACAGGACAACAGAATGTAAAAATCTACTTGAGGGTGAAGAATTGAGACTAAACCCCAATTTTTACTGTTCATTCTCTGGATGCACTGGGATCCAACATTGCACTCCATATACGTACATCTATGGAGAGAGAGGCATCAGCTCTTGGTGGTATAATTAAAACAAGGCAGACAGGACAGCGCAGTGCATGGTGGGACACAAAGATCCAGCGGAGGCCCCAGCAGATCCAGCCAATAGAGCGGAGCAGTTAAATAAGCACTTTGATTTCATTTTCATTCTTTGTATTTCTACAAAAAGTAAAGTAACTTTTGGGTGAATATATCTTTTAATATTGCATCCAAGTGAGCTAGTGCCTGGCTTGTTGTTTTTACTTTTACTATTAGCCTGAAGGAGTCTTTAGAGATTGTGAAATCTTGTGTGCAGGAATGCATACTGCAATTATCCATTTGCCCCAAATGCTTACCTGACAAGTTTCATCTCATTAGCTCTAAACACACGGCACTTGTGAAGTAACAGAAGCCAGTTTAAACCAACAGTAAGAACATACATTATTATATTTAGGCTTTTGCTTGAGAAAAATCTTCCTGCTGTTTGGACCATGTTCCCTGAGCAAATCATTTTTTACTTAAAAAAATAATTATTACAGGTTGAGTATCCCTTATCCAAAATGCTTGGGACCAGAGGTATTTTGGATATCGGATTTTTCCGTATTTTGGAATAATTGTATACCATAATGAGATATCATGGTGATGGGACCTAAATCTAAGCACAGAATGCATTTATGTTACATATACACCTTATACACACAGCCTGAAGGTCATTAAATACAATATTTTTAATAACTGTGTATTAAACAAAGTTTGTGTACATTGAGCCATCAAAAAACAAAGGTTTCACTCTCTCACTCAAAAAAGTCCGTATTTCGGAATATTTGGATATGAGATACTCAACCTGTATTATTATTTGGAACTTTCTTTCAAACAGCAGGCAATGAGTACTGCTGAGCTGCATATAAATGACAGGGACGGACACCAATATCTGCGGTGGTTTACTTATTTAAATAGCACATGGGTTCTCAACTTCAGTCCTCAAGCACCACTAATACCCCTTTCACACTGGAAGCAAAATCCCGGGTTATTGCACGTTCAGAGTAACAGTTAGGCTGCGCTGGCAGGCGGCTACCCGCCGTGTCCCGGGTCACAGCGGCTGTGACACCACACAGCCACAACGGACCACCCCTGCAACGGTCTGGACACGCCTGAGCTGTCCTGACCTCGCCCAATGGCATTCTAACGCCGTTGGCACGCCCCCTCTTGACCCGCGAAAGCCTCTGCCTGTCAATCAGGCAGAGGCGATTGCAGCCCTGAGATGCATTTTAGCATCTCACTGGGCCTCCCGGGGTGCGCACTCCCTAAAGGGCTTCAGACTGCTAATCTGCTGGCTCCTAGACCGAAAGCGATATAACAGGTCATATTTTCAGGATTTCTTTCCTTTGAAACAAGTGGGATAATTACTGACCCTGCAAAATAGATAAATTCACCTGTACATGATTAAATGAATTTTGAAAACATGGCCTGTTGGGGATACTTGAGTACTGGAGGTAAGAACACCTGAACTACAAAAATTGGGACATGGATGGTAATTGCAATGTGCCCTGTAATGGCCCATACACACGGTGAGATTCGGGCTATGCCGATTCTCACTATGTGACAGGGGCTAGGTCGGCATATAATCAGTATCGCAAGCACACTCATTATGTGCTTGCGATACTGACTATGTACGATTTTGGCTAAGTGTCAATTTTGACTATCTCTTCTATAGAGATAGACTGTGCAGGCAAGTCAATTTTGACTATATTTTCTTTCGATGCCGACCGCGCATCGGCATCGAATCTGCACTAACTTTTCTTACGATTTTGACTATATAGTCAAAATCGTAAGAAAAAAATCTCACCGTGTGTACACACCATAAGACTGATGGCAGATTCTCTTTAAGAGAAGTCCAGGAACATAAAATATTCTCTAAAGATTTAAAACTGGAATGGTTTTCTTGGAAAATAATTATAAAAAAAAAAAAAAGTCCTGTGCAGGAAGTGATGAACTTTAACCACAGTATTTACGGGACACAGATAACAAAACATTTTTTATCTGTACTCTTATAGATTTGCAGTGTTACTGTACCACACAGGGAATTCAGAAAATTAAAAATACTCCTAAACCTATTAATAATAAAAATGAAATGGTCAACACCAGTCAGTCAGGCCTACTAAGTAATATTCCTAACCTAAAATGTGAATATTATAATCATTACTCTTTTACCCCATGGCATTAAGAGGTATAGCGGCAGCCTCTATATACCTCCCCAGCCCTGATAATGCACCGTATTGCTTATAGTAGCAGCAACCTAGAAACACCCATGCTTCAGTATTACATAATGACAATGTATGGTGTGTAACCTTGCTAGAACAATCTACTCCTGTGCGGATCGTAGTGTTATATGTCACTCAGCATGCTTATTTTCAGGAAATGTCACATCCTAACTCACTGATAGCTAAAGCATAGCTTAAACAGCATTATCAACTGGCAAGCTGCACGTGTTATACTGGGGTCATGGTATTGAGTCTCCAGAACCCGCTCATCCAAAGGGATGTTCTGCCTCTACCCCAGAATCAGAGAACAAGACAGCTTGCAGAGCTCTCCAGGAGCGACGGTTGGGTGTCTGTTTAGGTGGAGAACCTGAATTTCTGTAGTTAAGTGGTGTGGGGATGCGAGAAGGTGACTTATCTGGTTGGGTGTCTGCTCTAGGCCGGATCTTCGGGCGCAGTTTGAGTTTGTAGATGGAAGGGACTCTGTCTGGATGTTTTAGGGTTTTCTTTGGTCTTAAAACCACACCGCTAGTGTCTACTTCAACTTCAGCAGCTGCAGAGGGCTCCTCTGTTTCAACTGCCTCCTGCAGGTCCTCAGAAGCAGGTGGGCAGGAACTATCATCTGAAGAGCTGGATAAGGCTGGAAGTCTCCTCCAAGTAGATGCAGTTAGTGCTACATTGTTCCCATCTGCACTCTGTTCCCTTCCTCCTCCAGTAATGTAGAAGTTGAGTGAGGAAGAAGATGAGCTAGAGGAGCAGTAAGCAGAGTCTATAGTAGCTGGCTCACAGGAAGGTGGACTTAGTAAGATAGCAGCACCTTGTGCTCCTACAGTATTCTCTGATGCTCCCAGAAGTCGTGAATTTTCCAAAAACTCTTTCTCAAGACTGCGATAAATTTGTTGCTCATGGCGAACATCAAGAGGCTCAGGTGCATATGCCAGTTGTCTTCGAGCATGAGTTTTTGGGGGCTCCGTCAGAGTGCGAGTGTTAGGAGGCTTGGAAGTTACAGGACCTGTCAATGAATGTTGTCCATCTTTGTCTCGTGTAATGAGCAAAACCGCTTTCTTGTTAGTTGGGGGACCTTGACTTCGGGCCCGTCGGTTCGGAGCACCAGCAGTTGATACACCATGGACCCTGCCACGATCAGGCATGGCAGGTTGGGATGCCGGTGATCGCCGGGGAAGGGGGCCTCGGTCCTGGGACTGACTTCGCGTTACAGAAGAGCGGAGTCCCGGTCTCATCACCTCGCCTGATTTTCTCCCAGCTGGGGCGCTCTGAACAGAGGAGGCAGAAGAGTCACTGTCACCAGAATAGCGCCGTAAGCGAGGAGGCCTGAGAGAGAAGGAATGAGTGAAACTTGGAGAAGGGAGATGTACAGAAGTAAATATCAGCAAAAGAAATTACAGGACAACAAAAAAGAATGGAGACGTGTGTCAGTTGGAAAAGTTGTACAGGTGCAATCACAAGTTATAAAACGGTATTTAAGAGTACCAAATAGAACACAATTAATAACCAGAAGATATATTGCTATCATACAGCATAGAAAAAATAGGATTTTAATACCTACCGGTAAATCCTTTTCTCCTAGTCCGTAGAGGATGCTGGGGACTTCAAAAGGACCATGGGGTATAGACGGGATCCGCAGGAGCTTGGGCACACTAAAAAGACTTTTACTGGGTGTGAACTGGCTCCTCCCTCTATGCCCCTCCCCCAGACCTCAGTTATAGGAACTGTGCCAGGAGAGACGGACATTTCAAGGAAAGGATTTTTGTTGAACTAAGGCGAGAAACATACCAGCCCACACCACAGTATCAATACAACTGCAAGGAACAGTCCCCGCACTGGGATCGGCGCCCAGCATCCTCTACGGACTGGGAGAAAAGGATTTACCGGTAGGTATTCAAATCCTATTTTCTCTTACGTCCTAGAGGATGCTGGGGACTCCAAAAGGATCATGGGGTCTATACCAAAGCTCCAGACCGGGCAGGAGAGTGCGGACGACTCTGCAGCACCGATTGAGCAAACATGAGGTCCTCATCAGCCAGGGTATCAAACTTGTAAAACTTAGCAAAAGTGTTTGAACCCGACCACGTAACTGCTCGGCAAAGTTGAAGTGCCGAGACCCCTCGGGCAGCCGCCCAAGATGAGCCCACCTTCCTGGTAGAATGGGCCTTTACTGACTTCGGCAACGGTAGCCCAGCCGAAGAATGAGCTTGCTGAATTGTATTACAAATCCAGCATGCAATAGTTTGCTTAGAAGCAGGATTTCCAATCTTGTTGGAAGCATACAGGACAAACAGAGCCTCTGACTTCCTAGTAAGAGCCGTTCTAGCGACATAAATTTTCAAAGCTCTTACAACGTCAAGAGATTTTGGGACCGCTACAGCATCTGTAACAGGTAACACTATAGGTTGGTTTATGTGAAACGAAGAAACCACCTTCGGCAGAAATTGTTGACGAGTCCTCAATTCCGCTCTATCCGAGTGAAAGATCAAATATGGGCTCTTATGAGACAAAGCCGCCAACTCGGACACACGTCTGGCAGACGCCAGAGCCAAAAGCATGACCACTTTCCAAGTGAGAAACTTTAACTCAACCTTACGCAAAGGTTCAAACCAGTGAGACATAAGAAACTTTAACACCACTTCAAAATCCCACGGCGCCACTAGTGGCACAAATGGAGGATGGATATGCAGCACTCCCTTCACGAAAGTCTGAACCTCAGGAAGTACGGCCAATTATTTTTGAAAGAAAATAGATAAAGCCAAAATCTGCACTTTGATGCAACCCAATTTCAGGCCTGCATCGACGCCTGCCTGCAAAAAATGGAGAAAACGACCCAAGTGAAACTCCTCCACAGGAGCTGCTTTGGTTTCACACCACGACACATATTTTCTTCAAATACGGTGATAATGTTTCGCCGTCACCTCTTTCCTAGCTTTAAGGAGAGTGGGGATGACCTCCCCGGGAATACCTTTCCGAGCTAAAATTTGGCGCTCAACTTCCACGCCATCCAACGCAGCCGCGGTAAGTCCGGAAACACGCAGGGCCCCTGCAGTAACAGGTACTCTCTTAGAGGAAGCGGCCAAGGATCTTCTACAAGCAATTTCTGAAGATCCGGATACCAGGCCCTCCGTGGCCAATCTGGAATGACGAGTATTGCCTGAACCCTTGTTCGTCGTACGATCCTCAGCACCTTTGGAATGAGAGGAAGCGGAGGGAACACATACACCGACTGAAACACCCACGGAGTTACCAGGGCGTCCACTGCACTGGCTTGGGGGTCCCTTGACCTGGAACAATACGTCGGAAGCTTCTTGTTGAGGCGAGACGCCATCATGTCTATCAGAGGAATTCCCCAACGCCTTGTCACTTCTGCAAATACCTCTTGATAAAGAGCCCACTCTCCCGGATGGATATCGTGTCTGCTGAGGAAGTCTGCTTCCCAGTTGTCCACGCCCGGGAGGAAGACTGCTGACAGCGCGCTCACGTGCTGTTCCGCCCAACAAAGGATTCTTGTGGCCTCCGCCATAGCCGCCCTGCTCCTTGTTCCACCTTGGCGGTTTACGTACGCCACCACTGTTATGTTGTCCGACTGGATCAGGACAGGGAGACCCTGAAGAAGGTTCTTTGCTTGCAGCAGGCCATTGTGCATGGCTCTTAACTCGAGAACATTTATGTGGAGACAAGATTCCTGGCTTAACCATTTTCCCTGGAAATTTCTTCCTTGCGTGACTGCGCCCCAGCCTCGGAGACTTGCATCTGTTGTCAGCAGGACCCAGTCCTGGATTCCGAATCGGCGTCCCTCTAGAAGGTGAGAGCCTTGCAGCCACCACAGGAGAGAAATCCTGGCCCTGGAAGATACACTTATTTTCCGGTGCATGTGCAGGTGAGACCCGGAACATTTGTATAGCAGATCCCACTGAAACACCCGGGCATGAAACCTGCCAAACGGAATGGCTTCGTAAGCCACAACCATCTTCCCTAGAACCCGAGTGCATTGATGAATCGACACACTTGTCGGCCTCAGAAGCTCCCTGACCATGGTCCTGATTTCCAGAGCTTTGTCCTCCGGAAGAAACACTCTCTGTAGCTCCGTGTCCAGGATCATGCCCAGGAAGGGCAGCCGTGTGGCCGGGATCAACTGAGACTTTGGCAAATTTAGAATTCAACCGTGATGTCGCAGAACAGACAGGGAGAGATCCACATTTCTTAACAACTGTTGCTTGGACCTCGCATTTATCAGGAGATCGTCCAAGTACGGGATAATTGTGACCCCTTGCTTGCGAAGGAGAACCATCATTTCTGCCATAACCTTGGTGAAAACCCTCGAGGCCGTGGAAAGCCCAAACGGCAACGTCTGAAATTGGTAATGACAATCCTGCACCGCACATCTCAGGAAGGCCTGATGCGGAGGATATATCGGGAAGTGTAAGTAGGCATCCTTTATGTCGACTGACGCCATAAAATCCCCCCCTTCTAGGCTGGAGATCACAGCTCGAAGAGATTCCATCTTGAACTTGAAAGTTTTCAAGTATGGATTGAGGGATTTTAGGTTCAGAATCGGTCTGACCAAACCGTCCGGCTTCGGTACGACAAAGAGGCTCGAATAGAAGCCTTCCCCCCGTTAGGACGGGGGAACGGGGACAATGACCCTCTGTTGACACAACTTTTGTATCGCAGTATGTACCACTTCTCTTTCTGGAAGAGAAACTGGCAAGGCAGATTTGAAAAGCGGCGGGGGGGGGGCATCTCCTGAAACTCCAGCTTGTACCCTTGGGACACTATGTCTAAGACCCAAGGATCCAGGGCTGATTGAAACCAGACCTGACTGAAGATTCGGAGACGCCCCCCCCCGGCACGGACTCCCGCAGGGGAGCCCCAGCGTCATGCGGTGGACTTGGTAGAGGTGGGGGGAGGACTTTTGGTCCTGGGTGCCTGACACTGCAGGTGACTTCCTTCCCCTTCCTCTACCCTTTGAAGCGAGGAAGAACGAGCCCTTACCTCGTTTGTATTTATTAGGGCGAAAGGACTGCATCTGCTGATGAGGCCCCTTTTTCTGTTGAGTGGGAACATAAGGAAGAAAAGATGACTTACCAGCAGTAGCGGTAGACACCAGGGGGGTAATTCCAAGTTGATCGCAGCAGGAAATTTTTTAGCAGTTGGGCAAAACCATGGGCACTGCAGGGGGGGCAGATATAACATTTGCAGAGAGAGTTAGATTTGGGTGGGTTATTTTATTTCTGTGCAGGGTAAATACTGGCTGCTTTATTTTTACACTGCAATTTAGATTGCAGAATGAACTCACCACACCCAAATCTAACTCTCTCTGCACATGTTATATCTGCTCCCTGCAGTGCACATGGTTTAGCCCAACTGCTAAAAAATTTCCTGCTGCGATCAACTTGGAATTACCCCCCAGGACAGCAAGGCCGTCACCAAACAAGACACTACCTTTGAAGGGGAGAGCTTCCATATTTTTCTTGGAGTCGGCATCGGCATTCCATTGTTGGATCCACAGCGCCCTCCTGGCCGAGACCGCCATGGCATTGGCTCTTGATCCCAAGAGGCCAATATCCCTCGCCACATCCTTTAGGTAATCTGCAGCGTCCTTGATATAACCAAGAGTCAAAAGAATATTATCCTTATCAAGGGTATCCATATCAGTAGCTAAATTATCAGCCCATTTAGCAATAGCTCTACTCACCCATTCCGACGCCACAGCAGGTCTGAGCAATGCACCAGTATTAACGAAAATGGCCTACAAGGACGTCTCCAGCTTGCGATCCGCCGGATCCTTGAGAGCAGCAGTGTCAGGGGACGGAAGCGCCACCTTCTTGGACAAACGGGATAGAGCCTTGTCGACATTTGGAGACGACTCCCATTTTTCCCTGTCATCAGAGGGGAAAGGATACACCATAAAAATTCTCTTGGGAATCTGCCACCTCTTGTCCGGCGACTCCCAAGCTTTTTCACAAAGAGCATTCATTTCATGAGAGGGGGGAAACTTCACCTCAGGTTTTTTTCCCCTTAAATAGGCAAATCCTTGAGTCCTGAACAGCAGGTTCGTCAGGAATATGTAAAACATCTTTAATAGCCACAATCATGTACTGAATACTCTTAACTACCCTTGGGTGTAAAGTAGCTTCATTAAAATCGACATCGGAATCAGAGTCCGTGTCGGCATCTGTATCTACCATCTGGGTAAATGAACGTTTTTGTGACCCTGAGGGGGTCTGTTCTTGAGCCAAAGCATCCTCCATGGATTTTCTCCATGTTTGTGTCTGAGAATCAGATTTATCAAGCATCTTAGACAATAAAGCCACATTAGCATTAAGTGTACTTAACATAGTAACCCAATCAGCAGTCGGCTGTGCCGACAGAGCCATTTCCATCTCCTTTTCCGCGCCCCCAGTTACTTCCTCCGGGGAGGAACACTCAGCCTCAGACATGCCGATACGTAGTACCGACACCCCCACACTCACACTGGCCAAATAAAGGGGACAGCCTACAGGGAAGCCTGGAGAGAGAAACACAGAAGGAGTATGCCAGCTCACACCCCAGCGCCCACATACCACACTATAATATATGTCAGTAGCGCTGTAAATAATAAGAAAAGCACCAAATTATCTGTGCCCCCCCCCCCCCCCCCGTTTTGCTCCCTTTTACTTGTGAGGAGCTTGGAGGACCGGGTCAGCGTCTCTGCAGCGGCTGTGGAGAGAAGAAAATGGCGATGGTGAGCTGTGCAGCTAAGCCCCGCCCCGGCGCGCTTCAGTCCCGCTCAAATTTGAAATATTTATACTGGCGGGGGTATTATATATGCCTTTAGCCAGTCCTAATGACCTCAGTAACTGCTGCCCAGGGCGCTCCCCCCCTGCGCCCTGCACCCTGTAAGTGCCGTTGGCGATGTGTGTGGGAGCATGGAGCGCAGCGCTACCGCTACGCTGTACCTCCGTTACTGAAGTCTTCTGCCGTCTGAAGTCTTCGGTTCTTCAAATACTCATCCGGCTTCTTTCTTCTGGCTTCTGTGAGGGGGGTGACGGCGCGGCTCCGGGAACAAGCAGCTAGGCGAACCAAGTGATCGAACCCTCTGGAGCTAATGGTGTCCAGTAGCCTAAGAAGCAGAGCCCTTAACTAAGAAGAAGTAGGTCTGACTTCTCTCCCCTCAGTCCCACGATGCAGGGAGCCTGTAGCCAGCAGGTCTCCCTGAAAATAAAAAACCTAACAAAAGTCTTTCTAGAGAAACTCAGTAGAGCTCCCCTAGTGTGTGTCCAGTCACTCCTGGGCACAAAGTCTAACTGAGGTCTGGGGGAGGGGCATAGAGGGAGGAGCCAGTTCACACCCAGTAAAAGTCTTTTTAGTGTGCCCAAGCTCCTGCGGATCCAGTCTATACCCCATGGTCCTTTTGGAGTCCCCAGCATCCTCTAGGACGTAAGAGAAAGAAAGAAATACAAACCAGTCAGTGAACACATGCAAAGCCATCTAGTCACACATAGCAAGAAATGAAAGTAATAAGCACAATGATTTAGTAGAAACCAGGGGACAGAACGTTTAACATGCAGCATTCACCATTCAAGGGTTAACATTTCCATGCAGTGAAAGTATCATTAGGATCTGTCAACTTAAAACCAGATTTGCTTTCCACAAAATTGTTTCCAACTAAAATAAACTATATTATAAATATATTTAGTTTCTGACAAGTTCATGACTTTACCAACGTGGTATACTTTATATCTACTAGATTTAGAAACAACGGAGCAAACATATCTGAGCGATGCTTTGTACCAGGACTACTGTTTGGTAATGCCAGACATGCAGTGGTTTTTCAGAAAATGTTTGCTACAATTACCCTATTGCCATCTACGTTCACTATTCGATTATAAAAAGTAATATGGGTGATGCCTGTCAGATTCTTAAAAGGAGATTCCCAAATCTGACTAGATTGCCTAGAAATTAAGCACACATCGCTTCGTGTGTAGGGTGCTACCGCCAGCTCTAGATTTGGCATGTATGCCAAATCTAGTTAGATCGCTCACTTCACCGCTGGGTGTCCCAGATTTCCATGATAGAACCAATAAGTGCGGCCAGGAGGATTTATCCTTTGTCCTGTTTTGCTACTTTAATTCTGCTGTTGGCGATATTGCAGTTGGTCGGCTGACGTTCCATAAGACTGCATTCTCTGACACAAAGCAGTCCAGCCTGTTTCCTTGTCATGTCATGTTACTGCATTTTTAGACTTTCTGGATTACTTACATACCTGCCTTTTTTTTTTTTAAACTTAAGAGTTACAAATGTAGGGGGGTTATTCAGGTTTGTTAGCAAACCAAAAAAAGCACGCAAATGGGCAAAACCATGTTGCACTGCAGGTGGGGCAGATGTAACATGTGCAGAGAGAGTTAGATTTGGGTGGGTTATAGTGTTTCTGTGCATGGTAAATACTGGCTGCTTTATTTGTACACTGCAATTTTGATTTCAGTGTGAACACACCCCACCCAACTCTAACTCTCTCTGCACATGTTACATTGGCCCCACCTGCAGTGCAACATGGTTTTTCCCCGTTGCTTGCTCGTTTGGTTTACATCCCGCACCCCCAGCAAGCTCAGACCCTATAACATATGCCCCATATACTTTTCGGACAAGCTTTTGACATTCTGCGTATATATTTTGGGATGTTATTAGTAGCATTATTATTTAAATTCACTTGTTTTAAAAGTGCTCTAATTTCATTGCAAAGTCTGTATATAGGGTACTTCCACAGTGGTCATTTATCCAGTTTACTGTTACGCCTAAAAAAACGCATACCTTACTGTCAGTATTTATTATTCACTGAAACCTACATGTTTAGATTTATGTAAATATTCTGTGTATTTTTTAAATAAGAAATAAATCCTTTTTCCAGCTTTGTCCAATTTTGCCTCTAATGTCTGTGGTCACGTGTTTACTTGTACATTGTATAACTCTATACGCTCACTTCACTTACTCATTATTTACTGCTCTCTTTAAATTCTAGTCTTGGAGATAGCATATGAGAGTTCCCCTTATGTTCCTGACAGACTAGATTTGGACAATGGAAAAGTAATGACTACAGCAATTGTTTGGGAGCACCTGCGTGGCTAGTGTGGAAAAGACGACACGTATCATTGCAGCTTGTTTATAAGACCAAAGTACTGGAAGGACTGAATCATGCCTGACTAATCGGTTACTCATTTTATTAACCCTTAAAAGGTCTGTTACATTAGTATATAAAAAGAAACAGATCACACTTAAGAAATCAAAAACAAACAATATCGGGTCATTTCCTGCTGAGAAGGTGGGGATTATTGTGACCGGTAAGCACTGCCTCCACTCCTGGTGACGTTAATTACACTTATGGCCTCTGATTAGCGAGTGTAATACACTCAGGGACTGATGCTTCAAGCACTGAAAAGACTGGAGAAATGGATAAGTGGAGTAGTTGCCCATAGCAACCAATTTGTTTTCTGCAGGTTGCTGGCAGGCTAATTGAAAGATTGCAGTAAACTGCGCATGCTTAGCCGACATGGAAGCTTAGCAGACATGGTAGCTTTGCTGGTCCCCTTTGAGGGGAATAGTTAATACCATACAGAAATTGTGTCAGGAACAGTAGTTGTGAAAAGCTAGCTATCCCAATGGAGGTGGACTGAGGACACCAGTAAGAGGTGCACAGTAGGTTCGCACCAGAGAAATAATAGGAATTTAACACCTACCGGTAATTCCTTTTCTCATAGTCCGTAGTGGATACTGGGGAATAGTATATTACCATGGGGTATAGATCGGGTCCACTGGAGCCTGGAACTTGCCCGAGGAGGCAGACATACTTTGAGAGAAGGATATAACACATAAAGCGGTGAGGTAACGAACCAACACACAAACAATAAGATAGCAGAGCTAACCAGAACTGAGGAAAGCAACGCTAACAATAGAAGGATAGGAACGCTAACCAAACATGGAACAGGGAAATCAACAGCAACCCAACCAATAACACTTACAACCAGGTAAGCAGGAAAAGAAGCACTGAGGCGGGCGCCCAGTATCCACTACGGACTACGAGAAAAGGAATTACCAGTAGGTATTAAATTCCTATTTTCTCTAACGTCCTAGTGGATACTGGGGAATAGTATATTACCATGGGGATGTCCAAAAGTTCCCAGAACGGGTGGGAGAGTGCCGAGACCCTTCAAAACCACCTGACCAAACTGAAGGTCATCCTTGCCCAAAGCGTCGAACCTCTAGTACATAATGAACGTGTTCACACCAGACCAAGTAGCTGCACGGCACAACCGTAAGGCTGAGACGCCCCCTGGACAGCCGCCCAGGAAGAACCCACCGACCTTGTAGAGTGAGCCTGAACAGAACTCGGCAACGGCAGAGCCGCCGAAGTATAGGCTTGTTGGATAGTCAATTTGAGCCAACCAGCAATGGACTGCTTGGAGGCAGAACGACCAATTTTCGTGGCATCATAAAGGACGAAAAGTGAGTCAGACTTCCTGTGACAAGCAGTCCTTTTAATGTAAATCGTCAAAGCCCTCACAACGTCCAGGGACTTTGGAGTAACAGAAGTGTCGGATAACGCCGGAAACACAATAGGCGGATTCACATGAAAGGCCGACACCACTTTCGGCAAAAATTGTGGGTGAGTTCTGAGATCCGCCCTATCCTCATGGAACACCAAGTAAGGGCTCTTACAGGACAAAGCCCCCAATTCAGACACTCGCCAAGCCGAAGCCAAGGCCAGTAACATAACAGTCTTCCAAGTTAGGTATTTTAAGTCAACCCTTTGTAAAAGTTCAAACCAATCTGATTGGAGAAAGGTCGATACCACATTGAGTTCGCCCCGGAGCAGTGGGAGGAAAAAAAGGGTGGTTGAATGTGCAACACCCCCTTTAGAAAGGTCTGTACTTCAGGAAGTACCGCCAGTTGTTTCTGGAAGAAGATAGAGAGACCCAAAATCTGAACCTTGATGGAGCCTAACCGTAGGCCCTTATCCACTCCTGCTTGCAGGAACAGAAGAAACCGGCCCAGACGAAACTCCACAGAAGAACATTTTCGACCCTCACACCAAGAAACATATTTCTTCCAAATATGGTGGTAATGTTTGGAGGTAACCACCTTACGGGCCTGAACAATAGTGGAAACACCTTGGAGGGAAGATCCTTCCTGGTCAAGATCTCCCTCTCAACTTCCAGGCCGTCAAACGTAGCTGCTGTAAGTCTGTATAGACGAACGGTCCTTGTTGAAAAAGGTCCATGAGAAGCGGATGGCCAGGGATCCTCCAAAGACAGGGTCAGGAGGTCCGCATACCAGGCCCGTCGAGGCCAATCCGGAGCAATGAGAATTGCCTGAATTCTTTCCTTTTTGAGTCTTTTGAGAACTCTTGGGATTTGAGGAATTGGAGGAAACAGGTAAATGAACTGTTAAGTCCATGGCGTTGTCAGAGTGTCTACTGCCACCGCCTGCGGGTCCCTCATTCTGGAGCATTAATAACAAAGCTTCTTGTTGAGACAAGAAGCCATCAGGGCTATCTGTGGACAACCCCACTGGTGAACAAGTTGTTGAAACACCTGAGGGTGGACGCCCCATTCCCCTGGATGGAGGTCGTGCCTGCTTAGGAAGTCCGCTTCCCAGTTGTCCACTCCTGGATTGTAAATGGAAGAGATGGCCCTTGCGTTGGCTTCCGCCCAGAGGAGTATTCTTGACACCTCTCGCATTGTGGCCCTGCTTCTTGTTCTTCCCTGTCGGCTGATGTACGCTACTGCCGTGGCATTGTCTGACTGTACCAGGATGGCCTGATTCCAAAGGAGGTATGAGGCCTGTAGTAGAGCACTGTAAATTGCCCTGAGCTCCAGGATGTTGATTGGAAGAGCAGATTCCTGAAATCGACCATGTCCCCTGGAACTGCGCTCCCTGAGTCACAGCCCCCCCAAGCCGGAGGCTGGCATCTGCTGTCAACAGCATCCATGACTGTGTTGATACTCCAACCCTCTACCAGATGGGTGACCTGTAGCCACCATAGCAGGGATATCCGTGCTTTCGGTGACAGGGTTCTATGCTGATGCGTGTGCAGATGAAATCCTGACCATTTGTCCAACAAATCCAGTTGGAACGGTCGCGCATGGAACCTGCTGTACTGTATCGCCTTGTAGGAGGCTACCATCTTGCCCAGCAAGTGAATGCACAGATGAATTGAGACCACGCAAGGTTTCAGCACCAACCGAACCATAGACTGAATAGTCAAAGCCTTGTCCATGGGAAGGTAAACTTTCCGAGACACCGTATCCAGGATCATCCCTAGGAACTGAATTCTCTGAGACGGTTCCAAGTGACATTTCTGGAAATTGAGTATCCATCCGTGATCCGTAAGCAAACGAGTAGTCAAGTCAAAACTGTGCAGCAGCTGTTCCCTGGACACTGCTTTTATCAGTAGATCGTCCAGGTATGGAATTATTTGGACACCCCTCATGCGCAGCTGTAGCATCATTTCCGCCATGACCTTTGTGAATACCCTTGGGGCTGTAGAGAGACCAAAGGGTAAGGCCTGAAACTGGAAATGCTGGTCCAGAATTGCGAACCAGAGGAACGCTTGGTGAGGAGGTCAAATTGGGATATGTAGGTATGCATCCTTTATATCCAGGGACACCAGAAATTCCCCTCCTCCAGATTCGCTATCACTGCTATTAGAGATTCCATCTTGAATTTAAACACCCGAAGATACGGGTTCAGGGATTTGAGGTTCAAGATCGGTCGTACAGAGCCGTCCGGCTTCGGAAACCACAAAGAGACTTGAGTAAAACCCCTTTGTGTGTAACTGAGGAGGCACTGGAACAGTAACTCCTTTAGAAATCAGCTTTTGCACTGCCTGCTGTAAGGAAACCCTTGCTTCATCTGAAGCTGGTAAGCCTGACCTGAAGAATCTGAGAGGAAGGAGTTACTGAAATTCCAGCCGCTATCCTTGGGAAATGAGGTCCCTCATCCAAGGATACCACATGTGGGCGAAGGGTTGAAGGCGATCACCTACCTGAAAGTCGCCTTGCTGCTGGAGCCAACCGACACGTGGAGGGCTTCGTGGAAGAGGATCCTGGGGCCTGGTCCGCAGGTTCAGCAGCTGCTGGTTTACGGGACTTACCACGAGTTCCTCTAGCAGCATTGGAGGCACCTCTGGCTTTGCCTCTGAATCTAGCCACCCGAAAGGACTGCGGGGAGGGTCCAGGGTAGGGGCGCCTGGCAGGTGGCAGATACGTAGATTTACCTGCAGTTGCCCGAGATATCCACTTGTTCAGCTCTTCCCCAAACAAGGCATCACTTGTAAAAAATAAAAAAAAATAAAAAAATGTTCTCAACACCTTTTTTAGAATCTGCATCTGCTGACCATTGTCGCAGCCACAGGGCTTTACGAGCCGATACTGCCATAGCATTGGTACAGCCGTTAATGATACTAAGGTCCTTGACAGCCTCACTCAAAGTTTGCAGCATCTTGGATGTGTTGGAATAAAGTAACTCTCTCTTCCTGAGGTAGTGTGAGCAGCCCCTTCATAATCTCATCAGACCATTTTACCATAGCTCTAGAAATCCAGCCACATACAATGGTAGGGCGTTGGGCTACACCTGCTGCAGAGTAAATTGATTTAAGAGTGGTTTCAATTTTGCGATCAGCTGGGTTTTTAAGAGAAACAGACCCAGGTACAGGTGAAACAATTTTACATGACAGCCTGGACACAGAAGTATTGGGGTTTCCCAGACATTCCTATCCTCTGTAGGGAAAGGAAAAGAATTGAAAACACCCGTTTAGGGGTAAAAAAAACTTTTTTTTCAGGATTTATCCATGCTGTCTTAGCCAGGGAATCTAATTATTTAGAAACCGGGAAGGTTGCAGAGGACTTTGGTTTCACATTAAAAAACAATTTCTCTGTTCTTCCTCCTTATCGGGAATATTGAGCACCTCTCTAATGGCATAAATGAGGGCCTCAACTCCTGGGGACAGGGAATTACCCTCGTCCACCTTAGCCTCTCCTTCGTCAAACTATGGTAGTTCAGAATCAGATTGTAATAATTGAGAGAGAGTGTGTTTGTGAGAGACCAACAGGGGGGGGCTGAAGAGCCTGTCTGTGGTCTGCAGCAGCAACCATAAATGTGTCCATAATTTGTTTCAGGGTCTGTCTTTCTTGTTTAGCCGTAGCCAACGCTGAATTAATACTGGAAATCCTAGTTTTAAAAGATTCCATCCACTCAGGTTCCTGCACATTACTACCCTGTGAAGGAATTGAGCACTGGGTACAAATGAGGGACCCCTGTGAGGAAGGTGTAAACCTAGCCTTGCATAATGTACACACAGACTTAGTTGCAGACATTCTTGAGCAGAAAACACACAGTTAGTATGATAACACAGTGTAGTATTAGTGAGATATGCACACTTATCCCAGACCACCCTGAATGGAGTGACACAGAGAGAATTGGAACCAGCACACTACACCACAGACCAAGCAGCGCCCCGCTGGGTGTCTTCTATGTCTAATTTTCCACACAGCGGTAAAAATAAGAATTTACTCACCGGTAATTCTATTTCTCGTAGTCCGTAGTGGATGCTGGGGACTCCGGAAGGACCATGGGGAATAGACGGGCTCCGCAGGAGACTGGGCACTCTAAAAGAAAGATTAGGTACTATCTGGTGTGCACTGGCTCCTCCCTCTATGCCCCTCCTCCAGACCTCAGTTAGGATACTGTGCCCGGAAGAGCTGACACAATAAGGAAGGATTTTGAATCCCGGGTAAGACTCATACCAGCCACACCGTATAACTCGTGATACTATACCAGTTAACAGTATGAAATATAACTGAGCCTCTCAACAGATGGCTCAACAATAACCCTTTAGTTAGGCAATAACTATATACAAGTATTGCAGACAATCCGCACTTGGGATGGGCGCCCAGCATCCACTACGGACTACGAGAAATAGAATTACCGGTGAGTAAATTCTTATTTTCTCTGACGTCCTAGTGGATGCTGGGGACTCCGTAAGGACCATGGGGATTATACCAAAGCTCCCAAACGGGCGGGAGAGTGCGGATGACTCTGCAGCACCGAATGAGAGAACACAAGGTCCTCCTCAGCCAGGGTATCAAATTTGTAGAATTTTGCAAACGTGTTTGCCCCTGACCAAGTAGCAGCTCGGCAAAGTTGTAAAGCCGAGACCCCTCGGGCAGCCGCCCAAGATGAGCCCACCTTCCTTGTGGAATAGGCTTTTACTGATTTAGGATGCGGCAATCCAGCCGCAGAATGCGCCAGCTGAATTGTGCTACAAATCCAGCGAGCAATAGTCTGCTTAGAAGCAGGCGCACCTATTTTGTTGGGTGCATACAGGATAAAAAGCGAGTCAGTCTTCCTGACTCCCGCCGTCCTGGAAACATAAATTTTCAAGGCCCTGACTATATCCAGTAACTTGGAATCTTCCAAGTCCCTAGTAGCCGCAGGCACTACAATAGGTTGGTTCAAGTGAAAAGCTGATACCACCTTAGGGAGAAGCTGGGGACGAGTCCTCAATTCTGCCCTATCCATATGGAAAATCAGATAAGGGCTTTTACATGACAAAGCCGCCAATTCTGACACCCGCCTGGCCGAAGCCAAGGCCAATAACATGACCACTTTCCACGTGAGATATTTCAAATCCACAGTTTTAAGTGGCTCAAACCAATGTGATTTTAGGAAACTCAACACCACATTGAGATCCCAAGGTGCCACAGGAGGCACAAAAGGGGCTGAATATGAAGCACTCCCTTTACAAAAGTCTGAACTTCAGGCAGTGAAGCCAGTTCTTTCTGGAAGAAAATCGACAGAGCCGAAATCTGGACCTTAATGGAACCCAATTTTAGGCCCATAGTCACTCCCGACTGTAGGAAGTGCAGAAAACGACCCAGCTGAAATTCCTCTGTAGGGGCCTTCCTGGCCTCACACCACGCAACATATTTTCGCCAAATACGGTGATAATGGTTTGCAGTTACTTCTTTCCTGGCTTTTATCAGCGTAGGAATGACTTCCTCCGGAATGCCCTTTTCCTTTAGGATCCGGAATTCAACCGCCATGCCGTCAAACGCAGCCGCGGTAAGTCTTGGAACAGACAGGGCCCCTGCTGTAGCAGATCCTGTCTGAGCGGTAGAGGCCATGGGTCCTCTGATATCATTTCTTGAAGTTCTGGGTACCAAGCTCTTCTTGGCCAATCCGGAACCACGAGTATCGTTCTTACTCCTTGCCTTCTTATTATTCTCAGTACCTTTGGTATGAGAGGCAGAGGAGGGAACACATAAACCGACTGGTACACCCACGGTGTCACTAGAGCGGCCACAGCTGTCGCCTGAGGGTCCCTTGACCTGGCGCAATATCTCTTTAGCTTTTTGTTGAGGCGGGACGCCATCATGTCCACCTGTGGCCTTTCCCAACGGTTTACCAACAGTAGGAAGACTTCTGGATGAAGTCCCCACTCTCCCGGGTGGAGGTCGTGTCTGCTGAGGAAGTCTGCTTCCCAGTTGTCCACTCCCGGAATGAACACTGCTGACAGTGCTAGTACGTGATTTTCCGCCCATCGGAGAATCCTTGTGGCTTCTGCCATCGCCATCCTGCTTCTTGTGCCGCCATGTCGGTTTACATGGGCGACTGCCGTGATGTTGTCTGATTGGATCAGAACCGGCTGGTTTTGAAGCAGGGGCCTTGCCTGACTTAGGGCATTGTAAATGGCCCTCAGTTCCAGAATATTTATGTGTAGGGACGACTCCTGACTTGACCAAAGTCCCTGGAAATTTCTTCCCTATGTGACTGCGCCCCAGCCTCGAAGGCTGGCATCCGTGGTCACCAGGACCCAGTCCTGTATGCCGAATCTGCGGCCCTCTAGAAGATGAGCACTCTGCAGCCACCACAGTAGAGACACCCTGGTCCTTGGAGACAGGGTTATCAGTCGATGCATCTGAAGATGCGATCCCGACCACTTGTCCAAGAGGTCCCACTGGAAGGTCCTTGCATGGAACCTGCCGAATGGAATTGCTTCGTATGAAGCCACCATTTTTCCCAGGACTCGTGTGCAGTGATGCACCGATACCCGTTTTGGTTTTAGGAGGTCTCTGACTAGAGATGACAGCTCCTTGGCTTTCTCCTGCGGGAGAAACACTTTTTTCTGTTCTGTGTCCAGAATCATCCCCAGGAACAGTAAGCGTGTGGAAGGAACCAGTTGTGACTTTGGAATGTTTAGAATCCAGCCATGCTGTTGTAGCACTTCCCGAGATAGTGCTACTCCGACCAGCAACTGCTCCTTGGACTTTGCCTTTATTAGGAGATCGTCCAAGTACGGGATAATTAAAACTCCCTTTTTTCGAAGGAGTATCATCATTTCTGCCATTACCTTAGTAAAACACCCTCGGTGCCGTGGACAGTCCAAACGGTAGTGTCTGGAATTGGTAATGGCAATCCTGTACCACAAATCTGAGGTACTCCTGGTGAGGAAGGTAAATGGGGACATGCAGGTAAGCATCCTTAATGTCCAGGGATACCATGTAATCCCCCTCGTCCAGGCTTGCAATAACCGCCCTGAGCGATTCCATCTTGAACTTGAATCTTTTTATGTATGTGTTCAAGGATTTCAAATTTAAAATGGGTCTCACCGAACCGTCCGGTTTCGGTACCACAAACAGTGTGGAATAGTAACCCCGTCCTTGTTGAAGTAGAGGTACCTTGACTATCACCTGCTGGGAATACAGCTTGTGAATTGCCTCTAGCACAGCCTCCCTGCCCGAGGGAGTTGTCGGTAAGGCCGATTTGAGGAAACGGCGGGGGGGAGACGCCTCGAATTCCAGCTTGTACCCCTGAGATACTACTTGAAGGATCCAGGGATCCACCCGTGAGCAAACCCACTGATCGCTGAAATTTTTGAGGCGGCCCCCCACCGTACCTGGCTCCGCCTGTGGAGCCCCACCGTCATGCGGCGGATTTGGAAGAAGCGGGGGAGGACTTTTGTTCCTATGAACCTGCTGTGTGTTGCAGCTTTTTTCCCCTTCCTCTGCCTCTAGACAGAAAGGACCCGCCTTTTCCCCGCCTGTTTTTCTGGGGTCGAAAGGACTGTACCTGATAATACGGCGCTTTCTTAGGCTGTGAGGGGACATGGGGCAAAAATGCTGACTTCCCAGCTGTTGCTGTGGAAACAAGGTCTGAGAGACCATCCCCGAATAACTCCTCCCCCTTATAAGGCAAAACTTCCATGTGCCTTCTCGAATCTGCATCCCCTGTCCACTGCCGAGTCCATAAGCCTCTCCTAGCAGAAATGGACAATGCACTTATTCTAGATGCCGGCCGGCAGATCTCCGTCGGTGCATCTCTCATGTATAAGACTGAGTCTTTTATATGCTCTACGGTTAGCAATATAGTGTCCCTGTCTAGGGTGTCAATATTTTCCGACAGGGAATCTGACCAAGCAGCAGCAGCACTGCACATCCACGCTGAAGCAATAGCTGGTCTCAGTATAACACCAGTGTGTGTATATATAGACTTTAGGATAGCCCCCTGCTTTCTATCAGCAGGTTCCTTTAGGGCGGCCGTATCCGGAGACGGTAGTGCCACCTTTTTTGACAAACGTGTGAGCGCTTTATCCACCCTAGGGGGAGTTTCCCAACGTGACCTATCCTCTGGCGAGAAAGGGAACGCCATTAGTAATTTTTTTGAAATCACCAATTTTTTATCGGGGAAAGCCCACGCTTCTTCACACACTTCATTTAATTCTTCAGATGGGGGAAAAACTATTGGTAGTTTTTTCTCCCCAAACATAATACCCTTTTTTGAGGTACCTGGGTTTATATCAGAAAATAAGAATTTACTTACCGATAATTCTATTTCTCATAGTCCGTAGTGGATGCTGGGACTCCGTCAGGACCATGGGGAATAGCGGGCTCCGCAGGAGACAGGGCACATCTAAAAAAGCTTTTAGGTCACATGGTGCGTACTGGCTCCTCCCCCTATGACCCTCCTCCAAGCCTCAGTTAGGTACTGTGCCCGGACGAGCGTACACAATAAGGAAGGATCTTGAATCCCGGGTAAGACTCATACCAGCCACACCAATCACACCGTACAACTTGTGATCTGAACCCAGTTAACAGTATGATAACACAAACGAAGTAGCCTCTGAACAGATGGCTCACAACAACAGTAATAACCCGATTTTTGTAACAATAACTATGTACAAGCATTGCAGACAATCCGCACTTGGGATGGGCGCCCAGCATCCACTACGGACTATGAGAAATAGAATTATCGGTAAGTAAATTCTTATTTTCTCTAACGTCCTAGTGGATGCTGGGACTCCGTCAGGACCATGGGGATTATACCAAAGCTCCCAAACGGGCGGGAGAGTGCGGATGACTCTGCAGCACCGAATGAGAGAACTCCAGGTCCTCTTTAGCCAGAGTATCAAATTTGTAAAATTTTACAAACGTGTTCTCCCCTGACCACGTAGCTGCTCGGCAAAGTTGTAATGCCGAGACTCCTCGGGCAGCCGCCCAGGATGAGCCCACTTTCCTTGTGGAATGGGCCTTTACAGATTTAGGCTGTGGCAGGCCTGCCACAGAATGTGCAAGTTGGATTGTACTACATATCCAACGTGCAATCGTCTGTTTAGACGCAGGAGCACCCAACTTGTTGGGTGCATACAATGTAAACAACGAGTCAGATTTTCTGACTCCAGCTGTCCTTGAAATATATATTTTTAATGCTCTGACAACGTCCAGTAACTTGGAGTCCTCCAAGTCGCTAGTAGCCGCAGGCACCACAATAGGCTGGTTCAAGTGAAATGCCGAAACCACCTTAGGGAGAAATTGAGGACGTGTCCTCAATTCTGCCCTGTCCGAATGGAATATCAGATATGGGCTTTTGTATGACAAAGCTGCCAACTCCGAAACTCTCCTGGCTGAAGCCAGGGCCAACAGCATGGTTACCTTCCATGTAAGGTATTTTAAATCTACCGATTTTAAAGTCTCAAACCAATGAGATTTGAGAAAATTTAGAACCACGTTCAAATCCCACGGTGCCACTGGAGGCACTATTGGGGGTTGTATATGTAGTACACCTTTGACAAAAGTTTGTACTTCAGGCACTGACGCCAATTCCTTCTGGAAGAAAATTGATAAGGCCGAAATTTGAACTTTAATGGACCCCAATTTGAGGCCCATAGACAATCCTGCTTGCAGGAAATGTAAGAATCGACTCAATTGAAATTCTTCCGTTGGAGCCTTCTTGGCCTCACACCACGCAACATATTTTCTCCAAATGCGGTGATAATGTTGTGCGGTCACTTCTTTCCTGGCTTTAATTAAAGTAGGAATAACTTCCTCAGGAATGCCCTTCTCTTTTAGAATCCGGCGTTCAACCGCCATGCCGTCAAACGCAGCCGCGGTAAGTCTTGGAACATACAAGGTCCCTGCTGAAGCAGATCCCTTCTTAGAGGTAGAGGCCACGGATCCTCCGTGAGCATCTCTTGAAGTTCCGGATACCAAGTTCTTCTTGGCCAGTCCGGAGCTACCAGTATTGTTCTTACTCCTCTTTTCCGTATAATTCTCAGTACCTTTGGTATGAGAAGCAGAGGAGGGAACACATACACTGACTGGTACACCCACGGTGTTACCAGAGCGTCCACAGCTATTGCCTGAGGGTCTCTTGACCTGGCGCAATACCGGTCCAATTTTTTGTTGAGGCGAGACGCCATCATGTCCACCTTTGGTTTTTCCCAACGGTTCACAATCATGTGGAAAACTTCTGGATGAAGTCCCCACTCTCCCGGGTGAAGGTCGTGTCTGCTGAGGAAATCTGCTTCCCAGTTGTCCACTCCCGGGATGAACACTGCTGACAGTGCTACGACATGATTCTCCGCCCAGCGCAGAATCCTTGCAGCTTCTGCCATTGCACTCCTGCTTCTCGTGCCGCCTTGTCGGTTTACGTGGGCGACTGCCGTGATGTTGTCGGACTGGATCAACACCGGCTGACCCTGAAGCAGCGATTTTGCCAGGCTTAGAGCATTTTAGATCGCTCTTAGCTCCAGTATATTTATGTGAAGAGACGTCTCCAGGTTTGACCACACGCCCTGGAAGTTTCTTCCCTTTGTGACTGCTCCCCAACCTCGTAGGCTGGCATCCGTAGTCACCAGGACCCAGTCCTGTATGCCGAATCTGCGGCCCACTAACAGATGGGCAGTCTGCAACCACCACAGGAGAGACAACCTTGTTCTCGGTGACAGTGTTATCCGCTGATGCATGTGCAGATGCGATCCGGACCATTTGTCCAGCAGATCCCACTGAAATGTTCGTGCATGGAATCTGCCGAATGGAATCGCTTCGTACGAAGCCACCATCTTTCCCAGGACTCTTGTGCATTGATGTACTGACACAGTTCCTGGTTTTAGGAGGTTCTTGACAAGTTCGGATAACTCCCTTGCTTTCTCTTCCGGGAGAAATACCTTTTTCTGAACCGTGTCCAGAATCATGCCCAGGAACAGCAGATGTGTTGTCGGGGTCAATTGAGATTTTGGAAGATTTAGAATCCACCCGTGTTGCTGAAGCACTACTTGTGTTAACGCTACACCGACTTCCAGCTGTTCTCTGGACTTTGCCCTTATCAGGAGATCGTCCAAGTAAGGGATAATTAATACGCCTTTTCTTCGTAGAAGAACCATCATTTCGGTCATTACCTTGGTAAAGACCCGAGGGGCCGTGGACAACCCAAACGGCAGCGTTTGAAACTGATAATGACAGTCTTGTATCACGAACCTGAGATACCCTTGGTGTGAGGGGTAAATCGGGACATGTAGATAAGCATCTTTTATGTCCAAGGACACCATGAAGTCTCCTTCTTCCAGATTCGCTATCACTGCTCTGAGTGACTCCATCTTGAACTTGAATTTCTTTATGTACAGGTTCAAGGATTTCAGATTTAGAATAGGCCTTACCGAACCGTCCGGTTTCGGTACCACAAATAGTGTGGAATAATACCCCTTTCCCTGTTGTAGGAGGGGTACCTTGACTATCACCTGCTGAGAATACAGCTTGTGAATGGCTTCCAAAACCGACGTCCTTTCTGAGGGAGACGTTGGTAAAGCAGACTTTTGGAACCGGCGAGGGGGAGACCTTTCGAACTCCAGCATGTAACCCTGAGATACTATCTGCAGGACCCACGGGTCCACTTGTGAGTGAACCCATTGATTGCTGAAAATCTTGAGTCGACCCCCCACCGTTCCTGAGTCCGCTTGTAAAGCCCCAGCGTCATGCTGATGGCTTTGTAGAAGCCGGGGCGGGCTTCTGTTCCTGGGCAGGGGCTGCTTGCTGCCCTTTCTTACCCTTTCCTCTGCCTCGCGGCAGATAAGACTGTCCTTTTGGTCGCTTTTTATAGGAGCGAAAGGACTGCGGCTGAAAAGACGGTGTCTTTTTCTGTTGGGAGGGGGTCTGAGGTAAAAAAGTGGATTTGCCGGCAGTTGCCGTGGCCACCAGGTCCGAAAGACCGACCCCAAACAATTCCTCTCCTTTATATGGCAATACTTCCATATGCCTCTTGGAATCCGCATCACCTGACCACTGTCGCGTCCATAAACTTCTTCTGGCAGATATGGACATCGCGCTTACTCTTGATGCTAGAGTACAAACATCCCTCTGAGCATCTCGCATATAAAGGAAAGCATCCTTTAATTGCTCTAGAGTCAATAAAATACTGTCCCTA
Source organism: Pseudophryne corroboree (assembly GCF_028390025.1). Taxonomy (NCBI): domain Eukaryota; kingdom Metazoa; phylum Chordata; class Amphibia; order Anura; family Myobatrachidae; genus Pseudophryne; species Pseudophryne corroboree. Next base: position 417,570,062 of record NC_086444.1, on the reverse strand, counting down.
TCCAGGGTATCAATATTTTCAGTCAGAGAATCCAACCACACTACCCCAGCACTGCACATCCAGGCTGAGGCTATTGCCGGTCGCAGTATAACACCAGTATGTGTGTATATACTCTTCAGTGTAGTTTCCAGCCTCCTATCTGCTGGATCCTTGAGGGCGGCCGTATCAGGAGACGGCAACGCCACTTGCTTTGATAAACGTGTGAGCGCCTTATCCACCCTAGGGGGTGTTTCCCAGCGGGCCCTAACCTCTGGTGGGAAAGGGTATAATGCCAATAACTTCTTGGAAATTAGCAGTTTTCTATCGGGGTTAACCCACGCTTCATCACACACGTCATTCAATTCCTCTGATTCTGGAAAAAATACAGGTAGTTTTTTCACCCCCCACATAATACCCCTTTTTGAGGTACCAGCAGTATCAGAGATCTGCAAAGCCTCCTTCATTGCCGTGATCATATAACGTGTGGCCCTATTGGAAAATACGTTTGTTTCTTCACCGTCGACACTAGATTCATCTGTGTCGGTACCCGTGTCGACTGACTGAGGTAAAGGACGTTTTACAGCCCCTGACGGTGTCTGAGACGCCTGAACCGGTACTAACTGGTTAGCCGGGCGTCTTATTTCGTCAACTGACTTTTGTAATGTGCTGACATTATCACGTAATTCCATAACTAAAGCCATCCATTCCGGTGTCGACTCCCTAGGGGGTGACATTACCATCATCGGCAATTGCTCTGCCTCCACACCAACATCGTCCTCATACATGTCGACACACACGTACCGACACACAGCAGCCACACAGGGAATGCTCTAATCGAAGACAGGACCCCCTAGCCCTTTGGGGAGACAGAGGGAGAGTTTGCCAGCACACACCAAAAGCGCTATAAATGTATATAAACAACCCTAGAAGGTGTTGTTTACTATATATGCGCTCTTAATATATAAATATCGCCAATTTATGCCCCCCTTCTCTTTGTTACCCTGTTTCTGTAGTGCAGTGCAGGGGAGAGACCTGGGAGCCTTCCTCACCAGCGGAGCTGAGCAGGAAAATGGCGCTGAGTGCTGAGGAGAATAAGCTCCGCCCCTTTTTCGGCGGGCTTTTCCCCGGTTTTTAAGAAACTGGCCTGGGTTAAAATACATACATATAGCCTTAATGGCTATATGTGATGTATTTATTTTGCCACTAAAGGTAATTATATTGCTGCCCAGGGCGCCCCCAGCAGCGCCCTGCACCCTCCGTGACTGAGTCAGTGAGCCGTGTGACAACAATGGCGCACAGCTGCCGTGCTGTGCGCTACCTTCAAGAAGACTGAGGAGTCTTCTGCCGCCTGCTTTCCGGACCTCCGTTCTGCCGTCTCTTCAGCGTCTGTAAGGGGGATCGGCGGCGCGGCTCCGGGACGAACCCCAGGCTGACCTGTGTTCCGACTCCCTCTGGAGCTAAGTGTCCAGTAGCCTAAGACTCCAATCCATCCTGCACGCAGGTGAGTTGGAAATCTCTCCCCTAAGTCCCTCGATGCAGTGATCCTGTTGCCAGCAGGAATCACTGAGATTGAAACCTAAAAAAAAACTTTTCTAAACAGCTCTTTAGGAGAGCCACCTAGATTGCACCCTCTCGGACGGGCACAAAAACCTAACTGAGGCTTGGAGGAGGGTCATAGGGGGAGGAGCCAGTACGCACCATGTGACCTAAAAGCTTTTTTAGATGTGCCCTGTCTCCTGCGGAGCCCGCTATTCCCCATGGTCCTGACGGAGTCCCAGCATCCACTAGGACGTTAGAGAAATGTGTAATACCTCTTTCATTGCCTCAATCATGCAACGAATGGCCCTAGTGGACATTAAATTTGACTCATCGTCGTCGACACTGGTATCAGTATCCGTGTCGACATTGGTGTCTGCCATCTGAGGTAATGGGCGTTTCAGAGCCCCTGATGGCCTTTGAATTGTCTGGGCAGGTACGAGCTGAGAAGCCGGCTGTCCCGCATTTGGCATGTCGTCAAATTTTTTATGTAAGGAGTCGACACTTGCACGTAATTCCTTCCATAAGTCCATCCACTCCGGTGTCTGCCCCGCAGGGGGTGACATCACATTTATAGGCATCTGCTCCGCCTCCACATAAGCCTCCTCATCAAACATGTCGACACAGCCGTACCGACACACCGCACACACACAGGGAATGCTCTTAAAAGGAGACAGGACCCCACAAAAGCCCTTTGGGGAGACAGAGAGAGAGTATGCCAGCACACACCAGAGCGCTATATAATGCAGGGACTAACTGAATTATGTCCCCCTATAGCTGCTATAAGTTATACTGCGCCTAAATTTAGTGCCCCCCCCCCCCCTCTTTTTTACCCCTTTCTGTAGTGTAGACTGCAGGGGAGAGTCAGGGAGCTTCCTTCCAACGGAACTGTGAGGGAGAAATGGCGCCAGTGTGCTGAGGGATATGGCTCCGCCCCTTTTTCGGCTGACTTTTTCCCCGCTTTTTTTATGGATTCTGGCAGGGGTAATTACCACATATATAGCCTCTGGGGCTATATACTGTGGTTATTTTGCCAGCCAAGGTGTTTTTATTGCTGCTCAGGGCGCCCCCCCCCCCCCCAGCGCCCTGCACCCTCAGTGACCGGAGTGTGAAGTGTGTATGAGGAGCAATGGCGCACAGCTGCAGTGCTGTGCGCTACCTTGGTGAAGACTGAAGTCTTCTGCCGCTGATTTTCCGGACCATCTTCATGCTTCTGGCTCTGTAAGGGGGACGGCGGCGCGGCTCTGGGAACGAACACCAAGGACGGGTCCTGCGGTCGATCCCTCTGGAGCTAATGGTGTCCAGTAGCCTAAGAAGCCCAAGCTAGCTGCAAGCAGGTAGGTTCGCTTCTTCTCCCCTTAGTCCCTCGTTGCAGTGAGCCTGTTGCCAGCAGGTCTCACTGTAAAATAAAAAACCTAACATATACTTTCTTTCTAGGAGCTCAGGAGAGCCCCTAGTGTGCATCCAGCTCAGCCGGGCACAGAAATCTAACTGAGGTCTGGAGGAGGGGCATAGAGGGAGGAGCCAGTGCACACCAGATAGTACCAAATCTTTCTTATAGAGTGCCCAGTCTCCTGCGGAGCCCGTCTATTCCCCATGGTCCTTACGGAGTCCCCAGCATCCACTAGGATGTCAGAGAAACCGCCGATTATGTGCTCACTATATCCCCCTGGTACCATACAATTGGTGATTCAGTGGGTCCTGTGGAGGAGCAGCCTCCACATGCAGCCTGTATCAGTAGGAAATGGCGCCGTTTAGCCTCTGGTCCTGCTCTCCTAGAAGCCCCGCCCCCATAATGGCACGCGATCCCTGCATTTTATTTATACTGGCTTTCTCCTTTAAAAGTGTAAAATGAGAGCACGCAATCCCCGTTCACCATATTGCCAATCTGGGTTGTTAGTGGGCCCCGCTGCCTGTAGCCGGGTGATCACCGTCCCTTCATGCCACCAATTTGCACCGGGGACTCGCTTACCGGGTCCCCGGACTGCACTGCGTCTGTCTTCGGCATCTGTTAAGTGGTGGCGGCATGCTGCCGGCGTGGACTCACACTTTGGGACATCACCTCAGGAGCTCAGTGTCCTGTCAGCTGGGATTACGAACCATTAACTCTTAGGAAGTTGGTTCGGTCCCCCCCTTAAGTCCCACGATGCAGGCAGACTGGTTGCCAACCAGTGCTGTCTGAAAATAACAAACTAACAGAAATTTCTGAAGAAAACTCTCTGGAGAGCAACAGAATGCACCCGGCTCCTTGGGCACATTTTCTAAAACGGAGTCTGCTAGGAGGGGCATAGAGAGGAGGAGCCAGTACACACTATTGATTTCTTAAAGTGCCAGGCTCCAGTGGACCCAATCCATACCCCATGTTAATATACTATTCCCCGGTATCCACAAGGATGTTAGAGAAAGTAAATTTTTCCAGCAGTAACCTGACAGACCAGTGCTTAATCTGGTTCTCCGATAGTAACTTGCACTGGGATCCCGAGCGCCAGTCACACGACCGGATCCCCCTTGCTGAGTATGCTATCTATATATTTATACATCAGCAAATAATTATTTTAATTATTTAATTTAATTAAATTGTTGATGTTAAAGACAAATTTAACAAATAATTTCATCCATATTACTCTATCTTCAACTGGTTTGAAGTTGTAAATGTAGTGGGTGAAACTGGTCACAGCTTATATATAAGTCATAGATGTATGGATTCATTCAGAAGTGATCATCTTAATGTTCAGGCAGCAAATGAAACAGTTCATACCTGAATGAGTTAATGTTATGCACCCCTGGACGTTCCTTCTGTGATACTGGGGCCTTGGTAGGCTTATTCAGGGAAGATGCTGCAGTCGGATTGGATCGTTGTGGAGCGTTAGGCTCAGGGCTCCGAGTGCTTCTGGGAAATCCTTCAGAATATCGTCCCCCAGAGGGGCTTAATGTGCGGGATGGTGTAAAGTTAGATCCACGCTGTGGGGAAAATGTTATGGAACGTGATGTCTGTGCACGATGGGCTGTAGAGAAGAAATGACAACTAATGAACATTGATGAAGTAGAACATTTATACAGATGTTATACTGCTGGCACAATGAGTGATCTGTGAGCAATGTATCCACAAATGGGTGACATCAGATTGTTGATGCATGTCTAGACTGGCAGAATGGGCATCTGTCCTGCAAGCTCAAATGAGGACATCACAGACCATGTTAATGGGCAGAAGGTGACTTTTTTTCCCCAAGAGTGACAAACCAAGAGTTCATGCTGTTCATACAGATGTAATGAAAACAAATGGAGCATGAAAGAAGATAAAAATAGGGAACATTCATCTCTATGAATAATGCTGGTTCCGCAAAAACTGACTAGAAAGAGAACACAAGACAGAACCATAGACTTTTCTTGTATTGTTTAATCTCCATTTATATGGCTATATTCTCTAGGATGCCCGTGTCTCTCAGCCTTCAGCTATGTCTTTATTTGCCTGAATGTAATTTGGATAAACTTTGGATTCCTATGTAGTAACATTATAAAATGAATAAGATGAATATGTGTACCTTACATAATAATTTAGTGCAAAGTGAGTAAAGAATCAGATGCTAGGATTGTTACCAATATTTGAAAAATGAAAGTGAACATCTGCTAGGTTGCTATGGGTTACAACAAATTATAATATTATGTTACAGTAATACTCACAAACAAAATTACACCTGCAGGGATCATGCTTGTCCAGATAATGTTCTAGAGTATCCCAGCCTCCTCCAACACGCACCATAACATGATTCCTTAGAACCTGCAGCAGAAGGGGGATAACATAAGGCCTACTGAAAAGTGCACGACATGCGCTAAATGTAGTCAGGTGCTTCAAATCAAAGCAAATACATGTACAGTACATAAAATGACAAGTAGCGGGCAAACATGAAGCAGAAGTAAAAGTCTGATGAGCAATCTCTTTGAGCAATGATGTTTAACACAATAGTGAGCGTTGATGTGCATACCTCAACTGTACACGTTAATATGTTGGCAGACGTGTATGTGACCAAACACTGCTAGGCCTGTCTAACTTTGCAGAGTCAAATCACACATTACTAATGGAAGATATCGGAGAATGGAGGTAACTTAACATCGCTACTCAATTATTTAAACTAACTCAGGTTACAAGTTTACTCAATCACCAGTTCTCTTGTCAGGATTCAATGGAGAGAGATGGAGTTTGTGAAACGGTTATTTATAGAGGTCTTGTTGTGAGCGCTTTTGTGCTTAAAGGGATCCAGTCACATGGTCGACAGCACATTCATAGGGCCAGATTCAATTCATATCACACCAGTAACCTCTCGTTTAAAGTGACGGGAGATTAAGGGGCGATATTCAAATGTACCCTGTTATCGCGCTCATTACAGTCTGGTTTAGGCGCGCCAAGCGCCTAAACCTGACTAAAGTAATGGGCGCAATCGTGATGAGACCCGTTTGGGCGCCCAAACGGGTCTCTTTACACACATTTCAACTCGCTACCTCCGGGGGTAGTGAGCTGAAATTAATTTGTTGCGCCAGTCGGTAGTAACATTAGAATACCGCCGGCGGGCGGGATGGGGAGACCGACATTTAAATCTGGCCCATAATGACCACACCACGATTTCCTCACAAGTGAAATGTCGACAATCTTAGAATGCTGATCGTTGGCGTTAGGCATTAGGGATAGCAACATAACACTTCCCGTAATGCCGCACTTCAGACACCTGTGCCGTAACTGCTCCTCACATTACTTCCGGGACCCAGAAAAAGCTGCTGGGAGAAGGTAAGGTATATCCATGCTTGAGTCCATACTGTTAAATCAAACTGACTGAGGTACTAAATAAGACAACTGTGCTCAAGCAGGGATATCCTTAAAACCTGGACTGTAATCATGTCAACATGCTGCATGTCAACAGTTCAACCATGTTGACTTGTGATGCATGTCAACATAAGTGTCGACCAAACATACCGCACCGTGCTTAAGACCCAGCAATATATTACTCTGCACACAACTGGCCTGTTTATAGCATGAACCATGACCCAAATACAATGTTTCTACTTTTCACAAGTATGATATGACAAATATTGTATTCTGAATCAGTAAACATGGTATACTGCTTCCAAAGGAGAAGACTGTAGGCTTTATTTGAAGAGTCCAGGTCCTGTGATATTATATTCCTGCCTTATTACATAGAATATATTGTATATTATGTCAGTAAGTGTGACCCTGTTCACTCACCTGGTAGGGAGCAGTACATTCATCAGGGTCTTTGTGTGTTCTGCTCTTCTCACACTGCACAGCATGAGAATGCTGAGGTATAAAAGAAGGTGGCCCGGGAGCAAGCGTCCTACTCTGTCAGCCTGATTCTATAGCCGAATAAAACATTGGAACTGCACAATGCTTGATAACCTACTGAGACATCTGGGGAAAGCTGTTGGTGTACTGGGACAAGCAGTGAATAGAGTGAATACGTGGAACACTGTAGAGAAGTTGCCCATAGCAAGCCAGCAGATTCTACCTATCATTTTATAGAATGTACTTGCTACTTTAAAGTTGATTGGTTGCTATGGGCATCTTCTCCACTTCCCTCTTTTCACTGCTTTATACGCTAGGCGGGATGTAATTGAGTCCCAGTTCGCTAGATGTGTGGGATGCAAGCCGAACGCAGATGTTTTTTTAAAAGTGCAATCATTTACTCTGACTCTATTACAACCCGGTCACTTCTCCCCGTTATGGATAGCCACATTGACTGAGGTCATGTTTTTGCCTTGAGCTCAATCTTTAAATAGTGCGCAATAATGCATAGTCATCTACATAATAACACCTCCATTGTTACCTGTTAAAGTAGCCAATCACCATGAATTCATTTCTGTAATCCAATAGTACATCAAAAAAGAAAAAGAAAATCTTGTCACTGTGAATGGTAGGTAATGAGAGTGGATAAAGGACACAGATCTTGCAGAGAGCGAAGAGGTGAAGCTGGGAAATATTTGACACAAGATAAGAGGAGATCTATGCTGCTGTAATTTGGTTGACAGCTTTTTATCTATGGAAGAGGACAAAATCAGCTGTGTAGGGGCACTTCTGGTGAAATAGGTGATTTCACAAGAGTGCCCCTTCACATAGCTGCTGTTGTCCTCTTCCATAGATGTACACCCTATTGGCTCCTGCGCGTCACCTACCACCGTATATAGAACTCAGATTACCATTAGTATTGATACTTAAACAATATGGCAGTTTATCCAATTTACCCACAAGTCAATTGCCCAGTGCAGGAATCCTCCCCTCCTCTCTCTTTGTTGACAGCCTTTTGTGTAAACAGAAATATTTTATTGTGTGGTATACCAGTTGGACATTCATAATGTCTGCACAAGAACGTCAACATTGTGAATGTCAGCAGAGTCTGAGAGTTGACAAATAACATGTCAATATCCACTATGTTGACAAGTATTTATTTAGTATTTATTACCAGTTATTTATATAGCACACACATATTCCACAGCGCTTTACATAAAATATTTGCCCATTCACATCAGTCCCTGCTCCAGTGAAGCTTACAATCTATGGGGGTAATTCTGAGCTGATCGCTCCAGGAACTTTTTTAGCAGTTGGGCAAAACCATGTGCACTGCAGGGGAGGCAGATATAACATGTGCAGAGAGAGATAGATTTGGGTGTGGTGAGTTCAATCTGCAATCTAAATTGCAGTGTAAAAATAAAGCAGCCAGTATTTACCCTGCACAGAAACAAAATAACCCACCCAAATCTAACTCTCTCTGCAAATGTTATATCTGCCCCCCCTGCAGTGCACATGGTTTTGCCAAACTGCTAAAAAATTTCCTGCTGCGATCAACTTGGAATTACCCCCTATATTTCCTACTATATGTACACGCACACACATTCACACTAGGGTTAATTTTTTTTTATGTTGGGAGCCAATTAACCTACCAGTATATTTTTGGATTGTGGGAGGAAACCGGATTACACGGAGAAACCCACACAAATATGGGAGAATATACAAACTCCACACAGTTGGGGACGTTGTGGGAATCGAACCCATGATTTCAGTGCTGTGAGGCAATTACATAATACTGACATAAGTTTGCCTGCTTATATACCTTTGAGGAATGCACATCAGCAGAAAGTATGACAGATACTTCCTAATGCAACATGACTGCTCCAAACCTGAAGTGGTATCCGTTCAGATGGTCAACCATGTTATGGTCGACAGTCATTAGGTCGACCACTATTGGTCGACATTGACATGGTCGACATGGACACATGGTCGACACATGAAAATGGTTGACACATGAAAAGGTCAACATGAGTTTTTTTATTTTATTTTTCTTTTGGGGAACTTTTCCATACTTTACGATCCACGTGGACTACGATTGGAACGGTAATCTGTGCCGAGCGAAGCGGTAGCGGAGCGAAGGCACCATGCCCGTAGCAGGGCGAGCGAAGCGAGCCTTGCGAGGGGACACGGTGCACTAATTGGGGTTCCCAGTCACTTTACGCAAAAAACGACACCAAAAAAAGTTAAAAAACTCATGCCGACCTTTTCATGTGTCGACCATTTCATGTGTCGACCATGTGTCTATGTCGACCATGTCAATGTCGACCAATAGTGGTCGACCATTCATACCGGAACAACCTGAAGTACCACTTCCATGCACTGTATGTACTGTACTGTATATAACAGGATATTGGGCCTTATTTAAGAATGTGAGTTCTGGGGTAACTTCTTCTGTACTATAGTGGTTGTTAGTGACATAGAAGCTCAAACATTCAAATTTACTTCTATTTCTGTACAGTCACTTATATATCAAGTTTTTTGGTGCTACTTTTTTTGTTGTAAGTGGGTGTGGCTAAACTTACCATATTTGTTTTTTTATTTAAAAGAAAGATCATCAAACAAACTCTGATCAATTTCTAAACATCACTTTCTCATTCTGTTACATTGGAGCATTGATATAAGAGTACAAATGCAGTCTGTTAGTGAAGTGCACATAAGGGGCACAAGAGAAAACCTCACACTTACCCGCACAAAGATAAGCGTGTTACTGTCCCCAACCTGATATTTTCCCTCAGACACTTTTATCATTGGAAACTGAGATGGACAGCGACAGCAACCTAGTATCTCACGCACCTGTAGGGAGGAAAGAATTGTCAGGAGACGCTCCTAGACATAATACCACATGGCAATTGGAGAGGGAATTGCAGTAATATAATCACTGCGCTAATATTTATCCAAAAATAAAACAATGAATTTACAAATAGCACTTTTGTGAGGCTAGTGTTAGCAAATCCAAATTTACCATCATTTTGACATTACTTATTCAGCGCCAATCTAAACCGTTTTGAAAGCAACGTTCAGCATGCATGATGTCTTTAAGAAGTAAAGCAACCAACAAAGTTTATAATCTGACTGCACCTCTGATCTTGGCCCAAGATTTTCACACTTTCCTCCACAAAGTCTATGTTCATCAGTGTCACCAGCACCATTCTAGACACCCAACTCCAGGCAACGAAAAAATGGATGTTGGCACAAAAGCCAACACATTTGGCATGTTGCCATGTTAAAAGTCGCTGGCTTGAAAACACAGCAGCCATCAACATTATACAGAATTATTTTTCACTGACCATGACAGTCTTGTTCTGTTATACATCTAGCATTTGGCTAATCCATGCTGATCATATTTGGGTGCTAGGAGCAGTGTCTGCCATACACAACCACTAATTCCTAAGGCTACGGCCACACATACCAGCCAAGCGGGTCCTGCTGAACGGGACTAACTTGGCCGCTATGTGTGGCCGTAGCCTAACTGTTAGAAAGGACAGTTAGGTTTTCAGTCAATGCTTGTGATAAACTAGAAAAACAGTCCATCAAATGCAATCCATTCATTTTACAAAACTTGCTGTGCTCCACAACAGAAAGATCTGGTATAAAGGAACATACTGCTTTAACATTACTTGTAAAAATATCCTACAAATGTCCTCATATTGCGTTAAGCAAGGACACTCCCAGGCCCAAGGCAGATTATTGTTTTAGATCATCTGCTGGTTAAACCAATTAGTTCTGCTAGTGTTAGTTTGGATTTAATGAGATGAAGCAATTCCTCTGATGAACAAAATAACACATAAGGAGGATACGTCATTATCTAAAGCGCATATACAAAGAACATGGGACCACTCAGTAATAGATTATGCATCAGTATTTGCATGTTAGATTTCTTTTCAGAGTATAAGGACACTTGAGATCAGCAATACATTTTCCAGAGGAAACATCATCTCCAGCATTGCCGTAGAGATATACAAACATGTAGGGAAAATCTGCAGACTGAATCCACATGTAAGAGGTGTGGACAGGAAACACTGGTCATTAGATCACTTCCTTTAAGAGACAGCATTGTGGCTGTGTGTAAAACCCTCTATACCAGGCCTGGCCAACCTGTAGCTCTCCAGCTGTTGTGAACCACAAAAAGAAAAAAAATGAAGCGCCTGTGTCTGTAATTGACCAATTAAAGAAATTAAGTATCCATCAAAACTCACGCTCGCTTCACTCAAGGGGCTGTATATACCCCTAGATAATGCAATCGTTAAACCAAAAGAGAAGAGGAGCGCTCATGTGTTCATAATAGATACCCAATGAATTTATACGGAGCCGGTAAATAATTCAAAATAATTTATTCAATAAAAATTATACCAATTGTATTTAACAAATGACAATTTAAATTTAACCTAATAATAAATAATAACGTGCTGGCCAGCAGTTTAAAAATTATAACAAATACTGTTAAAACATCCCTGATAGGGAATCAGTGCACTGAGAAAAAAAGTATCAACCAGTAGTAACTTTGTATCAATCAGTGAAAATAACTGTTCCTTACATAAGGGATCAATGCACTAAAAGAAACTGTCCTGTTGAGACATCAGCGTGTGTTATAGGCCCTACACACTGGCCGATTTTCTGGAAGATATGAACGAGTTTTTAAACTGCTGGCCAGCACGTTATTATTTATTATTAGGTTAAATTTAAATTGTCATTTGTTAAATACAATTGGTATAATTTTTATTGAATAAATTATTTTTAATTATTTACCGGCTCCGTATATATTCGTTGGGTATCTATTATGAACACTCCAGCTGTTGTGAAACTACAAGTCCCAGCACACCCTCCTACGGATCAGCTGGTTAAGCAAGTTGGAGAGCCAAAGGTTGGCCAGGCCTGCTCTATAGGTACACTTTGCCAGAAAGTGTACCTATAAATGTAAACTTACAATTCATCATAATTATAGAGTTCATGGACCAATCAGTGAAATCTAGGAGCCAAAATGTGTTGCCTTCATTGTCAGGAAAGCACATGACTCCTAAAACTCAGAAACCTGCAGTAACTGTTTTCTTTAAAAACAAAAACAAACAACCCTTTAATTTCCAAAATCAGAGGAACAGAACAGTCTGAGGGTGTTACACGTGCATGTACAGTGGTCATGGTAAAATCACAAACGGGATGTAGTCGGAATCCCGGCGGTCAGAATATTGACGCCGGGATCTTGACCGCGCCGCCACAGCTATTCCCACTCCTGGGTGTCCACGACACCCATGAAGTGGGAATAGGACCTGTGGCGAGCGCAGCAAGCCCGCAAGGGGCTTCGTTGTGCTTGCCCCCTTGCCAGCAGTCTGGTGGTCGGGATCCCAGCTTCGGAATTCTGACCGCCGGGGTCCCGTACCCAACCCACACATCAACTCAAGGGAAATAGTAAAAAATTAAATTGACTGTTGAAAAGGTGAGGACTGGGGGGGGGGGGGGGGGGGGGATTTAGGGAGGGGGGTGAGTCCCCTTATCGGCCCAACACATTAGGCGATTTCACTGAAAGATATGAACGAGATATCGTTCAGTGTGTAGGCACCAACGATGAATGATGCGCGGCCCCGCGCTCGTTCACCGTTGCTGCCGTGTCGCTTATACATGCCGGGTCGCTTATACATGCAGGCCAATATGTACAATCTCATCCATATAAGCATGCATTGCTGTGTGTGCCAGGTGACGGGGGGAGTGAAGAAACTTCACTCTCCCAGTCACTCCCTTTCCCGGCCGTCAGGTCTCCTGTCGGCCATATCGCAACTCTGCGGCATATCGCCTAATGTGTAGGGCCCATCATACTATAACTCAGTTTCCCAAACTCTGCCTTTACAGTTCAGATTTTAAGGATATCCAGGCTTGAGCACAGGTCACTTAATTAGTACCTCCGTCAATTTTATTTATCAGCCTGGACTGAAGCATGGATATCCTTAGACCCTGGACTGTACTGGCAGACTTTGGGAAACTATGCACTAACATACAGCTAAATGCAGTCATTTTAATTTTGGGTGCTTTGACTGCTTGGCTTCTGGGAGTTGTCCAGCACTAATGGAGACTTGTTAAACAGCAGGCTTGCAATGTACTTTGGCAAACCATAAGATCTGTATAATAATGCTCCTAAAGTAAAGAGCTTCCAGGACACAGTGACCTGTTGTGACAGTCTTCTGGATTAATGTCAATTGCAACATAATGACATATATGCACCCAAAGCTTCATAAGACTGTAACTAGAAGAGATTTATCACAGCGAAAAGCAGTGATTTAAAAAAAAAAAAAATTAAAGAGAGAAACTATGGCTTTATTGTTGCATTTTACCAACATATTCTTAGCGGGTTTTTTTGTTTGTTTTGTTTTTTTTGCTACTCTGGTCTAGAGCAGTAAGGGTTAACTTTCCCCCTTTGTCTGGCCAATTTCTGAGCATGCAGCTAGCTTTCTTGGTTATGCTTAGTGAGGCTGAAAGCCATATTTGAGCCCCCTCCCCCCCACAAATAAGAAAAGGAAATATATTTCAATCTATTTCTATTTTTGCCAAATGACGCTATTGATTGAAATGTAAACTAAACCTAAATCGCTTGCTTCATCACAGTGAAGATAATAAATGTTTTCCCACAAAAAACACATTCAATGTTTTCCAAACTTGTATATAACTTATATATTCGTTCATTCACTCTCATGCAGTAATATTCCCATTCCACCACGTATCCAAGGTGCGCTACTGGACTGAGATTTGGTGACTGCGGTGATCATTGGAGTCCTCTGACCTCATTGACGTGTTTTTCTGTCCCCATTCCCCAACAATTATTTTTCAGTCAAAGTCACTTAGGGGCCAATTCATTAAGCACTGCTGCTAAAACTCGCTGCTGCTGCAGTAATAGATACCAACACTGGAGCAATTCAACATTGTTCCAGTACGAATACAACTAATACATATCACGGCTACTTTCGTAGCAGTGAAACTTAACACTGCCAAGTCTGACTCGGTAGTGCAAGTGATGATCCGTGAACTGGGGTTCACGCACATGAATGAAACTCCCAATGGCACGCAGAGGGAGCCACATAGGTACGGAGAGATACAAAAAGATCCCTTATTCGCAACCTGGATCTCTTTCCTATATGAAGGAGTGGAGGTCTGGGAACGAACTATGGCATAGGTTCCCACTGTCAAGCTCTGAAAATTTAGTGTTTTCAGAGCTTGATTCATTTCAGTCGCCATACTATTGTGTGGAGATTTCAGACCAGAACGGGACTGAAAGGTAAGCAGGATATATCTGTGAAATCTCCATGGCCCCAATACTTAATTTCTACAAAATTAGGTGACAATTAACATTTTCAGCTACTTTTGTATAAACTAGGGGATAATAGACCCCCCTCTAGACATTTCTTCCCATTCTGGTTCTTAATCTGAACCTCTAGAGCAGTGGTTCCCAAACTCTGTTCTCAAGGTACCGTAACGGTCCAGGTTTTAAGGAGAACCATGCTTGGGCACAGCTAACCTAATTAGGACCTCAAACTATTTGATTTTTAACATCTGTTCTCAGCCATGGATATCCTTACAACCTGGACCGTTACGATGCCTTAAGGCATACCTCCCAACATGACCCTCTCCAGGAGGGACAAAATGCTCTGCTTCTGGACTTTTCTCTTAATTTATGATTGCCGCCACCTGTGCTGAACAGGTTAATGGATAAGAAAGGCGTTTCACCAGTGGTGATGGCAAGCATACATTAAGAGAAAAGTCCAGAAGTAGAGCATTTTGTCCCTCCTGCAGAGGGTCATGTTGGGAGGTATGACCACTGCATGTGTGTGTGTATATATATATTTATTATTTATATATACGTTTCTGAATGTGGTAATTGGTTCATATGTATTGATTACAAGAATCTTAACATCTCACTCTTAGCTGACTGACATCAGACCTCACAGTACAGTAGCTAAGAATCAAGAAAATATAATAATGGAAACAGATCTATTTTTCTATTATAGAAAAATAAATGAAAAGTTTGTGTGGTATAAACGTAAAATTGAATAGTAATCACATTGGTGGTAATTTACAGAAGCCCTGTTGCATATGTGTCTTCACAATTGCATAACCACATCTGTATTTTAATAGATGCATATTAAGATTTGTACAATCGTAAATATACCACATAGATATGTTCTATGCCATGTGTGGGCTCAGAACTCGTGCTATAAGCAACGTGTTTGAAGATATATGTAACCAAAAATACGGTGTATAAAATGACATAACTAAAGTTATGTATACAAACGTATTGTTTGCCACTTGCAGGCAAATGCCTCTGCACAGCCTTTCAAGCGTGTGAATGTGTAGCTGAAAATTACGTTGCATAAGTGTACTTCTATCCAACGCTAAACATCCCTCCCTGATAGCCCCCTGCAACTTACTCCCTTGAATTCACGATTTCTTAAAAAGCCAAAATGCCACAGTGGATAGCTCAGGGTACACTTCCATGGGTGTGGTATGCTAGGTAGATGGTTGACAGTGTCTAGGTAGACCACTATTGGTCGACAGAAAGTAGGTCGACAGGGACTCTAAGTCGACATGAGAAAAGGTCGACATTAGGTTGTTGGGGTTTTTTTACATTTTTTGGTGTTTTCTCCGTACAGTGAC
The DNA here is from genome assembly GCF_028390025.1 of Pseudophryne corroboree. Lineage (NCBI taxonomy): Eukaryota > Metazoa > Chordata > Amphibia > Anura > Myobatrachidae > Pseudophryne > Pseudophryne corroboree. Next base: position 417,554,560 of record NC_086444.1, on the reverse strand, counting down.
CGGGAACCCCAATTAGTGCACCGTGGCCCCTCGCATGGCTCGTCATGCTTCGGGCAAGGTGCCTCGCTCTGCTACCACTGCGCTTGGCACAGATTACCTTTCCCAATTGTAGTCCACGTGAATCGTAAAGTAAGAAATAGTTCAAAAAGTGAAAAACTCATGTCAACCTAGAACATGTTGACCTAGAGTCCCAGTTGTCCTAGAAACCATGTCGACCAATAGTGGTCGACCTAAAAACCGGATCCCCACTTCCATATGGCCTGTTACAATATGCTCATGTATATATAAAAAAAAAAGGGATTGGACATGTAACAGACAAATCTGACAATCATGGATAAAGGCGACCTTCACTCAAGAGCCAAAATTCTACTCAATACAATTACTGTTTACTTTCCAATTATATTAATGCTACAGGCATTGGTGGTGGCATTAGAGCATGAGGAAAATCAACAGTACACCCTATATAAGCTCACCAACTCATCCAGGTTCTTAAGATCACACAGGGTGCGTGGCCGAACAGGCATTTGGACTCGTGGGTACCCTCTTTGTTCTGTGTTCATCCTGCCCTGGCTAAGCTCCTCTTCTATTTCCTCCTCCATCTGGATAAGTGTTGGCGCTGGCATGCCAAAACGTGCCCCTCGCCGGGCTACCTCAAGCAAACATAGAACAAAACTCTTCTCCCCCTTCTTAAGGACCAGGTCATTAGTTTCAAACATCAACACCTCTGGTATGCCAAGTTCCTTCCGACACCAGCCAATAAAGTTGGATACATTATCCCTGGCCATAAAGGAGCCTGGAACAGCCCCTTTCACCTGGAATGTCACATCCTTCTGAGGTAGCCTCATACCAGCAGCAGCATCTGGATATTGTATTCTAAAGTCTCGCGCCAAGCGGTTGAGATTGTTAGCATGTTGACATAGAGTGTAACCAGTCTCCAAAGTCTCCAGAAAGTTGCCAGCCTCCATGTCCAGGTCATACAGCATATTGAGCCAGTCTGTAAGATCCTCCTTCATGGCCTCCAGATACTCTTCGCTGGAGCGGAAGGGTCTGATGCTTTTGGAAGCGGATGACTGGATGTGGCTCTGGTCCGCCATCTCTCCTCATTCCCTTCTCGGTGACCAGGCCTACAGACAACAAAACACGTTCTTAGTACCACCTGCATATGCCAAGCTGTATAATGATAAATGCAGTGGCTTCCACGAGTCAGGCTAGCAAGGGTGACACCCAACACACATGCCATTATATAGAATGTTATGCATGGACCAGATTTATTTTTTTTTAATATATGAGCGCCAAGTTCCCTGGCAATAGCATGGCAGGCGTCTTAAACACTGTCATACCAACAGGCCAAACAATGGCTCATAGGGCAATCAGGAGGAATAATTGCACAGAATGCTGATTACATACATACTACCAGTGAAAGGAACATAACATTTCAGACTGGCGGGTTCTTACCTAAAATACAAGTATGAGGTCACTTTTCCAGCAGAAACTTTTCATCCCTTGCGCGGCAGCAGCAGCGCTACTGTCACCCCCTGAGGGGGGTCTCCCCCCGGTCAACGCACAGCAGCGCTCTCCTCATGCTCCCTCCGGGCTCTGCCAGTGCCACTTCATCACCTCCAGCTTCCAGAAGCGGGTGGGGGGGGGCGGCTGTCACTGGCTCCCCCTCCCCATGTATGTCTGTGTGACCCGGGGGGACTGGGGTCCTCCTTCTACAAGGGAGGCAGCGAGGCAACCTCTGCCGTGCGGACAGTCTCCGAGGCTCTGCAGTCCGGGCAGTGACAGACTCGGCACTGGGAGAGGGCGGCGCTGGGGAAGAGACTGCAAGAGACAGAGCCTCGCCCTTTGCACAAGGTTAATCAGGCGGCAGTCTGTCTAATCCCCCTGCCAGCAGCACTCTCGCCGCGTCTCAGTCTCCCGAGTGAGGGGGTGACGGTCTCTGCTGTGCTCAGTCCCCCCGCAGCAGCATCCCGGCCGTCACATCGCGTTACTCTAGCTTCCCCACAAGGACCGGTGATCTCACACGTCGCAGGACCAGGAGGTCTCTGTGCCCCGCACCCTCCCCGCCTCGGCAGCCGTGCTGGGATCTCTGGGAGGGACAGGCGGCGGCACCTAGCACATAAAGCGGCTCATCATTACAACTTCCTGCCGCCCCGGGGTGCCCATTCATCGCTGAGCCCGGGGGAGAGGCGGGGGTGGGATCCGCATGGATAAGGGCATGATCGGGAGCAGGGCGGGATCTAGGAGGGTATCCGAGAGTCCCGTACACCGGAGCAAGCAACCCTGGCTCTATCCCACGGCATCACTACACACACCGGCCGGGAAGGCTGCGGGTACACGCTCACATCTACTGCAGAGGACAGGCGCCGCTATGGGTGTGAGCCGGCCCGCAGCGCTACATGCACCGGCCCCTGTGATCAGGCACATGTATGACTCACACAGGTTCTGTGGCTGATTAAAACCAGGTCATATGCAGCCTCAGCCTGCCACAGAACCTGTGTAATTCATATGTGTCCCTGATTAAAGGCATATTCTTGCAATCCTGGTGTTATAATGCCGGCATCACCCGGCGAGCGCCCGCTGTGCGCCCATCATCATGCCCTTCTCACCCCTCTGCCTGATCCTGCTGCTGCTGTCAGTGTAAGGAGCAGGAACACCCCACTCCGGCCGCTGTGTGTATACATGTGACCGGCTGTCAGACACACGTGGCGCCGCACTCTGGCATCTCTGCAGGACGAGCTGTCACGGTGAGTGGGGTAAGGGGGAGACCCCGCTCACTACATACAGTATACATCTACACATATTACACTCCCCGACCTGTGGCTTTAAGGATGAGCTCAGCAGCAGCATGAGGCGGAGGAGGGCGCGGCCCCCCGGCTGTGTCACACTCCAGACTGTTTGGCCTCCATCCCAAGTTTCAATTCTTTAACGTCTTGGCCAGTGCAGGAAGTGTCCTGTAACCCTCCCCCTGCCGGGCGCAGCGCCCACACCCCGGGCGAGATGCGTCATCGCTTGAAGTGGGATAAAATGGAGATAGATGAAGCACCAGCACTTGTCATTTTTCAAACCCAGTCTGGGACATGACAGATATGAGCTGATTGGCTGGTACTTTATCTCTCTCCACGTGATGACTCATCTAGAGCCTCCTAGCATCAGCTCCGGCATACAGATGCTTTTACGGGCTCCGGCATTATGTAATGAAAGAGAATACAGTGCATCTTACATATACACGTGGCTTTTCTGGTCTCTTTTGTTTTGAAATGACACATCATTTTATTCTTTTTAAATAACAGGGATACACAGTAATAACAAATCCTCCCACACGTCTATGGAATAGAAACAAAATATATTCAAAGGTGCAACTAGTTCATACCATGATGACACTGGAAGCCACTGACACACATATTAGTTTATTTGGTAAGATTTGCACAGCTATGACTGCTCTGTATATCTAGCTAGCTATCTTCATAGAAAACATTTTCTTGATCCACAGTATAAAAATAAGCTGGATCTATATTAAATACACACAAAAGGTCAGATTCATACTAAATACACAATACCATTAAGTACCAGTAACTGCAAAATATTTCCACTGTACTGTACCATAGGGATGCAGTCAAGATCCCGCCGGACAGAATCCCGGCGGTCGGAATACTGACACCACAATCCCGACATATTCTCCCTCTGTGGGTGACCACGGCACCCACAGAGGGAGAATAAATTAGTGCATGAGGCACCGTTCCCGCAAGGGACTGTGTTGCACTCGCCCCCCTGTCGGGATTCCGACCGCCGGGATTTCGTACTGATGCCGTACCCAGGGCCGGTACTTGGGCGCTGTGCGCCCCGGGCGACAATATGGGGCGTGGCTTCGTACAGGGGGCGTGGTCATTTACGCCCCCTGTTCAGACTGAAATGATGTGCGGTGCGCGATGACGTCAGTAAAGTAAAGGACCTCTCCACGAAGGGAAACTAGACGCGTATGCGTCTAGTTACCCAATCCCTTCACAGCGGTAGCGGGGGGCACAGCAGCAGCGGATTTTGCCCTGGTGCGGCGCCCTGTGCCCTCCGGAAGGCGGCGCCCCGGGCAAAAGTCCTGCTTGCCCGTGGCAAGATCCGCTACTGGCCGTACCATATGCCATCTTGAATGGAGTGTGAACGGGTAGTGCCCCTGTAAGCTGTCCTACTTATACCCCTTTCACACCACAAAAATAACCTGTTATCAACCTGGTCGACATGAGTCGCTGTGCAGTGTGAAAGGGGCCATGACGAATTCCCAGGTTGCCTGACCCGGTAATTCAGCCCAGGAATAAAGCAGGGTTATCCCCGGGTTAAATTCCGGGTCAGGTGCAGTGCAGTGTGAACGGGTTGCTGGGGCGATGCAACCTGGGACCCGTTCACTGCATAGGGAGAGGCGGAGCGGAGATTATGTCATCTCCCATCGCCACCTTCAACCCCTGATGACGCCGCGGCCCCCAATGGCAACCCGACCCGGGTCAGGGAAGCCAGTGTTATGGTCCAATGCCGGGTCGCTCCCGGCAAGGACCTGTTTTCAATTCCCGAGTGCGACCTGGCATTTGCGATGTGAAAGGGGTATTAGTAAATATGTATACATAATTAACAACAAAAATGACTTAGTGGCTTTTTCTTTACAATTTTGTAAAATTGGCTATTATCAAATCAGGGCTTATAACCAGTCACTAAAAATAATAAAACTAGGCAGGCGAGGGGCAGCCATTACTGTTGTGTCTAGGGGCGGCCTCACCTTAAATCCGCCCTTGCTGGTGATTACTATTAAGATTAGCCCATAGGATACAGCAACTAATACCGATGGCATTAGCTGCTGGGACTAAGCTACGGAATGCTTGGTAAATTTAGCATTTATGCAGCCCCCATAAAAACCCATGGAGGCTGCTCTTACAGTCGCAAATGAGAGACTGCAGCAGATATCTCCACTATCCAGTGCAGTCCCCTGTTCATAAATTCCAGGGATACTTAACAGTTGCAGGTACCTCCTGATAACGTGTGTTTTGGGGAATTTCCAACAAATATTCATTTATAAATGGACCCCTTTAACTCTGTATTAAGACAGTATAACTATTCAGCAATTCAGTACTCCTCAGGAGCTTTCTTCAAAGGCCAAAATATTAATTATCTACGATGACCCTTAAATAGGGCCAGAGCAAGGTTCGTCGGCACCATAAGCAAAGCCTCAGCTTGCCACCTGCCCTTTCCCACAAAACCAATTTCACTACTTTCATCACATGCCTCATGCTGCTTACCAGCTTTTATCTCATGTCCAGTCCATGACATGGCAGTCTGCACACCAACTGGCCACCAATATTTCACATGCCCCCTTGCTCACCATCTTCTCCCCCCACAGCTTTATGCTTAGATACCCTATTGACCCGACAAAAGAAACAATAACACTTCTATCTAGAGAGAGCTCAATGGACCACTAATAGTAATTGAAATCTTCATACTTAATTGATTATTCCTTAAAACACATAATTAGTTAATTTACCCTGAATTGGGATCCTGAAAGGAATAAATAATTCTCTGTATATTTTAGAAAAGTGTGCTTACCATTGAGCTTCCTGACTGTTATCATTTTATCCCTATTGTAAGGATTCATGGATAATTATTAGAAAGAATGTGACAAAGTCATCTATCTCCTCTTCCATCAAAGAGAACTCCTATAAAATGTATTCCAGATACATTTGAAGTCTGAAGTCTGGTTCCGACCAGACTTCATAAGATTTTTTCCTCACTCTGTTGGCGTGGATGTGGTTAGGTGGTTGACTTTGCACAAATTTGGTGGACCTGCCCTGAAGGTGCATACAAACTTAGCAATATTGGGGGTCATTCTGAGTTGTTCGCTCGTTATTTTTTTCTCGCAACGGAACGATTAGTTGCTAATGCGCATGCGCAATGTCCGCAGTGCGACTGCGCCAAGTAAATTTGCTATGCAGTTAGGTATTTTACTCACGGCATTACGAGGTTTTTTCTTCGTTCTGCTGATCGTAGTGTGATTGACAGGAAGTGGGTGTTTCTGGGCGGAAACTGGCCGTTTTATGGGTGTGTGCGAAAAAACGCTGCCGTTTCTGGGAAAAACGCGGGAGTGGCTGGAGAAACGAAGGAGTGTCTGGGCGAACGCTGGGTGTGTTTGTGACGTCAAACCAGGAACGACAAGCACTGAACTGATCGCAGATGCCGAGTAAGTGTGGAGCTACTCAGAAACTGCTAAGAAGTGTCTATTCGCAATTCTGCTAATCTTTCATTCGCAATTTTGATAAGCTAAGATTCACTCCCAGTAGGCGGCGGCTTAGCGTGTGCAAAGCTGCTAAAAGCAGCTTGCGAGCGAACAACTCGGAATTACCCCCATAGTAAACTATATCACTAATTTTTCTCCTGCTGAGCGATATAGGGGGTAATTCCAAGTTGATCGCAGCAGGAATTTGGTTAGCAGTTGGGCAAAACCATGTGCACTGCAGGGGAGACAGATATAACATGTGCAGAGAGAGTTAGATTTGGGTGTGGTGTGTTCAATGTGCAATCTAAATTGCAGTGTAAAAATAAAGCAGCCAGTATTTACCCTGCACAGAAACAAAATAACCCACCCAAATCTAACTCTCTGCACATGTTATATCTGCCTCCCCTGCAGTGCACATGGTTTTGCCCAACTGCTAAAAAATTTCCTGTTGCGATCAACTTGGAATTACCCCATAGTTCACTATATCATCCAGTGTGTGTGCAGCTGACGACGAGCGATGTGCGGCCTCGTGGGTCGTTAACAACCCTCGGTCTCGGCTGTGCATGCAACTTAATTTGGACTCCAAAGCTGCATGCTCCGGCCGGTCGCGACATGACATCACTGTGCAATATCGATATTGCACAGTGTGTATGCACAGCATCTGGGGGCACGGGCCGGGAGGGGGACACACTAAGCGATGTCGTTCACCGAGCACATCGTCTAGTGTGTACCCACCTTAAGGTTATTCCTTACTGGAGTGAAGATGGCAACCCCTTAAGGGATATTTTACAAACCTCAGTCCCACTAGGGAAGGGCGCACTCTTGATCATTGCTACACTACCCTCAAGTCTGCCTTCCGGTCTATCCCGTGTGCTGCACTCGGCCTATCTCACCACTACCTCGTCCACCTATGCCCCACCTATACACAGAAGCTGAGAGCAGTTAAGCCTGTCATCAAGACTGTTAAGAAATGGACCAACAAGGCTAAGATGAAGCTCCAGGCCTGCTTCGACTGCACGGAATGGGGGGTCTTCAAAGCCTCGGCAACCAACCTGAACGACCTGACAGACGCTGTCACATCCTACATCAGCTACTGTGAGGACGTGTGTACCTACCAAAACTTACCGCATTTATAACAACAACAATCCCTGGTTCAACGCCCAGCTCAGGCAACTTCGTCGGGCCAAAAAGGAGGCCTATACTAGGAACTCTCTGACTAAAGAAATCAGGGAAGCAAAAAAGCAGTTCTCAAACAAGCTGACAAACGATCTCTCCACCGATGACCCTGTATCTGTATGCAAAGGAATGCAATCCATAACCAACTACAAGAAGACATTGAAGTCCACCACCATGCACCAAGACCTAGCAGACGAGCTGAACCACATCTATTGCAGGTTCGCAAAAGAAGTCCCTTGCAACCCAAACAATCACCTCTACAATGCCCCGAACACCGACGGCCAACTCCAGGCACTGTAAGTCACCCAAGAAGAGGTGGAGGCATTGTTCAAAAGGGCCAAACCCAGGAAAGCTCCAGGTCCTGATGGAGTGTCACCATCTGCCCTGAGAGCATGTGCGGGCCAGCTCGCCCCCATATTCACCAAGATCTTCAACAAATCGCTGGAGCTACAGAAAATCCCTTCCTGCCTCAAAAGGTCTACTATCGTCCCGGTCCCCAAGAAACCCTCTATCTTGAACCTTAACGACTACAGGCCAATAGCGCGGACGTCTGTGGTCATCAAAATGTTCAGTCGTCTGGTTTTGAATCACCTGAAAACTGTGACTGGCCCCCAACTGGACCCGCTACAGTTCGCTTATCGATCGAATCGGTGTGTCGAGGATGCAGTCAGTCTGGGCCTGCAGTACATTCTACAGCACCTAGACATTCCTGGTACCTACGCGAGGATCCTGTTTGTCGATTTCAGCTCGGCCTTCAACACAATCATCCCCATCATCCTCCACCCCAAATTACTTCGCCTAGGGGTCCCAGAAGCTACCTGTTCCTGGATAGTAGACTTCCTGACAGATATGACACAGGTGGTGAAAGCGGGGGAATTCACCTCTCAAGCGCGGTCCATTAGTACAAGGGCCCCTCAAGGCTGTGTCCTTTCACCCTCGCTCTTCTCCCTGTACACAAATGACTGCACCTCAGAGGAGCAATCAGTAAAGATCATCAAATTCGCTGATGACACCACCGTCATCGGCCTCATCAAGGATGGGGACGATTCGGCCTATAGATGGGAAGTATACCGGTTGGCTCAGTGGTGCAGCCACAACAACATTGAGCTCAACCCCCTCAAAACTGTCGAGATGATAGTGGACTACAGAAAGAAGTCAGCTATTGCACCTCCGCTAACGATTGCTGACAGTGTGGTATCGCTAGTGGACTCCTTCAAGTTCCTGGGGACCACAATCTCCCAGGACCTTAAATGGAGGTCCAACGTTGACGCCACTGTCAGGAAAGCACAGCAGAGGTTGTTCTTCCTCAGGCAACTAAGGAAGTTCAACATCCCACAGAAGCTTCTGCTCCTCTTCTACTCTGCGATTGTGGAGTCAGTACTGTGCTCCTCAATACTGGTATGGTACGGCTCCACCAGCGCGAGGGACAGATGCAGGCTCCAAGAGGTGTGAGAGGAAAAGGAGAAGAGTAATCACACTGGTAATTTATGAAGGATATATTTGAAATACTTAGGTCAGGTAAATAACCAATACATAATAATCATTAGTATAGTTAATACTCTCAATTAGTAATTGGCGGTGCTACCTTAGAGTAAGAGGACAGTAGAAAACACAAAGCCCCTCCCTAAAGTGGGAGGGAAAATACTCTAATAGGAGGGAAGCAACTCATTGTAACCTGACCACAGACTGAAAATAGTTTTTATAACACTCCAAGATGCTCTGAATAATAAAACTTAACTTTTATTAATTATTCAGGTAAGAAGTTTCTGGCATACCAGAACTGAAATAACATTAAAAGGCGAACTATAGACAAACAATTCAAACAATTAACATATATTAAAATTTGACACCAGGTAAAGAGGTTAATCTGATAAGTAGTATCAAAATAATGACCTATAAACTCTTAATAGGTGTATGACATAATAGATAACTTAGAATAGCAGAGGCATGGCTATCAGGGGTGTTTAGAGATTCTGTTTCCCCATATCTGCCTTAAGGCATCGAATATGGGGTGAGAGATCCCCTACGTCACCAGCTAATGGAAAGGCAGAAGGGGTTGGGCTCAGGATGGGTGTCTTCGTTTCTGCTGTCGTATGATGACATAAAGTCAGTGCATCCGATGAGAGAACTACTAGTGCATCCTTCTAGTCCAACCTGAAAATAAGGGAAGGGGGTGTTTCGAGAAAATAATGCAAGTTTGTCTGAATTAATTGATTCAAAAACAGAATAAATAAAGGTTAAACAGCCATTATAACAATATTTGCCTGTTAGGCACAGAAAAAACAATATTGGAGTCTCAAAACACCTTTGACCAGGATATCACTCTCTGGACATCCGTATCACCAGAAATTAGTAAAACTCTATAATGATGCTTGTGGAAAGACATAAATTAAATTGCTGCAATTGAACGCAAATTAGTAATTATATATCCATAAGATAACAGTCTTGTATCACACTAGATAATAACCATGTATAAACCATCTCAAAAGTGCTACATATTATGCACTATGGTATTATGGTATGACGTGACCAGGTCACAAATGGATACAACTATCCTTTGGTGCTATAATAAAACTGTCAATCAGTGTGATTAAGTAACAAACAACAAGGATAGAACAATTTGGTATTCCCTTCCTTGGTGTGCTCCGTCCCTGGTAACCTTACATATATAAGGCGGCCACGTCACTTGGAAGATGCCTCAAAAATATAAATAAATTGTCCATACAAAACCTGGGTGTCAGGCGAACCGCTGTGCGCAAAGCGGGACCGTCGGGAAGATCCTAAACGTACGTTTCGCCGGTGGGGCTTGTTCACTAGGAGAACAGCTCCAAAAGGTGGTCAGAACAGCAGAGAAGATCATCGGGGCCGACCTTCCCTCAGTCCAGGACCTGTACCTGTCCAGAGCTAAAAAGCGGGCAGCGAAGATAGTAATGGACCAGCTACACCCCGGCCACAGCATGTTTAACTTGCTTCCTTCAGGCAGGCGCTACAGGGCCGTCCCTGCCAGGTCCACCAGAAGCCTCAAAAGTTTCTTTCCTCAAGTGCTCTGCCTGCTGAACTCCTGAACATTGACTGAGTAGACGTACATGTAACTAACTAACTTGTGTCCCTATGGTATACCTATCTGTATGACTTTACTTGCCCCCCACACCTGCTTATCTGTTACATGGTTGGTTGCAGTATAGCAAACCGAAGGTGAATTCCTAGTATACACAAGTATACCTGGCCAATAAAGCTGATTCTGATTCTGACCTTTGAGTACTTTGATGGCTTTATTAGGGCTTCCGGATTCAGGGTTTAGTTATTTCTCAAATAAACTATTTTTTCATGTGCTTCAAGCTGCTAGATGTTCCCTAGTCAAATATTGGCGTCAGTCCTCCCTTCCATCTTTGCATATGGTTAAAGCTAACATTTTGTTTATTGCTAATATGGAGAAAACTTCTTTTCTCCATAACAAAGTAGAGAGGTTTAATCAGTTTCGGAACCCATGGTTCATTTTTGTTTTAGGTCCTACTTCTAGCCTCTAAAACCTATTTCAGTGCCCTTGACGATCATTACTTTAATTTTTATTTTTTCAGTCCATGATTCCTTTTCCCAGAGTGTGCCAACCCCCCCCCCCCCCCCTCCACCCGCACCCATTTCTTTTCCTCTTGCCTCCTCTTATCTAACCGTTAATTTTTATTTTTATTAAATACCCATTTTGGTTTATTTTATTTAAGGCCTCTCTTAAAACTTTTTGTATCAGTTTATCTATCAAAATTGCCATCACTGTATTTTAGAATTAACAATAAAAAATATTCATGTATTTACCACTTTTCACAGGTGCTTCCTTTTATCCCTATAAATGTAATACAAGTTTGAAAAGTGTTAAATAAGATATTCTAACACATACAGATAATTACGTCCTGAACAGACGTCAGGGAATATAGGGCCCGATTCAGGTTGGATCTCTAAATTTGCAAATCTCAATCTGGGCGATTATCGAACGACTGTGCATGTGCAACGTTCGCATTGCACACGTGCTAGCAAAAACAGTGACAGAAAATGCGTAAACATTGTGATCGCAATGCAGCCGCTGTTTGAGTGACAGAAAGCCGGTGTTTCTGGGTGGAAACCCGCCGTTTTCTGGGTGTGTATGAAAAAACGCAGGCATGCCCAGGCGTTTTTAAGGAGGGTCTCTGACGTCAGTGATGACCACTTCCAGCCTCTTGTTTAGAAAAATTGTGGACTACCTTGCCTGGTGCAGGTAGGAATTGGGTATGATTTTGCGATCAGGCCATATAATGTGATGCATTCGCAATTTTTACGATGGGCGATTTTTCTCTATTTCTGGGCGGCAACTATTTGATCGCAACTGCTTTTTAGCAGAGACGGCAATCCTTCCTGAATTAGGCCCATAGTGCATTCTTTTGCATCATCCTTTATCTATAATAATTTTTTATATTTTGCACAAAAACAGACACAGGGAAGCACTGCCTATGTAAATTGTATCCAAAATAGAACTGAAATCAAATATGGAATTTAGCTTCTAGAGAACACAGAATCTGACTGAGGGCCTGATTCAGAGTTAGCTACAAATCCTGTCACCCCTGCATCTTTGTACTGTATGCAGCGGACCATCATCTGCGTATAGATGCCCACTGCCGGCGTCAGATCCACCGCTTGCGTACAAAGATGCATCTTCATTAAGTCACCAGGGCCAGTGAAACATAGTCACTGGCTGGGACACACCCACAAAGCAGTCGCGACATTCCTACAATTTTGTAGCTACCCCCGTTACTTCCTACAAACACTCCCTATTCATCAATAGCTCTGTGTCCTTATACACACTATGACGCCAGTCGCAAGAGCATCATAGTACATGTGCAGTGTGACTCAGACGTATGTGCAGTAGAAAAGGGCCTACACAAAAAATATTAGAATTGCGTCCACTTTTAAATCTGGCCCTTATTTTTATATAGTCTAATTATGAATAAAAAATGCAGTATACTGTATGTAAGACTCTGGGGTTGCAATTACACCTCTTACATCTTCATCAATATGAAGGCAAAATTCATGATTTCCCTTAAATACACAGTAGCATAATGTGAATGTCTCTACTAGATCACAAAAAGGGGTATTGGGGGTCATTCCGACCAGATCGCTCGTTGCAGTTTATCGCAGCGCAGCAATCGGGTTGGAACTGCGGGGCGGTAGCTGGGTGGGAGGTGGGCGTGGTCCAGCCAACGCAGGCGTGGCTGAACCGTTGGGGGGGGGGGGGCAGTGGCGGCTGCGTGACGTCACACGCAGCCGCTGCGACCCGGGGCAGCGAGGAGGTTCTCCCGGCCAGCCGCAGGAGCTGCGCTGGCCGGGAGTAACTTCTGAGATGCAAAAGCATCGCCGCCGTGCGATGCTTTTCCATTTCTGCTGGGGAGGGGGGCGGCACTGACATGCGGGGCGGACTGGCCCTGTGCTGGGCGTCCCCCCGCATGTCTGACTGCCTGATCGTAGCTGTGCTAAATTTAGCACATCTACGATCAACTCGGAATGACCCCCATTGTACACTAGCAAATTTCCAGTTCTCATAACGAGGCCACTAAATACAAGGACCTCAATTTTCATGGCTCAGAAAGGGATTTTCAAATGAATGCAATGCAAGACTAAATATAACAGTCCACTGGGTATGGGTCGTTGAGTCGACTCAACTTAGATCAACAGTCATTAGGTCGACCATGGAAGGTCGACATGCATTAGGTCGACAGGGACAATAGATCGACATGGTCATTAGGTCGACGTACTAGGTCGACAGGTCAAAAGGTCGACATGGATTTTTGGACCTTTTTTTGGCGTTGTTTTCTTCGTAAAGTGACGGGGAACCCCAATTAGTGCACCGTGTCCCCCTGCATGACTCGCTTCGCTCGCCATGCTTCAGGCAAGGTGCCTCGCTCTGCTACCACTGCGCTCGGCACAGGTTACCGTTCCCAATTGTAGTCCATGTGGATCGTCAAGTATGAAAAAGTCCAAAAAATGATAAAAAAAAACCAAACACTCATGTCGACCTTTTGACCTGTCGACCTAGTACATGTCAACATAATGACCATGTTGACCTATTGACCATGTCGATCTAATGCACGTCGACCTTCAGTGGTCGACCTAGTGACTGTCGACCTAAGCTGTGTCGACCTAACGACCATATCCCACAGTCCACTGACTTTATAAAGAAAATAAAGCTTCTCTCACTTCCAGCAACTACTGTACAAGAATGCCAAACTTGCTCAATAGCAAGTTTCAGTCACTGCACAATGCTTTTACAACATAGCAGATTTATAGCCGGACTTTGGGCCTAAAGGGCCCCATACACTAGAACGATACTGCCCAATTTCATTCAATTTCGACCTTTCGAACGATAAATCGGATGAAAAGTGGCAAATCGGATGTGTTTTACATCCGATCCGATGCACGTTCCCGTGAGCATTGGATCGGAGCTCCTAGGTCGTTAGTGCTGTACTCGTGATATGTCGGATCCCGCACGTATGGCTGGGATCGCATACGATACATTGTATGCAAAAGGACCGCATACGATGTATCGTGTGCGATCCTGCCGCCCGGGAAGCTGCCAGGCGGTTCAAGGGAAATCGCATATGACTTTAGCCTTTGACATGTCGCTGTAGTCTATGGGGCCCTTAAGTCATGTTTGTACGTAAATGCAATAGTGATTTTCTAGGCTACGGAGCCTCTAATGTTAGCAAGTGAAACTGCCGCCAAGCAAATGAAGAGAGACACCCACTGGCGCTATCGCAAACTCATTCACCATTGCGTACACATTCGCAGCCTATATGAATAAAGGAGAAACATTGGGGTTAAGGGTTAGCGTATGGCTACACAGACTCTGCACAGCAGTAGCGATGTAGGTGCCATGTTTTTGCACGTATGAGCATGCAGCCGACTGCAGGTACACGCCCCGAAAACAGCCATTTTACGTCTGCAACCACTCCCCATTAACACCTCCAAATGGTCACTTCCTGTCAATCACTTCTCCATGGAATCCTCATTGTGAGCTTGATCGCAGCGGCACCTGGACGCATGCGCATTGCGATCTCAGCACATGTGCCGTCTGCTGATAATCGCTTCTTTGCGAGAACATCGGGTATTGCGTACAAACATGAATTGGGCTCTTTATCCAAAGCGTTTACAACCTACAATAGAAGGGATATGATCAGACTGCTGTAAAAAGCTTAACTCTTATGTATGGCATTAGTACACTACACCAAGAGCATTTTTGTTTCCATCTTCCATCTTCTCTGGTAACTGTTCTGTATTTATTTTGACTACAGTGGGAAGGTGGTTTAATCAAAATAATTCCCGGGCTGTGAGTGGCATTACATAATTGAAGGAATGGTTGACAAAGCACATGTAAAAGATTACTTAGCGTATTAAGGGACCTGTTTATATTAATAATGGATGTGATAAATATTTTTCACCTAAATTTGCAAATTTATCAATAATCTCTTGCTGGGTGACAGGTTTATGCTCTCACTCTACTTCCTGGATAGGGTCCTGGGCACATACTGCACATGTGCCCGCTGTATGCACAGTAGAGGGCGACAGAGATGAATCTGGAAGATCCCCCTCTGAAAGAAAGCCTGATCCGGTAGCCCATAGGCTACTGCAGGCTAGCACAATCTTCAGATGGCGTTAGCTACCAAAGACAATCTCTGGAATGCTTGGTAAAACAGACAGCTATGTAGGCTGTTTTACGGGCGGAAATGGGGGAGCTACAGCAGATATTGGAGATATCTGCTGTGATCTCTACATGTTAAAACCAGGGGATCCTTAATATTTGCAACCCCCTCCCCCCCCCCCCCCCCAAACAATAAAGATAATAAAAAAATAACATAAACTGATCAGATGTAAAAGTTTTTAGTGATTTTAGATTTGCATATTGGGGAGAATTCAAATCATTTTGATGGATGCAATGTGCCATCACAGAATGCTAATTGCACCAGTTTTCTCTCGCAACTCAATTGGAAAACTTGCAATGCCGCCCCTACCACATATGGCCGATATGTGTGCAGCCATGGCACATAGAGTTGAATTGAATTGGCCCCCTTGTTGCAACAATTAATGAATTGTCCCCATTGTTGCAACAATTAATGAATTGCCCCTTTGTTGCAAAAATTAATTAAACAAAAGTCTTAAATGAAAAAACATAAATTTCAATACACTCTGAGATTTTGTTTATTAACCTAAAGCAGTGTTTGCCTATAGGAATAAAAATGAAAGGGTTTTGACTTAAGCTATTACTAATGATGTTTGCTGCACTGTCATTCAATTAACAAGGCAACTTAGCACATGACATAGGCGCTGCGACCCCCCACCCCCATGCGGGCGTGGCAAAAATAGGGGTGTGACTTTATAGGGGAGGGGAGGGGCCAGTTATGCCCCCAGATTTGCCCCAAGTAGTTGTGCCCCCCAGTTGAATTGCCCCCTGTAGCTGTGCCCCCAGTAGCTGTGCCCCCTGTAGCTATGCTCCCAGTAGTTGTGCCCCATCGCTTTGCCCCCAGTAGTTGTGCCCTCTGTTGCTTTGCCCCAGTAGTTGTGCCCCCTGTTGCTTTGCCCCCAGTAGTTGTATCCCCTGTCGCTGTGCCCCAATAGCTGTGCCCTCTGCTGCTGTGCCCCCTGTTGCTGTGCCTCCAATAGTTGTGCCCTCTGCTGCTGTGCCCCCTGTCGCTGTCAAACACACACAAAAATAAAAAAACAATACTTACCACTGCCCCGTCTGGCCTCCCGCGGCTCCTCTCTATGGGAGAGATGTCATGACGTCTCTCCCATAGCAGCACCGCACAGACACTAGAGGTCAATAATGACCTCTAATGTCTGTTACTGGAGCCGGCTGCAGCGGACGCCCACACAGCCCACGGCGTCTGCTGCAGCCGGGGAGCGGGGTGCGGGTAGGTGGCGGTGCCTGCAGTGTGACTGTGGCCGTGCCCTCAGGCCGCAGCTCCCCGGGCGCAGGCACTGCTTGCCCGCACCAAGAACCGCTCCTGGACATAGGATACAGGAACCAGAGGTGCACTGGTCTGGAACAGTAAATCATAAAAACCCTGGCCCTCCCCCTTACCCTGGCTCCTATTATGTAACCAAGAATGAGCTTTTAAGTTGGTGACAGACTGACACTAAGATTTCACAGTATCCTCTCCTGGTTACAAGAGCAAAATAAAATGTTTCTAGGAGAGAGTTTTTTGGGTGTTTATGTATAGTGTTGCCATGTATTTTGTTTCCCACAGATTGATTTTGCTAAGACCTATTTCAGACATGCCTCAAAATACTGGGTTTATACAAGTGAATGCGCATCAACCCGGAATTTTGGTATGTCTGAATGTAAACGACTCGGGTAACCGACCCTTCTCCTGACTAGGGTCATGGAACTCAGAATTGGGAAATTGCTGGCACGCTAGACTCGGCAATATCCCTGGTCTGATGTCTGAAAGGAGTATCATTGAGTTATAAGAGAACCTCTTAGACAGGTGGGGGTATATTTACTAAAGGTCAATTTTTATCAATTATCAATCTAAATTGATGTGGTGGTGGTGGTGGGGCACAATAAAAAATATAAATGTTTAGTAAATATACCCCATGGATTCAGTTTCTGTTAAAAAAAATAAAAATGTTACATACAGTAACTTACTGTTTAAGACAGTTCATATTGTCCAACGTGTGGTCATCTTTTTAACATTCAGTATAATCGTATAAACCATAGTATACAAAAGTATAATAATGTGGCAAAGCACTTTATGAAAACTGGATTTATATGTCTGCATGGAATGAGCCATTCAAATCTACATGTTTTATTTAGTCTAAAAGAGATGTACATATTATGCTTGATAACTCTTATATGCGCACACAAGATACATATCATTTTCTTGAAAAAGATCACTTAGACCCCTTTCAGACATGCATCAAAATCCCATGTTTATGCACATGAACGCACATCAACCTGGGATCTTGGTATGTCTGAATGCAAATGACCCAGGACTTAGTCCCGGGTCCTCGACCATGCTCTCGTACAGGGTCACGAAGCTGAGACCCAGCATGTTCCTGGGTCTGATGTCTGAAAGGGATCTTAATGACTAGTGGCCACTAGAGATGTGCACGGCCTCTTGTGTTTTGGTTTTGCAGTAACCGCCCAAAAATATTCTGATTTTTAATCAGTTCCAAACCGAGGGAAGCTCCAAATCAGGACTCTGTTCGATTCAGATTCTCTAAATTTGGCTGAATTCAGATTTCTAAAAACTAATTTGCACATCTCTAGTGGCCACTGTGTCAAAATCATGAGGTAGAAACAGTAGAACTGGGGCCGGATCTAATGCCGGCCGAACTCAGACTTTTTTTTAAAGGGGCAGTCATTTACAAGGCATAACGGTGCCTTTTAAATGACTGCTTCTTTAAAAAATATATCCGAGTTTGGCCGGCAACCCGCACGTCGGGCGAGCTCAGAGGCATTGCATCCGGCCCCTGGAGTGAAATATTTATAAATTAACAGTTTCTTATATAGCGCAGCATATTCCATTGCACTTTACAATTAGAAATATGAAGAAAATATACTTGAGATACCATTTTGCGTACCAAAGAGTCACCCACCAATTTATCTGGTGTAGGAAATGGTGTAAGCATAATTTCCAGCAATTTTAGCACTAAACTAAAGTAATTCCTGGAATCCCTAACAGTGACAAACTGCACAAACGTTCTGTGTAAATTGGCATTATACCATACTTGCCTACTCTCCCGATACCTCCAGGTGACACAGGATCTTTCAGGAGGAGGGGGTGGGGCTTAATGATGAGGCTAGTACGGCCGCGTCCCCATCTCCTCCTACCTACGTCTTCTCTCCAAGCTCCTCAAGAAGAGGACTCTTCAATTGTAAGTAAGTATGCAATATTATTTATTTATTAACAGTTTCTTTTATAGCGCAGCAAATTCCGTTGTGCTTTACAATTGGACACAATGATAAAACAAAACGGGGTAATAACAGACAGTTATAGAGGTAGGAAGGCCCTGCTCGCAAGCTTACAATCTGTAGAATAGTGCAGATACCTTTACAGTAAAGTGGAGATTACAGCCAGATGTGTTGTTATTTTTATGTTTCTCTAATTAGGATGATCACACTTCACTGGATGCAGTCTTCTGGGATTTTTTCAGTTTATTAGCCAATTTTCTCCGAAATTTCCACAGCAGCACAGATTGTATCAGGAGAAGTGTGATCTGGTGGGTGATTCTGCAAGCGAGGGCAGGGCTACTTTGACAAGTGCAGTAAGGCTATGAATACAGGCAGGCAGAGAAACGGGAGGCAATCAATTTGCTGGCTGTCAGGATCCCGGTGGTCAGGATACCGACGCTGGAATCCCACGAGGCAGTAATGCCGGCTCACAGGTGCTATTCCCATTCGTGAGTGTCCACGACACCCATAGAGTGGGAATAGATCCTGTGGCAAGCGCAGCTAGCCCACAATAAGACTCATAGCGCTCGCCCCGCTGCCGGCATTCTGGCGGGTGGGATGCCGCTATCAGGATACTGACAGCCAGCATTCCATCTGCTGGGAATATATATGTATTCCCAGAGAAACAATGGCAGGAGATTGGTCTCCTACAACTGAGTAGTGATGCAGTGCTCCTGTCAGAGGCACCTCTATGAAACGCAGATCATACACTGAACTTTTTTCCTTCTAATTGTATGTGTGTGTGTGTGTGTATATATATATATATATATATATTTATTAGTGATGAGCGGGCTCGGTTCCTCGGAATCCGAACCCCCCCCTCCCTCCCCGAACTTCACCCATTTTACACGGTTCCGAGGCGGACTCAAATCTTCCCGCCTTGGTCGGTTAACCCGAGCGCGCCCGAACGTCATCATCCAGCTGTCGGATTCTCGCGAGTTTCGTATTCTATATAAGGAGCCGCGCGTCGCCGCCATTTTCACTCGTGCATTGGAGATGATAGGGAGAGGACGTGCAGCGTTCCCTCAGTTGTGTTCAGTGTGCTGCAAATATCTGTGCTCAGTGTGCTGCAAATATCTGTGCTCAGTGTGCTTGCAATTATCTGTCCTCAGTGTGCTGAAAATATCTAGGTTCTCTGCCTGAAAAACGCTCCATATCTGTGCTGCATTGTAGTTTATAGTAGGAGGACAGTGCAGAATGTTGCTGACCAGTGACCACCAGTATTATATCAGTACGGTACAGTAGTCCACTGCTCTACCTACCTCTGTGTCGTCAAGTATACTATCCATCTATACCAGGGACATGCAGTCAGGGGAGGCAGTGCCTCCCCTGTGATTAATTATTAAAATAATAAAAAGAAGATACTTATGACACATAGTCTGTGTCATAAGTATCTTCTTTATTGAATCCTAATCATTTTACTGCTTTAAAGCAGTTTGGGAGGCACTGACAGCAGGTGCCTCCCGTGGATAATGGGAACGGGACAGTGCGGTGGGCGGAGCCTAGCACTGGGCTGTAAAAGCCCATGAAAAAACTTAGGGAAAGCGGCACTGTTCCAAGTGCCTCGCTGACAGGGACACCACCCCCATGTCAGCGAGGCACCTGTGACTGGACAGCGGATCCAGGGCTGGATCCGCTTGTCCAATCACCCACATGCGGCGCTGGAGGCGGCGGGTCCCGGCGTTAATGATAGCCGGGAGTAGCGGTGGGCAGTGTGTCTGCGGCTTCCCCCCCCCTTCCCGTCCTCCCGGCTCCCGATCATCTGACAGGCAGCAGCGGTGGCTTGTGCGGCTGTCCTCCGCCGGCTCCAGCAGCAGCAGGTTAGTTCCGTGTCTTCTCTCTCTCCCCCCCCCCCTCTCTCTCTCTCTCTCTCCCCCCTGTGGATCATATGTAAGAAAAATGTTCATTTTTACAGGTACCCCTTTGGATTCTACTGGACAAGTGGACGTGATCGGCGTGGGATGTAGGTAAGTAATCTCTCTCATTTTTACAGGTACCCCTTTGGATTCTACTGGACAAGTGGACGTGACCGGCGTGGGATGTAGGTAAGTATGTGTGAGTGTGTAAGTGTGTTTTAATAAAATTTTACTGTCACGGTGTGTGTGTTTGTGTTTTTATTTGGGTATTTTTGTTGTTGTAGAACTACAGGTACCAGCGAGCCCATTATTTCCCCGCCTGCTGGTACTTGAGGTTCTCCAAGTACCAGCAAGCGGAGGAGGCTTGCTGGGCCTTGTAGTTCCACAACAAAAAGCAATATTCTTTTTTTACACACATGGCTATCAGCCCGGCACCCACCGCCCAGGGGTGCTGGGGACAGCCTCGGGCTTCACCCCTGGCCCTTGGGTGCCTGGAGGGGGGGGACCCCTTGATTTAAGGGGTCCCCACTCCTCCAGGGTACCCCGGCCAGAGGTGACTAGTTGGGGGGGTAATGCCACGGCCGCAGGGACCAATATAAAAGTGTCCCCTGTGTCAGGAATCGACTCACCACAGCCACATCTGTCCGTCGGTGCGGACTCCGTCCGGGGTCCCTACGTTCTGCTGTCGTCCGCTCCTCTGCCGCCAGACGTCATCCTGGGCCTAGGAACGCTCCTGTAACAGTTCCCGCCGGGCCGCGGCATGGGCGCCGCCATGACAGTCTCCATCGGTCAGAGTACAGCGGCCAATCCGGAGCTTGGCCGCACCTCCTTTTCCCACTCCAACCAATGTCTGCACACCAGGGGGTATATCAGGAGCTGCAGAGTGAGCCTGTGGTTGTCCTGAACTTTGTGTCACTCCTGCGACCCATGTGCCTGGATCCTCCGTGTTCCTGGTTAACTTCCTGTTTCTCCGTGTTCCTGGTTACCTTGCTACATCTCCGTGGAACTACAAGCATCAGCAACCCATGCATCTGTATTTGGCTCCACACCTATCTACAACCACTGTGTGCTTCAGCCGCAGCAGTAGAGACTCTCTCCAGGTGCATTCCATCACCTCACCTGTGAAGCAGCTTGCTAGCTGCCTGTGCCTAACGAACTACACTGTGGACTTCCACCTGAGTCTCCTGCATCTGCTACCAGGTTTGCTACACATTTATTACCATCTCTGCTGGCTCCACATTTTAAACCATTCTGGTTCTCACACCAGTGAACTTATCCATCATTACCATTTCCTCCATAGACTCTCAGCTTCCAAGCTGCACCATTTCTATTGCATACTTTTTATTGTTTATTCCTGCACGTTATTCTGCTGCCTTATTGTGTGAACTTTTATGTTAATAAAACACCATTGCGCTGATGCGCAGAAACCCAATCCAGCCTCCTCACTTCTTCCATCCTACCTCCACTGACCCACTAGCGCCCCCTCCGGGGACACAAGTAAAACCGAACCTGACAGTAAGTTCAGGACCGATGGACTCGGACGGTGGTCAGAGTGTGGGGTCAGGGGCCTTACAAAATCTGGTCGGATGGTCAAGAGGCTGTGCAGCAGCAGATGTTCCAGTTTCTGCAAGGGATGTCCTCCCGGATTGATACACTACAGCAAACCCTGCCTAGTGTACTTGCTACTCCAGTTCCAGTTACCCCAGCACCTGCAAGTGCTGTGAGTTCTTCTACGCCGGCTGCATCAGCTCCAGTGTCACGCTTGCACCTGCCCGTGCCTAGCAAATATGATGGCAGTCCGAAGTTATGTCGCGGGTTCCTTAACCAATGTGAAATCCAGTTTGAATTATTATCACACAATTTCCCCACGTCAAGATCCAAGGTTGCCTACATTATCTCACTGCTCTCTGGTTCTGCCTTGAGTTGGGTGTCTCCTCTGTGGGAACGTGCTGACCCTCTGATGAACAACTACGCTGAATTCGTGTCAACCTTCAGACGTATCTTTGACGAGCCAGGTCGTGCAACATCAGCCTCGGCAGACCTTATTCAGCTTCGTCAAGGTACCCGGAGTATGGGACAATATGTCATCCAGTTCCAGACGTTAGCCGCAGAGATTCAGTGGAATAATCAAGCCCTGGTAGCAGCCTTCTGGCATGGACTTTCAGGTCGGATCAAGGATGAACTGGCAACCCGCGATGTCCCTGAGCAATTGCCTGAACTGATTTCTCTATGCATCAAGTTGGACTCTCGCATCCGCGAACGCAACAGTGAGCGTGCTCGTAGTGAGCCGCGCAAGTCAAGAATGGTACCTTCAGTACAATTTCAGTCTCCACCTTCTGATGAGCCTATGCAAATCAATAGGTCCCGTCTAACTCCTGAGGAGCGGTCAAGAAGACTCTGTGAGAGATTGTGTCTTTATTGTGCGGCTGCAGGTCACCAGATCAATTCTTGTACAGTGCGTTCGGGAAACGCCAGATCCTGACTTGTAAAGGAGGAGTCAAGTTGGGATCTTCTAGACAAGCTCCTTCAAACGAAGACCTCATTCTTCCTGTGACTTTAGAGACTACAGATGGTCTTCAGTCTGCATCTGCGTTAGTGGGCTGTGGAGCCACAGGAAACTTCATCACTCAAGCTGCGGTAGATAAGTTTCGTTTGCCTATCTGTGAACGTTCATATCCAGTCTACATCACTGCAGTAGATGGTAGCCGAATCTCCAAGGGGAATATCTCTCACCAAACCAGACCAGTGGTTCTGGGAGTCGGGTTCTTGCATTCTGAATTAATAAAGTTTTTAGTTATTCCTCAGGCAACCCAGGAGATCGTGTTGGGAATGCCCTGGCTCCAACTACATAATCCGCAGATTGATTGGTCTACGTTACAACTCACTTCCTGGGGTTCGCATTGTCGCCAGTCCTGCTTAGCCCAAGTTTGTCCTATCAAGTCTTCTGAAGTCAAAACCCAGTCAAATCTTCCTGGGGCTTACCAAGATTTCTCTGACGTCTTCAGTGAAAAGGCCGCTGATGTTCTGCTGCCCCATAGAGAGTGGGATTGCCCCATTGACCTCATTCCCGGCAAGAAACCACCAAGGGGGCGTACCTATCCGTTATCCGTTCCTGAAACTGAGGCGATGAGTGACTACATCAGGGAGAACTTACAGTAAGGATTTATCCGTCCCTCATCTTCACCCGCTGGTGCGGGCTTCTTCTTTGTTAAAAAAAAGGATGGAGGATTACGTCCATGCATTGACTACCGGGGTCTCAATGACATTACCATCAAAAACAGTTATCCATTACCACTCCTCACTGAATTGTTTGATAGAGTTAAGGGAGCCCGCATCTTCACCAAGTTAGATCTCCGCGGTGCCTACAACCTCATCAGAATCCGTAGTGGTGACGAATGGAAGACAGCTTTTAATACTCGAGATGGTCATTACGAGTACCTGGTAATGCCATTCGGGTTGAGCAATGCCCTAGCAGTGTTCCAGCACTTTGTTAATGAAATCTTCCGTGACGTTCTGTACAAATACCTCGTAGTTTACCTGGATGATATCCTCATCTTCTCCCAAGATCTCTCTTCTCATCGTCTGCAAGTCCGTGAGGTCCTCCGACGTCTTCGTGAGAACCGTCTCTACGGCAAATTATCCAAGTGTACCTTCGAAGTTCCCTCCATACCCTTCCTGGGGTATATAGTTTCCGGATCGGATCTCCAGATGGACCCGACAAAGTTTGAAGCCATTGCCAATTGGTCCATTCCAAGTAGTCTCAAGTCTATTCAGCGATTCCTGGGATTCGCCAATTATTATAGGAAGTTTATCCGAGGATTTTCAACTCTCATCGCTCCTATTACCAACTTAACTCGGAAAGGGGCAGATCATTCCAACTGGTCAGAAGAAGCTTTAGCGGCATTTCAAAAGATCAAGCTGGCCTTTATGTCTGCTCCAGTTCTGTCTCAACCGGATGTAAACAAGCCATTCGAGTTGGAGGTGGATGCCTCCACAGTAGGAGTTGGAGCTGTTCTCTCCCAGAAGGGAACTGATGGGAAGATTCACCCTTGTGGATTTTATTCTCGTAAATTCCTCCCTGCAGAAGCTAACTATTCCATTGGAGATCAAGAACTACTAGCGATCAAGCTGGCCCTTGAGGAATGGAGGTATCTCCTGGAAGGGGCCAAATTTCCGTTCAACATCTATACGGAACATAAAAATCTGCTTTATTTGAAGGCAGCCCAGTGCCTCAATCCTCGCCAGTCCCGGTGGGCTATGTTCTTCTCTCGTTTTAACTTTAAGCTTCATTTCCGCCCAGGTTCTCAGAATATCAAGGCAGACGCTTTATCCCGATCTATGGAGTCCGAAGAGGAGACGTCCGACTCGATTCCGCATTCCATCCTGAGTCCAGTGGTATTTGCTTCGTCTCAAGTTTCTCCTGCTCCACCTCCTGGTAAGACTTTTGTTTCCCCAGAACTCCGTTCCAAGTTGCTGTCTTGGGCTCATCAGTCCAAATTCACTGGGCATCCTGGTGTCCTGAAAACTTTCAAGTTCCTCTCTGAGACATACTGGTGGCCGAAGATGAAAGTTGACATCAAAGATTTCGTGGCATCCTGCCCGAAGTGTGCGCAGCACAAGACTCCTCGACTATCTCCAGCAGGTCAGTTACAACCATTATCTGTTCCCAGCCGTCCCTGGTCACACTTGTCCATGGATTTCATCTCTGACCTTCCCTCTTCTCAAGGATTCAATACCATCTGGGTTGTGGTTGACAGGTTTACCAAAATGGCCCATTTTGTACCACTCCAGGGTCTTCCTTCCGCACCAAAGCTTGCCCAAATCTTCCTACGGGAGATTTTCCGCTTACATGGACTACCCACTGAAATTATATCTGACCGTGGAGTTCAGTTTGTGGCAAGATTTTGGAGAGCCCTTTGTTCTGCCATGCAAGTCAACCTCAAGTTTTCGGCAGCCTACACACCCTCAGACGAATGGGCAGACGGAGAGGGTAAACTAAGAGTTAGAAACCTTTTTAAGACTTTATGTTTCGTCTTCTCAAGATGACTGGTTGGACCTGCTCCCATGGGCTGAATTTGCCCACAATTTCCACTACCATACTGCTACAGAAACAACTCCGTTCTTTGCTGTATTTGGACAACATCCCCGTGTTCCAGATTTTCAAGAACTTCCTCACATTGATGTTCCTGCTGCCACTGCTGTCTTGAGTCAGTTCTCTTCAACCTGGAGGAAGATTCATGCTTCTCTCAAGAAGGCTTCTAGCCGGTATAAGTTCTTTGCTGACCGCAAAAGACGTGCAGTTCCTAGCCTTAAACCTGGTGACAAGGTTTGGCTTTCCACCCGGAACCTCCGTCTTAGAGACCCGTCGATGAAATTTGCACCACGTTTCATCGGTCCCTTTTCCATCGAAAGAGTCATCAGTCCTGTGGCCTACAAGCTCAAGTTACCACCTTCTCTACGAATACCTAATGCCTTTCATGTCTCTCTCCTCAGACCGTTAGTCCTGAATCGCTTCCAAAGAGCTCTTCCAGTCGGCCCCAAAGTGCGAACTCAGCGGGGCGTGGAGTTCGAGATAGAGAAGATTCTGGATTCCCGTTGCCGGTACGGTCGTCTACAATACCTTATCGACTGGTCCGGTTATGGTCCTGAGGAGAGAAGTTGGGTGAATTCGTCAGATGTCCATGCTCCAAGGTTGGTCCGTGTCTTCCACAGAACTCATCCTTCCAAGCCACGTGGGTGTTCAGTGCCCACCCATAAAGGAGGGGGTACTGTCAGGAATCGACTCACCACAGCCACATCTGTCCGTCGGTGCGGACTCCGTCCGGGGTCCCTACGTTCTGCTGTCGTCCGCTCCTCTGCCGCCAGACGTCATCCTGGGCCTAGGAACGCTCCTGTAACAGTTCCCGCCGGGCCGCGGCATGGGCGCCGCCATGACAGTCTCCATCGGTCAGAGTACAGCGGCCAATCCGGAGCTTGGCCGCACCTCCTTTTCCCACTCCAACCAATGTCTGCACACCAGGGGGTATATCAGGAGCTGCAGAGTGAGCCTGTGGTTGTCCTGAACTTTGTGTCACTCCTGCGACCCATGTGCCTGGATCCTCCGTGTTCCTGGTTACCTTCCTGTTTCTCCGTGTTCCTGGTTACCTTGCTACATCTCCGTGGAACTACAAGCATCAGCAACCCCTGCATCTGTATTTGGCTCCACACCTATCTACAACCACTGTGTGCTTCAGCCTCAGCAGTAGAGACTCTCTCCAGGTGCATTCCATCACCTCACCTGTGAAGCAGCTTGCTAGCTGCCTGTGCCTAACGAACTACACTGTGGACTTCCACCTGAGTCTCCTGCATCTGCTACCAGGTTTGCTACACATTTATTACCATCTCTGCTGGCTCCACGTTTTAAACCATTCTGGTTCTCACACCAGTGAACTTATCCATCATTACCATTTCCTCCATAGACTCTCAGCTTCCAAGCTGCACCATTTCTATTGCATACTTTTTATTGTTTATTCCTGCACGTTATTCTGCTGCCTTATTGTGTGAACTTTTATGTTAATAAAACACCATTGCGCTGATGCGCAGAAACCCAATCTAGCCTCCTCACTTCTTCCATCCTACCTCCACTGACCCACTAGCGCCCCCTCCGGGGACACAAGTAAAGCCGAACCTGACACCCTGGCTGTGGCATTATCTCTCTGGCTAGTGGAGCCCGGTGCTGGTTTTAAAAATACGGTGGACCCCTACATCTTTTGTCCCCCGTATTTTTGGAACCAGGACCGGACTAAGAGCCCGGTGCTGGTTGTCTAAATACGGGGAACCCCTGTCCAATTTTTTCCCCAGTATTTAAACAACCAGGACTGGCTCAAAGAGCCCGAGGCTGGTTATAATTAGGAGGGGGGACCCCACGCATTTTTTTTTTATTCATTCAGACCCTTCTCCATTAAGTTAATGGAAGCCCTGGACAACAAAATTGCATTCATGTCCTCCTCCCACTCCCTTCCCAGTCCCAAACACTAATTTTATTTTTTTTTCTATAAAAATGTACACTATATCACAAGTATGATGAGCAGGCAGCGGGCATTGGCGGCATCGGACTGAGATAGAAATTAGTGGCGGTGTGCTGGGTCAGTTGATGGTGGGCGAGTTTGTAAGCCATTGGCGGTGGCAGCGGGTACCGGCTCAGAGGCAGTAGCGGGCATTGGCTCGGCGGTGGTAGGGGTCATCGGCAGGATTCGGCGGACATTATGGCTGCAGTGCCTCACTAGCCACTGACCTCACCGCATGCCACTGATCTATACCTGTGGTGCATTTTAGTTGTTGTGCGCAGTATATATAGTAGGAGGACAGTGCATAATTTTGCTGACCACCAGTATATAATATATAGCAGTACGGTACAGTAGTCCACTGCTCTACCTACCTCTGTGTCGTCAAGTATACTATCCATCCATACCTGTGGTGCATTTACGTTTTGCGCAGTATATATAGTAGGAGGACAGTGCATAATTTTGCTGACCACCAGTATATAATATATAGCAGTACGGTACATTAGTCCACTGCTCTACCTACCTCTGTGTCGTCAAGTATACTATCCATCCATACCTGTGGTGCATTTAAGTTTTGCGCAGTATATATAGTAGGAGGACAGTGCATAATTTTGCTGACCACCAGTATATAATATATATGTTAGGTTCCTGGTGCTCAGAACAAGGGAGATGTTGCGTAGTGAGTCCTGAGCACCAGAACGTGACACTGAAACAAGGTGTGGTGTGGAAATAGCCCCTAGCACCCTACCTCCGTTGTTTTATCCGTGTGGTCAGTTCACGCCTGCATGACTATGGTTTCTTGGGCCCATGGCAGCCGCGTTTGAAGGGCGGATTAGGTCTGCCCAACTCCGATGCCCCCGCAGGTCTTAAAGGGAGACAAAGCGTGAACTGAGACAGGGTAATAACAAGGGGACCTCTAACAGAAACAGTACGTGGTAGGTAAAATGTACAATTGCGCTTACACTGTATATGATGAAACGATTCTAGATGTGGAGTTCACATGTAGTCAAACGCATGGAACACTGAATCATAAGGGAATGAACCCTTAAGGAATGCAACTATAAAAAAGAATAACACAATAGTGCAAATAGGCTAGTAAAACGTGAGGTTTCCTTTAATATTCTGTATGTTCAACTCACAAACACAGGGTTTTTAGAGAGCGTTTCACAATAAAGATGGTTCACAGCTAGGAATAGTCAAACGAATCCATAATTCTTTCTTGTGACAAGATGGAGAAGACTGTAATGGAATAAGAAAGTGCAATAGTGCAAAACCGGATGTGCAAATGAACAATTTAATTAGCACCAAATGCACTCACAAACAAAGATTAAAAGAAGCTTGTAATAAAAAACTGGATGGAAGGAGTCGCATATACTTATCAGGAGATAAGTTCCACAAATGTCCCACAGGGTTCCGGATACTCAGGGGAGTTTTCTCAGGGATGCTCCGATTCCAAACAATTCCGGGATAGCCACAGCTGCTTAATGCATTTCGAACCGACGGGTTCTTCCTCAGAAGCGTTTAGTGGCTAGATTGGTTTAGAGGGTATATATATACCCCCTCTTGTTTCTCTAAACATTTTCAGGTGTTTTCCAGAATAATATCAGGTGTGTGTTAGCAAACTTCCATCGATAACGTGGACAGGAAGCGGCGGCATGCGTTCCACAGCATGACACGTCACTTCCTGTCCGAAAGTCAGGGCCAGAGACGCGGCGTACCAGGGAATCAAACAAGAACCCACATGACGCGCTACTTCATACGGCGCGTCACTTCCTGTACATTGCATTCATACAACACAATGCAGGTGGAAGTTATGCGTTCCATCATACGGATCCACGTGACGCGCTCCTTCGTACGGCGCGTCACTTCCTGTACATCGTACAACACAATGCAGGTGGAAAGTATGCGTTCCATCATACGTCGTGTCACTTCCTGTTAATTGCGAAAAGGCTACACGATACAAAGAAAAGTATATACTTTTAACTCATATAGTTATGCGTTCCAATAGTGTCCATATATCCTGGTTTATGCATTTCAAAATGCGAGGGATATTCCAAACGGGTGGCAAGCGGCATTTAGAGATAAAACCACATATCTCAAGTATTTGTTAGAAAGTCCAGTGAATCCAAGTAGATGGTACCCAAAAGAGAAATAAATAACAGGTCTCAGATACAAGATGGAAAAAACGTACGGTACAATAAAATAATACATAAAACTAGGGTACAGCATTTTTGTTAAAACACATAGAAAATAACTAGGTTAAAAACCACTTCATTTCGAAATCTGTGTTTAAACCCTTGGGTTGCAAGGTACCTAAATTAAAAATCCATCTCATTTCCGACTTCGCCAGCCTGCTTTCCATGTCTCTAGTTTTCCAGGTTGGCTTAATCTGTTGGATACCTAAAAAAAAAATTATTTGACATTCTTTCCTATCATGGTGATTTTTAAAATGATTAGAAAGTGAGTGAGATTCAAGACCTTTACAAATGTTGTATATATGTTCGGCAAGACGTATTTTTAAATTCCTACTTGTCTTGCCGACATATATAAGGCCACAAGTGCACTCGATGATATAAATGATATTTTTAGAATGGCAAGTGATAAAATCTTGAATATTATGAGTTTCCCCATTTATAGTAAAATTAACAAATTTATTTTGTGGGCTTTTTACTGTCCGACACATTAGGCATTGTCCGCACCTATGAAAACCCTTCATTCTGTTGCTGACTCGAAACCCATCATCAAGAGTGCTCCTAACTAATTTATCTTGCAACGATGGAGCTTTTCTATATATGAAGGTTGGACCTTCAGGAATTATCTTTCCTAAAATTGGGTCCTTTTTTAAAAGATGCCAATTTTTCTTAAAGATGTTTTCAATATCCTTAAACAGAGGATTATATTGATTTATGAAGGCCCAGTTGGTCTTATTGTCATCAGCAATTACTTGTTTGGGCTTCTGTATGAGAAGATCTTCTCTTTTTATATTACCAACTTTACTTTGTGCCTTTTCAAGTAAACTTTCAGAGTAACCTTTGGATAGAAATCTCTCAGAGGTTTCTTTTATTTGGTTCTCACATACCACTGAATCAGTGCAATTTCTTTTTATTCTCATAAATTGGCTAAAAGGAATACCTTCCAGCCAGTTATGATGGTGAGAACTTTCTCTTTCTATGTAACTGTTTGAATCAGTCATTTTTCTAAACGTCTTTGTTTTAAAGACGCCATTTTCTACATAGATACATAGATCTAAAAAAGAGATTTTTTCAACACTATTATTGAAAGTTAGACAGATGTTATAGTCATTAGTATTTAGTTGATTTGAGAAGGAGGTAAGGCTTTCTTCACTGCCATTCCATAGGAACAAGATATCGTCAATATATCGATGCCAGGATACCAGACTCGTCCCCAGTTGATCTTCTTTGAAGATCGTAAGATCCTCCCAATATGCCATATAAAGATTGGCATAACTGGGGGCGAATCTGGTACCCATGGCAGTGCCCACCTGTTGGACGTAATAGGTTCCATCGAAGTAAAAATAATTGTTATCTAAAAGAAAAGAAATGGCATCTAGAATTAATTTCTTAGTTACTTCATCATAATTGCTTTTATTGAGGAAATAGGACACAGCTTGAATGCCCTTTTCCTTACTGATGATCGTATATAGTGTACTGACATCAGCACTACATAAAATACTTGAATCGGTATGGATAAATTTATCAATAATTCTCAAGGCATCGCCAGTATCTTTTAAATATGCTGGAGTTTCTGATACTAAGGGCTGTAAAAAGAAATCGATTAGCGCTGACAAATTAGAAGTCAGGCTGTTACAGCCCGAGATAATGGGGCGACCAGGAGGGTGGAGGGGGTCCTTGTGAATTTTAGGCAAAACGTAGATGGTTGGAACAGAAGGTTCTTTTATGTTAAGAAATTCATGTTCCTTTTCATTTATTACCCCATCTTGTAGTGCTTTGGTGGTTAGCACTAATAACGCATCGCTAATTTTCTGTGTGGGGTCAGATTTTAGTTTCCTATATGTGTTGCCTGATTTTAACTGCTTCATAATCTCTGCTACGTAGTCTGATTTATTCATAAGGACCACTCCCCCACCCTTGTCTGCCGGTTTTATGATGATATTTTTGTCATCTTTTAAAGCCCTGACTGCTTCGTACTCTTTTTTTGATAGATTACAATTTACCCTTTTCTTTCTTTTTAGTAACTTTTCAATTTCATCATTGATGATTTCATTAAAGCAGTTAATAAATTTACCTCTTTCGAAGGTGGGGTTAACATTTGATTTGTTTTTAAATTTGTCCCTGCCCGAATGGGGATTAATATCTGAAGTATTCTCTTTATTTGCAAAAAACTTTTTTAAGGTGACCTTTCTGATGTATTTCTGGGTGTCAATGTATAGATTGAACGGGTCGATCTGTCCAGTTGGGGCAAATTTGAGTCCCTTCTGTAATATCCTTATTTCTATCGGAGTTAAAATTCTGCTACTCAGATTAAAAAAATTTCCTACACATTCTGACTGTTTGGATATATTTTCTTTATTTTTAGTTCTAGTTTTTACTTGGACTTTCTTTTTGCTGGCTCTTTTTCCACGTTTGGTTTTTTTATTCTTTATTTTTGGAATGTTAATATTTTGTATCTGATTATGGTTTATCTTATTCTCATCGGTCTCTGATCCCACTGAAAAGGGGATTGATTACGTGGAGGAGTGGTGGGGTTAAGCGACTGATACCTATTAAAGGTTCTCAGCGGTTTAACATTCTGCTCGTAAGTTTCATTAATTGGATAACGGTTCGTTCTCCAATTATCTCTATATTGGGGCCTATTGTCATTCCAATGAGTATGTTTTGTCCCTCGATTGAAATTGGGTCTGTTATACTGAAATCTATCATTGTATTGATGATTTCTGGGAGTCCTTTCCCATTTGGGACTTGGTTCTACTCTCATTTTACCAGCTTTGAAGGAGCGGGTGCTCTGAAGTTTTTTTGGGGGATTGATTGATTCCACTTCCTGTATGGTGGATTCTTGGTCACAATCTTTATTTAAGAGCTTTAAATCCCTCTGATATTTCTTACTTTTCTTATCACGGAGCTCTTTAGTATTCCTTTTTATTTTATACAATAATTCACTCTCCGCCTTTCTAAAATCATCCAATTCCCGAAATGGGTGGACGATTGTATGTAAATTAGAGATTTCTATGTTTAGGGATTTGAGTGTTTCTCTCCTTTCCTTCAAGACTAAGTCTATAAGAGCGCAAGAGCAATTGTCCAAAATAGTATCCCAATCTTTCTTAAAGTTATCACTGGACACTGCAAATGATGGTGGTTTAGCAATTTTTAATCCCTTAGGGATTATTTTGGACATTTGATATTGCTCTAACGTAGATATTTCCCAGAATATCTTATTTTCTTTTAACATAACAGTTTCTAATTTTCTAAAAACAGACTCTAGATTTTCATCACATATAGTAATATAATTTGTCTGTGAAAAAGTATGTTTAAGGAGTTCTTGTCTGTCCTCCCTATACGTAAACATCTTTGCAGCAGAAACACAAACAGTGATAATAAGACAAGTGAAAAAATAAATATTGTAGTATCTGCGCAAAAAATACAGTGTTAAAAAAGTAGCATATACACTTACAGAAAAAATCACCAAATTTTTCAGAAAAATACAGTACGTGGTAGGTAAAATGTACAATTGCGCTTACACTGTATATGATGAAACGATTCTAGATGTGGAGTTCACATGTAGTCAAACGCATGGAACACTGAAACATAAGGGAATGAACCCTTAAGGAATGCAACTATAAAAAAGAATAACACAATAGTGCAAATAGGCTAGTAAAACGTGAGGTTTCCTTTAATATTCTGTATGTTCAACTCACAAACACAGGGTTTTTAGAGAGCGTTTCACAATAAAGATGGTTCACAGCTAGGAATAGTCAAACGAATCCATAATTCTTTCTTGTGACAAGATGGAGAAGACTGTAATGGAATAAGAAAGTGCAATAGTGCAAAACCGGATGTGCAAATGAACAATTTAATTAGCACCAAATGCACTCACAAACAAAGATTAAAAGAAGCTTGTAATAAAAAACTGGATGGAAGGAGTCACATATACTTATCAGGAGATAAGTTCCACAAATGTCCCACAGGGTTCCGGATACTCAGGGGAGTTTTCTCAGGGATGCTCCGATTCCAAACAATTCCGGGATAGCCACAGCTGCTTAATGCATTTCGAACCGACGGGTTCTTCCTCAGAAGCGTTTAGTGGCTAGATTGGTTTAGAGGGTATATATATACCCCCTCTTGTTTCTCTAAACATTTTCAGGTGTTTTCCAGAATAATATCAGGTGTGTGTTAGCAAACTTCCATCGATAACGTGGACAGGAAGCGGCGGCATGCGTTCCACAGCATGACACGTCACTTCCTGTCCGAAAGTCAGGGCCAGAGACACGGCGTACCAGGGAATCAAACAAAAACCCACATGACGCGCTACTTCATACGGCGCGTCACTTCCTGTACATTGCATTCATGCAACACAATGCAGGTGGAAGTTATGCGTTCCATCATACGGATCCACGTGACGCGCTCCTTCGTACGGCGCGTCACTTCCTGTACATCGTACAACACAATGCAGGTGGAAAGTATGCGTTCCATCATACGTCGCGTCACTTCCTGTTAATTGCGAAAAGGCTACACGATACAAAGAAAAGTATATACTTTTAACTCATATAGTTATGCGTTCCAATAGTGTCCATATATCCTGGTTTATGCATTTCAAAATGCGAGGGATATTCCAAACGGGTGGCAAGCGGCATTTAGAGATAAAACCACATATCTCAAGTATTTGTTAGAAAGTCCAGTGAATCCAAGTAGATGGTACCCAAAAGAGAAATAAATAACAGGTCTCAGATACAAGATGGAAAAAACGTACGGTACAATAAAATAATACATAAAACTAGGGTACAGCATTTTTGTTAAAACACATAGAAAATAACTAAAAAACAAACAAAGCCAGGGGCTACTGACTAGCCTAAAACTAAATGTATGTGCGGCTTGCCGCCAAAGGAAAAGAACAACCAAAGGAAATGCTGTCCACACGCCGACACAATACTTTTGTGTACCGGCGGTGACAGCATAAGCAGAACCCTCTGCAAAACACCAGTAACTAAATATAACAAAGGAATACAGCGGCCTAGGCCGACGGACGCGGCAAAGCCGCTACTCACAGAACCGGTACAAATACTGGCAAACAGACAGGAACCCCCAATGCTGCCGACAGAGCCGGCCCTAGCCAATTTGATGCCCTAGGCAAAATTTTGTCTGGTGCCCCCTAGCTCCGCCACTAGTTCTGCATCTGTACCTGCAACGCACAGGTAGTGGGGCCCACCGGGGGGTTACCCTGTGGGCCAGTTCAACTCTGCACAATGCCACACAGTAATGACCATAATACATATAATAATTCCACACAGTAAAGGAACCTTACACATATGCCCCACATTAGTAATACCCATAATACACATAATGCCACACAGTAATGCACCTTACACATATGCCCCACATTAGTAATGCCCATAATACACATATACTGCCACAGATACTGCCACACTTGCTGGTTATACAAAAAGATCAGTATCAAACATGTAGAAACTGTCCATTCTCTTCACTATTCAGTGTGTTTGCTGGTGTCTGTTACTCCCGTTAACTGCATGCACTTTACTTTATACTGTAGGAGCTAAATGCTCTGCCCTCCAGTCTGATGTGTCCAAAAGTCACGCTGCACTGATGTTTCATATAGAAATAGCACAACGCAACTTACTGACCACGTTACAGTGCTAGATGGCAGGGGAATTTTACGGTATGGACTGACTAGGAAATAAAGTGTGGGGAGAACACTGCCCATGTTATGTCCCTACAGACACCTGGGGTTTGCACAGGGATAAGGGACACACACAGGATGGCAGGGTCCCCCTCCCCCATGTGCACAAGCAGTATAGGTGATGTCAGGTTTCTGTGAAGCAGTCTTCCAAAATACACATGTGTTATCATAAGAAGCCATCCAGTAATAACCTTATATAGTCAGTAAAAATGTCACAGGTCCAGGAATTGCATTTACTGGGCTTCTGCTGTCTGTCTGAGGTCTCACAAGTCAGGGGCATTCAAGCATGTCAGAGGAAGTTTAAGGCACAGTGTGCATTTTTTTTGACAAATGTAAACAGCAGTGTATACAAGTACTGATTGAATACATTTGGAAAGTAACAGTTAGTTTGCGGACTGTCCCTCTCAGCATGAGATGCTGCAGGGACATGCTTGGATGCCCCTAGACATGCTTGAATGCCCTAGGCAAATGCCTAGCCTGCCTATAGCTAAGGCCGGCTCTGGCTGCCGACACAGACTCTCAGAACTGGAGGACAGGCAGAATCCCAAACGACAGACCGGTGGACACCAAGAAGCCAGAAACTCGACCAGGCACAGGCAAAGCCACAGGACTTCTGGACAGGAATGCTTCACGGCAGGACACGGAATCAGACACAGGAACTGACACAGGAATCGACACAGGAACCGACACCGGAAGCAGCTAGACAGACACTGCTAGACAGGAGCTCAGGCACTGGCAGGGACTAGCTCAGAACTCAAGAACTCTGGAACCCAGGAAATATCACCAGCGTCTGTGAATTGCACTGAGCCAGCATATAACAGAGAGGCCTAATAAATTATGTCGTGCAGCTGCCCTGTTGCATGACTCCAAACTGACAAGATGCAATTAGCAGACAGGTGAGGCCAACCACATGGAAACAGGCTGCAATTACACAGACTCACCACTGACAGAAAACAATAATATTCTAAACCAGAGCAAAGGGAAATCCTGGCCTGCAAGAGAACTAAAAACATAAAATAGGAATGAACCACTACCTGTGGTTCATAACAGTATCCTCTCCTTAAGGGTGAGCTCCGAGCACCCCATGACACCCACGGGGAACATAAACAGAAGTATAACATAAAATACATAACCAAAATGCAAAACAGGAATGAGCCACAGCCGTGGCTCATAACAATATAGCAGTACGGTACAGTAGTCCACTGCTCTACCTCTGTGTCGTCAAGTATACTACAAAAGTTCAATAAAATGACTCAAAATTAAAAGCGTCTGAGGAGAAGCGTAAACTTGCCAATATGCCATTTACGACACGGAGTGGTAAGGAACGGC
Source organism: Pseudophryne corroboree (assembly GCF_028390025.1). NCBI lineage: Eukaryota > Metazoa > Chordata > Amphibia > Anura > Myobatrachidae > Pseudophryne > Pseudophryne corroboree. The sequence goes on along the minus strand of NC_086444.1, from coordinate 417,518,041 downwards.
TGAGGCCCTGGCCTATGTTCATGGCTAGTGGTTCAGATTCACATGAGGATGGAAGCACTCATCCTCTCGCTAGAAAACTGCAGTGCCACTCCTAGATGGGCCAGGTGTTTATGTCGGCCACTTGGGTCGCTTAGCTTAGCCATCCAGCGACCTTGGTGCACCTCTTTTTTTCTTTGCATCATGTGCTGTTTGGGGACTATTTTTTGAAGTACCATCCTGTCTGACACTGCAGTGCCACTCCTAGATGGGCCAGGTGTTTGTGTCAGCCACTTGGGTCGCTTAGCTTAGTCACACAGCGACCTTGGTGCACCTCTTTTTTTTTCTTTGCATCATGTGCTGTTTGGGGACTATTTTTTGAAGTGCCACCCTGTCTGACACTGCAGTGCCACTCCTAGATGAGCCAGGTGTTTGTGTTGGCCACTTGGGTCGCTTAGCTTAGTCACACAGCGACCTTGGTGCACCTCTTTTTTTTCTTTGCATCATGTGCTGCTTGGGGACTATTTTTTAAATCTGCCATCCTGTCTGACACTGCAGTTCCACTCCTAGATGGGCCAGGTGTTTGTGTCGGCCACTTGGGTCGCTTAGCTTAGTCACACAGCTACCTCATTGCACCTCTTTTTTTCTTTGCATCATGTGCTGTTTGGGGACTATTTTTTAAATCTGCCATCCTGTCTGACACTGCAGTGCCACTCCTAAATGGGCCAGGTGTTTGTGTCGGCCACTTGGGTCGCTTAGCTTAGTCACACAGTGACCTTGGTGCACCTCTTTTTTTCTTTGCATCATGTGCTGTTTGGGGACTATTTTTTGAAGTGCCATCCTGTCTGACACTGCAGTGCCACTCCTAGATGGGCCAGGTGTTTGTGTCGGCCACTTGGGTCGCTTAGCTTAGCCATCCAGCGACCTTGGTGCACCTCTTTTTTTTCTTTGCATCATGTGCTGTTTGGGGACTATTTTTTTAAGTGCCATCCTGTCTGACACTGCAGTGCCACTCCTAGATGGGCCAGGTGTTTGTGTCGGCCACTTGGGTCGCTTAGCTTAGTCATCCAGCGACCTTGGTGCAAATTTTAGGACTAAAAATAATATTGTGAGGTGTGAGGTGTTCAGAATACACTGGAAATGAGTGGAAATTATGGTTATTGAGGTTAATAATACTATGGGATCAAAATGACCCCCAAATTCTATGATTTAAGCTGTTTTTGAGGTTTTTTTGTAAAAAAACACCCAAATCCAAAAAAACACACCCGAATCCGACAAACATTTTTCAGGGAGTTTTTGCCAAAACGCGTCCGAATCCAAAACACGGCCGCGGAACCGAATCCAAAACCAAAACACAAAACCCGAAAAATGTCCGGTGCACATCACTAATATATATATATATATATATATATATATATATATACACTGCTCAAAAAAATAATGGGAACACTAAAATAACACATCCTAGATCTGAATGAATGAAATCTTCTTATTAAATACTTTGTTCTTTACATAGTTGAATGTGCTGACAACGAAATCACACAAAAATTATCAATGGAAATCAAATTTATTAACCTATGGAGGTCTGGATTTGGAGTCACCGTCAAAATTAAAGTGGAAAAACACACTACAGGCTGATCCAACTTTGATGTAATGTCCTTAAAACAAGTCAAAATGAGGCTCAGTAGTGTGTGTGGCCTCCACATGCCTGTATGACCTCCCTACAATGCCTGGGCATGCTCCTGATGAGGTGGCAGATGGTCTCCTGAGGGATCTCCTCCCAGACCTGGACTAAAGCATCCGCCAACTCCTGGACAGTCTGTGGATGGAGCGAGACATGATGTCCCAGATGTGCTCAATTGGATTCAGGTCTGGGGAACGGGCGGGCCAGTCCATAGCATCAATGCATTCGTCTTGCAGGAACTGCTGACACACTCCAGCCACATGAGGTCTAGCATTGTATGCATTAGGAGGAACCCAGGGCCAACTGCACCAGCATATGGTCTCACAAGGGGTCTGAGGATCTAATCTCGGTACCTAATGGCAGTCAGGCTACCTCTGGCGAGCACATGGAGGGCTGTGCGGCCCCCCAAAGAAATGCCACCCCACACCATTACTGACCCACTGCCAAACCGGTCATGCTGGAGGATGTTGCAGGCAGCAGAACGTTCTCCTTGGCGTCTCCAGACTCTGTCACGTCTGTCACATGTGCTCAGTGAGAACCTGCGTTCATCTGTGAAGAGCACAGGGCGCCAGTGGCGAATTTGCCAATCTTGGTGTTCTCTGGCAAATGCCAAACGTCCTGCATGGTGTTGGGCTGTAAGCACAACACTCACCTGTGGATGTCGGGCCCTCATACCACCCTCATGGAGTCTGTTTCTGATCATTTGAGTAGACACATGCACATTTGTGGCTTGCTGGAGGTCATTTTGCAGGGCTCTGGCAGTGCTCCTCCTGTTCCTCCTTGCACAAAGGCAGAGGTAGCGGTCCTGCTGCTGGGTTGTTGCCCTCCTACGGCCTCCTCCACGTCTCCTGATGTACTGGCCTGTCTCCTGGTAGCGCCTCCATGCTCTGGAAACTACGCTGACAGACACACATCTTGCCACAGCTCGCATTGATGTGCCATCCTGGATGAGCTGCACTACCTGAGCCACTTGTGTGGGTTGTAGGCACACACACTACTGAGCCTCATTTTGACTTGTTTTAAGGACATTACATCAAAGTTGGATCAGCCTGTAGTGTGTTTTTCCACTTTAATTTTGAGTGTGACTCCAAATCCAGACCTCCATTGGTTAATAAATTTGATTTCCATTGATAATTTTTGTGTGATTTTGTTGTCAGCACATTCAACTATGTAAAGAGCAAAATATTTAATAAGAATATTTCATTCATTCAGATCTAGGATGTGTTATTTTAGTGTTCCCTTTATTTTTTGAGCAGTGTATATTAATTTAAAAAAAAAAATCTAGATACCACCACACTTCATTTATTAGTCCAACCATTAGAGAATAAAGGGGCATGTATTAAAAATAATTGAATTAATCATTATATAACCCCACAACAGTCAGTTCCTATTAGAAAAATGGTCATTACCTTTTATTGTGATCATTTGTAACAGATGTAAGGACTCCATACCAAATATTTGATCTATTTACAGCTGTAGATCATAATGTTTTAAACATTTTACACTATGTAAGCAGTGTCCTGGCTATTGCAAGTTCTGAGTGAGGGCATGGCTGGGAGATAAGTGAGAGTATTTGCTCGACAGGCAGTCTATGGCAGGGCGTTCCTGGAAGGAAGTGTGTTAAGTGCAGGCGCCTGCTGTCCCATACAGAATGTTTTCCATCCATATGGCATGCTGCTTATCAGCTAATGTTACATGTAATAAATATGGACAATGAAACAAGCAAGGGTGCAAAGAAATGAAAAGAAAAGGCAAAGTAATGATGAAGCCAGACTACAGAAAAATGAGACATGCTTTTCAGATGCCAAGAGTCCTTAAACTCTGAAGATGACTGAAGATTGACCATCACTTGCAGGGCGAGATGTACTGAGCACTGCATCCCGCCAATTAGCAGGCACATACCGGCGTTAATTACACGGGTATGTACTTAGAAATGCGATTAAAATCACAAAGGACTCTTCCGATAAGAGCTGTCCTTTGCGATAGAAGGACTTCTGGGTTTAGACCCCAGGAGCGCTTCTGTGCATGTGCATATTGACGTGCACGTTGCAGGGGGTGCTGGGAGGGATCCAACTGCAAAAAGAAGCCCATAGGCTTCTATTGTGTAATGCGAAATAAAGATGGCGTTACCCACGGGCTCCAAGCTCCGGAATGTATCGCATTTCCCATATGTACCAAGCTCCAGAATGCAATACATTCCAGAGTTTGGTTCATATGGGAAATGCGGCCAAATTCTAAAAACAGCAGTTTGTGGATTTTTGCCCGCATTTTTCCTTTAGTAATTCAGCAATTACTAGTCTTCACTTTTTGTCTTTCTTCTCTAATCATTTCACTTAGAGTAGCTATTTTGCTGTATGGAATGCTCATGTGACAGTAAAGTTAGCTTCTATCAGAGAGGGAAAATAATTCAATAAAAAGTAGTGGTGAAAATGACAACAACCAAAATCAAACGGTGGTATTAATTTCCCTAATGTACAGTGGTACTCCCAAGCGGATCTTTTATGTTACCTCAAAGATTGGCTGCATGAGCAGGAAGTCTATACCAATATGTCCTTGGAGAAGGATTTTTTGGAAGGGGGAGATTTGATAACGTTTCTAGGTCCCGATTCACGTGAGGGAGAACCTGTTGCTCTGGCAACCCTGAAAACTGTGGCACACTCTGCGACACAAACAGAATTTAAATCCGCATAAGTCTCTTTATCTCCAATTCACGTCTAACCCGGATTTTCAGGAAGGCCAGACTATGCACCCTTTTAATATCTAGAGAGTGAGAGGAGTAATTAATATCGGATGTTTGGTCAACACATCAAATAAGCGGCATCTCACGTTCCGGAAGGCAACTGAGAAGTCTCCGGTATTGGTTGCATACCCTGTGGCTTATCTTTTGGCTCAACACTACGTCAGTTTGACTATTTGCCACTTTTCTTAAGCCGACTGGTTGAATCCTGTAGACACGATTTGTGCTTCCTGCTCAGGACCATACTGGCCTCTTATTGGTGTGTTTCTCCTCTGTATATCATTTTTATTCCCCCCTCCTTACTATTATTCATTTTTTTCCCATCAATATATTCAAATATCTCCTTTTATTTCATTCCATTGGTTTTCTACAGCTGTTTTTTTGGAATGACTCCAATTATTGGCCCTGTACTATACTCTCGATTTACCTATGTGTTCCTATACATATCATTATTTGTGCCTACCTCATGATGAAACAGTCCATAGTGACCGAGAAACTCATTAGGAACCTTTCTAACTATGAAGAGACTGTCCCATATGATTCTGAGAGCTGATCTTCTGCCAGACTGGTGATTTCCCGTTAAGCTGCAGGATCACAATTCCGAGCCTGCCACAACATGGTCACGGCTCACTAAGAGGCCCATTTATAAAATAATATTTGCAGCTATTTCCTCAAAAACACATGTTTTCAGGGGTTACCCACAAATATTAAATATCCCTGCAATGTATGTATGTATGTATGTATGTATGTATGTATGTATGTATGTATGAGGGGCCGCAGTAGATATCGCCTGTATCTTCTACAATACCTCCATCCCTGCAGCAGTCGTGGTCCTCATAACTTTCTATGGGGGATGCAAAGCTGCCAGATGTATCAATATCCGGAATGTGAAGAATTCCTGATATTAACCCCTGCATCTGAAAATGCCAGTAGCTCATTGTAGCCTATGGGCTACACATCGCGGTTGTAGCTGGCGTAGCCCATAAAGTACATCATGTGTCGTGCGATAGCTTGGTGGGTTTATAAGGTGTGCATTGGACCGTCTGCACACATATCACTTGTTGCTGTCATGGGTGAAAGGGACAATTTATCCGAGTTGCAAAAAGAGATGATTATCAGCTTTCAGGCCAAAGATGGCAGTATTTCTGAAACAGTGCAGTTTGTGAACTGTTCGAGTGCTGCTGCGGTGAAGGTGTATACTGATTGGACAAATGGTACCATTGCGAATAACTGATGTGGTAACTGTGGAGAGGGTCAGACTGGTACACAGGGGTACAAGGGAAGCCCCCCCCCCCTTCCTGCAGGGATCAGGTTCTAGATTGAATAACACATTATGCATATGTTACATCATACTGCACTTTTCTACAAAGCATTGCTGTTATTAGTCTGGTACAATATCATGCACGTACTATCACTAGCAGTATTTACTATACATATTTATCAAGGGGCCCAAACCAATCACTAATGGTTAGTCAAGCCTCTAAGCATGGGCCCCTACCACTGAATTTCACCGGTGGGCACTTCATGCCCCAGTCTGACAGTGACTGCGGAGCACCACGTGCTATCATGTGAGAGGTGAACGTTGGCTACGAAGGTGCATGAGGGCTAACCGACAACACCACAGTGGAGCAGCTCACCATCAGAATGTATCTGTGCCAACCTACCAACACCTTATTAAGTCACTCGCAGCGAGTGTAGATGCTGTCCGTGCTGTACACAGCAGTTACTCTGGCTATTAGCTAGTGGTCACAATAATGTGTATATTATATATTTGAAGATAATCTGTATTAAACTTATCACTTCCATTTCTGCTCCCATCTTGTTTTGTTTATTGTTAGGTTAGTTCCACTGCCCTCTGTTCAGCTTCATACAGCAGTATTTTCTGCTGTTCCCACTGGCCACTACGGTGCCCTGTGCGGTAACTGTTTTCTGTATGCAAACATGTCAAATAAAGGAGTTTGGAGGACTGTCTCAGAGAAGGGTGCTTCTGCTAAGTCTCTTTCCTTGAAAACAATGACACAATATATTTGTGCCTTCTGCTCAGGACCATGCTGGCCTCTCAATTTCCCACTCTACCGCAGTGATGCAGCACCAGGCCTCAGATAATGTGCCCCCTGCTGGAGTGAGCAAGGGCTTCTAACGGTGTCCACACAACCCCCTCAGGATGCTCTTGCAGGGTACTTCCTTAGCATATTGTGGAGTCTCCGTGGGCATAGGCTCTCACTGTCTGTTCAGGGCAAGGTTCAGGTTTCCACTTCCCTGCACAAGGTTTCCATTTCCCTGCACCAGATACTGGATCCTGCTACATATCCGTGTTCTGCTAAGCGTGCTTTATCCATGCTCCTCCAGTCGGGATAGGACTCGGATTCTGAAGCCTCCTTACTACCCGTGGATGATTTTCATTTTGATTCAAACTCAGAGAAGTCCTTTAATCAGAAAGAGGAACATACTAGTTAAGTAAGTGTGGAAGCCTTAATAGCAGCGGATAGATCTGATTAAGAACTCAGAAGATGCTTCACCTCAGGATTTATCTCTATTTAAGCGCAAGAAAAAGGAAGCAGTAACCTTTCCTTCTTTAGCTAAGTTGAAGGATCTCCTCACTGACAGTTGGAACCTTACTAATAAGCAGTTCTAGATTTCCAGACTGCTTCTATCCTTTTATCCTCTCCCTTCATCAGACAGATCCAGATGGGAGACTCCACCACTTGTAGACTCTCCCATAGCTTGGTTAGCTAAGGCTACCACACTTCCTTTGCCAAATGTGGCCTCCTTATAAAACACTACTGATAGAAAACTGGGAGTTTTTCTCAAAGCAAATTTTTTGCTGCAGGCGTATCCATGTTACCCACTTTAGCCAGTTTGGAGTGATGGGTGGACTCACTAAATCTAAAAAGGCGCAACAATCTCTCCTTTTTAATGGTTAGATCCTCATTCGTCCTGAATTGGATAAATTAATTGCTTCTGCAGCTGTTTCTAAGCCGACATTTCTACCATCCTCAGCCACTAAACCAAATGTTCCTTAATTTTGGCTTTCGTTCCTAGGTGCATCCGAAGTTCCAACCTTCCTTTCCTGGGCACAATTCCTCCTCGAGGAGTTGAATGCCTTAAAGGAAAACAACATTTAACAGGTAACAAACTTGCTTCAAGGCCACTGAAAACAACCTACATGACAAGTCAGACTCCCACCTAGGAGTCCTCACAGTGGAAGGCAATGGTGCTTCGAGGAGTGGTGGAAAATGATGTCCAATACTTCGGGTTGGAGTGTGGTTAGATAGGCTTATGTCCTTTCCTTCAAGGAGCCTCCTCTCAGTCAATTTTTCACCACTTGTCTGCCTCACAATCTGTCCACAGCCAGAACTATAACAGTGTGTGTTAGGTCCCTTCTAGGCTCTGGACTACTGAGAAACTGACTATCTCAGCCATCTCTTTAACCGGAAGTATTCCATGAAATGGTGATCCGTTAGGGTCACCCATCCATAGACCTGAAGGCCTCATGAATTGACAACAAATTTATCCACTACTGTTCCAGGATTCGAGACCCATGAGTGTTTCTCGTGGATGCGCCATCGGATCCTTGGACTTTCCTACTGATGTATGTCTTCCCTCTGATGTCACTTCTACCTCAGGTGATTTGCAAATTGAAACAGGGCAGATAGACCTTCATTCCTGTAGCTCCAGATACTCACCTCATACTGACCTCAAATGCCTGTCAATAGTAGTTCCGTGGTGGCTTCCTCTCAGGTTGGACCTTCTCTCCCAGGGGCCTTGCCTCCACCCAGATCTAGAACACCTGGCTTTGACAGGGTGGCTGTTGAGACAGCCCTCCTGAGGGTCAGGTTTTTCGAAAGCTGTGAGTGGTCTGATCTGAGCTCAGAAACTGGAGAACCTTCTTCTCCTGGTATGCTCAGCAGAAATTAGACCTCAAAATTTTCTTTGTGGCTAAGATTTTGTCTTTCTTGTAGACAGGTGTACGGTTGGGCCTTCATCTGTCCCCCTTTAAAGTCCAAGTTTCTGCTCTTACAATTTATTTTCAGAGGTGCTTGGTGACTATTCTGGCTATCCAGCCCATGTGCCTCCAGTTGAGCCCTGGGATTTTGTGTTAATACTCCGAGCTCTGCAACATTCTTAATTTAAGTCTTTGGAGTTGGAGGACCTCAAATGGCTTACAAGGAAAACACTTTTCTTTTGTCTGTTTCTCAAGCCCATCGGGTATCAGAACTGAGTGCATTTATCATATAGATCTCTGTTTCTGATTTTTCATCTCGATTGGGTGGATTTACTAATTATCTGCTCTTTCTTTCTGAAGGTGGTCTCCAACTTTCATATTATTTAGGAAATTGTAGTTCCATCCATCCATCCAAGGGCTAAAGGGGAGGAGTAGCCTGAGCTGCCCTAAAAGTTAGCTACTTAGTGCCGAGACTCCACCAGCATCTTAGGGTCCATAGTCTCCACAGGGAACATCAGGGATGTCCTACAGCAGTTTGTTTAAGGGAGGGGACACTCCTGAGCAGAGAGGAGTGTCCAACATCCAAATGAAGTATCTTGAGAGGCAAATATGTCAAAGGCATAAAACCTAAGGAAAGTGTGGACAGAGGACCATGTGGCCGCTTTGCATAGTTGTTCAGCAGACGCCCCACCACGAGCTGCCAACGAAGGACCCACAGACTGAGTAGATGAGCAGAGACTGTATCTGGAACAGAAAGGTCCGCTTGTAGGTAGGTCTATGATATTGTTGTATGAATCCATCTGGCCAGAGTCTGCTTGTTGACTGGCCAGCCCCTCTTGTGGAATCCATATAGGATAAAGAGAGAGTATTATTTTTTTATAGAAGTTGTTTGATCCACATAAATACAGAGAGCAGGGAGGCCTCGTCTGCAGATAGATGTAGAGAATGGAAGTCCAGAACCATTATTTCCTTGTTTTGTTGAGAGCTAGATAACACCTTGGGAAGGTATCCTGGTCTGGTCCTAAGAACGGCTCTATCTGGATAAAAAATCAGATGGGAGGATCTACAGAAGAGAACCCCCACATCTGACACCCTTCTGGCTGATGCAATGGCCAGAAAAAAAGTGTCTTTGCTGTGAACCATTTAAGGTGTCAAAGTCGAAAAATATCGTAATGTATATGCCTTGTACTAACCCCATGCACATGCCCGCTGCTTGTGCACTCAGTCCGCCGTGCGTGCACATATCCGCAATTTGCGTAGGATCGCTCCGGCGATCATGCGCGTGATATGGGTATTTACGGCGGAGTTTGTGAGCGCGTAGAGGGTTATTAGAACATTACATATTTAACCCAAATAGTGCATTTTGTACCCCTAGTTCCCTTGCACCATGTCAGCGAGTATTAATAGTTTAAACAGTTCCTGGACAGAGGGATTCGCCTTTGCATGATAGAAAGGGTCAGATAAAGGTTGGAAGGTGATGTCTAGTATCCAGCTGTAGGGTATTTTGAGGGTAACATTCCGGTGTTAGTTAGAGAAAGATCGCATGTTCCTGCGTATAGTTATGTGCAAAAGTAGAATATGAACATTAACTGTATTTACTGTATTTTATGTATGCGGCGGGAATCCAGAGGATACCACCCACAAGAGCAGTTGGGGAAAGACATCGCCCACCCTTTCAAATCCACCTATGACCTCTTCTGTAATGTAAAGACAAATCCCTGTGTCCAATGGACAATGAGATTACAGTGACCATTGTATTGTGTATGCATGTTGTGTATAAAAAGACCATTGTTGCCTGGCCGGTCAGAAGACTCTGAATGCTATCTGTATGACCAGCGGAGGACTGAGCCGGGTTGCGCTTGCGAACATTCTCACGCATGTACATTCTCTGTAGCCATTATTCTGTTTAGATTTATCTTGTTAGCCTGTAGTGTATGGTTTGTATTGTTTTACCTTTTTGGAATCAATCCACTGTGGCCTTAGAACCCTGTGGTTTCAACTACAAATCAGTGTGGTGTCTTCACTTTCCTGCAAGGGGTTTAAAGTGTATTTATCTGTATAAGGTGTATAAGTATTGATAAGGTGTACGCACTGCGGGTACTTTATACCGTCAGTGCTACTTAAGGTTTAAGAGATAACATTGTTGCAGTACTTTGCTGCTAAGGGTTCAAAGTATAATCATATCAGTGCATTATATCATTAACAAGGTTTAAAGGTTATCAATTGTGTGTGCGCTCGCTGTGTGTTCTCTGTACACTCAGCGCGGCGTGGGTACGCCAAGTGCGTACCACGTGCAGGACTCTGTACGCAAATAGCGTACAAAGTGCGTAGCACGTGTATTCAGTCTAGCGGCCATAGCGGCTTCACGGTAATAGTGTATTTAGAGGTATAGCTTTGCGGTCTAAGACAATATCGACATTATCAAAGGTCTACCGAGTCCAGAGGTTCATACGGAAACTCTTGTAGTGCCTAGAGAACAATAGATAGATCCCATGGAGCCACAGGAGGCATAAACGGAGGTACTCCCTGCAGAAAGGGTCGAACATCAGGCAGTATGGCAATCCTACATTGGAACCATATGGACAAAGCTGAGACATGCACTTTAAGTGATGCGAGTCGTAGCCGGAGAAAAACCAGGATCCTAGATACCCAGAAAAAGTCATAGGTCTTAGAGCACATTACTGAAAATAAATGTGCCACACCCTGTAGTAAATATGTACCAAAGCTGGCTTCCATGCGTTGAGCATAATCTGAATTACTTGGCAAGAAAAACCCTTTGATCTTAAGAGGGATGTCTCAAGAGCCATGCCATCAAAGACAAGCGAGCTAAGTCCGGGTGTAGAAAAGGACCTTGAGACAATAGATCTGGTCGTAGAGGAAGTGGCAGAGGGTAATCTATGGAGAGATTGAAGGTCTGTGAACCAATGGCGCCTGGGCCACGCTGGGGCTATGAGTATGATCGTGCCTTCCTGCTTGAACTTGCACAGGACTCTTGGCAGAAAGGCAACCAGAAGGAATAGGGCTGCCAGCCTGAACGTCCACTTCACTGTCAGAGCGTTCAAGAAGGCTTTTTGCGAGGCTTATTTGGGAGCTGTACACAGGAAGTTTGTTGTTGTGACAAGAGGCCATGAGGTCCACCTCCGGAAGGCCCCATTTGTCTACTAGCAGTTGGAATATTTGTGGGTGTATTGCCCACTCTCCTGCATGTACGTCGTGACGGCTAAGGAAGTCTGCTTCTTAATTCAGACCTTCCGGATTAAACACCACTGAGATTGCAGGGAGGTGGCGTTCATCCCACAGTAGGATATGCTCCACCTCATGCATTGCCATGTGACTGTGAGTTCCTCCCTGCTGGTTGAGGAAGGGCACCGTGGAGGCATTGTTGGACTGGACCTGAACAGGTTTTCCCTGAAGAATGTACTTCGATACCTTGATAGACATTGATTGGTAATAGACTCTCCCATGTGAGTGCAATGACCCTAGAAGGAGTGCTGGGCAGTTACTATGCCCCATCCTCAGAGACTGGTGTCTGTGGTCAGAAGCACCTAATCTGATATCCAGAAGGGGTGTCCCTTGTCCAGGTGAGATTTTTGTAGCCACAAGGCCAGGAAGAGGTGGATCTCTGGAGAGAAAACCATTGTCTGAACTCTGAGAAGCTAATATCTGTTCCATCTAGACAGAGTAAGTTGTTGAAGGGGCCTGGAGTGGAATTGAGCATATTCCACCATATTGAAGGTGGACAACATGGACCCCAGGACCTGCATTGCTGAGTGAATTTAAACTATGCATCTGTGAAGGAGTTTGCAAACTCACGTTTGTAGCCCGGAAATCTTATCTAATGGCAGAAAGATCCTTTGCACTTGTGAGACATGACTGCACGATATGAACGATCTCGTTCATTAATGAACGAGATACCGTTTATATCGTGCAGTGTGGAGGCTCCAGCGATGAACGATGTGCGGCCCCGCGCTCGTTCATCGCTGGTCCCCCGTCGGCTGTACATGCAGGCCAATATGGACGATCTCGTCCATATTTGCCTGCACTTCAATGCAGCCGGGTGACGGGGGGGAGTGAAGAAACTTCACTCCCCCATCACTGCCCCCCTTCCCCCACCGCCGAGTCACCCGTCGGCCGTATCCGCCGTCGGGCAGCTCGGCGGCGGATCGGCCAGTGTGTAGGGCCTATAAGAGAGTTCCTAGATGTAGCATTTGTTGAGAAAACATCAGGGAGGATTTATTTTTTCCAATTGATGATCCAGCCGTGGTCCTGTAGAAATGCAATGGTCAGCTGCATATGACGATGGAGTCCTTCTGGAGATTGTGCCAGAATGAGCAAATCGTCCAGATAAGAGAGCATTCAGACTCCCTGGCGATGTAGTTGGGCCGCCATTACAGCCATTATTTTGGTGAAGACCTGGGAGGTGGAGGAAGGGGGGTGGGGCGGGGGACGACGTAGACAGGCTGAAAGGCAAAGCTTGAAATTGATAATGCTGTTGGAGTACAGTAAATCTGAGAAACTGCTGATGAGCAGGTATAATAGGAACATGTAGATATGCATCCTGAATGTCCAGCGACCCCTTGAAATCCCCTGGTTCCAAGGCCAGAACTATGGAATGGAGGATTTCCATATGGAACCTGGGCACCCGGATAAACTTGATCAGGGACTTGAGATTTAGAATAGGTCGATGAGACCCATTGGACTTCTGAACTAAGAAGAGGGTAGAATAAATCACCCTGCCTCGATGTACCAAGGGAACTGGAATTATTACTCTTCCTTACAGCAGAGACTGTATAGCCTTTTATAGCTCCAGGGTCCTGGCAGGGTCCTTTTTGAGGACCCGAAAAAAAGAACTTCGAAGGGGGCCACCTCAGGAATGTAAGAGTGTACCCGTGGGAGATAACTTTCTGCACCCAGGTGTCTGTGGTCGTACGACACCAGGTGGTTGCGAACTGAAGAAGTTGGCCTCCCACCCTGGAATCCACCAGGAGGAGGACCTCCCCATCAGGTGGAGGGTTTGTCTGTGGACTTGGTGACTTGGTGTCTGGTAGCCCAGGCTTGTTTTGTACTGGGCTTGGCAGTCCTGCTGGAGGTTGACTGACATGGAAATGGTTGTCCTTTAGCTTTTCCCTGGGGACGAAGGGACCGGGTGTAGCTATTTTTTTTGGCTTTGGGGTAGCTGCCGAGGGTTAAAGGCAGTCTTAAAGGCTAGCCTATATCACCAAGGCCACTATATCATCCAATTTTTTTTATCAAACAGGATGTTTCCTGTAAACGGCAGAGCTTTAAGAGTCTTTTTGAAGTCACTATCCGCTTTCCATGATTGTAGCCAGATCATGCAACGTGCGGCCACCGAGGTAGCAGAGACCTTAGAAGCTAGAAGTCCCATGTCCAGAGCCGCTTCCCCGATATAAGAGGCTGTCTCTCTGATATTGGCAATGTGGAACAGTTGTATTTTGTTAGCATCAGAAAACATACTGTCTTCCAGGGCATATGCCCAACTTTCAATGGCTTTTGCAACCCATGATGAGGCCATAGCTAGCCCCCTGATAGAGATTATATGGATTTGAGGCAAGTTTCAACCTTCCTATCTGTAGTATCCTTCAGGAAAGACGCAGATAGTATAGGTGAGGTGGAGCTGCGGACTAGGCGTCCTACATGAGAATCCACCCTTGGAGGAGCCACCTATTTTGCACATTCTCCTGCTGGAAGAGGGTAAAAGGTAGTTAAGCATTATGTATTTAAAAACCTTCTTGCATAAGTTCCATAAGCTTGTCTGACTGATGAAATTCAGCTTTAACTACTTTATAGCGTTTGAATGCTGGAGCCTTTGATTTAGGAGCAGGCTGCTCAATCCTCTATTTCCAGAATATATTTCAACGCCTTTACTAGGACAGGTACGTCTGTTGTAGAATGACGCTCTTCTTCAACTGAGGGAGGGTGGAGGGGTTGAAGAGAGAAGTATCTGTCTGATCTGGCTCCCCAGATGATTCCTCAGAGTCCAAAAGCTATGGTAGGAGGCTGATAAGAGATCCGCTATCTATGTGAGGAGCTGTGAGAAGGAAGCCCAGGGGAGTTCCTGTGCATGTTCTGCTGAGGTGGACTGGCGAGGAGGATTATAGCAATTAGTGCACTGACCATCCTGAACAGGTTCCTCAGGGGATAACCCTACATGTAACCAGTACTGGGGTAGCAGGCTCCTTATTACCTTTCCATCCATTAGATATGGAAACATAAGTACAGCACACAACAGTGTATGGCTAAATATGCAATGTGACTCCCCTCACAAATGTAAACAGATGTGAAGTACAATAAACCCCTATAGACCTGTATCTTAGGGTTGTAAAGAAAAAAAGGGATAAATCAGGCAGCAGAGCTAGCAACAGTCACAATCAATGCATAAATATTGCAATGGCCACTGAAATCACTTACACAGACCTCAGTGGCTGGTAGGATTTGAGCTGTATAACCTGTATTCCTTACTAGTCAAAGAATTCTAAGCAAAACTATATTAGGAACCAAAATTGGACAATAATATTAGGGGTAAATCCCTGAATGTGTCCGCTTGGTGGTGCACCCTGAGTCAGATGGAGATCTGAGAACGAATAACAAGGAAAGAAGACTCTTGTGTGGGCGCACTCTTGTGTAAGTTGTAATAAGAAAATCACGTTTGTTATTTAAGATATAAATTTATAAAATTAGGTTTATGTCTCACTGGCTGAAGACAAATTTGACATTGACAATTAATGAAAAGAGGATTTTGGTACTTACCTATAAATCCATTTCTCTGAATCCACTCAGGGACACTGGAGAACTAGACAGCTGGGTGTGAAGGATGCAGAACGGAGGTAGCACAATGTCTCCTCCCCCTTCATGCACCCCCATCCCTCCAGTTTGAAAAATTGATGGAGAGAATAGGGAACATGGAAGATCAAGGCTATACGGGAAGGAACCAACCGTACCAACACGTCAAATGGCAAACAAGAACTATTAACACAATAACCAAACTGTCTGAACTAAATTTTACAAGAACACGCAGGCTGGCAGTACCGAGATGGGCGCCCAGTGTCCCCGAGTGGATTCAGAGAAATGGATTTATCGGTAAGTATCAAAATCCTCTTTTCTCTATCATCCACTAGGGGACACTGGAGTTAGACATCTGGGGATGTTCCAAAGATACTCCCATGGGCGGGAGTGCTGTCCGAAGCGTGAAGAGCCAAACGTTAAAAATTTGCATCTCTAGATGTAAACATATCAAACTTGTAGAAACGAGTCAACGTGTGTGCTGATGACCACATTGCAGCTCTGCAAAGTTGGCTAGTGGAAGCTCCTCTAGCCGCAGCCCATGAAGCTCCCACTGATCTGGTGGTATGAGCACCTACCCAGGAACTCTCTTACCACAAGAAATATATGCTTTTTGATGGTTATCTGATCCATCTGGCCAAGGTTTTTTTGAAACTGGCCAACCCCTCCTGGGTCCATCATACAGTACAAAGTGTCAGACTTCCTAACAGAATTCGTAGCCTGTACGTAGACCCATAAGGCTCTGACCACATCCAAGAACAAGTCCCCCTCTGACAATCCTTGGAAGAGGGGCCACAATCGGCTGGTTTATATGAAAACCCGAAACCACCTTAGGTGAAAACTCTGCTTTTGTACGGAGCTCCGCTCTCTTTTCATGAAAAACTAGTAAAGGACTTTTACATGACAGGGCACCTAACTCTGAGACCCTTCTTGCTGATATTCAAAGCTAGGAGCAGGACTGCTTTCCAACTCATATATGTTAGATCCACCCTTTCCAAGGGCTCGAAAAAGGCAGATCTCAAAAATTCTAGCACTAAATTTAGATCCCACGGGGCCGTGGGAAGATGAAAAGGTGGTTGTATTCTCAACACACCCTGTAAAAATGTCTGGACCTCCTGCAAGGACGCCAGACGTTGCTGGAAAATGAAATTCACGATCCAGCCATGTCAAATCAGAAACTGATGCGTGATCTGAGCATCCCAGATCAACTGGTCCCGAGAGGGAGCTTGATAAGAAGGTCGTCCAGATACGGTATTAATGTTACCCCTAACAATCTCAATTTCGCTAAAATGACTGCCATGATCTTTGTGAAGACTCTTGGGGCTGATGATAGGCCGAACATTAGAGCTCTGAATTGGTAAATGAGTCTTGCCCACTGCAAACCGTAAATAGGCTTTGTGCGGGGTCCAAATTGGGACATGGAGGTACGCATCCTTTATGTTCATCGACACAATGAACTCCCATTTTTCCAGTCCCACAATAACTGACTGTATTGATTCCATCTTGAATCTGTAAACCGTAAGGTATTGATTTAACACCTTTAAATTGAGGATTGGCCTGACAGATCCATCTGATTTTGGCACTACAAAAAGATTTGAATAAAATCCTGTTCCTCTTAGAGAAATCGGGACAGGCATAATTACTTCCGTCTGAAGTAACTTTCGAATAGCCATGTCTAATGCCCTCGCTCTTTCAGGGCACTGAGGAAGGCCTGTCGTAAAGAACTGACTGTGAGGTCGGTTCAGAAATTCTATTTTGTATCCCTGGGTAATATTGTTGATCCAGACTTCTGGTGAGGTTTTGGCCCAGGTGTCCTGAAATCTTTCCAACTGTGCGCCCACCATAGGAGACCCAAGGTGAGCTGGGATGCCATGGTCTTGTCAGCAGGCTTAGAGTCCTGTTTTCGGGCTCTGGACTGGGAATGGCCTCTGTCTCAACGAGCTTGACCATCAAAACCTCTTCTTCTATCTCTAAAGGATTGAGACCTAAATTAAATGAACACTGGACCAGAGTAATTTCTTCTGACCGGTGGCGTAGTTCTACGATACGTGGTAGGCAGAAAAGTAGATTCTCCCGCTGTTGCTTGTGAAATCCACTTGTCTAACTCCAGACCAATTAAAGCCTCCCCTACAAAGGGGATCGCCAGTGCTTAAAGTGGTCCTAGAGAGGAGGTGGAACTCACCCCCCCCCCCCCCCCGGCGCTCATGCAATAAGCCCCAAAAAGGGGACGTGGTCTAAAAAGAAAGGGGCGTGGTCACACAATAGTAATAATGCCCACAATAGTAGCACCCCCCAATACACATAATGCCGACAGTAGTAGCACCCGGTAATGCACAATGCCCACAGCAGTAGCGTCCCTTTTACAATGCCCACAGTAGTAGTGCTCCTTATGCAATGTCCACTGTACTGGTAGTGCCCACAGTGCTAGTGCCCCTTATATAGAGCCCATAGTAGTGGTGCCCCTTATGCAATGCCCCCAGTAGTAGTGCCCCTTATGTCCCCAGGAGTGATGCCCCTTATGAAGTGCCCCCTTTACAATGCCCTCATTAGTAGTGCCCTCATTAGTAATGCCCTTAATGGTAATGCCCCCAGTAGTAATGTCGCCTGTAGTAATGCCTCCAGTCGTTTAGCCCATGTAGTTTAGCCCCATGTAGTTTGCCCCAAGTAGTAATGCCCCCAGTAGTAAGGCATTCCTGTAGTTATGCCTCTAGTAGTAATGCGCCCCTGTAGATTAGCCCCTTGTAGTTTGCCCCTGTAGATATGCCCCCAGTAGTAATGCGCCCCTGTAGTTATGCCCCCCCTGTAGCTTAGCCCCATGTAGTTTGCTCCCAATAGTTTGCACCAAGTAGTAATGCCCCCAGTAGTTTAGCCCCTCTTGTTATGCCCCCAGTAGTAATGCCCCTGTAGTTATACCCCCAGTAGCAATGTGCCCCAGTAGTTATGCCCCCAGTAGTAATGTGCCCCTGTAGTTATGCCCTCAGTAGTAATGCGCCTCTGTAGGTTTGCCCCTTGTAGTTTGCCCCCAGTAGTAATGCCCCCAGTAGCTTGCCCCAAGTAGTAATGCCCCAGTAGTTTAACCCCTGCAGTTATGCCCCCAGTAGTAATGCCCCTGTAGTTATACCCCAAGTAGTAATGCGCCCCTGTAGTTATGCCCCCACTAGTAATGTGCCCCTGTAGTTATGCCCCCAGTAGTAAGGCGCCCCTGTAGTTATGCCCCCAGTAGTAAGGCGCCCCTGTAGATTAGCCCCATGTAGTGTGCCCCTAGTAATGCCCCTGTAGTTATGCCCCCAGTAGTAAGGCGCCCCTGTAGTTATGCCCTCAGTAGTAAGGCACCCCTGTAGTTTAGCCCAATGTAGTTTGCGCCAAGTAGTAATGCCCCCAGTAGTTTAGCCCCTCTTGTCATGCCCCCAGCAGTAATGCCCCTGTAGTTATACCTCCAGTAGCAATGCGCCCCAGTAGTTATGCCCCCAGTAGTAATGTGCCCCTGTAGTTATGCCCCCAGTAGTAATGCACCTCTGTAGTTATGCCCTCAGTAGTAATGCGCCCCTGTAGGTTTGCCTCATGTAGTTTGCGCCAAGTAGTAATGCCCCCAGTAGCTTCCCCCCTTGTAGTTAGCCCCTGTAGTTTAGCCCCCCTGTAGTTATGCCCCCAGTAGTAGTCACACGTTTAAAAAACAAACAAAAAAAACACCATACTTACCAATCCCTGCTCCCGCTGTAATCCTCCTGGCGTCTGCTTTACTCCGCTCCCCAGCACTATGAGAGAGATGTCATGACGTCTCTCTCATAGCGCGCACTGAGTCGGGAGCCGGAAGCAGGAGCTCAGTAGTGAGCTCCTGTCGCCGACTGTGCAGGCAGAGCCGGACGCCACTGATAACACAATCTCAGCGGGCGCCCAGCATCTCCCTGCGGCGCCGGTACACATAGGGTTAGGTGAGCCGGAGGAGGCGGAACTGCGTTCCGTCTCCTGGGGATCGCCTCCACTCCTTCATGGAATCTGAGTCCACTTGTCATTCTCTGAGCCACAGAATCCTTCTAGCCAATATAGCCAAAGCCGAGATGCATGACGCTATCCTGCTAGCATCCTTTGTAGCTTGGCAAATGTTTGTGGCCAACTCCCGGATATGCTGTGTTAGTCGAACTATCTGTTCATGGCTGTTATCTTCCGCCACTGCCTGAACAATTTGACCAGCCCATGCTACAATAGCCTTATTTACCCAAGCAATGATAATCGTAGGTCTTTGTGATGCTCCTGCAGCCACAAAAATAGATTTTAGTTCAGCATCTAACTTACTATCTGACACATCCTTTAGTGTAGTCACGTTTGGTATTGGTAAGATTGTCTTCTTTGACAGTCTAGCCAGGGAGGCGTCCACAATTGGAGGAACCTCCCACTTAGACATGACACCCTTGGGCAGTGGGTAATTAGCCGTGAACTTTTTGGGAATCTGGAAGCATCTATCTAGCTGCTTCCATGCTTCACCCATTTGATCCTGGAGAGTCTGAGGAATCGGAAAAAAACACTGTTTGCGGATTCTGAGATCCAAATACATCAAAGACTTCAGGTTCTTTAACCTCTTCTTCCTTGAAGTTAAGGACCTGTTTTACCCCTTCTATAAGGGATTCTAACCTCTTGACCTGCTCCTCCTGAGGACTGACATCAATTACAACCTCTACTGACTCCCAAACATTCTCATCCGGGACACACTGTAGAGGGCACATAAAACCCGGCATCCAAAGGAAGCATCCTGGGAAGCGGCGGTATCGAAGGCATAGAACCTTATAAACGTGTTCCCTGAGGACCACATAGCCGCCTTGCACAACTGTTCAAGGGACGCACCACGGTGGGCCGCTCAAGAAGGATGCCTTAATGGTAGCAGGAGCTGGACAACCAGCCTGTACATAAGCATGTGCAATCACCATTCTAATCTATCTGGCCAGAGTCTGCTTGGAAGCAGGCCAGCCACGTTTGTGAAAACCAAACAATACAAACAGAGAATCAGATTTCCTAATGGAGGAAGTTCTCTTCACATAGATACGGAAAGCCCGTACCACATCCAAAGGCCGCTCTTTGGAAGACAAATCAGGAGAATTAAAGGCCGGAACCACCATCTCCTGGTTAAGGTGGAAAGAAGACACCACCTTAGGCAAATAACCTGGCCGTGTTCTAAGAACCGCCCGGTCACGGTGAAAAATCAAATAGGGAGACTTACAGGATAAGGCACCCAAGTCCGAGACCCGTCTAGCTGAAGCAATAGCCAGCAAGAATAGGACCTTAAGGGAAAGCCACTTAAGGTCAGCAGTAGATCTGAGAACCAGTGCCATCTGGGCCACGCTGGAGCGACCAGAAGCAGGTTTCCTCCTTCTTGCTTGAACTTCCGTATTACTCTGGGCAGGAGTGACACTGGAGGGAACACGTATGGTAGTTCCATGGAATTGCCAGAGCATCCACGAATGCAGCTTGAGGATCCCTTGTCCTTGCTCCGAAGAACCTTGTGATTGTGTCGAGACGCCATCAGATCCACATATGGAAGACCCCACATGTCCACGAGAAGTTGAAAGACTTCCAGATGGAAGCTCCACTCTCCTGCGTGTACGTCCTGATGACTGAGATAGTCCACTTACCAGTTCAGGACTCCCAGAATGAACACTGCGGATATGGCCGGCAGATGGCGTTCTGCCCACTGAAGAATCCTTGATGATTGATGTACGCCACGGTGTTGTCCGACTTTACTTGAACAGGTCTGTTCTGTATTAGATGCTGGGCCATTGTCAACGCATTGAACACTGCCCGCAGTTCCAGAATATTTATCGGGAGTGGAGACTCTTCCTTGGTCCACCGACCTTGAAGAGAGTGGTGTTCCAACATCGTGCCCCAACCTCTCAGGCTGGCATCCATCGTCAGAAGGACCCAGTCGGATATCCAGAAGAGACGGACCCTGCTCAATTGTTGGTCCTGCAACCACCAGCTCAGTGACAGGCGGACCTCCGGAGACAATGAGATCATGTGAGATCTGATCCAGTGAGGCAGGCCATCCCATTTGGCCAGAATTAACTTCTGCAGAGGGCGAGAGTGGAACTGGGCAGACTCGACCATGTCGAAAGCCGTCACCATGAGACCTAGCACTTGCATTGCCGAATGTATCGACACTTGTGGATGAGATAGGAAGCATCGGCTCCTGTCCTGAAGCTTCAGGACTTTCTTCCAGTTGATCAGCCACCCGTGGGCTGCCATGCACTGGACCGTCAGATTGAGATGACACAGGAGAAGTTCTGGGGAATTCGCCGGAATCAACAAATCGTCCAAGTACGGTAGGATCCTGAACCCTTGACGGCGGAGTGTAGCCATCATGACTGCCATTACTTTGGTGAAAACTCGGGGAGCCGTTGTCAAACCAAAGGGTAACGCCCAAAATTGGTAATGAAGGTTGCCCACCGCAAACCGCAGGTACTGTTGATGAGATACCGCAATAGGAATATGCAGGTAGGAATCCTGTATATCCAGGGAGACCATATAGTCCCCAGGCTCCATGTCCAGAACAGTAGAGCGCAGAGTTTCCATAACTTGGAGATCCGCACATGCTTGTTCAAGGACTTCAAATTGGTTCAAATGCTGTAACGGAGTAGAAAGCTGATATGCCCATGGTGGGTTCACAGCAGGGACCATAAACTGTTGCAGTGGCACAGGTGGTCCCACAGGGGGCGCCAATTTAGTCACAAGCGTGTTTAATAATGTGGAAAATGTAGCCCAAGGTGGGTCTTGTGATGCCCCAGGTGTTACCGACCCACTGGGGGGCAAGGAACCCCCTGAACCTGAACTCTCAGCTGCCATATTATCCTCCATGACGTCCGCAGCTTCACTACCACGCAGTGTGGGGGAAGCCGCAGCGTTGTTGCCACGTGTAGCAGACATAACTATGTGCACAATATCGGGCAACCAGGTACAAAGTGTAGCAGCACTATACCTATCAAGAACTCTCAGTACAGCGTGCCTATGATAGCAGTTCAAGAGATGGTGACTATAAATCACAAGTAAAAATACACTGTCAGTATACCTTGTGATACACACCTAAACAGAAAGAAAAACCTGAAAACACTTGGCCCCCTTAGGTATAGTAATATAGAAATAGCCCACTGAGTGAAATACCCTGTAATTAAGGTAATCACGCAGCAGCTACATGCACACACACGTATATAATCACAAGTGTGCCATGCAGAAATTATGTACCATAAACTGCACTGGACTAGCAATACAAAGTAATACTCAGTATGGCTATACGTGATAACAATAGATATAACAATACACAGTAAACACTGGATGTATATCACAGGGTGTTTGTACCACACAACACTGAATGTATGCACTCTTTCTTAACTAACACTGTTCCAGTGACAGGTAGAATACTTAAGTGTCCTGTAAGAAGCACAGCACTGGCAATCAGGCGGTTCTACAGAGGAGGATTTGCCCCAGCAGTCCTAGAAACATCTCAGCTCAATCTGTGATGGCCGCTGGTCAGGAGTGAGGGAGAGATATGCAGCTCCAGGGCGGGAACATTGCAGAAATGGCGCCCTGGGGCTGGGGGGAGGGGCCTCAGGTCCAGCCTGCTCCCCCTCCAGGCATCCCCACCATGCGCTGCGGGCAGTAAAAAACGGGGTTAATATAGGAGAAAACCCCCCAGATCTGTGCTCCTTAACTGTCCCTGGTGGCTAGTGGAGCGGCCACCCAGTAATCAGTGTCCATGCCAGCGCGCATGTGGCCCGCCCCCTATGGCCGCGCCAGATTGCGGTAAAGTGCGGGCACAGAAGCCCCTTACCTCCCCTTCGTCAGCGGCCTCGCGATCCGGGAGGTCGTGTGTGTGTGACTGACCTTTGGAAGAAACCGGAGCCTCCGCTGCAGTGACCCGGCAACCAGGGCACGGGAGTATACAGCACCGCTGGGGGTGATGGAGCTGCAGCAGAGATGTCTATTAGACCTAGCCTGCTGCAGCCCTTATAGATTCTTATAAAAAATTTCTTCTTTTCTGTCAAATTTAATAGCTAAGAATAGGCTGCCTTAGGCAGCCCCCTGTTAAGTGACCTGCTACTGCAGGCACCAACTACAAACTGAGCTCCCTGTGCATGGAGGCGGAGTTATAGAGGAGGCGGCGCTGAACATCTTGGGAACAGTCAAAAGCTTTGAGCCTGTTGGTGCCTCGGATCAAGATCCTACTCTACACCCCGATGTTAATCCTTGTGGAGCCCAGTGTACCCCGCAGCAGAAAGCACTTTAGTTTCTTGTTGAGACGAGATGCCATCATGTCTATCTGTGGAATTCCCCACCGACTTGTCAAGGACTCAAACACCTGCGGGTGAAGGCCCCACTCTCCTGGATGGAGGTTGTGTCTGCTGAGGAAGTCCGCTTCCCAGTTGTCTATTCCCAGAATGAAGATTGGCGACAGTGCCACCGCGAGTCTTTCTGCCCAGAGGAGAATTTTTGTCACCTCTGACATTGCAGCTCTGCTCTTTGTTCCGTCCTGTCGATTTATGTACGTTACGGAAGCCACATTGTCCGACTGAACTTGAATGGCTTTATCTTGAAGAAGATGCCATGCCTGTAGAAGGGTGTTGTATATTGCCCTTAATTCCAGAATGTTGATCGGAAGAATGGCTTCCTGACTTGACCATTTTCCTTGGAACTGTTCCACTTGGGTGACTGCTCCCCAACCTCTGAGGCTTGCGTTTGTAGTTAGCAGAATCCAATTTTGAATCCCAAACCGTCGACCCTCGGTCAGGTGAGAAGTCTGGAGACACCATAGAAGAGAAATCCTGGCTTTTGGCGACAGGCGTATTCTCTGGTGCAAGTGAAGATGTGGATCCAGACCATTTGTCCAACAGATCCAGCTGGAATGGCCTGGCATGAAACCTTCCATACTGCAGAGCCTCATAAGAGGCTACCATCTTCCCCAGAAGGCGAATGCACAAATGCACCGATATCCGAGTTGGTTTTAAGACATCCCGCACCATTGACTGGATTACCAATGCCTTTTCTAAGGGAAGGAACAACCTTTTGTTCCTCTGTATCCAGGATCATTCCTAGGAATGGAAGCCTCCGTGTTGGTTCCAGGTGGGATTTTGGTAGGTTCAGAATCCATCCGTGATCCTGGAGACGTCTGGTTGAGAGGGCAATGCTGTCCAACCACCTCTCCCTGGAAGGCACTTTTATCAGCAGGTCGTCCAAGTATGGTATGATGTTCACTCCCTGTTTGCGGAGGAGAAACATCATCTCTGCCATCACCTTGGTGAAAACCCTTGGTGCCGTGGAGATGCCAGATGGCAGGGCCTGAAACCGGTAGTGACAGTCCTGCAGGGCAAACCTTAGATATGTCTGATGAGGCGGCCAAATCGGAATGGGAAGGTACGATGTCGAGAGACACCAGGAATTCCCCCTCTTCCAAACCTGAGATCACCGCTCTCAGAGACTCCAACTTGAATTTGAACACCCGTAAGTACGGGTTCAGTGACTTGAGGTTTAAAATGGGCCTTACCGAACAGTCCGATTTCGGTACTACAAACAGGTTGGAATAGTAACCCTTGTTTTGTAAGTGTAGTGGAACTGGAACAATGACCTGAGTCTGTACCAGTTTTTGAATCACTGCCTGCAAAGTCAAACCTGCTTCTGCAGAAGCTGGTAAGCCGGATTTGAAGAATCTGGGAGGTGGGAGTTCCTGAAATTCCAGTCTGTATCCCTGTGTGATAAGCTCTTTGACCCAGGGATCCTTGACATGATGGCGCCCATATGTGACTGAAGTAACGTAACCGGGCTCCCACCTGCCTGTCTTCCAGGCAGTGCTGTCCACCGTCATGCTGAAGGCTTTGAGGAAGCAGATCCGGTCTGTTCCTGGGAAACTGCAGCCGCGGGTTTTCTGGGTTTACTTTTACCGCCTTGGAAGGTTGTAGAAGAACCCTTGGATTTTCCTTTAAAGTTTGCAGTCCTAAAGGACTGCAGAGTTGGAGCAGAGTAGGTTTTCCTCGCTGGGGTTGCTGCAGAAGGAAGGTATATAGACTTACCTGCTGTAGCTTTGGATATCCACGTAACCAGTTCATCTCCAAAAAGAGCCTCACCCGTGAATGGTAGGCTTTCCACGCCTTTACTGGAATTCGCATTCGCAGTCCACTGGCGTAGCCACAAGCCTCTGCGTGCTGACACTGCCATGGCAGTGGTGCGTGCGTTGAGCAAACCAATTTCCTTTAAGGCCTCCACCATAAAGTTAGCAGAATCCTGAATATACTGTAGGAGTAAAATAATCGACCCCCTGGGTAAGGAATCTAAGCCGTCAATTAGGTTACCTGACCACTTAGCAATGGCCCTGGTGATCCATGCATAAGCAATAGTGGGTCTCTGGGCCACCTCAGCCGCAGTGTATAAAGATTTGAGAGTGGTCTCAATCTTGCGATCAGCTGCGTCCTTTAAGGACGCGGCCCCGGGAACCGGTAAGACTATCTGACGTGACAACCTGACACTGATGCGTCCACAATCGGCGGGTTTTCCCATTTCTTCCTATCCTCCGCAGTAAAGGGAAATGAAGAAATCAGCCTTTTAGGGATCTGAAACTTTTTGTCAGGATTCACCCACATCTCTTCAAAAAGGGCATTTAATTCCTTTGAAGCGGGGAAAGTAGCTGAGGATTTCTTTTTAGTGTTAAAATAAGATTCCTCTTCTACATATTCAGTCTTGTCAGGAATATGTAGGACAGATCTGATAGCCTCAATGAGGACCGGTGACAGGACAGCTTCCCCCCAAATGGCATCCACTTCACCCTCCTCTGGATCCGACATATCAGGATCAGTATCACCCTGCATGATTTGGGCCAAAGTACGCTTTTCTGGGCAAATGGCGAGAGTGTGGGGTGCAGGCATGGGAGCTGAATCTCTATTTATCAGGTCATCCATAGACTGCCGTAAGAATGTTGTCTCATTCTCAGTATAAGACAGCTTTGTAGAAATATTTGAAATCATCCCTTTAATGGAGGCCAACCATGGGGATTCAGCCCCACTGGACTGGGAGTGAACACTATCCTGCGTACAGGGTAGTGATTCCCCAGGGGATGAGAAACATTCCTCTGTACAAGACACACAGTCCCTGGACATGATTTTAATGGGACACCTACACACACACACAGGCAGACACTAGTGAAAACTCAGTATATGTAGGCAGGGTCCTCAGAGAGACACATAAATCAGAGCCAGCCACACAGCGCTACTTCTAGCAAGGTAAAACCTGGCTGGGTCGCACAGAAATAAGCACCTTAGTAGTGGTTACTTAAGCTTGCTCCCCCCCTTTACTAAGACCCCCTGGTACCACTGAGGAGACTTGGGAGTCCTTGTGGAGGAGCTGCGCTTGGGAATGCTGCCTGTGTGAGCTGCAGAGGGAAATGGCATTGGAGAGCTGTAGGATCCGCTCTGAGTGAAGCCCCGCCCCCTGTAATGTCACGCAGCATTTTTTATACTGGCCATGAGGTAAAAAATGTCTAACCAAGAGTTAAAACCCCTGTTAGTACATTGTGTCCAGTGTGCACATCAGCAGAGGCTCAGCATGCCCCTCACAGCGGGTCAAACCGCCAGCGTGTCTGTCTGAGCCCCCTGAAGCGCAGTCTGCAGTCAGAGCTGCGCTCCAGCCCTTGTGCCGCCATTCCCACCGGTTCCCCACTAACCGGGATGCCAGCGTTGTACTCACCACTCTTCATCTTCTGGCTCTGTTAGGGGGTGGCGGCATGCTGCGGGAGGGTACTCTGCGTCGTGGTGTGGCTTGCGAATGGCTCCCTCTGGAGCTCAGTGTCCTGGCAGCAGATAAATGGGACCATTAACTCTAACGAAGTTGGGCCATTCTCCCTCCTAAGTCCCACGAAGCAGTCAGGCTATTGCCAAACAGCCCTGACTGAAAATAACAAATATTTAAAATAAAAGTAGAAAACTCTTTAGGAGCTCTCCAAAGCGTGACCGGCTCCTCCGGGCACATTTTCTAAACTGAGTCTGGTAGGAGGGGCATAGAGGGAGGAGCCAGTCCACACTATTTATTTCTTAAAGTGCCCATGGCTTCTAGTGGACCCGTCTATACCCCATGGTACTAATGTGGACCCCAGTATCCTCTAGGACGTAAGAGAAAAGAAATATACACTATTACTGCATTGAACACTTGAATCAACTAGTCGGCTTATTTTAAAGCAGGTAGGATATAAGGGGAATGTAAAAACCTGGCGTGCAGAAGATGTTTTTACAGGAAGACTGAGCTCAGCGTTCCGGAGACCTTTCTGCTGCCTGTACTGTAAGATGGCTGCCCGGGCTCTGAGGGAAGGATGGAAAGTGAGGTAGCTAAAAGGTGGGAAGTCTTCTGTAGATTGGCACCCAGAGCTGGGGGGAGGGGCTACATGTCAAGCACCACCTCCCCTTCCACACCAGGTACTTTAAGGGCCTTATGAAATAATTATTTACACACCCAGACCTGTGCCCTAAACTGCCATGTTGGTCTAGCAGAGTCCCTGTTCGGTGACAGTATCCATGGTCCGTCTCCCTGGACGTGCAGTGGACCACGATTTACATGCGTTCCCGGAAGGGACTGTCAAAGTCAGAAAATATTACAACACACACATTACGTACAAACACCACATAGATGGCCTCCGTGTCGGCTGTGCATGCACATATTCGCAAATTGCATATGGTCGCTCCCGCGGTCCTGCGCATTAGAGCGTGGTATGAGTAATTACAGTGGAATTTGTACAAGCCACAAAAACATATCATAAATCCCACACTGTCTGCTTCATTTTCTAAATAGCATGAAGATTGGTCACACATAAATTAAAAGTCCCAGAGACTAAAATACAATGGCCTTATTTACACTAAGCTTTGAAATTCTATGAAGAAGGCAAACACCTTTGTTTACTAGGGTAGCCGAGTTTCTAATTAAAGCAATAAGAACTGGATTGTCATTGTCTCACCTGAAGACAAAACAAACAAAGAGACAATACCCAGAAACCCAGGCTGATAGAAACTCAATTAGCAATAGCTAACAAAAATACAAACCAGACATTTAGAAATCTAAGATACTAACATTCATAGTCTAAACTCTTGGAGATGTATGTGTTTGTACATATATATGTATATATATATATATATATATAGATGTTCAGAAATAAATGGCATCACTCCAGGGCTTGTAAAACATCAAATTGTGTATTTAAAAAATAAACACAGTGCCAACGTTTCGGGGCCCGTAGCCCCTTTGTCAAGGTGTGTGTGGTGTGTATAAAACATCTTACCTTATAAAGCAGGTGCCACCAATCAGTGGAGAAGAGCATTGCCCACGCTGTCAGCTTCACCGGGTGCTGGGGGACTTCCGGCGTCTCATGGATTCCCAGTCAAATGCGTCGCCCGTCCGCTTCCGGCGTCCCATGGCTATGACGTACCGATTGGGTCCCGGGGCGGCTACCATGGCAACCGACGCCGTTTGCCAATGCGCTTGCTCGCCGGGCGCTGCAGAAACAAACACAAACAGTGTGGATACGGTACAGAAGAATACTTCCTCTAAACTCAATTGCCTAATTTAGTAGAAATAAACAGAATTTATACTATCATTTCATTCTTGTTATTATGCCTATATTGAAAAAGTGAATGGCTGCTTACATACAAATTGTCCCCAGGTCTAAGTTAAAAGGACAGGAGTGAAAACCGGAGGGAAAGAGGGGAAAGGAAGGGGATGTGAAAACCAAGGGCGGAAGACAATGGGGGATAGAACAATATGTGTGGGAATGGACAGTGTGTGTGTAGGAGGGGAGGGGGAAAGGGAGGGGAAAGGGAAGTAAAAGGAAATCAAGGGAGGGGGGGGGGGAGGAGAGTGTGTGTGTGTGTGTGTGTGTGTGTGTGTGTGGGGGGGGTTAGTTAGTAACCACGGGAGAAGGGAGGGACAGTGTTGTGGGCAACACGAAGTCGGGGTATACTAAAGACTCGGGTGAAAACCGGGAGGAGGGTAGGGGGTGGAGTAGCGGAAAAAAGGGGGGGCAAAGAAAAAGGGGGGAAGGAGGAAGGGGGGGAATTTAGGGGGGAGAGAAAAGGGGGGGGGGGGGGGAGAAGAGAAGTGGGAAAGAAGAAGAAAAAGAAAGGAAAAAACGAAAGGGAGACTAGGAGAAGGACCGAGGGAAGAAGAAAGAGGAAAAGAAAGGGAAAGAAAAAGAGAAAAAAGAAGAAAAAAAGGAAGGGGAAAAAGAGAGAACATAGGAGGGGATGTATTGCTCTCACATGTTAGATATACTAAAAGCAATCCCTTATCATCATGTATCTTTATAGACTAGAAAAGCCCGTCACCTCCTACCAAGACATTGCAGTACATATATAGCTGTCTAATTGCACCAGAAATATTCACAGGAGTTTGGACTATTTCTTAGCTAAAGTATTCCACAGGATCTGTTCGTTAAGTCCATTCGGTTGTATCGTATTTAGCTTGAACATCCATCTTGCTTCCATGTTCAATAACTTCCCATTCCTATCTCCCCCTCTTAGACCCATAGGTACATGGTCAATTATCATGTACTTTAACTCTTTAAGTTGATGTTGCTTGTCCACACAATGATGGGCTACTGGCTGATCAGACTTGCCATTCTTAATAGCTGCGGTAATGGCCGACCTGTGGAGTGCCATTCTTTGTCTTAGGTCCCTAGTAGTTTTTCCTATATAGCCAAGTCCGCATGGGCATGTGATGAGGTAGATTATATGGGATGTGGTGGAGGTCAAAACATGCCGAATATTGTATGTTTGATCTCTGTTTGGATGTTTAAACTTGGTCCCTGTAACCATTGCTTTGCACGTAGTGCACCTCAGGCATTTATAACAGCCCGGGGCTTTTGTAAGGAAGTTAGAAGGATGATATATAATTCCTAACAAATTGTAATAGCAGGAGTATGTGTGTGTATGTATATATATATATATATATATATATACTGCTCAAAAAAATAAAGGGAACACTAAAATAACACATCCTAGATCTGAATGGGGTCTGGGACTGAGGGTCGACAGCACACCTTAGGTCGACGCCAATTGGTCGACACACCTTAGGTCGACATGGACAAAGGGTCGACATGGACAAAAGGTCGACAGGAACAAGGTCGACATGGAAAAAGGTCGACATGAGTTTTTAATGTTTTTTTGGTGTCGTTTTCTTCGTAGAGTGACCGGGAACCCCAATTAGTGCACCGCGTCCCCTCGCATGGCTCGCTTTGCTCGCCATGCTTCGGGCATGGTGCCTTCGCTCCGCTACCACTTCGCTCGGCACACTTTACCGTTCCAATCGTAGTCCACGTGGATCGTTAAGTATGAAAAGGTTCAAAAAAAGAAAAAAATTGTAAAAAACTCATGTCGACCTTTTTCCATGTCGACCTTGTTCCTGTCGACCTTTTGTCCATGTCGACCCTTTGTCCATGTCGACCTAAGGTGTGTCGACCAATTGACGTCGACCTAAGGTGTGTCGACCTTTGTGATGTCGACCTGGAGTCCGGATACCATCTGAATGAATGAAATATTCTTATTAAATACTTTGTTCTTTACATAGTTGAATGTGCTGACAACAAAATCACACAAAAATTATGAATGGAAATCAAATTTATTAACCCATGGAGGTCTGGATTTGGAGTCACACTCAAAATTAAAGTGGATAAACACACTACAGGCTGATCCAACTTTGATGTAATAAAAACCAGCAATTTGAAACACTGTCATACACCACAAGCGCTAAATTGAGATATCACCATAACGTCCCTTTTAGGCTGAGTGACGGATTCTTTCCTCTCGGATGTATCTCCGATTCAGGTCAATAAAATATAGGATTCCCTGGTATGGATGCCATAAAAAAGACAAAATAACAAGGACAGACCAATGTGTAGTAAGTAATTTCAAAACTTATTATAGTTCATATGGTGCCTTTAAATGACTGAAGTGGATTCAAAGCGTACCCCACTCACACTGAAAATGAAAGTGTAAAACACATCAAGGTTTCTTTGTGGGGGGTCACCTTCTTTTGTTCATATAACACCCAGTGTGCCAGAAATGGGATCACACTCAGACTAAAGAGTGACTTGTGATAATTTCCTGGAGAAGGCAGGAGATGCGTATCCCAACACTCACACTCGATAGGCTGGTTACAAACATGTAAAGGTACCTTTCTCTCCTTCAAGGAAAAAGGACAATCCAGAAATCGCGTACCACAACTCACAATTTGAAGAACTGTGTAACACCTATCAAGGTATCTTTAAATTTTCATATGAGGATCACAGCTGGAAATTTCTGGTATGGTCTCCAGGCGTAGGTCATAAATAAAGATAATAGAAACAGCCAATATGTAATAGGTCCTACTAGTATTGAGTGTGATATACACAATATCTCCAACAAACTTATACCCCTTTAACACCGCAGCTTTTACCCGGTAATTTGCAGTTTTTACTGGCTTCCTAAACGGTTCGAGCTGCGATGTGAAAGGATCACCTTCAATTTTCCGTTTACAAAATACCGGTATTTTGAAACGGTAAAAAAGCAGGGTCCTACCCGTTTCAGACCCGTTTATTTGTGCAGTGTGAAAGGGTCTGAAACTGTATTTGCAAGCCCCAGAAGGTGATAGGCTGTCTCCATGTGTGATCTCACCAGGCAGAAGCAGGAAATAAACATTTAAAATGACAACCACTGTTTTGTATGGGTGAAACGGATTCAGTGTGAAAGGTACCAAAACGGTAATGAAATGGTAAAATACTGGTTACAACATGCGATGTGAAGGGGGTTTAACTGCTCAGACCCGTTTTAAGAACCGTTTCAAAAGCAGGTTTTGCAATGTGAAAGCAGCCTTAGATAGATTTAGGGCGTACCCCACTCACACATGCATCAAGCACTATAAGCATATAGCGGGTTCTTTATAGTGGAACATACACGGGGTTCAAACAGACTTCAAGAAGTAAACAGCCAATGCGTACCCCGACACTCACACTCTGGAGGCGGGTGGAAAACTCATAAAGGTATCTTTACTTTTCCCAGAGTGATAGGTGATAATTCAATATGGCGTACCCCAACTCACAGTTTGATGTGTTAAAAGACTCCTATCAAGGTATCTTTGGGCTTCAAGTGGAAAATGCAGCTTGTATGTTAAATCATGTATTATTCCGTGAACCCCAGAAAAAGAAAAAATAGCAATGCTCATACCAAAGTGAGTAAAAAAAGGGGGTTACAGATTTTATTTAACAATACATGAAAATAAAATAAATGCATGAATAACCATGCATGGCAGTTCATAAAATAATGAAAAGAGTAGGTAAAAACGGCAGAGAGATGGTAACCTCTTGCAGAAAAGATACTTAATTTAAAAAAACAAAATATTAGAAAAATCCTTATCTGGATTTTAGACGTGATTGCATAGACAAAAGGGGTTTTTCTTTGACAACGTCGGGAAATCTCCTGGGTGGGCTTCACTGGAAACGGTGAAGGATAGTTATCTAATTTCTCTGTTTTTCACCCTACAAACAATTCCAGTTGAAAGATACCGAAAAGGAATTTTTCGCTGCCTATCTCAGGAAAATATTCCAAACAGAACTTCCACAGAAAGAAATTACGGTGTTGTAAGGTCTGATAGGAGCCCTAAGTTGGGTACATTGCCTTCGCTATCAACAGTGTATCGTAGTACTGGCCAACGTGGGCGGAGAGTGAGTGGAAGGCGTTCGGAGATACTTCCACCGTCTACTTACATTGAGTATTTTGGTGTTTGTGGGAATTTTTTTTGTTATTAAAAGAGACCCACAAATATGGGAGCCAGTTGCTCAAGTGAGAGACGTTTAGGCAGGGTTCATGCAGAAATGTGGCCGAAAGGCTCAGTAAGGTTCATCATGTGTGAAAAATATGGTTCACACACAGAAGTTTTTTGCAATGAATGGTTACGTATGACTGACAAAGATAGGGTACCATTCCCTAAGGTGGGCAGCTTTGAACCCGAGGCACTGCAGAATGTAAGCAGTAAAATATGTCTTCTTAAATCCAGAAAACAAAGGATTAGACATAATTATTGTTTAAATTTATGGCAGCAGGAGGGGGAGATGCAAAGGGAACAAACTCGTAAAGCAGGTTCCAAACTTAGCAGGAATGGAGACACGAACCCACCATTACCGACACAGGTCGAAGGGAATAAGATGGCTACAATCAATGGTACATCTGTAAATGATAGTAATATGCAAGAGCAATGTATTAACCCTAACCTTTGCAAGATGTATCCTGTTTTGAAGTCTTTTCAAGGTCATAGGTCACAGGAAGATGAAGGATCCAGCCAAATCACAGCTCTTATTCAGGCAGTCGCTCTGCAGGAAACTCAGGTGGGGCCTGTCCATCCAGTTAGAGCAGTACCAGTGTTCCCCACTGAAAGAACTGGTGAGGTCACAGCTACCGGTAAGTGTGAGACGGGTCATTGCACAGAGACAACAACACCCTACAGTAAACAGATTAGAAATGGAATGGTAGGATTACATCCTGTCTTGGAAATAGTAACTCCCAATTGGGGAACTGATAGTCAAGGAGTAATCCTCACCAGGAATAATGCAATGTATTGCCCGTGGTCCAGAGCTGAGCTGCGGTCAATCATTTCAGAATTCCCCGATCCCCGGGAGTATTTAGCCAGATGTCAAAAGTTTATCAGAGATCTGGGTAATGCTTATCAACCAGTTAATAAAGATTTCGGATACTTTTAAAAGCGTGCCTGCCCCCTAATATTGACACCCAAAAATGTATCACTGATTGTAAGTTAGAGTCGGATAGTCCTAAGACTGACGGAAACAATCAGGAGAATATAGAACGAATTAATAAGCAACTAGAGTTGTGTTTCCCCATTACTGTTAAGTGGAGAAGAATTTTCTCCATTAAACAGGGGGAAAATGAAATGGCATCTGAATATTTCCATCGGGCCCTGCAAATAATGGATAGATACATTGGGGTATCAGATACAGGGAACGATGCGAGTTACAGGGAAGTGGCTGTCTCTGTGCGAAGGGACGGACTCAATAAGGCAGTTAGGTACAGTGTAACTGTACAAGCATCTTTGCCTAATTGGAGAGGGGCCACAGTAGCTTGTCTTAGAGCATGCGCAATTGAACA
This sequence comes from Pseudophryne corroboree, assembly GCF_028390025.1. Lineage (NCBI taxonomy): Eukaryota > Metazoa > Chordata > Amphibia > Anura > Myobatrachidae > Pseudophryne > Pseudophryne corroboree. The sequence continues at coordinate 417,483,758 of NC_086444.1, read as the reverse complement.
TCATAAGAATATTGCTAGGCGTAGAAAGCAACAGGAGGAGAAGCTGATGACAATAAAACCTGCTTTTGAAACGGTTCTTTAAACGGTTCTTAAAATGGGTCTGAGCAGTTTAACCCCCTTCACATCGCATGTTGTAACCAGTATATTACCATTTCATTACCGTTTTGGTACCTTTCACACTAAACCCGTTTCACCCATAGGAAACAGTGATTGTCATTATAAATGGACTTTTCTGGCCCACACATTATTAATAATTATTAATTAATTAATTATTAATAATTTGGATAGTCGTACGATGGAACCCAGCAGCTTGAAGCATTTTAACCATGTTTTTATATATGAGTGCATCCTTGACTGTCCCAGTTATTTGTCTGCAGTTTTCCTCATCCCCTCTGATTCTTAGCAGCTCCCTCACCTCTTCATCACTCCAAGTTGCCATTGTATAATATATTTGCAGTAAGAAAACACTTCTAAACCCACTCTCATGTGTCTGATGTGTTTTTCCTCCAGCTTCCTGGTTCTGCCTGGTGATATCACACATGGAGACAGCCTATCACCTCCTGTGGCTTGGAAATACCGCTTCAGAGCCTTTCACACTGCACAGTGAAACGGTTCTGAATCGGGTAGGAACCTGCTTTTTAACCGTTTCAAAATACCAGTATTTTGAAAACGGTAAATTCGAGGTGGCCCTTTCACATCGCAGCTAGAACCGTTTAGGAAGGCTGAAAAATCGGCAATTTACCGGGTTAAAGCTGCGGTGTGAAAGGGGTATAAGTCTACAGGCTCTTGCAGCAAAGTCTCATCAACCTAAACCCCAAAACCCGGATAGTAGGAAAAGACCTAGGATATGTTACACTTGTAGGAAGGAAGGGCATTTAGTCAGAGATTGTAGATATAGTAGAACACTTAGTCAAGATAGACCCATAGACAGAGAAAACAAGCCACAGTATTAAACACATAGACGGGATCAAGGGACATATAGTAAGGAATCACGAGCCATATAGAAAACACAGATTCGGTTAATGGGAAGAACAGAATAAATGCAACTTACTAATGTTACATTTCACTGTTCTAGATGCATGTCCATCACAGGTAGAGAAAATTAACTCACAGATACCGGGTTCCCTATGAACTTAGGATGGACAAGACACTGGATTGATGGCTGGGATAGTCCCAGTAGAGATAAGACACACAGACATTTTTTTAAGGGGTATAGACAGTAGAGAATCACTTCCCCATAGTGCCCAATCCAGTTGTCAAATTTTATAAAATCCTGTTTGCCTCTACAAACTTATCTGTTACTAACCTCTATGTGATTTTCCTTCAAAGTTTCCGCCTCATTTCTTACGTTCACCGACAGTAGGGTACAACACATGGACCCGATTACAGTTCAAACGCCACATGCTTAATCGGTCTTTCAGAGCTCTACCCAAAACCAGTATATCTCAACAGCATAAGGACACCAGTATTAATGCAGTGTGCCTGGTCATGCACAAAGGGTTGAGAATGAGAATACTGGTGAAGGGAGACTGTGCATAGACACCGATATGCATGATGGTGTGACAGCCTGTTGGTGAATGCCAAACCCTGCACCTAGATATAGCGCTAGGGACCCCAAATATACAGAGATGCCTTGATGCGGCTTTGGGGCTTATTCACACATTTGCACAAATATGTGTAACGAAGATCTCTGAATTCTATTATGTGGAATTTATATCTGGTTACGGTTATCATTCAGGGTGCTGGGGGAAACAAATGCCTTTTTTTTCTTGCTTAGAAATACCCCTCCCTTTCGAGCACCTGAATGATATCACAAAGCTAATTGAGCATCTACCAATATATATGTTTGTTGTGAGAGGCAGAGAGGTTCCTGCATTAGGAGGAGGTGCAGGCCCTGACATGCCACATGGAGCATTATGGGGTTGCTCCAAGGTAGGTTGCTCTTAGCTTAGACATATTGTAGTAGGGAGCCATTATCATGTGGCTCCTTGCTGGTTAATCTTTGACCCAGATTGGGGTAATGGAGGTGTGAGGTGTGGTGCCTCTGGACTGGCTGAGCTGGATGGCATTAGTGTGGTATACCTTTACACTCTACTAACTCTTTTCACTTATTCATTTTTTAACACTATTTCTCTATTTTAATTGCATTTCATTTTTGTATCACTTTCTCTATAGCTTCGGCTTCCTAAATACTAATTTATTAATACTATAGTTTTTTCACTGGTATGCTACGCTGGGCTTTCTGGCTTATGCTGGTTTTGGGGTGCCACACCCTGCACCTAGATATAGCGCTAGGGACCCCAAATATACAGAGATGCCTTGATGCGGCTTTGGGGCTTATTCACACATTTGCGGAAATATGTGTAACGAAGATCTCTAAATTCTATTATCATGTGGAATTTATATCTGGTTACGGTTATCATTCAGGGTGCTGGGGGAAACAAATGCCTTTTTTTCTTGCTTAGAAATACCCCTCCCTTTCGAGCACCTGAATGATATCACTAAGCTAATTGAGCATCTACCAATATATATGTTTGTTGTGAGAGGCAGAGAGGTTCCTGCATTAGGAGGAGGTGCAAGCCCTGACATGCCACATGGAGCATTATGGGGTTGCTCCAAGGTAGGTAGCTCTTAGCTTAGACATATTGTAGTAAGGAGCCATTATCATGTGGCTCCTTGCTGGTTAATCTTTGACCCAGATTGGGGTAATGGAGGTGTGGGGTGTGGTGCCTCTGGACTGGCTGAGCTGGATGGTTTTAGTGTGGCATACCTTTACATTCTACTAACACCTTTCACTTATTAATTTTTTAACACTATTTCTCTATTTTAATTGCATTTCATTTTTGTATCACTTTCTCTATAGCTTCGGCTTCCTAAATACTAATTTATTAACACTATAGTTTTTTCACTGGTATGCTACGCTGGGCTTTCTGGCTTATGCTGGTGTTTTGGGGTGCCACACCCTGCACCTAGATATAGCGCTAGGGACCCCAAATATACAGAGACGCCTTGATGCGGCTTTGGGGCTTATTCACACATTTGCGCAAATATGTGTAACGAAGATCTCTGAATTCTATTATTATGTGGAATTTATATCTGGTTACGGTTATCATTCAGGGTGCTAGGGGAAACAAATGCCTTTTTTTTCTTGCTTAGAAATACCCCTCCCTTTCGAGCACCTGAATATCACTAAGCTAATTGAGCATCTACCAATATATATGAATGCCAAACCTGACATTTTTCTTTTCTAAATTTACTATTTTTTTTCCGCTCTCTTCTCTCATCCAGAGACGGTTTACTTCATACAACTGATAACACACGATAGTGAATTTAATGTGCAAAATTTGTGTTCCCTAAAGGAAAAGGCAGTCTGGAGGGCAAAGGGGTATGTCCAGGAGTCCTCACGACTGTGGGCAGGTGGACACGGTAAGCCAGTAGCCCCCAAAGCATACTTTCCAAGTCTAGCTGAGGTGGCACACGGTCTGACTCATCTAGGCAAAGAGGGTATGTGCAGGCTGATGAGAGCCGACTGGTGTGCGCCAGGATTCTTTTCTCATGCAGGTAAGAGAGACATGTTTTGCTTGCTTGAGGAAGAATATTGAAAAGACAATACCAACAGAGCCATCCCATATCCCTCCTACAGACGGACCTTTTCAGGTAATACAAATCGACTTCATACAGTTACCACCCTGTAGGAATTTGAAATATGTGTTAGTTTGTATTGATGTATTTTCCAACTGGGTAGAAGCGTTCCCTGCTGCCACAAATACTGCTACGTTCACTGCAAAGAAAATTGTGCAGGAATTTGTGTGTAGATATGGTATCCCTAGAATAATTGAAAGTGACAGGGGTACCCATTTTACAGGTGAAGTCTTTCAGGTCATGTGCAAACTGATGGCAATTAATAGCAAGCTGCATACTCCGTACCGTCCACAGGCGAGTGCAAAGGTGGAAAGAGTGAATAGCACTATTAAGAACAAGCTGAGCAAATTAATGGCTGAAACTGGATTGCTGTGGCCAGAAGCTTTGCCACTAGTGTTGTACAGCATCAGAACCAATCCCAGGTCTCCCCTTAACTTATCACCCTTTGAAATTATTTTTGGTCGACAACCTCATGTAATGATAGACCCCCAGGATGATTTGAAATGCAATAATGAAGTGACTGTGAAATATTTGGTTAGGATGAGCCAGCAGCTGAGAAATCAACAAAGAAATTTAAAGCTGGTGATCCCTACCTACCGAACAGTAATTGTCATGACATTGAGCCTGGGGATTATGTGATGATTCGAAATTTCTTACGCTCAGGTTGCCTCATAGACAGGTGGGAAGGACCATACCAATTCTTGTTAACCAGCACAACAGCATTGAAGGTCGCCGAAAGAGAGACTTGGGTCCACTCGTCCCACTGCAAGAAGGTCGCTGACCCGGAGAGAACTCGTGACAAAGAGCAGAGTACAGAGAATCTCGTATCACTGGAGTGTTTGTTCTGGGAAAGCTGAGAGGCAGGACTGTTGAAGGGCATCTGAGCAGAGAGAGTAACAAGATCTAGAACGGTTGTCGCACCATTTTTCTTTTCTCCTTATTTTCCTCCTTTCCCCAAACGAAATGGATCGATCACAAGAGACTGCGTTTCGGGTTCTGTTAGTAATTCTGGTTTTGATCAGGACAGTTTGTTTTGGTGAGGGTCCCATAGAGGTCGAGCAGGGATCTGGAATGGGTTCTGATGGCGAGTATGAATTTGTAGGATCTCAGGAGCAGCACATCACTTTAGTAAAGGCTGGCATCAGTAAGCGCTCTGGTAGTCAGGGAGCTCGGAGGCACTGTGAGGGGTTATTGTCTGATGAATATTGTATTTGTAGGAATTGTGAGAATATAGTAGAGGATGGGTGCATCCAGAGATGTCAGTCCAACCTTAATATCAACATGGACCGCCATCCGTTGAGTGATTACCACTCACTAGTGGGTAAGGTCTTAAACCAGACAGAATGCTGGGTGTGCTCACAAGTACCTCAAGGTCAGAGTAAGTCAGGATTAGTACCATTCCCTTTAGCAATAGATGAGGTACTCGAATTGCGGGGTGGGAGACCGGTGGACAAGAAATTCAATATCTCTAGGCCCCCTAGTTTGAAGCTCCACCAGTATCATGTAGACAGGTCCTTATTGTGTTTTAATATTTCCAATTACCGAAAACCGGGAAATTGGGAAGTGACGTGGAATAACCAGACAATGACATTTTCACACAGAGCTGATAGGATACCCATAGACTCTGAACTTGTCCGCCAAATAGCCAACAGTGGGAGGTATTTCCGGTATAGGTATACTCGTGGAAGCAAGACCATGTGGGTTGGAAAAGTATCGTCAGGGTATTGTACTCATATCATCCAGCCCGATACTTGTACTTGTTAGGGTCTCCTGCTCTGTGCTGCCACGTCGTCATGGCAACCGGGAGTCAAGTGCTAGCGGAGTAACCTGAGCGTAGCTGATACTCCGGTTCGGGTCTTTTGCTGTGCAGTGGTTACAGGCTCTGTGCACGGCAGGGGATCCGGTGCTGGTTTTTATGCTCACAGCCTGTGAGGTCTGAGTGGGGCGTGGACAGCACCTGCTATATAAACCCTCTTCTCAGGTCAGGCAGATGCTGCTGAATCTTTGTTGGTTAGTCAGTTCCTGAAAGCTAGCTAGTACTGTGTAAACTTTGTATTTGTTTGTTGCTTACTGCAAATAGGCCTTGGGATTTGGTATTACACTCTGCCAATCCAGACCTAGCAGTAAGACTGGAGTCAGTCGTTTAACCTGCTGGGGTTCTTTTGCTACTCTGTGAACCTAGCAGGTTTGCGGCTGTATTCTCAGACTTGCCTGCCAAAATCCTTTCTCACTGTGCAAGGTGTTCAGGTGTCAGTTTAGTGGCAGTAAGCTGAACCAGTGCACTGCAAGTGAGGACTAGGATTGTGGAGACTCTCCTTGTGTCTATTATTCCATCTCTGACCAAGGAGTTTTCTGCCACACCCGTTGGTAACCCTTTAGGGTTTTGCTGTTGCCCTTAGCAACAGCATTTTGGGTTCTCTACGTATTAAATCACAACATCTCGCTTCTTTCCATCTGAACATTCCTAATACTAGGGAGACACCCAGTTTCTTAGCCTTTGGGCTTCTCTGTTCACTTTGTGTTTATTTTGTTACCCTATCACCTTCTATGTATGTAATGTCATATTCCCCAGTCTGTCTGTGAGTTCATTTGTTTTGCATCCCTCTCCGTTCAGACACCAGTACATTCCTGCTGGCACTGGTGTGCATAACATATTCAGCAGCCTAATACTCCTGTTGAAATTTTGTGGGAATATGGAGCATACCCCTCAAAATACTTTGCAACAGGTGGTCGATCAGGTGCAGGTCCTGACTCGACAATTTAATGATTTGTCCATTAAAATGCACACCTCGCAGGCCGCTGGCGGAGCTCCCGCAGCAGCAGTGCCTTCAGGGGTTAAGGAGCCGAAAGTAAATCTCCCGGATCGTTTTTCTGGAGATCGCTCATTCTTTTGTTTCAAGGAGAGCTGCAAGCTATATTTCCAGCTTAGGCCTCAGTCTTCTGGGTCGGAGATTTAGCGGGTGGGCATAGTGATTTCCTTGCTACAAGCAGCCTGACTGTCCGTCGCTTAAAAGTGTTGATGCTTTTTTTACGGCACTGGGCATGTTGTATGATGACCCTGACAAGACGGCCTCAGCCGAGGCTCAGATTTCGATCCTTAAGCAAGGGCGAAGGCCAGTTGAGGTTTATTGTACGGAGTTTCGGAGGTTGGCCCATGATACCCAGTGGAATGACCCAGCCCTGAGACACCAGTACCGAAGAGGTCTTTCTAACCAGTTAAAAGACCAACTGGTACAATATCCCTTGCCTGATAGCTTGGATCAGCTCATGAAGTTATCCATTTGGGTGGATAGACGGCTGAGAGAGCGCAGGCTTGAAAGGGAGACCGAGGTTTCCTTCTTTCCCAAGGGAACCTCAGACTCTGAGGAATTTTCCGAGGAGCCTATGCAGATTGGGGCTACCCGCCTCTCCTCGCGTGAGAAGACGCGGAGGAGACAGCAGGAGTTATGTTTGTACTGTGGGAATAAAGGTCATGTGGTAGTATCATGCCCAGAAAAGCCGGAAAACTTTAGGGCCTGAGGGTGATGGGAAATATCCTGTCAGGCCAGAAATCAGAATTTCCTAAGAAGACTTTTATCATTCCGGTGACCTTGAAGATCCTCGGTCAAACTGTCAAGACTGAGGCCTTTGTGGACAGTGGGGCCGACGGGGTTTTTATGGACCGCCAATTCGCCCTGAAACACTCTGTTCCCTTAGTACCCTTGGCATCGGAGATTGAGATTTGTGGGTTAAACGGGGAACCATTATCCCAGGGTAAAATTACCTCTTGCACTAGCCAGATTTCTTTGTTTATTGGAGCCACACACTCTGAAAAATTGTCCTTTTATGTGACTGTCTGTACTTTTGCCCCATTGGTGTTGGGGTTACCCTGGTTAAGGGCTCACAATCCTCAATTTGACTGGGTCTCTGGGGAGATTCTTAGTTGGGGTACTGATTGTTTCAGGAGTTGCTTGAGCCTTCCAGTCAGGCTTTCGCAGCTAAGTTTGCCAGGATTGCCAGGATGTTATGCAGATTTTGCGGACGTGTTCTCCAAAAGAGTTGCAGAGGTACTACCTCCCCATCGCCCCTATGACTGTGCCATTGATTTGTTGCCGAATGCTAAGTGTCACGATCCGGGTATCTGGACGCCATTTCTTACCCATCAGATGCCTCCTAAGGCTGGCTCAGCGCTCCAGGACCGGATCCCATCTGTTATCCTAATGTTCACATTCCTGCATCCTCTCCTGTCTCTCTGAGACGCTGTCACAGTAACGCCTTATTACATCTGGCATGGCGTCTCCCGCGGCCTCCGCCGCCGTCCCTGAGCTTCTGCATGCAGAGTGTCAGAGTGGCGATTACGTCAGCCGCGGCCTCCGCTGTGTCCGCGTGGTTGGATGTGCACTTGTCAGCCTGGCGTCTCCTGTCTCCAGTGGCCGGCGCCGCCATTACTGTTTTCATTACCACATGGATTACAAACCAAACTTCCCTCCAAGTGTCTGCATGGGCGCAGCCATCTTGGATTCTGTCAGCTGATCATTTCCTCCAATCTGTTGTCAGTATTGATAATCTGCATAATTGCCTAGCCAATCCCTTCCTTGCTGCAGGTATAAATACACTGTGCCTGAGCAAGGAAGGCGTCAGTGCTTTGGTTGTCAAACCTAGTTCCTGTTTGTCTCTCTCCTGTGATTGTCTTCCAGGTTCCAGCTCCTGTCTCAAGACTTCCACCATAGAGACCCGCACCAGCATTCCACCTGCGGTGTAGCCTGACTCTCCAATCCATTGTGGATTCATCTGTTTCCAGCTACAACATTACCTGCTTCCAGCTCAGCTTCCAGCAGAGTACAGCTTCCCTTAAAGGGCCGGTGTCCTTTCTACACTTTACCACTCTCCACCGGTATTATTATTTCTCCGCTCTCAAGTTCTACATTTCAGTTCATATTTCATCGCTCCCAAGTTCATTTATTATTTAACTGGTTCCAGCCAGTATCCACTCCGTGCTAACAACAGTCTGGTTCCAGCCAGTATCCACAGCAGCTGTTTTATCTTCAGCAACCCAGCTTTTCCTGGAACACCAGCTGGCACAATCCTGGGTTATCTCCATTGCTACAGTCGGGCCTGGTAAGGACTTTCCATCTAGAAGATCATAAGAACTATCTCACACTACCAGTGCCCTGTGGCTCCTGCCATCCTGTAGTACCCAGGAACTGTATTTATTCTTTGCTGACTTTTACGTTTTCTTTTACTGCTGCTGTGTTGCGGAGTTGTCATAATAAACATCATTGACTTTTATCCAAGTTGTCGTGGTCACGCCTTCGGGCAGTTATTATTCATGTTACTTACATGTCCAGGGGTCTGATACAACCTCCCAGGTTCCGGTACATCTCAGCCCCTACAACTGAGGCTGCCTCCCGTCAGCTCAGGCCCTCAGTTGTGACAGTAAGCACTGACCTAATGAATCCAGCCGGAGACCAGGATCAAGCGGCCAGGCCGATGCAAGAACTGGCAGCCCGACTAGAACATCAGGAGGCTGCACAGGGCCACATCATCCGCTGTCTCCAGGATCTCTCTACTCGGCTGGATGGGATTCAGACAACTCTCCGTGGATCAGGCGCGTCTGGTGCGTCAACCACAGTGACTCCAGCTATAACCCCACCCACCTTACCCATTTCTGCTCCACGTCTTCATCTTCCAACGCCAGCAAAATTTGACGGATCTCCAAGATTCTGCAGGGGATTTCTCAACCAGTGTGAGATTCAGTTTGAGCTACAACCTGGCAATTTTCCCAGTGACCGTACAAAAATTGCCTACATTATTTCTCTTCTCAGTGGCTCAGCCCTTGATTGGGCATCACCGTTATGGGAGAGGTCCGACACCCTGCTATCTTCCTACACTGCCTTCGTGTCAACATTCAGGCGCATCTTCGACGAGCCAGGCCGGGTAACCTCAGCTTCATCCGAGATTCTCCGTTTACGCCAGGGGTCACGTACTGTAGGACAATATCTGATACAGTTCCAGATCCTGGCATCCGAACTGGCATGGAACGACGAGGCCCTGTATGCTGCATTCTGGCATGGCTTATCTGAGCTTATTAAAGATGAGTTAGCTACCAGAGACTTACCTTCTAAGTTAGATGAGCTAATCTCACTCTGCACGAAAGTTGATTTACGTTTCAGAGAGAGAGCAACTGAGCGTGGAAGATCATCTGCTCCAAAATCTTCTGCTCCTCCTCCTCGTCAACTGTCACCATCTAAAGATGAGCCCATGCAACTTGGCCGTTCCCGTTTAACTCCTGCTGAGCGCCGAAGACGTCTCTCCAAGTTTCTCTGTCTCTATTGTGCAGCTCCGTCTCACACCATTAATGCCTGTCCCAAACGTCCGGGAAACTCCAAATCCTAGCTCGCCAAGGAGAGGGCCGGCTAGGAGTAATGATCTCCTCTCCATCTCCTCAAGATTGTAATCTCCCAGTCTCGCTTCAAGTTGCTCAACGTTATCGGAACGTCATTGCCCTCCTTGATTCCGGAGCAGCTGGGAACTTTATTACCGAAGCCTATGTTAAACGGTGGTCCCTACCCACCGAGAGACTTCCTTCGTCCATTTCTTTAACTGCCGTGGATGGCAGCAAAATTTTTGATGCAGTTATTTCTTTAAGGACTCTACCAGTTCGTCTGAGAGTGGGAGTTCTTCATTCCGAACTTATTTCTTTTTTAGTGATTCCAAGAGCCACACATCCTGTGGTCCTGGGCCTTCCATGGCTCCGTCTTCACAATCCTACAATTGATTGGACGACTACGCAAATCCTGGCATGGGGTTCCTCCTGTGCTGAGACATGTTTGTTTAAAGTATTGCCTGTCTGTTCTTCCTCCCCCAGGTCGTCTGATGTTCCACCTCCTCCATATCAAGATTTCACGGATGTGTTCAGTAAAGCTTCTGCTGATATCCTTCCTCCTCATAGAGAATGGGACTGTCCGATTGATCTCGTTCCAGGGAAGGTTCCACCTCGAGGCCGAACTTATCCGTTGTCTCTGCCTGAGACGCATTCTATGGAGGAATATATTAAAGAGAACCTAGCAAAGGGGTTCATTCGACCTTCTTCTTCTCCAGCCGGCGCAGGCTTCTTTTTTGTAAAAAAGAAAGATGGTGGTCTGCGGCCGTGCATCGACTACAGAGGTTTGAACGACATTACCATCAAGAACCGTTATCCTTTACCCCTGATTACTGAGCTCTTTGACAGAGTTAGCGGAGCTACCATCTTTACAAAGCTGGACTTGCGAGGTGCATACAATCTCATCCGGATCCGTGAGGGTGACGAGTGGAAGACCGCCTTTAACACCCGTGACGGACATTATGAGTACCTCGTCATGCCCTTCGGATTGAGCAATGCTCCAGCTGTCTTCCAGCATTTTGTCAATGAGATCTTCAGAGACATTCTATACCGTCATGTCGTGGTCTATCTAGACGATATCCTCATTTTTGCCAACGATTTAGAGGAACATCGTTTTTGGGTTAAAGAGGTTCTGTCCCGTCTCCGTGTCAATCATCTCTATTGCAAATTAGAAAAATGCGTCTTTGAAGTCAAGTCCATTCCGTTTCTAGGGTACATTGTGTCCGGTTCCGGACTAGAGATGGATCCTGAGAAACTACAAGCAATCCAAAATTGGCCGGTACCCTTAACCCTCAAAGGGGTCCAGAGGTTCTTAGGGTTCGCCAACTATTACCGAAAGTTTATACGAGACTTTTCCACCATTGTGGCGCCTATTACTGCTTTCACTAAGAAGGGTGCTAACCCGTCCAAGTGGTCTGAAGAAGCCATGCAAGCATTTCATCTTTTAAAACAAAGGTTCATCTCTGCGCCTGTTCTGAAACAGCCTGACATCGACTCTCCTTTCATCTTAGAGGTGGATGCCTCCTCCGTTGGAGTAGGAGCGGTGTTATCTCAGAGGGCTAAAGATGGCCATTTACACCCTTGCAGTTTCTTCTCCCGGAAGTTCTCCCCAGCTGAGCGCAACTATGCCATTGGCGACCAGGAGTTGCTAGCCATCAAGCTCGCTCTAGAAGAGTGGAGGTATCTGTTGGAGGGAGCTTCTCATTCAATCACCATACTTACAGACCACAAGAACCTTTTATACCTGAAGGGCGCACAATGTCTCAACCCTCGTCAGGCTAGATGGGCACTTTTCTTTTCCAGGTTCGACTTTAAACTCCAGTTCTGTCCGGGCTCTCAGAATCGCAAGGCCGATGCCCTTTCCCGCTCATGGGAGCAAGAAAATGAGTCAGAGTCTTCAGACAAGCATCCTATTATAAATCCGTTGGCATTCTCCACGGTAGGGATGGACTCTACGCCCCCATCAGGGAAAAGTTTTGTGAAGCCGATGCTAAGGAAGAAGCTCATGCATTGGGCCCATGCTTCCCGTTTTGCCGGACATACAGGTATCCAAAAAACCCTGGAGTTTATCTCTAGGTCCTATTGGTGGCCAACTCTGAAAAAGGACGTCTTGGAGTTTATTGCATCTTGCCCAAAGTGTGCCCAACATAAAGTATCCCGCCAGTCGCCTGCGGGGCAACTGGTTCCACTATCCGTTCCCCGTCGACCATGGACCCACTTGTCGATGGATTTCATTACAGACTTACCCATGTGCAACAAGTTCAATACCATCTGGGTGGTAGTTGACCGGTTCACCAAGATGGCACACTTCATTCCTCTCACCGGTCTTCCGTCAGCTTCCAAGTTGGCTCAAGTATTCATACAAGAGATCTTCCGACTCCACGGTCTTCCTGAAGAAATTATCTCAGATCGAGGAGTTCAATTCACAGCCAAATTCTGGCGAAGTTTATGTCAAGTCCTCCAAGTCAAGCTAAAGTTTTCCACGGCTTACCATCCTCAGACCAATGGTCAAACCGAGAGGGTGAATCAGGACTTGGAGGCCTTCCTCCGCATCTATGTGTCCTCCTCTCAAGATGACTGGGTTCAATTACTTCCCTGGGCCAAGTTCTGTCATAACAACCAGTATCATTCTTCATCTGCTTCAACACCATTCTTCACTAACTTTGGATTCCACCCTAAAGTTCCTGAGTTCCAACCGCTTCCAGCAACTTCTGTTCCCGCAGTGGATATCACCTTGCATCAGTTTGCCAATATCTGGAAGAGCGTACGATCAGCTCTGCTCAAGGCATCGTTCAGGTACAAGAAGTTTGCGGATAAGAAGCGTCGAGCAGTTCCTGCTCTCAAGGTGGGTGATCGGGTATGGTTATCCACGAAGAATTTGAGGTTAAGAGTTCCCAGTATGAAGTTTGCACCTCGCTATATCGGTCCTTTCAAGATTGAACAAGTCATCAATCCTGTTGCTTACAGACTCCAGTTGCCTCCCTTCTTAAAAATACCCAGGACATTCCATGTTTCCCTGTTGAAACCGCTGATCTTGAATCGGTTTCATTCCTCACTTCCTCCAACTCCGAAAGTCCAAACTCAACGAGGCGTTGAGTATGAAGTGGCCAAGATCCTGGACTCACGTCACCGTTACGGTCAACTACAGTATCTTATTGACTGGAAGGGTTACGGCCCTGAGGAACGTTCATGGACCAATGCTTCTGATGTCCATGCTCCTGCCTTGGTCCGGAGATTCCATTCCAAGTTTCCTCAAAAGCCAAAGAAGTGTCCTGGGGCCACTCCTAAAGGGGGGGGGTGCTGTCACGATCCGGGTATCTGGACGCCATTTCTTACCCATCAGATGCCTCCTAAGGCTGGCTCAGCGCTCCAGGACCGGATCCCATCTGTTATCCTAATGTTCACATTCCTGCATCCTCTCCTGTCTCTCTGAGACGCTGTCACAGTAACGCCTTATTACATCTGGCATGGCGTCTCCCGCGGCCTCCGCCGCCGTCCCTGAGCTTCTGCATGCAGAGTGTCAGAGTGGCGATTACGTCAGCCGCGGCCTCCGCTGTGTCCGCGTGGTTGGATGTGCACTTGTCAGCCTGGCGTCTCCTGTCTCCAGTGGCCGGCGCCGCCATTACTGTTTTCATTACCACATGGATTACAAACCAAACTTCCCTCCAAGTGTCTGCATGGGCGCAGCCATCTTGGATTCTGTCAGCTGATCATTTCCTCCAATCTGTTGTCAGTATTGTTAATCTGCATAATTGCCTAGCCAATCCCTTCCTTGCTGCAGGTATAAATACACTGTGCCTGAGCAAGGAAGGCGTCAGTGCTTTGGTTGTCAAACCTAGTTCCTGTTTGTCTCTCTCCTGTGATTGTCTTCCAGGTTCCAGCTCCTGTCTCAAGACTTCCACCATAGAGACCCGCACCAGCATTCCACCTGCGGTGTAGCCTGACTCTCCAATCCATTGTGGATTCATCTGTTTCCAGCTACAACATTACCTGCTTCCAGCTCAGCTTCCAGCAGAGTACAGCTTCCCTTAAAGGGCCGGTGTCCTTTCTACACTTTACCACTCTCCACCGGTATTATTATTTCTCCGCTCTCAAGTTCTACATTTCAGTTCATATTTCATCGCTCCCAAGTTCATTTATTATTTAACTGGTTCCAGCCAGTATCCACTCCGTGCTAACAACAGTCTGGTTCCAACCAGTATCCACAGCAGCTGTTTTATCTTCAGCAACCCAGCTTTTCCTGGAACACCAGCTGGCACAATCCTGGGTTATCTCCATTGCTACAGTCGGGCCTGGTAAGGACTTTCCATCTAGAAGATCATAAGAACTATCTCACACTACCAGTGCCCTGTGGCTCCTGCCATCCTGTAGTACCCAGGAACTGTATTTATTCTTTGCTGACTTTTACGTTTTCTTTTACTGCTGCTGTGTTGCGGAGTTGTCATAATAAACATCATTGACTTTTATCCAAGTTGTCGTGGTCACGCCTTCGGGCAGTTATTATTCATGTTACTTACATGTCCAGGGGTCTGATACAACCTCCCAGGTTCCGGTACATCTCAGCCCCTACAACTGAGGCTGCCTCCCGTCAGCTCAGGCCCTCAGTTGTGACACTAAGCTTCCCAAGAGCAGGTTGTACTCCCTGTCACGTCCTGAGACTCAGGCTATGGCAGAGTACATTCAGGAGAACTTGGCTAAGGGATTTATCAGACCTTCACAGTCTCCAGTTGGGTCGGGGTTCTTCTTCGTGGGTAAAAAGGACGGTTCGTTGCGACCCTGCATCGACTTCAGGGAATTGAACCGTATCACGATTAAAAACTCATACCCACTGCCTCTCATTTCGGTCTTGTTTGACCAGCTTCGTACTGCCACCATTTTTTCTAAGATTGACCTACGCGGTGCGTACAATCTAATCCGAATAAGAGAGGGGGATGAATGGAAGACTGCCTTTAATACCCACTCAGGGCATTATGAATATTTGGTGATGCCTTTTGGGCTCTGTAATGCCCCGGCAGTCTTCCAGGACTTCATGAACGATGTGCTCAGGGAATATTTGGATAGATTCTTAGTTGTATACTTAGATGACATCCTAATCTTCTCCCATTCCCTGGAGGAACATCGGAAGCATGTACGCTTAGTCCTCCAGAAACTCAGAGACCACCGGCTTGGGGCGAAGCTGGAGAAGTGCGAATTTGAAGTTCAGCAAATCGCATTTCTAGGATATATTATCTCCTCAGAAGGTTTCCAAATGGAGGGTTCCAAGGTACAGGCAGTCCTGGATTGGGTGCAGCCCACTAGTTTGAAGGCGCTTCAGCGTTTTCTGGGCTTTGCGAATTTTTATAGACGATTTATCGCTGGATTTTCGTCTATAGTGGCGCCCTTGGAGGCACTCACTAAGAAAGGGGCGGATGTTGCTCACTGGTCTTGTGAGGCCAAAGCGGCTTTTGCCAGTCTCAAAAGGGCATTTGTCTCGGCCAAGGTGCTGTGACACCCAGATCCAGAGCGTCCTTTTGTGGTGGAGGTGGATGCCTCTGAGATGGGTATTGGGGCAGTGCTCTCTCAGATGGGGGTGTCTGATAATCGCCTTCATCCCTGTGCTTACTTTTCCCGTGAATTTTCGCCTGCCAAGATGAATTATGACGTGGGTAACCGGGAATTGTTGGCTATTAAGGATGCACTCGAGGAGTGGAGACACTGGCTTGAGGGGGCTAAGTTTGTGGTCTCAATTCTCACCGACCATAAGAATTTGGCATATTTAGAGTCAGCGAAGCGCCTCAATGCCAGGCAGGCACGATGGGCTTTGTTTTTTGCTCACTTTAATTTTTTGATAACATATCGCCCTGGGTCAAAAAACATCAAGGCTGATGCGCTCTCGCAGAGTTTTGCTCCAATCCAGGAGACCACCGAGGAGCCATTGCCCATTGTGTCCCCATCATGTATTAAAGTGGGCATTACCCAGGACCTCTTGTCATTAGTCCTTAGAGCACAGGAGCAGGCTCCTCCAGACCTTCCGGTAGGTCTTTTGTTTGTGCCTCCTAGGTTAAGACAGCGAGTGTTCCTGGAATTCCATGCCAAGAAGACGGCAGGTCACCCGGGTATTGCCAGAACTCGGGAGTTGCTATCTAGGGCGGTGTGGTGGCCCTCGGTGGCTAGGGATGTGGATCAGTGGGTTCGGGCATGTGACATCTGTGCCCGAAATAAGACTCCTAGAGGGGTTCCTGTTGGCCCATTACATCCACTCTCTATTCCATCTAAGCCATGGACCCACATTTCAATGGATTTTGTGGTGGACTTGCCCAAATCCTCGGGGATGACAGCCATCTGGGTTGTCGTTGACAGGTTTTCGAAGATGGCGCACTTCGTTCCATTGGTTGGGCTGCCATCGGCCAGACGCCTGTCTGAATTATTTATGCTGCATGTTGTGCGCCTCCACGGGTTGCCACTTGATGTGGTCTCTGACCGTGGATCCCAGTTTGTGGCCAAATTCTGGAGGGCATTTTGTTCCGATCTCCAGATTTCTGTCAGCTTGTCGTCAGGCTACCATCCGCAGTCTAATGGGCAGACTGAAAGGGTGAACCAGTCCTTGGAGCAGTTCCTCAGGTGTTATGTCTCCAAGTGTCAGACTGACTGGGTTGCTCATCTGTCCATGGCGGAGTTTGCCTATAACAACGCGGCTCACTCTGCTACAGGGATCTCTCCCTTCCTTTGTGTGTATGGGCATCATCCTAAGGCCAATTCTTTTGACCCCCAGGACTCCACGCCTGGTGGTTCCTCTGTGGTTTCGGTCCTTAGAGGTATTTGGAGGAAAGTGAAGAAAGCCCTTGTGTCTGTGTCATTAGTGACCAAAAGGGTTTTTGATAAGCGGAAAAGACCCTGCAGCTTCAAATTAGGAGACTTCGTCTGGTTGTCTACCAAGAATTTGAAGTTGAGACAGCCATCTCATAAGTTAGGCCCCCGGTTCATCGGTCCTTATAAGATCACTAGGGTTATCAATCCGGTGGCATTTCAGTTAGATCTACCCCGTTCTTTGGGTATCAATAAAACATTTCATTGTTCCCTTTTAAAACGGGCGATTAGTAATCCTTCTTCCAGTGGAAGACCTTCCCCTCTTCCGATACGTGGCCAGAGGGAGTTTGTTGTTGAAAGGATTCTTGACTCCAAGATGGTTCGGGGTCGGCTGTCATTTTTGGTGCACTGGAAGGGGTATGGCCCGGAGGAGCGGTCGTGGGTGCGCAGTTGTGATCTTCATGCCCCCAGACTGTTACGCTCTTTCTTCTCGCAGTTCCCCGATAAACCCGGTGGTAGGG
Organism: Pseudophryne corroboree; assembly: GCF_028390025.1. NCBI lineage: Eukaryota > Metazoa > Chordata > Amphibia > Anura > Myobatrachidae > Pseudophryne > Pseudophryne corroboree. The sequence continues at coordinate 417,466,448 of NC_086444.1, read as the reverse complement.
GTTCATTGACCCCTCGTCAGAGGGGGGGTACTGTTAGGGTCATGGCAACCGGGAGACAAGTGCTAGCGGAGTAACCTGAGCGTAGCTGATACTCCGGTTCGGGTCTTTTGCTGTGCAGTGGTTACAGGCTCTGTGCACGGCAGGGGATCCGGTGCTGGTTTTTGTGCTCACAGTCTGTGAGGTCTGAGTGGGGCGTGGACAGCACCTGCTATATAAACCCTCTTCTCAGGTTTGGCAGATGCTGCTGAATCTTTGTTGGTTAGTCAGTTCCTGAAAGCTAGCTAGTACTGTGTAAACTTTGTATTTGTTTGTTGCTTACTGCAAATAGGCCTTGGGATTTGGTATTACACTCTGCCAATCCAGACCTAGCAGTAAGACAGGAGTCAGTCATTTAACCTGCTGGGGTTCTTTTGCTACTCTGTGAACCTAGCAGGTTTGCGGCTGTATTCTCAGACTTGCCTGCCAAAATCCTTTCTCACTGTGCAAGGTGTTCAGGTGTCAGTTTAGTGGCAGTAAGCTGAACCAGTGCACTGCAAGTGAGGACTAGGATTGTGGAGACTCTCCTTGTGTCTATTATTCCATTATTCCATCTCTGACCAAGGAGTTTTCTGCCACACCCGTTGGTAACCCTTTAGGGTTTTGCTGTTGCCCTTAGCAACAGCATTTCGGGTTCTCTACGTATTAAATCACAACATCTCGCTTCTTTCCATCTGAGCATTCCTAATACTAGGGAGACACCCAGTTTCTTAGCCTTTGGACTTCTCTGTTCACTTTGTGTTTATTTTGTTACCCTATCACCTTCTATGTATGTAATGTCATATTCCCCAGTCTGTCTGTGAGTTCATTTGTTTTGCATCCCTCTCCGTTCAGACACCAGTACATTCCTGCTGGCAATGGTGTGCATAACAGTACTGAGCAGATGGGAGAACTAGGGATTGGTTTCTTTACTTGGAAAATTTGTAATATGGTGATGTTATATTTTGTCCCCTATGTTCTCCCAGATGATGCCTATTTCATATGTGGGAGGAAGGTATGCAAGTGGCTTGCCCCGAGTTCAGAGGGATTGTGTTATATTGGGAGAGCACTACCAGAGGTCATGACCATAACCCATGATAAAATGAAAGACGTTCACCGCAGTGCTCAGGCTCCTTATACTCATACTCACTACGAACACATCATCAAGAGACACCTCATAAATAGGGCAGAGCACGCAGCCTCTGATTTTATCCACGAATCCACCGGGATTCAGTTCCTTCTCGCATTAGACATTACCCGTACTGCCAGATGAACTATAAATTATAGGTATATCCATGCGCTAGCGAACTTGATAGATAATATCACTGAGATGTATGACCACACCTTCAGGTATACGGGAAGGGAGTTACAAGCTTACAAGAAGGAACTGATTCAGCACAGAATGGTTCTTAATTATGTCACAGCCGTGACAGGTGGGTACTGTGTTACCCTGGCAACTCAATATGGTGTGAAGTGCTGTACTTAAGTGGGAGTTCAGGAGGAAGCACAACCTTACCTTAGCGACTGTGAGTAATAAACTGACTGGCTGGGTCTCATGGTTGAACCCACGCAAATGGTTCTCAGGTTTAGGAGAATGGGCTCAGAATGTCATTATGAATGTGGGGAAGTTTCTCCTTTGTATCCTGGGAGTCGTCATAATTATTGGTTCGATATTTAGGTGTGTTCAAATTCTAATGCGGCACAAGCACGGCACAAATTTGATGAGTCTAAGGAGCGAGGGCGCTGTTATAGCAGCAGATTTAATTTATGACCCATCCATAGAGACAGTGTTATGATAAGAATTGCAAATGAATTTCATGGCCTGTTTCTTTCACCCGTTTTTCTTTGTCTCCCCCTCTGCCCAGATACATCCAACTGGAAAAGACGTCAGCCCTACCCAAAATGTTTATGAGAATGTATTTTTATATATGTGTCTTATCTTCATCTCTGCAACCCCCAGTTAATGGCACACATAGTCGACAGGTGATATCCACATAAACTAGCACTCACATATGTTTCCCCCTCCTTATATCATCAACTAAATGTGCACCCCATTTGTTGGAACAAGAAGCCGAAAAGAGCTTGGTAGTTTTTGTTGGCCCATTTACAGACCCTTAATATGGGATGAGAAGGATTTAATGTATACTTCGCAATACCTCGAAGCTTTTCTAGAACATATATACGGCACGATGATACATGCCCCTCAGACATGGATTCATACATACATGCTTTTTTCTATCCCACTAGGTCATACATTTCCCACCTACAACTCTTCCCCGATCATCCAAGATTTTGTATATATTGTATAGGTAACATTTTTTTCCTGTTTATTGATTAGTTAGTGGCAGTTATTGATGACTGCCAAAGGGTGGACTGTCGAAGTCAGAAAATATTACAACACACACATTACGTACAACCACCACATAGATGGCCTCAGTGTACGTGCGTATTCGGCTGTGCGTGCACATATTCGCAAATTGCGTATGGTCGCTCCCATGGTCCTGCGCATTAGAGCGTGGTATGAGTAATTACAGTGGAATTTGTACTCACATGGAAAAGCCACAGACATATAAATCTAATCTATATATTGCATAAATCCCACACTGTCTGCTTCCTTTTCTAAATAGCATGAAGATCGGTCACACATAAATTAAAACTCCCAGAGACTAAAATACAATGGCCTTATTTACACTAAGCTTTGAAATTCTATGAAGAAGGCAAACACCTTTGTTTACTAGGGTAGCCGAGTTTCTATTTAAAGCAATAAGAACTGGATTGCCATTGTCTCACCTGAAGACAAAACAAACAAAGAGACAATACCCAGAAACCCAGGCTGATAGAAACTCAATTAGCAATAGCTAACAAAAATACAAACCAGACATTTAGAAATCTGAGATACTAACAGTCATAGTCTAAACTCTTGGAGATGTATGTGTTTGTATATATATATATATATATATATATATATATATATAATTCCTAACAAATTGTAATAGCAGGAGTATGTGTGTGTGTATATATATATATATATATATATTTATATATACCAATATGTAATGTCCGCACTCACAGCAATCAAAGTCACCAGGGGGGTGCTCCTCAGGGAGGCCCAAATCAGGACATCCACATATATCAGGTGTTTTTCCAGACAACAAATCCAGAATAGAGGGCACTCACCAGTTCAATTTCAATATAAAGGATTTAATGGTACATCAGAGCCAATTCATACTGTCGACGTTTCGGCTTAAGCAAGCCTTTCTCAGGTGTGCTGAGCAGATGTCTCTTTGGTTGTCCTGAGAAAGGCTTGCTTAAGCCGAAACGTCGACAGTATGAATTGGCTCTGATGTACCATTAAATCCTTTATATTGAAATTGAACTGGTGAGTGCCCTCTATTCTGGATTTGTTGTCTGGAAAAACACCTGATATATTTATATATAGATAGATAGATAGATAGATAGATAGATAGATAGAACATATATATTGGTGTTGTTGCTATGGACGCAGCGCACTTCCGGTAGTTACCGGAAGTGACGTTTTTGCATTCCATATGTGGTCCATGAGTCTTTTTGCTGGTCCCAGCGTGTAGACTTGTCTAACGCGGACGCGGCGCACTTTCGGCGGAACCGGAAGTGCTAAGCTGCGTTCCACCTGTGCGTTCCACAACGCTCCCTGTGACACTGGGGGCGGTATTGGCGCTAATTTAGCTATGGTACTTAACAGGGGCCGGTGAGGCAGCATCTCTAGTTCCAGTATCCTGCACCATTTATCTGAGATGTTATGCTGCTTATTTGACCACGTTGTATACTCCTTGACAAAGGTCCTGGTGTGGACCGAAACGTCGGAATTCGCTCTGGAACTGTGAGATTGACTCCTTTTTTTCATTAAATATATTATCCTTTTTTGACTGGTTGGATTTGAATTCTGGAGAGTGCTATCCTCTTCACTATTGTGGAGAATTCTGTATATATATATATATATATATAGATATATATAGATATATGTATATCTTGAGGATGGAAATAGATAATCATATCATGTGTGGGATCATATTGTTCAGAGTCACGTAAACATTAATCTGGTGGTAATAAAAATATTATATATTACCACATTAAGTTATTAATACCAGATTTATGTATGATTAATGTGATGGGTTTAACTGGTCATGGGGCGGGAACTCAGATGCAAACAACAGAAACCACATCTCAAGTCCTAGCCATCGCCCACTTCTTGAGCTGACCAATGATCCCCGGTGCACAGGATATGTCCCACCCCCGAACCAATGGAAGAAGAGCACACACTGTCTATTGTATTATGTTTTGATCTACTGTATAAAGCCAGCTGCATGCCAGGTCACTATCACAGACTCTGAAGGTCATCACCCTTGATGACTGAGGACCGGACCGGGAAGCGCAGGCGAAACCAAAAGTATGTACCATTGACTGTAGCCATTATTCTGTTGTATTGTATTGCTTTGTTATTGTAACCCCCTTTCAGTAATAATATGTTGTGGTGTCGGAACCCAGCATTTTAAATACAAATCTGGTGTCGTGTTTTCCTTTCCCTGCTAAGGTTTAAAGTGTATTACTATCGCATGCATAGCTGTTAAGGGTTCACGGTGTATCTTTGGGTGTGTACGCGCTGAGTGTACTTTGTACAGCCAGCGTGGCGTTTGTACGCAAAGTCCGTACACGGTACGGGACTCTGTACGCTACTGGTGTAATAAATACGTAGATTGTGGATTAAGTATAGCGGCCGCAGCGGCTTCATTTAAAGTGTATGAAACGTCTTTTTAAAGTGTTGCTTTTAGTCCTCTATGTAAATCAGCATTTACAGGACCCTCTTAACTCCCCCCCCCCCCCCCGGAGTTACAGGCCACACAGTCCCGGGGGCCACACAGCCAGTGGTGCTAGTTGCCCTGTGTGTCCCCTGCCGCAAGTTCCCGCCCGAGGCCAAGCGGGAGTTTCGGCCCTGGCAAACGGGGTGATGGAGCTGCAGCGCTGAAGTTACACCGACTTACAGCGCTGACAACCAAAGAAAACATAGGATTTTAATTGCCTACCGGTAAATCCTTTTCTCGTAGTCCATAAGGGATATTGGGGGAAGCTAGTACGATGGTGTATAGACGGTGGCCAAAGGAGCCAGTGCACTTTAAATTTCTTCAACTGGCGTTGCTGGCTCCTCCCCTCTATGCCCCTCCCACAGGCAGTTATAGGTAAAAACGTGCCAGAAGGAGAAAGGACATATATGAGAGAAGGAAATATGATAACAAAGAGTGGTGAGATTTACAAACCAGCACACCACTAACATACAACAACCAGCAATGGCTAAAACAACAGCTGAACAGGTAACCACAGAACAAGAACCTGCAGAAAAGTCAACGCACTGAGGTGGGCGCCCAAAGGCCCTCATTCCGAGTTGTTCACTCGCTAGCAGATTTTAGCAGCATTGCACACGCTAGGCCGCGCCCTCTGGGAGTGTATCTTAGCTTAGCAGAATTGCGAACGAAAGATTAGCAGAATTGCGAATAGAAATTTCTTAGCGGTTTCTGAGTAGCTCAAGACTTACTCCAGGGATGGGGAACCTTCGGTCCTCCAGCTGTTGTTGAACTACACATACCAGCATGCCTTGCTACAGTTTTGCTATTTGGCCATGCTAAAACTGTTGCAAGGCATGCTGGGACGTGTAGTTCAACAGCAGCTGGAGGGCCGAAGGTTCCCCATCCCTGACTTACTCCTACATTGCGATCAGCTCAGTCCGTTTCGTTCCTGGTTTGACGTCACAAACACGCCCTGCGTTCAGCCAGCCACTCCCCCGTTTCTCCAGACACTCCCGCGTTTTATTCTGGCACGCCTGCGTTTTTCAGCACACTCCCAGAAAACGGTCAGTTTCCGCCCAGAAACACCCACTTCCTGTCAATCACACTCCGATCACTTCAACGATGAAAATTCTTCGTTCGGACGTGAGTAAATCTACTAAGTTTTGTGCTAAAATACTTAGCGCATGCGCACTGCGTACCATTCGCATTTTTGCCTTAATCGCTCTGTTGCGAAAATCGGCAACGAGCGAACAACTCAGAATGACCCCCTATATCCCTTATGGACTACGAGAAAAGGATTTACCGGTAGGTAATTAAAATCCTATTTTCTCTAGCATCCATAAGGGATATTGGGGAATCTAGTATGATGGGGGCATCCCAAAGCTCAAGAACGGACGGGAACCTGCGGAGACTGCTGCAGCACCACCTGCCAAAACTGGGTATCCTGTTTGGCCAGTGTATAAAACTTCCCAAAAGTGTTCTTCCCCGACCAGGTAGCAGCTCAGTAAAGTTGTAAGGGCGAACCCACCGATCTTATAGAGTGGGCCTTCAGAGACTTAGGAACCGGTAAAGCTTCCGACACATAGGCCTGTTGCATAGTAAGCCTAATCCAACGAGCAATGGACTGCTTTGAAGCAGGACAACCCTTTTTCTGCGCATCATAGAGCACGAACAAATAATCCGTCTTTCTGATCCAAGCTGTTCTCTTGACATAGATCTTCAAGGCTCGCACAGCATCCAATGCCTCCAGAGAAGCGCCAGAACTGGACAGAATCAGAAGTGGCTGATTCAAGTGAAACGCAGAGACAACCTTCGGCAGGAACTGCTGCCTAGTCCGGAGCTCCACTCTGTCATCCTAAAAGACCAAGTAGGGACTTTTACACGACAAGGCCCCCAATTCTGAGACATGTCAAGCAGAAGCCAGGGCCAGTAACATCACCATCTTCCACGTGAGGTTCTTGTCTTCTACCGTCATCAGAGGTTCAACCCATGAGGACAGTAGAAATCCCCAAACTACATTCAGATTCCAGGGTGCCGTAGGCGGCACAAAAGGAGGTTGTATGTGGAGTACCCCTTGCAAGAAGGTCTGAACTTCTGGCAACACTGCAAATTTCTTCTGGAAGAAAATGGAGGGGGCTGAAATCTGGACCTTAATGGAACCCAGATGTAAGCCCTTATCCACACCAGCCTGCAGGAAATGTTCGAAATATCCCAAGTGAAACTCAGCAGGCGGATACGTGGACTCCTTGCACCAAGAGACATATCTCCCCCAGATATGAAGATAGTGTTTTGATGTCACAGGTTTCCTGGCCTGAACCATGGTAGCAATAACCTTCTTGGAAAGGCCCTTGTGAGCTAGTATGTTCCGCTCAACCTCCATGCCGTCAAACGAAGTCGCCATAAGTCCGGGTAGACAAACGGTCCTCGTTGAAGAAGATTGCTTCTTAGTGGTAGAGGCCAAGGGTCTTCGACGTACATGTCCAGAAAATCTGCGTACCACGCCCTCTAAGGCCAATCCGAATTCCCTGGACTTGGATTCCTGAATCACTTTAGCACCCTTGGGAGCAATGGAATTGGAGGAAACAGGTAGACCAGCCGGTTAGGCCAAGGCAACGCCAGTGCATCCCCTGACCTCGCCCGAGGTTCCCTGGTCTGTGAGCAATACCAGGGAAGTTTCTTGTGGAGACGAGAAGCCATCGTGTCTATTTGTGGGCAACCCCACCGGTCGATCTGCTGAAACACCTGATGATGGAGCCCTCACTCCTCCAGGTGGAGATCGTGACGACTCAGAAAGTCCGCTTCCCAGTTGTCCACAACTGGAATGAAGATTGCCAACAGGGCTCTTGCATTTCTTTCCATCCAGAGGAATATTGTTGACACCTCTCGCATGCAAGCTCTGCGTTTTCTCCTTCCTTGTTGATTGTTATACGCCACATCCGTGGTATTGTCCGACTGTACCTGGATCGCGTGATCCTTGAGCAGAAGAGGCCTGAAGCAGAGCATTGTAGAGCACCAGAAGTTCCAGAATGTTGATCGGAAGGAGGGCTTCGTGGGCTGACCACTTGCCCTGGAACTGTGCCCCTTGGGTGACAGCTTCCCCATCCCCGTAGACTTGCATCCGTCATGAAGAGGGTCCAATCCTGAATCCCAAAAAACTCTTGCCTTCCAGGAGATTGAAGGACTGTAGCCACCATAGGAGGGAAATCCTAGCCTGAGGTGACAGCCGAATCATCCGATGCATCTGTAGATGCGATCTGGACCCCTTGCTCAGGAGATCCAACTGAAATGTTCTGGCATGGAACATCCCATACTGGATTGCCTCGTATGAGGCAACAATCTTTCCCAACAATCTTATGCAAAGATGGAGAGACACTCGAGTAGGTCGGAGCACCCTGCGGACCAGCTCCTTAAGTGTTTTCGTCTTGTCCTCTGGCAGAAACACCTTATGGACTACAGTATCCAGAAACATCCCCAGAAACAGGAGCCTCCGAGTTGGCTCCAGGTGGAACTTCTTGATCCACCCATGGTCTGACAGAAGATGGATAGTGCGGTCGATATGGAGCAACAAAAGCTCCTTAGATCGTCCAGATAAGGGACAACATTGACCCCCTGGACCCTGAGTTGGAACATCATCTCCGCCTTTACCTTCGCGAATACCCTCGGGGCTGTGGACAGGCCGAAGGGCAATGCCTGGAATTGGCAGTGATTGTACAGCAGGGCAAACCGCAGGTATACCTGATGAGGCAGCCAAATCAGAATATGGAGGTAGGCGTCCTTGATATCCATGGAGACCATAAATTCCTGTTCTTCCAGGCCCACAATCACTGCTCGCAGGGATTCCATCTTGAACACCTCCAAATAAGGATTCAAGTATTTTAGATTCAAAATGGGTCTGACCGCACAGCCTACTTTCGGCACCACAAACAGGTTTGAGTAAAACCCCTTGCCGTATTGCGGTATTGGTACTGGAACAATGACTTGGGGCTGGACCAACTTTCAGATGGCATGTCGCAACGTAACTTGCATATCCTCCAAAGCTGGTAAGCTTGATTTGAAAAATCGTTGGGGAGGAGTACTGTTGAACTCCAGCTTGTAGCCCTGAGAAACAAGATCTCCGACCCAGGTATCCTGGCAGGAAGTCTCCCAGACGCGGCTGAAGTGATGCAGTTGAGCTCCCACCTCGAGATCCCCTCAGGGTGGGTGGGCACTGTCATGCTGAGGCCTCAGTGGAAGCAGAACCGGTTGACTGTTCCTGAGAACTGGTGCTTGAAGGTTTTCTGGACTTACCTCTGGTGTCTATAGTCACATTGGAGGCATCTCTGGACTTAGATCGAGATCTGTGAGACTGAAAGGACTGGACAGATGGCCCCAGATAGGAGCGTCTTGCCAGCGGGACCCCAAAGAAGAGAAACTTGGATTTCCCAGCCGTAACTTTAGAAATCCAGGTATCCAATTTAACCCCAAAGAGCCATTCCCCAGAAAAGGGGAGGGATTCCACACTACGTTTGGATCCTGCATCTGCAACCCACAGACGCAACCACAAGGCCCTGCGCGCAGACACTGCCATGGCAGAAGTCCGAGCATTAATGTACCCCATCTCCTTGAGTGAATCACAGAGGACACGTGTAGTGCCCTGAATGTGTTTTAGGAGAGTTACCATAGTAACTAATTGCATATCCCCCGAGAGGCCCCCCTGAATTTGAGTGGCTCAAGAATGAATGGGTCATCCAGCAACCCTCAATGACCAGCCTTTGTGATATACCAGCTGCTATGCAGAGGCAGAACTCTGGGAGGCAACAGAGTCATCTGCCGCCAGGCTCCTGCTCTGAAGGGGGGCACCTCTCCTCCCATTCTGTGACACCATTGAATTAAGTTAATTGATAGCTGTCACTGTCTTTTCAGTGGCCGACTTCCTCACTGGTCCCTGCACCTTACAAATCACACCCATTTTATTATACTGAATATACACCTTTTACAAGTATCACACCCAGGATTAGAAACCACAACCTATTACACTGGAAGCAGACACCATACTGATGAATCTGTTTGCTCCTGTATAGGAAATATGAGAATTCTAACTATATGAAGATACTTCTCTGACAATTACACGTAGCTTCATATAGTTAAAATTCTCATGCTTCCTCTACAGGAGCAAATAACTCCATCAGTAAAGTGTCTGCTGTCAGTGTAACAGGTCATGGGTTCTAATCCTGGGTATGACTGCTAAGAAATGTGTGATTTAAAATAAAAGACAATTAAATGTATAAATACAGTATATAATTGTTTTCAGAACACTCCATACACACACACACACACACACACACACACACACACACACACACACACACACACACACACACACACACACACACACATACATACATTTATCTTAATATAGGAAATAGGGGGGCACCAATATTTATCTTGCCTCCGGGCGACTGTGACGAACTTACGCCACTGCTGCTATGTAAATAGACTTTAGGGCAGTCCGTCTTCCTATTCCCAGGATCCTTCATGGTAAAGGCAGCACCGCCTTTTTAGACAGGCGAGAGACTGACACATCCGCCCCAGGGGGTTCCTCATAAAATTTTCGACCTTCAGGAGCAAATAGGAAAGTGCGCAAAAACTTTTTGGACACTAGGATTTTTTTTCTGGATCTTTCCAGGCCTGTTTGAATAGGTCATCTAACCCTGTAGAGTCAGGGAAAGTGACATTAGGCTTGTTTTGTTCAAAGAAAAACTGCTGTGATGCAGCGTCCTCAGAGGGAGCTTTAACACGTCCCGTATAGCCAGAATTAAGGGTTCAATACCCTGAGAAGAACCAGGATCCCCACTAACGGGATCTAGGTCATCCCCATCCTCCTGTATATCCTCATCTGTATCAGAGAGTAGAGCAGGTAGCCCACGTTTCTGTGTACCTGCACGAGAGAGGGGGGGCTGTGCATCTGCCCTAGCAGGTAAATCTGCAACAGCTTGTTGTAGTAGCTGAGTCTTCTGCATATTATCAGTGAGCTGGGATGACATATCTGACATCATAGTTTTAAGAGACCCTAACCAGTGGGGCTCTGGACCCTCTACCCCATCCCCTTCACTGATTTGTGAAGATTGACTGCATTGTTCACATGAAACAGAATCAGTAGATAATGGAGAGAATCTGGTGTGACATACACAGCAGTTTGTGTTTACCCTTGTTTCACAGTAAGCACAACATACACATACACAGACAGTGATATTGCAAGCCTGCCCTACTGTATGTGAGGAAAGAGATAAAGAGAACAGCAGCACACCCTGAGCTGCACAGCCCCAGTGAGGCTGTCAGCTCACTATAACACAGTAAACTAACAATTTTTGTCCTAAATATGGTGCAGATAGTGTACACAAGCGGCTCTCCCCCTTTGCTACACCCTGTACCAGATATCCAGCGTCGCTGAGGAATCAGGAAACGCTGTGTGTGCTGTCTGTAGCTGCAGTAAGCAGAGGAAGGTGCCAAAATGCTTCAGGTCCCGCTCTGATGTAGCTCCGCCCCCTCCAATGGCGCAAGAGTTACACTAAGATCAGTGGCGGAACTAGCGAGCGGTGGGCCCAGGTGCGACAAAAAGCTTTGCCCCCCCCATCCCGTCCAAGTCCACCCCCTCACCCCTGGAGAGGATCTGGTGAGAGGGACCTGCTCAGGGCCAGAGAAATGGATACCTAGCAACAGTGCCGTAACTAGACATTTTATCACTGTGCGCAAGAAATGGCATCGGAGCCCCACCCCTGCATGCAAAACAGGGGCAGTGCACGCAAAAATACATAGGGGCGTGGCTTCGTGGGGAAGGGGTGTGGCCACAAAATAATACCAATTCATAAAACGGTGCACAGTAGTCTCCATTATTCAAATGACGCCGCACAGTAGCACCACTACACCAGGTAGAGACCCTTTTACACTTTACGGCAGACAGATTCCCCTTTTTACACATTACGGCAGACAGCGTCCCCTTTTTACACATAACGGCAGACCGCGTGCCCTTTTTACACATAACGGCAGACAGCGTCCCCTTTTTACACATTACGGCAGACAGCGTCCTCCTTTTTACACATAACGGCAGACAGCATGCACTTTTTAAACATAACGGCCGACAGCGTCCCCTTTTTCTGCTGCGGGGTACACTGGGCTCCACAAGGATAGACATAGGGGTGTAGAGTAGGATCTTGATCCGAGGCACCAACAGGCTCAAAAGCTTTGACTGTTCCCAAGATGAATAGCGCCGCCTCCTCTATAATCCCGCCTCCCTGCACAGGAGCTCAGTTTTGTAGTTGGTGCCGCAGATAGCAGGCACATAACAGAGGGGCTGCTCTGAGCAGCCCTAAGAAGAGCTTTTTTGAGAAGAAAAGTGAAGACTTCAAGGGCTGCAGCAGTGTGTTCATGTCTAGTGACATTCACTGCTGCAGCTCCATCTCTCCCCAGCGGCGCTGTACACTCCCGCGCCCTGGTTGCCGGGTACCTACAGCAGGAGGCTCCGGTAATCTTCTGGTCTGGCACACTCGACGGGGGCTCTCCGGGATCACGTGGCCGCGCTTCGGGAGGTGGTGAGTGGGTCCCGTTCGTGGGACCCGTACTTTATCGTGATCCAACGCGGTCGGTGGGAGGCGGGCCGCGCGTGCTGGCGGTGGACACTGTGGCAGTACAGGCGATCCCACTAGATCACCAGGGCATGGGTGCAGGTCAGGTTTTCCCTTAAAACCTTTTTGTGTGTAGCCCGCAGTACCTGGTGGTTTTGCCAGCAGAGGGGATAAGGCTTAGACCTGGAGCCCCTCCCTCAGCCCCAGGTCACCATTTCCAGCAAATGTTCCCACCCTGGAGCTGCATATCTGTCTCTCCCTAACTCCCTGTCAGTGTTTGGGCGCCATTTCTCTCAGCTACACTGTTCCTGGGACTGCTTGGGCAAATCCTCCTGTGTAAAGCCGCCTGCTTGTCAGCGCTGTGACTTTACATGACACTTAAGTATTCTACATGTCAATTAGACAGTTAGTTAAGAAAGAGTGCATTTAGTCAGGGTTCTCTGGTACAAGTACCCTGTGATATACATCCAGTTCTTACTGTGCAGTGTTATATCTATTGACTACATAGCTATATATAAGCTGGTCCAGTGCAGTATTATTGTTAGTAATAACCCTGCATTGTATAACTGTGACTATGGCCCTCATTCCGAGTTGTTCGCTCGCAAGCTGCTTTTAGCAGCTTTGCACACGCTAAGCCGCCGCCTACTGGGAGTGAATCTTAGCTTATCAAAATTGCGAACGAAAGATTAGCAAAATTGCGAATAGACACTTCTTAGCAGTTTCTGAGTAGCTCCACACTTACTCATACATTTGATAAAGTCACGTGATCGTGACGAAACACGTCAGGACCCCGCCTTCCATACACCTGGTCCAGGTGAATTTATCCTCTGCAATCCACACAGCTTCTCTTCCATCCAGCTGACCGGCTGACCGCGGCAAGAAACCGCCTTTGACTCTCCGACAGCAGCTTGCTATCACCGCCGGCCAGCGATCACGAGAACAGGAGACGACCGCACATTTTCTCCTGGCGGCAGGTACTCAGCATTGGGTTACCCACCTTTCCGCTCCGCTGTGCAATCACATTGTGCATCTCAGCAGCTTGCTTCATCGCCGGCTGGCGATCAGGAATACAGGAGACGATTATACATCTCTTTCTATTGGGAGGTGCTCGGCACTGGGCACCGCAATACTCCTCTCCTCTGTGCAGAACATCGGGCAACGCAGGACTCACTAGCCGGGGACGCCCGGCCAAGTTTATACCAGCCCTTGCCGGAGAGGTAGTATATGTTTACATTTATCTGGAACTACATCTACAAATTCTCCTGTTCCCTCCCTATTGCACAATTAGGATTTAATATATTGGATAGCCATTTTTATCACACGGCTGAACCTTTATATCACCTGAGACAGATATAGGTGTATTATTAACCTACATGTTTTATAACTATATTGATTAAGAGAATAAATTCTTTACATTTTATACGTTGTGCTCTCTATTTTATATAGCTGCTGACACACAGCGCAGCCACTTTTCTTGCTCCACACTTACTCGGCATCTGCGATCAGTTCAGTGCTTGTCGTTCCTGGTTTGACGTCACAAACACACCCAGCGTTCTCCCAGACACTCCTCCGTTTCTCCAGCCCCTCCCGCGTTTTTCCCAGAAATGGTAGCGTTTTTTCGCACACACCCATAAAACGGCCTGTTTCCGCCCAGAAACACCCACTTCCTGTCAATCACATTACGATCACCAGAACGAAGAAAAAACCTCGTAATGCCGTGAGTAAAATACCTAACTGCATAGCAAATTTACTTGGCGCAGTCGCACTGCGGACATTGCGCATGCGCATTAGCGACTAATCGCTCCGTTGCGAGAAAAAAAGAACGAGCGAACAACTCGGAATGACCCCCTATATGTGTGTGCATTAGCTTGCTGAGTGGTTTCCATTTCGTGTCTCTCACTCAACTTGCTATCCCTATATTCTATAACCTGAGGGGGCTTGGTGCGTCAGGTTTTATAATTATATAGGATTTTCACAAGATATACTATGGTGGTTTCCTCAGCTCTACCTGTCACTACCATCACGTCTCTAAAAGAGCCTACGTATAAACGTGTGGAGGGTTGTCTGAAAGCGATTTACACCCTCACAGGTGCTGCACAAAGGCCCACTATTGCAGCAACATGGGCTGCAGAGGCTATTTAAGCATGGGCCCTAGAGTTGGGAGCTGAAATTTCTTCTGACCGTGCTAGACAATGCTTGTCATATATTGTCACAGCTTCTCACTATATTAAAGAGGCGGCTTCTGATGCCGGTATTCTAGCAGCCAAGGCCTCTACTACATCAGTCCTGGCTCACCGGATATTGTGGCTGAGATCCTAATCGGTGGATCTGGACTCTAGAAAAACCCTGGAGGTACTCCCTTTCAAGGGAGATATTCTGTTTGGGGAGGACTTAAATAAAATAGTGGCTGACTTGGCTACTGCCAAAACTGCCTATCTGCCAAGTACCGCTCCTTCTGTGTCGAAAGCTAAAGGTACGTCCTTCCGCCCCTTTCGTCCTTCAGGTAAAGCAAAAGGTCAGGCATACCACAAGCAGGCCCGCACTTCCAAACCTGGTAAGCAGAAGCCCAAAAGAGCCTGGGCTGCCCGTCAGCCAGCTTCCAAGACGGATAAGCCTGCCGCATGACGGGGCGGGCCTCCCCCTGGGGGATCCCAGGGTGGGGGGCCGGCTTCTAGGGTATACCCAGGAATGGTTGAAGACCACTTCAGATGCCTGGGTACGGGAAGTCGTCACTTGAGGTTACGCCATAGCCTTCAAAAACCGTCCCCCTCATCGATTTTGCCTGACAGACATCCCGTTGGACCTCCCGGCCCATTCTCAACCTCAAGGCATTGAACAGGTTTGTGAAAGTTTCCAAGTTCCGTATGGAAACCCTTCGCTCTATAGTTCTGGCCTTGGAACCTGGGGATACATGGTCTCCCTGGACATACAGGATGCTTACCTGCATATTCCTATAGCAGTGTCACAACAGCAATACCTGAGGTTTGCGATTGGCAACCTCCATTACTAGTTTCGGGTGTTACCTTTTGGTTTAAATACGGCTCCGCGAGTCTTCACCAAAGTTATGGCGGTGATGACGGTGATACTCCGCCGTCAAGGGGTCAGGATACTGCCGTATCTGGACGACTTGTTATTCCTGGCAAATTCCCCAGAACTTCTCCTACGTCATCTGGATATGACTGTCCAGTTTCTACAAGCCCACGGGTGGCTCATCAACTGGAAGAAATCCTCCCTGGTCCCTGCTCAGAGCATGGTGCACCTGGGAGCGCTATTGGACACTCACAACCAGCGGTTGTTCTTGTCTCAGGAGAAAGTCCTGAAGCTTCAGGACAGGATTCGTTGCTTCCTTTCTCGTCCGCAAGTGTTGATACATTCGGCGATGCAGGTGCTGGGCCTCATGGTATCAGCATTCGACATGGTGGAGTATGCTCAATTCCATTCTCGCCCCCTCCAGAGGCTGATTCTAGCCAAGTGGGACGGCCTGCCTCACCGGATCAGGTCTCACATGATCTCATTGACTCCGGAGGTCCGTCTGCCGCTGCACTGGTGGCTCCAGGACCAACGATTGTGCAGGGGCCGTCCCTTCTGGATATCCGACTGGGTTCTGTTGATGACAGATGCCAGTCTAAGAGGTTGGGGAGCGGTGCTAGAGCAAACACTCCCTTCATGGTCGGTGGACCAAGGAGGAATCTCTCCTCTCGATCAACATTCTGGAATTGCGGGCGGTCTTCAATGCGTTGAACCTGGCCCAGCATTTAATTCAGAACCGTCCTGTTCAAGTACAGTTGAACAACGCCACCACAGTGGCTTACATAAATAATCAAGAAGGCACTCGAAGCCGTTTGGCAATGAAGGAGGTCTCACAAATTCTACATTGGGCGCAACGCCATCTACCGGCCATATCAGCAATATTCATTCTGGGGATCCTGAATTGGGAAGCGGACTTTCTCAGTCGTCAGGACGTACACGCCGGAGGGTGGGGCCTCCATCCAGAAGTGTTTCAACTCCTAGTGGAAAAGTGGGGCCTTCCAGACGTAGATCTGATGGCATCTCGGCACAATCATAAGGTTCCGGTATTCGGAGCAAGGACAAGGGATCCTCAAGCAGCATTCGTGGATGCACTGACGGTGCCGTGGAGGTTTCGGCTGCCGTACGTGTTCTCTTCGGTGTCACTCCTGCCCAGGGTAATTCGGAAGTTAAAGCAAGAAAGAGGAATTCTGCTTCTCATAGCTCCAGCGTGGCCCAGACGGCACTGGTTCTCAGACCTGCAGGGCCTATTGTCAGAGCGTCCAATTCTACTTCCACAACGCCCAGACCTCCTCGTTCAGGGCCCCTGTGTCTACCAGGACCTAGCCCGGCTGTCTTTGATGGCGTGGCTCTTGAAGCTTCCGTCTTAAGGGCTAAAGGGTTTTCTGAGGCGGTCATTCAAACTATGTTGCGGGCCCGGAAACCGGCTTCTGCTCGGATTTACTATAGGGTCTGGCATTCTTACTTTGTTTGGTGCGCATCTAACAATTATAACGCTTCCAAGTTTAGTATAGCCAAGTTGTTGGCCTTTCTTCAGCAGGGCCTGGACTTAGGCCTGCGTCTGGCCTCCCTCAAGGTTCACATATCTGCCTTGTCGGTGTGGTTTCAGAGAAAGATTGCGACCTTACCTGATGTGCATACCTTTACTCAGGGTGTGTTGCATATCCAACCTTACTATGTCCCGCCTGTGGCTCCTTGGGACTTGTCGTGGTTTTGGAGGCGTTACAAGAGTCTCCGTTTAAACCTCTTGGTTCAGCTGATCTTAAGTGGCTTTCCCTTAAGGTGGTGTTTCTGCTGGCTATTGCTTCAGCAAGAAGAGTGTCGGATTTGGATAAAGACGCCCTGCTGTGCGTTGAAACGCGTTAAGGATACAGGACATTCTAACAATTCTCCCCCGACAGAACTTCATTCCACACCCAGCATATCCAGAGGGCTACAATCTTGCATTAACAGCCAGATACCTGGAACGTTTTTGGCCCAGCTGACACCAGTGCAGCACATGGGGAGATAGTCAGTGCTCGGACGGAGACTGCTCTCCATCTCTACACATGATCCAGCTGTAAACTGACGGAGCTGACTACTTCCATCACAGCGCTCCCTGCACGGGTTACAGCGCGACTCACAACAAGGAGATCTCCACGGCTATACCTTGATACAGGGTGCCCAGTACAGGTGATCATCATCATCTGCCTCCGCTGCCGGACCGAGGCTACACCACTGGGGCGCTCATTGCCGGACGCGCAGCGCTCCCTGCACAGAACTTCAAACATCAAGACCTTCACGGGTTTTCTTCTTACCCCAGCAACGCACCCTGGGTGCACACTCATCGCCTCCGCTGCCAGACCGGATAAATTACTTGGGCGATTGATATCACATTCATCCAACTACTCCGTATACATACGGTACACCTCAGTCCCGCTATTTAGCGAGGGTCCAGACACCCTGTTACACATAAGTGTCTGCTTCAAATTATGACAGTTTAAGGTGCCTCATACGGAGTGCTGTCATCATTGTTTGGCACCTAAGGATTCTCCATGTACATGTGAGTGACTTTCATATAACTTTTATTTTACATAACATCTAGCGCTGGAGTGCACACCTGTGTGATTAGATCATATTAATATATACTATACAGCAATTATGGCCATCAATGTATAATGTTACAACCATTTATCTTTTATCAGTATAGCCAGTATTGATCTAGTGAGCATCTATCAGGCTCCTAACTGTGGTGTGGATTTTATATTTATTTTATATTGTTTACTCCCGGGAGTTTGTGTTACCAGTGTATACTACACTATATTATCTCTTTTTTATCAATAATAAACAAAAAAAAATTATTTTAACATGTTTAATTGTTTTCTGTACTTTTAAGCGCCACCTGGAATATTTATTTGTGTTGTCTCTGTTTGTCTGGATTCGGCATCTCCAGCTCCGGGTGGCTGCTGATTTACAAAATTTTACATCTATTAATTATACACCACTCACCTTAGCGCCATAGACCATTTCCTTGCTTGTCGGATTTGGGTGCCTTGTCTTGTAGTTCCCCATATCTGATATTTCACCGTGACCGGGCGGTTCTTAGGACTCGTCCCGGTTATTTGCCTAAGGTGGTTTCTTCGTTCCACCTTAATCAGGAGATTGTGGTACCGGCCTTTGTCTCTCCTGATCTGTCTCCCAAAGAGCGGTCTTTGGATGTGGTACGGGTTCTCCATATCTATGTGAAGAGAACTGCTTCTCTTAGGAAATCTGATTCTCTCTTCATTCTGTTTGGGTTTCACAAACGGGGCTGGCCTGCTCACAAGCAGACTTTGGCCAGATGGATTAGAATAGTGATTGCACATGTTTATGTGAGGGCTGGTCTTTCAGCTCCTGCTCACATTACGGCCCATTCTACTCGGTCTGTTGGACCTTCTTGGGCGGCCCGCCGTGGTGCGACCCTTGAACAATTGTGCAAGGCGGCTACGTGGTCCTCCGTGAACACGTTCATAAGGTTCTATGCCTTCGATACTGCCGCTTCCCAGGATGCTTCCTTTGGACGCCGGGTTCTTGTGCCCGCTACAGTGCGTCCCCTCCCATAAGGAACTGCTTTAGGACATCCCCTATGTCTATCCTTGTGGAGCCCAGTGTACCCTGCAGCAGAAAACGAGTTTTATGGTAAGAACTTACCTTTGTTAAAACTCTTTCTGCGAGGTACACTGGGCTCCACAAGGCGCCCACCCTGACGCACTTAGCTTCTTTGGGTTGGTATGGCATTAGCCGCTGACACTTCTCCTGTCGTGAGAGTGTGGTGTATGTGGCTACTAACCGTTGTCGTCTCCTTTCCTGCTACTGCATTGGGCTGGTTAACTAAAAACTGAGCTCCTGTGCAGGGAGTCGGGGTTATAGAGGAGGCGGTGCTTGCATCATGGGAACAGTCAAAGCTTTTGAGCCTGTTGGTGCCTCGGATCAAGATCCTACTCTACACCCCTATGTCTATCCTTGTGGAGCCCAGTGTACCTCGCAGAAAGAGTTTTAACAAAGGTAAGTTCTTACCATAAAACTCATTTTACACATAACGGCAGACAGCGTGCCTTGTTACACATAGCGGCAGATAGCGTACACTTTTTACACATAACGGCAGACAGCGTGCCCTTGTTACACATAGCGGCAGACAGCGTCCCCTTTTTACACATAACGGCAGACAGCGTCCCCTTTTTACACATAACGGCAGACAGCGTCCCCTTTTTACACATAACGGCAGACAGCGTGCCCTTTTTACACACAACGGCAGACAGCGTCCTCTTTTTACACATTACGGCAGACAGCGTCCCCTTTTTACACATTACGTCAGGCAGATTCCCCCTTTTTACACATTACGTCAGGCAGATTCCCCCTTTTTTACACATTACGGCAGACAGTCCCCCTTTTTGCACATAAAGAAAGAAAGAAAGAAAGAAAGAAAGAAAGAAAGAAAGAAAGAAAGAAAGAAAGAGAAAGAAAGAGAGAAAGAGAAAAAGAAAGAAAGAATTATACTTACCCGCTCCGCTGGCTGAGGCTCCTCGGTGCAGCTTTTGGCAGATCACGATTCCCGGGCAGGAGAGAAGGAGGAGGAGGCAGGTGGAAGAGGGAGCCGCAGCAGCGCTGTTATTGGTGCAGCTGCTGTCCCTCTGCTTCACTATAGGCTGTCTTCCGCCGCTGTGAATGCTGGGATGCGCTTCACAGCGGCGGAAGACAGCCTATAGTGAAGCAGAGGGACAGCAGCAGCAGCGCCTCAACCAATAACAGCGCTGCTGCGACTCCCTGCTCCACCTCCCTCCTCCTCCTTCCCCCGTACCGCTGCGCTCCTCTCCTCTCTCCGGGTGGCTGTGTGCTGCGGGCAGCGGTTGTCCGCAGCACACAGTGGCATGTAATGAGTCAGTTTGACTCATTACATGCTTTGGGCCCCTGGACAGAGGCGGGCCCCAGTGCAATGCACTGGTTGCACTGGCGGTAGTTCCGCCTCTGACTAAGATATTAACTGGCAAAGTCTCCTTTTTAGCTCAAAACATCACAACAAGTGCTAGTCAAGCATTTTTTTGTGCCAGTTCCACACAAGGGATCTTAGCGGGACCACCCCTCCCCCCCCAGGAGGGTCCTGTACGCCGTGCCCATGGTCAGCCGCACCCCCCTAGCGAGGCCCCCGGTTTGTACTCACCAGACGTCACCTTCAGGCAGCGTTAGGGGTGTGCTGCTGTGACAGCTAAGGCGCAGTGCCCTGCTGAACAACCACCCCTCGGGATGGTGGTCCTGCAGCTGGGAAGCAGCTATGCACCTCATAAGGTGGTGACCTTCCCTCCCGTAACTCCAACGGTGCAGGTATGCTATTGCACAGATAGCATACAAAAAAAAAGAAATTGAAGAAAACTCTGGAGCTCAAATATGTGCATCCTCTCCTAATGGCACTTTTTTCTAAACTGCCTGTGGGAGGGGGCATAGAAGAGAGGACCCAGCACACCCAGTTGAAGAAATTTAAAGTGCACTGGCTCCTTTGGACCCCATCTATACCCCATCATACTAGATTCCCGATCATCCCTTATGGATGCTAGAGAAAATCCTAAGTAAAAAACAAAACAAGTTTCTTGCAGGCACCAACTTAAAACTGAATCCCTGAGCATGGATGCAGGGTTATAGGAGAGGAGCCAAGCATTCTGGGACAAGCTAAAGCTTTAACTGTTTGGTGCCCGACTGATTCAGCACCTACTACCCCGATGTTCCCTGTGGAACCAATGAAATCTGATTCTTTAAAATCTGATTCTTTAACGTGCAGCTGACAATTCTGCTGCAACTGCAGCATGTCATCATGGATCAGAATCTAAGGATTGCCTCCAGCAATTTATTGAATCCACACCACAGATTTCAGGCTGGTCTGGGGGATAAGGTGTGCCCTACCGGTACTAGAAAGAGCTATGTTATGAAATGGTTACTGATAATCTGTGAAGCATATCACAGAAGTTTGATACAGGAGTGCACATATTGAAGTTTATGAAGAGGTTTCTACATGTAAACAGAAAGTGTTGCCATATAAACCAGAGTAACTTATTTGTCTTTATTAGAAAAGGCACATGGGGGGTAATTCCAAGTTGATCGCAGCAGGAATTCTGTTAGCAATTGGGCAAAACCATGTGCACTGCAGGGGAGGCAGATATAACATGTGCAGAGAGAGTTAGATTTGGATGTGATGTGTTCTATCTGCAATCTAATTTGCAGTGTAAAAATAAAGCAGCCAGTATTTAACCTGCACAGAAATAAAATAACCCACCCAAATCTAACTCTCTCTGCACATGTTATATCTGCCACACCTGCAGTGCACATGGTTTTGGCCAACTGCTAAAAAATTTCCTGCTGCGATCAACTTGGAATTACCCCCATGGTGTGCACATAATTTCATAGGTAAATGTTTCCAAGTATCCACCACTGTATCCTTCGACTAGTACTTACAGATGAACCGAAGCAGTTAAGAGCTTAAAATCGATTCTTCTATGACTGGAATAAGCTCTCTCAGAACCCTCTAGTATTAAAAGGATAAAGCTTAATTACCATATATATTGGTAGATGCTCAACAGGGGGAAACAAAGGCCTTTTTTTCTTAAAGCTTAATTACAAATGGTAAAAAACATAAAAACTATGCTTCATGTAAGAGTATGCATGTGTCTAAAAGGAGATTGATGGCAAGAACTTACCTTTGTTAAATCTCTTTCTGCGAGGTACACTGGGTTCCACAGGGAATAACATCAGGGGGTGTAGAGTAGGATCTTGATCCGAGGCACCAACAGGGTAAAAGCTTTGACTGTTCCCAAAATGCTCAGCGCCGCCTCCGTGCACAGGAGCTCAGTTTTGTTTACCAGTCCAATGCGGTAGCAGGTAAAATAGATGACAACCGTTAGTAGCCACATACACCACATTCTCACGACAGGAGAAGGTATCAGCGGCTAATGCCATACAAACCCAAAGAAGCTAAGTGCGTCAGGATGGGCACCCTGTGGAACCCAGTGTACCTCGCAGAAAGAGATTTAACAAAGGTAAGTTCTTACCATATATCTCCTTTTCTGCAGCGGGGTACACTGGGGTTCCACAGGGAATAGACATCGGGGATGTCCTAAAGCAGTTCCTCATGGGAGGGGACGCACTGTAGCGGGCACAAGAACCCAGCATCCAAAGGAAGCATCCTGTGAGGCGGAAGTATCAAAGGCATAGAACCTTATAAACATGTTACCTGAGGACCACGTAGCCGCCTTGCACAATTGTTCAAAGGTCGCACCATGGCGGGCTACCCAAGAAGGTCCAACAGACCGAGTAGAATGGGCTTTGATGGTAGCAGGAGCTGGAAGGCCAGCCTGTACATAAGCATGTACAATCACCATTCTAATCCATCTGGCAAAGGTCTGCTTGTTAGCAGGCCAGCCACGTTTGTGAAAACCAAACAGTATATTTTTCTAAAGGTTATTAGTGTAGACCACTAGTGGGTTCTACACTAAAAAAGAGCTTAGTGTGTGGCGCACTCTTTTGAAATGATTATAAGTTAATAAAATTTTACTTTTATTTCATAATTTAAAATACATCTTTATAGCCAGGCATGTAGGTATGTTTGATAGCCTGAGAGTAAACACTTATGTAATAATTGCCCAAAATTAAAATATAGGGATAGTGGTTAACTTATCCAATATGATAGGGGCAAAAATAATTTTTGTGTCAAGCTTAGTGATATATTACTAAAGATTTTTTGTACTATAACGGCTGTTAATATCGCCCGTTACCAAGACTAAATTAGTCTAGAATCTGACATAATTCTGACGTTAGCTGCTCTTTAATTCTGACGTTAGCTGCTCTTTAAAGGATATGAATTTCTGTTTGTATAAAGAAGTATTGAGCGCTGTAATGCTATAATGATCAATATAGATCACAAATGTTAGTTTCAGAATTACCTCAAAGGGAACCCCAGCGTGGATCTTCCAGGTTATTCCTCGTCCTTGTATATGCATGAAAGGACAATATAAATGTGTATTGTAACATGTGTACACTTCGTCTGCCAGTCTATTGTTCAGACTGCAGTGGCTTTACAGATGTAATTTGATAGGTTTTTCTGTATCCACAATAATGAGATACAATTGTGGCCAAGGAGCAATTCATGCAAGAGAACAGATGATAACCATACTGTCTCTAAACTTGTTATAAAGAGATACTGTAGATCGTATGCAGGGACACAATACCTAGAATATAAATACGTGGCCCCTGTTCACTCAGAAAGAGAGCGCATGAGCAGGTATGTGGGGTATGCGTCCAAATATTCACTTATAGGCATTCAATGATTCTCTCCATAATGGTACAATTTCTAATTCATAAGAGAAGGTGTATGTCATATTCAGAAAGCACATACTTCAATAGAGGTCATGTCAAACGGTTCTAACGCCGTAAAGGATGAAAACACCTCATCCCACAAGGCGCATGCACTAACAACGACCATATAATTAGAGCAGTATTGCGCAAAAAGATATAATGGCACTCCAACATGCAAATGCCAATGATTAAATTACTACTTGATGAAATCAGCGCTATGGTAATAGTTCTCAAACTGTCTCTAGTATTGAGACTGTTCCATTATTTATATAGACACACCAGTAATTCTTTTGAAACATGTAGCCTGTCAGTTATGCACTTATCTCTTTGCTAACAAATGGCTTGGTAACCTTTCACGTTTATATCTGTGTAATAATATGTGGTAGCATTCAGTGTAAATTGAAACAGCTTTTGGATATGCCTGATACTATTCAATCGTGTAACTTAAAAAATGTAAACCATTTATAGGTATAATGGCTGAAAGATAAAGAGTCCCAGGTGTATAGTGACGGTTTCCCTTTCTACTGTTGTTCCATATGCCGAGGTAATACCTGGGCAGTGAATGGAAACAATGAGAGTGGGGAAAGGCCGTCCACCTGGAGACTGAAAGGACAGAGCAGTGCGAACCACTTCTGCTGTCCACGCTCTACATCCACCCTCCCGTTGTGAAGACACATTGCAGGGGGGCCCCGTAGATGTGAAGCAGTGGATGAGAGGGCGGCTCTGAGTACTTATTATGTTCCACGTCAGGTGTGTCTTTGAGCGAGGTCAGATCTCCGTCAGTTTGCGGGAAGCCGCTGCGGGAGCCGGACGCCGGGTCGGGTATAATACCCGCACCTCCGTGGACTCTGCACGTCCACGTCCCGCTGATGACGACGTACGTTTCACATGTAGCTTGGTCACATCAATTAATTTCTTTTATTGGTTGGTTCCTCCCCAATTATACTGATAATTTTGTTGTGACCTGTGCATTGTCCTCTAGACTTTTTTGTCTTTCCCTAGAGAAAAAAACCAAACAGTACAAAGAGAGAATCAGACTTCCTAACGAAGGCTGTCCTCTTCACATAGATACGGAGAGCCCGTACCACATCCAATGACCTCTCTTTGGAAGACAATTCAAGAGAGGCAAAGGGCGGAACCACAATCTCCTTGTTAAGGCGGAAAGAAGACACCGTCTTAGGTAGATAACCAGGGCGCGGTCTAAGAACCACCCGGTCACGGTGAAAAATCAGATAGGGGGACCTACAAGACAAGGCACCCAAATCTGATACCAGTCTAGCAGCGGCAATAGCCAGCAAAAACAAGAACTTAAGAGAAAGCCACTTAAGGTCTGCAGATTCAAGAGGTTCAAACGGAGACTCTTGCAAGGCCTCCAGAACCACCGACAAATCCGAAGGAGCTACAGGTGGGACATAAGGAGGATGAATCCGTAAAACACCCTGATTGAATGTATGAACAGGCAGAGTTGCAATTTTTCTCTGAAACCATACCGACAAAGCAGAAATATGAACCTTGAGGGAGGCCAGCCGAATGCCCAAGTCCAGGCCCTGTTGTAGGAAGCCCAAAAATTAGGTCGTACTAAACTTGTAAACAACATGATTGTTAGATGCGCACCAAGCAAAGTAAGAATTCCAGACCCTATGGTAAATCCGAGCAGAAGCTGGCTTACGGGCCTTCAACATAGTTTGAATGACCGCCTCAGAAAATCCTTTGGCCCTCAGTATGGAAGCTTCAAGAGCCACGCCATCAAAGCCAGCCGGGCCAGATCCTGGCAGACACAAGGGCCCTGAACGAGGAGTTCTGGGACACGCCTGAGCCAGTTTCAGAGCACGGAACATTGCCCACAATTCCAGAATGTTTATCGGGAGAAAAGACTCCTTCTTGGTCCACCGACCATGAAGAGAGTAGTTCTCCAACACCGTTCCCCAAACACTCAGACTGGCATCCGTCGTCAGGAGGACCCAGTTGGAGATCCAGAAGGGACAACCCCTGCACAATTGTTGGTCCTGTAGCCACCAGCTCAGTGACAGATGATCCTCCGGAGACAAGGAGATCATGTGAGACCTGATCCGGTGAGGCAGGCTGTCCCACTTGGCAAGAATAAGCTTCTACAGAGGGGAAAAATTAAATTGAGTGTACTCTCCCATGTCAAAAACTGACACCATGAGGCCTAGTACTTGCATCGCCGAGTGTACCGACACTTGCGGTCGAGAGAGGAAGCATCCTGACCTAAAGTTTCAAGACTTTCTCCTGAGATAAGAGCAACCGCTGGTTGTGTGTGTCCAACAACGCCCCCAGGTGCACCATGCTCTGAGCAGGGACCAGGGATTATTTCTTCCAGTTGATGAGCCACCTGTGGGCTTGCAGAAACTGGACCGTCAGATCTAGATGACAGAAGAGAATGTCTGGGGAATTCGCCAGGATCAGCAAGACGTCCAGATACAGTAGGACCCCGATACCCTGACGGCGGAGCAAGGCCGTCATTACCGCCATTACCTTGAAGATTCGCGGAGCCGTAGTCAGTCCAAAGGGTAAGGCCCGGAATTGGTAATGAAGGTTGCCAATAGCAAACCGCAGGTATAGCTGATGCGACACAGCAATAGGTATATGTAGGTAAGCATCCTGTATGTCCAGGGATACCATATAGTCCCCTGGCCCCAAAGCCAGGACAGTAGAGCGAAGGGTTTCCCTACAAAATTTGGAGACTCTCACAAACTTGTTCAAAGACTTGAGGTTCAGAATGGGCTGAGATGAACCTTTCGGTTTCGGGACTAGGAACAGTGTTGAATAGCACCTCCTGCCTCTCTGAGCCAGAGGAACCAGCACTACCACTCCTGTGTCCAGGAGGGACTGAACCACCGAACGAAGATTATTTGCCTTTACCTGATCCGAAGGGATGTCCGTCAGACAAAAGTGATGAGGGGGACGTTTCTTGAAGGATATGGCGTGAGTGATGACTTCCTGTACCCAGGCGTCTGAAGTTGTCTTCAACTCTGTTTTGGAAGCAGGCTGACGGGCAGCCCAGTCACGTTTAGGTTTGGGCTTAGTGGATTTGGAAGTGCGAGCCTGTATTGGGTATGCCTGACCCTTTGCCTAACCTGTAGGTCGAAAGGAACGAAAGGAAGTACTCCTAGCTTTCGAAGCCGAAGGAGTAGTACTAGGCAGACATGCAGTCTTAGCAGATGCTAAGTCAGCAATGATCTTGTTGAGACCTTCCCCAAAAAGTATGTTTCCCTCAAAAGGGATCACCTCAAAGGCCTTTCTAGAGTCCAGATCTACAGACCAGGACCGCAACCAGAGGATCCGGCGAGCCAGAATAGACATAGTAGATGCTTTGGCCGCCAGGATACCTGCATCATTTGCCACTTCCTAAATATAATGGGAGGCCGTAATATATGAAAGACATTATCAGGAAAATTAGACGGTAGTTCCGCCTCAACTTCCTGAACTCAGGCCTCTATAGCTTTAGCAGCCCAAGAGGCCGCAATAGTAAGCTCATACATAGCTCAGGCAATAGTGTAAATAGACTTCGAGCAACCCTCCATACGCTTATCCGTAGGTCCCCTCAGGGAGGTGACGATAGTAACAGGCAGAGCAGATGAGACCACCACATGCGCAATTTGTGAATACACCGGCGGCTGTGTTTCCTAATTGTTACTTAACTCTGCAGCTAGGGGATAACGAGCTAGCATCTTCGTAGACAAGGAAAACTTCTTACCCGGTTTTCCCAGGATTCCTGACTAATATCAACCAAGTGGTCAGAATGAGGTAAAACCATCTTAGTAACCTTCTGACGTTTAAGCTTATCTGGTTTCGCAGAGGTAGCTGGAAGCCCTTCATCATCATTGATTTGAAGTATCAGCCTCATAGCCTCCAAGCGGTCAGGAACATCCACCCGTGTCAGAAATTCCCCATCAGAAGCATCTGCATCAGAGTCTGAAGGATCAGTAAAAGCGCCATCTACATCGGATGAAGTATCCGAAACATGTGTGGATTGTGAGGAAGTAATGGCCTGTTTAGATGACCCCCTGGTCTTAGGCGGGCGAGAGTCAGGACTTTGCTTAGCTAGCGACTGATGTAATTGCTGTAACCAAGCGAACAGAGTATCTGCCCACGGCGGATTAACTGCAGGGACAATATGTAACTGTAATGGCACAGGAGGTCCCACAGGGGGCGCAAGTCTAATTACTAGCGTAGTCAGTAAATTAGAGAAAACAGCCTAAGGTGTGTCTTGATTTGCCCCCGTTGCTGCAGACTGACTATGGGGTATAGAACCCCCAGTATCTGAACCCTCAGCTGCTACGTTTTTCTCTGAGAAATTCGTGGTATCAACACTGCATGGTGCAGGATCAGCCATGGATTTACCACCCTGTGTAACATACATGATATGTAAGCATAACCCTAGGGTGTAACAGTACAAGATAAGCGGACAAACTACCTGTCAAAAATACCCTGTATGGTGTGACTGCAAGGCAGAGCACAAACAGAGGATTTCGGAGGTAAAATGTGACTGAAAAACACAGAGAAAAACACAAAATACGTATATCCTCTGAAATACCTATATTATCTATTAACCCTGACGCACGGAGCCCCCTCAGGGTACAGAATATAGGAATAGCCATATGTGTGAGATACACGAAATAGAGACCACACAGCAGCGATTGGCACACACTCAGTCACATATACAATGCAGAGATTATTACCAACAAAAAAACTGCACTGGACCAGCAATACTAAGTAACTATACCACTGAGTAAAGGTAGGTATGTATGTATATATATACAGGTTGAGTATCCCATATCCAAATATTCCGAAATACGGAATATTCCGAAATACAGACTTTTTTGAGTGAGAGTGAGATAGTGAAACCTTTGTTTTTTGATGGCTCAATGTATAGAAACTTTGTTTAATACACAAAATTATTAAAAATATTGTATTAAATGACCTTCAGGCTGTGTGTATAAGGTGTATATGAAACATAAATGAATTGTGTGAATGTAGACACACTTTATTTAATGCACAAAGTTATAAAAAATATTGGCTAAAATTACCTTCAGGCTGTGTGTATAAGGTGTATATGTAACATAAATGCATTCTGTGCTTAGATTTAGGTCCCATCACCATGATATCTCACTATGGTATGCACTTATTCCAAAATACGGAAAAATCCGATATCCAAAATACCTCTGGTCCCAAGCATATTGGATAAGGGATACTCAACCTGTATTACACACACACTAGGTGATTCATCACGCCCTATGAGCGCTCGTCACATCGTCGTAAGGGGATATGCCCCCTTAATCCTTGCATACCTTTGTGGCATGAAAGCCTTCCGCTGCGCTGCATTCATACACCTCTATGCCGGTGGCCGCAGCAGCTTGTGTTCCACCTGCACCGCGGCTAGGGAGTGGGGATTGTTGATGCCGGATGGGGCAGGCGGCCTGGTAGCAGGACATAGGGGGTTATTCTGACTTGATCGTAGCTTTAGCACAGCTACGATCACATACACTGACATATGGGGGGGGATGCCCTTCCCCCACACAAGTACAAAAGCATAGCACAGCGGCGATGCTTTTGTACTTGAAGAGTAGCCCCCAGCCAGTGCAGCTCCTGCGGCTGGCCGCGAGTTAGTGGTCGCTGCGGCTGCATGTGGCATCACGCGGCCGCTGCGGGCCGCCCCCCCCTCACGGTCCGGCTACGCCTGCTTTGGCCACGCCGTGCCCACAAAATGGTGGCCAAATGCCACCCCTCCCGCCCACCTCTGCCTGTCAATAAGACAGAGGCGATCGCTAGGCAACGACAGCAGTCGGCTGTCAGCCATGCCCCGGCGCACAGCAGTGCCAGCGCAGTTCTGACCTCATCGCTGCAATGAATTGCAGTGAGCGATCAGGTCATGACCCTCACAGGACGCTGCAGTAAAAGGATTTTTTCCCCATCTACAGCACAGAGACTTGCTACAGATGCAAAGGCATACCCTACAGCTGCACCTTTTTGGCAGGTACAGTACCTTTTTTTTATGGTCTGTACTGATTTTTGGCTCTCCAAACTTCCATTGAAAGTATAGGAAAAGGGGCATGGCCACGCAGCTGTACCAGTGGCCACACCCCCTTTTTGAATTTGTCCCGATTTTTATGTGTAAATTGTTGGCGGGTATGTTGCTGCAGTGGGCCTATTTTGGAGTGTGGAGCTGGAGCAGCAGCTCCATCAGCCCATTGTTAATCCTGCTCTGGGAACACAACACAGCAGCCAAAGGGCAGAGCCTCCCATTGGATGTAACCTGTATGGGAGGGCATTTATCACCCAATCAGCTGTGGACTGGGTGCGATAGACCTGCTGCTAACCCAATGAGAGCTCCTAGCCACTCCCAGCATTATCCACACAGAGATAGATATATATAACGAGATTTATGGTAAGAACTTACCGTTGTTAAATCTCTTTCTGCGAGGTACACAAGGAATTACATCGGGGTGTAGAGTAGGATCTTGATCCGAGGCACCAACAGGCTCAAAACTTTTGACTGTTCCCAAGATGCACAGCGCCGCCTCCTCTATAACCCCGTGTGCAAGTCAAATTATTCTCTAACAAATATTTAAAATGCCAGCTCTATTATATACTGTGGACGCCTGCGCATCTTATTACCATGTGCTATGAATGTGCGCTATACATCGCAAAAACACTGCATCCCATAAGAGAAAACAATACACCCACACATTATCTGAGTTCCAAAGCTCATTGATGTATATATTTGTTATTAAAAGGATATGTATTCAATATATCATAATGTACAGTATATATATATATATATATATATATATATAGTTACATGGTTACAATTTACACAGTAAGCAGTTATTACAAACTAATTCAAATACAGACATGGCCAGCAATACAATTACCATATTTTGCTCAAATACACTCTCTGTCAGGTTCGGTCTGGTTTGTGTCCCCGGAGGGGGCGCTAGTGGGTCAGTGGAGGTAGGATGGAAGAAGTGAGGAGACTGGATTGGATTCCCGCGCATGTGCGCAATGTTATTTATTAACATAAAAGTTCACACAATAAGGCAGCAGAATAACGTGCAGGAATAAACAATAAAAAGTATGTAATGGAAATGGTGCAGCTTGGAAGCTGAGAGTCTATGGAAGGAATGGTAATATGACAGTATGATGGATAAGTCCACTGGTGTGGAAACCAGAGTGGTTTAAAACGTGGAGCCAGCAGAGATGGTAATAAATGTATAGCAACCTGGTAGCAGATGCAGGAGACTCACGTGAATGTTCACAGTGCAGTTCGTTAAGCACAGGCAGCTAGCAAGCTGCTTCACAGGTGAGGTGATGGAATGCACCTGGAGAGAGTTTCTACTGCTGAGGCTGAAGCACACTGTGGATGTAGATAGGTGTGGAGCCAAATACAGATGCAGGGGTTGCTGATGCTTGTAGTTCCACGGAGATGTAGGAAGGTAACCAGGAACACGGAGGATCCAGGAAGGTAACCAGGAACACGGAGGATCCAGGAAGGTAACCAGGAACACGGAGGATCCAGGAAGGTAACCAGGAACACGGAGGATCCAGGAAGGTAACCAGGAACACAGGGGAACTGGAGACTGGAACACAGGAACTTGCACACTGAATGTCGCAGGAGAGCTGGAGTGGTTGCTGGAACTTGTAGTTCCACAGGAACACTGGAACAGCTGGAAACTGGAACGGAACTGGAACAGCTGGAAACTGGAACGGAACTGGAACATCTGGGACCTGTAGTTCCACAGGTCCAATACACAAGGATATCTCTGTAGACAGAGGATTGCAAACAGGAGCCGCCTGTTCACAGAATGTGACGTGTTGTCCAAGGCAAAGAGACTGAGCCAGGAACTGGAGTTTAAACACCTTGGTCTGTGATGATCTCTATGAGAACACACCCTGCTGGATTGGGTGTTCAGATCAGCTGTGAGTTAACTGGAGCTGGTGATTGACCGGGAGAATAACACTGTAGACAGTTAATGCCATGCACTGCTGGTTGCTGGTTGGGATCAGTAGTGCACCGGGAGTTAATGCTGTTAAACTAGAAGCACTGTGTACTCCAGGCTGCTGGCTGAAACCAGTGGTTACCAAAAGATAGAACTGGTTAGGTGGAGCACAGTGAGCTGTGGGCTGCAGGAGACTGAAGACTGGAACTGCTGGGACCTGTAGTTCCACAGGTCCAATTCACAGGGAATACTCTGAAAACAGAGGACTGAAGCCAGGAGACCCCTGTTCACTGGAAGTGATGCAATGGAGACTGCGGATTCCTGACACTCTCCACTCCATATCACTCTCTCTCTCTCTCTCAGTAAACTCATGCAGCCACTGGACAGACAGCATCTCCACCATCATCTGGGACAAAAAAAGGCAGCTGGCTCTGTTTGTGTGATCGGCTATACCCTGAGAGTTGGGGGCGTGCACAGGTCTCTTGTTATTAGTCTAGGGGAGGGAACTTTCTCATTTATGATGAGTCATTGGTCAGTTCATATGCAAGCCTTGAAGACATCAAAAAGGATGGCCTGAGTTTCCTGTCTACATGCTTTAAATGGAATGTCCTTTGTCGTCAGTTGAATTGTGGCTTAATATTCATACATTTAATCATATCTACTCATGGCAATGTGCTACAACTTATTAACAGGCATCAAATAAATCTACACATTAATCTGGTTACTTTGACACCAAGCATGACATGTCCATCTTGCTCCGCTCCAATGATACACATACATGACGTTATATTCCATTATATAATTTAAAACCTTATGATGTCTGGTGCTTGGTATGTTCAATTTATGTGCTGTATGAAATATGTGTTGAATATATCTTTGTTAGAAAAGAAAGGGGGAGAAAAAGCAGATCAACTTCTGATAGCAGCACTCATTCCCATTATTATACGTTGATTAAAAATATACTTTATTCAAATATTTTATAAGTGATAATATTGGTTATGAAAAAGATTCTCAATACCCACATGTGATGTAAATATCTTTATTGTTACCACATGTGATGTATTATATGTCCCCTGTAGTTTAGAGGGGACAACTAAGTGAAATATTAAAACAACAGAGACAGAATAACGTGTAAGGAAAAACAAATAAAAATTTGTGTGAGTAAAGATATATTAAAAAAAGGGCTAGTACGCTGTCTTGATTTCTAGATCAATTAACACCTGTGATTCAATAAGTTTTTAATTATTTAATTACTTTAGTTGATTAAGATCACCCCTGACCATTTCTAGACAGTTGTGTATTAAATAGGGTTACAAACTATATCAGTGTTATAATGTTTCTGATAAATTCTCAATTTTATATATCACAATGCAATATTTGTTGCTATATAGTGAAATAAGGAGAATATTCAGAAAAATACTGCAAGTATCCGGATAATAATTTATTTGTCTGTTATACACATGAGGTTATTATTACCTCTAATTATACCGGTATACAATTACAGGCTGGCAGATTGTTGTTTGATTAATAACCTGTTAATATATCAATATACTGAATGAGACTTGCACAGTATACTGGCTTGCAAATGAATCTATTTAGGCACCTATTCATTAGATTATGTAGAGAAAAAATATAGAATTTATAGGTGCTTTGTGAGGCTATTGCAAATATTGCTGTCTAAAATAAACAGCTAATCCTAACACATGTAACTGAATAAGGCCACAAATCACTGTTTGTTATCATTCCAGTGATATAAGCTGATAATAGATCATGCCTAAATATTCACAAGTGTTGGTAGTTTCTTGAAATCTCTCACATATGAATGTAACCATTCAAACCTCCATTGCTGTCAAAATATCTAGCTAATATTGCCAAGCAGCATAGTAAAGTCTATTGGAAACAAGCTAAGTTCATTCACAGCCTAATATAGCTTTTTCTTTCCTCATAAGATATTCATTATAAACTGTGTGCCTCTCATATATAAGATATCTCACAGGTAACTTGCACGAGAGGAGACCCTCCTGTCTCGTATGTGTAGTGCCAGCATACCCAATTTAATCTAAAAGGTAACCCTTGCTTATGATCTGATTTACACAGGCTACTGATACATGATAATTACAATGCTGACAGCGCACAGCAAAAGCCGATGCGCATTTCACTTATATACAATATATCTTTGTGGCATGTCTGTGTAAATGCATATGTTACCATATATTGCTGTGCTCGCTGCGCGTATTTGCAAGCATAGCGACTCATAATGTGTGGAATCTGTATGTTCTCTCTATGTAATATTTTTGACTTCGACACCCGCCTCCATGCCAGTGAGCTCAGTTTCGTTAACTAGCCCAATGTAGTAGCAGGTACCAGAGACGACAACCAATTGTAGCCAATTACACCACACACTCACTGCAGGAGAGGGTGTCAGCGGCTATGCCAATACCAACCCAAAAAAGCTAAGTGCGTCAGGGTGGGCACCTTGTGGAGCCCAGTGTACTTCGCTGAAAGAGATTTAACAACAGTTAGTTCTTACCTTAAATCTAATTTTCTGCTGCGGGGTACACTGGGCTCCACAAGGAATTACATCGGGGATGTCCCAAAGCAGTTCCTCACGGAAGGGTATGCAGGCACAAGAACCCGGCATCCAAAGGAAGCATCCTGGGAAGCGGCGGTATTGAAGGCATAGAACCTTATAAACGTGTTCCCTGAGGACCACATTGCCGCCTTGCACAATTGTTCAAGTGTCGCACCACGGTGGGCTGCCCAAGAAGGTCCAACAAACCGAGTAGAATGGACATTGATGGTAGCAGGAACCGGACGACCAGCCTGTACATAAGCATGTGCAATCACCATTCTAATCCATCTGGCCAGGGTCTGCTTGGAAGCAGGCCAGCCACGTTTGTGAAAACCAAACAACACAAAAAGAGAATCGGATTTCCTAATGGAGGAAGTTCTCATCACATAGATACGGAGAGCCCGTACCACATCCAAAGAACGCTCTTTGGAAGACAACTCAGGAGAATTAAAGGCCAGAACCACAATCTCCTGGTTAAGGTGGAAGGAAGACACCACCTTGGGTAAATAACCTGGGCGTGTTCGAAGCACTGCCCGGTCACGGTGAAAAATCAAATAGGGAGACTTATAGGATAAGGCACCCAAGTCCAAGACCATTCTAGTCGAAGCAATAGCCAGCAAGAACAGCACCTTAAGGGAAAGCCACTTAAGGTCAGCAGAGGCAAGAGGCTCAAACTGAGACTCTTGTAAGGCCTCCAAAACCACCGACAGATACCAAGGGACCACAGGTGGCACATAAGGAGGCTGAATCCTCAACACACCGAGTGAATGTATGGACATCAGGTAGGGTAGCAATCTTTCTCTGAAACCAAACCGACAAGGCAGAGATGTGAACCTTGAGGGAGGCCAGACGCAGGCCTAAGTCCAGGCCTTGTTGTAGAAAGGCCAAAAGTTTGGCTGTACTAAACTTGAAAACGTCATGATTGTGAGACACACACCAAGTAAAGTAAGCATTCCAGACCCTATGGTATATCCGAGCAGAAGCCGGCTTATGGGCCTTCAACATAGTTTGAACGACCGCCTCAGAAAAACCTTTGTCCCTCAGGACGGAAGCCTCAAGAGCCATGCCATCAAAGCCAGCCGGGCTAAATCCTGGTAAACACACGGACCCTGAACGAGGAGGTCTGGTCGTTGTGGAAGTAATAGGGCATGATCCAACAAGAGGCCCTGTAGATCGGAGAACCAGTGCCGTCTGAGCCACGCTGGAGCGACTAGAATAAGGTTTCCTCCTTCTTGCTTGAACTTCCGTATTACTCTGAGCAGGAGTGACACCGAAGGGAACACATACAGCAGCCGAAAGTTCCATGGAATTGACAGAGCATCCACAAACGCTGCTTGAGGATCCCTTGTCCTTGCTCCGAAGACCAGAACCTTGTAATTGTGTCGAGACGCCATCAGGTCCACATCTGGGAGGCCCCACATGTCCACGAGAAGTTGAAACACCTCTGGATGTAGGCTCCATTCTCCGGCGTGCACATCCTGACGACTAAGATAGTCCGCCTCCTAGTTCAGAACGCCCGGAATGAACACTGCTGATATGGCCAGCAGAAAATGCATTCTGCCCACTGAAGAATCCTTGATACTTCCTTCATTGCCATGCGGTTTCGAGTGCCACCCTGATGATTGATATACACCACCATGGTGGCATTGTCCGATTGTACTTGAACAGGTCTGTTCTGTATGAGATGCTGGTCCATTGTTAACGCATTGAACACTGCCCGCAGTTCCAGAATGTTTATTGGGAGTAGTGACTCCTCCTTGGTCCACCAACCCTGAAGAGAGTGTTGCTTCAACACCGCGCCCCAACCTCTCAGATTGGCATCCGTCGTCAGCAGGACCCAGTTGGATATCCAGAAGGGATGAACCCTGCTCAATTGTTGGTCCTGCAGCCACCAGCTCAGTGACAGGCGGACCTCCGGAGACAGGGAGATCATGTGAGATCTGATCCGGTGAGGCAGGCCGTCCCACTTGGACAGGATCAACTTCTGTAGAGGGCGAGAATGGAATTGAGCATACTCCACCATGTCGAAAGCCGACACCATGAGACCTAACACTTGCATCGCCGAATGGTTCGACACTTGCGGATGGGATAGGAAGCATCGGATCTTGTCCTGAAGTTTCAGGACTTTCTCCTGAGACAAGAACAACTGCTGGTTGTGAGTGTCCAACAACGCTCCCAGGTGTACCATGCTCCGCGCCGGAACCAGGGAGGATATCTTCCAGTTGATCAGCCACCCGTGGGCTGCCATGCACTGGACCGTCACATCGAGATGACACAGGAGAATTTCTGGGGAACTCGCCAGGATTAACAAATCGTCTAGGTATGGTAGTATCCTGACCCCTTGACGGCAGAGTGTAGCCATCATGACCGCCATTACTTTGGTGAAAACTCGCGGAGCCGTAGTCAAACCAAAGGGTAATGCCCGAAATTGGTAATGAAGGTTGCCTACCACAAACCGCAGGTACTGCTGATGAGATACCGCAATAGGAATATGTAGGTAGGCATCCTGTATGTCCAGGGAGACCATATAGTCCCCAGGCTCCATGGCCAGAACAACAGAGCACAGCGTTTCCATACGGAACTTGGAGATCCGCACATGCTTGTTCAAGGACTTCAGATTGAGAATGGGCCGCGAGGACCCGTTCGGTTTCGGGACTAGAAACAGCAGTGAATAGAACCCCGTGCCCCTCTGAGTCAGAGGCACCTGTACCACCACTCCTGTGGACAGGAGGGAATGTACCACCGAGTGCAACGTGTTTGCTTTTGCCAGATCCAGAGGCACATCTGTCGGGCAAAATCGATGAGGGGGATGATTCTTGAAGGGTATGGCGTAACCTCGAGCAACGACTTCCCTCACCCAGGTATCCGAAGTGGTCTTTAACCATTCCTGGGTAAAACCTAGAAGTCAGCCCCTCACCCTGAGATTCCCCAGTGGTAGGCCCGCCTCGTCATGCGGCAGGCTTGTCAGTTTTGGAAGCTGGCTGACGGGCGGCCCAGGCACGCTTCGGTCTGGGCTTGGCAGGCCAGGAAGCACGAGTTTGCTTTGGGTACACCTGACCTTTTGCTTTGCCTGGAGTATGATAGGGCCGAGGGAAAGTACTTTTAGCCTTCTGTGTTGAAGGAGCCGTACTAGGTAGGCAAGCTGTTTTAGCCGTAGCCAGATCAGCCACAATCTTATTGAGGTCTTCTCCAAAGAGAATATCTCCCTTGACAGGAAGCACCTCCTGGGTTTTCTTGGAATCCAAATCCATCGACCAGGATCTCAACCAAAGTATACGTCTGCCCAAAACAGATGCAGTAGCAGCCTTGGCCGTGAGCACCACGGCATCGGAAGCCGCCTCCTTAAGGTACAGAGAAGCCTTGGCAATATATGAGAGACATTTTCGAGCATGCTCAGATGCATCTGAGGACAGTTCCGCCTCGAGCTCCTGAGTCCACGCCTCAACAGCTTCAGCAGCCCAAGTCGCTGCAATAGTTGGCCTTTGCACAGCCCCTGAAAGAGTATAAATTGCTTTTATACAGCCCTCCACATGACGATCCGTCGGTTCCTTCAGAGAGGTGACGGTAGTTACTGGCAGAGTAGAGGAAACAACCATACGCGCCACATGAGAATCTACAGGCAGAGTAGTTTCCCAATTTTTACACACCTCCGCAGAGAGAGGATAGCGAGCCAACAGTCTCTTATTTGGTGTAAATTTAGATCCCGAATTTTCCCATGATTCCTGATGTATATCAATCAGGTGTTTAGAATAGGGTAAAACTTGTTTAACCACCTTCTTACGCTTAAACCTATCCGGTTTCTTAGAGACGGCTTCAGGCTCAGAATGGCCAGACACTTGAAGAACGAGCCGTATCGCCTCAATCAAATCTGAGACATCCACGGATGACTTCCCTTCCCAATCTGA
Source organism: Pseudophryne corroboree (assembly GCF_028390025.1). Classification (NCBI taxonomy): domain Eukaryota; kingdom Metazoa; phylum Chordata; class Amphibia; order Anura; family Myobatrachidae; genus Pseudophryne; species Pseudophryne corroboree. The sequence goes on along the minus strand of NC_086444.1, from coordinate 417,428,195 downwards.
AACATCAGCGTCAGCAGGGTCAGTATATGCAGCGTCCTCCTCAGAAGACATGTCGGTCAAAACCGTGGGTTGGGAGGAGGTAATCGCCCTTCTAGAAGACGACTTAGTCTTATGTGGGCAAGAGTGACCCTTAGATTTAGACATGGATCGGTTCAAATGCTGTAACTTAGTGGAAAGCTGATCCGCCCATGGCGGGTTCACAGCGGAGACCATAAACTGTAGTAGTGGCACAGGTGGTCCCACAGGGGGTGTCAATTTAGTAACAAGCGTGTTTAACAATGTGGAGAATGTAGCCCAAGGTGGGTCTTGTGATGCCCCAAGCGCTACCGACGCACTGGGGGGTAAGGAACCCCCTGAACCTGAACTCTCAGCTGCTAAATTATCCTCCAGTACGTCCGCGGCCTCACACCCACGCAGTGTGGGAGAGACCCCAACGTCGTTGCCACGTGTAGCAGACGTAACTATGTGCACAGTAATGGGCAACCCAGTTCAAAATCTAGCAGCACTATACCTAACGAAAACTCTCAGAGAATGAGCCGATGAAGACACAGACCTGGAGATCAGTAGATATAGAATATATAGTGACTATAAATCACAAGTAAAAATACCCCATTAGTATATCTTGTGAAACAATCCTATATTATTTGCAAAGAAAAACCTGAAAACCCTTGGCCCCCTCAGGTATAGCAATATAGGAATAGCACGCTGAGTGAAATACCCTGCAATAAGGCAACCACGCAGCAGCTACACGCGCACACACATATATAGTCACAAGCGTACCATGCAGAAATTATGTACCATAAACTGCACTGGACTAGCAATACAAAGTAATACTCAGTATGGCTATATGTGATACTAGATATAACAAACACCGTAAGCACTGGATGTATATCACAGGGTGTTTGTACCACACAACCCTGAAAGTATGCACTCTCTTAACTAACACAGTCCCAGTGACAGGTAGAATACTCAAGTGTCCTGTAGGAAGCACAGCACTGGCAGTCAGGCGATTCCACAGAGGAGGATTTGCCCCAGCAATCCCACAAAACAGCAAGACACTATCTGTAATGGCTGCTGGTCGGGAATGAGGGAGAGGGAAGCAGCTCCAGGGCAGGAACATTGCTGAAATGGCGCCCTGGGGCTGGGGGAAGGGGCCTCATGTCTGACCTGCTCCCCCTGCTTGCATCCCCACCGGGTGTGCGGGCAGTAAAGATAAAGCTGGGGGGAATTTGGTACAACATCCCCCTTGACCTGTGCCCATAATATAAACTAGTGATGTGCACCGGAAATTTTTCGGGTTTTGTGTTTTGGATTCGGTTCCGCGGCCGTGTTTTGTATTCGGACGCGTTTTGGCAAAACCTCCCTGAAAAATTTTTGTCGGATTCGGGTGTGTTTTGGATCCGGGTGTTTACAAAAACCCCTCAAAAACAGCTTAAATCATACAATTTGGGGGTCATTTTGATCCCATAGTATTATTAACCTCAATAACCATAATTTCCACTCATTTTCAGTCTATTCTGAACACCTCACACCTCACAATATTATTTTTAGTCCTAAAATTTGCACCTAGGTTGCTGGATGACTAAGCTAAGCGACCCAAGTGGCCGGCACAAACACCTGGCCCATCTAGGAGTGTCACTGCAGTGTCAGACAGGATGGCACTTCAAAAAAATAGTCCCCAAACAGCACATGATGCAAAGAAAAAAAGAGGCGCACCAAGGTCACTGGTGTTATGCACACCAGTGCCTGCAGGAATGTACTGGTGTCTGAACTGTTATGCACACCAGTGCCTGCAGGAATGTACTGGTGTCTGAACTGTTATGCACACCAGTGCCTGCAGGAATGTACTGGTGTCCGAACGGATAGGGATGCAAAACAAATGAACTCACAGACAGACTGGGGAATATGACATTACGTACACAGAAGGTGATAGGGTAACAAAATAAACACAAAGTGAACAGATAAGCCCAGAGGCTAAGAAACTGGGTGTCTCCCTAGTATTAGGAATGCTCAGATGGAAAAAGCAAGATGTTGTGTTTTAATACGTAGAGAACCCGAAATGCTGTTGCTAAGGGCAACAGCAAAACCCTAAAGGGTTACCAACGGGTGTGGCAGTAAACTCCTTGGTCAGAGATGGAATGATAGACACAAGGAGAGTCTCCACAATCCTAATCCTCACTTGCAGTGCACAGGTTCAGCTTACTGCCACTAAACTGACACCTGAACACCTTTGCACAGTGAGAAAGGATTTAGGCAGGCAAGTCTGAGAATACAGCCGCAAACTTGCTAAGTTCACAGAGTAGCAAAAGAACCCCAGCAAGTTAAACGACTTACTCCAGTTTTACTGCTAGGTCTGGATTGGCAGAGTGTAGTACCAAACCCCAAGGCCTATTTGCAGTAAGCAACAACAAATACAAAGCTACACAGTACTGGCTAACTTTCAGGAACTGACTAACCAACAAAGATTCAGCAGCATCTGCTTAACCTGAGAAGAGGCCTTATATAGCAGGTGCTGTCCACGCCCCACTCAGACCTCACAGACTGTGAGCACAAAAACCAGCACCGGATCCCCAGCCGTGCACAAAGCCTGTAACCACTGCACAGCAAAAGACCCGAACCGGAGTATCAGCTGCGCTCAGGCCACTCCGCTAGCACTTGTCTCCCGGTTGCCATGACGACGTGGCAGCACAGGGCAGGAGACCCTAACAGTACCCCCCCTCTGACGAGGGGTCAAAGAACCCCTACCACCGGGTTTATCGGGGAACTGCAAGAAGAAAGAGCGTATCAGTCTGGGGGCATGAAGATCACAACTGCGCACCCACGACCGCTCCTCCGGGCCATACCCCTTCCAGTGCACCAAAAATGACAGCCGACCCTGAACCATCTTGGAGTCAAGAATCCTTTCAACAACAAACTCCCTCTGGCCACGTATCAGAAGAGGAGAAGGTCTTCCACTGGAAGAAGGATTACTAATCGCCCGTTTTAAAAGGGAACAATGAAATGTTTTATTGATACCCAAAGAACGGGGCAGATCTAACTGAAATGCCACCGGATTGATAACCCTGGTGATCTTATAAGGGCTGATGAACCGGGGGCCTAACTTATGAGATGGCTGTCTCAACTTCAAATTCTTGGTAGACAACCAGACGAAGTCTCCTAATTTGAAGCTGCAGGGTCTTTTCCGCTTATCAAAAACCCTTTTGGTCACTAATGACACAGACACAAGGGCTTTCTTCACTTTCCTCCAAATACCTCTAAGGACCGAAACCACAGAGGAACCACCAGGCGTGGAGTCCAGGGGGTCAAAAGAATTGGCCTTAGGATGATGCCCATACACACAAAGGAAGGGAGAGATCCCTGTAGCAGAGTGAGCCGCGTTGTTATAGGCAAACTCCGCCATGGACAGATGAGCAACCCAGTCAGTCTGACACTTGGAGACATAACACCTGAGGAACTGCTCCAAGGACTGGTTCACCCTTTCAGTCTGCCCATTAGACTGCGGATGGTAGCCTGACGACAAGCTGACAGAAATCTGGAGATCGGAACAAAATGCCCTCCAGAATTTGGCCACAAACTGTGATCCGCGGTCAGAGACCACATCAAGTGGCAACCCGTGGAGACGCACAACATGCAGCATAAATAATTCAGACAGGCGTCTGGCCGATGGCAGCCCAACCAGTGGAACGAAGTGCGCCATCTTCGAAAACCTGTCAACGACAACCCAGATGGCTGTCATCCCCGAGGATTTGGGCAAGTCCACCACAAAATCCATTGAAATGTGGGTCCATGGCTTAGATGGAATAGAGAGTGGATGTAATGGGCCAACAGGAACCCCTCTAGGAGTCTTATTTCGGGCACAGATGTCACATGCCCGAACCCACTTATCCACATCCTTAGCCACCGAGGGCCACCACACCGACCTAGATAGCAACTCCCGAGTTCTGGCAATACCCGGGTGACCTGCCGACTTCTTGGCATGGAATTCCAGGAACACTCGCTGTCTTAACCTAGGAGGCACAAACAAAAGACCTACCGGAAGGTCTGGAGGAGCCTGCTCCTGTGATCTAAGGACTAATGACAAGAGGTCCTGGGTAATGCCCACTTTAATACATGATGGGGACACAATGGGCAATGGCTCCTCGGTGGTCTCCTGGATTGGAGCAAAACTCTGCGAGAGCGCATCAGCCTTGATGTTTTTTGACCCAGGGCGATATGTTATCAAAAAATTAAAGCGAGCAGAAAACAAAGCCCATCGTGCCTGCCTGGCATTGAGACGCTTCGCTGACTCTAAATATGCCAGATTCTTATGGTCGGTGAGAATTGAGACCACAAACTTAGCCCCCTCAAGCCAGTGTCTCCACTCCTCGAGTGCATCCTTAATAGCCAACAATTCCCGGTTACCCACGTCATAATTCATCTCGGCAGGCGAAAATTTACGGGAAAAGTAAGCACAAGGATGAAGGCGATTATCAGACACTCCCATCTGAGAGAGCACTGCCCCAATACCCATCTCAGAGGCATCCACCTCCACCACAAAAGGACGCTCTGGATCTGGGTGTCGCAGCACCTTGGCCGAGACAAATGCCCTTTTGAGACGGGCAAAAGCCACTTTAGCCTCACAAGACCAGTGAGCAACATCCGCCCCTTTCTTAGTGAGTGCCACCAAGGGCGCCACTATAGACGAAAATCCAGCGATAAATCGTCTATAAAAATTCGCAAAGCCCAGGAAACGCTGAAGCGCCTTCAAACTAGTGGGCTGCACCCAATCCAGGACTGCCTGTACCTTGGAACCCTCCATTTGGAAACCTTCTGGGGAGATAATATATCCTAGAAATGCGATTTGCTGAACTTCAAATTCGCACTTCTCCAGCTTCGCCCCAAGCCGGTGGTCTCTGAGTTTCTGGAGGACTAAGCGTACATGCTTCCGATGTTCCTCCAGGGAATGGGAGAAGATTAGGATGTCATCTAAGTAAACAACTAAGAATCTATCCAAATATTCCCTGAGTACATCGTTCATGAAATCCTGGAAGACTGCCGGGGCATTACAGAGCCCAAAAGGCATCACCAAATATTCATAATGCCCTGAGTGGGTATTAAAGGCAGTCTTCCATTCATCCCCCTCTCTTATTCGGATTAGATTGTACGCCCCGCGTAGGTCAATCTTAGAAAAAATGGTGGCAGTACGAAGCTGGTCAAACAAGACCGAAATGAGAGGCAGTGGGTATGAGTTTTTAATCGTGATACGGTTCAATTCCCTGAAGTCGATGCAGGGTCGCAACGAACCGTCCTTTTTACCCACGAAGAAGAACCCCGACCCAACTGGAGACTGTGAAGGTCTGATAAATCCCTTAGCCAAGTTCTCCTGAATGTACTCTGCCATAGCCTGAGTCTCAGGACGTGTCAGGGAGTACAACCTGCTCTTGGGAAGCTTAGCATTCGGCAACAAATCAATGGCACAGTCATAGGGGCGATGGGGAGGTAGTACCTCTGCAACTTTTTTGGAGAACACGTCCGCAAAATCTGCATAACACCCTGGCAATCCTGGCAAACTTAGCTGCGAGAGCCTGACTGGAAGGCTCAAGCAACTCCTGAAACAATCAGTACCCCAACTAAGAATCTCCCCAGAGACCCAGTCAAATTGAGGATTGTGGGCCCTTAACCAGGGTAACCCCAACACCAATGGGGCAAAAGTACAGACAGTCACATAAAAGGACAATTTTTCAGAGTGTGTGGCTCCAATAAACAAAGAAATCTGGCTAGTGCAAGAGGTAATTTTACCTTGGGATAATGGTTCCCCGTTTAACCCACAAATCTCAATTTCCAATGCCAAGGGTACTAAGGGAACAGAGTGTTTCAGGGCAAATTGGCGGTCCATAAAAACCCCGTCGGCCCCACTGTCCACAAAGGCCTCAGTCTTGACAGTTTGACCGAGGATCTTCAAGGTCACCGGAATGATAAAAGTCTTCTTGGGAAATTCTGACTTCTGGCCTGACAGGATATTTCCCATCACCCTCAGGCCCTGAAGTTTTCCGGCTTTTCTGGGCATGATACTACCACATGACCTTTATTCCCACAGTACAAACACAACCCCTGCTGTCTCCTCTGCGTCTTCTCACGCGAGGAGAGGCGGGTAGCCCCAATCTGCATAGGCTCCTCGTAAAATTCCTCAGAGTCTGAGGTTCCCTTGGGAAAGAAGGAAACCTCGGTCTCCCTTTCAAGCCTACGCTCTCTCAGCCGTCTATCCACCCGGATGGATAACTGCATGAGCTGATCCAAGCTATCAGGCAAGGGATATTGTACCAGTTGGTCTTTTATCTGGTTAGAAAGACCTCTTCGGTACTGGTGTCTCAGGGCTGGGTCATTCCACTGGGTATCACGGGCCAACCTCCGAAACTCCGTACAGTAAACCTCAACTGGCCTTCGCCCTTGCTTAAGGATCGAAATCTGAGCCTCGGCTGAGGCCGTCTTGTCAGGGTCATCATACAACATGCCCAGTGCCGCAAAAAAAGCATCAACACTTTTAAGCGACGGACAGTCAGGCTGCAACCCATATGCCCAGACCTGTGGGTCTCCTTGTAGCAAGGAAATCACTATGCCCACCCGCTGAATCTCCGACCCAGAAGACTAAGGCCTAAGCCGGAAGTATAGCTTGCAGCTCTCCTTGAAACAAAAGAACTGCGAGCGATCTCCAGAAAAACGATCCGGGAGATTTACTTTCGGCTCCTTAACCCCTGAAGGTGCTGCTGCTGCGGGAGCTCCGCCAGCGGCCTGGGAGGTGTGCATTTTAATGGATAAATCATTAAATTGTCGAGTCAGGACCTGCACCTGATCGACCACCTGTTGCAACGTATTTTGAGGGGTATGCTCCATATTCCCACAAAATTTCAACAGGAGTATTGGGCTGCTGAATATGTTATGCACACCAGTGCCTGCAGGAATGTACTGGTGTCTGAACTGTTATGCACACCAGTGCCTGCAGGAATGTACTGGTGTCTGAACTGTTATGCACACCAGTGCCTGCAGGAATGTACTGGTGTCTGAACGGATAGGGATGCAAAACAAATGAACTCACAGACAGACTGGGGAATATGACATTACGTACACAGAAGGTGATTGTGTTTATTTTGTTACCCTAAGTGAACAGATAAGCCCAGAGGCTAAGAAACTGGGTGTCTCCCTAGTATTAGGAATGCTCAGATGGAAAAAGCAAGATGTTGTGTTTTAATACGTAGAGAACCCGAAATGCTGTTGCTAAGGGCAACAGCAAAACCCTAAAGGGTTACCAACGGGTGTGGCAGTAAACTCCTTGGTCAGAGATGGAATGATAGACACAAGGAGAGTCTCCACAATCCTAATCCTCACTTGCAGTGCACAGGTTCAGCTTACTGCCACTAAACTGACACCTGAACACCTTTGCACAGTGAGAAAGGATTTAGGCAGGCAAGTCTGAGAATACAGCCGCAAACTTGCTAAGTTCACAGAGTAGCAAAAGAACCCCAGCAAGTTAAACGACTGACTCCAGTTTTACTGCTAGGTCTGGATTGGCAGAGTGTAGTACCAAACCCCAAGGCCTATTTGCAGTAAGCAACAACAAATACAAAGCTACACAGTACTGGCTAACTTTCAGGAACTGACTAACCAACAAAGATTCAGCAGCATCTGCTTAACCTGAGAAGAGGCCTTATATAGCAGGTGCTGTCCACGCCCCACTCAGACCTCACAGACTGTGAGCACAAAAACCAGCACCGGATCCCCTGCCGTGCACAAAGCCTGTAACCACTGCACAGCAAAAGACCCGAACCGGAGTATCAGCTGCGCTCAGGCCACTCCGCTAGCACTTGTCTCCCGGTTGCCATGACGACGTGGCAGCACAGGGCAGGAGACCCTAACAACTGGATGGCTAAGCTAAGCGACACAAGTGGCTGACACAAACACCTGGCCCATCTAGGAGTGGCACTGCAGTGTCAGACAGGATGGCAGATTTAAAAAATAGTCCCCAAACAGCACATGATGCAAAGAAAAAAAGAGGTGCACCAAGGTCGCTGGATGGCTAAGCTAAGTGACACAAGTGGCCGACACAAACACCTGGCCCATCTAGGAGTGGCACTGCAGTGTCAGGCAGGATGGCACTTCAAAAAAATAGTCCCCAAACAGCACATGATGCAAAGAAAAAAAGAGGTGCAATGAGGTAGCTGTGTGACTAAGCTAAGCGACCCAAGTGGCCGACACAAACACCTGGCCCATCTAGGAGTGGCACTGCAGTGTCAGACAGGATGGCAGATTTAAAAAATAGTCCCCAAACAGCACATGATGCAAAGAAAAAAAGAGGTGCACCAAGGTCGCTGGATGGCTAAGCTAAGCGACACAAGTGGCCGACACAAACACCTGGCCCATCTAGGAGTGGCACTGCAGTGTCAAGCAGGATGGCACTTCAAAAAAATAGTCCCCAAACAGCACATGATGCAAAGAAAAAAATAAGATTTTACTCACCGGTAAATCTATTTCTCGTAGTCCGTAGTGGATGCTGGGACTCCGTAAGGACCATGGAGAATAGCGGCTCCGCAGGAGACTGGGCACAACTAAAGAAAGCTTTAGGACTACCTGGTGTGCACTGGCTCCTCCCTCTATGACCCTCCTCCAGACCTCAGTTAGGATACTGTGCCCGGAAGAGCTGACACAATAAGGAAGGATTTTGAATCCCGGGTAAAACTCATACCAGCCACACCAATCACACCATATAACTCGTGATACTATACCCAGTTAACAGTATGAACAATAACTGAGCCTCTCAACAGATGGCTCAACACTAACCCTTTAGTTAAACAATAACTATATACAAGTATTGCAGACAATCCGCACTTGGGACGGGCGCCCAGCATCCACTACGGACTACGAGAAATAGATTTACCGGTGAGTAAAATCTTATTTTCTCTGACGTCCTAAGTGGATGCTGGGACTCCGTAAGGACCATGGGGATTATACCAATGCTCCCAAACGGGCGGGAGAGTGCGGATGACTCTGCAGCACCGAATGGGCAAACTCTAGGTCCTCCTCAGCCAGGGTGTCAAACTTGTAGAATTTAGCAAATGTGTTTGACCCCGACCAAGTAGCTGCTCGGAAAAGTTGTAGAGCCGAGACCCCTCGGGCAGCCGCCCAAGAAGAGCCCACCTTCCTCGTGGAATGGGCTTTCACTGATTTAGGATGCGGCAGTCCAGCCGCAGAATGTGCAAGCTGAATCGTACTACAGATCCAGCGAGCAATAGTCTGCTTTGAAGTAGGAGCACCCAGCTTGTTGGGTGCATACAGGATAAATAACGAGTCAGTTTTCCTGACTCCAGCTGTCCTGGAAACATAAATTTTCAGGGCCCTGACTACGTCCAACAACTTGGAAGCCTCCAAGTCTTTAGTAGCCGCAGGCACCACCATAGGTTGGTTCAAATGAAAAGCCGATACCACCTTAGGGAGAAACTGGGGACGAGTCCTCAATTCTGCCCTATCCATATGGAAAATCAGATAAGGGCTTTTACAGGACAAAGCCGCCAATTCTGACACACGCCTGGCCGAAGCCAAGGCCAACAGCATGACCACTTTCCACGTGAGATATTTTAATTCCACGGTTGTAAGTGGCTCAAACCAATGTGACTTTAGGAAATCCAACACCACGTTGAGATCCCAAGGTGCCACTGGAGGCACAAAAGGGGGCTGAATATGCAGCACACCCTTAACAAAAGTCTGAACTTCAGGTAGTGAAGCCAGTTCTCTCTGGAAGAAAATCGATAGAGCCGAAATCTGGACCTTAATGGAACCCAATTTTAGGCCCATAGTCACCCCTGACTGTAGGAAGTGCAGAAATCGACCCAGCTGAAACTCCTCCGTTGGGGCCCTTCTGGCCTCACACCACGCAACATATTTTCGCCATATGCGGTGATAATGGTTTGCGGTCACCTCCTTCCTAGCTTTAATCAGCGTAGGGATCACTTCCTCCGGAATGCCCTTTTCCTTCAGGATCCGGCGTTCAACCGCCATGCCGTCAAACGCAGCCGCGGTAAGTCTTGGAACAGACAGGGCCCCTGCTGTAGCAGGTCCTGTCTGAGCGGCAGAGGCCATGGGTCCTCTGAGATCATTTCTTGAAGTTCCGGGTACCAAGCTCTTCTTGGCCAATCCGGAACAATGAGTATAGTTCTTACTCCTCTTCTCCTTATTATCCTCAGTACCTTGGGTATGAGAGGAAGAGGAGGGAACACATAAACCGACCGGTACACCCACGGTGTCACTAGAGCGTCCACAGCTATCGCCTGAGGGTCTCTTGACCTGGCGCAATATCTTTCTAGCTTTTTGTTTAGGCGGGACGCCATCATGTCCACCTGTGGCCTTTCCCAACGGTTTACAATCAGTTGGAAGACTTCTAGATGAAGTCCCCACTCTCCCGGGTGGAGGTCGTGTCTGCTGAGGAAGTCTGCTTCCCAGTTGTCCACTCCCGGAATGAACACTGCTGACAGTGCTAACACGTGATTTTCCGCCCATCGGAGAATCCTTGTGGCTTCTGCCATCGCCGTCCTGCTTCTTGTGCCGCCCTGTCGGTTTACATGGGCGACTGCCGTGATGTTGTCTGACTGGATCAGTACCGGCTGGTTTTGAAGCAGGGGTTTTGCCTGACTTAGGGCATTGTAAATGGCCCTCAGTTCCAGAATATTTATGTGTAGGGAAGTCTCCTGACTTGACCATAGTCCTTGGAAGTTTCTTCCCTGTGTCACTGCCCCCCCAGCCTCGAAGGCTGGCATCCGTGGTCACCAGGACCCAGTCCTGTATGCCGAAACTGCGGCCCTCTTGAATATGAGCACTTTGCAGCCACCACAGCAGAGACACCCTGGTCCTTGGAGACAGGGTTATCAGCCGATGCATCTGAAGATGCGAACCGGACCACTTGTCCAACAGGTCCCACTGAAAAGTTCTCGCATGGAACTTACCGAATGGAATTGCTTCGTAGGAAGCTACCATTTTTCCCAGGGCTCGCGTGCAGTGATGCACCGACACCTGTTTTGGTTTTAGGAGGCCTCTGACTAGAGATGACAGCTCCTTGGCTTTCTCCTCCGGGAGAAACACTTTTTTCTGTTCTGTGTCCAGAACCAACCCCCAGGAACAGTAGACGTGTCGTAGGGACCAGCTGTGACTTTGGAATATTTAGAATCCAACCGTGCTGTTGTAGCACCTCCCGAGATAGTGCTACCGCGACCAACAACTGCTCCCTGGACCTCGCCTTTATCAGGAGATCGTCCAAGTACGGGATAATTAAAACTCCCTTTTTTCGAAGGAGTATCATCATTTCGGCCATTACCTTGGTAAATACCCTCGGTGCCGTGGACAGACCAAACGGCAACGGCTGGAATTGGTAATGACAATCCTGTACCACAAATCTGAGGTACTCCTGGTGATGATGGTAAATGGGGACATGCAGGTAAGCATCCTTGATGTCCAGTGATACCATGTAATCCCCCTCGTCCAGGCTTGAAATAACCGCCCTGAGCGATTCCATCTTGAACTTGAATTTTTTTATATATGTGTTCAAGGATTTCAAATTTAAAATGGGTCTCACCGAACCGTCCGGTTTCGGAACCACAAACATAGTGGAATAGTAACCCCGTCCTTGTTGAAGAAGGGGCACCTTGACTATCACCTGCTTGGAATCCAGCTTGTGAATTGCCTCTAGCACTGCCTGCCTGCCTGCCTGAGGGAGATGTTGGCAAGGCAGATTTGAGGAAACGGCGGGGGGGAGACGTCTCGAATTCCAGCTTGTACCCCTGAGATACTACTTGAAGAATCCAGGGATCCACCCGTGAGCGAGCCCACTGATTGCTGAAGTTTTTGAGACGGGCCCCCACCGTACCTGGCTCCGCCTGTGGAGCCCCAGCATCATGCGGTGGACTTGGAGGAAGCGGGGGAGGACTTTTGCTCCTGGGAACTGGCTGTATGCTGCAGCTTTTTCCCTCTACCTCTGCCTCTAGGCAGAAAGGACGCGCCTTTAACCCGCTTGCCTTTCTGGGGCCGAAAGGACTGTACCTGATAATACGGTGCTTTCTTTGGCTGTGAGGGAACATGGGGTAAAAATGCTGACTTCCCAGCTGTTGCTGTGGAAACGAGGTCCGAGAGACCATCCCCGAACAACTCCTCACCCTTATAAGGCAAAACTTCCATGTGCCTTTTAGAATCTGCATCACCCGTCCACTGCCGAGTCCATAATCCTCTCCTGGCAGAAATGGACATTGCACTTATTTTAGATGCCAGCCGGCAAATATCCCTCTGTGCATCTCTCATGTATAAGACTGTGTCTTTAATATGCTCTATGGTTAGCAATATAGTGTCCCTGTCTAGGGTATCAATATTTTCCGACAGGGAATCTGACCACGCAGCTGCAGCACTGCACATCCATGCTGAAGCAATAGCTGGTCTCAGTATAATACCTGTGTGTGTATATACAGACTTCAGGATAGCCTCCTGCTTTCTATCAGCAGGCTCCTTTAGGGCGGCCGTATCCGGAGACGGTAGTGCCACCTTCTTTGACAGGCGTGTGAGCGCTTTATCCACCCTAGGGGATGTTTCCCAACGTGACCTATCCTCTGGCGGGAAAGGGTACGTCATTAGTAACCTTTTAGAAATTACCAGTTTCTTATCGGGGGAAGCCCACGCTTCTTCACACACTTCATTTAATTCCTCAGATGGGGGAAAAACTATTGGTAGTTTTTTTCTCCCCAAACATAATACCCTTTTTTGTGGTACCTGGGGTAACATCAGAAATGTGCAACACATTTTTCATAGCCTCAATCATGTAACGTGTGGCCCTATTGGAAGTTACATTAGTCTCATCGTCGTCGACACTGGATTCAGTATCCGTGTCGACATCTGTGTCTGCCATCTGAGGTAGCGGGCGTTTTAGAGCCCCTGATGGCTTTTGAGACAGTTGGGCAGGCACGAGCTGAGAAGCTGGCTGTCCCACATCTGCTATGTCGTCAAACCTTTTATGTAAGGAGTTGACACTTTCACGTAATTCCTTCCACAAGTCCATCCACTCAGGTGTCGGCCCCGCAGGGGGTGACATCACATTTATCGGCATCTGCTCCGCCTCCACATAAGCCTCCTCATCAAACATGCTTTTATGTATACTACTGCGCCTAAATTTAGTGCCCCCCCTCTCTTTTTTACCCTTTGTAGTCTTGAAACTGCAGGGGAGAGCCTGGGAGCGATACTTCCAGCGGAGCTGTGAGGAAAAAATGGCGCCAGTGTGCTGAGGGAGATAGCTCCGCCCCTTTTCCGGCGGACTTCTCCCGCTTTTTTATAGATATCTGGCAGGGGTATTTTTCACATATATAGCCTCTAGGACTATATTATGTGATTTTTATGCCAGCAAGGTGTTTAATATTGCTGCTCAGGGCGCCGCCCCCCCCCCCCCCGAGCGCCCTGCACCCATCAGTGACCGGAGTGTGAGGTGTGCATGAGGAGCAATGGCGCACAGCTGCAGTGCTGTGCGCTACCTTGTTGAAGACCGAAGTCTTCTGCCGCCGATTTCCAGGACCATCTTCTTGTTTCTGGCTCTGTAAGGGGGACGGCGGCGCGGCTCCGGGACCGGACGATCGAGGTCGGGCCCTGTGTTCGATCCCTCTGGAGCTAATGGTGTCCAGTAGCCTAAGAAGTCCAAGTTAGCTGCAAGCAGGTAGGTTCGCTTCTTCTCCCCTTAGTCCCTCGTAGCAGTGAGTCTGTTGCCAGCAGATCTCACTGAAAATAAAAAAACCTAAAATTATACTTTCTTTTCTAGGAGCTCAGGAGAGCCCCTAGTGTGCATCCAGCTCAGCCGGGCACAAGATTCTAACTGAGGTCTGGAGGAGGGTCATAGAGGGAGGAGCCAGTGCACACCAGGTAGTCCTAAAGCTTTCTTTAGTTGTGCCCAGTCTCCTGCGGAGCCGCTATTCCCCATGGTCCTTACGGAGTCCCAGCATCCACTTAGGACGTCAGAGAAAAGAGGCGCAATGAGGTAGCTGTGTGACTAAGCTAAGCGACCCAAGTGGCCGACACAAACACCTGGCCCATCTAGGAGTGGCACTGCAGTGTCAGACAGGATGGCAGATTTAAAAAATAGTCCCCAAACAGCACATGATGCAAAGAAAAAAAAGAGGTGCACCAAGGTCGCTGGATGGCTAAGCTAAGCGACACAAGTGGCCGACACAAACACCTGGCCCATCTAGGAGTGGCAGTGTCAGGCAGGATGGCACTTCAAAAAAATAGTCCCCAAACAGCACATGATGAAAAGAAAAAAAGAGGCGCAATGAGGTAGCTGTGTGACTAAGCTAAGCGACCGAAGTGGCTGACACAAACACCTGGCCCAGCTAGGAGTGGCACTGCAGTTTTCTAGCGAGAGGATGAGTGCTTCCATCCTAATGTGAATCTGAACCACTAGCCATGAACATAGGCCATGGCCTCAGCCGTTCCTTGCCACTCCGTGTCGTAAATGGCATATTGGCAAGTTTACGCTTCTCCTCAGACGCTTTTAATTTTGATTTTTGGGTCATTTTACTGAACTTTTGTTTTTTGGATTTTAGATGATCTCTACTATGACATTGGGCATCGGCCTTGGCAGACGACGTTGATGGCATTTCATCGTCTCGGCCATGACTAGTGGCAGCAGCTTCAGCACGAGGTGGAAGTGGATCTTGATCTTTCCTTATTTTACCCTCCACATTTTTGTTCTCCATTTTTTAATGTGTGGAATTATATGCCAGTATCAATAGCAATGGCCTGCTACTATATATACTGCGCACAACTGAAATGCACCACAGGTATGGATGGATAGTATACTTGACGACACAGAGGTAGGTAGAGCAGTGGCCTACTGTACCGTACTGCTATATACTATATACTGGTGGTCAGCAAACTGTGCAAAACTGAAATGTACCACAGGTATGGATGGATAGTATACTTGACGACACAGAGGTAGGTAGAGCAGTGGCCTACTGTACCGTACTGCTATATACTATATACTGGTGGTCAGCAAACTGTGCAAAACTGAAATGCACCACAGGTATGGATGGATAGTATACTTGACGACACAGAGGTAGGTAGAGCAGTGGCCTACTGTACCGTACTGCTATATACTATATACTGGTGGTCAGCAAACTGTGCAAAACTGAAATGCACCACAGGTATGGATGGATAGTATACTTGACGACACAGAGGTAGGTAGAGCAGTGGCCTTCTGTACCATACTGCTATATATTATATACTGGTGGTCAGCAAAAGTATGCACTGTACTCCTACTATATACTACAATGCAGCACAGATATGGAGCGTTTTTCAGGCAGAGAACGTATAATACTGGTGGTCACTGGTCAGCAAAACTGCACTGTACTCCTCCTATATAATACTGGTGGTCCCCAGTCCCCACAATAAAGCAGTGTGAGCACAGATACATGCAGCACACTGAGCACAGATATGGAGCGTTTTTCAGGCAGAGAACGTATAATACTGGTGGTCACCAGGGCCGGATTAACAATGGGGCGGGTGGAGCTGCAGCTCCAGGCCTCCCCTGAAAATAGGCCCAGAGTTCCCCTGCAGTGCAGTGTTGACAGGAAAAATGTTTTTCCTGTAAACACTGTGACCACTAGCCCAGCACATTATCCTCCTGGCTGCCCCATGCTTTGTACACGACACATACCCCAGTCCCTGGCCGCTGATCACCGGATCTGATCAAAGCTCCGCCCCTGGCTGTGCTAAGCCCCGCCCCCGGCCAACCAAGGATTTGCCACCAGCGTGTGACCCGAGTCCTGGCAGCGCTAAGCTCCGCCCCTGTCCGCAATAAGCCCCGCCCCATGCCATCCGATGCTTTCCCACTAGAGAGTGACAATCCTGGCTGCGTAAGGCCCGCCCCCTGTCTGCTATATGTCCCTCCCCCGGCAATCCAATGCTATTCCAACAGTGTGAGACAGTCCTGGCCGTGCAGAGCCCCGCCCCTTTCTGCAATAAGTCCCGCCCCCAGCAATCCGATGCTTTTCCAACAGTGTGAGACAGTCCTGGCCACGCTAGGCCCCACCCCCTGTGCGTGATAAGCCCCGCCCCTGTCATGAGATGCTGTGCCATCAGTGTATGAGCCTACTGGTCGTGCTAGGCTCTGCCTCCTGTGCTCTATAAGCCCCGCCCCTGGCATGAGATGATGTACCATCAGTGTATGTGAATACTGGTCGTGCTAGGCTTCGCCCCTTGTGCGCGATAAGCCCTGCCCCCGGCCATGCAATTCTTTGCCAAACTTGGTGTGGGAGGCTGGGAGCCTCCTGGCTGCACTTTATCTCCGCTCCCAGTCATTTGAAGCTGTGTTATTTGTGAGGGAGCCCCCTGGTTGCACTTAGCTTCACCCACAGCGATCAGAAGCTGTGTCACCAGAGTGGACCACCCTGGTCTCCCTTAGCTCCGCCCCCAGTTGTGAAAACCCCCACTCCTGGTCACCTGAAAATGTGTCACACCAATGTGGGTGCCCCCTGGTTGCTCTTAGCTCCCATCCCCCCCCCCCCCCCCGCTGATTTTTCCCTACTTGGTTGTACTCCCTGAAGTTGACTGTTTCTCTTTTTGTCTTTGCTGTAATGTGTATGCGTTGCAGCAAGCACAGCGTGGCATAGCTGGGCACGTGCAATCGCACACTTCCGCTATTCCATCCAAGTGGGATAAAATGCTGTCTACCTGGACTACTCACCTAATATATGATTGGTGTCAACTGAACAAAGGTATTTCAACACAGGTGATTGCAATCATAAATTAAGATGAAAGTCCAGGTAGAGAGCATGTTGTCCTTCCTGGAATGGGTCATGGTAGGAGGTATAAATTGTGTATATTACATTTAAACCAATGGTGTATATTAGTTTTAAACTAATAGTTTAGTAATGGCTGGATACTGTTTATAGCTCCACCTAATTGAGTCAACTATTTTGTAAAATTTTCTTGTAGTGTAACAAAAACAACTTAACCTTAAAATACACATAGAAAAATAAAATAATTTATCTTGTCACATGCAAGAATAGCAGCAGCCTCTGTACTACTTACATGCTGGGACAGGACACAGGAGGACTCTATGTGTGTGTCTGTATCTCTAGACCCAAATGGTTTAGTTGCATAACAGGTTACACTGGACTCAGACACCAAGGCGGGGAAAAAGAGAAGCTGGGATCCCTGTGTCACTTACAGCTCTCTCCCCCCTCCTATCTCTCCTAAAGCTCCGTCGGTAGCTCATGAAACATGATACTCCTGTGTCTCTGCCTGCACCGTATGCTGTCCTGCTCACATTGTGGCTGCTGGTTCTACTGCTGCCTAAGCGGGAAAGCTAGTGACGGCAGTGTGCTCTGGCCGGGGGGTCCCCTGACACAGGGGGGCCCGGGGTACAGTATGCCCTGCTTCCCCCTCTTAATCTGGCTATGTGCGCACATGCTGTGTGTGTTGCCACTGTACAGATTGACCCTGTGTGTGCTGGTGCAGTGCGGTGTAACCCAGTGTGTGCTTCCACTCAATGGATTTGCCCTATGTGTGCTGTTACTGTATGTTGTAACCCCTTGTGTGCTGGAGCACTGCGGTATAACCCTTTGTACTGCCACTGTATGGTGTGTTCAGTGCAGTGTAACTCTGTGTGTGCTGCTCATATTGTGTAACCCTGTGTGCTGGTGTAGTTAGGTGTAAAACTGCATGTGCTGGAGCAGTGCAGTGTATCCCTGTGTGTGCTGGTGCAGTGGTCATAGTATATTGCGTTTATGTGTTATGTGTATACACAGGAGAGTGTGCATGTTTATACATATATATATATATATATATACACACAATGGGGTATATTTACTAAGCTCCCGATTTTGACCGAGATGCCGTTTTTTCTTCAAAGTGTCATCTCGGTTAATCTCGGTCATTTACTAAACACTAATCACGGCAGTGATGAGGGCATTCGTAATTTTTTGCTAGTTCAGGTAAAAAATTACGAATGAATACACCGTCGGTCAAATTACGCCTGTTTAGATATGAATCTCGGTCATTTACTAAGAAGTGCAAAGCAAAAAAACACAAAACACTGCCGTGAAAAATTACAACTCGTAAAAAAGTCCTAAAAAAAAAACAGACCTGCTTTTTTTTTTCCGTGATTTGAGATGCATGCAGGGATCCATGAGATCCGTGCATGTATATCAGTGGGAAGGGGTGGGAAAGTGCTTATTTTTGCCAAAAAAATTGCGTGGGGTCCCCCCTCCTAAGCATAACCAGCCTCGGGCTCTTTGAGCCGATCCTGGTTGCAGAAATATGGGGGAAAAAATGACAGGGGTTCCCCCATATTTAAGCAACCAGCATCGGGCTCTGCGCCTGGTCCTGGTCCCAAAAATACGGGGGACAAAAAGAGTAGGGGTCCCCCGTATTTTTAAAACCAGCACCGGGCTCCACTAGCTGGACAGATAATGCCACAGCCGGGGGTCACTTTTATACAGCGCCCTGCGGCCGTGGCATCAAAAATCCAACTAGTCACCCCTGGCCGGGGTACCCTGGGGGAGTGGGAACCCCTTCAATCAAGGGGTCCCCCCCCCCAGCCACCCAAGGGCCAGGGGTGAAGCCCGAGGCTGTCCCCCCCCATCCAATGGGCTGCGGATGGGAGGGCTGATAGCCTTTGTTGTAAAATAAAAGATATTGTTTTTAGTAGCAGTACTACAAGTCCCAGCAAGCCTCCCCCGCATGCTGGTACTTGGAGAACCACAAGTACCAGCATGCGGCGGAAAAACGGGCCCGCTGGTACCTGTAGTACTACCACTAAAAAAATACCCAAAAAAACACAAGACACACACACCGTGAAAGTATAATTTTATTACATACATACACACATACATACATACTTACCTTATGTTCTCACGCAGGTCGGTCCTCTTCTCCAGTAGAATCCAAGGGCTACCTGTTGAAGAAATTCTACTCACCAGATCCATGGGTCCAGGCTCCTCGGCAAATCCAGGGTTAATCCACGTACTTGAATAAATAAAAAAAAACGGTGTCCCGACCACGAACTGAAAGGGGACCCATGTTTGCACATGGGTCACCTTCCCACGAATGCCAGAAACCCACTTTGACTTCTGTCTAAGTGGGTTTCTTCAGCCAATCAGGGAGTGCCACGTTGTAGCACTCTCCTGATCAGCTGTGTGCTGCTGTCCTCACTGACAGGCAGCACACGGCAGTGTTACAATGTAGCGCCTATGCGCTCCATTGTAACCAATGCTGGGAACTTTCTGCTCAGCGGTGACGTCACTTTAGGTCAACCGCAGGGCAGAAAGTTCCCATCATTGGTTACAATGTAGCGCATAGGCGCTACATTGTAACACTGCCGCGTGCTGCCTGTCAGTGAGGACAGCAGCACACAGCTGATCAGGAGAGTGCTACAACGTGGCACTCCCTGATTGGCTGAAGAAACCCACTTAGACAGAAGTCAAAGTGGGTTTCTGGCATTCGTGGGAAGGTGACCCATGTGCAAACATGGGTCCCCTTTCAGTTCGTGGTCGGGACACCGTTTTTTTTTATTTATTCAAGTACGTGGATTAACCCTGGATTTGCCGAGGAGCCTGGACCCATGGATCTGGTGAGTAGAATTTCTTCAACAGGTAGCCCTTGGATTCTACTGGAGAAGAGGACCGACCTGCGTGAGAACATAAGGTAAGTATGTATGTATGTGTGTATGTATGTAATAAAATTATACTTTCACGGTGTGTGTGTCTTGTGTTTTTTTGGGTATTTTTTTAGTGGTAGTACTACAGGTACCAGCGGGCCCGTTTTTCCGCCGCATGCTGGTACTTGTGGTTCTCCAAGTACCAGCATGCGGGGGAGGCTTGCTGGGACTTGTAGTACTGCTACTAAAAACAATATCTTTTCATTATCACAAATGGCTATCAGCCTCCCCATCCGCAGCCCATTGGATGGGGGGGGACAGCCTCGGGCTTCACCCCTGGCCCTTGGGTGGCTGGGGGGGGGGGGGGACCCCTTGATTGAAGGGGTCCCCACTCCCCCAGGGTACCCCGGCCAGGGGTGACTAGTTGGATTTTTGATGCCACGGCCGCAGGGCACTGTATAAAAGTGACCCCCGGCTGTGGCATTATCTGTCCAGCTAGTGGAGCCCGGTGCTGGTTTTAAAAATACGGGGGACCCCTACTCTTTTTGTCCCCCGTATTTTTGGAACCAGGACCAGGCGCAGAGCCCGATGCTGGTTGCTTAAATATGGGGGAACCCCTGTCAATTTTTTCCCCATATTTCTGCAACCAGGATCGGCTCAAAGAGCCCGAGGCTGGTTATGCTTAGGAGGGGGGACCCCACGCATTTTTTTTGGGGATTTTACATTGTTTAATTAAAAAAAAAAAAAATAAGAACCCCAGCACGGATCACACAGATCCGGCCGAGATTGATTGTAAAAAAAAACGGCAGTGTTTTGCTAATCACTGCCGTAAAAATAGGTAAAAAAAAACGAATGACATCGACATCGGAAGCAAAGAAAAATACGAATACGACAGCTTAGTAAATCCATCGTAATCAATTCAAAAAGTTGCAGTTTTACACTGTCGATGTCATTCGTGATTGAACTTTGACCTATTTTCGGAAATTACGAATCTTAGTAAATATACCCCAATGTCCGGCACTCCAATACAAACTTGAAACACGCCCGGTGCCCTCACAGCCATAAAGAGATAAATAGAAAACGATAACAGGCGGCACTCACAGCTTGGTGGAAACTGGTAAATAAACGGACCAGATACCGTATAGATAGATCAACGTTTCAATTTATGCAATTGTCGTCAGGATACTGACGACAATTGCATAAATATACAGTGCTCGATGTGGGCCAGTATACACCGCTATGGCATACTGACACTTCGCGAACTGACTGCTGAAGACCCCCGCCATCATTTCAAATTTGGCACTATTCAAGCATCAATTGGAGCTCTCAAGCCAGCAGCTAATGAGGAGCAGCCGCTCGACCGCTCCTGATTGGCTGCTGGTACGTGGCAGAATTGAAATTGTAGGCGGACTGGACGTTGGGGGGGGGAGGAGGCGTCGCAACCAGAGCCAAACTGAAGGCCACAGAAGCCGCTGCTTCCTCCGCACTGCCAACCACAGCCTTCTCCTTCGCACCGCTGCCGCTGACCACAGCCTCCACCTCCTCCGCACCCCCACTGACCACAGCCTCCTTACTGCTGTCCAATAGGTAATCTTACCTTGCTGCTTTTCTCTCTACCTACTGTATGTCCTTGCTGTCCCTCTCTCTGTCCCTGCTGTCACTCTCCCTGTCCCTATGTCCCTCTGTCACTCTCCCTGTCCTTATGTTCCTCTGTCACTCTTCCTATCCCTGTCACTCTCTATGTCCCTGCTGTTACTCTCCCTGTCCCTATGTACCTCTATCACTCTCTCTGTCCCTCTGTCCCTCTCCCTGTCCCTCTCCGTGTCCCTCTGTCACTCTCCCTGTCCATATATCCCTGCTGTCACTCTCCCTGTCCCTCTCTATGTCCCTGTTGTCACTCCCCCAGGGAGTATTTTGGCTCATTCCATGTGGCATAATGTGAATTTTGGCTCATCCTGTGTGGCATAATGTGAATTTTGGTTAATTTCGTGTGGCATAATATGAATTTTGGCTCATTCCGTGTGACATATAATGGGAATTTTCGCTCATTCCGTATGGCATAATGTGAATTTTGGCACATTCTGCATGGCATAATGTGAATTTTGTCTCATTCCGCGTGGCATAATGTGAATTTTGGCTCATTCCGTGTGGCATAATGTGAATTTTGGCTCATTCCATATGGCATAATGGGAATTTTGGCTCATACTGTGTCACATAATGTGAAATTTGGCTCATTGTGTGTAGCATAATGTGAATTTTGGCTCATTCTGTGGGAATTTTGTCTCATTCCATGTGGCATAATGTGTAAGGGGCACCAGTACTAGATATTATAGCTCCAGGCACTTAAAGTGGGAGCTACATGCATGCAATGCTAATTGAATTAACTTCAATGTATATCCAATTCCTGGGCAGTGACTGGGAGGTGGCTATTAATGCGCACAAAAATGGTCCGTCTCATGGGCGTGTTGCGTACATGATGCTAAAGTGTTTAGCAGACGATTCATTGTTAACATTGGAGGCCACACTCAAATTGGAAAATCTGCACTTACCCAAGGGCTGGTGCAAGTTTCAACGGTGCGACCAATAATAGTGTCTAAAGAAGCACCAAGCAGTGTTAGAGCATCTACAGACATTGACAGTGGGCGTCTCAGTCCTTGCACATTCAGATGCTTTGTATTAGCATTTGCATAAAGTGCAGGTCACAATTAGTTTATTTAATATTTATTCAGTATTATTTCATGTTCTGCAGTTTGTTTATAGACACTACTCATACCCCCACCATGCTGATCACACCTCCTGTGGCACAAACAATAGGCCCTTCATAAAGCTCAGCTCCAGGCCCATGTGGACCTTAATCTGGCACTGGTGGTCACTGGTCAGCAAAACATTGCACTGTACTCCTCCTATATAATACTGCTGGTCCCCAGTCCCCACAATAAAGCAGTGTGAGCACAGATATATGCAGCACACTGAGCACAGATATGGAGCGTTTTTCAGGCAGAGAACGTATAATACTGGTGGTCACTGGTCAGCAAAACTCTGCACTGTACTCCTCCTATAATACTGCTGGTGCCCAGTCCCCACAATAAAGCAGTGTGAGCACAGCTATTTGCAGCACACTGAGCACAGATATGGAGCGTTTTTCAGGCAGAGAACGTATAATACTGGTGGTCACTGGTCAGCAAAACTCTGCACTGTACTCCTCCTATAATACTGCTGGTGCCCAGTCCCCACAATAAAGCAGTGTGAGCACAGCTATTTGCAGCACACTGAGCACAGATATGGAGCGTTTTTCAGGCAGAGAACGTATAATATTGGTGGTCACTGGTCAGCAAAACTCTGCACTGTACTCCTCCTATATAATACTGCTGGTTCCCAGTCCCCACAATAAAGCTGTGTGAGCACAGATATATGCAGCACACTGAGCACAGATATGGAGCGTTTTTCAGGCAGAGAACGTATAATACTGGTGGTCACTGGTCAGCAAAACTCTGCACTGTACTCCTCCTATATAATACTGCTGGTCCCCAGTCCCCACAATAAAGCAGTGAGCACAGATATTTGCAGCCACCTGAATAAAACTGAGAGGACGCCAGCCACGTCCTCTCACTATCATTTCCAATGCACGAGTGAAAAATGGCGGCGACGCGCGGCTCCTTATATAGAATCCGAATCTCGCGAGAATCCGACAGCGGGATGATGACGTTCGGGCGCGCTCGGGTTAACCGAGCAAGGCGGGAAGATTCGAATCTGCCTCAGTACCGTGTAAAATGGGTGAAGTTCGGGGGGGTTCGGATTCCGACGAACCGAACCCGCTCATCACTAATATAAACCCTGGTGGCTAGTGGAACATCAGCCCAGTAATCCGTATCCATGCCAGCACGCGCGGTCCGCCTCCTACGGCCGTGCTGGATCTCGGTAAAGTGCAGCACAGAAGTCCCTTACCTCCCCCTTTGTCTGCGGCCCCGTGATCCGGGAGACGGCGGCGTGTGTGCCACTGAGGGTGATGGAGCTGCACGCAGGAAAGTCTATCAGACTGTGCCTGCAGCAGCCCTGGAAGTCTTCTTTACATTTTCTGTTTTCAGTCTGTAAAACGAAGCTCTGAGAAGGCTGCTTAGGGCAGCCTCCTGTAAAGTGCCTGCATACTGCAAGGCACCAACTTACAAACTGAGCTCACTGGCATGGAGGCAGGGTTATAGAGGAGGCGGCACTGTGCATCTTGGGAACAGTCAAAATCTTTGAGCCTGTTGGTGCCTCGGATCAAGATCCTACTCTACACCCCGATGTAATTCCTTGTGGAGCCCAGTGTACCCCGCAGCAGAAATATCTCTCTCTCTATATATATATATATCTAACAATGCACAGTAAAGACTGGATGTATTATCACAGGGTACTTGTACTAGATAACCCTGAATGCATGCACTTGTTCTTAACGAACACTGTCTAGACATGTAGAATACTTAAGTGTCCTGTACATGCACAGCACTGATGAAGCAGGCAGTTTACAGAGGAGGCATTGCCCACCAGTCCCAGAGTCAGCGTAGCATGTGTGTAATGGTGCCCAAACGCTGACAGGGAGTGAGGGAGACAGAGCTGCAGCTCCAGGGCGGGAACATTTACACTAAATAGCGCCCAGGGGGTGGGGGAGGGACTACAGGTCAGAGCCTTATCCCCTTGCTGGACTTCACCACCAGGTACTGTGGGCCATAATAAAACGGTTATATATATGAACGACCTGTGCCCCTGCCCTGGTGGTCTAGTGGGGTCTCTGTACCAACACAGTGTCCTCGCCAGTGCGCGTGGCCCGACTCCTAATGGCCACGCTGGATCGCGATTTTCAGCGGGTCACACCTGGGGGACCATCTTACTTCCTCCCTTGATGCGGCCAAGCGATCCTGGAGAGCTGCGGCAAGTGTATGTGTGCCAAAGGTGAAGAACCGGAGCCTCCGCTGTAAGTACCCAGCAACCAGGGCCGCAGGAGTATACAGCACCGCCGGGGGAGATGATGGGGCTGCAGCAGGTGATGTCAGAATGGCATCAAGAGTGCCTCTGCTGCAGCCCTTGAAGTCTATCTTCTTTTTAAAAAAACGAGATTTATGTTAAGAACTTACCTTTGTTAAATCTCTTTCTGCGAGGTACACTGAGCTCCCCAGGGAACAACATCGGGGGTGTAGAGTAGGATTTTGACCCGAGGCACCAACAGGCTCAAAGCTTTGACCTTCTTCCCAAGATGCATAGCACCGCCTCCTCTATAACTCCGCTTCCGTGCACAGGAGCTCAGTTTTTGTTAACCAATCCCATGCAGCAGCAGGGAAAAGGTGTCAGCGGCTAATGCCATACCAACCCAAAGAAGCTAAGTGCGTCAGGGTGGATACACTGTGGAGCCCAGTGTACCTCGCAGAAAGATTTAACAACAGTAAGTTCTTACCATAAATCTCATTTTCTGCTGCGGGGTACACTGGGCTCCACCGGGTATAACATCGGGGATGTCCTAAAGCAGTTCCTTATGGGAGAGGACGCACTGTAGCGGGCACAAGAACCCGGCGTCCAAAGGAAGCATCCTGGGAGGCGGAAGTATCAAAAGGCATAGAACCTTATGAACGTGTTCACTAAGGACCATGTAGACACCTTGCACAATTGTTCAAGGGTCGCACCATGGCGGGCCGCCCAAGAAAGTCCAACGGACCGAGTAGAATGGGCCTTAATGGTAGCAGGATCTGGAAGACCAGCCTGTACGTAAGCATGTGCAATCACCATTCTAATCCATCTGGCCAAGTTCTGCATGTTAGCAGGCCAGCCACGTTTGTGAAAACTAAACAGTACGAAGAGAGAGAGACTTCCGAATAGAAGCAGTTCTCTTCACATAGATACGGAGAGCCCGTACCACATCCAAAGACCGCTCTTTGGAAGACAGCTCAGGAGAATTAACGGCTAGAACTACAATCGCCTGGTTAAAGGTGGAAAGAAGACACCACCTTAGGTAGATAACCAGGGCGCGTACTAAGAACTGCCTGATCACTGTGAAAAAAAAATCAGATGGGTGCCTTATCCTGTAGGTCCCCCTAAGTCTGAAACACATCTAGCAGAAGCAATCGCTAGCAGAAACAAGACCTTAAGGGAAAGCCACTTAAGATCCGCAGATGCAAGAGGGTCAAAAGGAGGCTCTGGCAAGGTCTCCAGAACAAATCCCAAGGGCCTACAGGTGGTACATAAGGAGGCTGAATGCGCAACACACCCTAAGTGAAGGTATGAACATCGGGCAGAGTTGCAATTTTTCTCTGAAACCATACAGACAAGGCAGAAATATGAACCTTGAGGGAGGCCAGACGAAAGCCTAGGTCCAGGCCTTACGGTAGGAAGGTCAAAAGTTTGGCTGTACTAAAGTTGTAAGCGTCATAATTGTTAGATGCGCACCAAGCAAAGTAAGAATTCCAGACCCTATGGTAAATCCGAGCTGAAGCCGGCTTACGGGCCTTCAACATAGTTTGAATGACCGCCTCAGAAAAACCTTTGGCCCTCAGTACGGAAGCTTCAAGAGCCACGCCGTCAAAGCCAGTCGGGCCAAATCCTGGTAGACACAAGGGCCCTGAACGAGGAGGTTTGGCCGTTGTGGAAGTATAATGGGACGCTCTATCTAGAGGCCCTGCAGGTCTGAGAACCAATGCCGTCTGGGCCACACGGGAGCAATTAGAAGTAGTATGCCTCCTTCTTGTTTGCACTTCCTTATCACTCTGGGCAGTAAAGACACTGGAGGGAACACATTTGGCAGCCAAAAACAGGATTTTTATACCTACGGTAAATCCTTTTCTCCTAGTCCGTAGAGGATGCTGGGGTCCACTTTAGTACCATGGGGTATAGACGGTTCCGCAGGAGCCATGGGCACTTTAAGACTTTTTCAGAGTGTGAACTGGCTCCTCCCTCTATGCCCCTCCTCCAGACCTCAGTATAGGAATTGTGCCCAGGGAGACAGACAATTCGAGAAAAGGATTTACTTTTAAGTTAATGGTGAGATTCACACCAGCTCACACTTCAACCATGCCGCACAACATGGCATACAACATAACACATGCTAACGAGCATGACCATTGCAGCAACGTGCTGAAACAATTGAACACAACACCTGTGTAAACTATAACAAATTAACTACTGCAGGTAAAATTCACACTGGGTTGGGTGCCCAGCATCCTCTACGGACTAGGAGAAAAGGATTTACCGGTTGGTATAAAAATCCTGTTTTCTCATACGTCCTAGAGGATGCTGGGGTCCACTTTAGTACCATGGGGTTATACCAAAGCTCCAGTACGGGTGGGAGAGTGCGGATGACCCTGCAGAACCGATTGACCAAACTTTAGGTCATCAGCGGCCAAGGTGTAAAACTTAGCAAACATGTTTGTCCCTGACCAAGTAGCTGCTCGGCAAAGCTGTAATGCCAAGACCCCCCCGGGCAGCCGCCCAGGATGAGCCCACCTTTCTTGTAGAATGGGCATTCACCAAATTCGGTATCGGCAATCCTGCCGTGGAATGAGCGTGCTGAATCGTACCTCTGATCCAGCGCGCAATCGTCTGCTTAGAAGCAGGACACCCAATCTTGGTGGGAACATACAGGGCAAACAGTGCCTGTTTTCCGTATCCGAGATGTTCTTGCGACATAAATTCTCAAAGCTCTGACCACATCCAGAGACTTTGAAGCAGTTAAGGTGTCAGTAGCCACTGGCACCACAATAGGTTGGTTTACATGGAAAGAAGAAACCACCTTTGGAAGAAATTGCTGACGAGTTCTTAATTCAGCCCTATCTTCATGGAAGATCAAGTAAGGGCTCTTGTGAGACAAGGCCCCTAACGGAGACACCCGTCTTGCGGATGCCAAGGCCAACAGCATGACCACTTTCCAAGTGAGAAATTTTAACTCCACCTCCTGGAGAGGTTCAAACCACACACATGATCACATTTCGGACATAATCACCCCTACAGTATTTACGGGGAGTCTGAATGCGGAGAACAGCGGCAGCCGCCTATAATAAAAGCATCTGCATTCACAAATAGTGACCTGATATGAGAAGGGCACCCATAGGACCAACTTGCATAATTGACGTGACCCAACTTACACATAAAAGTTGGAACAATTTATTACCTAAGAACCAATACTAAGCAGACTTGGATAGCCAATTACGGTCTCATTGCTTATGAATAATTAAACGTTGGTGCAATAGGGTCATTTGTCAGAAGCAATTGGTTCAGATAGTCACATTATTACAGGTAGATCTTGCAAGAAGTAATGAGAACTTAGTGCATGAGGTCGTGGGATTATCCTAGTGTGCCCTTCAACATATGAAATAGAAATTAAATATGGTCTAGTCTCATCAAGTTATCCTTACATCACCTATAGATATTTGTTTCTGATACCTAACCTTGCCGTCTATGTGAGAAGTATATGTTATTCAACCCTACGTACAGTCATTGTGTAATATTCATCACTCTTCAACTGTATATTTATGATATAATAAATTGAGCAGAAAATTTAGACGCAGTGAATCAGCTTTTATTAGTTTATATCACGAATTTATTCACAGAATTCACATGAATTGTACACATTATTTCACACTTCTGTTTCTCAATTACAACCTTTTAAGCTAGTAATAATAAAAGTTATATTTGAATGTAACACACTTATAATATACGTAAAAATTCTTTCTTTCTTCTTCAAAGTGCGCCAATAAATAGACAATCTTTTTCTGTCCTGTGTTGTTCAGAGGTTCAAACCAATCTGATTGAAGGAACTGCAAAACCACGTTAAGATCTTATGGTGCCATAGGAGGCACAAAAGGAGGTTGGATGTGCAGAACCCCCTTCACGAACATCTGAACTTCCGGAAGGGAGGCCAATTGTTTCTGAAAGAAAACGGACAAAACCAAAATTTGGACCTTGATTGAACCCAATCTTAAGCCAGCATCGACACCCGCCTGAAGAAAATGGAGAAAACGTCCTAACTGAAATTCTTCCGTTGGAGCCTTCTTGGTTTCACACCAAGACACATATTTTCTCCAAATACGGTGGTAATGTCTAGACGTTACTCCTTTCCTGGCCTGAATAGGAGTGTGAATTACTTCTTTGGGAATACCCTTTCTGGCTAGGATCAGGCGTTCAACAGCCATGCCGTCAAACGTAGCCTCGGTAAGTCTTGATACACGCACAGCCCTTGCCATAGCAGGTCCTCTCGAAGAGGAAGAGGCCAAGGATCTTCTATGCGTAACTCCTGAAGATCCGGATACCAAGCCCTCCTTGGCCAGTCTGGGACAATGAGGATCGCCCAAACCCCTGTTCTTATGATCTTGAGAACGTTTGGAATTAGTGGAAGTGGAGGGAACACGTACACCGACCGAAATACCCACTGGGTCACTAATGCATCCACTGCTATTGCTTGTGGGTCTCTCGACCTGGAACAATATCTCTGAAGCTTCTTG
This sequence comes from Pseudophryne corroboree, assembly GCF_028390025.1. Taxonomy (NCBI): domain Eukaryota; kingdom Metazoa; phylum Chordata; class Amphibia; order Anura; family Myobatrachidae; genus Pseudophryne; species Pseudophryne corroboree. The sequence goes on along the minus strand of NC_086444.1, from coordinate 417,399,089 downwards.
TTGAGACGAGATGCCATCATGTCTACTTGAGGAACACCCCAATGACCTGTCACCTCTGCGAAGACTTCTTGGTGGAGGCCCCATTCTCCTGGGTGGAGATAGTGTCTGCTGAGGAAGTCCGATTCCCAGTTGTCCACTCCCGGAATGAAAATTGCATGTCTTTCTGCCCAGAGGAGGATCTTTGTCACCTCTGCCATTGCCGCTCTGCTTTTCGTTCCGCCTTGACGGTTTATGTACGCCACTGCTGTTACATTGTCTGACTGGATCTGAATCGGTTGATCTTGAAGAAGATGCATCGCTTGTAGAAGACTGTTGTAAACTGCTCTCAACTCCAGAACATTTATGTGAAGACAGGCTTCTTGACTTGACCATCTTCCTTGGAAGCTTTCCCACTGTGTGACTGCTCCCCAGCCTCGGAGACTTGCATCCATGGTTACTAAGACCCAGTCCTGAATCCCGAACCTGCGTCCCTCTAGGAGGTGAGAACTGTGTAGCCAACACAGGAGCGAAATTCTGGCTTTGGATGACAGGATTATCCTCTGATGCATGTGTAGATGGGATCCGGACCACTTGTCCAACAGGTCCCACTGGAAAACTCTGGCATGGAATCGGCCAAACTGTAGGGCCTCTTAGGCCGCTACCATCTTCCCCAACAACCGAATGCATTGATGAATCAACACTTTTGTTGGTCTCAGAATTTGTTTGACCAGTCTTTGGATTTCCAGAGCCTTTTTTTACTGGAAGACATACCCTCTGTACTTCTGTGTCCAGTATCATCCCCAGAAACGATAATCTTGTCGTCGGTTCCAACTGTGACTTTGGAAAATTTATGATCCAACCGTACTGTTGAAGTACTGTCAGGGAAAGTGCAATGCTCTGCACCAACCTTTCCCTGGACCTTGCTTTTATCAGATCATCGTCCAGGTAAGGAATTATATTGACTCCCTGCTGTCGAAGGAGGACCATCATCTCCGCCATCACCTTGGTAAATACCCTCAGTGCCGTGGATAGCCCGAACGGCAACGTCTGAAATTGATAATGACAATCCTGCACTGCGAATCTCAGATAAGCTTGATGTGGAGGATAGGAACATGTAAGTAGGCATCTTTTATGTCCACTGACATCATGAAGTCTTTTTCCTCCAGACTGGAAATCACTGCCCTCAGAGATTCCATCTTGAATTTGAACCTTTGCAGGTAAAGATTCAGTGTTTTCAGATTTAGAATCGGTCTGACCGAGCCATCCGGCTTCGGAACTACGAAAAGGCTTGAATAAAACCCTTCTCCTTGTTGCGACAAGGGAACCAGGACAATCACTTGATCCTGACACAATTTTTGTATTGCTGCTGATACCACTTCCCTGTCTGGGACAGAAGCTGGTAAGGCCGATTTGAAAAATCGGCACAGGGGAATGTCTTGAAACTCCAGCTTGTACCCGTGGGACACTATTTGTAAGACCTACGGACGGGTCCAGGCCAGATTGAACCCAAATCTGAAGAGCTTCAGACGTGCCCCCACCTGAGCGGACTCCCGCAAGGGAGCCCCAGCGTCATGCTGAGGATTTGGCAGAAGCAGAGGTTGATTTCTGCTCCTGTGATCCTGGAGACGCTGTGGATTTTTTACCTTTTCCCCTTCCTTTACCCGCAAAGAAAGGGAAACCTTTACCCTTTTTGTATTTATTGGGCCGAAAAGGACTGCATCTGAGAGTGATGTGTCTTTATCGCCGGCGCAGGAGCATTAGGCAAAAATGTCGACTTACCTGCGGTAGCCGCAGAAACGAAGCCGTCCAGCCCATCTCCAAACAAGGTCTCGCCTTTATACGGGAGCGCCTCCATATTCCTTTTGGAATCTGCGTCTGCGTTCCATCGGCGAATCCACAACGCCCTACGTGCTGAAATTGCCATGGTAGGGGCTCTTGATCCCAAGAGACCAATATCTTTCATTGCTTCCAGCATGTACGTAGCAGCATCTTTGATATGACCTAACGTTAGGAGTATCTCGTCTCTATCTATCGTGTCAATGTCTGATGACAAGTTTTCTGACCACTTTTGAATAGCACTACTCACCCACGCACAGGCAATGGTAGGCCTGAGTAGCGTCCCATTGGTCACATAAATAGATTTCAACGTAGTCTCTAACTTGCGGTCTGCCGGCTCCTTTAGCGAAGCCGTCCCAGGCGCAGGAAGAATCACCTTTTTTGTTAACCGTGACAGGGCACTGTCTAAAATGGGGGGTGATTCCCACCTTTTCCTGTCCTCTGCAGGAAAAGGGTAAGCTGCCTGAATTCTTTTGGGAATCTGAAATTTATTTTCGGGGTTTGACCAGACTCCCTCAAGGAGACTGTTCAGTTCATGAGATGAAGGGAAAGTTACATTAGTTTTCTTCTTCTTTATTAAAGTAAGCCTTCTCCTGTGGTAAAGAAGGGGGCTCCATAACTTTTAATACCTCCTTTATAGCAACAATCATGTATTGAATGTTTTTTGATAACTTTGGATCTATTCCCCTGGAATCACTAGTGTCGACACAGGAATCAGAGTCCGTGTCGGTATCAGTTTGTACTACTTGTGCAAATGACCTTTTTTGTGAACCAGAGGGGTCCCCTGTGGATGAAAAGGCAGAACTATTAAAAATCACGTCTTCCACGGATTTTCTCCAGTTTTCTGCATGAGACTCAGACTTATCCAATCTCTTACGAACATGATTCACACTATCACGTAATTCTTTCACCCATTCAGGCTTGTGGAGCGACGGCAGCGCCACCACATTACAACTCTGCGTCCCTAAAATGGCTCCCTCAGGGGAAGAGCTTCCTGCTTCAGACATGTCAAACACGTGCACAATCACACCACAGACACTCCGGGGGCTACTGGAGACAGACCCACAGTAAAATCTGTCAGAGGGACACAGAAAAGGAATTGCCAGTCCACAACTCAGCGCCAAAAGAAAAAATCCTTGTGTCGTTTTGCGACTTTCAGGCGCTTATAATGCCAATAATAGGTCTTGACACCTAAAATATTACACTCCCCCCCCCCCCTCTTTTTTGCACCCTGATACTTGGTCAGATGTGGAGAGGAGGATCAGCGTGTCTTCCCCTGCTGCTGCTGAGCGAACATTGCGCTGAGAAGTGTGCTGGCTGTCTGAGGAAGAAGCTCCGCCCCCTGTAATAGTGCGCTTCCCCTCAGGCAATACAACTGATTTTTATACTGGCGGGGGTATAGGACCTTGTAAAATATAGTATGCTACCTCTTGCCAGTGAGAGTAGGGCTCATGCTGCCCAGGGCACCCTGTCGCGCTCTGTGTTATGGATAGCATGCTCGCGCAGCGTTCCAGCTTGCTCCGCGGTACCTTAAGCAGTAACGATGACCGGAGGTCCCTCTCTGCAGATCTCCGGTAACACTACTCAACAGTCTTCTGACTTCTGGCTCTGTTAGGGGGGTGACGGCGTGCTGTGGGAGTGAGCGCATAGCCGCAGCTAGTGTTCAGTACCCTTCAGGAGCTAATGGTGTCCTGTCAGCAGAAGCAGAGCCATGAAACTATATAGGAAGTTGGTTCCTACTTCTTCCCCCTAAGTCCCACGAAGCAGGTAGACTGTTGCCAGCAGTCTCCCTGTAAAATAAAAAACCGAAACAAAAGTCTTTTAGTAGAAATCAGTAGAGCTCCACTAGAGTGCGACCAGTCTGCCTGGGCACATTTTCTAAACGGAGGCCTGGAGGAGGGGCATTTTTCATAGAGGGGCATAGAGGGGCATTTTTCACACTCTGAAAAAGTCTTAAAGTGCCCATGGCTCCTGCGGAACCGTCTATACCCCATGGTATTACAGTGGACCCCAGCATCCTCTAGGACGTATGAGAAAGTTCCATGGGATTGCCAGTGCGTCCACGAACGCTGCTTGAGGATTCCCTTGTTATTGCTCCGAAGACCAGAACCTTGTGATTGTGTCGAGACGCCATCAGATCCACATCTGGAAGGCCCCACTTGTCCACGAGGAGTTGAAATACTTCTGGATGAAGGCTCCACTCTCCGGCGTGTACGTCCTGACGACTGAGAAAGTCCACTTCCCAGTTGAGGACCCCCCGAATGAACACTGCCAATACGGCTGGCAGATGGCGTTCTGCCCATTGAAGAATCCTTGATACTTCCCTCATTGCCATGCGGCTTCGAGTGCCGCCTTGATGATTTATGTACGCCACCCTGGTGGCGTTGTCCGACTGTACCTGTACAGGTATGTTCTGAATTAAATGCTGGGCCAGGTTCAGAGCACTGAACACAGCCCACAGTTCCAGAATGTTGACCGGAAGGAGCAACTCCTCCTTGGTCCACTGACCCTGAAGGGAGTGTGCTCCAACACTGCGCCCCAGACTCTCAGACTGGCATCAGTCGTCAGAAGGACCCAGTTGGAGATCCAGAAGGGACGATCCCTGCTCAAACGTCCATCCTCCAGCCACCAGCTCAGTGACAGATGGACCTCCGGAGACAAGATCATGTGAGACCTGATCCGGTGAGGCAGGCCATCCCATTTGGCAAGAATCAGTTACTGCAGAAGGCGTGAATGGAATTGAGCGTACTCCACGATGTCGAAAGTCGATACCATGAGACCTAGCACTTGCATCACCGAATGTATCGACACTTGCGGACGAGATGGGAAGCATCGAATCCTGTCCTGAAGCTTTAGGACCTTCTCGAGACAAGAACAACCGCTGGTTGTGATTGTCCAACAACGCTCCCAGGTGCACCATGCTCTGAGCAGGGACCAGGGAAGATTTCTTCCAGTTGATGAGCCACCGTGGGCTTGCAGAAACTGGACAGTCAGATCTAGATGGCGTAGGAGAATTTCTGGGGAATTTGCCAGGATCAATAAGTCGTCCAGATACAGCAGGATCCTGACCCCTTGACGACAGAGTACAGCCGTCATAACCGCCATAACCTTGGTGAAGACTCGCGGAGCTGTGGTCAAACCAAAAGTTAACGCCCAAAATTGGTAATGGAGGTTGACAACCGCAAACCTCAGGTACTGCTGATGTGACATTGCAAAGGAAACATGTAGGTAAGCATCTTGTATGTCCAGGGAGACCATATAATCCCCAGGTTCCAAGCTGTTAGAACAATAGAGCGAAGAGTTTCCATACGAAACTTGGAGACCCTCACAAATTTGTTCAAGGACTTGAGGTTGAGAATGGGCCGGGATGACCCATTTGGTTTCGGGACTAGGAACAGCGGTGAATAGTACCCCTTGCCTCTATGAGCCAGAGGCACCTTTACTACCACTCCTGTGTCTAGGAGGGACTGTACCACCGAATTAAGTGATTTTGCCTTCACCTGATCCGAAGGGCTGTCTGTCAGGCAAAATCGATGAGCGGGACGATTTTTGAAGGCTACAGCGTGACCTCGAGTGACGACATCCCGTACCCAGGCATCGGAAATGGTCTTCAACCATTCCTGGGTATACCCTAGAAGTCAGCACCCCCACCCTGGGATCCCCCAGAGGGAGGCCCGCCCCGTCATGTGGCAGGCTCGTCAGTCCTGGAAGCAGGCTGACGAGAAGCCCAGGCCCATTTAGGTTTATTGGGTTTGGAAGTGCAAGCCTGTTTCGGGTTTGCCTGACCCGTTGCTTTACCTGAAGGACAAAAGGAGCGAAAAGAAGTACTCTTAGCCTTCGGTACTGAAGAAGCAGTACTAGGTAGACAAGTTGTTTTTGCAAAAGCTAAGTCAGCCACTATCTTGTTAAAGTCTTCTCCGAAAAGGATGTCTCCCTTAAAAGGGAGTACCTCCAGGGTTTTCTTAGAGTCCAGATCCACGGACCAGGACCGCAACCATAGAATCCAGCAAGCCAGTATGGACGTAGAAGCCTTGGCCGCCAGAATACCGGCATCAGAAACCGCCTCCTTAATGTAATGAGATGCTGTGACAATATACGATAGACATTGTCTAGCATGATCAGAAGCGTTGGAAGACATCTCAGCTTCCAACTCCTGAGCCCATGCTTCAATAGCCTCTGCAGCCCAAGTCGCTGCAATGGTGGGCCGATGCGCAGCACCTGCTATGGTGTAAATCGCCTTTAAACAACCCTCCACACACTTATCCATTGGTTATTTCAGAGACGTGACGGTAGTTACTGGCAGAGCTGAGGATACCACCAGCTGTACCACCTGTGAACCCACTGGCGGGGGTGTTTACCAATTTTTACTGAACTCCGCAGCTAAGGGATAGCAAGCCAGCATCTTCTTGTGAGGCGTGAATTTCTTTCCTGGATTTTCCCGGGACTCCTGACGTATGTCAACTAAATGGTCAGAGTGAGGTAAAATAGGATTTTGGTTACCTACCGGTAAATCCGTAGAGGATGCTGGGGTCCTTATTAGTACCATGGGGTATAGACAGGTCCACCAGGAGCCATTGGCACTTTCAGAGTTTAATAGTGTGGGCTGGCTCCTCCCTCTATGCCCCTCCTACCAGACTCAGTCTAGAAACTGTGCCCGAGGAGACGACACTTCGAGAGAAGGAATTACATAGATAGTGGCGAGATTCATACCAGCTCACACAACATGCAAATCCGGCCATCATGCCGGAAAAACTCAGCAACAGCTGAAACAGTAAATAACGCAGAACCTACCTAGGAACCAGGCAGTACTGAACTATAAACCCAAACCAGGAAACGCAGCGCTGGGCAGGCGCCCAGCATCCTCTATGGGCTGCGAGAAAAGGATTTACCGGTAGGTAACCAAAAATAGGATTTTGGTACTTACCAGATAAATCCTTTTCTTTGAATCCACAGGGGGCACTGGAGTACTCTTGGGATATGGACGGGCGTTAGCAGGACAGGCACTGAATATTTAAATTAGTAACTCTTCTCCCCTCCATACTCCCATAGTACCTAGAGATGTGCACCGGAAATTTTTCGGGTTTTGTGTTTTGGTTTTGGGTTCAGTTCCGTGGCCGTGTTTTGGGTTCGAACGCGTTTTGGCAAAACCTCACCGAATTTTTTTTGTCGGATTCGGGTGTGTTTTGGATTCGGGTGTTTTTTTCAAAAAACCCTAAAAAACAGCTTAAATCATAGAATTTGGGGGTCATTTTGATCCCAAAGTATTATTAACCTCAATAACCATAATTTCCACTCATTTTCAGTCTATTCTGAACACCTCACACCTCACAATATTATTTTTAGTCCTAAAATTTGCACCGAGATCGCTGGATGACTAAGCTCAGCGACCCAAGTGGCCGACACAAACACCTGGCCCATCTAGGAGTGGCACTGCAGTGTCACGCAGGATGGCCCTTCCAAAAAACACTCCCCAAACAGCACATGACGCAAAGAAAAATGAAAGAAAAAAGAGGTGCAAGATGGAATTGTCCTTGGGCCCTCCCACCCACCCTTATGTTGTATAAACAGGACATGCACACTTTAACCAACCCATCATTTCAGTGACAGGGTCTGCCACACGACTGACTGAAATGACGGGTTGGTTTGGAACCCCACCAAAAAAGAAGCAATTAATCTCTCCTTGCACAAACTGGCTCTACAGAGGCAAGATGTCCACCTCATCATCATCCTCCGATTCATCACCGTGTACATCCCCCTCCTCACAGATTATCAATTCGTCCCCACTGGAATCCACCATCACAGCTCCCTGTGTACTTTGTGGAGGCAATTGCTGCTGGTGAATGTCTCCATGGAGGAATTGATTATAATTCATTTTAATGAACATCATCTTCTCCACATTTTCTGGAAGTAACCTCGTACGCCGATTGCTGACAAGGTGAGCGGCGGCACTAAACACTCTTTCGGAGTACACACTTGTGGGAGGGCAACTTAGGTAGAATAAAGCCAGTTTGTGCAAGGGCCTCCAAATTGCCTCTTTTTCCTGCCAGTATACGTACGGACTGTCTGACGTGCCTACTTGGATGCGGTCACTCATATAATCCTCCACCATTCTTTCAATGGTGAGAGAATCATATGCAGTGACAGTAGACGACATGTCCGTAATCGTTGGCAGGTCCTTCAGTCCAGACCAGATGTCAGCATCAGCAGTCGCTCCAGACTGCCCTGCATCACCGCCAGCGGGTGGGCTCGGAATTCTGAGCCTTTTCCTCGCACCCCCAGTTGCGGGAGAATGTGAAGGAGGAGATGTTGACAGGTCGCGTTCCGCTTGACTTGACAATTTTCTCACCAGCAGTTCTTTGAACCCCTGCAGACTTGTGTCTGCCGGAAAGAGAGATCCAAGGTAGGTTTTAAATCTAGGATCGAGCACGGTGGCCAAAATGTAGTGCTCTGATTTCAACAGATTGACCACCCGTGAATCCTTGTTAAGCGAATTAAGGGCTCCATCCACAAGTCCCACATGCCTAGCGGAATCGCTCAGTGTTAGCTCCTCCTTCAATGTCTCCAGCTTCTTCTGCAAAAGCCTGATGAGGGGAATGACCTGACTCAGGCTGGCAGTGTCTGAACTGACTTCACGTGTGGCAAGTTCAAAAGGTTGCAGAACCTTGTACAACGTTGAAATCATTCTCCACTGCGCTTGAGACAGGTGCATTCCACCTCCTATATTGTGGTCAGTTGTATAGGCTTGAATGGCCTTTTGCTGCTCCTCCAACCTCTGAAGCATATAGATGGTTGAATTCCACCTCGTTACCACTTCTTGCTTCAGATGATGGCAGGGCAGGTTCAGGCGTTTTTGGTGTTGCTCCAGTCTTCTGTACGTGGTGCCTGTACGCCGAAAGTGTCCCGCAATTCTTCTGGCCACCGACAGCATCTCTTGCACGCCCCTGTCGTTTTTTAAATAATTCTGCACCACCAAATTCAAGGTATGTGCAAAACATGGGACGTGCTGGAATTTGCCCAGATTTAATGCACACACAATATTGCTGGCGTTGTCCGATGCCACAAATCCACAGGAGAGTCCAATTGGGGTAAGCCATTCTGCGATGATCTTCCTCAGTTGCCGTAAGAGGTTTTCAGCTGTGTGCGTATTCTGGAAAGCGGTGATACAAAGCGTAGCCTGCCTAGGAAAGAGTTGGCGTTTGCGAGATGCTGCTACTGGTGCCGCCGCTGCTGTTTTTGCGGCGGGAGTCAATACATCTACCCAGTGGGCTGTCACAGTCATATAGTCCTGAGTCTGCCCTGCTCCACTTGTCCACATGTCCGTGGTTAAGTGGACATTGGGTACAACTGCATTTTTTATGACACTGGTGAGTCTTTTTCTGAGGTCTGTGTACATTTTCGGTATCGCCTGCCTAGAGAAATGGAACCTAGATGGTATTTGGTACCGGGGACACAGTACCTTAATCAAGTCTATAGTTGGCTCTGCAGTAATGATGGATACCGGAACCACGTTTCTCACCACCCAGGATGCCAAGGCCTCAGTTATCCGCTTTGCAGCAGGATGACTGCTGTGATATTTCATCTTCCTCGCAAAGGACTATTGGACAGTCAATTGCTTGGTGGAAGTAGTAAAAGTCGTCTTACGACTTCCCCTCTGGGATGACCATCGACTCCCAGCAGCAACAACAGCAGCGCCAGCAGCAGTAGGCGTTACACGCAAGGATGCATCGGAGGAATCCCAGGCAGGAGAGGACTCGTCAGAATTGCCAGTGACATGGCCTGCAGGACTATTGGCATTCCTGGGGAAGGAGGAAATTGACACTGAGGGAGTTGGTGGGGTGGTTTGCGTGAGCTTGGTTACAAGAGGAAGGGATTTACTGGTCAGTGGACTGCTTCCGCTGTCGCCCAAAGTTTTTGAACTTGTCACTGATTTATGATGAATGCGCTGCAGGTGACGTATAAGGGAGGATGTTCCGAGGTGGTTAACGTCCTTACCCCTACTTATTACAACTTGACAAAGGCAACACACGGCTTGACACCTGTTGTCCGCATTTCTGTTGAACTACTTCCACACCGAAGAGCTGATTTTTTGGGTATTTTCACCAGGCATGTCAATGGCCATATTCCTCCCACGGACAACAGGTGTCTCCCCGGGTGCCTGACTTAAACAAACCACCTCACCATCAGAATCCTCCTTGTCAATTTCCTCCCCAGCGCCAGCAACACCCATATCCTCCTCATCCTGGTGTACTTCAACACTGACATCTTCAATCTGACTATCAGGAACTGGACTGCGGGTGCTCCTTCCAGCACTTGCAGGGGGCGTGCAAATTGTGGAAGGCGCATGCTCTTCACGTCCAGTGTTGGGAAGGTCAGGCATCGCAACCGACACAATTGGACTCTCCTTGTGGATTTGTGATTTCGAAGAACGCACAGTTCTTTGCTGTGCTTTTGCCAGCTTAAGTCTTTTCATTTTTCTAGCGAGAGGCTGAGTGCTTCCATCCTCATGTGAAGCTGAACCACTAGCCATGAACATAGGCCAGGGCCTCAGCCGTTCCTTGCCACTCCGTGTGGTAAATGGCATATTGGCAAGTTTACGCTTCTCCTCCAACGATTTTATTTTAGATTTTTGAGTCCTTTTTTTACTGATATTTTGTGTTTTGGATTTTACATGCTCTGTACTATGACATTGGGCATCGGCCTTGGCAGACGACGTTGATGGAATTTCATCGTCTCGGCCATGACTAGTGGCAGCAGCTTCAGCACGAGGTGGAAGTGGATCTTGATCTTTCCCTATTTTTGGAACCTCAACATTTTTGTTCTCCATATTTTAATAGGCACAACTAAAAGGCACCTCAGGTAAACAATGGAGATGGATGGATACTAGTATACTTATGGATGACGAGTGACTGACGACACAGAGGTAGCTACAGCCGTGGACTACCGTACTGCGTCTGCTAGTATAGAGAGGATAATGATATAAAAAATATATATATATCACTACTGCAGGTATATATAATATAATGACGGACCTGCTGGACACTGTCAGCAGACTCCTAAACTACTAGTATGAAGAAGATAGAAAAAAAAACCCCACCACAGGTAGGTATACAATTATGGACGAGCACTGACGACACAGAGGTAGCTACAGCCGTGGACTACCGTACTGCGTCTGCTAGTATAGAGATGATAATGATATAAAAAATATATATATATCACTACTGCAGGTATATATAATATAATGACGGACCTGCTGGACACTGTCAGCAGACTCCTAAACTACTAGTATGAAGAAGATAGAAAAAAAAAACCCCACCACAGGTAGGTATACAATTATGGACGAGCACTGACGACACAGAGGTAGCCACAGCCGTGGACTACCGTACTGCGTCTGCTAATATAGAGATAATAAAGATGATAGAGATGAACAAAAAAAATATAACACTACTGCAGGTAAATATTTATATAATATAATGAATGACGGACCTGCTGGACACTGTCAGCAGAATGCGTTTATAGAATAAAAAAAAAAAAACACCACAGGAGTGTTTAACTTTTTCAGGCAGACAATATACTGGTGGTCACTGGTCAGTCACACTGGGAGCAAAAGTGTGCACTGTACTCCTGCTATAACTGCACCCCAGTCTCCCCCACAATTCAGCTGTGTGAGCAGTGAGCACTCAGCACAGTCAGATATACATAGATGATATTATCATGCAGCACACTGAGGCTGAGCACAGATATGGTATGTGACTGTGTATCGTTTTTTTTCAGGCAGAGAACGGATTATATTAAATAATAAATAAAACTGGTGGTGGTCACTAGTAACTATCAGCAAAACTCTGCACTCTGAGTACTCCTAATGCTCCCCAAAATTACTAAGTTAGTAGTAAATCAACTCAAGTGTCTCTATCTATTCTAACGGAGAGGACGCCAGCCACGTCCTCTCCCTATCAATCTCAATGCACGTGTGAAAAATGGCGGCGACGCGCGGCTCCTTATATAGAATCCGAGTCTCGCGATAGAATACGAGCCTCGTGAGAATCCGACAGCGGGATGACGACGTTCGGGCGCGCTCGGGTTAACCGAGCAAGGCGGGAAGATCCGAGTCTGCCTCGGATCCGTGTAAAAAGGCTGAAGTTCGGGGGGGTTCGGATTCCGAGGAACCGAACCCGCTCATCTCTAATAGTACCTCAGTGTTTTTTACTGAGCCGAACAGGAGCGATAGAGAAGATTAACAATGGAGAATTACATATAACATTATAACATAACTGACAACAATGAAGTTGACACATAACGTAACGGACAACTAAACAGTTGACACAATAATCTATATGCCTGAACATTTGAACAAGTCGGTGAGAATGTGTTACCATAAGATCCACTGAACTTACCACAAAACAGGTAAAACTACTCTGGGTGGGCGTCCAGTGCTCCCTGTGGATTCAAAGAAAAGGATTTATCTGGTAAGTACCAAAATCCTATTTTCTTCTTCATCCACTAGGGGTCACTGGAGTACTCTTGGGACGTACCAAAGTTTCCCCCTTGGGCGGGAGAGCTGTTTGGCACCTGTAACACTAGGCGGCCAAAGCTAGATGCTGATGCCGCAAACGTATCAAACTTGTAAAAGCGCACAAACGTGTGCACTGATGACCATGTAGCCGCACGGCAAAGCTGCGTCGTAGAAGCCCCACGACCTGCTGCCCATGAACTTCCCACAGAACGTGTGGAATGAGCTGTAACAGATGTAGGCGGCTGTAGCCTAATATGAAGGTAAGCTTCACGTATGGTCAGTTTAATCCATCTGGATAAGGTCTGCTTCGAAGCTGGCCAACCCATCTTGACAGCATCAGAGAGAACAAACAATGTATCCGTCTTACGTACTGTAGACGTTTGGGCTACATAAACGCGTAATGCCCGTACCACATTTAAAGTAGCTGAAGTTCCTGAATCTTCTGATAACACAGGAACTACTATTGGTTGATTGATGTGAAAAGATGACACTACCTTTGGCAGGAAAGTGGGATTCGTCCGAAGTTCCGCTCTGTCATCATAAAACACCAAATACGGTGGCTTGCATGACAAGCCACCCAAATCTGAAACACGCCTTGGTGAAGCTAAGGCTAGGAGAAAAATTGTTTTCCAAGTGAGAAACTTAACATCCACTTGTTGTAAGGGTTCAAAATATGAAGACTGTAAAAAATCTAAAACCAGATTAAAATCCCATGGAGCCGTAGGTGGTATAAATGGAGGCTGTACTCTGAGGACACCTTGCAGGAAAGTGTGTACAGTCGGCAAAAGAGCCAAACGCCTTTGAAAGTAAAATGACAAGGCAGAGACCTGCACTTTTAGTGTAGATAAACGTAGTCCTCCATTTAACCCAGTTTGTAAAAATAGCAAAAGACGGGATAACTTGAACGATGATGTCAGAAACTTCCGAACTTCACACCAAACTATATAGGCACGCCAAATTCTGTGATAATGAGCTGCTGTAATTGGCTTCCTAGCACGTAACATGGTTGGTATAACCGATTCCGGAATACCCTCTCTTCTTAAGATCTCGGCTTCAACAGCCACCTCGTCAAACGCAGCCGCGCTAAATCGGGGTAAAGGAACGGACCCTGTTGTAACAGGTCCGGACGTAGCGGGAGTGGCCAAGGATCGTCTGCGAGTAGCCCGCGGAGATCCGAGAACCATGCTCTCCATGGCCAATGAGGCGCCACTAGTATGACTGTGGTGGACTCTCGTTTGATCCGCTTTAGCAACAGAGGAAGCAGCGGAAATGGTGGAAACAGATACACGGGGCTGTACAGCCACGCGATCGTGAGAGCATCCACTGCTACTGCCTTTGGATCTCTTGTTCTGGACACATACTGGGGTGTTTGATAATTGTGGCGAGATGCCATCAGGTCCACCTGTGGGTAACCCCACTGCTGGACCAACATCTGGAACACTTCTGGATTAAATTCCCATTCTCCTGGATGAAAATCCCGACGGCTGAGATAATCCGCCTCCCAGTTGTCCACTCCTGGAATGAACACTGCCGACAATATCACCCGGTGATGCTCGGCCCAATTGAGTATTCGAGCTACTTCCCGCATGGCCATGCGGCTTCTTGTTCCTCCTTGTTTGTTGATGTATGCGACTGCCGTTGCGTTGTCTGACTGCACCTGGACAGTCTGAGACTGAAGCATGTGCACTGCTTGTTGTAACGCGTTGTAAATTGCCCGGAGTTCCAGGACATTTATAGACAGCAATCTTTTGCGAACTGTCCTGAGTCCTTGAAGCTGACAATCTTGGATCACAGCTCCCCAACCTCTGAGATTCGCGTCCGTCGTTAGAATTATCCAATTCCAGACGCCGAACCTTTTTCCTGCGGTAAGATTGTGTACTTGGAGCCACCAGAGTAGTGATACTCTGGCCCGTGGAGACAACCGCACCCTCTGGTGAATCTACAGATGCGAGCCTGACCACTGTGTGAGCACATCCCGTTGAAAAGGACACAAATGAAATCTTCTGAATTGGAGCGCTTCGAAAGCCGCCACCATTTTTCCTAACAGTCGAATGCACAAATGTACAGAGACTGTGCGTGGCTTGAGCACTAACTGTACCAGATGACGAATACTCTGTACCTTCTGTTCTGGCAGGTAAATTCTTTGATTCACCGTATCGAGAATCATTCCTAGGAATTTAAGTCATTGAGACGGAATCAGATTTGATTTCTTGAAGTTGACAATCCAATCGTGCTGAACTAGCACAATGTATGTCAGCAAGGCATGTTGGAGGAGTATCTGTTGAGATGGAGCTTTGATGAGCAGATCATCCAATTAAGGAACTATTATCACTCCCAGGGTTCTGAGATGAGACATCACTTTGGTGAATACCCGAGGCGCTGACGAGAGGCCAAACGGTAGAGCCTGAAATTGATAATGGTTTTGCTGTACCGCAAATCTTAAGTACTTCTGATGCGGTGGCCAAATTGGAATGTGTAAGTACGCATCCTTGAGATCCAGCGCAATCATGAATTCCTGTGGCTCTAAACCTGCAATTACTGTCAGCAGGGATTCCATCTTGAATCTGTAGAAAGTGACGTACTGATTGAGCCCCTTAGGTTTAATATTGGTCTGACAGAGCCATCCGGCTTTGGAATTACAAAAAGACTGGAATAATAACCTTGAGCTTGTTGGTGAACTGGGACCGGAATAAACACTGCTGAATCTAGCAGAGACTGAATTGCGATCTGCAGAGCCGCCTTTTTGTCTTCTGACACAGGCAGTCCTGTCTTGAAAAAGCGCTCTGGAGGGAGACAATCAAACTCTATTTTGTAACCTTTTAACACTAAATTGCGGATCCACCCATCTGTGGATGTTTGGAACCATGCCAAATGGAACGTCTGAAGGCGTGCCCCCACAACTGAAGATCCGAGATGGCCTGGGAGCCCGTCATGCCACTTGCTTGTCGGTGGTCTTAGTGTCCTGACGAAGGGTGGCGTTTTGTGGAAACCCACGTCCTCTACCGCGTCTACCTTGTGTGGTTGTTCCTCTACCACAGCCTCGAAAGTGCTGAGGTCTAAATGATTTGAACGCTGGTCCAGAGTATTTCAGACTTTCCCCCCGTGGCCTCAGAAATCCATTTGTCCAATTCAGGACGAAACAACTTCTCGCCAGCGTAAATTAACGCTTCTATTCCTCGTTTGACCTCTGCCTCCGCCTGCCAAGAATGCAGCCAGAAAGCCCGTCTTGCCGTAACTAGTGACGCCGAAAGGCGACAAGTGACCTGGCAGACGTCCGTAGAAGCTATACATAGGTACTCAGCAGCTTCACAGATTTCATCAGCGAGAAGTATAAGGTTGTCGTCTTGTAGGGCAGACCTGAGCTGAGTTATCCATACAATCATAGCCTTAGTTACCCAAATTCCTACCGAACCAGGTCTAAGCAGCACTCCCGCTGCTGTATACATTGACTTTAGCATAGCTTCTAGCTTATGCTCCGACAGGTCTTTAAGCGTAGTAGCAGTTGGTACCGGAATGGTTACCTTTTTAGAAAGTTTTGACACAGACGAATCCACCATAGGAGGATTTTCCCATTTAGATGTCACAGACTCTGGAAACGGGTAACTAGACAGAAACCTGCGAGGTATAGAAAACCGTTTATCCGAATTCTTCCATGCCTCCATGAACTGCTTAAGAGATTCTGAAAAAGAAAAACATACTGGAGATCTGTCGTTTAGCAAATACCACCTCATCATTTGTAAGAAGGTCTTACGTACTGCCCTGATGAGATTATCAATGCCCGGGCTGTGAATATCCTCACTATCTGACTGCTGGTCCAATTCACCTTCCTCATGTTCATCTTGCGCAGTGAGGTCTGGCATTGAGTTGTCAGAATGCAACATAGCAGAAACTGATAAATTATATGACAAATAACTATCTTTGTGCTTGAACCTTTGCAAAGACTGAGACGTTCCCTGAGACCCCTCTGGTATCTCTGGCGGTCGTACCCGAGCCTCAGATCTTGCCGCTTCCCGCTCTTGTCGAGCGGCGGCCAATTCTGATTGCAACCCAGCCATTACATCTGCTAGTATTGCCCATTGCGGATCAGGAGACGAAATTGGAGTAGAAAATAAGAATTTACTCACCGGTAATTCTATTTCTCGTAGTCCGTAGTGGATGCTGGGAACTCCGTAAGGACCATGGGGAATAGACGGGCTACGCAGGAGACTGGGCACTCTAAAGAAAAGATTAGGTACTATCTGGTGTGCACTGGCTCCTCCCTCTATGCCCCTCCTCCAGACCTCAGTTAGGGAAACTGTGCCCGGAAGAGCTGACATTACAAGGAAAGGAAATTTTGAATCCAGGGTAAGACTCATACCAGCCACACCAATCACACCGTACAACTTGTGATACCTTACCCAGTTAACAGTATGAACAACAACTGAGCCTCACTCAACGGATGGCTCATAACAATAACCCTTAGTTAAGCAATAACTATATACACGTATTGCAGAAAGTCCGCACTTGGGACGGGCGCCCAGCATCCACTCCGGACTACGAGAAATAGAATTACCGGTGAGTAAATTCTTATTTTCTCTGACGTCCTAGTGGATGCTGGGAACTCCGTAAGGACCATGGGGATTATACCAAAGCTCCCAAACGGGCGGGAGAGTGCGGATGACTCTGCAGCACCGAATGAGCAAACACAAGGTCCTCCTCAGCCAGGGTATCAAACTAGTAGAACTTTGCAAATGTGTTTGAACCCGACCAAGTAGCCGCTCGGCAAAGCTGTAAAGCCGAGACCCCTCGGGCAGCCGCCCAAGAAGAGCCCACCTTCCTTGTGGAATGGGCTTTTACTGATTTTGGATGCGGCAATCCAGCCGCAGAATGAGCCTGCTGAATCATGCTACAGATCCAGCGAGCAATAGTTTGCTTTGAAGCAGGAACACCCAGCTTGTTGGGGGCATGCAAGATTAACAGCGAGTCAGTCTTCCCGACTCCAGCCGTTCTTGAAACATATATTTTCAAAGCCCTGACTACGTCCAGCAACTTGGAGTCCTCCAAGTCCCGAGTAGCCGCAGGCACCACAATAGGTTGGTTCAAATGAAACGAGGACACCACCTTTGGGAGAAATTGGGGACGAGTCCTCAATTCTGCCCTGTCCATATGGAAGATCAGATATGGGCTGTTACATGACAAAGCCGCCAATTCCGACACACGCCTAGCCGATGCTAAGGCCAACAGCATGACCACTTTCCACGTGAGATACTTCAGTTCCACGGTCTTAAGTGGCTCAAACCAGTGGGATTTCAGGAAATCCAACACAACGTTAAGATCCCAGGGTGCCACTGGTGGCACAAAAGGGGGCTGAATATGCAGCACTCCCTTAACAAATGTCTGAACCTCAGGCAGTGAAGCCAGTTCTTTTTGAAAGAAAATGGATAGGGCCGAAATCTGGACCTTTATGGACCCCAATTTTAGGCCCATAGTCACCCCCGACTGTAGGAAGTGCAGGAAACGACCCAGTTGGAATTCCTCTGTAGGGGCCTTCCTGGCCTCACACCAAGCAACATATTTTCGCCATATACGGTGATAATGCTTTGCTGTCACGTCTTTCCTAGCCTTTATCAGCGTAGGAATAACTTCATCCGGAATGCCTTTTTCCGCTAGGATCCGGCGTTCAACCGCCATGCCGTCAAACGCAGCCGCGGTAAGTCTTGGAACAGACAGGGCCCTTGTTGCAGCAGGTCCTGTCTGAGAGGCAGAGGCCATGGGTCCTCTGTGCGCATTTCTTGCAGTTCCGGGTACCAAGTCCTTCTTGGCCAGTCCGGAACAATGAGTATTGTTCTTATTCCTCTCTTTCTTACTATTCTCAGTACTTTTGGTATGAGAGGAAGAGGAGGAAACACATATACCGACTGGTACACCCACGGTGTCACTAGGGCATCCACAGCTATCGCCTGAGGGTCCCTTGACCTGGCGCAATATCTTTTTAGCTTTTTGTTGAGGCGGGACGCCATCATGTCCACCTGTGGCAGTTCCCATCGGTTTGCAATCAGTTGGAAGACTTCTTGATGAAGTCCCCACTCTCCCGGTTGAAGGTCGTGTCTGCTGAGGAAGTCTGCTTCCCAGTTGTCCACTCCAGGAATGAACACTGCTGACAGTGCTTGCACGTGATTCTCCGCCCATCGAAGAATCCTTGTGGCTTCCGCCATTGCCATCCTGCTTCTTGTGCCGCCCTGGCGGTTTACATGGGCGACCGCCGTGATGTTGTCTGACTGAATCAGCACTGGCCGGTTTCGAAGCAGGGGCTCTGCTTGACTCAGGGCATTGTAAATGGCCCTTAATTCCAGTATATTTATATGTAGAGAAGTCTCCAGACTTGACCACAGCCCTTGGAAGTTTCTTCCCTGAGTGACTGCCCCCCATCCTCGGAGGCTTGCATCCGTGGTCACCAGGACCCAGTCCTGTATGCCGAACCTGCGGCCCTCAAGAAGGTGAGCACTCTGCAGCCACCACAGAAGAGACACCCTGGCCCTTGGGGACAGGGTGATCAGCCGATGCATCTGAAGATGCGATCCGGACCACTTGTCCAACAGATCCCATTGAAAGATCCTCGCATGGAACCTGCCGAAGGGAATGGCTTCGTAGGAAGCCACCATCTTTCCCAGGACTCGCGTGCAGTGATGCACCGATACCTGTTTTGGTTTCAGGAGGTCCCTGACCAGAGATGCTTGTTCCTGGGCCTTCTCCACCGGGAGAAACACCTTCTTCTGTTCTGTGTCCAGAATCATGCCCAGGAAAAGCAGACGAGTCGTAGGAATCAGCTGCGACTTTGGAACATTCAGAATCCAGCCGTGCTGTTGCAACACTTCCTGAGAGAGTGCTACGCTGATCAACAACTGCTCCCTGGAACTCGCCTTTATGAGGAGATCGTCCAAGTACGGGATAATTATAACTCCCTTCTGCCGAAGGAGTATCATCATTTCGGCCATTACCTTGGTAAATATTCTCGGTGCCGTGGACAGGCCAAACGGCAACGTCTGGAACTGGTAATGACAGTCCTGTACCACAAATCTGAGGTACTCCTGGTGAGGTGGGTAAATGGGGACATGCAAGTAAGCATCTTTGATGTCCAGCGACACCATAAAATCCCCCTCTTCCAGGCTTGCAATAACCGCTCTGAGCGATTCCATTTTGAACTTGAATTTCTTTATATAAGTGTTCAAGGACTTTAAATTCAGAATGGGTCTCACCGAACCGTCCGGTTTCGGTACCACAAACATTGTGGAATAGTAACCCCTTCCCTGTTGAAGGAGGGGGACCCTGATAATCACTTGCTGGAGGTACAGCTTGTGAATTGCCGCCCGCACTACCTCCCTTTCCATGGGGGAAGCTGGCAAGGCTGATTTGAGGTAACGGTGGGGGGGGAGTCGCTTCGAACTCCAGCTTGTATCCCTGAGATACAATTTGTATAGCCCAGAGATCCACCTGTGAGCGAACCCACTGGCTGCTGAAGTTTCGGAGACGCGCCCCCACCGCACCTGGCTCCGCCTGTGGAGCCCCAACGTCATGCGGTGGACTTAGTGGAAGCAGGGGAGGACTTTTGTTCCTGGGAACTGGCTGCATGGTGCAGCTTCTTACCTCTACCCCTGCCTCTGGCAAGAAAGGATGCACCCCTGACCCTCTTGCCTTTTTGGGAACGAAAGGACTGCATTTGATAATACGGTGCTTTCTTAGGCTGTGAGGAAACCTGAGGCAAGAAAGTGGACTTTCCAGCTGTCGCTGTAGAAACGAGGTCCGACAAACCGTCCCCAAACAATTCCTCACCCTTATAAGGCAAAACCTCCATGTGTTTTTTAGAATCAGCATCTCCTGTCCATTGCCGAGTCCATAAGACCCTCCTGGCAGAAATGGACATAGCATTAATTCTAGAGCCCAGCAGGAAAATGTCCCTCTGAGCATCTCGCATATATAAGACGACGTCTTTGATATGGCCCAGGGTTAGCAAAACTATCTCTGTCGAGGGAATCTATGTCGTCTAACAGAGTATCTGTCCACGCTGCTACAGCACTACACATCCAGGCTGAAGCAATAGCAGGTCTCAGTAGAGTACCAGAGTGTGTATACACTGACTTCAGGATAGCTTCCTGCTTTCTATCCGCAGGATCCTTTAGGGCGGCCGTATCCTGAGACGGCAGGGCCACCTTTTTAGATAAGCGTGTCAGCGCCTTGTCCACCCTAGGGGATGTTTCCCAACGTAACCTGTCCGTTGGCGGGAAAGGGTACGCCATCAGTAACCTCTTAGAAATCACTAATTTCTTATCAGGGGAACTCCACGCTTCTTCACACAATTCATTTAATTCATCAGATGGGGGAAAAGTCACTGGCTGCTTTTTCTCCCCAAACATATAAACCCTCTTGGTATTAACCGGGTTACTCTCAGAAATGTGTAATACATCTTTCATTGCAATAATCATGTATCGGATGGCCTTGGTCATTTTAGACTGTAAATGTGCCTCATCATCGTCGACACTGGAGTCGGACTCCGTGTCGACATCTGTGTCAACCATCTGAGATAGAGGGCGTTTATGAGCCCCTGACGGTTTCTGAGTCGCCTGGGCAGGCGCGGGCTGAGACCCCGGCTGTCCCAAGGCTGCAGCGTCATCAAACCTTTTATGTAAGGAGTTTACATTGTCATTTAAGACCTTCCACATATCCATCCAATCAGGTGTCGGCCCCGACGGGGGTGATACCAAACTTATCTGCCCTTGCTCCGCCTCCATGTAACCTTCCTCATCAAACATGTCGACACAGCCGTACCGACACACCGCACACACACAGGGAATGCTCAGACTGAGGACAGGACCCCACAAAGTCCTTTGGGGAGACAGAGAGAGAGTATGCCAGCACACACCACAGCGCTATATAACACAGGGATTTTCACTGCTAATAAGTGATATACCCAATAGCTGCTTTTTTTGTATTCTTTGCGCCTAAATTTATGTGCCCCCCCTCTCTTTTTAACCCGTCTTGTACCTGGATACTGCAGGGGAGAGCCTGGGGAGCTGCTTCCAGCGGAGCTGTTTAGAAAAAATGGCGCTGGTGTGCTGAGGAAGAAGGCCCCGCCCCCTCAGTGGCGGGCTTCTGTCCCGCTTTCAGTGTAAAATAATGGCGGGATTTTTACATATATACAGTGCTAGACTGTATATATGTATTTTGATGCCAAAGGTACTTCAATTGCAGCCCAGGCCCCCCCCCCCCCCCCCAGCGCCCTGCACCCTACAGTGACCGGAGTGTGCAAGTGTGCTGGGAGCAATGGCGCACAGCTGCGGTGCTGTGCGCTACCTTAATGAAGACAGGAGTCTTCAGCCGCCGATTTCGTCGTCTTCTAGCTTCTGTTCTTCTGGCTCTGCAAGGGGGACGGCGGCGCGGCTCCGGGAACGGACGATCGAGGACAGGTGCCTGTGTTCGAACCCTCTGGAGCTAATGGTGTCCAGTAGCCTAAGAAGCACAAGCTAGCTGCAAGCAGGTAGGTTTGCTTCTCTCCCCTTAGTCCCACGTAGCAGTGAGTCTGTTGCCAGCAGAAGCTCACTGAAAATAAAAAACCTAATGAATACTTTCTTTACTAGTAAGCTCAGGAGAGCCCACTAGGAGCACCCAGCTCTGGCCGGGCACAGATTCTAACTGAGGTCTGGAGGAGGGGCATAGAGGGAGGAGCCAGTGCACACCAGATAGTACCTAATCTTTTCTTTAGAGTGCCCAGTCTCCTGCGGAGCCCGTCTATTCCCCATGGTCCTTACGGAGTTCCCAGCATCCACTAAGACGTCAGAGAAATCGTATTTGTAGCTGAATTTACAAAACAGACTGTGCATGTGGTAGAACCATCAGGTAACACACTCTTACAGACATTGCAGTTAAACTACAGACAGAAACCAAAACAGTCTTGGAAATATTTACAGCTCTACTTCTCGAATGATTTTATACACAAGTAGTTCTCATTCCTCAAATGAATGCTATTTCCGTTCCAAAAACGGTGTATTAATCCAGGTGTAAAATAAGAAGGTTTTATTAAAAAACAATTAAAAAATGAAAAGCGTCTGGCTTATAGACATAGCCGAAATTAACAGGTATACCAGTTCAGCATTAATCTCTAGAAGAAAATAAGATTTTAAACCTACCGGTAAATCTATTTCTCCTAGTCCGTAGAGGATGCTGGGGACTCCGTAAGGACCATGGGGTATAGACGGGCTCCGCAGGAGATAGGGCACCTAAAAAGAACTTTGACTATGGGTGTGCACTGGCTCCTCCCTCTATGCCCCTCCTCCAGACCTCAGTTAGAGAACTGTGCCCAGAGGAGATGGACAATACAAGGCAGGATTTAGAAATCCAAGGGCAAGATTCATACCAGCCCACACCAATCATACCATGTAACCTGGATCATACATAACCAGTTAACCGTATGAACAACAACAGTAACGGTCCAAGACCG
The DNA here is from genome assembly GCF_028390025.1 of Pseudophryne corroboree. Taxonomy (NCBI): domain Eukaryota; kingdom Metazoa; phylum Chordata; class Amphibia; order Anura; family Myobatrachidae; genus Pseudophryne; species Pseudophryne corroboree. The sequence goes on along the minus strand of NC_086444.1, from coordinate 417,376,293 downwards.
ATTTCAACTGTAACATAACCCTTATGTAAGCAACAACTATATACAAGTCTTGCAGAGTTTCCGCACTGGGACGGGCGCCCAGCATCCTCTACGGACTAGGAGAAATAGATTTACCAGTAGGTTTAAAATCTTATTTTCTCTTACGTCCTAGAGGATGCTGGGGACTCCGTAAGGACCATGGGGTTTATACCAAAGCATCCAATCGGGCGGGAGAGTGTGTATGACTCTGCAGTACCGACTGAGCAAACGCTAGGTCCTCATCAGCCAGGGTATCAAACTTGTAGAATTTAGCAAAAGTGTTTGACCCCGACCAAGTCGCCGCTCGGCAAAGTTGTAATGCCGAGACGCCTCAGGCAGCCGCCCAAGAAGAGCCCACCTTCCTAGTGGAATGGGCCTTAACCGAATTTGGTACCGGCAATCCAGCCGTAGAGTGAGCCTGCTGAATCGTATTACAGATCCAGCGAGCAATAGTCTGCTTCGAAGCAGGTGCGCCAATCTTATTGGCAGCATACAGGACAAACAGAGCCTCTGTTTTCCTAATTCTAGCCGTCCTGGCTACATAAATCTTTAAGGCCCTGACTACGTCCAGGGATCTGGAATCCTCCAGGTCACTTGTAGCCACAGGCACCACAATAGGTTGATTCACATGGAATGAAGAAACCACCTTAGGCAAAAATTGCAGACGAGTCCTCAACTCAGCTCGATCCACATGAAAAATCAAGTAGGGGCTTTTGTGTGACAAAGCCGCCAATTCTGATACTCGCCTTGCTGATGCCAAGGCCAACAACATGACCACCTTCCAAGTAAGAAATTTCAACTCAACCTTGTTAAGCGGTTCAAACCAGTGTGATTTTAGGAACTGCAAAACCACGTTGAGGTCCCACGGTGCCACTGGAGGCACAAAAGGAGGCTGGATGTGTAGCACTCCCTTTACAAACGTCTGGACTTCTGGAAGAGAAGCCAATTCCTTCTGAAAGAAAATCGAGAGGGCCGAAATCTGTACCTTAACAGAGCCTAATTTCAGGCCCATATCCACTCCTGTCTGTAGGAAGTGGAGAAAACGACCCAGATGAAAATCTTCCGTAGGTGCATTCTTGGTCTCACACCAAGACACATACTTTCGCCAGATACGGTGATAATGCTTAACCGTCACCTCCTTCCTAGCCTTTATTAAAGTAGGGATGACCTCTTCCGGAATCCTCTTTTTCGCTGGGATTCGGCATTCAACCGCCATGCCGTCAAACGTAACCGCGGTAAGTCCTGAAATACACAGGGCCCCTGTTGCAACAGGTCTTCCCTCAGAGGAAGAGGCCAGGGATCTCCTGTGAGCATCTCTTGTAGATCTGAGTACCAGGCCCTTCGAGGCCAGTCTGGAACAACGAGTATCGTCTGTACTCTTCTTTGCCTTATGATCCTCAACACTTTTGTGATGAGAGGAAGAGGAGGAAACACGTAGACCAATTTGAGCACCCACGGTGTTATCAGAGCGTCTACTGCCACTGCCTGAGGGTCCAGAGACCTGGCACAATACCTCCGAAGCTTTTTGTTGAGGCGTGACGCCATCATGTATATTTGAGGAGTTCCCCAAAGACGTGTTATGTCTGCAAAGACTTCTTGATGAAGTCCCCACTGTCCTGGATGGAGATCGTGTTTGCTGAGGAAGTCTGCTTCCCAGTTGTCCACTCCCGGAATGAAGACAGCCGACAGAGCGCTTACATGATTTTCCACCCAGCGAAGAATCCTGGTGGCTTCCGCCATTGCGACTCTGCTTCTTGTCCCGCCTTGGCGGTTCACATGAGCCACTGCTGTGACATTGTCTGATTGAATCAGAACCGGTAGGTTTTGAAGAAGACTCTCCGCTTGTCGAAGGCCGTTGTAAATGGCCCTGAGTTCCAACACATTGATGTGTAGACAGGACTCCTGGTCTGACCAAAGTCCCTGAAAATTTTTTCCCTGTGTGACCGCTCCCCATCCTCGGAGGCGCGCGTCCGTGGTAACCAGGATCCAGTCCTGAATTCCGAACCGGCGACCCTCCAGCAGTTGAGCACTTTGCAACCACCACAGTAGAGACACTCTGGCCCCTGGGGACAGAGTTATTTTCCGATGTAAGTGCAGATGGGACCTGGGCCACTTGTCCAGAAGGTTCCATTGAAAAGTCCTTGCATGGAACCTTCCGAAGGGAATGGCCTCGTAGGCTGCCACCATTTTTCCCAGAACTCAAGTGCATTGGTGAACTGACACCCTTTTCGGTTTTAGCAGGTCTCTGACCATGTTCTGGATGTCCTGGGCTTTCTCTATTGGGAGGAAGACCTTCATTTGTTCCGTATCCAGTATCATACCTAGGAACGGTAGTCGAGTTGTCGGAATCAACTGTGACTTCGGTAGATTTAGAATCCAACCGTGTTGCTGGAGCACTCTCAGAGAGAGCGCCACACTGCTCAGCAATTTCTCTCTTGATCTCGCTTTTATCAGGAGATCGTCCAAGTATGGGATAATTGTGACTCCATGCTTGCGCAGGACCACCATCATCTCCGCCATTATCTTGGTGAAAATCCTCGGGGCCGTGGAAAGTCCAAACGGCAACGTCTGAAATTGGTAATGACAATCCTGTACAGCGAATCTCAGGTATTCCTGATGGGGGGCATATATGGGGACATGAAGGTACGCATCCTTTATGTCCAGAGACACCATAAACTCCCCCTCCTCCATGTTGGCTATTATCGCTCTGAGTGATTCCATTTTGAATTTGAATCTTTTTATGTACAGGTTTAGGGATTTCAGATTCAAAATAGGTCTGACCGAACCGTCCGGTTTCGGGACCACAAATAGGGTTGAGTAGTAACCTCTTCCCTGCTGGTGCAGGGGAACCTTGATTATCACTTGCTGTATACACAGCGTTTGAATTGCAGCTAACACTACATCCCTTTCAGATGTGGAAGCTGGTAGGGCCGATTTGAAAAATCAGCGCGGGGGCACCTCCTCGAATTCCAGTTTGTTACCCTGGGAAACTATTTCCAACACCCAGGGATTCAGGTCTGATCTGACCCAGGTCTGACTGAAAAGTCGAAGACTTGCCCCCACCGGTGCGGACTCCCTCAGGGGAGCCCCAGCGTCATGCTGTGGGTTTTGGAGCAGCCAGGGGAGGACTTTTGGTCCTGGGCACCTGCCGAAGCAGGTGCTCTTTTGCCTCTGCCCTTACCTCTGGCGAGGAAAGAGGATCCCCGACTTCTTCTGGACTTGTGCGACCGAAAGGACTGCATCTGATAGGGTGTTACTTTCTTTTGCTGTTGGGGAATATATGGTAAAAAATTTGATTTACCTGCTGTAGCTGTGGAAACCAGGTCCGTCAGCCCATCCCCAAACAATACATCACCCTTGTAGGGTAGTACTTCCATATGTTTTTTGGAATCCGCATCACCCGTCCATTGGCGAGTCCATAAGGATCTTCTCGCCGAGACAGACATGGCATTGGCCCTAGAAGCTAGCAATCCAATGTCCCTTTGAGCATCCCTCATAAATAAGACTGCGTCTTTAATATGGGCTAGAGTTAGGAATATAGTATCCTTATCCATATTATCAAATTGATCTGTCAGCTCATCTGTCCAAGCTGCAATTGCGCTACACACCCATGCCGACGCAATTGTCGGTCTTAGCACAGCACCCGTATGAGAATAAATACACTTTAAGGTAGTTTCTTGCCTGCGATCTGCAGGGTCCTTAAGGGCCGCTGTGTCAGGAGATGGTAGCGCCACTTTCTTGGACAAGCGCGTCAGGGCCTTGTCCACAGTGGGGGGTGATTCCCAAATCTCCCTGTCCTGCTTAGGGAAGGGGTATGCCATATAAATTCTTTTGGGGATCTGCGGTCTCTTTTTGGGAGTCTCCCAAGCTTTTCCAAAGAAATCTTTTAATTCTTGAGATGTTAATAATCTGTTTCTTTCCCTTAAACAGGTGTACCCTTGTGTCGGGAACCGTGGGTTCATCCTCAATATGCAACACATCCCTTATTGCCACAATCATACACTGAATGGTTTTAGTCACCCTAGGGTGCAATTTTACTTCGTCATAGTCGACACTGGAATCAGAATCCGTGTCGGTAGTAGTGTCTTGTGTTAAAGGACGCTTTTGAGACCCCGACGGGCCCTGTGAGTCGGTCCAATCCGAGGATTGACCCCCTGATGTCCCCCTTAATTCAGCCTTATCAAGCCTTTTATGTAAAGATGCCACACTTGCATTCAACATATGCCACATGTCCATCCATTCCTGAGTCGGCATAACCGACGGGGACACACCACTCATTTGCTCCACCTCCTCCTTGGAGAAGCCTTCCGGTTCAGACATGTCGACACCACGTACCGACACCCCCCACACACAGGGATTAACCTACAAGGGGACAAAACCCCAACGAGGCCCTTAGGAGAGACAGAGAGAGAGTATGCCAGCACACACCCAGCGCTTAATAACACTGTGGAAAATATGACCAGATAGCGCTTTTTTATATAATAATATTCCAATTCCCACTCACTGTGTCGCCAATGTGCCCCCCTCCTCTCTTTTCCAGCCTGTGAAGTTCAGCAGGGGAGAGAACAGGGAGCCAGCGTTCAGCATGCAGCTTCTGTGGAGAAAATGGCGCTGGTTAGTGCTGAGGATCAAGCCCCGCCCACCCGACGGCGGGCTTCGGTCCCAGTGCTTTTTTTAATTAAAATGGCGGGGTATTCTTGGATTTACTGCCTCCGCAGCCTAATCCATCTTAACATGCCCAGAAGTGAGGAATATTGCTGCCCAGGGCGCGCCCCCCCCTCCCCCTCCCCCAGCACCCTTCAGTGCTGCTCTGTGTGTGTATAGTGGGAGCAATGGCGCGCAGCTTACCGCTGCGCGCCTTACCTCATGAAGATCTGATGTCTTCTGCCTTCTCATACTCACCCGGCTTCTATCTTCGGCATCTGTGAGGAGGACGGCGGCGCAGCACCGGGACGAACCCCAGGTGAGACCTGTGTTCCGACACCCTCTGGAGCTAATGGTGTCCAGTAGCCTAGAAACAGAGCCCAACTTGACAAGCCAGCCTGCTTCTCTCTCCTCAGTCCCACGATGCAGGGAGCCTGTTGCCAACAGGACTCCCTGAAAATAAAAAACCTAACAAAATTATTTTAAAACAGAAAACTCTGGAGAGCTCTCTGCAGTGTACCCTCTCTCCTCTGGGCACAGAATCTAACTGAGGTCTGGAGGAGGGGCATAGAGGGAGGAGCCAGTGCACACCCATAGTCAAAGTTCTTTTTAGGTGCCCTATCTCCTGCGGAGCCCGTCTATACCCCATGGTCCTTACGGAGTCCCCAGCATCCTCTAGGACGTAAGAGAAAATAAGAATTTACTTACCGATAATTCTATTTCTCATAGTCCGTAGTGGATGCTGGGGACTCCGAAAGGACCATGGGGAATAGCGGCTCCGCAGGAGACTGGGCACAAAGTAAAAGCTTTAGGACTAGCTGGTGTGCACTGGCTCCTCCCCCTATGACCCTCCTCCAAGCCTCAGTTAGGATACTGTGCCCGGACGAGCGTACACAATAAGGAAGGATTTTGAATCCCGGGTAAGACTCATACCAGCCACACCAATCACACCGTACAACTTGTGATCTGAACCCAGTTAACAGCATGATAACAGAAGGAGCCTCTGAAAAGATGGCTCACAACAACAATAACCCGATTTTTGTAACAATAACTATGTACAAGTAATGCAGACAATCCGCACTTGGGATGGGCGCCCAGCATCCACTACGGACTATGAGAAATAGAATTATCGGTAAGTAAATTCTTATTTTCTCTAACGTCCTAGTGGATGCTGGGGACTCCGAAAGGACCATGGGGATTATACCAAAGCTCCCAAACGGGCGGGAGAGTGCGGATGACTCTGCAGCCCCGAATGAGAGAACTCCAGGTCCTCCTCAGCCAGGGTATCAAATTTGTAGAATTTAGCAAACGTGTTTGCCCCTGACCAAGTAGCTGCTCGGCAAAGTTGTAAAGCCGAGACCCCTCGGGCAGCCGCCCAAGATGAGCCCACTTTCCGTGTGGAATGGGCTTTTACAGATTTTGGCTGTGGCAGGCCTGCCACAGAATGTGCAAGCTGAATTGTACTACAAATCCAACGAGCAATCGTCTGCTTAGAAGCAGGAGCACCCAGCTTGTTGGGTGCATACAGGATAAACAGCGAATCAGATTTTCTGACTCCAGCCGTCCTGGAAACATATATTTTCAGGGCCCTGACTACGTCCAGCAACTTGGAATCCTCCAAGTCCCTAGTAGCCGCAGGCACCACAATAGGCTGGTTTAAGTGAAATGCTGAAACCACCTTAGGGAGAAATTGAGGACGAGTCCTCAATTCTGCCCTGTCCGTATGAAAAATTAGGTAAGGGCTTTTATAGGATAAAGCCGCCAATTCTGAGACACGCCTGGCTGAAGCCAGGGCTAACAGCATTACCACTTTCCATGTGAGATATTTTAAGTCCACAGTGGTGAGTGGTTCAAACCAATGTGATTTTAGGAATCCCAAAACTACATTGAGATCCCAAGGTGCCACTGGAGGCACAAAAGGAGGCTGTATATGCAGTACTCCCTTGACAAACGTCTGAACTTCAGGAACAGAAGCCAGTTCTTTTTGGAAGAATATTTACAGGGCCGAAATTTGAACCTTAATGGACCCTAATTTGAGGCCCATAGACAGTCCTGTTTGCAGGAAATGCAGGAAACGACCCAGTTGAAATTCCTCTGTAGGGGCCTTCCTGGCCTCGCACCACGCAACATATTTACGCCAAATACGGTGATAATGTTGTATGATTACATCCTTCCTGGCTTTGATCAGGGTAGGGATGACTTCATCCGGAATGCCTTTTTCCTTCAGGATCCGGCGTTCAACCGCCATGCCGTCAAACGCAGCCGCGGTAAGTCTTGGAACAGACATGGTCCCTGCTGGAGCAGGTCCTTTCTTAGAGGTAGAGGCCACGGGTCTTCCGTGAGCATCTCTTGAATTTCCGGGTACCAAGTCCTTCTTGGCCAATCCGGAGCCACGAGTATAGTCTTTACTCCTCTCCTTCTTAGGATTCTCAGTACTTTTGGTATGAGAGGAAGAGGAGGGAACACATACACTGACTGGTACACCCACGGTGTTACCAGAGCGTCCACAGCTATTGCCTGAGGGTCCCTTGACCTGGCGCAATATCTGTCCAGTTTTTTGTTGAGGCGGGACGCCATCATGTCCACCTTTGGTTTTTCCCAACGGTTCACAATCATGTGGAAGACTTCTGGGTGAAGTCCCCACTCCCCCGGGTGAAGATCGTGTCTGCTGAGGAAGTCTGCTTCCCAGTTGTCCACTCCCGGAATGAACACTGCTGACAGTGCTATCACATGATTCTCCGCCCAGCGAAGAATCTTTGCCACTTCCATCATTGCCCTCCTGCTTCTTGTGCCGCCCTGTCTGTTTACGTGGGCGACTGCCGTGATGTTGTCCGACTGGATCAACACCGGCTGACCCTGAAGCAGAGGTCTTGCCTGACTTAGGGCATTGTAAATGGCCCTTAGTTCCAGGATATTTATGTGAAGTGACGTTTCCATGCTTGACCACAAGCCCTGGAAATTTCTTCCCTGTGTGACTGCTCCCCAGCCTCTCAGGCTGGCATCCGTGGTCACCAGGACCCAATCCTGAATGCCGAATCTGCGGCCCTCTAGGAGATGAGCACTCTGTAACCACCACAGGAGAGACACCCTTGTCCTTGGAGACAGGGTTATCCGCTGATGCATTTGAAGATGCGATCCGGACCATTTGTCCAGCAGATCCCACTGAAAAGTTCTTGCGTGGAATCTGCCGAATGGAATCGCTTCGTAAGAAGCCACCATCTTTCCCAGGACCCTTGTGCATTGATGTACTGACACTTGGCCTGGTCTTAGGAGGTTCCTGACTAGGTCGGATAACTCCTTGGCTTTCTCCTCCGGGAGAAACACCTTTTTCTGTACTGTGTCCAGAATCATCCCTAGGAACAGCAGACGTGTCGTCGGAATCAGCTGCGATTTTGGAATATTTAGAATCCATCCGTGCTGTCGTAGTACTACTTGAGATAGTGCTACTCCGACCTCTAACTGTTCTCTGGACCTTGCCCTTATCAGGAGATCGTCCAAGTAAGGGATAATTAAGACGCCTTTTCTTCAAAGAAGAATCATCATTTCGGCCATTACCTTGGTAAAGACCCGGGGTGCCGTGGACAATCCAAACGGCAGCGTCTGAAACTGATAGTGACAGTTCTGTACCACAAACCTGAGGTACCCTTGGTGAGAAGGGCAAATTGGGACATGGAGGTAAGCATCCTTGATGTCCAGAGACACCATATAGTCCCCTTCTTCCAGGTTCGCTATCACTGCTCTGAGTGACTCCATCTTGAACTTGAACCTTTTTATGTAAGTGTTCAAGGATTTCAGATTTAAAATGGGTCTCACCGAGCCGTCCGGCTTCGGTACCACAAACAGCGTGGAATAATACCCCTTTTCCTGTTGTAGGAGGGGTACCTTGATTATCACCTGCTGGGAATACAGCTTGTGAATGGCTTCCAATACCGCCTCCCTGTCGGGGGGAGACGTTGGTAAAGCAGACTTCAGGAACCGGCGAGGGGGAGACGTCTCGAATTCCAATTTGTACCCCTGAGATACTACCTGCAGGATCCAGGGGTCCACTTGCGAGTGAGCCCACTGCGCGCTGAAATTCTTGAGACGGGCCCCCACCGTGCCTGAGTCCGCTTGTAAGGCCCCAGCGTCATGCTGAGGACTTGGCAGAAGCGGGGGAGGGCTTCTGTTCGTGGGAAGAGGCTGTCTGCTGCAGTCTTTTTCCCCTTCCTCTGCCCCGGGGCAGATATGAGTGGCCTTTTGCCCGCTTGCCCTTATGGGGACGAAAGGACTGAGCCTGAAAAGACGGTATCTTTTTCTGCTGCGAGGTGACTTGGGGTAAAAAGGTGGATTTTCCAGCCGTTGCCGTGGCCACCAGGTCCGATAGACCGACCCCAAATAACTCCTCCCCTTTATACGGCAATACTTCCATATGCCGTTTGGAATCCGCATCCCCTGACCACTGTCGCGTCCATAATCCTCTTCTGGCAGAAATGGACATCGCACTTACTCTTGATGACAGAGTGCAAATATCCCTCTGTGCATCTCGCATATATAGAAATGCATCCTTTAAATGCTCTATAGTCAATAATATATTGTCCCTGTCCAGGGTATCAATATTTTCAGTCAGGGAATCCGACCAAGCCACCCCAGCACTGCACATCCAGGCTGAGGCGATTGCTGGTCGCAGTATAATACCAGTATGTGTGTATATACTTTTAAGGATATTTTCCAGCTTCCTATCAGCTGGTTCCTTGAGGGCGGCCGTATCAGGGGACGGTAACGCCACTTGTTTTGATAAGCGTGTGAGCGCCTTATCTACGCTAGGGGGTGTTTCCCAACGCGCCCTAACCTATGGCGGGAAAGGGTATAATGCCAATAATTTTTTAGAAATTAGCAGTTTTTTATCGGGGGAAACCCACGCTTCATCACACACCTCATTTAATTCATCTGATTCAGGAAAAACTACGGGTAGTTTTTTCACACCCCACATAATACCCTTTTTTGTGGTACTTGTAGTATCAGAAATGTTCAAAACCTCTTCATTGCCGTGATCATGTAACGTGTGGCCCTACTGGAAAATACGTTTGTTTCCTCACCGTCGACACTGGAGTCAGTGTCCGTGTCAGTGTCTGTATCGACCTGAGGTAACGGGCGTTTTATAGCCCCTGACGGTGTTTGAGACGCCTGTACAGGTATTAACTGATTTGCCGGCTGTCTCATGTCGTCAACAGTCTTTTGTAAAGTGCCGACACTATCACGTAATTCTTTCCATAAGACCATCCAGTCAGGTGTCGACTCCCTAGGGGGTGACATCACTAACACAGGCAATTGCTCCGCCTCCACACCATTTTCCTCCTCATACATGTCGACACAGCGTACCGACACACAGCACACACAGGGAATGCTCTGATAGAGGACAGGACCCCACTAGCCCTTTGGGGAGACAGAGGGAGAGTTTGCCAGCACACACCAGAGCGCTATATATATATATATACAGGGATAACCTTATATAAGTGTTTTTCCCTAATATAGCTGCTGTATATATTAATATGCCAATTTAGTGCCCCCCCTCTCTTGTTTTACCCTGTTTCTGTAGTGCAGGACTGCAGGGGAGAGTCAGGGAGCCTTCCTCCAACGGAGCTGTGAGGAAAAAGTGGCGCTTGTGTGCTGAGGAGATAGGCTCCGCCCCCTTCTCGGCGGCCTTTCTCCCGCTTTTTTGTGGAAAACTGGCAGGGGTTAAATACATCCATATAGCCCAGGAGCTATATGTGATGTATTTTTAGCCATTTAAAGTATTTTCATTGCGTCCCAGGGCGCCCCCCCCAGCGCCCTGCACCCTCAGTGACCGGAGTGTGAAGTGTGCTGAGAGCAATGGCGCACAGCTGCGGTGCTGTGCGCTACCTTATTGAAGACAGGACGTCTTCTGCCGCCGATTTTCCGGACCTCTTCACTCTTCTGGCTCTGTAAGGGGGCCGGCGGCGCGGCTCCGGGACCCATCCATGGCTGGGCCTGTGATCGTCCCTCTGGAGCTAATGTCCAGTAGCCTAAGAAGCCCAATCCACTCTGCACGCAGGTGAGTTCGCTTCTTCTCCCCTTAGTCCCTCGATGCAGTGAGCCTGTTGCCAGCAGGTCTCACTGAAAATAAAAAAACCTATTTAAACTTTTACTCTAAGCAGCTCAGGAGAGCCACCTAGATTGCACCCTTCTCGTTCGGGCACAAAATCTTAACTGAGGCTTGGAGGAGGGTCATAGGGGGAGGAGCCAGTGCACACCAGCTAGTCCTAAAGCTTTTACTTTGTGCCCAGTCTCCTGCGGAGCCGCTATTCCCCATGGTCCTTTCGGAGTCCCCAGCATCCACTAGGACGTTAGAGAAAGATGGGTTATCTCACCGGACCTCCTGGACACTAGAATGAATGCACAGCGTTCCCCTTGCTCCGGGAATATTGGTTTTACCAGAGCTGTGCGCTTGAGGGCTTCCCTGCCGCTAGTCGTCCACCGGTTTACTATGTAGAGACGTCCCCCTTATGCCGCTGGTCCTCCTGCTCGACAGCTCGTCTACATTAAAAACGTCCGTCTCTCTTTTTGCGCTTGAAGTGACCAAATCCACCTACTGCCGCTGACGCGTTTCTACCCAATCAGGGTCTTTGTCAAGGCATAGGTGGGTTTGGTCTGGTCACTAATTTATACTGTGTCCGGGAAATCAGGTGTGTCAACCCTAGTATTTCATTATACATGTTTCTTCCTTTGTTATACATACAATGGGGCTTTTTAAAGGTACATGTACCATCATTAATTTAAAATGATGGCAACTTCACCCTATTCGATCTTATCAACGTGCAATTTCTACACAATGACTTCTGAGAACTCTGTCTATAAACAGCAGGTTCTAAGAAATCAGAACAAAAAGGGTATGATTCAGACAGATTGCAATGTACTTTAGAAGGTTTGGATCAAATTAGTAGAGACTCTCTACTGCAACCCAGCAGTAAAAAGAGAGAGGAAGATTATGCTATTTCTTTTGTGACCACTTTTAATTCAGAATATAGAAATATAGAGAAAGTTCTGCAGAAGCATTGGGGAATCTTTAGAAGTGACCCCATATTGGAGAGATTTCTGTCAGAAAAACCTCGGGTGATATATAAAAAAAAGCCCCAAACTTAAAAAACTATTTCGTAAAAAGCGCCATAGCTCCTGTCCCCACTATGACAACACGAGTGAGATCAAAGGGATTTTTCAGGTGTGGGCTGTGCATAGTATGCCGGTCCATTAAAGCAAATGAGGGCAGCAAAATAGAAACATTTATATCAATCATTTTATGACATGCGAGAGCAGCAATATTGTTTATTTGATACAATGTATATGTCATAAACAATACGTGGGGAGGACGAGCAGACCCTTTAAAGTTAGAATGAGAGAACATCTGAATAACATAAAAAAGGGATTTGAGAACCACTGTTTGTCTGAACACTGTAAAGAGGAACATAACTGCTCGGCCAATAGCATACTGAATTTTAAAGCTATTGGAGAAAAAAAGATATAGCTGCCTGCTTAGCAAGAAGGGAGATGTGGTGGATTTATGAGCTAAAAACCTTACAGCAAGGCGGTTTAAATGGAGATTTCGAGACAAAATGGTTTCTTTAAGTATGGATATATTTTAATCACTTTGGATATAAACAGCTCTTTTAATGTTCTAATTTATCATGTACTGAAGTCATTGTGTAGAAATTGCACGTTGATAAGATAGAATAGGGTGAAGTTGCCATCGTTTTAAATTAATGATGGTACACACCTGATTTCCCGGACACAGTATAAATTAGTGACCAGACCAAACACACCTATGCCTTGACAAAGACCCTGATTGGGTAGAAACGCGTCGGCGGCAGTAGGTGGATTTGGTCACTTCAAGCGCAAAGAGAGAGCCGGACGTTTTTAATATAGACGAGCCGTAGAGCAGGAGGACCAGCGGCATAAGGGGGACGTCTCTACATAGAAAACCGGTGGACGACTAACGGCAGGGAAGCCCTCAAGCGCACAGCTCCGGTAAAAGCAATATTCCCGGAGCAGGGGGAACGCCGTGCATTCATTCTAGTGTCCGGGAGGTCCGGTGAGAGAACCCATCTTTCTTCTGGAGATGAATGCTGAACTGGTATACCTGTTAATTTCGGCTATGTCTATAAGCCAAGACGCTTTTCATTTTTTTTATTGTTTTTTAATAAAACCTTATTTTACACCTGGATGAATATACAGTTTTTGGAACGGAAATAGCATTCATTTGAGGAATGAGAACTACATGTGTATAAAATCATTCGAGAAGTAGCGCTGTAACTATTTCCAAGACTGTTTTGGTTTCTGTCTGTAGTTTAACTGCAATGTCTGTAAGAGTGTGTTACCTGATGGTTCTACCACATGCACAGTCTGTTTTGTAAATTCAGCTACAAATACCTTTGGTTTCTGTCTGTAGTTGTATTTGTGCTGATTGGCTGATCAGCAATTGCTTGGTGATCACAGCTGCTATCGATTCTGGAGCGCTCCTGAAGGATCCCGTTTTGTGTTTTCCAATTGCAGTTAAACTGCTTTTTAGATTTTGCTGGTGTCTTACTCATTATGTACACAGACAACACAAATAGACAAAAAGAGAGACCAGTCCCACGACTCAGTAAACTGTTACTAAAGGTGTGTATATGGCCAAAGTGACATGGCCAGACTATATGAAACCTGATCCAAAATTCCCAATAACACCCCTGCGCCATCCGGTGGAGTATTGTTGTAGGACAGCAACTTTCTGAAAAAAAAAGCAGGTAGCATGGTTAAAATGGCCTCCAGCCATGTGCTCACATTGTATAACATATCAGGTTATAAAGACGTGCCCTTAAACCATGTCCTTAAGATTGACAGGGTAACATAAAGTAGCCTTTTTTTTCAATATAATGCTACCTTTTGTCAATATAGAGCAGCCTTTTCTAATATGATCTTAATATATTATAATACAGGCTTAACAGCCTGTATAGTGCTGCTGTGGGCATTATCACCCCCCCTCCCCCTCCCCCCTGCATGTTATAGGGACAGACCGCGGCAGCAGTGAGGTCTGTCTGAGGGCTGAGAGCCGCCGCAGCTTCCCCAACCCCATCTTCCCCACTAGCATGGGCTCCCGTAGTGAGTGAGCCGGGGAGCGCTGGCAGCAGCGGCCGCTGCTGTGTATGATCTCTGCATGAGACGGAGCAGCGGCCGGGAGCTGGGGAGCGGGTATCATGGCCGGCAACAGGCATCAGCGGACTGGCGGCGCGTGGTCCCCACACACGGCGGGGGCTGTAGCGTGAGCTGACCGCCCCAATACCAGTTCAAGAAATACCTGTGATCCTAGGCTATGATGGATCTTCTCCAGACAAGCTCCATCCAGTCCTTCCTGCAGCCTCAGCTAAAAATTAGCTGAGCTGCATGTGGCTATGAGGGTGCTCCTTTTCTGAGCGCCGACGCGCCAGTAGCTGAACTTGCAGCGTGCACTATCCCACCCCCAAGCTTCTTCTAAACTGGGAAGGAATGTGATCTGTAAAATATTAAAAAAATTAAAAATAGAAAGTATGTGTGGAAGAATCCACTAGTGCATCTATCCTGAGAGGCACCGAAAAAACTATGGGAGTATGGAGGGGAGGAGAGTTACTAATTTAAATATTCAGTGCCTGTCCTGCTAACACCCGCCCATATCCCAAGAGTACTCCAGTGACTCTTAGTGGATGAAGAAGAAATACTATTTTCTAGAGATGAGCGGATTCGGTTTTACTCGGTTTTACTCGGTTCTCAAAACCGAATCTTATTGGCTATCCAAAACACGCGACATCCGTGAGCCAATAAGATTCGGTTTTGAGAACCGAGTAAAACCGAATCCGCTCATCTCTACTATTTTCTCTTACGTCCTAGAACAGTGATTTTCAACCTTTTTTACTCGCGGAACACCGAACAATATTTTAAAATTCCCAAGGCACACCATCAGTTCCCCACAGGAAAAAAAAAAAAAACCACACACACATTGACCCTCACAGTAAAAAAAAAAATCCACACATACATTGGCCTACACAGAAAAAACAATCACATTGCTCACCACATAAATCCTATTGCTCCCCACATGAATTATTCACATTGTTCCCCCCATAAATCCTTATTCTTTCCACATAAATCCTATTGAAATCTTATTGATCCCCACAGGAGAAATAAAATAACAAATATTAACCCCTACCGGTCAGCTGTCCTCCTCCGTATCCCTCAGTGGCGGGAGTGATTTATAGTGGAGTGCTGCAAGTACTGAGCAGCGGGCGGTCGGGCAGGTGTGGATGTGGGTGGGCAAGGAAAGCTGTGTATGCAGGCGGGTGGGCTGGCTGGGTGGTGAGATGCAGCGGCCGTGACCTATGATATCACACCGCCACATCTTCAAGGCATAGGTCATGGCCAGAGCACGACTGATCCTCTAAGAAGAGCCCAGGCCAACAGTTCACTCTAAAGGTGCAGGAAGCTGCTCTGGCTCCGCGGCACACCTTGCAACTGGCCACGGCACACTGGTTGAAAAAGCCTGTCCTAGAGGATGCTGGAGTCCATATTAGTACCATGGGGATGTACCAAAGCTCCCAGGACAAGAGGGAAAGCGTGGAGGCTCCTGCAACACTGCTAGACCAAACTTGAGGTCATCAGAGGCCAAAGTATCGAACTTGTAAAACTTGGCAAACGTGTACGACCAAGTAGCTGCTCGGCGGAGTTGTACCGCCGAGACACCCCGGGCAGCCGCCCAGGAAGAGCCCACTTTACGAGTAGAGTGGGCCTTTACAGATTTCGGACACAGCAAACCTGCCGTGGAATAAGCATGCTGGATAGTAAACCTGATCCAGCGTGAAATAGACTGCCTAGAGGCAGGACACCCAATTTTCTTAGGATCATAGAGGACAAACAGAGAGTCACTTTTCCGATGACGAGCCATCCTCTTCATGTAAATCTTCAAAGTCCTCACTACATCCAAGGACTTTGAAGTAATTGAGGAGTTAGTAGCCACTGGCACCACAATAGGTTGGTTTATATGGAAAGCCGATACAACCAGTCCTAAGCTCCGCCCTGTCTCCATGGAAGATCAGATAGGGGCTTTTACAAGATAAAGCCCCCAATTCCGACACGCGTCGTGCAGAAGCCAAGGCCAACAAGGTGACCACCTCCCACGTGAGAAACTTGAGATCAGCTTCCTGTAGAGGCTCAAACCAAGCAGACTGCAGGAACTGCAACACCACGTCAAGATCCCATGGTGCCGTAGGCACCACAAAGGGAGACTGGATATGCAGAACCCCTTTCAAAAAGGTCTGAAATTCAGGAAGAACAGCCAATTGTTTTTGGAAGAAAATGGACAAAGCAGAGACCTGGACCTTGATGGAGCCCAATCTCAGTCCCATATCCACCGCTGCTTGTAGGAAAAGGAGAAAACATCCACGTTGAAACTCCACCGTAGGAAACTTCTTGGCCTCGCACCAAGAAACATATTTCTTCCAAATGCGATGGTAATGTTTAGACGTTACCCCTTTCCTAGCCTGTATCAGGGTAGGAATGACCTCACTCGGGATACCTTTCCGAGTTAAGATCTGCCGTTCAACCGCCATGTCGTCAAACGTAGCCGCGGTAAGTCTTGATAAGCGAACGGCCCCTGCAGGAGCAGATCCTCCCGAAGAGGTAACGACCGTGGATCTTCCAGCAGAAGATCCGCGTACCAAGCCCTCCTTGGCCAGTCCGGAGCAATGAGGATTGCCAGAACCTTCGTTCTTCTCACGAGTTGAAGAACCTTTGGTATCAGAGGAAGTGGAGGGAACACATACACTGACGTGAACACCCACGGAGTTACCAGTGCGAACACCGCCACCGCCAGTAGCTCTGAAGCTTCTTGTTGAGACGGGAGGCCATCATGTTTATGTGAGGAACCCCCCACCAACCGGTTACCTCCTCGAACACCTCCAAATGGAGGCCCCACTCTCCTGCTGAGGAAGTCTGCTTCCCAGGTGTCTACGCCCGGAATGGAGGTTGCTGACATCGCCACCGCGTGCCTTTTGCCCTGATGAGGATTTTTGACCCCTCTGACATGGTAGCCCTTGCTCTTCGTTCCGCCTTGTCGGTTTATGTAGGCCACTGTGGTCACGTTATCTGACTGCACTTGAACAGCCCGATCCTGTAGAAGGTATGCTGCTTGCAGAAGGGCATTGTACACGGCCCTGAGTTCAAGGATGTTTTTTGGGAGAAGTGACTCTTGATCCGACCATCGTCCCTGAAAGGTTTCCCCCAGAGCAACCACTCCCCAACCTCTTAGACTTGCATCTGTGGTTAGAAGGATCCAGTCTTGAATTCCAAACCTTCGCCTTTCCAGAAGGTGTGGAAGTTGTAGCCACCAGAGGAGTGAAATCCTGGCTTTCGGAAACAGGCGTATCCTCTTGTGCATGTGTAGGTGAGAGCCCGACCACTGGTCCAAGAGGTCCAGCTGAAAAGGACGAGCATGAAATCTGCCGTACTGCAGAGCCTCATAGGCGGCAACCATCTTCCCCAGAAGGCGTATGCATTGATAGACCGATACCTGGGTAGGCTTTAGGACATCCCGGACCATTGTTTGAATCACCAACACTTTCTCCACTGGGAGAAACACCCTCTGCACTTCCATGTCGAGGATCATCCCCAGGAACGACAGCCGCCTTGTCGGCTCCAGATGAGACTTCGGAAGGTTCAGGATCCAACCGTGCTTCCTGAGCGCGATGGACCACAACTAACTCTCCCAGGACGATGACTTGATCAGGAGATCGTCCAGAAACGGAATTTTGTTCACCCCATGCTTGCGGAGAACCATCATCTCTGCCATCACCTTGGTGAAGATCTTTGGTGCTGTGGAGAGGCCAAACGGTAGCGCCTGGAACTGATAGTGATCGTCCAACAGTGCAAACCTGAGACATGCCTGATGCGGCGACCAAACGGGAATATGGAGGTATGCATCCTTGATGTCCAGAGACACCAGGAACAGGGAGTCCTGAGACGACAGTCCTGAGATGACAGCTCTCAGATATTCCATCTTGAATTTGAACTCCGAGATAAGGGTTCAAAGACTTTAAGTTCAGAGTAGGTCGTACCGAACCATCCGGTTTTGGTACCACAAAAAGGTTCGAATAATAACCTATGTTCCGCTGCTGAGGCAGAACTGGAACAATGACCTCCGACACCACCAATTTTCTGATGGCCTCCAGAAGAATTGTTCTGTCCGCCAGCAGAGCTGGCAAGCCTGACTTGAAGAAACGGTGAGGCGGGGGATCTTGGAACTCCAGTCTGTACCCTCTGGACACTATATCCAGGACCCAGAGGTCCAGACCGGACGACCCCCAGATGTGGCTGAACTGCCGGAGTCTCGCCACCACCTGACCCTCCTCCAGGCCTAGCTGTCCACCGTCATGCGGAGGACGTAGGGGTATCAGAAGCGGGCTTCTGGGTTTGGGAACCTGCTTGTTCTTTCTAGACCTCGCGGGCCGAAAGGACTGTGACGTGGCTGATGAAAAAATAAGAATTTACTCACCGGTAATTCTATTTCTCGTAGTCCGTAGTGGATGCTGGGGACTCCGTAAGGACCATGGGGAATAGACGGGCTCCGCAGGAGACTGGGCACTCTATAGAAAGATTTAGGACTATCTGGTGTGCACTGGCTCCTCCCCCTATGACCCTCCTCCAAGCCTCAGTTAGGAACTGTGCCCGGAAGAGCTGACACAATAAGGAAGGATTTTTGAATCCCGGGTAAGACTCATACCAGCCACACCAATCACACCATATAACACGTGATAGGAACCCCGGTTAACAGTATGATAACAAATGGAGCCTCTGAAGAGATGGCTCACAACAAAACCCGATTTTTGTAACAATAACTATGTACAGGTATTGCAGACAATCCGCACTTGGGATGGGCGCCCAGCATCCACTACGGACTACGAGAAATAGAATTACCGGTGAGTAAATTCTTATTTTCTCTGACGTCCTAGTGGATGCTGGGGACTCCGTAAGGACCATGGGGATTATACCAAAGCTCCCAAACGGGCGGGAGAGTGCGGATGACTCTGCAGCACCGAATGAGAGAATTCCAGGTCCTCCTCCGCCAGGGTATCAAATTTGTAGAATTTTGCAAACGTGTTTGCCCCCGACCAAGTAGCTGCTCGGCAAAGTTGTAAAGCCGAGACCCCTCGGGCAGCCGCCCAAGATGAGCCCACCTTCCGTGTGGAATGGGCTTTTACAGATTTAGGCTGCGGTAAGCCTACCGCAGAATGCGCCAGCTGAATAGTGCTACAAATCCAGCGCGCAATAGACTGCTTAGAAGCAGGAGCACCCAGCTTGGTGGGTGCATACAGGATAAACAGCGAGTCAGTCTTCCTGACTCCAGCCGTCCTGGAAATATAAATTTTTAGGGCCCTGACTACGTCCAGCAACTTAGAATCCTCCAAGTCCCCAGTAGCCGCAGGCACCACAATAGGTTGGTTCAAGTGAAAAGCTGAGACCACCTTTGGAAGAAACTGAGGACGAGTCCTCAATTCTGCCCTATCCATATGGAAAATCAGATAAGGGCTTTTACAAGACAAAGCCGCCAATTCTGAAACCCTCCTGGCCGACGCCAGGGCCAACAGCATGACCACTTTCCACGTGAGAAATTTTAAATCCACAGTCTTAAGTGGTTCGAACCAATGTGATTTCAGGAATGCCAAAACCACATTGAGATCCCAAGGTGCAACTGGGGGCACAAAAGGAGGCTGAATATGCAGTACTCCTTTGACAAAAGTCTGAACTTCAGGCAGTGAAGCCAGTTCTCTTTGGAAGAAAATCGACAGAGCCGAAATCTGGACCTTTATGGACCCCAATTTGAGGCACAACGTCACCCCTGCTTGCAGGAAGTGCAGGAATCGACCCAGTTGAAATTCCTCCGTCGGGGCCTTCATGGCCTCACACCAAGCAACATATTTTCGCCAAATGCGGTGATAATGTCTTGCGGTGACATCCTTCCTGGCTTTGATCAGGGTAGGGATGACTTCCTCCGGAATACCCTTTTCCTTCAGGATCCGGTGTTCAACCGCCATGCCGTCAAACGCAGCCGCGGTAAGTCTTGGAACAGACAGGGTCCCTGCTGCAGCAGGTCCTGTCTGAGCGGCAGAGGCCAAGGGTCCTCTGTAAGCATCTCTTGAAGTTCCGGGTACTAAGCTCTTCTTGGCCAATCCGGAACCACGAGTATGGTTTTCACTCCTCGCCTTATTATTCTCAGTACCTTGGGTATGAGAGGTAGAGGAGGAAACACATAAACCGACTGATACACCCATGGTGTCACTAGAGCGTCCACCGCTATCGCCTGAGGGTCTCTTGACCGGGCGCAATATCTTGTCAACTTCTTGTTGAGGCGGGACGCCATCATGTCTACCTGTGGTTTTTCCCACCGGTTGACCAGCATTTGGAAGACTTCTGGATGAAGTCCCCATTCTCCCGGGTGGAGGCCGTGCCTGCTGAGGAAGTCTGCTTCCCAGTTGTCCACTCCCGGAATGAACACTGCCGTCAGTGCTAACACATGATTCTCTGCCCATCTGAGAATCCTTGTGGCTTCTGCCATCGCCATCCTGCTTCTCGTGCCGCCCTGTCTGTTTACATGGGCGACCGCCGTGATGTTGTCTGACTGGATCAGTACCGGCTGGTTTTGAAGCAGGGGTCTTGCCTGGCTTAGGGCATTGTAAATGGCCCTTAGCTCCAGGATATTTATGTGAAGAGAAATCTCCTGATCTGACCACAGTCCTTGGAAATTTCTTCCCTTTGTGACTGCCCCCCAGCCCCGAAGGCTGGCATCCGTGGTCACCAGGACCCAGTCCTGTATTCCGAATCTGCGGCCCTCTAGTAGATGAGCCCTCTGCAGCCACCACAGCAGCGACACCCTGGTTCTGGCCGATAGGGTTATCCGCTGTTGCATCTGGAGATGGGACCCGGACCATTTGTCCAACAGGTCCCACTGGAACGTCCTTGCGTGGAACCTTCCGAATGGAATTGCTTCGTACGAAGCTACCATTTTTCCCAGGACTCGTGTGCATTGATGTACCGACACTTTTCCTGGTTTTAGGATGTCTCTGACCAGAGATGACAATTCCTCGGCTTTTTCCAGTGGAAGAAACACTTTTTTCTGGTCTGTGTCCAGAATCATTCCCAGGAACAGAAGACGTGTCGTCGGGACCAGCTGTGACTTTGGAATGTTTAGAATCCAGCCGTGCTGTTGTAGCACTTCCTGAGAAAGTGCCAACCCCACTATCAACTGTTCTTTGGACCTCGCCTTTATCAGGAGATCGTCCAAGTACGGGATAATTAAAACTCCCTTCTTGCGAAGGAGAATCATCATTTCGGCCATTACCTTGGTAAAGACCCTCGGTGCCGTGGATAACCCAAACGGCAGCGTCTGGAACGGATAGTGACAGTCCTGTACCACAAATCTGAGGTACTCCTGGTGCGGAGGGTAAATGGGGACATGCAGGTACGCATCCTTGATGTCCAGGGATACCATGTAATCCCCCTCCTCCAAGCTCGCAATAACCGCCCTGAGCGATTCCATCTTGAACTTGAACCTTTTGATATAAGTGTTCAAGGCTTTTAAATTTAAGATGGGTCTCACCGAACCGTCCGGTTTCGGTACCACAAACATTGTGGAGTAGTAACCCTTTCCTTGCTGAAGGAGGGGTACCTTGACAATCACTTTCTGTGAATACAGTTTTTGAATAGCCACCAACACTGCCTCCCAAGCAGAGGGAGTTGCCGGCAAGGCAGATTTTAGGAAACGGCGGGGGGGGGGGGGGGGGGGGGGGGGAGACGTCTCGAATTCCAGCCTGTACCCCTGAGATACCACTTGAAGGCCCCAGGGATCCACTTGTGAGAGAGCCCACTGTGTGCTGAAAAGCCTGAGACGTGCCCCCACCGTTCCCGATTCCGCCTGAGCAGCCCCAGCGTCATGCTGTGGACTTACCGGACGCAGGGGAGGACTTCTGCTCCTGGGAACTAGCTGTGTGCTGCAGCTTTTTCCCCCTTCCTCTGCCCCTTGGCAGAAAGGATGAGCCTCTAGCCCGCTTATTTTTCTGGGGCCGAAAGGACTGTACCTGATAATACGGTGCTTTCTTTTGCTGTGGGGTAGCCTGTGGCAAAAAAGTCGATTTCCCAGCAGTAGCTGTGGAAACGAGGTCTGAAAGACCTTCCCCAAAAAGTCCCACCCCTTTATAGGGTAAAACTTCCATGTGCCGCTTGGAGTCGGCATCACCTGACCATTGCCTAGTCCATAACCCCCGTCTGGCGGCAATGGACATAGCGCTTATTTTTGATGCCAGCCGGCAAATATCCCTCTGTGCATCACGCATGTATAAGACCGCGTCTTTTATATGGTCAATCGTTAGCAAAATATTGTCCCTATCCATGGTATCAATGTTTTCCGACAGGGAGTCTGACCACGCAGCAGCAGCACTGCACATCCAAGCTGATGCAATAGCGGGTCTCAATATAATGCCAGTGTGTGTGTATATAGCTTTTAGGGTACTTTCCTGCTTTCTATCAGCAGGTTCTTTTAGGGCGGCCGTATCCGGAGACGGTAGTGCCACCTTCTTTGATAAGCGTGTCAACGCTACCCTAGGGGGTGTTTCCCAGCGTGACCTATCCTCTGGCGGGAAAGGGTACGCAGCCATTAACCGTTTAGAAATGATCAATTTCTTATCTGGGGAAGTCCACGCTTCCTCACACACCTCATTTAATTCGTCAGACGCAGGAAAAACTACTGGTAGTTTTTTCTCACCAAACATAATACCCTTTTTTGTGGTACCTGGGGTATCATCAGAAATGTGTAATACATTTTTCATAGCCTCAATCATATAACGGGTGGATCTATTGGAGGGTACACTCGTCTCATCATCGTCGACACTGGAGTCGGTATCCGTGTCGACATCTGTATCGGTCATCTGAGGTAGCGGGCGTTTTATAGCCCCTGATGACATTTGAGACGCTTGGACAGGCACAAGCTGAGTAGCCGGCTGTCCTATGTCGTCAAACCTTTTATGTAAAGAGCTGACACTGTCACGTAATTCCTTCCATAAGTCCATCCACACTGGTGTCGACCCCGCAGGGGGTGACATCACATTCACAGGCATTTGCTCCGCCTCCACATCATTATCCTCATCATACATGTCGACACAGCAGTACCGACACACAGCAGACACACAGGGAATGCTCTTACAGAGGACAGGACCCCACAAAGCCCTTTGGGGAGACAGAGGGAGAGTATGCCAGCACACACCAGGGCGCTATATAACACAGGGATATCACTATACAGAGTGTTTTCCCCTATAGCTGCCTATAATATATATATACTGCGCCTAAATTGTGCCCCCCCTCTCTTTTTTACCCTTTCTGTAGTGCAGGACTGCAGGGGAGAGCCAGGGAGCTTCCTTCCAGCGAAGCTGTGAGGGAATAATGGCGCCAGTGTGCTGAGGGAGTTGGCTCCGCCCCTTTTTCGGCGGGCTTTCTCCCGCTGTTTTATCGTTTCTGGCAGGGGTTAATATACACCTATATAGCCTCTGGGGCTATATATGGTGTTAGTTTTGCCAGCCAAGGTGTTACTATTGCTGCACAGGGCGCCCCCCCCCAGCGCCCTGCACCCATCAGTGACCGCAGTGTGTGGTGTGCATGAGGAGCAATGGCGCACAGCTGCAGTGCTGTGCGCTACCTTGGAGAAGACAGAAGTCTTCAGCCGCCGATTTTCCGGACCACCTTCTTGTTTCTGGCTCTGTAAGGGGGACGGCGGCGCGGCTCCGGGAACGGACGACGAGGTCGGGTCCTCTGTTCGATCCCTCTGGAGCTAATGGTGTCCAGTAGCCTAAGAAGCCCAAGCTACCACCACTTAGGTAGGTTCGCTTCTTCTCCCCTTAGTCCCTCGTTGCAGTGAGCCTGTTGCCAGCAGGTCTCACTGAAAATAAAAAACCTAAACTATACTTTCTTCTAGGAGCTCAGGAGAGCCCCTAGTGTGCATCCAGCTCAGCCGGGCACAGAAATCTAACTGAGGCTTGGAGGAGGGTCATAGGGGGAGGAGCCAGTGCACACCAGATAGTCCTAAATCTTTCTATAGAGTGCCCAGTCTCCTGCGGAGCCCGTCTATTCCCCATGGTCCTTACGGAGTCCCCAGCATCCACTAGGACGTCAGAGAAAGGCTTCTTCGTAGCCGGAGCAACTGAGGGGAGAAAAGGAGACTTACCCGCAGTAGCCGTGGCAATCCACGCATCCAGCGCCTCCCCAAAGAGAGCCTCACCTTAATATGGTAGGCCCTCCACACTCTTCCTGGATTCCACGTCCGCAGACCAATGGTGAAGCCAGAGACCCCTGCGAGCCGAGACGGACATGGAGAAGATCCCCGCAGCCATGGAATCCAGGTCCTTCATGGAATCTACCAGGAACCCTGCAGTATCCTGAATATTACATAAAAATAAATCAACGTCACCTTTATCCAGCGTAGTCGATTCCTCCTGTAGAGTGATAGACCACCTAGCAATAGCTTTTGCTATCCAAGCACAGGCTATAGTAGGCCGCAATATAGCCCCTGAAGCCGTGTAAATGTTTTTTAGCGTAGCATCCACCTTGCGATCTGCCGGGTCCTTCAACGCGGTAGATCCCGGGACAGGTAACACCACCTGTTTGGACTGCCTGGAGAAAGAGGCGTCGACTATCGGTGGGGACTCCCATTTCTATCTATCTTCCTCATGGTAGGTAAAAGCAACCAAGACTCTCTCGGGGCACTGGAATTTCTTTTCCGGAGTTTGCCAGGCCTTTTCAAAGATAGCATTTATTTCTTTGGACGATGGGAAGGTGAGGGGGGGGGGGGGGGGGCTTCTTATTATCTGTAAAGAAGGCCTCCTCCACCTGTTCTGGAGCTGTGTCCGAAATGTGTAGAATAACCTTAACAGCCTCAATCATTAACTGCACCCCCTTGGCAAGTGATGCTGACCCCCTCAACACATCCCCGTCACCGTCTGCAGCGTCAGAGTCGGTGTCCGTGTCATCCTGCATAATTGCAAGTGCACGTTTGTGAGAATGTTTCTGAAGGGGACACTGAGGAAGCCGTATCAGACCATACAACCATAGAGGACTGGAGGACCTGAGTGGCATGCTCAATCCTAGCAACTATCAGAAATCTGAGAAATAGTCCCCCTCAGAGAGACTAACCATTCTGGCTCTTTAGCTGGGATCTCTGCTAAAACAGTGCAATCCTGATTACATAGTACAGTCTTCCTGGGAAGACAAATCCTCTGCAGCATATGAAACAGTGTCCCTAGACATGTTCTCACACACCCACCAAACACCCCACAAACACATAGGGCACTGGGCAGTTAAACCCCCCCCCCTCCCCCCCAAGAATGGCAGAGAGACACAGAGATTGGAGCCAACCCACAAACAGCGCTATTAGAGTATAGGGAGACCCTAAATCCGCGCTGTGTCCCTTAATAGGTGACAAAGCCTTTACACAGCCTCCCCTCCCTTCTACAACCACCTGGTACCGTACAGATAGCTGGAGTCACTCTGGAGGGACCTGTGCATCCACTGACAGTGAGCTGCAGGCAGGAAAATGGCGCTGAACACTGCTGGGTCCGCTCTGAGAAGCTCCGCCCCCTCAATGGCGCTGTCTTCCCACTCTTTGAAGCTTATACTGGCCGGAGGATTTTGTGCGTGCCTGGATCCACAGACCCCGACAGGCTTGTTTTGGTCCGTGTAGGGTCCGGAACTGGCCCAGGGCGCCCCTCACAGCGCCACACCACTGAGCCTTCCAGGAGCGCGGTTAATTCTGCGCTCCTACCCTCTAGCTGCCCTCATCATACTGGCCCCCCGCTTGCAAGGGGGACAGTGACTCACTCGCCACACTTCAGCTCCCTGAGGGGGTGGCGGCTGGCTGCTGAGTGAGCGTTCCCCCTGCGGCGGGGCGCGATCGGACCCTCTGGAGCTCAATGTCCAGTCAGCTGGGGCAGTGGCTCAAGACCCCTCAGGGCAGACACTGTCCCCCCCCCCTCAGTCCCTCGCTGCAGGGAGGCTGTCACCAGCAGCCTCCCTGTAAAATAAACTCTGGGGAAAAAAAGAAAAAACTTTATCTAAGAGAACTCTGTAGAGCTCCCCTAGATGTGACTGGCTCCTCCGGGCACATTTTCTAAACAGAGTCTGGTAGGAGGGGCATAGAGGGAGGAGCCAGCCCACACTATTAAAACTCTTAATTGCCAATGGCTCCTGGTGGACCAGTCTATACCCCATGGTACTAATATGGGCCCCAGCATCCTCAAGGACGTAAGAGAAAACTTGTTTAACCACTTTGACATTTAAATCTGTCCGGTTTCTTAGGGGCAGTATCAGGCTCCGGGTCATCAGTAATTTGAATGAGCCTGATAGCCTCCAGCAAGTCAGGAACATCCACCTGTGAGACTCCCCATCAGAAGTATCAGGGTCGGAATCTGTGGTGTCAGACTATACGCAATCCTCATCAGACGAGGTGTCTTAGGCGGGCGAGGGTTACATTTCTGAGTAGTCAATGATTGGTTCAATTGCTGTAACTGAGCAGACCGTTGTTCTGCCCATGGCGGGTTAACTGCGGGGACCATAAGCGGTTGCACTGGCACAGGAGGTCCCATAGGGGGCGTTAGTCTAGTTACCAGCATATTCAATAGTGTGGAGAAGGTAGCCCAAGACGGGTCATTTTGAACCCCCGTTGCTACTATCCCACTGCAGGGGGGGGGGGGGGGGGTGTAAGGTACCTCCAGAACCTGAACCCTCAGCTGCTATGTTTTCCTCAAATGTGTCAGCAGCGTCATCACCACACAATGTAGGATCAGCCCCAGCTCCATTGCCCTTTGTAGCCGACATATCCGAAAGCTCAATGCAGGGCAACCCAGTACAATATCAGCAGCACAATACCTGATAAGAACCCCCTGTGCAGTGTATTAGCACAAACAGGGAATTCAAGAGGTATGTGTGACTGAAATTCACAGGGAAAAATATTCAATAAGTATATCCTGTGAACTACCTATATTAAATGATAAACCTGACACACCTAGCCCCCTCAGGTTATAGAATATAGGGATAGCAATCCGAGTGAGACACGAAATGGAGGTCACACAGCAGCTACATGCACACACATATAGTCACAATGTACAATGCAGAAATGAGGACATGCAATAAAACGGCACTGGACTAGCAATACAAAGTAATACTCAGTAAGGTTATATATTTAGTAGATATATCAATGCACAGTAAAGACTGGATGTATATCACAGGGTACTTGTACTATATAACCCTGACCAAATGCACCGTTTCTTAACAAACAATCAGACATGTAGAATACTTAAGTGTCTTGTAAAATGCACAGCGCTGACATGCAGGCGACTTTACAAAGGAGGATTTGCCCAAACAGTCCCAGGAACAGTGCTGCTCTGTGTAATGGCACCCAAACAAATACTGACTGGGAGTGAGTGAGAGAGATATGCAGCTCCAGGGTGGGAACATTACTATAAATGGCACCCTGAGGCTGGGGGAGGAGCTACAGGTCCAAGCCTTATCCCACTGCTTGACTTCACCACTCGTAATATGGGCTGTTAATAAAAGTTTTTGGGAGGTGTAAAAAAAAAAAAAAAAAGGAGGAGGATTTTGGTACTTACCGATAAATCCATTTCTCTGAATCCTCTAGGGGACACTGGAGTCTTATACAGTAGGGGTGTGAAGCTTGCAACCGGAGGTGTGGCCCAATCTAAAATTAGCATTGTCTGCACAGCCGGCTCCTCCCCCTTCACATCCCTCCTCCCTCAGTTTGGAAAATTTGACTGAGAGAATAGGACATGATACTATTGCACCTGGCAAGGAACCGAACCGTACAACATATCAAACAACATCCAAGAACTTCTTAACCGAAAAACGAACGCTGTTTGTATGAACTGTTTGAACAAGAACTCAGAACACAGCAGGTTGACAGCACCGAGGCGGGCGTCCAGTGTCCCCTAGAGGATTCAGAGAAATGGATTTATCGGTAAGTACGAAAATCCTCTCTCTCTTTCATCCACTAGGGGACACTGGAGCATTCCATTTACATTAGGGGACGTCCCAAAATTATCCCCAATGGAGCAAGTGCTGTCGGTGGCCTGCAAAACGGACCGTCCGAACTTAGAATCTTCGGACACAAAAGGTATCAAACTTGTAAAATTTTGTGAACGTGTGGGCTGAGAACCACGTCGCTGCTCTGCAAAGCTGAGTAGTGGAGACACCTATGGCAGCCGCCCAGGAGGCACCCACCGATCGGGTGGTATGAGCACGCGTCTGAACCGGAATCTGTCTGCCACAGAAAACATAAGCCTGCCGAATGGCAAGTCTAATCCATCGATACAGACTGCTTAGAAGCCGGCCAACCCTTCTTTGGCCCATCATAAAAGAACAAACAAATGGTCCGACTTCCTGAAGGACGACGTAACTTGTACGTACACCCGTAAAGCTCGGACAACATCCAAGGACACGTCACCATCTGCGAGACCCTGGAAGATGGGACCACAATTGGCTGGTTTACATGAAACCCCGAAACAACTTTAGGAAGGAAATCCGCTCTTGTACGGAGTTCCGCCCGATCCTCATGAAGAAAAATAAATAAATAAATAAAAATAAAAAAATAAAAAGGACTCTTACACGATAAGGCTCCCAACTCAGAAACCCGCCTAGCCAAAGCCAAGGCCAGCAATAACGTTACCTTCCAAGAGAGATAGATATTTCAGGTCTGTTCTCGCTAACGGCTCAAAGAGTGGTGATTTTACAAATTTCAACACTTAATTTAAATCCCATGACGCAGTGGGAGGACGAGTAGGGGGCTGAATCCTCAGAACTCCCTGTAAAAAGGTTTGAACCTCTGGCAAGGATGCCAACTGTTGTTGAAAAAGGATGTAGAGCGCCAAAACCTGAACCTTCAGATAGCCCAGCCGCAGACCTAACTCCAGGCCGTCCTGAAGAAAAATTAAAAGTCTGGATAAGTGGAAGGTCGTCGAATTCCACCCCCGTTCCGGACACCAATCCATGTACTTCTTCCAAATTCTGTGGTAGTGCAAGGCTGTGACCAGCTTCCTAGCGGCAATCATCGTAGGAATGGCCGTTCGAGGTATCCCTCTACTTCTTAAGATCCGGGTCTCAATAGCCACGCCGTTAAACGCAGCCTGTTCAGGTCCGGGTGGTGAAACGGCCCCTGAGATAGCAGGTCCCTCTGAGGTAACTGCACAGGATCGTCTGCTAATAACCCCCGTAGGTCTGAGTACCAACTCCTGCGGGTCCAATCTGGTGCGATTAGAATCGCCCACACTCGTTCTCGTTTCAACCTCTTCAGAACCCTGGGTGAGTGGGAAAGGTGGAAAGATGTAGACCTTCTTGTAACACCAAGGAAGTGTTAATGCGTCCACTCCTTCTGCTGCTAGATCCCTTGTCCTGGACACATATCGGGGCAGCTGGTGGTTCAGCCGAGACGCCATCAGGTCGACTTGAGGTAGACCCCATCTCCTCACCACCATGTTGAAAATACGTGGATGCAGGCACCACTCTCCTGGATGCATGTCCTGGCGACTGAGATAATCTGCTTCCCAGTTCTCCACACCGGGAATGAACACTGCTGAGAGGATGTTTCGTCTTTCCGCCCACAACCAGATCTTTGTGGCTTCTTGAAGCGCTATCCCGCTCTTTGTACCTCCTTGACGGTTTATGTAAGCCGTCGTCGTGACATTGTCTGACCGTATCCTTACGCATTGACCCATGACCAGGTCTTCGGCTAGGAGAAGCGCATTGTAAACTGCTCTTAG
The DNA here is from genome assembly GCF_028390025.1 of Pseudophryne corroboree. Classification (NCBI taxonomy): domain Eukaryota; kingdom Metazoa; phylum Chordata; class Amphibia; order Anura; family Myobatrachidae; genus Pseudophryne; species Pseudophryne corroboree. The sequence goes on along the minus strand of NC_086444.1, from coordinate 417,346,771 downwards.
TTCGAGAATGTTTATGGGTAATATGCTCTCCTGTAACGTCCATCGTCCCTGAAACTGACGGCCCTCTAAGACGGCACCCCAACCTCTGAGACTGGCGTCCGTTGTCAGGATCCTCCAATCCCAAATGCCGAATCTCTTCCCTGCTGCAAGATTTTTGTGTAAGGACCACCAAATCAAGGAGACTCGTATGTGCGGTTGAAGTCGGATTCTCCGATGAAGCCAGTGCGAACCTGCTCCCTGAGCAATGAGGTTCATCTGGAATGGTCAGGAATGAAGTCTGCCGTACTGGAGAGCTTCGAATGACGCCACCATTTTCCAGAGAAGTTGCACACAGAGGTGCAGAGACACCATCGGTGTCCTTAGTACCTGAGCCACCAACTTCTGTATGTCCTGGATCTTGGACTCGGGCAGGAAAATTCTCAATTGCACCGTGTCCAGGATAAGACCGAGGTACAGAATCCGTTGAGTTGGAATGAGGTTGATTTCTGGAAGTTCACAATCCACCCATGTCGAATGAGAAATCGGTGAAATGTCTGAGCATCCTTTATCAGTTTCTCTGGAGAGGAGGCCTTGATCAGAAGATCGTCTAGATAAGGTATTATCGTGACTCCTAATATCCTCAAGCCTGCAACCATGATCTTCGTGAAGATCCGCAGAGCTGATGATAGACCGAATGGTAGGGCTCTGAATTGGTAATGATCCTTCAGTGCAAACCTTAGGTAAGCTTGGTGGGGAGATCAAATTGGGATATGCAGGTATGCATCCTTTTTGTCCATGGACACCATGAACTCGCCCTGTTCCAAACCTGCAATGACCGACTGGATTGATTCCATTTTGAATTTGTAGATCTTTAGAAACCGGTTTAAAACTTTTAAATTGAGTATCGGCCTGACTGGCTTTGGCACGACAAAAAGACTGGAATAGAAACCCGTACCTCTGGAGGCGGGAACTGGAGTAATGACCTCTGATCGTAGTAATTTTTGAATTGCTGTCAGTAGTGCTTTTGCCTTCTGAGGGCACCGAGGCAAACCATTCGTAAAAAACTGACTGCGAGGTCCCTGTTGAAAATCCAGTTTGTTCCCCTGGGAGATTGTGGTTTATCCAAAGATCTGGTGAGGTGTTGGTCCAGATGTCCCGAAAACCCTCCAGACGTGCGCCCACCAAGGGGGATTCCAGGTGGGCCGGGAGACCAGTCATGCCACGGTCTTGTCAGCAGGTTTATCCTGCTTTCTGGTTGTTGCCTGTGAGCGGCCTCTACCTCCACGTACTTGTGTACCAAAACCTCTTCCTCGGGCTCGAAAGGACTGCAATCTACATGAATTAAACACCGGTCCCGAATAACCTCTCTTAACCTGCGGAGCGGCTCTCGTATAAGGAGTAGGCAGAAAGGTGGATTTCTCTGCTGTAGCCTGCGAAATCCACTTGTCCAACTCTGATCCGAAAAGCATCTCACCCCCAAAGGGGATGGCTTCTACCGCCTTCTTGGTGTCAGTCGCCTTGCCATTCTCTGAGCCATAAAATCCGTCTAGCCGATATGGCCGATGCGGAGATGCGCGATGCTATTCTGGTCAGATCCTTAGAGGCTTGACACAAGTATGAAGCAGATTCCCGAATGTGTTCTGCTAGTTGGGTAATTTCTTCCAAGCTATTTAAAGTAGTTACATTAGGTATTGGTAAGATTGTCTTCTTCGACAACCTCCCTAGGGAAGCATCCACTACTGGTGGAGTCTCCCACTTATCCATTACACCCTTAGGTAGGGGATAAGTCACTTGAAACCTCTTCGGAAATTGAAAGTGTTTGTCCGGCTGTTTCCAAGCCTCCTCCATCTGAGTTTGGAGGGATTTAGGAATGGGAAACACTGCTGAACGCGGCTTTTGGGATTCGAATAAATCGAATTCTTCTGGCTCCTTTACGTCTTCTGCCTTAAAGTTTAGGATCTCCTTTACTGCTTCAATTAAAGACTCGATACCAGAGATTGCCGTGTCCTCTTCTGGAAAATCGGCATCTAGGGTAGATTCAATTAACTCACCTGACTCTGTATCAATGAGAAGACCCTCCTCCTCCTCTGATTCCAGTATAATAGGAAGAGGTCTTTTAACTGCCTTGTGCACATTCGTTTCTGTATGTGCAGGTGGCGTTAACTTGATGAGAAATTCCTCCATAGTCTTAGAGAATCCCGCAGCCCATTCCGATTGCGGGATTCTGCCATCTCCTTGGAGATGGTATTTGCCAGGTTGTCTTCCCATGACCTAGTCGGAGCACTGCTCCCAGGTGGGGCGTCCTTGTCAAAGCAGGAGTCGTACACCCTGGAGCTGCCAACCCACGTGCTTTTCTTGTTACATTTCGTACAAACATAACACGTCTTGGAAGTCTTGGTTGGTGCTTTAGAAATGTTATTTAAACCCCTTACCAGGGTAGTACGCAGCTCTTTCACCCTTTAAACTAGGAAGAGAAAGACTGAGATGACGGAAGCGAAGGTGTTGGATCCGGCTGGACAAACTTCCTTTCTATATGTAGAAGAGACAAAAAACCAACAGCCAAAAAAATAAGATTTTAAACCTACCGGTAAATATTTTTCTCCTAGTCCGTAGAGGATGCTGGGGACTCCGTAAGGACCATGGGGTATAGATGGGCTCCGCAGGAGACATGGGCACCTAAAAGAACTTTTAGTATGGGTGTGCACTGGCTCCTCCCTCTATGACCCTCCTCAAGACCTCAGTTAGAGAACTGTGCCCAGAGGAGATGGACAACACGAAGAAAGGATTTTGTTAATCTAAGGCAGTGATTTTCAACCTTTTTTTACTCGCGGCACACCGAACAATATTTTTAAATTGCCAAGGCCACCATCAGTTCCCCACAGGAAAAAAACAAAACACACACATTGGCCCTCACATAAAAAAAAAATCCACACATACATTGGCCTACACAGAAAAAACAATCACATTGCTCCCCACATACATCATGTTGCTCCCTACATAAATCCTATTGCTCTACACATAAATCAATCACATTTCTCCCCACATAAATCCTATTGCTCCCCACATGAATTATTCACACTGTTCCCCCATAAATCCATAAATTATTATTCTCCCCACATAAATCCTATTGAAATCCTATTGTTCCCCACAGGAGAAATAAAATAACAAATATTATTATCAGCTGTCCTCCTCCCTGTCCCTCAGTGGCGGGGGTTGTTCATAGTGGAGTTCTGCGAATACTGAGCAGCGGGCGGTCGGGCAGGTGTGGATGTGGGTTGGCAGGTATGCAGGCGGGAACTGGAAGATGTGTGTGCAGGCAGATGGGCTGGCTGGGTGGTGAGACGAGACGGCCGTGGCCTATGATATCACACCGTTTTCAAGGCAAAGGTCACGGCTGGAGCACGACTGATCCTCTAAGAAGAGTCTGGGCCAACAACTCACTCTGAAGGTGCAGGAAGCTGCTCTGGCTCCACGGCACACCTTGCAACTGGTCGTGGCACACTAGTGTGCCACGGCACACTGGTTGAAAAAGCCTGATCTAAGGGTAAGATTCATACCAGCCCACACCAATCATACCATATAACCTGGAATACACATAACCAGTTAACAGTATGAACAAACAGCATCATCGGTCCAAGACCGATTCTAACTGTAACATAACCCTTATGTAAGCAATAACTATATACAAGTCTTGCAGATTTTCCGCACTGGGACGGGCGCCCAGCATCCTCTACGGACTAGGAGAAAAAGATTTACCGGTAGGTTTAAAATCTTATTTTCTCTTACGTCCTAGAGGATGCTGGGGACTCCGTAAGGACCATGGTGTTTATACCAAAGCTCCCAATCGGGCGGGAGAGTGCGGATGACTCTGCAGCACCGACTGAGCAAATGCTAGGTCCTCATCAGCCAGGGTATCAAACTTATAGAATTTAGCAAAAGTGTTTGAACCCGACCAAGTCGCCACTCGGCAAAGCTGTAATGCCGAGACGCCCCGGGCAGCCGCCCAAGAAGAGCCCACCTTCCTAGTGGAATGGGCATTTACTGAATGCGGTAACGGCAATCCAGCCGTAACATAAGCCTGCTGAATCGTGTTACAGATCCAGCAAGCAATAGTCTGCTTCGAAGCAGGCGCGCCAATCTCGTTGGCAGCATACAGGACAAACAATGCTTGTTTTCCTAATTCTAGCCGTCCTGGCTACATAAATCTTTAAGGCCCTGACTACATCCAGGGACATGGAATCCTCCAAGTCACTCGTAGCCACAGGCACCACTATAGGTTGGTTCATATGAAATGAAGACACCACCTTAGGTAAAAATTGAGGACGAGTCCTCAATTCCGCTCTATCCACAGGAAAAATCAAGTAGGGTCTCTAGTGAGACAAGGCCGCCAATTCTGACACACGCCTCGCAGATGCCAAGGCTAATAACATGACCACCTTCCAGGTGAGAAATTTAAACTCAACCGTTTTAAGGGGTTCAAACCAGTGTGATTTAAGGAACTGCAACACCACGTTCAGGTCCCATGGTGCCACTGGGGGCACAAAAGGAGGCTGGATGTGCAGCACTCCTTTTACAAAGTCTGGACTTCTGGAAGAGAAGCCAATTCCTTCTGAAAGAATATCGACAGGGACGAAATCTGTACTTTAACAGAGCCCAACTTTAGGCCCATATCCACTCCTGTCTGTAGGAAGTGGAGAAGACGACCCAGATGGAAATCTTCCATAGGAGCATTCTTGGTTTCACACCAAGAGACATATTTCCGCCATATACGGTGATAATGTTTTGCCGTCACTTCCTTCCTAGCCTTTATTAGAGTAGGTATGACCTCCTCCGGAATACCCTTCTCAGCTAGGATCCGGCGTTCAACCGCCATGCCGTCAAACGTAACCGCGGTAAGTCTTGGAACATGCAGGGCCCCTGCTGTAACAGGTCCTCCCTTAGAGGAAGAGGCCAAGGATCTTCTGTGAGCATCTCCTGAAGATCTGAGTACCAGGCCCTTCGAGGCCAGTCTGGAACAATGAGTATTGTCTGTACTCTTTTTCGTCTTATGATCCTCAACACTTTTGTGATGAGAGGAAGAGGAGGAAACACATAGACCGACTGGAATACCCATGGCGTTACCAGAGCGTCTACTGCTATTGCCTGAGGGTCCCGGGACCTGGCACAATACCTCCGAAGCTTCTTGTTGAGGCGTGACGCCATCATGTCTATTTGAGTAACTCCCCAGAGACCAGTTATCTCTGCAAAGACTTCTTGATGAATTCCCCACTCTCCTGGATGGAGATCGTGTCTGCTGAGGAAGTCTGCTTCCCAGTTGTCCACTCCCGGAATGAAGACAGCTGACAGAGCGCTTACGTGATTTTCCGCCCAGCGAAGAATCCTGGTGGCCTCCGCCATCGCGACTCTGCTTCTTGTCCCGCCTTGGCGGTTCACATGAGCCACTGCTGTGACATTGTCTGATTGAATCAGAACCGGTAGGTTGTGAAGAAGACTCTCCGCTTGTCGAAGGCCATTGTATATGGCCCTTAATTCCAACACGTTGATGTGTAGACAGTACTCCTGGTCTGACCACAGTCCTTGAAAATTTCTTCCTTCGGGGACTGCTCCCCATCCTCGGAGGCTCGCGTTCGTGGTTACCAGGACCCAGTCCTGAATGCCGAACCTGCGACCCTCCAGAAGGTGAGCACTTTGCAGCCACCATAGAAGAGACACCCTGGCCCTGGGGGACAGTGTTATTTTTTGATGTAATTGTAGATGGGACCCAGACCATTTGTCCAGAAGATCCCATTGAAACGTCCTCGCATGGAACCTGCCGAAGGGAATGGCCTCGTAAGCTGCAACCATTTCCCCCAGAATTCGAGTGCATTGATGAACTGATACTCTTTTTGGCTTTAGCAGGTCTCGGACCATGTTCTGGAGGTCCTGGACTTTTTCCAACGGGAGGAAAACTTTCTTTTGTTCCGTGTCCAGTATCATGCCTAGGAACGCTAGTCGAGTTGTTGGAACCAACTGTGACTTTGGCAGATTGAGAATCCACCCATGTTGCTGAAGCACTCTCTGAGTGACACGTTCTCCAGTAATTGCTCTCTTGATCTCGCTTTTATCAGATCGTCCAAGTATAGGATAATTGTGACTCCTTGCTTGCGCAGGATCACCATCATTTCCGCCATTATCTTGGTGAAAATCCTCGGGGCCGTGGAAAGCCCAAACGGCAATGTCTGAAACTGATAATGACAGTCCTGTATCGCGAAACTCAGGTACTCCTGATGAGAGGGATATATGGGGACATAAAGGTAAGCATCCTTTATGTCCAGTGACACCATAAAATCCCCCCTTCCAGGCAGGCTATCACCGCTCGGAGCGATTCCATCTTGAATTTGAATCTTTTCAGGTACAGGTTTAGGGATTTTAGATTTAAAATAGGCCTGACCGAACCATCCGGCTTCGGGACCACAAATAGGGTTGAATAATACCCTTTTCCCTGTTGGCTCAGGGGAACCCTGATAATCACTCGCTGTTTACACAGCGTTTGAATTGCAGCTAGCACTACTTTCCGCTCAGGGGTAGAAGCTGGAAAGGCCGACTTGAAATATCGGCGTGGGGGCACCTCTTCGAATTCCAGCTTGTAGCCCTGGGAGACTATTTCTATCACCCAAGGGTCCACGTCTGACTGAACCCAGACTTGGCTGAATAGTCGAAGGCGTGCCCCCACCTGTGCGGACTCCCGCAGGGGAGCCCCAGCGTCATGCGGTAGACTTAGCGGAAGCCGGGGAGGACTTCTGCTCTTGGGAACTAGCCACAGCAGGTGTCCTCTTGCCTCTACCCTTACCTCTGGCGAGGAAAGAGGAGCCCCGACCTCTTCTGGATCTATGCGACCGAAAGGACTGCATCTGATATTGTGGAGGTTTCTTTTGCTGTTGGGGAACAAAAGGTAAAAAGGTAGACTTACCCGCGGTAGCTGTGGAAACCAGGTCCGCGAGGGCGTCCCCAAACAATACATCACCTTTGTAAGGTAAAACCTCCATATGCCTTTTTGAGTCTGCATCCCCCGTCCATTGGCGGATCCATAAGACTCTTCTTGCCGAAATAGCCATAGCATTGGCTCTTGAAGCCAGTAATCCAATGTCTCTTTGAGCGTCCCTCATATACAAAACTGCGTCCTTAATATGAGCTAATGTTAACAAAATGGTATCCCTATCTAGGGTATCAAGGTCAGCTGACAGGGTATCTGTCCAAGCTGCTACTGCACTACATGCCCATGCCGACGCAATTGCCGTTCTAAGCAAAGTACCAGTATGTGTGTAAAATAAGAATTTACTTACCGATAATTCTATTTCTCGTAGTCCGTAGTGGATGCTGGGAACTCTGTAAGGACCATGGGGAATAGCGGCTCCGCAGGAGACTGGGCACAAAAGTAAAGCTTTAGGACTACCTGGTGTGCACTGGCTCCTCCCCCTATGACCCTACTCCAAGCCTCAGTTAGGATACTGTGCCCGGACGAGCGTACACAATAAGGAAGGATTTATGAATCCCGGGTAAGACTCATACCAGCCACACCAATCACACCGTACAACTTGTGATCTGAACCCAGTTAACAGCATGATAACAGAGGAGCCTCTGGATAGATGGCTCACAACAATAACCCGATTTAGTTAACAATAACTATGTACAAGTATTGCAGACAATCCGCACTTGGGATGGGCGCCCAGCATCCACTACAGACTACGAGAAATAGAATTATCGGTAAGTAAATTCTTATTTTCTCTGACGTCCTAGTGGATGATGGGAACTCCGTAAGGACCATGGGAATTATACCAAAGCTCCCAAACGGGCGGGAGAGTGCGGATGACTCTGCAGCACCGAATGAGAGAACTCCAGGTCCTCCTCAGCCAGGGTATCAAATTTGTAGAATTTAGCAAACGTGTTTTCCCCTGACCAAGTAGCTGCTCGGCAAAGTTGCAAAGCCGAGACCCCTCGGGCAGCCGCCCAAGATGAGCCCACCTTCCTTGTGGAATGGGCTTTTACAGATTTTGGCTGTGGCAGGCCTGCCACAGAATGTGCAAGCTGAATTGTATTACAAATCCAACGAGCAATAGTCTGCTTAGAAGCAGGAGCACCCAGCTTGTTGGGTGCATACAGGATAAACAGCGAGTCAGATTTTCTGACTCCAGCCGTCCTGGAAACATATTTTCAAGGCCCTGACTACGTCCAACAACTTGGAGTCCTCCAAGTCACTAGTAGCCGCAGGTACCACAATAGGTTGGTTCAGATGAAACACTGAAACCACCTTAGGGAGAAAATGAGGACGAGTCCTCAATTCCGCCCTGTCTGAATGGAAGATCAGATAAGGGCTTTTACAGGATAAAGCCCGCCAATTCTGACACGCGCCTGGCCGAGGCCAGGGCCAACAACATGACCACTTTCCATGTGAGATATTTTTACTCCACAGATTCAAGTGGTTCAAACCAATGTGACTTTAGGAACCCCAAAACTACATTGAGATCCCAAGGTGCCACTGGAGGCACAAAAGGAGGCTGTATATGCAGTACCCCTTTTACAAACGTCTGAACTTCAGGAACTGAAGCTAGTTCTTTCTGGAAGAAAATTGACAGGGCCGAAATTTGAACCTTAATGGACCCCAATTTTAGGCCCATAGACACTCCTGTTTACAGGAAATGCAGGAATCGACCTAGTTGAAATTCCTCCATCGGGGCCTTACTGGCCTCGCACCACGCAACATATTTTCGCCAAATGCGGTGATAATGCTTTGCGGTTACATCCTTCCTGGCTTGATCAGGGTAGGGATGACTTCATCCGGAATGCCTTTTTCCTTCAGGATCCGGCGTTCAACCGCCCTGCCGTCAAACGCAGCCGCGGTAAGTCTTGGAATAGACAGGGTCCTTGCTGGAGCAGGTCCCTTCTTAGAGGTAGAGGCCACGGGTCATCCGTGAGCATCTCTTGAAGTTCCGGGTACCAAGTCCTTCTTGGCCAATCCGGAGCCACGAGTATAGTTCTTACTCCCCTCCGTCTTATAACTCTCAGTACTTTTGGTATGAGAGGAAGAGGAGGGAACACATACACTGACTGGTACACCCACGGTGTTACCAGAGCGTCCACAGCTATTGCCTGAGGGTCCCTTGACCTGGCGCAATACCTGTCCAATTTTTTGTTTAGGCGGGACGCCATCATGTCCACCTTTGGTTTTTCCCAACGGTTTACAACCATGTGGAAGACTTCTGGGTGAAGTCCCCACTCTCCCGGGTGGAGGTCGTGCCTGCTGAGGAAGTCTGCTTCCCAGTTGTCCACTCCCGGAATGAACACTGCTGACAATGCTACCACATGATTTTCCGCCCAGCGAAAAATCCTTGCAGCTTCTGCCATTGCCCTCCTGCTTCTTGTGCCGCCCTGTCTGTTTACGTGGGCGACTGCCGTGATGTTGTCCGACTGGATCAGCACCGGCTGACCTTGAAGCAGAGGTCTTGCTTGGCTTAGGGCATTGTAAATGGCCCTTAGCTCCAAAATATTTATGTGAAGTGATGTCTCCAGGCTTGACCACAAGCCCTGGAAATTTCTTCCCTGTGTGACTGCTCCCCAGCCTCGCAGGCTGGCATCCGTGGTCACCAGGACCCAGTCCTGAATGCCGAATCTGCGGCCCTCTAGAAGATGAGCACTCTGCAACCACCACAGGAGAGACACCCTTGTCTTTGGTGACAGGGTTATCCGCTGATGCATCTGAAGATGCGATCCGGACCATTTGTCCAGCAGGTCCCACTGGAAAGTTCTTGCGTGGAATCTGCCGAATGGAATTGCTTCGTAGGAAGCCACCATTTTTCCCAGGACCCTTGTGCACTGATGCACTGACACTTGGCCTGGTTTTAGGAGGTTTCTGACTAGTTCGGATAACTCCCTAGCTTTCTCCTCCGGGAGAAACACCTTTTTCTGGACTGTGTCCAGGATCATCCCTAGGAATAGAAGACGTGTCGTCGGGATCAGCTGCGATTTTGGAATATTGAGAATCCAACCGTGCTGCCGCAACACTACTTGAGATAGTGCTACCCCGACTACCAACTGTTCCCTGGATCTTGCCCTTATCAGGAGATCGTCCAAGTAAGGGATAACTAAAACTCCCTTCCTTCGAAGGAGTATCATCATTTCGGCCATTACTTTGGTAAAGACCCGGGGTGCCGTGGACAAACCAAACGGCAGCGTCTGAAACTGATAGTGACAGTTCTGTACCACAAACCTGAGGTACCCTTGGTGAGAAGGGTAAATTGGGACATGGAGATAAGCATCCTTGATGTCCAGAGACACCATATAATCCCCTTCTTCCAGGTTCGCAATCACCGCTCTGAGTGACTCCATCTTGAATTTGAACCTTTGTATGTAAGTGTTCAAGGATTTCAGATTTAAAATAAGTCTCACCGAGCCGTCCGGCTTCGGTACCACAAACAGCGTGGAATAATACCCCTTTCCCTGTTGTAGGAGGGGGTACCTTGATTATCACCTGCTGGGAATACAGCTTGTGAATGGCTTCTGCTGCAGCCTTTTTCCTCTCCCTCTGCCACGGGGCAGAAATGAGGAGTCTTTTGCCCGCTTGCCCTTATGGGGCCTAAAAGGACTGCGCCTGATAATACGGCGTCTTCTTATGTTGAGAGGCTACCTGGGGTAAAAATGTGGATTTCCCAGCCGTTGCCGTGGCCACCAGGTCTGTTAGACCTACCCCAAATAACTCCTCCCTTTTATAAGGCGATACTTCCATATGCCTTTTGGAATCAGCATCACCTGACCACTGTCTTGTCCATAACCCTCTTCTGGCAGAAATGGACAGCGCACTTACTCTTGATGCCAGTCCGCAAATATCCCTCTGTGCATCACGCATATATAGAAATGCATCTTTCAAATGCTCTATAGTCAGTAATATACTGTCCCTATCTAGGGTATCAATATTGTCAGTCAGGGAATCCGACCAAGCCACCCCAGCACTGCACATCCAGGCTGAGGCGATTGCTGGTCGCAGTATCACACCCGTGTGAGTGTATATACATTTTTAGGATATTTTCCTGCTTTCTGTCAGCAGGTTCCTTAAGGGCGGCCGTATCCGGGGACGGTAGTGCCACCTGTTTAGACAAGCGTGTGAGCGCTTTATCCACCCTAGGGGGTGTTTCCCAACGTGCCCTATCCTCTGGCGGGAAGGGGTATGATGCTAATAACTTTTTAGGAATTAACAGTTTTTATCGGGGGAAACCCACGCATCATCACACACTTCATTTAATTCCTCAGATGCAGGAAAAACTACAGGCAGTTTTTTCTCACCCAACATAATACCCTTTTTAGTGGTACTGGTGTTATCAGAAATATGTAAAACATTTTCCATAGCCTCAATCATGTAACGTGTGGCCCTACTGGAAGTCACATTCGTCTCTTAATCGTCGACACTGGAGTCAGTATCCGTGTCGGCGTCTGTATCTGCCATCTGAGGTAACGGGCGTTTTAGAGCCCCTGATGGCTTTTGAGACACCTGGACAGGCACAGGCTGAGTAGCCGGCTGTCTCATGTCATCAATCTTTTGTAAAGAGCTGACACTGTCACGTAATTCCTTCCATAAGCTCAGCCACTCAGGTGTCGACTCCCTAGGGGGTGACATCTCCATTCCATTACAGGCAATTGCTCCGCCTCCACACCATTTTCCTCCTCATACATGTCGACACAATCGTACCGACACACAGCACACACACAGGGAATGCTCTGATAGAGGACAGGACCCCACTAGCCCTTTGGGGAGACAGAGAGAGAGTATGCCAGCACACACCAGAGCGCTATATATATATATATATATATATATATATATACAGGGATAACCTTATAGAAGTGTTTTTCCCCTTTCTGTAGTGTAGTAACTGCAGGGGAGAGCCAGGGAGCTTCCCTCCAACGGAGCGGTGAGAGAAAATGGCGCCAGTGTGCTGAGGAGATAGGCTCCGCCCCTTTTTCGCTGACTTTTCTCCCGCATTTTTATGGATTCTGGCAGGGGTTAAAATACATCCATATAGCCCTGGGGGTTATATGTGATGTATGTTTGCCAGCCAAGGTGTTTTTATTGCTGCTCAGGGCGCCCCCCCCCCCAGCGCCCTGCACCCTCAGTGACTGCAGTGTGAGGTGTGTATGAGGAGCAATGGCGCACAGCTGCAGTGCGCTACCTTGGTGAAGACTGATGTCTTCTGCCGCCGATTTTCCGGACCTCTTCTTGCTTCTGGCTCTGTAAGGGGGCCGGCGGCGCGGCTCTGGGACCGGACTCCGAGGCTGGGCCTGTGTTCGGTCCCTCTGGAGCTAATGGTGTCCAGTAGCCAAGAAGCCCAAGCTGGCTGCAAGCAGGCAGGTTCGCTTCTTCTCCCCTTAGTCCCTCGATGCAGTGAGCCTGTTGCCAGCAGGTCTCACTGAAAATAAAAAACCTAAAACTGAACTTTCACTAAGAAGCTCAGGAGAGCCCCTAGTGTGCACCCTTCTCGGCCGGGCACAAAAATCTAACTGAGGCTTGGAGGAGGGTCATAGGGGGAGGAGCCAGTGCACACCAGGTAGTCCTAAAGTTTTACTTTTGTGCCCAGTCTCCTGCGGAGCCGCTATTCCCCATGGTCCTTACGGAGTTCCCAGCATCCACTAGGACGTCAGAGAAATAGACTTTAATGTAGTCTCTTGCCTGCGGTCTGCAGGGTCCTTGAGGGCCGCTGTGTCAGGGGACGGTAGCGCCACCTTCTTGGAAAGGTGTGAAGGCTTTGTCCACTATGGGAGAGGATTCCCAACGTACCCTGTCCTGTGTAAGGAAAGGGTACGCCATAAGAATCCTTTTGGGAATCTGCAGTTTCTTATCTGGAGTTTCCCATGCTTTTTCACATAACTCATTAAGTTCATGGGAAGGAGGAAAGTTTATAACCTGTTTCTTTGCCATAAACATGTGTATCCTCGTGTCGGGCACCGAGGGCTCATCAGTGATATATAAAACATCTTTTATTGCAATAATCATGCACTGAACACTTTTTGACACCCTGGGGGGCAATCTTGCTTCATCATAGTCCGTGTCAGTATTTGTGAGAATGGACGTTTCTGAGACCCCGACGGGTCCTGTGAGTCAGCACAATCTGTAGATTGACTACCTGCCGACACCCTGGACTCTGCTTTGTCCAGCCTCTTATGCAGTGAAGCTACACTAGCATTTAACATATGCCACATATCCATCCAATCCCGAGTCAACACCACCGACTGGGACCCACCACTCATCTGTTCCACCTCCTCCTTGGATAAGCCTTCCGTTTCAGACATGCCGACACACACGTACAGACACCCCACACACACAGGGATATAGCTATGAGGGGACAATTCCCTAAAGCAGGCCCTTTGGAGAGACACAGTATGCCAGCACACACCAGCGCCAAACTGACCCAGGAAAACACCCAGACCGCGCTTTTATATCATATATATACTGATTTTCCCCACTCACTGCGCCAATTATGTGCCCCCCTCTTTGTTTCCAGCCCTCTGATGTTCAGCAGGGGACAGTCCGGGGAGCCAGCGTTCTCTGCAGACTCTGTGGAGAAAATGGCGCTGGTTAATGCTGAGGGATCAACCTCCGCCCCCTCACGCGGCGGGCTTCGGTCCCGCTCGTATATTTGAAAAAATGGCGGGGATCTGTAGTTTACTGCCTCCGCAGCCTAACTACTTAATTTTATGCCCAAACGAGGATTATTGCTGCCCAGGGCGCCCCCCCCTGCGCCCTGCACCCATCAGTGCCCTGTATGTGTGTAAAGTGTGGGAGCAATGGCGCGCAGCTTACCTCAGGAAGATCTGAAGTCTTCTGCCGCCTGACGTCTTCTTTCTTCTTTACTCACCCGGCTTCTTTTTTCCGGCATCTGTGAGGAGGATGGCGGCGCGGCTCCGGGACGAACCCCAGGGTGAGACCTGTGTTCTGACTCCCTCTGGAGCTAATGGTGTCCTGTAGCCTAAGAAGCAGAGCCCTTAAACTCTTAAGAAGTGGGTCTGCTTCTCTCCCCTCAGTCCCACGATGCAGGGAGTCTGTTGCCAGCAGAGCTCCCTGAAAATAAAAAAACCTAACAAAGTTCTTTTACAGAAAACTCAGGAGAGCTCCCTGTAATGCACCCAATCTCCTCTGGGCACAAGATCTAACTGAAGTCTGGAGGAGGGGTATAGAGGGAGGAGCCAGTGCACACCCATACTAAAAGTTCTTTTAGGTGCCCATGTCTCCTGCAGAGCCCGTCTATACCCCATGGTCCTTACGGAGTCCCCAGCATCCTCTAGGACGTAAGAGAAAATAAAAAAATTAACACCAGCCGTTTTGCAACCCCACAGACCCGACTGTAAATCAGTTACGATGGGGTAGGGTTGCCCACGTGCTTCCCAGTATTTTCTTCAGGATCCTTGTATAGAATTCCCTTAAAAATATAAATAGTAATGGTAGAATTATTATGTTCAGGAGATACTCATTTAAAAAAAAAATATGTTTTTACCAGCAGAGGGAGCTATTGCTACACTAAACATGCCTTGTGTCTATACGAGGGGGAGGGATTATACCTTCCCCTTAGAATGGCACCAGTTATAGAAAATTACACGTCTGTCTATACGAGGGGGAGGGCTTATACCTTCCCCTTAGAAGGGCGCCAGTTATAGAAAATTAAAATGGCCGACATTAAAACTTTTCCTTTACTAGCCTACTTATGTACATATTACGGGGAGGCGCGCTGATAAGTCTACCTTCTGAGCGTCACTTTCCCCTCCCGCGGCTGAAGGTTCACCTCAGCCCGCGGTAACAATGCAGTACTAGCCAGCGCTTCATCGGGCGCGCGCTCCGGAACTGCTGCTCAGTGAGTCCCGCAGCAGCGCCAGTCTCCTCAGTGTGCGCGCTATGGGACCACTATCACTAAGTCCTGTAGCGGCACCAAACAGACTCTCCCGCGGCTGAAAAACCATTCTGGTCACCTGGCGTACGCGCTATGGGACCGCTCTCACTAAGTCTCGTAGCGGCGCTTGTCAGCAGTGTGTGCGGACTGTTAGTCCCGGCGCGCCCTTCAGCCCCGCACTAAATCCTAGTGACCGCTAGTTGTGGCGACCTCATGTTAAAAGACATTATGCTAATAGGGGGTAAATAAAAACAAACAAACAAACCTAATATGGCCCTCATTGTTAAAAAAAAAAAAAAAAACAACCAGTACTCACTCTGCCCTTGTTAGTAGAGGATCTCCCTGTTGAGAGATGCAGGTCCCTTAAAAGGGATCTGTCTCTCCAACCTAATGTAGCCTTGTCTCACTTTACAGTAGGCGACGCGGCTACAGTATAGTATTTTGATATGCTTTTTAGTCAGGAGCTCAGAGCTCCATGTGCTGTACCTCCAGCACAATTTTCCAAACTGAGGAAGGAGGGATGTGAAGGGGGAGGAGCCAGCTGTGCAGACAATGCTAATTTTAGATTGTGCCACACCTCCAGTTGCAAGCTTCACACCCCTACTGTCTAAGAATGCTCCAGTGTCCCCTAGTGGCTGAAAGAGTAACAGACCTGAGCCCTTGCCCTGGTGGTTTAGTGGGGTCCCTGACCGACCAGTGTGCGCAGCCCACCTCCCACCTGTCGCGTCTGATCGCGATCTTAGCGGGACCCACTTACCTCCTCCCCGAGTGCAGCCACGTGATCCAGAACTTCGGGCAGGTGTGTGACTAACTAGGAACAAACCAGAGCCTCTGCTGTAAGTACACGGCAATCAGGGCGCAGGAGTATACAGTGCCGCTGGGGGAGGTGATGGAGCTGCAGCAGGAGATGTCAGTGACATGTAATACACAGTCAATGCTGCAGCCCTTGAAGTCTTAATTTTTCACTTAGAAAAGCTCTTCTCAGGGCTGTTGGAACAGCCCCACTGTTGTATGCCTGCTTACTGCATGGCACCAACAACAAAACTGAGCTCCTATGCACAGAGGCGGAGTTATAGATGCGGTGGCGTTGAGCATCTTGGGAACAGTCAAAGCTTTTAGCCTGTTGGTGCCTCGGTTCAAGATCCTACTCTACACCCCAGTGTTATTCCCTGTGGAACCCCAGTGTACCCCGCTGCAGAAAAAAATAATTTTACTCACCGGTAAATCTATTTCGCGTAGTCCGTAGTGGATGCTGGGAACTCCGTAAGGACCATGGGGAATAGCGGCTCCGCAGGAGACTGGGCACAACTAAAGAAAGCTTTAGGACTACCTGGTGTGCACTGGCTCCTCCCTCTATGACCCTCCTCCAGACCTCAGTTAGGATACTGTGCCCGGAAGAGCTGACACAATAAGGAAAGGATTTTGAATCCCGGGTAAGACTCATACCAGCCACACCAATCACACCGTATAACTCGTGATACTATACCCAGTTAACAGTATGAAATATAACTGAGCCTCTCAACAGATGGCTCAACAATAACCCTTTAGTTAAACAATAACTATATACAAGTATTGCAGACAATCCGCACTTGGGACGGGCGCCCAGCATCCACTACGGACTACGAGAAATAGATTTACCGGTGAGTAAAATCTTATTTTCTCTGACGTCCTAGTGGATGCTGGGAACTCCGTAAGGACCATGGGGATTATACCAAAGCTCCCAAACGGGCGGGAGAGTGCGGATGACTCTGCAACACCAAATGAGCGAACTCTAGGTCCTCCTCAGCCAGAGTATCAAACTTGTAGAATTTAGCAAACGTAATTGACCCCGACCAAGTAGCTGCTCGGCAAAGTTGTAAAGCCGAGACCCCTCGGGCAGCCGCCCAAGAAGAGCCCACCTTCCTCGTGGAATGGGCTTTTACAGATTTAGGATGCAGCAGTCCAGCCGCAGAATGTGCAAGTTGAATCGTGCTACAGATCCAGCGAGCAATAGTCTGCTTTGAAGCAGGCGCACCTAACTTGTTGGGCGCATGCAGGATAAACAGCGAGTCAGTCTTCCTGACTGCAGCTGTCCTGGAAACATAGATTTTTAGGTCCCGGACTACGTCCAGCAACTTGGAGTCCTCCAAGTCACGAGTAGCCGCAGGCACCACAATAGGCTGGTTCAAATGAAACGCTGAAACCACCTTTGGGAGAAATTGGGGACGAGTCCTCAATTCCGCCCTATCCATATGGAAAATCAGATAAGGGCTTTTACAAGACAAAGCCGCCAATTCGGACACACGCCTGGCCGAAGCCAAGGCCAACAGAATGACCACTTTCCACGTGAGATATTTTAGTTCCACGGTTTTAAGTGGCTCAAACCAATGCGACTTTAGGAAATCCAACACCACGTTGAGATCCCAAGGTGCCACTGGGGGCACAAAAGGGGGCTGAATATGCAGCACTCCCTTAACAAATGTCTGAACTTCAGGTAGTGAAGCCAGTTCTTTTTGGAAGAAAATCGATAGAGCCGAAATCTGGACCTTAATGAAACCCAATTTTAGGCCCATAGTCACCCCTGACTGTAGGAAGTGCAGAAATCGACCTAGCTGAAATTCCTCCCTTGGGGCCTTCCTGGCCTCACACCACGCAACATATTTCCGCCATATGTGGTGATAATGGTTTGCGGTCACTTCTTTCCTAGCTTTAATAAGCGTAGGGATAACTTCCTCCGGAATGCCCTTTTCCTTCAGGATCCGGCGTTCAACCGCCATGCCGTCAAACGCAGCCGCGGTAAGTCTTGGAACAGACAGGGCCCCTGCTGCAGCAGGACCTGTCTGAGCGGCAGAGGCCATGGGTCCTCTGAGATCATTTCTTGAAGTTCTAGGTACCAAGCTCTTCTTGGCCAATCCGGAACAATGAGTATAGTTCTTACTCCTCTCCTTCTTATTAGTCTCAGTACCTTGGGTATGAGAGGCAGAGGAGGGAACACATACACCGACCGGTACACCCACGGTGTTACCAGAGCGTCCACAGCTATCGCCTGAGGGTCTCTTGACCTGGCGCAATATCTTTTTAGCTTATTGTTGAGGCGGGTCGCCATCATGTCCACCTGTGGCCTTTCCCACCGGTGTACAATCATTTTGAAGACTTCTGGATGAAGTCCCCACTCTCCCGGATGGAGGTCGTGTCTGCTGAGAAAGTCTGCTTCCCAGTTGTCCACTCCGGGAATGAACACTGCTGACAGTGCTAACACATGATTTTCCGCCCATCGGAGAATACTTGTGGCTTCTGTCATTGCCATCCTGCTTCTTGTGCCGCCCTGTCGGTTTACATGGGCGTCCGCCGTGATGTTGTCTGACTGGATCAGCACCGGCTGGTGTTGAAGCAGGGGTCTTGCCTGACTTAGGGCATTGTAAATGGCCCTTAGTTCCAGAATATTTATGTGTAGGGAAGTCTCCTGACTTGTCCATAGTCCCTGGAAGTTTTTTCCCTGTGTGACTGCCCCCCAACCTCGAAGGCTGGCATCCGTGGTCACCAGGACCCAGTCCTGTATGCCGAATCTGCGGCCCTCTAGAAGATGAGCACTCTGCAGCCACCACAACAGCGACACCCTGGTCCTTGGAGACAGGGTTATCAGCTGATGCATCTGAAGATGCGATCCGGACCACTTGTCCAACAGATCCCACTGAAAGATCCTTGCATGGAACCTTCCGAATGGAATTGCTTCGTAAGAAGCCACCATCTTTCCCAGGACTCGCGTGCAGTGGTGCACCGACACCTGTTTTGGTTTTCGGAGGTCTCTGACTAGAGATGACAACTCCTTGGCCTTCTCCTCCGGGAGAAATACTTTTTTCTGTTCTGTGTCCAGAACCATCCCCAGGAACAGTAGACGCGTTGTAGGAACCAGCTGCGACTTTGGAATATTCAGGATCCAGCCGTGCTGTTGTAGCACTTCCCGAGCTAGTGCTACACCGATCAACAACTGTTCCCTGGACCTCGCCTTTATAAAGGAGATCGTCCAAGTACGGGATAATTAAAACTCCCTTTCTCCGAAGGAGTATCATCATTTTGGCCATTACCTTGGTAAATACCCTCGGTGCCGTGGACAGACCAAACGGCAACGTCTGGAATTGGTAATGACAGTCCTGTACCACAAATCTGAGGTACTCCTGGTGAGGAGGGTAAATGGGGACATGCAGGTAAGCATCCTTGATGTCCAGTGATACCATGGAATCCCCCTCGTCCAGGCTTGCAATCACCGCCCTGAGCGATTCCATCTTGAACTTGAACCTTCATGTATAAGTGTTCAAGGATTTTAAATTTAAAATGGGTCTCACCGAACCATCCGGTTTCAGTACCACAAACATTGTGGAATAGTAACTAGAGATGAGCGCCGGAAATTTTTCGGGTTTTGTGTTTTGGTTTTGGGTTCGGTTCCGCGGCCGTGTTTTGGGTTCGACCGCGTTTTGGCAAAACCTCACCGAATTTTTTTTGTCGGATTCGGGTGTGTTTTGGATTCGGGTGTTTTTTTAAAAAAACCCTAAAAAACAGCTTAAATCATAGAATTTGGGGGTAATTTTGATCCCAAAGTATTATTAACCTCAAAAAACATAATTTACACTCATTTTCAGCCTATTCTGAACACATCACACCTCACAATATTATTTTTAGTCCTAAAATTTGCACCGAGGTCGCTGTGTGAGTAAGATAAGCGACCCTAGTGGCCGACACAAACACCGGGCCCATCTAGGAGTGGCACTGCAGTGTCACGCAGGATGGCCCTTCCAAAAAACCCTCCCCAAACAGCACATGACGCAAAGAAAAAAAGAGGCGCAATGAGGTAGCTGACTGTGTGAGTAAGATTAGCGACCCTAGTGGCCGACACAAACACCGGGCACATCTAGGAGTGGCACTGCAGTGTCACGCAGGATGTCCCTTCCAAAAAACCCTCCCCAAACAGCACATGACGCAAAGAAAAAAAGAGGCGCAATGAGGTAGCTGTGTGAGTAAGATTAGCGACCCTAGTGGCCGACACAAACACCGGGCCCATCTAGGAGTGGCACTGCAGTGTCACGCAGGATGTCCCTTCCAAAAAACCCTCCCCAATCAGCACATGATGCAAAGAAAAAGAAAAGAAAAAAGAGGTGCAAGATGGAATTATCCTTGGGCCCTCCCACCCACCCTTATGTTGTATAAACAAAACAGGACATGCACACTTTAACCAACCCATCATTTCAGTGACAGGGTCTGCCACACGACTGTGACTGATATGACGGGTTGGTTTGGACCCCCCCCAAAAAAGAAGCAATTAATCTCTCCTTGCACAAACTGGCTCTACAGAGGCAAGATGTCCACCTCATCTTCACCCTCCGATATATCACCGTGTACATCCCCCTCCTCACAGATTATCAATTCGTCCCCACTGGAATCCACCATCTCAGCTCCCTGTGTACTTTGTGGAGGCAATTGCTGCTGGTCAATGTCTCCGCGGAGGAATTGATTATAATTCATTTTAATGAACATCATCTTCTCCACATTTTCTGGATGTAACCTCGTACGCCGATTGCTGACAAGGTGAGCGGCGGCACTAAACACTCTTTCGGAGTACACACTTGTGGGAGGGCAACTTAGGTAGAATAAAGCCAGTTTGTGCAAGGGCCTCCAAATTGCCTCTTTTTCCTGCCAGTATAAGTACGGACTGTGTGACGTGCCTACTTGGATGCGGTCACTCATATAATCCTCCACCATTCTATCAATGTTGAGAGAATCATATGCAGTGACAGTAGACGACATGTCCGTAATCGTTGTCAGGTCCTTCAGTCCGGACCAGATGTCAGCATCAGCAGTCGCTCCAGACTGCCCTGCATCACCGCCAGCGGGTGGGCTCGGAATTCTGAGCCTTTTCCTCGCACCCCCAGTTGCGGGAGAATGTGAAGGAGGAGATGTTGACAGGTCGCGTTCTGCTTGACTTGACAATTTTGTCACCAGCAGGTCTTTCAACCCCAGCAGACCTGTGTCTGCCGGAAAGAGAGATCCAAGGTAGGCTTTAAATCTAGGATCGAGCACGGTGGCCAAAATGTAGTGCTCTGATTTCAACAGATTGACCACCCGTGAATCCTTGTTAAGCGAATTAAGGGCTGCATCCACAAGTCCCACATGCCTAGCGGAATCGCTCCGTGTTAGCTCCTTCTTCAATGCCTCCAGCTTCTTCTGCAAAAGCCTGATGAGGGGAATGACCTGACTCAGGCTGGCAGTGTCTGAACTGACTTCACGTGTGGCAAGTTCAAAGGGCATCAGAACCTTGCACAACGTTGAAATCATTCTCCACTGCACTTGAGACAGGTGCATTCCATCTCCTATATCGTGCTCAATTGTATAGGCTTGAATGGCCTTTTGCTGCTCCTCCAACCTCTGAAGCATATAGAGGGTTGAATTCCACCTCGTTACCACTTCTTGCTTCAGATGATGGCAGGGCAGGTTCAGTAGTTTTTGGTGGTGCTCCAGTCTTCTGTACGTGGTGCCTGTACGCCGAAAGTGTCCCGCAATTTTTCTGGCCACCGACAGCATCTCTTGCACGCCCCTGTCGTTTTTTAAAAAATTCTGCACCACCAAATTCAAGGTATGTGCAAAACATGGGACGTGCTGGAATTTGCCCATATTTAATGCACACACAATATTGCTGGCGTTGTCCGATGCCACAAATCCACAGGAGAGTCCAATTGGGGTAAGCCATTCCGCGATGATCTTCCTCAGTTGCCGTAAGAGGTTTTCAGCTGTGTGCGTATTCTGGAAAGCGGTGATACAAAGCGTAGCCTGCCTAGGAAAGAGTTGGCGTTTGCGAGATGCTGCTACTGGTGCCGCCGCTGCTGTTCTTGCGGCGGGAGTCCATACATCTACCCAGTGGGCTGTCACAGTCATATAGTCCTGACCCTGCCCTGCTCCACTTGTCCACATGTCCGTGGTTAAGTGGACATTGGGTACAACTGCATTTTTTAGGACACTGGTGAGTCTTTTTCTGACGTCCGTGTACATTCTCGGTATCGCCTGCCTAGAGAAGTGGAACCTAGATGGTATTTGGTAACGGGGGCACACTGCCTCAATAAATTGTCTAGTTCCCTGTGAACTAACGGCGGATACCGGACGCACGTCTAACACCAACATAGTTGTCAAGGACTCAGTTATCCGCTTTGCAGTAGGATGACTGCTGTGATATTTCATCTTCCTCGCAAAGGACTGTTGAACAGTCAATTGCTTACTGGAAGTAGTACAAGTGGGCTTACGACTTCCCCTCTGGGATGACCATCGACTCCCAGCGGCAACAACAGCAGCGCCAGCAGCAGTAGGCGTTACACGCAAGGATGCATCGGAGGAATCCCAGGCAGGAGAGGACTCGTCAGACTTGCCAGTGACATGGCCTGCAGGACTATTGGCATTCCTGGGGAAGGAGGAAATTGACACTGAGGGAGTTGGTGGGGTGGTTTGCGTGAGCTTGGTTACAAGAGGAAGGGATTTACTGGTCAGTGGACTGCTTCCGCTGTCACCCAAAGTTTTTGAACTTGTCACTGACTTATTATGAATGCGCTGCAGGTGACGTATAAGGGAGGATGTTCCGAGGTGGTTAACGTCCTTACCCCTACTTATTACAGCTTGACAAAGGGAACACACGGCTTGACACCTGTTGTCCGCATTTCTGGTGAAATACCTCCACACCGAAGAGCTGATTTTTTTGGTATTTTCACCTGGCATGTCAACGGCCATATTCCTCCCACGGACAACAGGTGTCTCCCCGGGTGCCTGACTTAAACAAACCACCTCACCATCAGAATCCTCCTGGTCAATTTCCTCCCCAGCGCCAGCAACACCCATATCCTCCTCATCCTGGTGTACTTCAACACTGACATCTTCAATCTGACTATCAGGAACTGGACTGCGGGTGCTCCTTCCAGCACTTGCAGGGGGCATGCAAATAGTGGAAGGCGCATGCTCTTCACGTCCAGTGTTGGGAAGGTCAGGCATCGCAAACGACACAATTGGACTCTCCTTGTGGATTTGGGATTTCAAAGAACGCACAGTTCTTTGCGGTGCTTTTGCCAGCTTGAGTCTTTTCAGTTTTCTAGCGAGAGGCTGAGTGCTTCCATCCTCATGTGAAGCTGAACCACTAGCCATGAACATAGGCCAGGGCCTCAGCCGTTCCTTGCCACTCCGTGTGGTAAATGGCATATTGGCAAGTTTACGCTTCTCCTCCGACAATTTTATTTTAGGTTTTGGAGTCCTTTTTTTTCTGATATTTGGTGTTTTGGATTTGACATGCTCTGTACTATGACATTGGGCATCGGCCTTGGCAGACGACGTTGCTGGCATTTCATCGTCTCGGCCATGACTAGTGGCAGCAGCTTCAGCACGAGGTGGAAGTGGATCTTGATCTTTCCCTAATTTTGGAACCTCAACTTTTTTGTTCTCCATATTTTATAGGCAGAACTAAAAGGCACCTCAGGTAAACAATGGAGATGGATGGATTGGATACTAGTATACAATTATGGACGGACTGCCACGGTTAGGTGGTATAAAAAAACCACGGTTAGGTGGTATATATTATAATAATAATACAATTATGGATGGACGGACTGCCTGCCGACTGCCGACACAGAGGTAGCCACAGCCGTGAACTACCGCACTGTACACTGGTTGATAAAGAGATAGTAGTATACTCGTAACAACTAGTATGACACTATGACGACGGTATAAAGAATGAAAAAAAAACC
Source organism: Pseudophryne corroboree (assembly GCF_028390025.1). Taxonomy (NCBI): domain Eukaryota; kingdom Metazoa; phylum Chordata; class Amphibia; order Anura; family Myobatrachidae; genus Pseudophryne; species Pseudophryne corroboree. The sequence continues at coordinate 417,323,142 of NC_086444.1, read as the reverse complement.
ACGGTTAGGTGGTATATATTATAATAATAATACAATTATGGATGGACGGACTGCCTGCCGACTGCCGACACAGAGGTAGCCACAGCCGTGAACTACCGCACTGTACACTGGTTGATAAAGAGATAGTAGTATACTCGTAACAACTAGTATGACACTATGACGACGGTATAAAGAATGAAAAAAAAACCACGGTTAGGTGGTATATATTATAATAATAATACAATTATGGATGGACGGACTGCCTGCCGACTGCCGACACAGAGGTAGCCACAGCCGTGAACTACCGCACTGTACACTGGTTGATAAAGAGATAGTAGTATACTCGTAACAACTAGTATGACACTATGACGACGGTATAAAGAATGAAAAAAAAAACCACGGTTAGGTGGTATATATTATAATAATAATACAATTATGGATGGACGGACTGCCTGCCGACTGCCGACACAGAGGTAGCCACAGCCGTGAACTACCGCACTGTACACTGGTTGATAAAGAGATAGTAGTATACTCGTAACAACTAGTATGACACTATGACGACGGTATAAAGAATGAAAAAAAAACCACGGTTAGGTGGTATATATTATAATAATAATACAATTATGGATGGACGGACTGCCTGCCGACTGCCGACACAGAGGTAGCCACAGCCGTGAACTACCGCACTGTACACTGGTTGATAAAGAGATAGTAGTATACTCGTAACAACTAGTATGACACTATGACGACGGTATAAAGAATGAAAAAAAAACCACGGTTAGGTGGTATATATTATAATAATAATACAATTATGGATGGACGGACTGCCTGCCGACTGCCGACACAGAGGTAGCCACAGCCGTGAACTACCGCACTGTACACTGGTTGATAAAGAGATAGTAGTATACTCGTAACAACTAGTATGACACTATGACGACGGTATAAAGAATGAAAAAAAAACCACGGTTAGGTGGTATATATTATAATAATAATACAATTATGGATGGACGGACTGCCTGCCGACTGCCGACACAGAGGTAGCCACAGCCGTGAACTACCGCACTGTACACTGGTTGATAAAGAGATAGTAGTATACTCGTAACAATTAGGATGACACTATGACGGTATAAAGAATGAAAAAAAAACCACGGTTAGGCGGTAGGTATATAATAATAAATAATACAATTCTGGTCGGACGGACTGCCTGCCGTGTGCCGACACAGAGGTAGCCACAGCCGTGAACTACCGCACTGTACACTGGTTGATAAAGAGATAGTAGTATACTCGTAACAATTAGGATGACACTATGACGGTATAAAGAATGAAAAAAAAACCACGGTTAGGTGGTAGGTATGTAATAATAAATAATACAATTCTGGTCGGACGGACTGCCTGCCGTGTGCCGACACAGAGGTAGCCACAGCCGTGAACTACCGCACTGTACACTGGTTGATAAAGAGATAGTAGTATACTCGTAACAATTAGGATGACACTATGACGGTATAAAGAATGAAAAAAAAACCACGGTTAGGTGGTAGGTATATAATAATAAATAATACAATTCTGGTCGGACGGACTGCCTGCCGTGTGCCGACACAGAGGTAGCCACAGCCGTGAACTACCGCACTGTACACTGGTTGATAAAGAGATAGTAGTATACTCGTAACAATTAGGATGACACTATGACGGTATAAAGAATGAAAAAAAAAACCACGGTTAGGTGGTAGGTATATAATAATAAATAATACAATTCTGGTCGGACGGACTGCCTGCCGTGTGCCGACACAGAGGTAGCCACAGCCGTGAACTACCGCACTGTACACTGGTTGATAAAGAGATAGTAGTATACTCGTAACAATTAGGATGACACTATGACGGTATAAAGAATGAAAAAAAAACCACGGTTAGGTGGTAGGTATATAATAATAAATAATACAATTCTGGTCGGACGGACTGCCTGCCATGTGCCGACACAGAGGTAGCCACAGCCGTGAACTACCGCACTGTACTGTGTCTGCTGCTAATATAGACTGGTTGATATTTAAAGAGATATTAGTAGTATACAACAATACTATACTGGTGGTCAGGCACTGGTCACCACTCCTGCAGCAAAAGTGTGCACTGTTAATTAATATAATTGTACTCCTGGCTCCTGCTAACAACCTGCAGTGCTCCCCAGTCTCCCCCACAATTAATTATAAGCTTTTAATTTATACATTGATGACTGTGCAGCACACTGGGCTGAGCTGAGTGCACACAGACTGAGTCACACTGTGTGACTGACTGTGCTGTGTATCGTTTTTTTTTTCAGGCAGAGAACGGATATAGCAGAGAGAAGTGAACGGATATATTATATTAAATAAAAGTTAACTAGCTGCTGCACTGGTCACTGACTGTGGTAAACTAACTCTGTCTGCGACTCTGCACAATCTCTCTCTATCTAATCTATCTATCTCTATTCTAATGGAGAGGACGCCAGACACGTCCTCTCCCTATCAATCTCAATGCACGAGTGAAAATGGCGGCGACGCGCGGCTCCTTATATAGAATCCGAGTCTCGCGATAGAATCCGAGCCTCGCGAGAATCCGACAGCGTCATGATGACGTTCGGGCGCGCTCGGGTTAACCGAGCAAGGCGGGAAGATCAGAGTCGCTCGGACCCGTGGAAAAAAAAGTGAAGTTCGTGCGGGTTCGGATTCAAAGAAACCGAACCCGCTCATCTCTAATAGTAACCCCGTCCTTGTTGAAGGAGGGGTACCTTGATTATCACCTGCTGAGAATACAGCTTATGAATCGCCTCCAGCACTGCCTCCCTGTCCGGGGGAGCTGTCGGTAAGGCAGATTTGAGGAAACGGCGGAGGGGGAGACGTCTCGAATTCCAGCTTGTACCCCTGAGATACTACCTGTAGAATCCAGGGATCCACCCGTGAGCGAGCCCACTGGTCGCTGAAGTTCTTGAGACGGGCCCCCACCGTACCTGGCTCCGCCTGTGGAGCCCCAGCGTCATGCGGTGGACTTAGAGGAAGCGGGGGGAGGACTTTTGTTCCTGGGAACTGGCTGTATGTTGTAGCTTTTTCCCTCTACCTCTGCGCAGAAAGGACGCGCCTCTAACCCGCTTGCCTTTCTGGGGCCGAAAGGACTGTACCTGATAATACGGTGCTTTCTTTGGCTGTGAGGGAACATGGGGTAAAAATGCTGACTTCCCAGCTGTCGCTGTGGAAACGAGGTCCGAGAGACCATCCCCAAGCAACTCCTCACCCTTGTAAGGCAATACTTCCAAGTTCCTTTTAGAATCTGCATCTCCTGTCCACTGCCGAGTCCACAACCCTCTCCTGGCAGAAATGGACATTGCTTTTATTTTAGATGCCAGCCGGCAAATATCCCTCTGTGCATCTCTCATGTACAAGACAGCGTCTTTAATATGCTCTACGGTTAGCAATATAGTGTCCCTGTCTAGGGTATCAATGTTTTCCGACAGGGAATCTGACCACGCAGCTGCAGCACTGCACATCCATGCTGAAGCAATAGCCGGTCTCAGTATAATACCTGAGTGTGTATATACAGACTTCAGGATAGCCTCCTGCTTTCTATCTGCAGGCTCCTTTAGGGCGGCCGTGTCCGGAGACGGTAGTGCCACCTTTTTTGACAGACGTGTGAGCGCTTTATCCACCCTAGGGGATGTCTCCCAACATGACCTGTCCTCTGGCAGGAAAGGGTACGCCATTAGTAACTTTTTAGAAATTACCAGGGGGGTAATTCCAAGTTGATCGCAGCAGGATTTTTGTTAGCAATTGGGCAAAACCATGTGCAATGCAGGGGAGGCAGATATAACATGTGCAGAGAGAGTTAGATTTGGGTGGGGTGTGTTCAATCTGCAATCTAATTTGCAGTGTAAAAATAAAGCAGCCAGTATTTACCCTGCACAGAAACAAAATAACCCACCCAAATCTAACTCTTTCAGCACATGTTATATCTGCCTCCCCTGCAGTGCACATGGTTTTGCCCAATTGCTAAAAAAAATCCTGCTGCGATCAACTTGGAATTACCCCCCAGTTTCTTATCGGGGGAAGCCCACGCTTCTTCACACACTTCATTTAATTCATCAGATGGGGGAAAAACCACTGGTAGTTTTTTCTCCCCAAACATAATACCCTTTTTTGTGGTACCTGGGGTAATATCAGAAATGTGCAACACATTTTTCATTGCCGTAATCATGTAACGGGTGGCTCTATTGGAATGTACACTAGTCTCATCATCGTCGACACTGGAGTCAGTATCCGTGTCGACATCTGTGTCTGCCATCTGAGGTAGCGGGCGTTTTAGAGCCCCTGATGGCTTTAGAGACGTCTGGGCAGGCACAGGCTGAGAAGCCGGCTGTCCCACATCTACTATGTCGTCAAACCTTTTATGTAAGGAGTCGACACTGTCGCGTAATTCCTTCCACATAATTATCCACTCAGGTGTCGACCCCGCAGGGGGTGACATCACATTTATCAGCACCTGCTCCGCCTCCACATAAGCCTCATCAAACATGTCGACACAGCCGTACCGACACACCGCACACACACAGGGAATGCTCTGACTGAGGACAGGACCCCACAAAGCCCTTTGGGGAGACAGAGAGAGAGTATGCCAGCCCACACCAACAGCGCTATAACACACAGGGATTAACACTATAACTGAGTGATTTTTCCCAATAGCTGCTTGTATACACAATATTGCGCCTAAATTTAGTGCCCCCCCTCTCTTTTTTACCCTATGTAGTCTGGAAACTGCAGGGGAAAGCCTGGGAGCGATCCTTCCAGCGGAGCTGTGAGGGAAAATGGCGCCAGTGTGCCGAGGGAGATGGCTCCGCCCCTTTTTTGGCAGACTTCTCCCGCTTTTTTCTATGTATATCTGGCAGGGGTATTTTACACATATATAGTCTCTATGACTATATTAGGTGTTATTTGCCAGCCAAGGTACTCAATATTGCAGCCCAGGGCCCCCCGGGCCGCCCCCCCTCCAGCGCCCTGCACCCATCAGTGAGGTGTGCACGGGAAGCAATGGCGCTACCTTGATGAAGACCGAAGTCTTCTGCCGCCGATTTCCAGGACCCTCTTCTTGCTTCTAGCTCTGTAAGGGGGACGGCGGCGCGTCTCCGGGACCGGAAGACCGAGGCAGGGCCTGTGTTCGATCCCTCTGGAGCTAATGGTGTCCAGTAGCCTAGAAGCCCAAGCTAGCTGCAAGCAGGTAGGTTCGCTTCTCTCCCCTTAGTCCCTCGTAGCAGTGAGTCTGTTGCCAGCAGATCTCACTGAAAATAAAAAACCTACAATAAACTTTCTTTTTCTAAGAGCTCAGGAGAGCCCCTAGTGTGCATCCAGCTCAGCCGGGCACAAAATTCTAACTGAGGTCTGGAGGAGAGTCATAGAGGGAGGAGCCAGTGCACACCAGGTAGTCCTAAAGCTTTCTTTAGTTGTGCCCAGTCTCCTGCGGAGCCACTATTCCCCATGGTCCTTACGGAGTTCCCAGCATCCACTAGGACGTCAGAGAAATAATGTAAACAAAGGAATTGGGTTCTTTAAAATGTGCGCAAGGCAGCTTTAACCAGAAAAAAATGTCTAGCAGGATGTCACCCCACCCCAAAAAGAAACAAAAAAATTGTCTTTTCCTTGTGAAAATTTCTAAGTATAAGCGCCAAAATGGAAAAAAATGGATAATAGATGTATATATACGTCCCTTAAAGGTGTTAACAGTCGATTATTCCTCAATTATTCACAGGATATCCTCAGTTGGTATAGATGATGACCAATGGTTTTTATATGGAAAAGAAAACAGACATACAATGTGTAGTATTGTTTTACATACAGAGTTCTTTTCATACACAGATTTAGCTTAATCCCAATAGGAAAAGATCAAAGCAGTGGCGTGAGGAGGGAGTCTATATACCCCAACTCACACTGGGAGGGGCAAATATGTGCGCAGAAAGGTTTCTTTAGAATTTCTTCACCCTCTTTGTGTATCTTTCACCATAAAATATGCGTGGAAGAGCGTACCTAGACTCACTTTAAGATAAAAGCGAGTCGAATATATAAAGGTATCTTTTTATCCTATTACTGCTATGTCAGATGGAGATGCGTACCACACTCACAGGCCAAGAAGTGGAGCCAATCCTATCAGGGTTTCTTTAGGGTCCAAGATGTACTTCCCAACTTCTGAAAGGGGGCTCAAAAAGATGGTTCCCGGTGGGAGCAGATCATACCAAATGATTTTGTATGGAAAAAAAGAAGCAGGCATACAATGTGTAGTATTGTTGTTGTATATCCAGTTTCCTTATTAGATAAATAGAGTTATCCTTATCCTACCAAGATAGGGGGGGGGACACTACCACGAACAGAGAATCTGTATAGGATGCGTACCCCAACTCACAATAGAAGAGATGAATGTGTGCACAAAAACGTTTCTTTAGAAATTCGTCACCCTCTTACAGTGTCCTTCACCATGTGGTATGTATGGGAAAGCATACCTCAACTCACTTTAAAGTGGGGAAAGACAGGTGTATAAAGGTATCTTTTATTCCTATATGGTTGTATCGATAAAGGTGCGTACCACACTCACGGAATACATGGTGAAGATGTTCCCATAAAGGTATCTTTTGAGTCCATCAATGTTTCGGACTCCAAAAAAAACCCCAAAATATGGTATGGCAGTTCCAAATTACAAAAAAAAAAAAAAAAAAAAAAAAAGGAAAATACCAATCAGTCCGATTGTTCTTTTTAAATTTTAATACACACAACCCAAAGTTGGGAAGACAAAAAAATATATACATAAAACACTTGGTTACTCCACAAAAAAGGAGCTCAAAATAGAAACATGAATTACACCCAAAAAAATTATTTTTTTAAAAAGTCCAAAAATTCATAAAATCCATTTCAATTGTATAAAATACAACGCGTTTCGGCTCTACAGGAGCCTTCCTCAAGACATGTCTTGAGGAAGGCTCCCGTAGAGCCGAAACGCGTCGACAACACTGGGCACTGTGCTACCTCGTTTTCTCTAAGAAGCTAACGTTTGAGGTATTTTATACAATTGAAATGGATTTTATGAATTTTTGGACTTTTTAAAAAAATAATTTTTTTTGGTGTAATTCATGTTTCTATTTTGAGCTCCTTTTTTGTGGAGTAACCAAGTGTTGTTTTATGTATATATTTTTTTGTCTTCCCAACTTTGGGTTGTGTGTATTAAAATTTAAAAAGAACAAATCGGACTGATTGGTATTTTCCTTTTTTTTTTTTTGAAATTTGGAACTGCCATACCATATTTTGGTTTTTTTTTTGGAGTCCGAAACATTGATGGACTCAAAAAATACCTTTATGGGAACATCTTCACCATATATTCCGTGAGTATGGTACGCACCTTTATCGATACAACCATATAGGAATAAAAGATACCTTTATACACCTGTCTTTCCCCACTTTAAAGTGAGTTGAGGTATGCTTTCCCATACATACCACATGGTGAAGGACACTGTAAGAGGGTGACGAATTTCTAAAGAAACCTTTTTGTGCACACATTCATCTCTTCTATTGTGAGTTGGGGTACACATCCTATACAGATTCTCTGTTCGTGGTAGTGTCCCCCCCTATCTTGGTAGGATAACTCTATTTATCTAATAAGGAAACTGGATATACAACAACAATACTACACATTGTATGCCTGCTTCTTTTTTTCCATACAAAATCATTGGGTATGATCTGCTCCCACCGGGAACCATCTTTTTGAGCCCCCTTTCAGAAGTTGGGAAGTACATCTTGGACCCTAAAGAAACCCTGATAGGATTGGCTCCACTTCTTGGCCTGTGAGTGTGGTACGCATCTCCATCTGACATAGCAGTAATAGGATAAAAAGATACCTTTATATATTCGACTCGCTTTTATCTTAAAGTGAGTCTAGGTACGCTCTTCCACGCATATTTTATGGTGAAAGATACACAAAGAGGGTGAAGAAATTCTAAAGAAACCTTTCAGCGCACATATTTGCCCCTCCCAGTGTGAGTTGGGGTACGCACTATATATATATATATATATATATATATATATATAGACTCCCTCCTCACACCACTGCTTTGATCTTTTCCTATTGGGATTAAGCTAAATCTGTGTATGAAAAGAACTCTGTATGTAAAACAATACTACACATTGTATGTCTGTTTTCTTTTCCATATAAAAACCATTGGTCATCATCTATACCAACTGAGGATATCCTGTGAATAATTGAGGAATAATCGACTGTTAACACCTTTAAGGGACGAATATATACATCTATTAGCGATTTTTTACCATTGTGGTGCTTATACTTAAAAAAATTGTCTTTTCCTTGTGAAAACGTCAGAGAAATAAGATTTTAAACCTACCGGTAAATCTATTTCTCCTAGTCCGTAGAGGATGCTGGGGACTCCGTAAGGATCATGAGGTATAGACGGGCTCCGCAGGAGATAGGGCACCTAAAAAGAACTTTTAGTATGGGTGTGCACTGGCTCCTCCCTCTATGCCCCTCCTCCAGACCTCAGTTAGAAAACTGTGCCCAGAGGAGATGGACAATACAAGGCAGGATTTAGCAATCCAAGGGCAAGATTCATACCAGCCCACACCAATCATACCATGTAACCTGGAACATACATAACCAGTTAACAGTATGAACAAACAGTAACGGTCCAAGACCTATTCCAACTATAACATAACCCTTATGTAAGCAACAACTATATACAAGTCTTGCAGAGTTTCCGCACTGGGACGGGCGCCCAGCATCCTCTACAGACTAGGAGAAATAGATTTACCGGTAGGTTTAAAATCTTATTTTCTCTTACATCCTAGAGGATGCTGGGGACTCCGTAAGGACCATGGGGTTTATACCAAAGCATCCAATCGGGCGGGAGAGTGCGTATGACTCTGCAGCACCGACTGAGCAAACGCAAGGTCCTCATCAGCCAGCGTATCAAACTTGTAGAATTTAGCAAAAGTGTTTGACCCCGACCAAGTCGCCGCTAGGCAAAGCTGTAATGCCGAGACGCCTCGGGCTGCCGCCCAAGAAGAGCCCACCTTCCTAGTGGAATGGGCTTTAACCGAATTTGGTACCGGCAATCCAGCCGTAGAATGAGCCTGCTGAATCGTATTACAGATCCAGCGAGCAATAGTCTGCTTCGAAGCAGGTGCGCCAATCTTATTAGCAGCATACAGGACAAACAGAGCCTCTGTTTTCCTAATTTTAGCCGTCCTGGCTACATAAATTTTTAAGGCCCCGACTACATCCAGGGATCTGGAATCCTCCAGGTCACTTGTAGTCACAGGCACCACAATAGGTTGATTCATATGGAATAAAGAAACCACTTCAGGCAAAAATTGCGGATGTGTCCTCAATTCAGCTCGATCCACATGAAAAATCAAGTAGGGGCTCTTGTTTGACAAAGCCGCCAATTCAGACACTCGCCTTGCTGATGCCAAGGCCAACAGCATGATCACCTTCCAGGTAAGAAATTTCAACTCAACCTTGTTAAGTGGTTCAAACCAGTGTGATTTTAGGAACTGCAACACCACGTTCAGGTCCCATGGTGCCACTGGAGGCACAAAAGGAGGCTGGATGTGCAGCACTCCCTTTACAAACGTCTGGACTTCTGGAAGAGAAGCCAATTCCTTCTGAAAGAAAATCGAGAGGGCCGAAATCTGTACCTTAACAGAGCCTAATTTCAAGCCCATATCCACTCCTGTCTGTAGGAAGTGGAGAAAACGACCCAGATGAAAATCTTCCGTAGGTGCATTCTTTGTCTCACACCAAGACACATACTTTCGCCAGATACGGTGATAATGCTTAACAGTCACCTCCTTCCTAGCCTTTATTAAAGTAGGGATGACCTCTTCCGGAATCCCCTTTTCCGCTAGGATTCGGCGTTCAACCGCCATAAGTCTTCAAATACACAGGGCCCCTGTTGCAACAGGTCATCCCTCAGAGGAAGAGGCCAGGGATCTCCTGTGAGCATCTCTTGTAGATCCGAGTACCAGGCCCTTCGAGGCCAGTCTGGGACAACGAGTATTGTCTGTACTTTTCTTTGCCTTATGATCCTCAACACTTTTGTGATGAGAGGAAGAGGAGGAAACACGTAGACCGATTTGAACAGCCACGGTGTTATCAGAGCATCTACTGCCACTGCCTGAGGGTCCCGAGACCTGGCACAATACCTCCGAAGCTTTTTGTTGAGGCGTGACGTCATCATGTCTATTTGAGGAGTTCCCCAAAGACGTGTTATGTCTGCAAAGACTTCTTGATGAAGTCCCCACTCTCCTGGATGAAGATCGTGTCTGCTGAGGAAGTCTGCTTCCCAGTTGTCCACTCCCGGAATGAAGACAGCCAACAGAGCGCTTACACGATTTTCCGCCCAGCGAAGAATCCTTGTGGCTTCCGCCATCGCGACACTGCTTCTTGACCCGCCTTGGCGGTTCACATGAGCCACTGCTGTGACATTATCCGATTGAATCAGAACCAGTAGGTTTCGAAGAAGACTCTCCGCTTGTCGAAGGCCGTTGTAAATGGCCCTGAGTTCCAACACATTGATGTGTAGACAGGACTCCTGGTCTGACCAAAGACCCTGAAAATGTTTTCCTTGTGTGACCGCTCCCCATCCTCGGAGGCTCACGTCTGTGGTAACCAGGATCCAATCCTGAATTCCGAACCTGCGACCCTCCAGCACGTGAGCACTTTGAACCACCACAGGAGAGACACTCTGGCCCCTGGGGACAGAGTTATTTTCCAATGTAAGTGCAGATGGGACCCGGACCACTTGTCCAGAAGGTCCCATTGAAAAGTCCTTGCATGGACCCTTCCGAAGGGAATGGCCTTGTAGGCCACCATTTTTCCCAGAACTCGAGTGCATTGGTGAACAGACACCCTTTTTGGTTTTAGCTGGTCTCTGACCATGTTCTGGATATCCTGGGCTCTCTCTATTGGGAGGAAGACCTTCATTTGTTCCGTATCCAGTATCATACCTAGGAACGGTAGTCGAGTTGTCGGAGTCAACTGTGACTTCGGTAGATTTAGAATCCAACCGTGTTGCTGGAGCACGCTCAGAGAGAGTGCCACACTGCTCAGCAATTTCTCTCTTGATCTTGCTTCTATCAGGAGATCGTCCAAGTATGGGATAATTGTGACTCCATGCTTGCGCAGGACCACCATCATTTCCGCCATTTTCTTGGTGAAAATCCTCGGGGCCGTGGAAAGTCCAAACGGCAACGTCTGAAATTGGTAATGACAATCCTGTACAGCGAATCTCAGGTATTCCTGATGGGGGGCATATATGGGGACATGAAGGTACGCATCCTTTATGTCCAGAGACACCATAAACTCCCCCTCCTCTATGTTGGCTATTATCGCTCTGAGTGATTCCATTTTGAATTTGAATCTTTTTATGTACAGGTTTAGGAATTTCAGATTCAAAATAGGTCTGACCGAACAGTCCGGTTTCGGAACCACAAATAGGGTTGAGTAGTAACCTCTTCCCTGCTGGTGCAGGGGAACCTTGATTATCACTTGCTGTATACACAGCGTTTGAATTGCAGCTAACACTATATCCCTTTCCGATGTGGAAGCTGGTAGGGCCGATTTGAAAAATCGGCGCGGGGGCACCTCCTCGAATTACAGTATGTAACCCTGGGAAACTATTTCCAACACCCAGGGATTCAGGTCTGATCTGACCCACGCCTGACTGAAAAGTCGTACACGTGCCCCCACCAGTGCGGACTCCCTCAGGGGAGCCCCAGCGTCATGCTGTGGGTTTTGGAGCAGCCGGGGAGGACTTTTGTTCAAGGGCACCTGCCGAAGCAGGTGCTCTTTTGCCTCTGCCCTTACCTCTGGCGAGGAAAGAGGATCCCCGACCTCTTCTGGACTTGTGCGACCGAAAGGACTGCATCTGATAGGGTGGTACTTTCTTTTGCTGTTGGGGAATATATGGTAAAAAAAGAGGATTTTGGTACTTACCGATAAATCCATTTCTCTGAATCCTCTAGGGGACACTGGAGTCCTATACAGTAAGGGGTGTGAAGCCTTGAACCGGAGGTGTGGCACAATCTAAAATTAGCATTGTCTGCACAGCCGGCTCCTCCCCCTTCACATCCCTCAGTTTGAAAAATTTGACTGAGAGAATAGGATATGACACTATAGCCCATGGCGAGGAACCGAACCGTACAACATATCAAACAGCGGCCAAGAACTCTTAACCGAATAACTAACGCTGTTTGCACGAACTGTTTAAAACAAGAACTTTGAACACAGCAGGTTGACAGCACCGAGGCGGGCGTCCAGTGTCCCCTAGAGGATTCAGAGAAATGGATTTATCGGTAAGTACCAAAATCCTCTTTTCTCTTTCATCCACTAGGGGACACTGGAGTCCTATACAGTAAGAAAGTCTGCTCTTGTCCGGAGTTCCGCCCTATCCTCATGAAAAGCTAAGAAAGGACTCTTACAGGATAAGGCTCCCAACTCGGAAACCCGCCTAGCCGAAGCCAAGGCAAGTAATACCGTGACCTTCCAAGAAAGATATTTCAGGTCTGTATTTGTCAATGGCTCAAAAATCGGTGACTTCAAATATTCTAACACCAAACCTAAGTCCCATGGTGCCGTGGGAGGACGAAAAGGGGGTTGAATTCTCAGAACCCCTTGCAAAAAGGTTTGAATCTCTGGCAAGGATGCTAGCCGCTGTTGAAAAAGAATTGAGAGAGCCGAAATCTGAACCTTCAAAGAGCCCAATCTGAGTCCTCCCTCTAGACCGGCCTGAAGGAACAGTAGAAGTCGCGATAAATGGAAGTCTGATGAATTCCATCCTCTTTCCTGACACCAAGCCATGTACCGTCTCCAGATCCTGTAGTAGTGCCTGGCTGTGACCGGCTTCCTAGCGGCAATCATTGTAGGAATGGTCGTTCGTGGGATCCCTTTGTTTCTTAAGATCCTGGTTTCAATAGCCACGCTGTCAAACGCAGCCTGTTTAGGTCGGGGTGCAGGAACGGTCCCCGAGATAGTAGGTCCTCTCTCCGAGGTAACCTCCAAGGATCTTCCGCAAGTAACCCTCGCAGGTCGGTGTACCAACTCCTGCAGGGCCAATCTGGTGCGATTAGAATAACCCACACTCGTTCCCGCTTTACTCTTTTCAGAACCCTGGGTATGAGTGGGAATGGTGGAAATATGTAAACCCTTCTGTAACACCACGGAAGTGTTAATGCGTCCACTCCTTCTGCTGCTGGGTCTCGAGTTCTTGACACATATCTGGGCAGTTGATGGTTTTGTCGAGACGCCATTAGGTCCACCTGAGGTAGACCCCATCTTCTCACAATCATGTTGAAAATCCGTGGATGAAGGCACCACTCCCCCAGATGCATGTCCTGGCGACTGAGGTAATCCGCTTCCCAGTTCTCCACACCTGGGATGAACACTGCGGAGAGAATGATGTCTCTTTTTTCTGCCCACAACAAGATCTTTGTGGCCTCCTTTAACGCCATCCTGCTCTTTGTTCCTCCTTGACGGTTTATGTAAGCCGTCGTCGTGACATTGTCTGACTGAATCCTGATGTTCTGATTCATGACTAGGTCTTCTGCTAAGAGAAGGGCATTGTAGACTGCTCTTAGTTCGAGGATATTTATGGGTAATTTGCTTTCCTGTAGCGTCCACCGTCCCTGAAACTGATGGTCGTCTAGGACGGCTCCCCAACCTCTGAGACTGGCGTCCGTCGTCAAGATCTTCCAATCCCAAATGCCACATTTCTTTCCGGCTGTAAGGTTCTTGTGTAAAGACCACCATATCAAGGAGACCCGTACTTGTGGTTGAAGTCGAATTCTCCGATGGAGGAGCCAGTGTGAGCCTGCTCCTTGAGCAATGAAGTTCATTTGGAATGATCGTGAATGAAGTCTGCCGTACTGGAGAGCTTCGAACGACGCTACCATCTTCCCCAGAAGTTGCACACAGAGGTGCAGAGAGACAGTTTGCGTCTTCAGTACCTGAGCCACTAATCTCTGTAGGTCCTGGACCTTGTTCTCTGGTAGGAACACCCGTAATAGAACCGTGTCCAAGATGAGACCGAGGAATTGAATCCGTTGAGTCGGTATGAGGTTGGACTTCTTGAAATTGACCATCCAACCATGTTGAATTAGAAATTGATGTGATGTCTGAACATCCTTGAGCAGTCGATCCTGAGATGGAGCTTTTATCAGTAAATCGTCCAGATAAGGAATTATCGTGACCCCCAAAAGTCTCAGTCCTGCAACCATGATCGCCATGATCTTCGTGAAAATTCTTGGGGCTGATGCTAGACCGAATGGCAATGCCCGGAATTGGTAGTGCTCCTTCACCAGTGCGAACCGTAGGTAAGCCTGGTGAGGAGTCCATATTGGGATATGCAAATATGCATCTTTTATGTCCATGGATACCATGAACTCCTCTGGCTCTAAGCCTGCAATGACTGATTAGATTGATTCCATCTTGAACTTGTAGACTCTTAAAAACTGGTTGAAAACTTTTAAATTGAGTATTGGTCTGACCGTCCCGTCTGGTTTTGGCACGACAAAAAGATTGGAATAGAACCCTGTTCCTCTCTGAGAAGCGGGAACCGGAATAATGACCTCTGCATGTAGCAATTTGAGAATCGCCGCCCTTAGTGCCCTCGCTTTCTGAGGACACAGAGGCAATCCTGTTGTAAAAAACTGACTGAGGTCTCTGTTGAAATTCCAGCTTGTATCCCTGAGAGATCAAGTTGTTCACCCAAAGTTCTGGTGAGGTTTTGGCCCAGATGTCCTGAAAACCTTCCAGTCGGCCGCCCACCAAGGGGGACCCCAGGTGAGCTGGGAGGCCGTCATGCCACGGTCTTGTCAGCAGGTTTATCCTGCTTTCTGGTTGCGGTTTGTGAGCGGCCTCTACCTCTGCCCCCACGTGCTTGTGTACCGAAACCCCTTCCTCTGGCTCGAAAGGACTGAGATCTAAACGAAGTAAATGTTGGTCCCGAATAACCCCTCCTAGTCTGTGGAGCGGTTCTCGTATAAGGAGTCGGCAGAAAGGTGGACTTCCCCGCTGTAGCCTGCGAAATCCACTTGTCCAACTCTGGTCCGAACAGCATCTCACCCCCAAAGGGGATGGATTCTACTGCCTTCTTGGTGTCAGAGTCTCCAAGCCATTCTCTGAGCCATAAAATCCTTCTAGCTGATATGGCCGATGCAGATATGCGCGATGCTATTCTGCTAATATCCTTAGAAGCCTGACACAAATATGAAGCAGATTCTCGAATGTGTTCCGCCAGCTGTGTAATCTCTTCTAAGCTATTTTTCTCCTCAATAGCTTGTACAATACGGCCGGACCATGCACCCATGGCCTTGTTGACCCAAGCACAGACGATCGCAGGTCTCTGCGCTGCACCTGCTGCTACAAATATTGATTTTAACGCCGTTTCAACTTTACGGTCGGACGCATCCTTTAAAGTAGTTACGTTAGGAATTGGCAAGATTGTCTTCTTTGACAATCTTCCTAGTGAAGCATCCACTACCGGTGGCGACTCCCACTTGTCCATTACACCCCTAGGTAGGGGGTAAGTTACCTGAAAACGTTTCGGAAATTGAAAACGTTTGTCAGGTTGTTTCCAAGCTTCCTCCATCTGAGATTGGAGGGATTTAGGAATGGGGAACGCTGCTGCCCGCGGCTTTTGGGATTCGAACAAATCGAAATCTTCCGGCTCCCGGACTTCCCCTTCCTTAAAGCTTAGGATGTCCTTTACCGCGTCAATTAAGGAATCCAGACCCGAGATCGCCGAATCTTCTTCAGGAAAATCGGCATCTAGGTTAGGTTCAATTAACTCACCTTCTTCCGTTTCCAGAAGAAAACCCTCTTCCTCCTCAGTTTCTGGTATAATAGGAAGAGTTCTTTTAACGGCCCTGCGCACACTCGTCTCTGCGTGTGCGGGTGGCGTTAACTTGATGAGAAATTCCTCCATCGTCTTTGAGAATCCCGCAGCCCATTCCGATTGCTGCTTGCGGGATTCTGCCATCTCCTTGGAAATTCTATTAGCAAGGTTGTCTTCCCATGCCTTAGCTAGAGCACTGCTCCCAGGTGGAGCGTCCTTGTCTAAGCAGGAGTCGCACACCCCGGAGCTGCCAACCCGCGTGCTCTTCTTGTTACATTTCGTACAAACATAGCAGGTCTTTGAGGTCTTGGTAGCCTTAGACATGCTGTCTTTCTTTTTTAAAACCCCTTAGTCTGGTACTACGCAGCGCTTTCACCCTTTAAACTAGGAAGAGAAAGACTGGGAGATGACGGAAGCGAAGGTATAGGATCCGGCTGGAACTACCCGTCCCCTCTTTTTCTAGAAAAGGAAAGGCCAAAAAATAAAAATAAAACACCAGCCGACTCGCAACCCTCACACCCCAACTGTAAATCAGCTACGATGTTAGAGTTGGCTTGCTTCCGTGTATTTTCTCCGGGATCTTTGAAACAGACGTCCCTTGAAAATATAATTTGTAAATTTTGATTACTTTTCAGGAGATCCTCATATGCTGTATATATACACATTTCACCAGCAGAGGGAGCTGTTACCTAACTCTCTCTACTATCTGAATACCTGCACTATCCAGGCCGAGCAGCAGGGGGAGTTAATTCCGTTATTAATAACCTTCCCCTATGTATACTACTGCGGGGGGAGGGGGGAGGAGGACCCATCCCTCACCTCAGCCTGGCGCCAAAACGAAAAAAATATGGCCCCCACTAAATGTATTCCATTACCTGCAGTATGCTTTAAAACTCTGCTGCCTCAATGCTCTGCGGGATTCTGCTCTTTATGTCCCGCTGGTCTCTTAGCATCTCACCCCATGTGCGTGCCGAGCCCTGCAGTGCGCTCCGGACCCGCCGGCTGGCACGCGCGCGACAGGTCAGTCTCCCGTAGCGGCGCCTCCGCTCCATCCGTGTGACTCATGTAGTTGTGGGGCTGCCGGCTGGCGCGCGCGACGGGTCCGTCTCCCGTAGCAGCGCCTGTGCTCTGCTCTGTCCGTATGCAGCGCGCTGCTCCGCCGTCCCCCCTGCAGGGAAGACAGGCTGACAGCACTAAGTCTCCTACACGCCAGGAAGACAGCACTAAGTCTTCTACACGCCGGCCACCTTCGCTCTGCCCTTCCTCCCTGAGTATTGTATAAAAGGGAGTTTTAACAGTATTATTTTAAGAGATAGAAAGAGAGAGAAAAAAAAAATTACTTTTCTGACTGGAAGTCCCTAGCTTTTTTCTGACTGGAAGCCCCTAGCTTAATTCGACCAGTACTCACTATTAGTTGTTTTTGGAGGATCTCCTGTGGAGAGATGCAGGTCCCTTCAATAGGGATCTTTGTCTCTCTGGACTTAGGTAGCTTTGTTCCCCCTTTCTTAGGGTTACGCAGCCCCTTTTAGATTTTCTGTCAGGAGCTCAGTTGCTCACCGTATTGTGCCTCCAGCACAATTTTTCAAACTGGGGGATGAGGGATGTGAAGGGGGAGGAGCCGGCTGTGCAGACAATGCTAATTTTAGATTGTGCCACACCTCCGGTTCAAGGCTTCACACCCCTTACTGTATAGGACTCCAGTGTCCCCTAGTGGATGAAAGAGAAATTTGATTTACCTGCTGTAGCTGTGGAAACCAGGTCCGTCAGCCCATCCCCAAACATTACATAACCCTTATAGGGTAGTACTTCCATGTTTTTTTGGAATACGCATCACCCGTCCATTGGTGAGTCCATAAGGATCTTCTCGCCGAGATAGACATGGCATTGGCCCTAGAAGCTAGCAATCCAATGTCCCTTTGAGCATCCCTCATAAATAAGACTGCGTCTTTTATATGGGCTAGAGTTAAGAATATAGTATCCTTATCCATATCATCAAATTGATGTCAGCTCATCTGTCCAAGCTGCAATTGCGCTACACACCCATGCCGTCGCAATTGTCAGTCTTAGCACAGCACCCGTATGAGAATAAATACACTTTAAGGTAGTTCCTTGCCTGCGATCTGCAGGGTCCTTAAGGGCCGCTGTGTCAGGAGACGGTAGCGCCACTTTCTTGGACAAGCGCGTCAGGGCCTTGTCCACAGTGGGGGATGATTCCCAAATCTCCCTGTCCTGCTTAGGGAAGGGTTATGCCATATAAAATTCTTTTGGGGATCTGCGGTCTCTTTTCCAGAGTCTCCCAAGCTTTTCCAAAGAAATCATTTAATTCATGAGATGTGGGAAAATTAATAATCTGTTTCTTTCCCTTAAACATGTGTACCCTTGTGTCGGGGACCGCGGGTTCATACTCAATATGCAACACATCCCTTATTGCCACAATCATACACTGAATGGTTTTAGGCACCCTAGGGTGCAATTTTACTTCGTCGTAGTCGACACTGGAATCAGAATCCGTGTCAGCAGTAGTGTCTTGTGTTAAGGGACGCTTTTGAGACCCCGACAGGCCCCGTGAGTCGGTCCAATCCGAGGATTGACCCCCTGATGTCCCCCCTAATTCAGCCTTATCAAGCCTTTTATGTAAAGATGCCACACTTGCATTCAACATATGCCACATGTCCATCCAATCCTGAGTCAGCACAACCGACGGGGACACACCACTCATTTGCTCTACCTCCTCCTTGGAGAAGCCTTCCGCCTCAGACATATCAACACACACATACCGAACCACACACAGGGATTAACCTATAAGGGGACAGAACCCCAACCACGCCCTTAGGAGAGACAGAGATAGAGTATGCCAGCACACACCAGCGCTTAAAAACACTGGAAAAATATGACCAGATAGCGCTTTTTTTTATATAATATACCAATCCCCACTCACTGCGTCGCTAATGTGCCCCCCTCTCTTTTTTCCAGCCTGTGAAGTTCAGCAGGGGAGAGACCAAGGAGCCAGCGTTCATGCATGCAGCTTCTGTGGAGAAAATGGCGCTAGTTAGTGATGAGGATCAAGCCCCGCCCACCCGGCTTCGGTCCCAGTGACTTTTCTATTAAAATGGCGGGGGATCTTAGATTAGGCTGCGGAGGCAGTAAATCTATCTGAATTTGCCCAAAAGTGAGGAATATTGCTGCTCAGGACGTCCCCCCCTGCACCCTGCACCCTTCAGTGCTGCTCTGTGTGTGTGACTGGGAGCAATGGCACGCAGCACTCATGAAGATCTGATGTCTTCTGCCTTCTCATACTCACCCGGCTTCTATCTTCAGCATCTGTGAGGAGGGCGGCGGCGCGGCTCCAGGACGAACCCCAGGTGAGACCTGTGTTCCGACTCCCTCTGGAGCTAATGGTGTCCAGTAGCCTTAGAAACAGAGCCCAACCGTTAAGCCAGCCCTGCTTCTCACCCCTCAGTCCCACGATGCAGGGAGCCTGTTGCCAACAGGACTCCCTGAAAATAAAAAACCTAACAAAATTATTTTAAAACAGAAAACTCTGGAGAGCTCTCTGCAGTGCACCCATTCTCCTCTGGGCACAAGATCTAACGGAGGTCTGGAGGAGGGGCATAGAGGGAGGAGCCAGTGCACACCTATAGTCAAAGTTCTTTCTAGGTGCCCTATCTCCTGCGGAGCCCGTCTATACCCCATGGTCCTTATGGAGTCCCCAGCATCCTCTAGGACGTAAGAGAAAAGAGGATTTTGGTACTTACCGATAAATCCATTTCTCTGAATCCTCTAGGGGACACTGGAGTCTTATACAGTAGGGGTGTGAAGCTTGCAACCAGAGGTGTGGCACAATTTAAAAATTAGCATTGTCTGCACAGCCGGCTTCTCCCCCTTCACATCCCTCAGTTTGGAAAATTTGACTGAGAGAACAGGACATGATACAATAGCACATGGCGAGGAACCGAACCGTACAACCCAGTAAACAGCATACAGGAAACTCTTAACAGAAAAACCAACGCTGTTTGTACAACCGTTTGAACAAGAACTTTGAACACAGCAGGTTGACAGCACCGAGGCGGGCGTCCAGTGTCCCCTAGAGGATTCAGAGAAATGGATTTATCGGTAAGTACCAAAATCCTCTTTTCTCTTTCATCCACTAGGGGACACTGGAACAGTCTTATACAGTAGGGGACGTCCCAAAGTTATCCCCCAGGGAGGTAGTGCTGTCGGTGGCCTGCAAAACTAAACGTCCGAACTTAGAGTCTCCGGACGCAAAAGGTATCAAACTTGCAAAATTTCGCAACACTTGTGGGCTGAGGACCACGTCGCCGCTCTGCAAAGTTGAGTAGTGGAAGCACCTCGGGCAGCTTCCCATGAGGCACCCACTGATCTGGTGATATGAGCACCAGTCGGACCCGGAACCTGGTTACCACAGGAAATATAAGCCTGTCGAATGGTAAGTCTAAACCACCTAGACAAAGACTGCGTAGATGCTGGCCAAACCCCTTTTTTTTTTTTTTTTGGACCATCATAAAGAACCAACAAATGGTCTGACCTTCTGAAGGACAACGTAATTTGTACGCATATTCGTAAAGCTCGGACAACATCCAAAGACACGCCCCCATCTGCGAATCCCTGAAAAGATGAGACTACAATCAGCTGTTTTACGTGAAACCCGAAACGACCTTAGGAAGGAAATCTGCTCTTGTACGGAGTTCTGCCCTATCTTCATGGAAAATTAAAAACGGACTCTAACATAAGGCTACAAACTCAGAAACTCTCCTGGCCAAAGCCCAGGCAAGTAATAACGTGACCTTCCAAGAGAGATATTTTAGGTCTGTTCTTTCCAACGGTTCAAAAGTTGGTGATCCGAAAAATTCCAACACTAAATTTAAGTTCCACAGCGTATGGGAGGACGGAAAGGAGGTTGTATCCTCAGAACCCCTTGTATAAAGGTTTGAACCTCCTGTAAGGATGCCAACCGCTGTTGAAATAGCATGGAGAGAGCTGAAACTTGAACCTTCAAAAGAACCTAGTCTTAGTCCTCCATCTAGACCAGCTTGTAGAAAAAGTAGAATCTTGGTAAGTGGAAGTTCGTCGAATTCCACCCACATTCCTGACACCAGTCCATGTACTTCTTCCAAATCTTGCAGTAGTGCATGGCTGTAACTTGCTTCCTAACAGCAATCATCGTAGGAATAGCTGTTCTCTGTATCCCTCTGTTTCTTAATTTCCGGATCTCAATAGCCACACCGTTAAGCGCAGCTTGTTCAGTATGGGAACGGTCCCTGAGATAGCAGGTCCTCTCTCAGAGGTAACCGCCAAGGATCTTCCGCTAGGCACTCCCGCAAGTCTGAGTACCAACTCCTGCGGAGCCAATATGGTGCTATTAGAATCGCCCTCACTCATTCTTGTTTCACCTCCTTTTAAAACTCTCGGTATGAGTGGGAATGGTGGAAATATGTAAACCCTCCTGTAACACCAAGGAAGTGTTAATGCGTCCACTCCTTCTGCCGCTGGATCTCTTGTCCTGGACACATATCTGGGTAGCTGATGGTTGTGCCGAGATGCCATTAGGTCCACTTGAGGTAGACCCCATCTCCTCACCACCATGTCGAAAATCTGTGGATGTAGGCACCACTCTCCCGTCTGCATGTCCTGGCGACTGAGATAATCTGCTTCCCAGTTCTCCACACCTGGAATGAACACTGCCGAGAGGATGATGTTTCGCCTTTCTGCCCACAACAAGATCTTTGTGGCTACCCTTAACGCCATCCTGTTCTCTGTTCCTCCTTGATGGTTTATGTAAGCCATCGTCGTGCCATTGTCCGGCTGTATCTTTTAGTGTTGACCCATGACTAGGTCTTCGGCTAGGAAAAGCGCATTGGAAACTGCTCTCAGTTCGAGAATGTTTATGGGTAGGACTGCTCTCCTGTAACCGCCAACCTTTATGTCCATGGATACCATGAACTCTCCTTGTTCCAAACCTGCAATAGCTGACTGGATTTAATCCATCCTGAATCTGCAAACCGTGAGGCATTTGTTCCTCTAGGAAGGCACCCCAACCTCTGAGACTGGCGTCCGTTGTCAGGATCCGCCAATCCCAAATGCCGAATCTCTTTGCCCGCTGCGAGATTCTTGTGCAACGATCAAATCAAGGAGGTTCGAATGCGTAGTGGAAGTCGGATTCTTCGATGTAGAAGCCAGTGCAAAACTGCTCTCTGAGCAATGAGGTTCATCTGGAATGGTCGGGAATGAAGTCTGCCGTATTGGATAGCTTCAAACGATGCTACTATCTTCCCTAGAAGTTGCCTACAGAGGTGTAGAGAAACAGTCTGTGTCTTTAGTACCTGAGCCACTAACCTCTGTGGGTCTTGTTCTCTGGTAGGAATACTCAATTGTACAGTGTCCAAAATGAGACCAAATAATTTTAATCGGATGAGTTGGCATGAGGTTGGATTGTTTGGAAGTTCACAATCCACCCATGTTGAATGAAAAAATAAGAATTTACTTACCGATAATTCTATTTCTCATAGTCCATAGTGGATGCTGGGGACTCCGTAAGGACCATGGGGAATAGCGGCTCCGCAGGAGACTGGGCACATCTAAAGAAAGCTTTAGGACTATCTGGTGTGCACTGGCTCCTCCCCCTATGACCCTCCTCCAAGCCTCAGTTAGGATACTGTGCCCGGACGAGCATACACAATAAGGAAGGATTTTGAATCCCGGGTAAGACTCATACCAGCCACACCAATCACACCGTATAACCTGTGATCTGAACCCAGTTAACAGCATGATAACAGAGGAGCCTCTGAAAGATGGCTCACAACAATAATAACCCGATTTTTGTAACAATAACTATGTACAAGTATTGCAGACAATCCGCAATTGGGATGGGCGCCCAGCATCCACTACGGACTATGAGAAATAGAATTATCGGTAAGTAAATTCTTATTTTCTCTAACGTCCTAAGTGGATGCTGGGGACTCCGTAAGGACCATGGGGATTATACCAAAGCTCCCAAACGGGCGGGAGAGTGCGGATGACTCTGCAGCACCAAATGAGAGAACTCCAGGTCCTCCTCAGCCAGGATATCAATTTTGTAGAATTTTACAAACGTATTTGCTCCTGACCAAGTAGCTGCTCGGCAAAGTTGTAAAGCCGAGACCCCTCGGGCAGCCGCCCAAGATGAGCCCACCTTCCTTGTGGAGTGGGCATTTACAGATTTTTGGCTGTGGCAGGCCTGCCACAGAATGTGCAAGCTGAATTGTACTACAAATCCAACAAGCAATAGTCTGCTTAGAAGCAGGAGCACCCAGCTTGTTGGGTGCATACAGGATAAACAGCGAGTCAGATTTCCTGACTCCAGCCGTCCTGGAAACATATATTTTCAGGGCACTGACAACGTCTAGCAACTTGGAGGCCTCCAAGTCCCTAGTAGCCGCAGGCACCACCAATAGGTTGGTTCAGGTGAAACGCTGAAACCACCTTGGGGAGAAACTGAGGACGAGTCCTCAATTCCGCCCTGTCCGAATGGAAAATCAGATAAGGCTTTTTTCAGGATAAAGCCGCCAATTCTGACACGCGCCTGGCCCAGGCCAGGGCCAACAGCATGACCACTTTTCATGTGAGATATTTTAACTCCACAGATTTAAGTGGTTCAAACCAATGTGACTTTTGGAACCCAAAACTACATTGAGATCCCAAAGTGCCACTGGAGGCACAAAAGGAGGCTGTATATGCAGTACCCCTTTTACAAACGTCTGAACTTCAGGGACTGAAGCTAGTTCTTTTTTGGAAGAAAATTGACAGGGCCGAAATTTGAACCTTAATGGACCCCAATTTCAGGCCCATAGACACTCCTGTTTGCAGGAAATGTAGGAATCGACCCAGTTGAATTTCCTCCGTCGGGCCTTACTGGCCTCGCACCACGCAACATATTTTCGCCAATTGCGGTGATAATGTTTTTGCGGTTACATCCTTCCTGGCTTTGATCAGGATAAGGATGACTTCATCCGGAATGCCTTTTTTCCTTCAGGATCCGGCGTTCAACCGCCATGCCGTCAAACGCAGCAAGTCTTGGAACAGACAGGGTCCTTGCTGGAGCAGGTCCCTTCTTAGAGGTAGAGGCCACGGATCTTCCGTGAGCATCTCTTGAAGTTCCGGTTACCAAGTCCTTCTTGGCCAATCCGGAACCACGAATATAGAGCTTACTCCTCTCCATCTTATCAATCTCAGTACCTTGGGTATGAGAGGCAGAGGAGGGAACACATACCCTGACTGGTACACCCACGGTGTTACCAGAGCGTCTACAGCTTATTGCCTGAGGGTCCCTGGACCTGGCGCAATACCTGTCGAGTTTTTAATCATGTGGAAGACTTCTGGGTGAAGTCCCCACTCTCCCGGGTGGAGGTCGTGCTGAGGAAGTCTGCTTCCCAGTTGTCCACTCCCGGAATGAATACTGCTGACAGTGCTCTCACATGATTTTCCGCCCAGCGAAGAATCCTTGCAGCTTCTGCCATTGCCCTCCTGCTTCTTGTGCCACCCTGTCTGTTTACGTGGGTGACTGCCGTGATGTTGTCCGACTGGATCAACACCGGCTGACCTTGAAGCAGAGGTCTTGCTAAGCTTAGAGCATTGTAAATGTCCCTTAGCTTCAGGATATTTATGTGAAGTGATGTCTCCAGGCTTGACCATAAGCCCTGGATATTCCTTCCCTGTGTGACTGCTCCCCAGCCTCGCAGGCTGGCATCCGTGGTCACCAGGACCCAGTCCTGAATGCCTAATCTGCGGCCTTCTAGAAGATGAGCACTCTGCAACCACCACAGGAGGGACACCCTTGTCCTTGGTGACAGGGTTATCCGCTGATGCATCTGAAGATGCGACCCGGACCATTTGTCCAGCAGGTCCCACTGGTGCGTGGAATCTGTCGAATGGGATTGCTTCGTAGGAAGCCACCATTTTACCCAGAACCCTTGTGCATTGATGCACTGAGACTTGGCTCGGTTTTAGGAGGTTCCTGACTAGCTCGGATAACTCCCTGGCTTTCTCCTCCGGGAGAAACACCTTTTTCTGGACTGTGTCCAGGATCATCCCTAGGAACAGAAGACACGTCGTCGGAACCAGGTGCGATTTTGGAATATTGAGAATCCAATCGTGCTGCCGCAACACTACCTGAGATAGTGCTACACCGACCTCCAACTGTTCCCTGGATCTTACCCTTATCAGGGAATTGTCCAAGTAAGGGATAACTAAAATTCACTTCCTTCGAAGGAATATCATCATTTCGGCCATTACCTTGGTAAAGACCCGGGGTGCCGTGGACCATCCATACGGCAGCGTCTGAACTGATAGTGACAGTTCTGTACCATAAACCTGAGGTACCCTTGGTGAGAAGGGTAAATTTTGACATGAAGGTAAGCATCCTTGATGTCCCGAGACATCATGTAGTCCCCTTCTTCCAGGTTCGCAATCACTGCTCTGAGTGACTCAATCTTGAATTTGAACCTCTGTATGTAAGTGTTCAAAGATTTTAGATTTAGAATCGGTCTCACCGAGCCGTCCGGCTTCGGTACCACAACAGTGTGGAATAATACCCCGTTCCCTGTTGCAGGAGGGGTATCTTGATGATCACCTGCTGGGAATACAGCTTGTGAATGGCTTCCAAAACCGTCTCCCTGTCAGAAGGAGACATCGGTAAAGCCGACTTTAGGAAACGGCGAGGGGGAGACGTCTCGAATTCTAATTTGTACCCCTGAGATATCACCTGAAGGATCCAGGGGTCTGCTTGCGAGTGAGCCCACTGCGCGCTGAAATTCATTGAGACGGGCCCCCCACCGTGCCTGATTCTGCTTGTAAAGCCCCAGCGTATACTGAGGGCTTGGCAGAGGCGGGAGAGGGTTTCTGTTCCTGGGAACTGGCTGATTTCTGCAGCCTTTTTCCTCTCCCTCTGTCACGGGGCAGAAATGAGGAACCTTGTCCACGAAAAGACTGCGCCTGATAATACGGCGTCTTCTTATGTTGAGAGGCGACCTGGGGTACAAACGTGGAATTCCCAGCTGTTGCCGTGGCCACCAGGTCTGAAAGACCGACCCCAATAACTCCTCCCCTTAATAAAGCAATACTTCCAAATGCCGTTTGGAATACGCATCACCTGACCACTGACGTGTCCATAACCCTCTACTGGTAGAAATGGACAACGCGCTTAGACTTGATGCCAGTCGGCAAATATTCCGCTGTGCATCACGCATATATAGAAATGCATATTTTAAATGCTCTATAGGCAAAAATATACTGTCCCTATCTAGGGTATCAATATTTTCAGTCAGGGAATCCGACCACGCCAACCCAGCACTGCACATCCAGGCTGAGGCGATTGCTGGTCGCAGTATAACACCAGTATGTGTGTAAATACCTTTTAGGATACCCTCCTGCTTTCTATCAGCAGGATCCTTAAGGGCGGCCATCTCAGGCGAAGGTAGAGCCCTTACAAGCGTGTGAGCGCTTTATCAACCCTAGGGGGTGTTTCCCAACGCACCCTAACCTCTGGCGGGAAAGGATATAATGCCAATAACATTTTAGAACTTATCAGTTGTTATCGGGGGAAACCCACGCATCATCACACACCTCATTTAATTTCTCAGATTCAGGAAAACTACAGGTACCGAACATAATACCCCTTTTTTGGTGGTACTCGTATTATCAGAAATGTGTAAAACATTTTTCATTGCCTCAATCATGTAACGTGTGGCCCTACTGGACGTCACATTCGTCTCTTCACCGTCGACACTGGAGTCAGTATCCGTGTCGGCGTCTATATCTGCCATCTGAGGTAACGGGCGCTTTAGAGCCCCTGACGGCCTATGAGACGTCTGGACAGGCACAAGCTGAGTAGCCGGCTGTCTCATGTCAACCACTGTCTTTTATACAGAGCTGACACGGTCACGTAATTCCTTCCAACAGTTCATCCACTCAGGTGTCGACCCCCTAGGGGGTGACATGACTATTACAGGCAATCTGCTCCGTCTCCACATCATTTTTCTCCTCATACATGTCGACACAAAAGTACCGACATACAGCACACACACAGGGAATGCTCTGATAGAGGACAGGACCCCACTAGCCCTTTGGGGAGACAGAGGGAGAGTTTGCCAGCACACACCAGAGCACACTATATATATATATATATATATATATATATATATATATATATATACACATACACACATGCATATATATATATACACATACACACACACACACACACACACACAGGGATAACCTTATATAAGTGTTTTTCCCCTTATAGCTGCTGTATAGTTAATACTGCGCCTAATTAGTGCCCCCCTCTCTTTTTTTAACCCTTTCTGTAGTGTAGTGACTGCAGGGGAGAGACAGGGAGCTTCCCTCCAACGGAGCTGTGAGGGAAAATGGCGCCAGTGTGCTGAGGAGATAGGCTCCGCCCCTTTTTCGCGGACTTTTCTCCTGCTTTTTTATGGATTCTGGCAGGGGTTAAATGCATCCATATAGCCCAGGAGCTATATGTGATGCATTTTTTTTGCCATCCAAGGTGTTTTTATTGCGTCTCAGGGCGCCCCCCCCCCCAGCGCCCTCAGTGACCGAAGTGTGAAGTGTGCTGAGAGCAATGGCGCACAGCTGCAGTGCTGTGCGCTACCTTGTTGAAGACAGGACGTCTTCTGCCGCCGATTTTCCGGACCTCTTCTGCCTTCTGGCTCTGTAAGGGGACCGGCGGCGCGGCTCTGGGACCCATCCAAGCTGGGCCTGTGATCGTCCCTCTGGAGCTAATGTCCAGTAGCCTAAGAAGCCCAATCCACTCTGCACGCAGGTGAGTTCGCTTCTTCTCCCCTTAGTCCCTCGATGCAGTGAGCCTGTTGCCAGCAGGTCTCACTGAAAATAACAAACCTAATCTAAAACTTTCACTAAGAAGCTCAGGAGAGCCCCTAGTGTGCACCCTTCTCGTTCGGGCACAGAGATCTAACTGAGGCTTGGAGGAGGGTCATAGGGGGAGGAGCCAGTGCACACCAGATAGTCCTAAAGCTTTCTTTAGATGTGCCCAGTCTCCTGCGGAGCCGCTATTCCCCATGGTCCTTACGGAGTCCCCAGCATCCACTTAGGACGTTAGAGAAATTGATGAGATGTTTGAGCATCTTTTATCAGCTGTTCCTGAGATGAGGCCTTGATCAGTAGATCGTCTAGATAAGGTATGATCGTGACCCCTTACTGTCTGAATCCTGTCACCATTATTGGTATGATCTTTGTAAAGATTCAGGGCCCTTAATTGGTAGTGATCTGTCACCCGTGCAACCTTAAGTAAACATGGCGGGGTGGCCAAATAGGAATATGAAGGTATTTTGCACTACCAAAAGATTTGAATAAAATCCCATTCCTCTTTAAGGATCTGGGACTGGTGACATAACCCCTTGTCTGCAGGAGTCTTTGAATTTGCAGTCTGTAATGCTCCTGCTCGCAACAGGCACCTAGGACCTCAAGCTGTAAAGAAACGAACTGTGTGGACGTTTCTGAAACTGTATCCTTGGCCTAGACGTCTGGTGAGGTTTTGGCCCAGGCGTCCCGAAAGCCTTCCAACTCTGCGCCCACCAAGGGGAACCCCAGGTGAGCAGGGAGACAGTCATGCCACGGGTTTGTTAGCAGGTTTGTCCTGCTTTCTGTGTAGACTGTGAACGACCTCTGAGTAAGAAGTAGGTAGAAAAGTAGATTTCACTGTAGTTGTCTATGAAATCCACTTGTCTAACTCAGGACCAATAACATCTAACCCCCAAATGTAATAGTCTCTATTCTTGGGATCGGAGTCCACTCGCCTTTCTCTGAGCCATAAAATTACTCTAGCCGAAATGGGCGAAACCGAGATGCGGGACGCTATTTTACTAGCGTCCTCTGAAGTCTGGCACATATAAGTCGCTGATTCTCAAATATGCTCCGCTGAGAATTTTCCTCCAGGCTACTTTCTTACGCCCAGCCCATGCAACAATGTGCTGCTACAAAAATTTATTTTAATGCAGTGTCTACCTTCGCGACATGACATAGCCTTTAAAGGTGGACACGCTAGGTATAGGGGACATTGTCTTCTCCCCGCTTCCTAAGTGCCCCGCTGTGTGTTTAAATCGTTTATCAGTCTTGAGAGTTTGAGGCATAGACATTGTCTTCTCCTGATATGAATAAATGGAAAACCCTCTGGTTCCTTAACTCCTTACTCTTTGAAGCTTAGGATCTCCATAAAACTCCTGATCTAAGGCAGACGTCATTATCGCGCCTTTTCATCTATAAGGCCCTCTTCCTCCATCGTGTAAGATGGAAGGATTCCATTAACCGCCTTGCTCACCTTGCTTAATGCTTGCGCAGGAGGGATTAATTTAAATTAGAAATTCCTCCATGGTCTTTGAGAATCCCTCAGCCCTTTCTGACTGCCGTTTGCGGGATTCTGACATTCCCTTTGAAATATTTGTCAGGGCTTGCTCCCATGATCATGGCGGAGCCTTGCTCCCGAGTGGAACGCCCTTAACTAACCAGGAAACGCATACCTGGGGGTCGCCCAACCTAGCGCTCATCTTATTACAGTTTGTGTATACATAAGTTCGTTTTCTTGGTAAGTGCTTTTGACATTTGAAGTCGCACCCCATAGAGCGCTCCACAGTGCTTTCCCCCTTTATAATGGGAACAGAAAGATCGTAACGGGTGATGGGATTAAAAGGTACACTGGATCGACCTAGCTGGATATTTTTGTATATAATACACACAAAAATAAAATAATAATAATATCACCAGCCTTGTTGCAACTCTCGCACACCCAACTGTATTTCAGTTCGGAGGTCGGGGTTGTGATCCAGTCGTTCCCTTTATTTCGATGGGATCTTTTGTTTAGAAGTCCCTTTAAAATATATATCATAAAAAGGTCTGTTAGAATGCATTGAAAATCCATTGCAGCAGAGTCCTAATATACAAATCTCCAGTAGAGGGAGTAGTGCTCTATTATAATAACCCCTTCCTCTGCTCTGACTGGCATGGAAGCCTGTCTAATCTACAGAGGGCGTAATACCGCCTATGGAGCCCTTTTGGCGCCTCCAATCAGTTTTAAAATGGCCGCCAATTACATTTAATATAAAACATTTAATATACATTCTCTAAAGGCGCCCCCTGATCACTCTGCCCCCCCCCCCCCACCCCGACCCACCAACAAGAGGTCCTCTGTCTCCCTCCAATCTGTCCCAGACATATCCCCCCTGCCGTCTCCCCCAGTCCTCCGCTGGCGGCGGGAGGGGACGGGATACTGCTTGAGCGGGCGGCGACGCGTCCACGGCGGGGGAGCTGCGCCGCTAGCCTGCCAGAGACCACCATAGAAAGCCTCTTTCGGAGTCCAAGCGCCCCGCTGTCCTCACCCCGCACGTCCAAGCGGCGGCCGCCGGTAGCTGCGCCGTGTCTCCTCCAGCGCTGCAAGGAAGGGAGGCGGGGGTGTAAGGGCAGCGTAGGTAGAGCTGCTGCAGCTGCCAGCCGTGGTGGACATTATCTGGGTACAGAGACAGCGGAGGGCGGGAGCGCGTAGTGTAAGGGCAGCGTAGGGAGAATGGACACTAGCCCTAGTTGCAGAGACGGTGGAGGGAGGGTGTGCGCTCACAGGATCATTGTGTGAGAGCTGCTGCGGCCGGGAGACACCAGCATCGAGGGAGGGAGGGCTGTAGCGGGCGATGCTGCGCTGGTAGAGCAATTTACCAGAAGGCAGCAGCGTGCATAGGGACTAACTTATAAAGATCTCCTGCACGAAGACCATAATTTTATGAACTAGGGCCCCTGTTACCACCAGTACTCACAGTACCCTGAGACACTCCTGACTGTGCTTCGGATTTTACTGTAGAGAGATGTAGATCCCTTTAGCTGGGCTCCTTGTCTCTCCGTTTTGAAGACTTTTGTCCCCCTTTTATTAGGTTGACGCAGTCTTTCTTCTTGTGGTTAAACCTGCACCCTCCTTTCATTTAGGAGGGATTGGGCAGTTTCTCTTTAGGTAAAGCCTGTACCCTCCTTTTAGTTAGGAGGGATTAGGCCAGTCAGAACAACAACAAAAAAATGCTATATGGAGCAGGAGCTCCCATGTGCTTCTTTCCTCCTAGCACAATTTTTCAAACTGAGGGATGTGAAGGGGGAGTAGCCGGCTGTGCAGACAATGCTAATTTTTAGATTGTGCCACACCTCCGGTTGCAAGCTTCACACCCCTACTGTATAAGTCTCCAGTGTCCCCTAGTGGATGAAAGAGAAATAGGATTTTGGTACTTACCAGATAAATACTTTTCTTTGAATCCATAGGGGGAACTGGAGTACTCTTGGGATATGGACGGGGCGTAGCCAGGAATGGCACATTTAAATATTTAAATTAGTAACTGGTCACCCCCTCCATACTCCCATAGAGCCTTCAGTATTTTTACTGAGCCGAACAGGAGCGATAGAGACGATGAACCATAGAGAATTACATATAACATTATAATACAACGGTCAACACTAAAGTTGACACCTAAAGTAACTGACAACTAAGCAGTTGACACCATAATAGATATTAACGTAATATCGTATCCATCGGTGATCATGTGTTACCATAAGATCCACTGAACTTACCACAAGACAGGTAAACGAATGCAGAAAATACAGTTACACATCCCCCAATCAGTGAGCAGTTGGGAGTTATGGTAATATCCTATCCAAAGATTAGTTCTAATCTAATTATATGACCATTACTAAGCAACAAGCCCTAACTTTACTCTTTAAACAAAGTTATCCACATGTATATTTTGTATCTTCAATTTAATATGCTGATAAATAACTGGCAGTAGACATTGTTTTACAGAGTTTTATTATTGTAATGTGGGAGTCAAAGTGGTACAAGCATTATAAAACATTCATGACTTCCCTCCCCCAAATCTTCTTGCAATAAACACTCAATAAAACCGGACTCCTGGATGTCAAACTCGTTAATGGGATAAGCCTGATGTGACCCACAAAAAGGGCCAAACACTTTGAACAAGCTGAGAAAGAGTATAGTTACAAGAGATCTTATGGTTACGCCCTCCAACAATGTTTCATCACAATTCTACATGCTGACAAAACCACTTCTGTAAAACTTTGAAATTATTTTACAGATAAAGAAACTGCAAATGTGGGTTCTCTCTGGAAAAATAAAAAACAAACATTGGTACTACCGTTAAACTTCCATTTTAATATCTCCACAAAATGTGAATACTAAAGGTACAGACAAAGGATAATCATAATGTAACGATGGAGGGGACTCCATGCTAGCATTATAAATATGGAATTATAAATTTAAAACATTTCTGGCTTAAAAAATAAATCTGGTAGTAAAGGAAGGCTTCCAACTCCTAGTAAGGTCTCTCCCGGCGCTCCTGGCGATGCTCACCCCTAGCGGAAAGGAGAGTAAGTTAAAGAATACACTTTAACACTACAAAATGAATAGTCTACAGAGAACTAAACTGCTTACTTTTCCATTTTGCCAGGACCACCACGTCTGCCACCTCCCCTTCCTCCCATTGGTTCCAAGAGAGGTCCTGGAGGGCCAGGGGGCCCACCTCTCCTTCCTCCACCAAATCCTCTGTCCATACCGCGGCCTCTGAAACCACCTCTGTCACCACCACGGCCTCCTCTAAACATACCAGGACCACCACGGTCCATCAATCCTCTGCCTCTCATACCTGGACCTCCTCTGCCTCGTTCGTTACCTGTGGAACAAAAAGCACAAATTTCAGACTCTAAACAAATCCTATAGCATTACTGAACACTGTACAATAGGTTTGTTGGTTAAATAGTCATCTATTGATTGGTCACAGTCAGGTAAAGTTAATGGTTCACAAAAGGTACCCAAGTCTAAACTCAAACTTCAGTATTTACACTTGTTCTCTATTGAAATCGTTTAATGATTTAGATAGGCATGTAGATGGAACGTTCTTCAATAGCAAGCATGGATACTACAGTTTTACACTAGAGCAGAACAGCACAGATGGTGTAAAGGTTAGCATTACTGCCTCACAGCACCGAGGTCCTAGGCTAGATTCCTACCACAGCCTTAACTGTGTGGAGTTTGTATATATTCCATGTGCTTGTGCAAGTTTCTTCCAGGTACTGGTTCCCCTCCACAATCCAAAAATACTGGTAGGTTAATTGGCTCCTCACAAAAAACTAAATAAAAATTGACATGGCCTTGGGAAGGAAGCATGTGTTCTCAACTTAGCCCTATCAGGATGAAAAATCAAGTAGGGATTTTTCATCTCTTGACCCAAACTTAATAGATATAATTTATGAGGGGACAGGGGATAACGTGGAGTCGGTATGGGTTGAGATCACTAGTGGGGGCACTGATGCAAAGAAACTAGTCATTGGCACGTGTTATAACATTGGGGTTGATTCAATTCGGCAACAGATGAATAGCGCCGGGAATTGGCTCCCGACGCTATTCAATTCAGCTACTAGTTACCCGCAATTGTCGGGAATTCTTCTCTCCCCCCTGGTGGGTGAGAAGAAAACCAACAAAAGTGCTGGCGCAAGGCTGATTCTGTCAGGAATCAGCATCGCCGCGGGTAGATAAGTCGGAGAATGCCCGTTCTCCAGACAAAACTACCTGTTAAGTCGGCAAGAACGGGCATTCGCCGGCTTAACTTTAGCTGAATTGAATAGCGGCAGGATCCAATTCCCGGCACTATTCATCTGTTGCCGAATTGAATCGACCCCATAGTTACATAGTCAGTGAGGTTGAAAAGAGGCAACTGCCCATCGAGTTCAACCTGTATTCTGCATTAATCTATTCATATTATATGTGTATGCTGGAGTAATGGTTTAGTATCAAATGAAAACCATGATTCTTAAACTCCCCAATAATGTAATGTCAATATGTTAATTGCTATAGCCCTGGATACATTTACCAGTTAGGAATTTGTCCAATCCGCTTTTAAATACATTTACAGAGTCTGACATTATTACCCTCTCTGGCAGGGAGTTCCAAATCTTTATTGCCCTTACTGTGAAGAACCCTTTCCTATGTTGTGTACAGAATTTCCTCTCCTCTCACCTGAGTGCCCACGCGTACTATATAGAGAGTTCTTTTAATAAACAAATAAGCAACCAGATATTAGCATACATGAGGAGGAACAACTCTTACAGTAAATAGAAAAAGCTGTGGGAATGGGAGACATCCTAGTGTCAGGGGATTTTAACCATCCTGATATTAATTGGAGTAACAATTCATGTGTAAAAACTAGGAGCAGCAGATTCTTAAATACATTAAAAGATCGATACTTGACTCAATTAGTCGAGGATCCAACTAGAGGTAAAACTATTTGAACCTAGTTATTACCAATAATGTGGACATCATATCAAACAGTGTTGGGGAGACCTTGGGAAACAGTGATCACTATATGATCACATTCGATATCAGTTTCAAGAAACATACCTATAAAAAGGATCTACCAAAATATTTAACTTTAATAAAGCCAACTTCAATATGCCAAGAAAGGCACTAAACATTGATTGGGAAGTTGTTTCAAGGTAGAGAGACACATCGGAAATGTGGGATGCTTTAAAAGAGTTGCTTGATAGCAATATCCACAAATTAAATTCCCATGAGCAGTAAATGCAGGCGTACTAAACACAAACCAATGTGGCTTAACAAGGAGGTCAAAGTAGTAATGGCTAAAAAGGCGTGCTTTCAAAACATTTAAATCCAATGGTGGGGAGGAGCCATTCCTGTATTATAAGGAATGCAACAAAAGATGCAAAAAAGTAATAAGAGCAGCTAAAATTTTAAACAAAAAGCAAAGTCGCTAGAGAGTAAATCCAACCCTAAAATTTTTTATAAGTACATAAACAGTAAAAGGTTAAAGGAGAGCGTAGGCCCATTAAAGAATAAAAATAAATAAAAATGAACTGGGAGCTTTGATAAACTACTACAAAATAAAAGCAGAAATACTGAACAATTTTCCCCCCTCAGTATTTACCAGGGAGGATCAGACAGTAAGAGTAGTGCATAAAGATAGTGACGATAAGGACTCTTGGCTTGATACTCAAGTGAGAGACTAAGCAAAATAAAGATTAATAAGTCACCAGGCCCTGATGGCATTCATCCGAGGGTTATTATGGTGCTTAGATAACAGCTAGCAAAACCCCTATGCTTGATTTTCTATAGTTCTATTAGATCAGGCAAGGATTGGCGCATAGCTGAGGTAGTGCACTTATTTAAAAAGGGAACTATAGTCCTGGTAACTATAGACCAGTTAGTTTAACCTCTATAGTGGGTAAGATATTGGAAGGAATTTTAAGGGATAGCATAGACAATTATCTGCATACTATTAAAATTAGCAAAAGTCAGCATGGGTTTGTAAGGGGCAGATCATGTCAAACTAACTTAATTAGCTTCTACGAGGTGGTGAGCGAGAAGCTTGACCAGGGAAAAGCAGTGGATGTTGTCTATTTAGATTTTGCAAAAGCCTTCGATTGTGTCTCTCAGGAGACTGGTCATCAAATTAAGGGAACTTGGCCTAGGATATTTGTACATGGATAAGTAATTGGCTGGATAACAGAGTACAACATGTAGTGGTGAATGGGATGTTCTACTGGTGCCCAGCTAGAGTCAGCGGAACACCGCAAGAGTCCGTACTTGGCCCGCTACTGTTCAATATATTTATCAATGATCTAGGAATAGGCCTGGAAAGCACAGTGTCAATCTGCAGAGGATACTAAACTGTGTAAGGCAATTCAGAAAGTGATGTGGATTCTCTACAAAATTACTTATGTAAACTTGAAACATGGGCATCCAAATGGAGAATGAAGTTCAATATAGAGAAATGCAAAGTTATGCATTTTGGGTTAAATAACACATTTGCATCCTACACTCTAAACAGGGAAAATATAGGGGTAACCATAGATAATAGGCTTAACAGTGTGCAATGTCAAAATGCAGCAAAGGCGGCATCTAAAGTGCTTGCGTGCATTAAACGGGGCATTGAGACGAGGATGTAATCCTCCCATTGTACAAATCTTTGGTGCGTCCCCACCTGGAATATGGTGTTCAATTTTGGGCACCATATTATAAAAAATGATATAGGGGAGCTAGAAAAAGTTCAAAGGAGAGTTACTAAATTGATTAAAGGGTTAGAGACTCTTGAGTACAAGGAAAGGCTTACTAGGTTAAATATGTATACACTAGAAAAGAGGCGTCTAAGAGGAGACATTATTAACATCTTCAAATATATAAAGGGTCACTATAAGGAGTTAACAGGGGGATTTGATTAAAAGAACTCTGAATAGGACATGTGGGCACTCGCTAAAGCTAGAGGAGAGAAAATTCCGTACACAACGTAGGAAAGGGTTCTTCCGTTCTTCACGGTAAGGGCAATAAAGATTTGGAACTCCCTGAAGGAAAAGGTAATAATAGCGGACTCTGTAAATAAATTTAAAAACGAATTGGACAAATTTCTAACATTAAAAAGTATCCAGGGCTATAGCTCTTAACATAGTGACATTATATATCTGGGATTGGTAAGAACCATAGTTGTCAATTGATACTAAACAGTTACTTCAGCATGTGCACAGCTTAACACAGAATACAGGTTGAACCCAATGGGCATTTTGCCTCTTTTCAACCTCACTATGTAACAAGGCACTTAATTCAGATCGCCATAGCTTCAGCCCAGAGGGTAATAGAAAAACAGTCTTCCAAAGAAGATTGTGAATATCTGCATCTTCCAAGGGTTCAAAACAGCGTGACTGCAGATAATCTAGCACCAAATTCAAATCCCAAGGAGATGTAGGGGGAACAAATGGGGGTTGAACCCGAAGTACCCCCTGTAGGAAAGTTTGCACATCCGATAGGAGTGCCAGGCGTCTCTGAAAGAATAGATAAGGCAGATACCTGAACTTTCAGGGATCCTAGATGAAGTCCAGAATCTAAGCCTGCCTGAAGAAAAAGCAACAGTGAGACAAAAATAATCTGATTGAAACCCTTTTCAGTCACACCAAGAGAACGCCAGATGCAACGGTAATGGGCTGCCGAAACAGGTTTTCGTGCACGCAACATCGTGGGAATCACACATTCCGGAATACCTTTGCATTTTAGGATGTCTGCATCAAGAGCCATCCTGTAACACGTAGTCGTGGTAAATCTGGATACACGAAAGGCCCTTGTTGGAGAAGATCCGTTCGCAGAGGTAAAGACCAAGGATCATCCGCTAGTAGAAGGCGCAGGTCTGAAAACCAAGCTCTCCAAGGCAAATCTGGTGCTACCAAGATCACCTTGATTGACTCCCGTTCAATTCTCGAGGATTAGGTCGTACGGCCAAGTCACGCAGTTTCAGAGAGTCAAACACCTCTGGGTGAATTGTCCATTCTCCCGGATGTAGATCCTGACGGCTAAGGTAGTCTGCTTCCCAATTGTCTACTCCTGGAATGAATACTGCCGACAGGACTAGGGCGTTACATTCAGTGCACTGGAGAATGCAAGTCACTTCTCGCATCGCTTAGTGACTGAGTTCCTCCCTGCTTGTTAAAGTATGCTACAGCAGTCACGTTGTCCGATTGAATCTTCATCGTCTTGGATCGAAGAACTTGGGCCGCTTTTACCAGCGCATTGTAGATCGCTCTCAGTTCCAACACCTTTATTGGCAACAGTTATTCCTGTTGAGAACAATCGCCCTGAAGATGAAAGTCCAACACAACCGCGCTCCATCCCGAGGCTGGCATCAGTCGTTAGGAGCGTCCAGTCCGATACACCAAACAGTCTGCCCGCAGTGAGACTGTGCAGTTGGTGCCACCAAGGAAGTGAAAGTCGCATCTCTGGAGTCAGTCGAACTAACT
The DNA here is from genome assembly GCF_028390025.1 of Pseudophryne corroboree. Taxonomy (NCBI): domain Eukaryota; kingdom Metazoa; phylum Chordata; class Amphibia; order Anura; family Myobatrachidae; genus Pseudophryne; species Pseudophryne corroboree. Next base: position 417,285,395 of record NC_086444.1, on the reverse strand, counting down.
GTTTAAGGTGTAGATGCGACCCCGACCATTGATGCAACAGATCCAGCTAGAAGGGATGTGAATGAAAACCGCCCAACTCCAGAGTTTCAAAAGCTGCTACAATTTCCCCGAGCAAACAAATGCATAAATGGACAGATACCAGCCTTGGCATGAGGACAGCTTGGACCAGTTTCTGCATACCCAGAGCTTTGTCTTGAGGCAGAGAGAAAAATTATATATTTTTTTAAAAATATATAAAAAAAATGTTTTACTTACCGGTAAATCTATTTCTCGTAGTCCGTAGTGGATGCTGGGGACTCCGAAAGGACCATGGGGATAGACGGGCTCTGCAGGAGACATGGGCACTTGAAAGAATTTAGGTTCTGGTGTGCACTGGCTCCTCCCTCTATGCCCCTCCTCCTGACCTCAGTTAGAGAAACTGTGCCCAGAAGAGCGGACAGTACAAGGAAAGGATTTTGGTAATCCAGGGCAAGATTCACACCGTATAACATGTGAAAACAACCAGTTAACAGCATGACAAACGACAGAGCATCAGGTCAAACCCTGATGCAACCATAACATAACCCTTATTGAAGCAATAACTATAAACAAGCATTGCAGAAGTCGTCCGCACTTGGGACGGGCGCCCAGCATCCACTACGGACTACGAGAAATAGATTTACCGGTAAGTAAAATCTCATTTTCTCTAACGTCCTAGTGGATGCTGGGGACTCCGTAAGGACCATGGGGATTATACCAAAGCTCCCAAACGGGCGGGAGAGTGCGGATGACTCTGCAGCACCGATTGAGCAAACATGAGGTCCTCCTCAGCCAGGGTATCAAACTTGTAGAACTTTGCAAAAGTGTTTGAACCTGACCAAGTAGCCGCTCGGCAAAGTTGTAATGACGAGACCCCTTGGGCAGCCGCACAAGAAGAGCCCACCTTCCTAGTGGAATGGGCCTTAACTGATCTTGGCAGCAGCAATCCAGCCGCAGAATGAGCCTGCTGAATCGTGTTACAGATCCAGCGAGCAATAGTTTTTTTTGAAGCAGGAGCACCAAGCTTGTTGGATGCATAAGGATAAACGACGACTGTTTTCCTGACCCTAGCCATTCCGGCTACATAAACCTTCAAAGCCCTGACCACATCCAGCAACTCGGAATCCTCCAAAACAGTAGTAGCCACAGGCACCACAATAGGTTGGTTTATATGAAAAGATGAAACCACTTTCGGCAGAAATTGTGGACGGGTCCGAAGTTCTGCTCTATCCGCATGGAAAACCAGATAGGGGCTTTTATGTGACAAGCCGCCAACTCTGACACACGCCTAGCCGAAGCCAAGGCTAATAGCATGACCACCTTCCACGTGAGATATTTCCACTCCACCGTTTTAAGTTGTTTAAACCAGTGGGATTTCAGGAAACTTAACACCACGTTAAGATCCCAAGGTGCCACTGGAGGCACAAAATGAGGCTGAATATGCAGCACTCCCTTTACAAACGTCTGAACTTCAGGTAGAGAAGCCAACTCCTTTTGAAAGGAAATGGATAGGGCCGAAATCTGGACCTTAATGGAACCCAATTTTAGGCCCAAATTCACTCCGGACTGTAGGAAGTGAAGGAAACGGCCCAGCTGGAATTCTTCCGTAGGAGCATTCCTGGCCTCACACCAAGCAACATATTTTCGCCATATACGGTGATAATGTTGAGCTGTCACGTCCTTCCTAGCCTTTATAAGCATAGGAATGACCTCATCCGGAATGCCTCTCTCTGCTAGGATCCGGCGTTCAACCGCCATGCCGTCAAACGCAACCGCGATAAGTCTTGGAACAGACAGGGCCCCTGTTGCAACAAGTCCTGTCGTAGAGGAAAAGGCCACGGGTCCTCTGAGCATTTCTTGCAGATCTGGATACCAAGTCCTTCGTGGCCAATCTGGAACAATGAGGATTGTTCTCACTCTTTTTCTTATTATCCTCAGCACCTTGGGTATGAGAGGAAGAGGAGGAAATACATAGACCGACTGGAACACCCAAGGTGTGACCAGGGCGTCCACAGCTATCGCCTGAGGGTCTCTTGACCTGGCGCAATACCGCTGTAGCTTTTTGTTGAGGCGGGGATGCCATCATGTCCACCTGTGGCAGTTCCCACCGACTTGTAATCTGTGCGAAGACTTCCTGATGAAGTCCCCACTCTCCCGGGTGGAGGTCGTGTCTGCTGAGAGTCTGCTTCCCAGTTGTCCACTCCTGGGATGAACACTGCTGACAGTGCGCTTATGTGATTCTCCGCCCAGCGAAGAATTCTGGTGGCTTCCACCATCGCCACCCTGCTCCTTGTGCCGCCTTGGCGGTTTACATGAGCCACTGCGGTGATGTTGTCTGACTGAATCAGAACCGGTTGGTCGCGAAGCAGGGTCTCCGCTTGACGTAGGGCGTTGTATATGGCCCTTAGTTCCAGGATGTTGATGTGAAGGCAAGTCTGTTGACTTGACCACAGACCTTGGAAATTTCTTCCCTGTGTGACTGCTCCCCAACCTCGGAGGCTTGCGTCCGTGGTCACCAGGACCCAGTCCTGAATGCCGAATCTGCGGCCCTCGAGAAGGTGAGCGCTCTGCAGCCACCACAGGAGTGACACCCTGGCGGATAGGGTGATTAACTGATGCATCTGAAGATGTGACCCGGACCACTTGTCCAGTAAGTCCCATTGAAAGGTCCTCGAATGGAACCTGCCGAAAGGAATGGCCTCGTATGATGCCACCATCTTTCCCAGGACTCGAGTGCAGTGATGTACTGACACCTGTTTTGGTTTTAATAGGTTCCTGACCAGTGTCATGAGTTCCTGAGCTCTCTCTATCGGGAGAAACCCTTTTCTGGTCTGTGTCTAGAATCATGCCCAGGAAAGGCAGACGAGTCGTAGGAACCAACTGTGACTTTGGAATATTCAGAATCCAGCCGTGTTGCCGTAACACTTCCAGAGAAAGTGCGACGCTGTTCAGCAACTGCTCTCTTGATCTCGCTTTTATGAGGAGATCGTCCAAGTACGGGATAATGGTGACCTTTAGAAGACTGAGGAGTCTTCTGCCGCCGATTCTGGACCTCTTCTTGTTTCAGCATCTGCAAGGGGGCCGGCGGCGAGGCTCCGGTGACCATCCAGGCTGTACCTGTGATCGTCCCTCTGGAGCTGATGTCCAGTAGCCAAGAAGCCAATCCATCCTGCACGCAGGTGAGTTCACTTCTTCTCCCCTAAGTCCCTCGTTGCAGTGATCCTGTTGCCAGCAGGACTCACTGTAAAATAAAAAACCTAAGCTAAACTTTTCTAAGCAGCTCTTTAGGAGAGCCACCTAGATTGCACCCTTCTCGGCCGGGCACAAAAATCTAACTGAGGCTTGGAGGAGGGTCATAGGGGGAGGAGCCAGTGCACACCACCTGATCGGAAAGCTTTACTTTTTGTGCCCTGTCTCCTGCGGAGCCGCTATTCCCCATGGTCCTTTCAGGAACCCCAGCATCCACTAGGACGATAGAGAAATTGGTAATAACAATCCTGTACCACAAATCTGAGGTACGCCTGATGAGGTGGATAAATGGGGACATGAAGAGGCTTCCAGGCTTGCGATGACCGCCCTCAGCGATTCCATCTTGAACTTGAACCTTTTCAGGTATATGTTCAGGGATTTTAAATTCAATATGGGTCTGACCGAACCGTCCGGTTTCGGGACTACAAACATGGTCGAAATAATAACCCCTTCCCTGTTGGAACCTTGACCACCACCTGTTGAAGATACAATTTGTGAATTGCAGTTAACACTATTTCCCTCTCGTGGGGGGAAGCTGGTAGGGCCGATTTGAGGTATCTGTGAGGGGGCATCTCTTCGAAATCCAGCTTGTATCCCTTAAACACAATTTCTTTCACCCAGGGATCCACCTGGGAGTGAATCCACTTGTGGCTGAAATTCCGAAGACGTGCCCCCACCGGGCCTAGCTCCGCCTGTGGAGTCCCAGCGTCATGCGGTGGATTTTGTAGAGGCCGGGAAGGACTTCTATTCCTGGGAACTAGCTGTGTTGTGCAGCTTCTTACCTCTGCCCCTGCCTCTGGCAAGAAAGGACGCACCTCGGACTTTGTTTCTTTGTGATCGAAAGGACTGCATTTGGTAATACAGTGCTCTCTTAGGCTGTGAGGGAATAAAAAGGCAAAAAAATTTGACTTTCCAGCTGCAGCTGTGGAGACCAGGTCCGAGAGACCCTCCCCAAACAATTCCTCACCCTTGTAAGGTAAAACCTCCATATGCCTTTTTGAGTTGGCATCACCTGTCCATTGCCGAGTCCACAAGACCCTTCTGGCAGAAATCGACATAGCATTTATTCTAGAACCCAGTAGACTAATGTCTCTGAGCATCTCTCCTATATAGGACAGAGTCTTTAATATGCCCCAGGGTCAACAATACAGTATCCTTGTCTAAGGTATCAATTTCCTCAGATAAAGTATCCGTCCATGCTGCTACAGCACTACACACCCAGGCCGACGCGATTGCCAGCCTCAGTAAGGTACCTGAATGTGTATAAATGGACTTCAGGGTAACCTCCTGTTTGCGATCTGCAGCATCTTTGAGGGTAGCCGTATCCTGTGACGGCAGGGCTACCTTCTTGGATAAGCGTGTTAAAGCTTTGTCCACCCTAGGGGAGGATTCCCAGCGTAACCTGTCCGTTGGCGGGAAAGGATACGCCATAAGAATCCTTTTGGAAATCTGCAGTGTTTTATCTGGAGATTCCCAAGCCTTTTCACATAACTCATTTAGCTCGTGTGAGGGGGGAAAGGTTACCTCTGGCTTCTTTTCCCCATACATATGCACCCTCTTGTCAGGGACTGGGGTTTCCTCTGTGATGTGCAACACATCCTTAATTGCTATAATCATATAACGGATGGATTTAGCCAATTTTGGCTGTAACTTTGCATCATCGTAATAGACACTGGAGTCAGAATCCATGTCAGTATCTGCGTCAACAGTTTGGGATAGTGGGCGCTTCTGAGATCCTGACGGCCTCTGCGACATAGGATCAGGCACGGGTTGGGACCCTGACTGTCCCGAGGCTTCAGCTTTTTCTAACTTTTTATGCAAGGAATTAACATTATCATTTAAAACCTTCCACATATCCATCCAATCAGGTGTCGGCGCCATCAGCATTCATTTGCTCCCGCTCTGCTTCCACATAGCCTTCCTCATCAGACATGTCGACACAAGCGTACCGACACCACACATACAGGGAATGCCCTCTCTGAAGCTCGTTCCCCCACAAGGCCCTTTGGAGAGAGAGAGAGAGAGAGAGAGAGAGAGAGAGCGAGAGCGAGAGCGAGAGCGAGAGCGAGAGCGAGAGCGAGAGCGAGAGCGAGACAGACCCCAGCGCTATAAACCCAGGAATAACAGTAACTTAATGTTAACCCAGTAGCTGCTGTGTATATTGCTTTTTGCGCCTAATTATGTGCCCCCCCTCTCTTTTTACCCTCTTCTACAGTGTATCTGCAGGGGAGAGCCTGGGGAGCTTCCTCTCAGCGGAGCTGTGAAGAAAAAATGGCGCTGGTGAGTGCTGAGGAAGAAGCCACGCCCCCTCGGCGGCGGGCTTCTGTCCCGCTTAAATATGCAATTTTTTGGCGGGGGCTCATACATATATACAGTGCCCAGCTGTATATATGCTTAACTTTGCCAAAAGAGGTCCTAAATGCTGCCCAGGGCGCCCCCCCCCCCCCCCACGCCCTGCACCCTTACAGTGACCGGAGTATGTGTAGGTGTGTGGCGCAATGGCGCACAGCTGCAGTGCTGTGCGTTACCTCAGTGAAGAACACGGAGTCTTCTGCCGCCTGTGAAGTCTTCTTTGCTTCTCATACTCACCCGGCATCTGTCTTCCGGCTCTGCGAGGGGGACGGCGGCACGGCTCCGGGACCGGACGGCGAGGGTGAGATCCTGCGTACCGATCCCTCTGGAGCTAATGGTGTCCAGTAGCATAAGAAGCAGGACCGAGCTTCAGAGAGTAGAGCTGCTTCTCTCCCCTCAGTCCCACGATGCAGGGAGCCTGTTACCAGCAGAGCTCCCTGAAAATAAAAAACCTAACAAAAAATACTCTCTCTCAGCAAACTCAGGAGAGCTCACTGAAAAGCATCCAGCTCGTCTGGGCACAGTATCAAACTGAGGTCTGGAGGAGGGGCATAGAGGGAGGAGCCAGTGCACACCAGAACCTAAATTCTTTCTTAAAGTGCCCATGTCTCCTGCGGAGCCCGCTAATCCCCATGGTCCTTACGGAGTCCCCAGCATCCACTAGGACGTTAGAGAAAAATAAAAATAAAAACCCACAAACTTTCTGGACATTGGTGTCCAGGAACACACAAATTGGATACGCCGTCATGGCTGAAGGTTGGATATCCGAAAATGGATTATCATTCAGTGTTCCATTAACACATTGTATGTTAATGGAGCATGCTCCTAGAGAATGAGGTCTGAAGGCGCTATGAGGAAGAGGTCGTCTAGGTATGGTATTATTGTGACTCCCAAATATCCAAGGTGAGCAATCACTGACATGACCTTGGTAAAACACCTTGGGGGCTGTGGACCGACAGAATGGTAGGCTCTGAATTGAAAATGAGCCTGTTGAACAGCAAACCTGAGAAAACGCTTGGTGCGGTTCCCATATCGGAATGTGAATATGCATCCTCGATATCCAGAGATATCAAATTCCTTGGGTTCCAGGCTCAAGATCATAGAGTTGAGAGACCCCATCTTGAGCCGGTAATAAGAAACGGATTTAACGATTTCATATTCAGAATTGGTGTTGCAGTACAGCCTGGTTTTGGTACTACGAAGAGATTGGAATAGTAACCCTTCTTTTGTTGAAGCAGTGGTACCGGAATTAAAGCAGATTCTACCAAGAACTGTATTGCACCTTGAAGGGCCAAATGTTTGTCCAGAAGAAGTGGAAGACTTGTCGTAAAATCTCTTTGGCGGCAAATTTTAAATCTAACTTGTACCCTTGGGAGATAGTGATCCACGCACTGTCTGATATCTTCAACCAGGCACCCTGAAAGTTTCAAAGCTGCGTTCCCACCGTACTTGGGCACCGGTGGGAGGGGAGACAGTCATGCCACAGTTTTTCCTGCAGGCTTTGGATCTTGACAAGCAGCGACTGGTTGCTTGCAGCAACCTACCGCGCAAGGGTGTAGCTCTTCCGCGTTCTCTAAAAGGCAGAGTGGAACGAAAGGACCAAAAGGAAAATAGGATTTTGGTACTTACCAGGTAAATCCTTTTCTTTGAATCCATAGGGGGCACTGGAGTACTCTTGGGATATGGACGGCTTCCGCAGGAACAGGGCACTGAATATTTAAATTTAGAACACTCCACCCCTCCATATCCCAGAGTACCTCAGCGTTTTTTACTGAGCCGAACAGGAGCTATAGAGAGGTTGACAATGGAGAATTACATATAACATAATGGACAATAAAGTGAACACATAATGTTACTGACAACTAAACAGTTGACACCATAACCGATAGAACTTGATAATTTGAACCAGTCGGTGAGAGTATGTTACCATAAGATCCCCTGAACTTACCACAAACCAGGTAAAACTGCTCTGGGTGGGCGTCCAGTGCCCCCTATGGATTCAAAGAAAAGGATTTACCTGGTAAGTACCAAAATCCTATTTTCTTTTTCATCCACTAGGGGTCACTGGAGTACTCTTGGGACGTACCAAAGCTTCCCCCGTGGGTGGGAGAGCTGTTTGGCACCTGTAACACTAGGCAGCCAAAGCTAGATGCTGATGCCGCAAACGTATCAAACTTGTAAAAGCGCACAAACGTGTGCACTGAAGACCATGTAGCCGCACGGCAAAGCTGCGTCGTAGAAGCTCCACGACCAGCTGCCCACGAAATTCCCACAGAACGTGTGGAATGAGCTGTTACTGATGTAGGCGGCTGTAACCTAGCATGAAGGTAAGCCTGACGAATGGTCCGTTTAATCCATCTGGATAAGGTCTGTTTAGAAGCTGGCCAACCCATCTTGGCAGCATCATAGAGAACAAACAACGTATCCGTCTTACGAACTGTAGACGTTCGGGATACATAAACGCGTAGTGCGCGTACCACATCTAAAGTTCCAGAATCTCCTGTTAACACAGGAACTACTATTGGTTGATTGATGTGAAAAGATGACACTACCTTTGGTAAGAAAACGGGATTCGTCCGAAGTTCCGCTCTGTTATCATGAAACACCAAATACAGTGGCTTGCATGACAAGGCAACCAAATCTGAAACACGCCTTGCCGAAGCTAAGGCTAGGAGAAAAAATTAGAATTTACTCACCGGTAATTCTATTTCTCGTAGTCCGTAGTGGATGCTGGGTACTACGTAAGGACCATGGGGAATAGACGGGCTCCGCAGGAGACTGGGCATTCTTAAAAGAAAGATTAGGTACTATATCTGGTGTGCACTGGCTCCTCCCTCTATGCCCCTCCTCCAGACCTCAGTTAGGGAAACTGTGCCCGGAAGAGCTGACATTACTAGGAAAGGATTTGGAATCCAGGGTAAGACTCATACCAGCCACACCAATCACAACGTACAACTTGTGATAACTATACCCAGTTAACAGTATGAACAACAACTGAGCCTCTTTCAACAGATGGCTCATAACAATAACCCTATAGTTAAGCAATAACTATATACATATATTGCAGAAAGTCCGCACTTGGGACGGGCTCCCAGCATCCACTACGGACTAAGAGAAATAGAATTACCGGTGAGTAAATTCTTATTTTCTCTGACGTCCGAGTGGATGCTGGGTACTCCGTAAGGACCATGGGGATTATACCAAAGCTCCCAAATGGGCGGGAGAGTGCGGATGACTCTGCAGCACCGAATGAGCAAACTCAAGGTCCTCCTCAGCCAGGGTATCAAACTTGTTGAATTTTGCACAAGTGTTTGATCCCGACCAAGTAGCAGCTCGGCAAAGTTGTAAAGCAGAGACCCCTCGGGCAGCCGCCCAAGAAGAGCCCATCTTCCTCGTGGAATGGGCTTTTACTGATTTAGGATGCGGCAGTCCAGCCGCAGAATGTGCAAGTTGAATCGTGCTACAGATCCAGCGAGCAATAGTCTGCTTTGAAGCAGGAGCACCCAGCTTGTTGGGTGCATGCAGGATAAACAGCGAGTCAGTTTTTCTCACTCTAGCCGTCCTGGAAAATAAGAATTTACTCACCGGTAATTCTATTTCTCGTAGTCCGTAGTGGATGCTGGGGACTCCGTAAGGACCATGGGGAATAGACGGCTCCGCAGGAGACTGGGCACATCTAAGAAAGATTTAGGACTATCTGGTGTGCACTGGCTCCTCCCCCTATGACCCTCCTCCAAGCCTCAGTTAGGAACTGTGCCCGGAAGAGCTGACACAATAAGGAAGGATTTTTGAATCCCGGGTAAGACTCATACCAACCACACCATAACACACGTGATAGGAACCCCGGTTAACAGTATGATAACAAATGGAGCCTCTGAAGAGATGGCTCACAACAAAACCCGATTTTTGTAACTAACTATGTACAGGTATTGCAGACAATCCGCACTTGGGACGGGCTCCCAGCATCCACTACGGACTACGAGAAATAGAATTACCGGTGAGTAAATTCTTATTTTCTCTGACGTCCTAGTGGATGCTGGGGACTCCGTAAGGACCATGGGGATTATACCAAAGCTCCCAAACGGGCGGGAGAGTGCGGATGACTCTGCAGCACCGAATGAGAGAACTCAAGGTCCTCCTCAGCCAGGGTATCAAATTTGTAGAATTTTGCAAACGTGTTTGCCCCCGACCAAGTAGCTGCTCGGCAAAGTTGTAAAGCCGAGACCCCTCGGGCAGCCGCCCAAAATGAGCCCACCTTCCGTGTGGAATGGGCTTTTACAGATTTAGGCTGCGGTAAGCCTACCGCAGAATGCGCCAGCTGAATAGTGCTACAAATCCAGCGCGCAATAGACTGCTTAGAAGCAGGAGCACCCAGCTTGGTGGGTGCATACAGGATAAACAGCGAGTCAGTCTTTCTGACTCCAGCCGTCCTGGAAATATAAATTTTTAGGGCCCTGACTACGTCCAGCAACTTGGAATCCTCCAAGTCCCTAGCAGCCGCAGGCACCACAATAGGTTGGTTCAAGTGAAAAGCTGAGACCACCTTTGGGAGAAACTGAGGACGAGTCCTCAATTCTGCCCTATCCATATGGAAAATCAGATAAGGGCTTTTACAAGACAAAGCCGCCAATTCTGAAACCCGCCTGGCCGACGCCAAGGCCAACAGCATGACCACTTTCCACGTGAGATATTTTAAATATTAAATATTTAATTCCTCAGATGCAGGAAAAACTACTGGTAGTTTTTTCTCACCAAACATAATACCCTTTTTTGTGGTACCTGGGGTATCATCAGAAATGTGTAAAACATTTTTCATAGCCTCAATCATAACGGGTGGATCTATTGGAGGGTACACTCGTCTCATCATCGTCGACACTGGAGTCGGTATCCGTGTCGACATCTGTATCTGTCATCTGAGGTAGCAGGCGTTTTATAGCCCCTGATGACATTTGAGACGCTTGGACAGGCACAAGCTGAGTAGCCGGCTGTCCTATGTCGTCAAACCTTTTATGTAAGGAGCTGACACTGTCACGTAATTCCTTCCATAAGTCCATCCACACTGGTGTCGACCCCGCAGGGGGTGACATCACATTCACAGGCATTTGCTCCGCCTCCACATCATTATCCTCATCATACATGTCGACACAGCAGTACCGACACACAGCAGACACACAGGGAATGCTCTTACAGAGGACAGGACCCCACAAAGCCCTTTGGGGAGACAGAGGGAGAGTATGCCAGCACACACCAGGGCGCTATATAACACAGGGATATCACTATACAGAGTGTTTTCCCCTATAGCGGCCTATAATATACATACTGCACCTAAATTGTGCCCCCCCTCTTTTTTACCCTTTCTGTAGTGCAGGACTGCAGGGGAGAGCCAGGGAGCTTCCTTCCAGCGAAGCTGTGAGGGAATAATGGCGCCAGTGTGCTGAGGGAGTTGGCTCCGCCCCTTTTTCGGCGGGCTTTCTCCCGCTATTTTATCGTTTCTGGCAGGGGTTAATATACACCTATATAGCCTCTGGGGCTATATATGGTGTTAGTTTTGCCAGCCAAGGTGTTATTATTGCTGCTCAGGGCGCCCCCCCCCAGCGCCCTGCACCCATCAGTGACCGCAGTGTGTGGTGTGCATGAGGAGCAATGGCGCACAGCTGCAGTGCTGTGCGCTACCTTGGAGAAGACAGAAGTCTTCAGCCGCCGATTTTCCGGACCACCTTGTTTCTGGCTCTGTAAGGGGGACGGCGGCGCGGCTCCGGGAACGGACGACGAGGTCGGGTCCTGTGTTCGATCCCTCTGGAGCTAATGGTGTCCAGTAGCCTAAGAAGCCCAAGCTACCACCACTTAGGTAGGTTCGCTTCTTCTCCCCTTAGTCCCTCGTTGCAGTGAGCCTGTTGCCAGCAGGTCTCACTGAAAATAAAAAACCTAAACTATACTTTCTTCTAGGAGCTCAGGAGAGCCCCTAGTGTGCATCCAGCTCAGCCGGGCACAGAAATCGAACTGGGGCTTGGAGGAGGGTCATAGGGGGAGGAGCCAGTGCACACCAGATAGTCCTAAATCTTTCTTAGATGTGCCCAGTCTCCTGCGGAGCCGTCTATTCCCCATGGTCCTTACGGAGTCCCCAGCATCCACTAGGACGTCAGAGAAACATAGATTTTCAGGGCCCGGACTACGTCCAGCAACTTGGAATCCTCCAAGTCCCGAGTAGCCGCAGGCACCACAATAGGTTGGTTCAAATGAAACGCTGATACCACCTTTGGGAGAAATTGGGGACGAGTCCTCAATTCTGCCCTGTCCATATGGAAAATCAGATATGGGCTTTTACAGGACAAAGCCGCCAATTCTGACACACGCCTAGCTGAGGCCAAGGCCAACAGCATGACTACCTTCCACGTGAGATACTTCAACTCCACGGTCTGAAGTGGCTCAAACCAATGTGATTTTAGGAAATCCAACACAACGTTGAGATCCCAAGGTGCCACTGGAGGCACAAAAGGGGGCTGAATATGCAGCACTCCCTTAACAAACGTCTGAACTTCAGGCAGTGAAGCCAGTTCTTTTTGAAAGAAAATAGACAGGGCCGAAATCTGGACTTTAATGGATCCCAATTTTAGGCCCATAGTCACTCCTGACTGTAGGAAGTGCAGAAATCGACCCAGCTGAAATTCCTCTGTTGGGGCCTTCCCGGCCTCACACAAGCAACATATTTTCGCCATATGCGGCGATAATGTTTTGCCGTCACATCCTTCCTAGCTTTTATCAGCGTAGGAATGACTTAATCTGGAATGCCCTTTACCATTAGGATCTGGCATTCAACCACCATGCCGTCAAGCGCAGCCGCGGTAAGTCTTGGAACAGACAGGGCCCCTGCTGTAGCAGGTCCTGTCGGAACGGCAGAGGCCAAGGGTCCTCTGAGATCATTTCTTGTAGTTCCGGGTACCAAGTTCTTCTTGGCCAATCCGGAACGATGAGTATAGTTCTTACTCCTCTCTTTCTTATTATCCTCAGTACCTTTGGTATGAGAGGAAGAGGAGGAAACACATAAACCGACTGGTACACCCACAGCTATCGTCTGAGGGTCCCTTGACTTGCCGCAATATCTTTTTAGCTTTTTGTTAGGGCGGGACGCCATCATGTCCACCTGTGGCCTTTCCCAACGATTTACAATCAGCTTGAAGACTTCTGGATGAAGTCCCCACTCTCCCGGGTGGAGGTCGTGCCTGCTGAGGAAGTCTGCTTCCCAGTTGTCCACTCCCGGAATGAACACCGCTGACTGTGCTAGCTTGTGATTCTCCGCCCATCGAAGAATCCTTGTGGCTTCTGCCATCGCCATCCTGCTTCTTGTGCCGCCCTGTCTGTTTACATGGGCGACCGCCGTGATGTTGTCTGACTGAATCAGCACCGGTTGGTTTTGAAGCAGGGGTTCTGCTTGACTCAGGGCATTGTAAATGGCCCTTAGTTCCAGAATATTTATGTGTAGGGAAGTCTGACTCGACCACTGTCCTTGGAAGTTTCTTCCCTGAGTGACTGCCCCCCAACCTCGGAGGCTTGCATCCGTGGTCACCAGGACCCAGTCCTGAATGCCGGATCTGCGGCCCTCGAGAAGATGAGCACTCTGCAGCCACCACAGCAGAGACACCCTGGCCCTCGGGGACAGGGTGATCAACCGATGCATCTGAAGATGCGATCCGGACCACTTGTCTAACAGATCCCACTGAAAGATCCTTGCATGGAACCTGCCGAAGGGAATTGCTTCGTAAGAAGCTACCATCTTTCCCAGGACTCGCGTGCAGTGATGCACAGACACCTGTTTTGGTTTCAGGAGGTCCCTGACCAGAGATGACAATTCCTGGGCTTTCTCCTCCGGGAGAAACACCTACTGTTTTGTGCCCAGAATCATGCCCAAGAACAGCAGACTCGTCGTAGGAATCAGCTGCGACTTTGGGATATTCAGAATCCAGCCGTGCTGTTGTAGCACTTCCTGAGATAGTGCTACTCCGACTAACAACTGCTCCTTGGACCTTACCTTTATAAGGAGATCGTCCAAGTACGGGATAATTATAACTCCCTTCTTTCGAAGGAGTATCATCATTTCGGCCATTACCCTGGTAAATACCCTCGGTGCCGTGGACAGACCAAACGGCAACATCTGGAATTGGTAATGACAGTCCTGTACCACAAACCTGAGGTACTCCTGGTGAGGTGGGTAAATGGGGACATGTAGGTAAGCATCCTTTATGTCCAGTGACACCATAAAATCCCCCTCTTCCAGGCTTGCAATAACCGCCCTGAGCGATTCCATTTTGAACTTGAACTTCCTTATATAAGTGTTCAAGGATTTCAAATTTAGAATGGGTCTCACCGAACCGTCTGGTTTCGGTACCACAAACATTGTGGAATAGTAACCCCGTCCCTGTTGAAGGAGGGGAACTATCACCTGCTGAAGGTACAGCTTGTGAATTGCCGCCAGTACTACCTCCCTTTCCTTGGGAGCAGCTGGCAAGGCTGATTTGAGGTAACGGCGAGGGGGAGACGCCTCGAACTCCAGCTTGTATCCCTGAGATACCACTTGTAGAACCCAGAGATCCACCTGTGAGCGAACCCTCTGGTCACTGAAGTTCCGGAGACGCGCCCCCACCGCACCTGGCTCCACCTGTGGAGCCCCAGCGTCATGCGGTGGACTTAGTGGAAGCAGGGGAGGATTTTTGTTCCTGGGAACTGGCTGTCTGGTGCAGCTTTTTCCCTCTACCCCTGCCTCTGGGCAGAAAGGATGCGCCTCTGGGCAGAAAGGATGCGCCTCTGACCCGCTTGCCTTTCTGAGGCCAAAAGGACTGTACTTGATAATACGGTGCTTTCTTAGGCTGTGAGGGAACCTGAGGTAAAAAAGTCGACTTCCCAGCTGTTGCTGTGGATACGAGGTCCGAGAGACCGTCCCAAAACAATTCCTCACCCTTATAAGGCAAAACCTCCATGTGCCTTTTAGAATCAGCATCACCTGTCCACTGCCGAGTCCATAATACTCTCCTGGCAGAAATGGACATTGCATTAATTCTAGATGCCAGCCGGCAAATGTCCCTCTGTGCATCCCTCATATATAAGACGACGTCTTTATAATGCTCTATGGTTAGCAAAATAGTATCCCTGTCAAGGGAATCAATGTTATCTGACAGGGTATCAGACCAAGCAGCTGCAGCACTACACATCCATGCTGAAGCAATTGCAAGTCTCAGTATAGTACCTGAGTGTGTATACACAGACTTCAGGATAGCCTCCTGCTTTCTATCTGCAGGCTCCTTTAAGGTGGCCGTATCCTGAGACGGCAGTGCCACCTTTTTTTGATAAGCGTGTGAGCGCCTTGTCCACCCTAGGGGATGTTTCCCAACGAAACCTGGCCGTTGGCGGGAAAGGGTACGCCATTAGTAACCTCTTAGAAATCACTAATTTCTTATCTGGGGAACACCACGCTTTTTCACACAATTCATTTAACTCATCAGATGGGGGAAAAGTCACTGGCTGCTTTTTCTCCCCAAACATAATACCCTTTTTAGTGGTAACCGGGTTAATGTCAGAAATGTGCAACACATTTTTCATTGCCGTAATCATGCATCGGATGGCCCTTGTGGACTGTACATTTGTCTCATCCTCGTCTACACTGGAGTCAGACTCCGTGTCGACATCTGTGGTAGCGGGCGTTTTTGAGCCCCTGATGGCCTCAGACGCCTGGGCAGGCGCGGGCTGAGATGCCGGCTGTCTTTGCTCCGCCTCCACGTAAGCGTCCTCATCAAACATGTCGACACAACCGTACCGACACCGCACACACACAGGGAATGCTCTGACTGAGGACAGGACCCCACAAAGCCCTTTGGTGAGACAGAGAGAGAGTATGCCAGCACACACCAGAGCGCTATATAACAGAGGGATTTACACTAACACAAAGTGAATTTTCCCCCAATAGCTGCTTATATCACCTTTTGCGCCTAAATTTATGTGCCCCCCCCTCTCTTTTTTACCCTTCTTGTAGTGTATACTGCAGGGGAGAGCGTCCTTCCAGCGGAGCTGTGAAGAGAAAATGGCGCCGGTGTGCTGAGGGAGATAGCCCCGCCCCCTCCGCGGCGGGCTTCTCCCGCTTTTTTAATAATGTTAATGGCTGGGGATTAGGCACATATACAGTTTATAACTGTATTATGTGCACATTTGCCAAAAGGTATACTTATTGCAGCCCAGGGCCGCCGCCCCCCCCCCCCCCCCCCCCACCGGAGCGTGTGGTGTGCTGTGGGAGCAATGGCGCACAGCTGCAGTGCGCTACCTTATTGAAGACCGGAGTGTTCAGCCGCCGATTTTCTCCTGGTTCTTCCGTCATTGCAAGGGGGACGGCGGCGCGGCTCCGGGAACGGACGATCGAGGTCGGGCCCTGTGTTCGTTCCCTCTGGAGCTAATGGTGTCCAGTAGCCTTAGAAGCACAAGCTAGCTGCAAGCAGGTAGGTTTGCTTCTCTCCCCTCAGTCCCTCGTAGCAGTGAGTGTTGCCAGCAGATCTCACTGAAAATAAAAAACCTAACAAATACTTTCTTTTCTAGTAAGCTCAGGAGAGCCCACTAGGTGCATCCAGCTCTGGCCGGGCACAGATTCTAACTGAGGTCTGGAGGAGGGGCATAGAGGGAGGAGCCAGTGCACACCAGATATAGTACCTAATCTTTCTTCTAAGAGTGCCCAGTCTCCTGCAGAGCCAGTCTATTCCCCATGGTCCTTACGGAGTACCCAGCATTCACTAGGACGTCAGAGAAATTGTTTTCCAAGTGAGAAAATATCCACTTGTTGTAAGGGTTCAAAATATGAAGACTAAGAAATCTAAAAATATATTCAAAATAAGTGTGGATGAGCCACAGAAGCCTTGTTGCTACAATGAGCACAGAAAAAAAAACACTGAGGTACTCTGGGATATGAAGTGGTGGAGTGTTCTAAATTTAAATATTCAGTGCCCTGTTCCTGCGGAAGCCGTCCACATCCCAAGAGTACTCCAGTGACCCCTAGTGGATGAAAAAGAAATTGCAGTATAAGAGCACTTAGGTGGTGGCAGAAGGGTTGGTAAAGAGGTAGATTTATCACCCGTAGCTTGAGAAATTAACGAGTCTAGTTCTTTTCCAAAAAGAATGTCACCTGTAAAACGGAAGTGCTTCCGCTGCACTTTTTGACCCAGCGTGAACTTGCCAGGACTGAAGCCAAAGAACTGTTCTGGCTGCAATAGTTTCTGCAGAGATACTCCTTGTGTAGCTTGACGCTGCTAGTGTGTAACCCAGACCCCACTTCTCATAAGTGGCGAAGAGTTCCCGAGGCTGAGGGAACTAAGGTCCCATGAATTAAAAATAGGATTTTGGTACTTACCAGGTAAATCCTTTTCTTTGAATCCATAGGGGGCACTGGAGTACTCTTGGGATATGGACGGCTTCTGCAGGAACAAGGCACTGAATATTTAAATTTAGAACTCTCCTCCCCTCCATATCCCAGAGTACCTCTGTTTTTTACTGAGCTGAACAGGAGCTATAGAGAGGTTGACAATGGAGAATTTCATATAACATAACGGACAACAATAAAGGTGACACATAACGTGACTGACAACTAAACAGTTGGCACTATAACCGATATAACTTGAAACTTTGAACCAGTCGGTGAGAATGTGTTACCATAAGATCCCCTGAACTTACCACAAACCAGGTAAAACGGCTCTGGGTGGGCATCCAGTGCCCCCTATGGATTCAAAGAAAAGGATTTACCTGGTAAGTACCAAAATTCTATTATCTTTTTCATTTACTAGGGGTCACTGGAGTACTCTTGGGACGTACCAAAGCTTCCCCCATGGGCGGGAGAGCAGTTTGACACCTGTAACACTAGGCGGCCAAAGCTAGATGCTGATGCCGCAAACGTATCAAACTTGTAAAAGCGCACAAACGTGTGCACTGACGACCACGTAGCCGCACGGCAAAGCTGTGTCGTAGAAGCCCCACGACCAGCTGCCCACGAAGTTCCCACAGAATGTGTGGAATGAGCTGTTACTGATGTAGGCGGCTGTAACCTAGCATGAAGGTAAGCCTGACGAATGGTCAGTTTAATCCATCTGGATAAGGTCTGCTTAGAAGCTGACCAACCCATCTTGGCAGCATCATGAAGAACAAACAACGTATCCGTCTTACGAACTGTAGACGTTCGGGATACATAAACGCGTAATGCACGTACCACATCCAAGGTTCCAGAATTTCCTGTCAACACAGGAACTACTATTGGTTGATTGATGTGAAAAGATGACCCTACCTTTGGTAAGAAAGCGGGATTCATCCGAAGTTCCGCTCTGTCATCATGAAACACCAAATACGGTGGCTTGCATGACGAGGCACCCAAATCTGAAACACACCTTGCCAAAGCTAAGGCTAGTAGAAAAAATGTTTTCTAAGTGAGAAACTTAATATCCACTTGTTGTAAGGGTTCAAAATATGAAGACTAAGAAATCTAAAACCAGATTCAAGTCCCATGGCGCTGTAGGTGGAATGAATGGAGGCTGTACTCTGAGGACACCTTGCAGAAAAGTGTGTACAGACGGCAATAGAGCCAATCGTCTTTGAAAGTAAATTGACAAAGCAGATACCTGCACCTTTAGTGTAGATAAACGCAGTTCTCCATCTAACCCCCGTCTGTAGAAATAACAAAAAACGGAATAACTTGAAAGACGTCGGAAACTTCCGATCGTCACACCAAACTATATAGGCACGCCAAATTCTGTAATAATGAGCCGCCGTAACTGGCTTCCTAGCACGTAACATGGTTGGTATAAGATTCTGGAATGCCCTCTCTTCTTTAGAGGGCGGTCTCAACAACCACCCCGTCAAACGCAGCAGCACTAAATCGGGGTAAAGGAACGGACCCTGTTGTAACAGGTCCAGACGTAGTGGGAGCGGCCAAGGATTGTCTAGATCCGAGAACCAAGCTCTCCGAGGCCAATGAGGCGCCACTAGTATGACTGTGGCGGACACTTGATCCGTTTTAGCAACAGAGGGAGCAGCGGAAACAGGTACACGAGGCTGTACGGCCACGCGATGGTGAGAGCATCCACCGCCACTGCCTTTGGATCTCGCGTTCTGGACACATACTGGGGCGTTTGGTGATTGTGGCGAGATGCCATCAGGTCCACTTGAGGGTAACCCCACCTCTGGACCAACATGTGAAACACTTCTGGATTTAAAGCCCATTCTCCTGGATGAAAATTCCGACGGCTGAGATAATCTACCTCCCAGTTGTCCACTCCCGGAATGAACACTGCCGACAATATCACTTGGTGATGCTCGGCCCAATTGAGGATTAGAGCTACTTCCCGCATTGCCATGCGGCTTCTCGTTCCTCCTTGTTTGTTGATGTATGCGACCGCCATCGCATTGTCTGACTGCACCTGGACAGTCTGAGACCGAAGCATGTGCACTGCTTGTCGTAGCGCATTGTAAATTGCCCGGAGTTCCAGGACATTCATAGACAGCAATCTTCCGTGATCCGCCCAGAGACCCTGGAGCTGACAATTTTGAACTACAGCTCCCCAACCTCTGAGACTCGCGTCCGTAGTTAGAATTATCAAATTCCAGGCACCGAACAGTTTCCCTGCGGTTAGATTGTGTACTTTGAGCCACCAGAGTAGAGACACTCTGGCCCGTGGCGACAACCTCACCCTGTGGTGAATCTGCAGACGCGAGCCCGACCATTGTGCGATCACATCCAGTTGAAAAGGACGTGAGTGAAATCTCCCGAACTGAAGCGATTCGAAAGCCGCCACCATTGTGCCTAAGAGGCGAATGCACAAATGTACCAAGACTGTGCGTGGCTTGAGCACTAATTGTACCAGATGATGAATGACCTGTACTTTCTGTTCTGGTAGGTAAATTCTTTGATTAACCGTATCGAGAATATACCTAGGAATTGAAGTCGTTGAGACGGAATCAGATGTGATTTCTTGAAGTTGACAATCCAACCGTGCTGAACCAGTACATTGTATGTTAGCAACGCATGTTGGAGGAGCATCTGTTGAGACAGAGCTTTGATGAGCAAATCGTCCAAGTACGGAACTATCATCACTCCCAAGGATCTGAGATGAGCTATCATCACAGACTTCACCTTGGTGAATACCAGAGGCGCTGACGAGAGGCCAAACCGCACCATCCGGCTTTGGTACCACAGACAGACTGTAATAATAACCCTGACCTTGTTGGTGTACAGGGACCGGAATCAAAACTGCTGAATCCAGCAGAGACTGAATGGCAATTTACAGAACCGCCCTCTTGTCATCCGACACAGGCAGTCCGGTCTTGAAAAACTGCAGTGGCGGGAGACAGTCGAACTTTATTTTGTAACCTTTTAACACTAAATTGCGGATCCACCCATCTGTGGACGTCTGGAACCACGCCAACTGGAACGTCTGAAGGCGTGCTCCCACAATTGGAGATCCGAGATGAGCTGGGAGCCAGTCATGCCACTGGCTTGTCGGTGACCTTAGCGTCCTGACTGGTGTTGGTTTGTTGGAAACCACGTCCTTGACCTCGTCAACCAGGCGTGGCTGTTCCTCTGCCACGCCCGCGAAAGGGCTGAGGTCTAAAGGATTTGAACGCAGGTCCAGAGTATCTCTGTCTAGGTACCGTTGGAGGCAATGGTAAGAAAACAGACTTTCCTCCCGTGCCCTCAGAAATCCATTTGTCCAATTCAGGACCAAACAACTTCTCGCCACCGTAAGGTAACGCCTCTATACCTCTTTTGACCTCCGCCTGCCAAGAACGCAGCCAGAGTGCTCGTCGTGCTGTAACTAGCGACGATGAAAGGCGAGAAGTGAGCTGACAAACGTCAGTAGAAGCTGTACATAGATAATCAGCAGCTTCCCAGATTTGATCAGCGAGAAGTATAAGGTGATCGTCACGTAGGGCAGACTTGAGCTCTGTTATCCATACCATTAGCGCCTTAGTTACCCAAATGCCAACCAAGCCAGGTCTAAGCAACACTCCTGCTGCTATATACATGGACTTTAGCAAAGCTTCTATTTTACGGTCCGAAGGGTCTTTAAGCGTAGTAGCAGTTGGTACTGGTATGGATAATTTCTTTGTAATTTTAGACACAGACGAATCAACCAATTGCAGATTCTCCCATGTAGCTGTCACAGACTCTGGAAACGGGTAACTAGACTTAAATCTGCGAGGTATAGAAAACCGTTTATCTGGATTCTTTTGTGTTTCTAGTAACATCTTAAGATATTCCGAAACAGGAAAACACATTGGAGTTCTGTCGTTTAGTAAAGACGACTTCATCATTTGTCAAAGGCTCCTCAGTTTCTGTAAACTTCAGAGACTGACGCACCGCTCTGATGAGATCAATGCCGGGCTGTCAAAATCGTCACTATCTGACTGCTGGTCTACTTCGCCCTCCTCACCGTCATCTTGCGCAATGAGGTCTGGCATAGAATAGTCAGAATGCAACATAGCAGAAACTGGTAAATCATAAGACAAATGAAATTTATCCCTACTACCTAAAATGGACTTGGACTTTTGGTAAGGCTGAGACCCCTCCGGTAGGTCTAGCGGTCTCACCCTAGACTCAGATCTTGCCACTTCCCGCTCTTGTCAAGCGGCGGCCAATTCTGATTGCAATCCAGCCAGGACATCTGCTAGCATAGCCCATGGAGGGTCCGGGGACGAAACAGTCTTTGAAACCGGAGCCGAACTTGTATTCGTAGCAGAATCCACAAAACATACTGTACATGCGGTAGATCCATCCGGTAACACACTCTTACAGACATGGCAGTGAAACTGCTTTTTTGTTTTTGCTGGTGCCTTACTCATTATGCAGACAGACAACACAATATACAAAGACAACTTGCACGACTCAGTAAAAATAAGAATTTACTCACCGGTAATTCTATTTCTTGTAGTCCGTAGTGGATGCTGGGGACTCCGTAAGGACCATGGGGAATAGACTGGCTCCGCAGGAGACTGGGCACTCTAAAGAAAAGATTAGGTACTATCTGGTGTGCACTGGCTCCTCCCTCTATGCCCCTCCTCCAGACCTCAGTTAGGGAAACTGTGCCTGGAAGAGCTGACATTACAAGGAAAGGATTTTGGAATCCAGGGTAAGACTCATACCAGCCACACCAATCACACCGTACAACTCGTGATAACCTTACCCAGTTAACAGTATGAACAACAACTGCGCATCACTCAATGGATGGCTCATAACAATAACCCTTTATTAAGCAACAACTATATACACGTATTGCAGAAAGTTCGCACTTGGGACGGGCGCCCAGCATCCACTACGGACTACAAGAAATAAAATTACCGGTGAGTAAATTCTTATTTTCTCTAACGTCCTAGTGGATGCTGGGGACTCCGTAAGGACCATGGGGATTATACCAAAGCTCCCAAACGGGCGGGAGAGTGCGGATGACTCTGCAGCACCGAATGAGCAAACACAAGGTCCTCCTCAGCCAGGGTATCAAACTTGAAGAACTTTGCAAAAGTGTTTGAACCCGACCAAGTAGCCGCTCGGCAAAGCTGTAAAGCCGAGACCCCTTGGGCAGCCGCCCAAGAAGAGCCCACCTTCCTTGTGGAATGGGCTTTCACAGATTTTGGATGCGGCAATCCAGCCGCAGAAGGAGCCAGCTGAATCGTGCTACAGATCCAGCGAGCAATAGTTTGCTTTGAAGCATGAGCACCCAAGCTTATTGGGTGCATACAGAATAAACAGCGAGTCAGTCTTCCTGACTCCAGCCGTTCTGGAAACATATTTTCAAAGCCCGGTCTACGTCCAGCAACTTGGGAGTCCTCCAAGTACCGAGTAGTCGCAGGGACCACAATAGGTTAGTTCAAATGAAACGATACCACCACCTTTGGGAGAAATTGGGGACGAGTCCGCAATTCTGCCCTGTCCATATGGAAGATCAAATAAGGGCTTTTACATGACAAAGCCGCCAATTCTGATACACGCCTCGCCGATGCTAAGGCCAACAGCATGACCACTTTCCACGTGAGATACTTTAGTTCCACGGTCTTAAGTGGTTCAAACCAGTGGGATTTCAGGAAATCCAACACAATGTTAAGATCCCAAGGTGCCACTGGTGGCACAAAAGGGGGCTGAATATGCAGCACTCCCTTTACAAACGTCTGAACCTCAGGCAGTGAAGCCAGTTCTTTTTGAAAGAAAATGGATATGGCCGAAATCTGGACCTTTATGGACCCTAATTTCAGGCCCATAGTCACACCTGACTGTAGGAAGTGCAGAAATCGACCCAGCTGGAATTCCTCTGTAGGGGCCATCCTGGCCTCACACCAAGCAACATATCTTCGCCATATACGGTAATAATGCTTAGCTGTTACATCCTTCCTAGCTTTTATCAGCGTAGGAATCACTTCATCCGGGATGCCCTTTTCCGTTAGGATCCGGCGTTCAACCGCCATGCCGTCAAACGCAGCCGCGGTAAGTCTTGGAACAAACAGGGCCCCTGTTGCAACAGGTCCTGTCTGAGAGGCAGAGGCCATGGGTCCTCTGTGATCATCTCTTGTAGTTCTGGGTACCAAGTCCTTCTTGGCCAATCCGGAACGATGAGCATTGTTTTCACTCCTCTTTTTCTTACTATTCTCAGTACCTTGGGTATGAGCGGAAGAGGAGGGAACACATACCGACTGGAACACCCAGGGTGTCACTAGCGCGTCCACAGCTATCGCCTGAGGGTCCTTGACCTGGCGCAATATCTTTTTAGCTTATTGTTGAGGCGGGACGCCATCATGTCCACCTGTGGCAGTTCCCATCGATTTGCAATCTGTGTGAAGACTTCTTGATGAAGTCCCCACTCTCCCGGGTGGTCGTCGTGTCTGCTGAGGAAGTCTGCTTCCCAGTTGTCCACTCCCGGAATGAACACTGCTGACAGTGCTTGTACGTGAATCTCCGCCCAACGAAGAATCTTTGTGGCTTCTGCCATCGCCACCCTGCTTCTTGTGCCGTGATGTTGTCTGACTGAATCAGCACCGGTTGGTTTTGAAGCAGGGGTTCTGCTTGACTCAGGGCATTGTAAATGGCCCTTAGTTCCAGAATATTTATGTGTAGGGAAGTCTGACTCGACCACTGTCCTTGGAAGTTTCTTCCCTGAGTGACTGCCCCCCATCCGAGGAGGCTTGCATCCGTGGTCACCAGGACCCAGTCCTGTATGCCGAACCTGCGGCCCTCGAGAAGATGAGCACTCTGCAGCCACCACAGAAGAGACACCCTGGCCCACGGGGACAGGGTGATCAGCCGATGCATCTGAAGATGCGATCCGGACCACTTGTCCAACAGATCCCACTGAAAGATCCTCGCATGGAACCTGCCGAAGGGAATGGCTTCGTATGAGGCCACCATCTTTCCCAGGACTCGCGTGCAGTGATGCACCGACACCTGTTTTGGTTTTAGGAGGTCCCTGACCAGAGTCACTAACTCCTGGGCCTTCTCCTCCGGGAGAAACGCCTCCTTCTGTTCTGTGTCCAGAATCATACCCAGGAAGGGCAGACGCGTCGTAGGAATCAGCTGCGACTTTGGAATATTCAGAATCCAGCCGTGCTGTTGCAACACTTCCTGAGAGTGTGCTATGCTGATCAACAACTGCTCCCTGGACCTCGCCCTTATGAGGAGATCGTCCAAGTACGGGATAACCGTAACTCCTTGCTTCCGAAGGAGTACCATCATTTCGGCCATTACCTTGGTAAATACTCTCGGTGCCGTGGACAGACCAAACGGCAATGTCTGGAATTGGTAATGACAGTCCTGTACCACAAACCTGAGGTACTCCTGGTGAGGTGGATAAATGGGGACATGCAAGTAAGCATCCTTGATGTCCAGAGATACCATAAAATCCCCCTCTTCCAGGCTTGCAATGACCGCTCTGAGTGATTCCATTTTGAACTTGTTTTTCATATAAATGTTCAAGGATTTTAAATTCAGAATGGGTCTTACCGAACCGTCCGGTTTCGGTACCACAAACAGTGTGGAATAGTAACCCTTTCCCTGTTGAAGGAGGGGGACCATTATTATCACTTGCTGGAGGTACAGCTTGTGAACTACCTCCCTTTCCGTGGGGGAAGCTGGAAAGGCTGATTTTAGGTAACTGAGGGGGGAGTCACTTCGAACTCCAGCTTGTATCCCTGAGATACAATTTGTATAGCCCAAGGATCCACCTGTGAGCGAACCCACTGGTTGCTGAATTTTTGGAGACGCGCCCCCACCGCTCCTGGCTCCGCCTGTGGAGCCCCAGCGTCATGCGGTGGACTTAGTGGAAGCCGGGGAGGACTTTTGTTCCTGGGAACTAGCTGCATGGTGCAGCTTCTTTCCTCTACCCCTGCCCCTGGCAAGAAAGGATGCACCTCTGACCTTCTTGCTTCTCTGAGAACGAAAGGACTGCATTTGATAATAAGGTGCTTTCTTAGGCTGTGAGGAAACCTGAGGCAAGAAAGTTGACTTTCCAGCTGTCGCTGTGGACACAAGGTCTGAGAGGCAGTCCCCAAACAATTCCTCACCCGTATAAGGCAAAACCTCCATGTGTTTTTTAGAATCGGCATCCCCTGTCCATTGCCGAGTCCATAAGACCCTCCTGGCAGAAATGGACATTGCATTAATTCTAGAGCCCAGCAGGCAAATGTCCCTCTGGGCATCCCGCATATATAAGACAGCGTCTTTTATATGGCCCAGGGTTAGCAAGACAGTATCCCTGTCCAGGGCATCTATGTCCTCTGACAGAGTATCTGTCCATGCTGCTACAGCGCTACACATCCAGGCTGAAGCAATAGCTGGTCTCAGTAGAGTACCAGAGTGTGTATACACTGACTTCAAGATAGCTTCCTGCTTCCTATCCGCGGGATCCTTTAGGGCGGCCGTATCCTAAGACGGCAGGGCCACCTTCTTAGATAAGCGTGTCAGCGCCTTGTCTACCCTAGGGGAGGATTCCCAACGTAACCTGTCCGTTGGCGGGAAAGGCTACGCCAGCAGTAATTTTTGGGAAATCACCACTTTCTTATCAGGGGAACTCCACGCTTCTTCACATAACTCATTTAATTCATGTGATGGGGGAAAAGTCACTACAGGTTGAGTATCCCATATCCAAATATTCCGAAATACGTAATATTCCGAAATACGGAAATTTTTTCATTAGACAGATAGTGAAACTTTTGTTTTCTGTGGCTCAATGTACTCAATCTTTGTTTAATACACAAAATTATTAAAAATATTGTATTAAATGTCCTTCAGGCTGTGTATAAGGTGTATATGAAACATAAATGACTTGTGTGAATGTACACACACTTTGTTTAATGCACAAAGTTATAAACAATATTGGCTAAAATTACCTTCAGGCTGTGTGTATAAGGTGTATATGTAACAAATGTATTCTCTGCTTAGATTTAGGTCCCATCACCATGATATCTCATTATGGTATGTGATTATTCCAAAATACGGAAAAATCAGATATCCAAAATACTTCTGGTCCCAAGCATTTTGGATAAGGGATACTCAACCTGTACCTGCTTTTTCTCCCCAAACATACACCCTCTTGTCAGGGACAGGGTTAACCTCTGAAATGTGCAATACATCTTTCATTGCAATAATCATGTAGTGGATGGCCTTGGTCATCTTAGGCTGTAATTGTGCCTCATCATCGTCGACACTGGAGTCAGACTCCGTGTCGGCATCTGTGTCAACCATCTGAGATAGTGGGCGTTTATGAGACCCTGACTGCCTCTGAGTCGCCTGGGCAGGCCCGGGTTGAGACCCCGGCTGTCCCAAGGCTGCAGCGTCATCAAACCTTTTATGCAAGGAGCTTACATTATTATTTAAGACCTTCCACATATCCATCCAATCAGGTGTCGGCCCCGACACCACATTTAGCCGCACTTGCTCCGCCTCCACGTAACCCTCCTCATCAAACATGTCGACACAGCCGTACCGACACAGCACACACAAAGGGAATGCTCTGAGGACAGGACCCCACAAAGGCCTTTGGGGAGACAGAGAGAGTATGCCAGCACACACCACAGCGCTATATAACCCAGGGATATTCACTATAATAAGCGACTACCCAATAGCTGCAGATTTTATGTCTTTTGCGCCTAAATTTATGTGTCCCCACTCTTTTTTACCCTTCTTGTACCTGGATACTGCAGAGGAGAGCCTGGGGAGCGTCCTTCCAGCGGAGCTGTGAAGAGAAAATGGCGCTGGTGTGCTGAGGAAAGAGGCCCCGCCCCCTCAGCGGCGGGCTTCTGTCCCGCTTGTGTGAAAAAAATGGCGCGGGTTTTTACATATATACAGGGCCTGACTGTATACATGTATGTTATGCCAAAAAGGTACTTCAATTGCTGCCCAGGGCCCCCCCCCCCCCCCAGCGCCCTGCACCCTACAGTGACCGGAGTGTGAAAGTGTGCTGGGAGCAATGGCGCACAGCTGCGGTGCTGTGCGCTACCTTAAATGAAGACAGGAGTCTTCAGCCGCCGTTTTTCGCAGTCTTCAAGCTTCTGTTCTCCTGGCTCTGCGAGGGGGACGGCGGCGTGGCTCCGGGAACGGACGATCGAGGACAGATGCCTGTGTTCGAACCCTCTGGAGCTAATGGTGTCCAGTAGCCTAAGAAGCGCAACCAAGCTGTAGACAGGTAGGTTTGCTTCTCTCCCCTCAGTCCCTCGTAGCAGTGAGTCTGTTGCCAGCAGAAGCTCACTGAAAATAAAAAACCTAACAAATACTTTTTACTAGCAGGCTCAGGAGAGCCCACTAGGAGCACCCAGCTCTGGCCGGGCACAGATTCTAACCGAGGTCTGGAGGAGGGGCATAGAGGGAGGAGCCAGTGCACACCAGATAGTACCTAATCTTTCTTTAAAGTGCCCAGTCTCCTGCGGAGCCCGGCTATTCCCCATGGTCCTTACGGAGTCCCCAGCATCCACTAAGACGTTAGAGAAATAGTACTAAGAGGTGTGTGTGTGTGTGTGTGTGTGTGTGTGTGTGTGTGTGTGTGTGTGTGTATGTATATATATATATCTATATATATATATATATATATATATATATATATATATATATATATATATATCTATATATATATATATATATCTATATATATCTATATCTATATCTATATCTCTCTATATCTCTCTATATCTATATATCTCCTATATATTAGTCCAGATCTGTAACTTTGTGACTCATTTGCTAACGCTGGGCGGAGTCACAATGCTGGGAGGAGTCACAGATCTGGCCTAATAGGTTACAGACACCACACAAACCCCCCATCACCCCGCCTCCAATTACTGTCCGGCTCTCGCCCCGACCAAGGAGACAGACTCCCCTGCACCGCCCCGTCCTCCTCACCCGTTCGTCTCACGGGTGATCAGCGGCGTGTGGTGCCGGGAGCACCGACCCCCCTGCACCGCCCCGTCCTCCCCACCCGTTCGTCTCACGGTGATCCGCGGTGTGTGGTGCCGGGAGCTGGTAAGCGCCGCCCGCCGCCTTCCTCCTCTCCTGGTTTGCCTGCTGAGGTGTGTACGCTGGGCGCTGTGCAGAAGGAGGCGGTAGCCTCCGCTCAGGAGAGCACAGCGAAAGCAGGCAACCCCCACCCCGATGCCTGCGGCCCATCGCCATCCCTGCCCCCGCCTCCCGGCTTGGCGCAGCCGGACCTGCAGCTGAACGAAGGGAGCGCCCGGGTCCGGCCCTGCACAAATGAGCTGCTCCATCATTCTCTGCCTGTTGCAGACACAATGGCTGCGCAGGGGGCCCTGCCACTACATGAGGATGGCCATTACTTATATCCTGCAGCTAGGGGGACATTGTGACATGTGGGGCGTGTACATGTGTTTGCAGCTACATGTGTGTGTGTGTGTGTATCTAGGGCAGTACTCTCTGGTACAATGTAGATTTTCTCTATCCGTGCTACACCCGCATCCACCCCTCCCCCACCACCTCCGAACCACATACCCCACCACCACCAATCGCAGCGTCTACAGACCTCCTCCCCCATCCGCCGCACCCATGTCCCTCCCACACCGGCCCCACCTCCAGAACCTCCTACCCCACCCGTGGCACCCCCACACCCGCCCCTCCACCAACCGCAGCGTCTCCATACCTCCTCCCTCACCCGCGGCACCCCCGCAACTCCACCAACCACAGCGTATACAGACCTCCTCCCTCATCCGCCGCACCCATGTCCCTCCCACACCACCTCCAGAACCTCCTACCCCAACCAATCACACAATTATGTGTGGAGGTAATACTCCATATAATTAACATATTGCATGCCCAAAGGCCGTGCAAGGTTTAAGGGGGCGTAGCCCCTTGCGACGGTGTGAAGAGCGCCCGTAGGGCGCGATGTGTGTATGTGTGTGTGTGTATGTCTGTCTCTCTCTCTCTCTCTATATCTCTATATCTATATCTCTCTGGCCAAGTGCAGTGCACGCCAGTACTATATGAAATCTGATCCCAAATTCCCACCAACACCCCTGCGCCTCCGGTGGAGTAGAGATGTAGTACAGGAACGTTCTGGAATCACAACAGGAAGAAACCGGAAGCATGGTTAAAATGGCCACCATGCCATGCTTACAGTTAAAACATAGTGCAGGTTACAATTTTTGCAAAACAAATATACTCTGGGAATAATCCTGTTAAAAAAAAAAAAAAAAAAAAAGGCTTAATAGCCCATCTAATAACTCATGCAGCGTTCATACTGCTGCAGCTATGGGCACACTTCACCCCCCTTGTGTGCTCCCCCCCCCCCCCGTGCTCCGCTGTCTATCCAGCGGGGAGTGGCTACACGGAGCCGGGGCTTACATGGATTCCGGGGAGCTGAGGTAGAGGGAGCCGGGGAGCGCGCTGCACAGAGCCGTGTGCGGCTATGTGTGGCAAATGCGGCTCTGAGCGGCGGGAGGCGGCACATAGCGGCGGTGACCTGGTAGCGGCGGCGGGCGGCTCGGCGCTTCACAACAGTGTCCCCACACAGCGGGGCGGCAGCGTGAGCTGACCGCCCCGTCCCCAACATACCTTCTTCTGTAAGCTCCGTCCAGCCTTCCCTGCAGGTAGTCCTGCACTTGGCTGTGAGGGAGCTCTTTTTAGAGAGGCCCGACACGCCACAGCTGCTTGTAGCAGCTTCCAGTATCCCAGACCCACACCTATTGGAAGGGGGGGAAGGGATGTGGAAAATGTTGGAAAAAAAGAAAAAGCAAAAATAAAAATATATTCAAAAGAAGTGTGGATAAGCTCCACACAAGCCTTGTTGCTACTATGAGCACAGAAAAAACACTGGGGTACTCTGGGATATGGAGGGGAGGAGAGTTCTAAATTTAAATATTCAGTGCTTTGTTCCTGCGGAAGCCGTCCATATCCCAAGAGTACTCCAGTGACCCCTAGTAGATGAAAAAGAAAAATCTAAATAAAATTAAATAAAAATGAAAGTAAACAGATTGAATCAGTCAGCAGTGACCGGCTCCCTTGGCACAAATTCAAAACTGAGGGATGATGGGGGATAGAGGTGAAGTAGCCCGTT
Source organism: Pseudophryne corroboree (assembly GCF_028390025.1). Lineage (NCBI taxonomy): Eukaryota > Metazoa > Chordata > Amphibia > Anura > Myobatrachidae > Pseudophryne > Pseudophryne corroboree. The sequence continues at coordinate 417,255,225 of NC_086444.1, read as the reverse complement.
TCACATCTTGGATTATTTAAAGTGCCACAGGATCTGTGTAAGAGCTGTGGTGGGCTCAAAGCACCAGTTTTGAGTTTACAATTCTCAAGAAGCATTGCCTGATGTGAACCATGCCTAGCACAAAAGAGCTCTCCGAAGACCTACGATTAAGAATTGTTGACTTGCATAATGCTGGAAAGGGTTACAAAAGTATCTCTAAAAGCCTTGGATGTTCAGTCTGCAGTAAGACAAATGGTCTATAAATGGAGAAAGTTCAGCACTGTTACGCCTCTCCCTAGAAGTGGGGGGTCCTGTAAAGATGACTACAAAAGCATAGCGCAGAATGCTCAATGAGGTGAAGAAGAATCTGTCAGTTAAAGACTTACAGAAATCTGGCACATGCCAACATCTGTTGACGAACCTACCATACTTAAAACACTGAACAAGAATGGAGTTCATGGTAAGATACCATGGAGGAAGCCACTGCTGTCCAAAAAAATAAATAAAAAAATATATTGCTGCATGTTTGAAGTTTGCAAAAGAGCACCTGAACGTTCCACAGCACTACTGGCAAAATATTCCGTGGACAGATTAAACCAAAGTTGAGTTGTTTTGGATGGAACACAACACTGTTTTGAGAGAAAAAATAAATAAATAATAATTAAAAAAAAAAAAAAAAAAAAAAAGCACAGCACACCAACAACAAAACCTCATCCCAACAGTGAAGTATGGTGGAGGGTGCATCATGGTTTGGGGCTGCTTTGCTGCCTCAGGGCCTGGACAGATCACCATCATCGACAGAAAAATGAATTCCCAAGTTTATCAAGACATTTTGCAGGAGAACTTAAGGCCATCTGTCCACCAATTGAAGCTGAACAGAAGATGGGTGATGCAACAGGACAACGACCCAAAGCACAGAAGTAGATCAACAGAATGGCTTCAACAGAAGAAAATACGCCTTATGGAGTGGCCCAGTCAGAGTCCTGACCTCAACCTGATTGAGATGCTGTGGCATGACCACAAGAGAGCGATTCACACCAGACAGCCCAAGAATATTGCTGAATTGAGAGAAAGAAAAAAAAAAAACCCCACATACATTACTATATAACTATCTATATATATATATATATATATATATATATATATATATATATATATATATATATATATATATATATATATATATATATATATATATATATATATATATATATATCTACATACATACACATGCATTTCCAACAGAGGAAACAAAAACAGGAAAATACTCATTACATCAGAACTACCATGAAGTGCGCTGCTTGTAACACATTGCTGGGCTTCTTTTAGTTTTTGCCTCTTCACACATACCTGGGGGAGGGAATGGAGGAGGAATGAAGCCCTCTGGCTTTGGAGCCTTACACTGGTTGCACTCTGTTCTCCAAGCAAAGTTCTGGTTTCCACAACCCCTAGATAAGTGGGAAGAGCACAAAGAAAATGAAAAAAACAAAAAAAAAAACAAAACATACAAACATGCTATTGCAACAAAGATGCTGAAGTTACACATATTATACAAAACTTACGGATTTGGACACTGCCAGTCTCCTGCTCTATGCTGTACATTTGGACCACCAACTGGGCTCCCACGTGGTCCTCTGGGCCCTCTTGGCATAAATCCACCACGCTCCCCTCCTCTGCCACCCATTCGTCCCATGGGACCTACAAGGAAGGGTAATTTTCAAAGGATTTACCAAGTGGGCATGAAGTTCTAAAGATAAACAGCAACATTTGACACTACACCATCCTACAAATCTCAGTTTCCGGAGAAACCTTTACCTCCTCTAAGGAGAGGTGGCTGTCCGCGACCCTCACGTGGCAGGAGCCCACCTCTCATGCTTCCCAGCAAAGACTTCTTACGGGCCAAAGACACCTTCAATTTGTTCCCCTGAAATTCTTTCCCTGAATAAAAGAAATAAAAATTATTTTTATATATTTTAAAGTGTGAAAGAGGACAGCATCATCTAGAATCTAGTTTAAAAGAAGTTTAATATAATATGAACAAACACTTACAAATACAGCAATTGTTTAAACAGGAAAGTTGGGAAGCTTCATACTAACCATCACAGAGCTCTACAGCAGTCTTGGCAGAAGGTGGGTCCTCAAAAGAAACTGTCCCATCACCCTTTGGTTTACCAGTCTCCTTGTCTGTGAATAGATTTACTAAAGGCAGTCCAGTTCTTTTGTTGATCTGTACAGAATTAGATAGGTGTGTTTATATGGAAACATGAAATACAGGTTGCTTTACTTATACTGGATAGATTCATGGAAATGAGGGGTAGACTGCACACTGTAACTAAACATAATGACAGGTGCTACCATGCTGAGACTTGTAGTGTCAAAGAAAATTATACCCCTTTCACACTGACAAATATTTCACAGGTTATTGCACACGAACGCGCATCAACCAGGGAATTTGCTCAGTGTGAAAGGGTCCTGTAAGAATATCCCGGGTCGAGCGTCCTGGCATTTCATCCCAGGTCTCGACCTGGGTTGAATCCAGGATCGACCTAGGATGCGCGCAGTGTGAACGGGTATGTTGGGTCAAGGCGACCCGGCACCCGTTCTCTGCATAGGAGCAGGCGGTGCTTGAAGAGGATTATTTCCAAGCACAGCCTCCGGTCGAGTCAGTGGTGACGTCTCCAACCTGGCAATATGCAGAGTCGGGACGCAAGTCTGAAGGGGTCTTAAGCCAGGTCACACCCGTGTACACATTCCCGGGTGCGACACGGCTATTGTCAGTCTGAAAGGGGTATTAGTGTGCACTCCCCTGACATTAGAATGGTAATACATTTTTTCAATTTAACATCAAGTGAGGTTTTTTTGCATAAGTTTGCACAAAAGTATGGGCCTAATCACCACATCCAGGTAACCAATCAAGTAGGTCTCTAATATTCTGAAGGTTAGAATACAGGACATGGGGGAACCCCATGCCGGCATCAACCAAACCAACCCAAGGCACCACAATAGCCAATCAAGTGTTAGAGAAGTAAAAGCAGCTGCCATGTGTTAAGAGTGTTACATGGGTGAGATAATAAGAATTTACTCACCGGTAATTCTATTTCTCGTAGTCCGTAGTGGATGCTGGGAACTCCGTAAGGACCATGGGGAATAGACGAGCTCCGCAGGAGACTGGGCACTCTAAGAAAGATTTAGGACTACCTGGTGTGCACTGGCTCCTCCCCCTATGACCCTCCTCCAAGCCTCAGTTAGGACACTGTGCCCGGAAGAGCTGACACAATAAGGAAGGATTTTGAATCCTGGGTAAGACTCATACCAGCCACACCATATAACTCGTGATAGGAACCCCGGTTAACAGTATGATAACAATGGAGCCTCTGAACAGATTTTCGCCATAACAACCCGATTTTTGTAACAATAACTATGTACAAGTATTGCAGACAATCCGCACTTGGGATGGGCGCCCAGCATCCACTACGGACTACGAGAAATAGAATTACCGGTGAGTAAATTCTTATTTTCTCTAACGTCCTAGTGGATGCTGGGAACTCTGTAAGGACCATGGGGATTATACCAAAGCTCCCAAACGGGCGGGAGAGTGCGGATGACTCTGCAGCACCGAATGAGAGAACTCCAGGTCCTCCTCAGCCAGGGTATCAAATTTATAGAATTTTGCAAACGTGTTTGCCCCTGACCAAGTAGCAGCTCGGCAAAGTTGTAAAGCAGAGACCCCTCGGGCAGCCGCCCAAGATGAGCCCACCTTCCTTGTGGAATGGGCTTTCACATTTTTAGGCTGCGGTAGTCCCACCGTAGAATGCGCCAGCTGAATAGTGCTACAAATCCAGCGCGCGATAGACTGCTTAGAAGCAGGTGCACCCAGCTTGTTGGGTGCATATAGAACAAACAGCGAGTCAGTTTTCCTGACTCCAGCCGTCCTGGAAACAAATTTTCAGGGCCCCGACTACGTCCAGAAACTTGGAATCCTCCAAGTCCCTAGTAGCCGCAGGCACCACAATAGGTTGGTTCAAGTGAAAAGCCGACACCACCTTCGGGAGAAACTGAGGACGAGTCCTCAACTCTGCCCTATCCATATGGAAAATCAGATAGGGGCTTTTAAAGGACAAAGCCGCCAATTCTGACACCCGTCTGGCTGAATCCAGAGCCAACAACATAACCACTTTCCACGTGAGATTTTAAATCCACAGTCTTAAGTGGCTCAAACCAATGTGATTTTAGAAATTCCAAGACCACATTGAGATCCCAAGGTGCCACTGGGGGCACAAAAGGATGCTGAATATGCAGGACTCCCTTGACAAAAGTCTGAACTTCAGGCAGTGAAGCCAGTTCTTTCTGGAAGAAAATCGACAGGGCCGAGATCTGGACCTTAATGGACCCCAATTTGAGGCCCAAGGTGTAAGAAACGACCCAGTTGAAATTCCTCCGTTGGGGCCTTCTTGGCCTCACACCAAGCAACATATTTCCGCCAAATGCGGTGATAATGCTTTGCGGTGACATCCTTCCTGGCTTTGATCAGGGTAGGGATGACTTCCTCCGGAATACCTTTTTCCTTCAGGATCCGGCGTTCAACCGCCATGCCGTCAAACGCAGCCGCGGTAAGTCTTGGAACAGACAGGGTCCCTGCTGCAGCAGGTCTTGTCTGAGCGGCAGAGGCCAAGGGTCCTCTGCAAGCATCTCTCGAAGTTCCGGGTACCAAGTCCTTCTTGGCCAATCCGGAGCCACGAGAATAGTTCTCACTCCTCGCCTTCTTATTATTCTCAGTACCTTGGGTATGAGGGGCAGAGGAGGAAACACATAAACCGACTGGTACACCCACGGTGTCACTAGAGCAGCCACAGCGATCGCCTGAGGGTCCCTTGACCTGGCGCAATACCTTTTTAGCTTTTTGTTTAGGCGGGACGCCATCATGTCCACCTGTGGTTTTTCCCAACGGTTGACCAGCATTCGGAAAACTTCTGGATGAAGTCCCCATTCTCCCGTGTGGAGGTCGTGCCTGCTGAGGAAGTCTGCTTCCCAGTTGTCCACTCCCGGAATGAATACTGCTGTCAGTGCTAACACATGATTCTCTGCCCATCGGAGAATCCTTGTGGCTTCTGCCATTGCCCTCCTGCTTCTTGTGCCGCCCTGTCTGTTTACATGGGCGACCGCCGTGATGTTGTCTGACTGGATCAGCAACGGCCGGTTCTGAAGCAGAGGTCTTGCTTGACTTAGGGCATTGTAAATGGCCCTTAGCTCCAGAATATTTGTGTGAAGTGAAATCTCCTGATTTGACCATAGTCCTTGGAAATTTCGTCCCTGTGTGACTGCCCCCCAGCCCCGAAGGCTGGCGTCCGTGGTCACCAGGACCCAGTCCTGTATTCCGAATCTGCGGCCCTCTAGTAGATGAGCCGTCTGCAGCCACCACAGCAGCGACACCCTGGTTCTTGCCGATAGGGTTATCCGCTGTTTTATCTGGAGATGGGACCCGGACCATTTGTCCAACAGGTCCCACTGGAAAGTCCTTGCGTGGAACCTTCCGAATGGAATTGCCTCGTACGAAGCTACCATCTTTCCCAGGACTCGTGTGCATTGATGTACCGACACCTGTCCCGGTTTTAGGATGTCTCCGACTAGAGATGACAACTCCTCGGTTTTTTCCACTGGAAGAAACACTCTTTTCTGGACTGTCTCCAGAATCATTCCCAGGAACAGAAGACGTGTCGTCGGGACCAGCTGTGACTTTGGAATATTGAGAATCCAGCCGTGCTGTTGTAGCACTTCCCGAGCAAGTGCTACCCCTACAATCAACTGTTCCTTGGACCTCGCCTTTATCAGGAGATCGTCCAAGTACGGGATAATTGAAACTCCTTTCTTGCGAAGGAGTATCATCATTTCGGCCATTACCTTGGTAAAGACCCTCGGTGCCGTGGATAACCCAAACGGCAGCGTCTGAAACTGATAGTGACAGTCCTGTACCACAAATCTGAGGTACTCCTGGTGAGGAGGGTAAATGGGGACATGTAGGTACGCATCCTTGATGTCCAGGGAGACCATGTATTCAAGGATTTTAAATTTAAGATGGGTCTCACCGAACCGTCCGGTTTCGGTACCACAAACATTGTGGAATAGTAACCCTTTCCTTGCTGAAGGAGGGGTACCTTGACAATCACTTGCTGTGAATACAGTTTTTAAATAGCCACCAACACTGCCTCCCTGGCAGAGGGAGTTGCCGGTAAGGTAGATTTTAGGAAACGGCGGGGGGGAGACGTCTCGAATTCCAGTCTGTACCCCTGAAGTACTACTTGAAGGACCCAGGGATCCACCTGTGAGAAAGCCCACTGTGTGCTGAAATTTTTGAGACGGGCCCCCACCGTACCCGGGTCCGCCTGAGCAGCCCCAGCGTCATGCTGTGGACTTACCGGACGCAGGGGAGGACTTCTGCTCTTGGGAACTAGCAGTGTGTTGCAGCTTTTTTCCTCTACCTTTGCCTCTCGGCAGAAAGGATGAGCCTCTAGCCCTCTTGCTTTTCTGGGGCCGAAAGGACTGTACCTGATAATACGGTGCTTTCTTTTGCTGTGGGGCAGCCTGTGGCAAAAAGGTTGATTTTCCAGCAGTAGCTGTGGACACGAGGTCCGAAAGACCATCCCCAAACAGTTCCACCCCCTTAAAAGGGCAAAACCTCCATGTGCCGCTTTGAGTCGGCATCGCCAGCCCATTGCCGAGTCCATAACCCCCTTCTGGCGGCAATGGACATAGCGCTTATTCTTGATGCCAGCCGGCAAATATCCCTCTGTGCATCACGCATGTATAAGACTGCATCTTTTATATGCTCAATCGTCAGCAAAATATTGTCCCTATCCATGGTATCGATATTATTTGACAAGGAATCTGACCACGCAGCAGCAGCACTGCACATCCAAGCTGATGCAATCGCTGGTCGTAATATAATGCCCGTGTGTGTGTAAATAGAAAGCAGGAGGCTACCCTAAAAGCTATCAGCAGGTTCCTTCAGGGTGGCCGTATCTGGAGACGGTAGTGCCACCTTCTTTGATAAGCGTGTCAGCGCCTTATCTACCCTAGGGGGTGTTTCCCAACGTGACCTATCCTCTAACGGGAAAGGGTACGCTGCCATTAATCGTTTTGAAATTATCAATTTCTTATCAGGGGAAGTCCACGCTTCCTCACACACCTCATTTAATTCCTCAGATGCAGGAAAAAATAAGAATTTACTTACCGATAATTCTATTTCTCGTAGTCCGTAGTGGATGCTGGGAACTCCGTAAGGACCATGGGGAATAGCGGCTCCGCAGGAGACAGGGCACATCTAAAGAAAGCTTTAGGATCACCTGGTGTGCACTGGCTCCTCCCCCTATGACCCTCCTCCAAGCCTCAGTTAGGATACTGTGCCCGGACGAGCGTACACAATAAGGAAGGATTTTGAATCCCGGGTAAGACTCATACCAGCCACATCAATCACACCGTACAACTTGTGATCTGAACCCAGTTAACAGCATGATAATAGAGAAGCCTCTATAAAAGATGGCTCACTACAACAATAACCCGAATTTTTTGGTAACAATAATTATGTACCAGTATTGCAGACAATCCGCACTTGGGATGGGCGCCCAGCATCCACTACGGACTACGAGAAATAGAATTATCGGTAAGTAAATTCTTATTTTCTCTGACGTCCTAGTGGATGCTGGGAACTCCGTAAGGACCATGGGGATTATACCAAAGCTCCCAAACGGGCGGGAGAGTGCGGATGACTCTGCAGCACCGAATGAGAGAACTCCAGGTCCTCCTCAGCCAGGGTATCAAATTTGTAGAATTTTACAAACGTATTTGCTCCTGACCAAGTAACTGCTCGGCAAAGTTGTAAAGCCGAGACCCCTCGGGCAGCTGCCCAAGATGAGCCCACCTTCCTTGTGGAGTGGGCATTTTAAGATTTTTGGCTGTGGCAGGCCTGCCACAGAATGTGCAAGCTGAATTGTACTACAAATCCAACGAGCAATCGTCTGCTTAGAAGCAGGAGCACCCAGTTTGTTGGGTGCATACAGGATAAACAGCGAGTCAGATTTTCTGACTCCAGCCGTCCTGGAAACATATTTTCAGGGCCCTGACCACGTCAAGCAACTTGGAATCCTCCAAGTCCCTAGTAGCCGCAGGTACCACAATAGGTTGCTTCATGTGAAATGCAGAAACCACCTTAGGTAGAAATTGAGGACAAGTCCTCAATTCTGCCCTGTCAGAATGAAATATTAAATAAGGGCTTTTATATGATAAAGCCGCCAATTCTGACACACGTCTGGCTGAAGCCAGGGCTAACAGCATCGTCACCTTCCATGTGAGATATTTTAAGTCCACAGTGGTGAGTGGTTCAAACCAATGTGACTTTAGGAAACTCAACACAACATTGAGATCCCAAGGTGCCACTGGAGGCACAAAAGGAGGCTGTATATGCAGTACCCCATTTACAAATGTCTGAACTTCAGGCACTGAAGCCAGTTCCTTTTGGAAGAAAATCGACAGGGCCGAAATTTGAACCTTAATGGACCCTAATTTTAGGCCCATAGACAGTCCTGTTTGCAGGAAATGGAGGAAACGACCCAGTTGAAATTCCTCTGTAGGGGCCTTCTTGGCCTCCCACCACGCAACATATTTTCGCCAAATGCGGTGATAATGTTTTGCGGTTACGTCCTTCTTGGCCTTGACCAGGGTAGGGATGACTTCATCTGGAATGCCTTTTTCCTTCAGGATCCGGCGTTCAACCGCCAAGCCGTCAAACGCAGCCGCGGTAAGTCTTGGAACAGACAAGGCCCCTGCTGGAGCAGGTCCTTTCTTAGAGGTAGAGGCCACGGTTCGTCCGTGAGCATCTCTTGAAGTTCCGGATACCAAGTCCTTCTTGGCCAATCCGGAACCACGAGTATAGTTCTTACTCCTCTCCTTCTTATGATTCTCAGTACTTTTGGTATGAGAGGCAGAGGAGGGAACACATACACTGACTGGTACACCCACGGTGTTACCAGAGCGTCCACCGATATTGCCTGAGGGTCCCCTGACCTGGCGCAATATCTGTCTAGTTTTTTGTTTAGACGGGACGCCATTATGTCCACCTTTGGTTTTTCCCAACGGTTTACAATCAGGTGGAAGACTTCTGGGTGAAGTCCCCACTCTCCCGGGTGAAGGTCGTGTCTGCTGAGGAAGTCTGCTTCCCAGTTGTCCACTCCCGGAATGAACACTGCTGACAGTGCTATCACATGATTTTCCGCCCAGCGAAGAATCCTTGCAGCTTCTGCCATTGCCCCCCTGCTTCCCGTGCCGCCCTGTCTGTTTACGTGGGCGACTGACGTGATGTTGTCCGATTGGATCAATACCGCCTGACCCTGAAGCAGGGGTTTCGCTTGACTTAGGGCATTGTAAATGGCCCTTAGTTCCAGAATGTTTATATGAAGAGATGTCTCCAGGCTTGACCATAAGCCCTGGAAATTCCTTCCCTGTGTGACTGCTCCCCAGCCTCGCAGGCTGGCATCCGTGGCCACCAGGACCCAGTCCCGAATGCCGAATCTGCGGCCCTCTAGAAGATGAGCACTCTGCAACCACCATAGGAGGGATACCCTTGTCCCCGGTGACAGGGTTATCCGCTGAAGCATCTGAAGATGCGACCCGGACCATTTGTCCAGTAGGTTCCACTGGAAAGTCTTGCGTGGAATCTGCCGAATGGGATTGCTTCGTAGGAAGCCACCATTTTTACCCAGAACCCTTGTGCATTGATGCACTGAGACTTGGTTCGGTTTTAGGAGGTTCCTGACTAGCTCGGATAACTCCCTGGCTTTCTCCTCCGGGAGAAACACCTTCTTTCTGGACTGTGTCCAGGATCATCCCTAGGAACAGAAGACAAGTCGTCGGAACCAGCTGCGATTTTGGAATATTGAGAATCCAATCGTGCTGCTGCAACACTACCTGATATAGTGCTACACCGATCTCCAACTGTTCCCTGGATCTTACCCTTATCAGGGAATCGTCCAAGTAACGGATAACTAAAATTCCCTTCCTTCGAAGGAATATCATTACGGTCATTACTTCAGTAAAGACCCGGGGTGCCGTGGACCATCCCTACGGCAGCGTCCGAACTGATAGTGACAGTTCTGTACCATAACCTGAAATACCCTTGGTGAGAAGGGTAAATTTTGACATGAAGGTAAGCATCCTTGATGTCCCGAGACATCATGTAGTCCCCTTCTTCCAGGTTTGCAATCACTGCTCTGAGTGACTCAATTTTGAATTTGAACCTCTGTATGCAAGTGTTCAAAGATTTTAGATTTTAAAATCGGTCTCACCGAGCCGTCTGGCTTCGGTACCACAATAGTGTGGAATAATACCCCGTTCCCTGTTGCAGGAGGGGTACCTTGATTATCACCCCTGCTGGGAATACAGCTTGTGAATGGTTTCCAAAACTGCCTCCCTGTCAGCGGGAGACGTCGGTAAAACAGACCTTTGGAAACGGCGAGGGGGATACGTCTCGAATTCCAATTTGTACCCCTGAAATATTACCTGAAGGATCCAGGGGTCTACTTGCGAGTGAGCCCACTGCGCACTGAAATTCATTGAGAACGGGACCCCACCGTGCCTGAACTTGTAAAGCCCTAGCGTCATACTGAGGGCTTGGCAGAGGCGGAAAAGAGTTTCTGTTCCTTGGAACTGGCTGATCTCTGCAGCCATTTTCCTCTCCCTCTGTCACGAGCAGAAAAGAGGAACCCTTTTGTCCGCTTGCCAACCAGGCCTGCGCCTGATAATATGGCGTCTTATTTTGAGAGGCGACCTGGGGTACATCCCCTCTTTTAAGGCAATACTTCCAAATGCCGTTTGGAATCCGCATCACCTGACCACTTTACTGGTATAATTGGACAACGCACTTATACTTGATGCCAGTCGGCAAATATTCCGCTGTGCATCATGCATATATAGAAATGCATCTTTTAATTGCTCTATAGGCAATAATATACTGTCCTTATCTAGGATATCATATTTCCAGTCAGGGAATCCGACCACGCCAACCCAGCACTGCACATCCAGGCTGAGGCGATTGCTGGTCGCAGTATAACACCAGTATGTGTGTAAATACATTTTAGGATACCCTCCTGCTTTCTATCAGCAGGATCCTTAAGGGCGGCCATCTCAAGAGAGGGTAGAGCCCTTGTTCTTACAAGCGTGTGAGCGCCTTATCCCCCCTAGGGGGTGTTTCCCAACGCACCCTAACCTCTGGCGGGAAAAGGTATACTGCCAATAACTTTTTAGAAATTATCAATTGTTATCGGGGGGAAACCCACGCATTTTATTTCTCAGATTCAGGAAAACTACAGGAAGTTTTTCCTCACCAACATAATACCCCTTTTTTTTTTGGTGGTATTCATATTATCAGAAAAGTGTAAACTTTTTTCATTGCCTCAATCATGCAATGTGTGGCCCTATTTGGAAATCACGGTTGTCTCTTCACCGTCGACACAGGAGTCAATATCCGTGTCGGCGTCTGTATCTGAGGTAACGGGCGCTTTAGAGCCCCTATATGAGACGTCTGGACATGCACAAGCTGAGTAGCCGGCTGTCTCATGTCAACCACTGTCTTTTATACAAAGCTGACACTGTCACGCAATTTCCACAGTACATCCACTCAGGTGTCGACCCCCCAGGGGGTGACAACACTATTACAGACACTCTACTCCGTCTCCTCATCATTTTCCTCCTCATACATGTCGACACAGCAGTACCGACACAGCAGACACACAGGGAATGCTCTTACAGAGGACAGGACCCCACTAGCCCTTTGGGGAGACAGAGGGAGAGTTTGCCAGCACACACCAGAGCGCTATATATATATACAGGGATAACCTTATATAAGTGTTTTTCCCTTTATAGCTGCTGTATTGTTTATACTGCGCCTAATTTGTGCCCCCCTCTCTTTAACCCCTTTCTGTAGTGTAGTGACTGCAGGGGAGAGCCAGGGAGCTTCCCTCCAACTGAGCTGTGAGGGAAAATGGCGCCAGTGTGCTGAGGAGATAAGGACGCCGAGAAAGGGGCGGAGCCTATCATCCGTTTTCTTGTATGTTTTGGCAGGGGTTAAATGCATCCATATAGCCCAGGAGTTATATGTGATGCATTTATTTTAGCCATAAAAGGTTTTCTAACGATTTATTGCGTCTCAGGGCGCTGCCCCCCCAGCGCCCTGCACCCTCAGTGACCGGAGTGTGAAGTGTGCTGAGAGCAATGGCGCACAGCTGCGGTGCTGTGCGCCTACCTTTATCTGAAGACAGGAAAGTCTTCTGCCGCCGATTTTTCCGGACCTCTTCGCTCTTCTGGCTCTGTAAGGGGGCCGGCGGCGCGGCTCCGGTGACCCATCCAGGCTGAACCTGTGATCGTCCCTCTGGAGCTAATGTCCAGTAGCCTAAGAAGCCCAATCCACTCTGCACGCAGGTGAGTTCGCTTCTTCTCCCCTTAGTCCCTCGATGCAGTGAGCCTGTTGCCAGCAGGTCTCACTGAAAATAATAAACCTAAACTAAAACTTTCACAAAGAGCTCAGGAGAGCCACCTAGTGTGCACCCTTCTCGTCGGGCACAGAAAATCTAACTGAGGCTTGGAGGAGGGTCATAGGGGGAGGAGCCAGTGCACACCAGGTGATCCTAAAGCTTTCTTTAGATGTGCCCTGTCTCCTGCGGAGCCGCTATTCCCCATGGTCCTTACGGAGTTCCCAGCATCCACTAGGACGTCAGAGAAACTACTGGTAGTTTTCTCACCAAACATAATACCCTTTTTTGTGGTACCTGGGGTATTATCAGAAATGCGTAAAACATTTTTCATTGCCTCAATCATGTAACGGGTGGACCTATTGGAGGGTACACTTGTCTCATCATCGTCGACACTGGAGTCGGTATCCGTGTCGACGTCTGTATCTGTCACCTGAGTTAGCGGGCGTTTTAAAGCCCCTGATGACATTTGAGACGCTGGAACAGGCACAAGTAGCCGGCTGTCCTATGTCGTCAAACCCTTTGTGTAAGGAGTTGACACTTTCACGCAATTCCTTCCATAAGTCCAGCCACACAGGTGTCGACCCCGCAGGGGGTGACATCACATTCACAGGTATTTGCTCCGCCTCCACATCATTTTCCTCCTCATACATGTCGACACAGCAGTACCGACACAGCAGACACACAGGGAATGCTCTTACAGAGGACAGGACCCCACAAAGCCCTTTGGGGAGACAGAGGGAGAGTATGCCAGCACACACCAGAGCGCTATATATCACAGGGATATATCACCTATAGAAGTGTGTTTTCCCTTTATAGCTGCATAAATAGTTATACTGCGCCTAATTTGTGCCCCCCCTCTCTTTTTTACCCTTTTCTGTAGTGCAGGACTGCAGGGGAGAGCTAGGTAGCTTCCTTCCAGCGAAGCTGTGAGGGAAAAATGGCGCCAGTGTGCTGAGGGAGATGGCTCCGCCCCTTTTTCGGCGGGCTTTCTCCCTCTAATGTAAAAGTTCTGGCAGGGGTTAAAAAGCACCTATATAGCCCCTGGGGCTATATATGGTGCCAGTTTGCCAGCCAAGGTGTTAGTATTGCTGCTCAGGGCGCCCCCCCCCAGCGCCCTGCACCCATCAGTGACCGCAGTGTGTGGTGTGCATGAGGAGCAATGGCGCACAGCTGCAGTGCTGTGCGCTACCTTGGAGAAGACAGAAGTCTTCAGCCGCCGATTTTCTGGACCACCTTCTTGCTCTGTAAGGGGGACGGCGGCGCGGCTCCGGGAACGGACGACGTCGGGTCCTGTGTTCGATCCCTCTGGAGCTAATGGTGTCCAGTAGCCTAAGAAGCCCAAGCTACCACCACTTAGGTAGGTTCGCTTCTTCTCCCCTTAGTCCCTCGATGCAGTGAGCCTGTTGCCAGCAGGTCTCACTGAAAATAAAAAACCTAAACTATACTTTCTTTCTATGAGCTCAGGAGAGCCCCTAGTGTGCATCCAGCTCAGCTGGGCACAGAAATCTAACTGAGGCTTGGAGGAGGGTCATAGGGGGAGGAGCCAGTGCACACCAGGTAGTCCTAAATCTTTCTTAGAGTGCCCAGTCTCCTGCGGAGCCCGTCTATTCCCCATGGTCCTTACGGAGTTCCCAGCATCCACTAGGACGTTAGAGAAAAAATAAGAATTTACTTACCGATAATTCTATTTCTCATAGTCCGTAGTGGATGCTGGGGACTCCGAAAGGACCATGGGGAATAGCGGCTCCGCAGGAGACTGGGCACAAAGTAAAAGCTTTAGGACTAGCTGGTGTGCACTGGCTCCTCCCCCTATGACCCTCCTCCAAGCCTCAGTTAGGATACTGTGCCCGGACGAGCGTACACAATAAGGAAGGATTTTGAATCCTGGGTAAGACTCATTACCAGCCACACCAATCACACCGTACAACTTGTGATCTGAACCCAGTTAACAGCATGATAACAGAAGGAGCCTCTGAAAAGATGGCTCACAACAACAATAACCCGATTTTTGTAACAATAACTATGTACAAGTAATGCAGACAATCCGCACTTGGGATGGGCGCCCAGCATCCACTACGGACTATGAGAAATAGAATTATCGGTAAGTAAATTCTTATTTTCTCTAACGTCCTAGTGGATGCTGGGGACTCCGAAAGGACCATGGGGATTATACCAAAGCTCCCAAACGGGCGGGAGAGTGCGGATGACTCTGCAGCACCGAGTGAGAGAACTCCAGGTCCTCCTCAGCCAGGGTATCAAATTTGTAGAATTTAGCAAACGTGTTTGCCCCTGACCAAGTAGCTGCTCGGCAAAGTTGTAAAGCAGAGACCCCTCGGGCAGCCGCCCAAGATGAGCCCACTTTCCGTGTGGAATGGGCTTTTATAGATTTTGGCTGTGGCAGGCCTGCCACAGAATGTGCAAGCTGAATTGTACTACAAATCCAACGAGCAATCGTCTGCTTAGAAGCAGGAGCACCCAGCTTGTTGGGTGCATACAGGATAAACAGCGAGTCAGATTTTCTGACTCCAGCCGTCCTGGAAACATATATTTTCAGGGCCCCGACTACGTCCAGCAACTTGGAATCCTCCAAGTCCCTAGTAGCCGCAGGCATCACGATAGGTTGGTTTAAGTGAAATGCTGAAACCACCTTAGGGAGAAATTGAGGACGAGTCCTCAATTCTGCCCTGTCCGTATGAAAAATTAGGTAAGGGCTTTTATAGGATAAAGCCGCCAATTCTGATACACGCCTGGCTGAAGCCAGGGCTAACAGCATTACCACTTTCCAAGTGAGATACTTCAAGTCCACAGTGGTGAGTGGTTCAAACCAATGTGATTTTAGGAATCCCAACACTACATTGAGATCCCAAGGTGCCACTGGAGGCACAAAAGGAGGCTGTATATGCAGTACTCCCTTGACAAACGTCTGAACTTCAGGTACAGAAGCTAGTTCTTTTTGGAAGAATATCGACAGGGCCGAAATTTGAACCTTAATGGACCCTAATTTGAGGCCCATAGACAGTCCTGTTTGCAGGAAATGCAGGAATCGACCCAGTTGAAATTCCTCCGTAGGGGCCTTCCTGGCCTCGCACCACGCAACATATTTACGCCAAATACAGTGATAATGTTGTACGGTTACATCCTTCCTGGCTTTGATCAGGGTAGGGATGACTTCATCCGGAATGCCTTTTTCCTTCAGGATCCGGCGTTCAACCGCCATGCCGTCAAACGCAGCCGCGGTAAGTCTTGGAACAGACATGGTCCCTGCTGGAGCAGGTCCTGTCTTAGAGGTAGAGGCCACGGGTCTTCCGTGAGCATCTCTTGAATTTCCGGGTACCAAGTCCTTCTTGGCCAATCCGGAGCCACGAGTATAGTCTTTACTACTCTCCTTCTTATGATTCTCAGTACTTTTGGTATGAGAGGAAGAGGAGGGAACACATACACTGACCGGTACACCCACGGTGTTACCAGAGCGTCCACAGCTATTGCCTGAGGGTCCCTTGACCTGGAACAATATCTGTCCAGTTTTTTGTTGAGGCGAGACGCCATCATGTCCACCTTTGGTTTTTCCCAACGGTTTACAATCATGTGGAAGACTTCCGGGTGAAGTCCCCACTCCCCCGGGTGAAGATCGTGTCTGCTGAGGAAGTCTGCTTCCCAGTTGTCCACTCCCGGAATGAACACTGCTGACAGTGCTATCACTGCTCCCCAGCCTCTCAGGCTGGCATCCGTGGTCACCAGGACCCAATCCTGAATGCCGAATCTGCGGCCCTCTAGGAGATGAGCACTCTGTAACCACCACAGGAGAGACACCCTTGTCCTTGGAGACAGGGTTATCCGTTGATGCATTTGAAGATGCGATCCGGACCATTTGTCTAGCAGATCCAACTGAAAAGTTCTTGCGTGGAATCTGCCGAATGGAATCGCTTCGTAAGAAGCCACCATCTTTCCCAGGACCCTTGTGCACTGATACCTGGCCTGGTCTTAGGAGTTTCTTACTAGGTCGGATAACTCCCTGGCTCTCTTCCGGGAGAAACACCTTTTTCTGTACTGTGTCCAGAATCATCCCTAGGAACAGCAGACGTGTCGTCGGAATCAGCTGCGATTTTGGAATATTTAGAATCCATCCGTGCTGTTGTAGTACTATTTGCGATAGTGCTACTCCGACCTCTAACTGTTCTCTGGACCGTGCCCTTATCAGGAGATCGTCCAAGTAAGGGATAATTAAGACGCCTTTTCTTCGAAGAAGAATCATCATTTCGGCCATTACCTTGGTAAAGACCCGGGGTGCCGTGGACAATCCAAACGGCAGCGTCTGAAACTGATAGTGACAGTTCTGTACCACAAACCTGAGGTACCCTTGGTGAGAAGGGCAAATTGGGACATGGAGGTAAGCATCCTTGATGTCCAGAGACACCATATAGTCCCCTTCTTCCAGGTTCGCTATCACAGCTCTGAGTGACTCCATCTTGAACTTGAACCTTTTTATGTAAGTGTTCAAGGTTTTCAGATTTAAAATGGGTCTCACCGAGCCGTCCGGCTTCGGTACCACAAACAGCGTGGAGTAATACCCCTTTCCCTGTTGTAGGAGGGGTACCTTGATTATCACTTGCTGGGAATACAGCTTGTGAATGGCTTCCAATACCGCCTCCCTGTCGGGGGTAGACGTTGGTAAAGCAGACTTCAAGAACCGGCGAGGGGGAGACGTCTCGAATTCCAATTTGTACCCCTGAGATACTACCTGCAGGATCCAGGGGTCCACTTGCGAGTGAGCCCACTGCGCGCTGAAATTCTTGACGGGCCCCCACCGTGCCTGAGTCCGCTTGTAAGGCCCCAGCGTCATGCTGAGGACTTGGCAGAAGCGGGGGAGGGCTTCTGGTCGTGGGAAGAAGCTGTCTGTTGTAGTCTTTTTCCCCTTCCTCTGCCCCGGGGCAGATATGAGTGGCCTTTTGCCCGCTTGCCCTTATGGGGACGAAAGGACTGAGCCTGAAAAGGCGGTATCTTTCTCTGCTGCGAGGTGACTTGGGGTAAAAAGGTGGATTTCCCAGCCGTTGCCGTGGCCACCAGGTCCGATAGACCGCCCCCAAATAACTCCTCCCCTTTATACGGCAATACTTCCATATGCCGTTTGGAATCCGCATCCCCTGACCACTGTCGCATCCATAATCCTCTTCTGGCAGAAATGGACATCGCACTTACTCTTGATGCCAGAGTGCAAATGTCTCTCTGTGCATCTCGCATATATAGGAATGCATCCTTTAAATGCTCTATAGTCCATAATATATTGTCCCTGTCCAGGGTATCAATATTTTCAGTCAGGGAATCCGACCAAGCCACCCCAGCACTGCACATCCAGGCTGAGGCGATTGCTGGTCGCAGTATAACACCAGTATGTGTGTATATACTTTTAAGGATATTTTCCAGCCTCCTATCTGCTGGCTCCTTAAGGGCGGCCGTTTCTGGAGACGGTAACGCCACTTGTTTTGATAAGCGTGTGAGCGCCTTATCCACCCTAGGGGGTGTTTCCCAACGAGCCCTAACCTCTGGTGGGAAGGGATATAGTGCCAATAATTTTTTTAGAAATTAGCAGTTTTCTGTCGGGGTTAACCCACGCTTCATCACACACTTCATTCAATTCATCTGATTCAGGAAAAACTACGGGTAGTTTTTTCACACCCCACATAATACCCCTTTTTGTGGTACTTGCAGTATCAGAGATGTGCAAAACCTCCTTCATTGCCGTGATCATGTAACGTGTGGCCCTACTGGAAAATACGTTTGTTTCTTCACCGTCGACACTGGAGTCAGTGTCTGTGTCTGGGTCCGTGTCGACCCACTGAGGTAATGGGCGTTTAATAGCCCCTGACGGTGTTTGAGACGCCTGGACAGGCACTAACTGAGCTGCCGGCTGTCTCATGTCGTCAACAGTTTTCTGTAACGTGCCGACACTGTCACGTAATTCCTTAATTACGGCCATCCATTCAGGTGTCGACTCCCTAGGGGGTGACATCACCATTATAGGCAATTGCTCCGCCTCCACATCATTTTCCTCCTCATACATGTCGACACACGTACCGACACCCAGCACACACACAGGGAATGCTCTGATAGAGGACAGGACCCACTTAACCCTTTGGGGAGACAGAGGGAGAGTTTGCCAGCACACACCAGAGCGCTATATATGTATAGGGACAACCTTACAATAAGTGTCTATCCCTTATAGCTGCTTATATCTGTTATTTTGCCAAATAAGTGCCCCCCTCTCTTTTTTACCCTGTTTCTGTAGTTGCAGGATGCAGGGGAGATTCTGGGAGCCTTCCTACCAGCGGAGCTGTGTGGGAAAAATGGCGCTGTGTGCTGAGGAGATAGGCCCCGCCCCCTTCACGGCGGGCTCTTCTCCCGCTTTTTTCTGGAAAACTGGCAGGGGTTAAATACATCCATATAGCCCAGGAGCTATATGTGATGTATTTTTCGCCAACTAAGGTAAATTCATTGCTTCCCAGGACGCCCCCCCCCCCCAGCGTCCTGCCCCCTCAGTGACCGGAGTGTGAAGTGTGCTGAGAGCAATGGCGCACAGCTGCAGTGCTGTGCGCTACCTTATGAAGACAGGAAAGTCTTCTGCCGCCGATTTATGGACCTCTTCTTGCTTCAGCATCTGTAAGGGGGCCGGCGGCGCGGCTCCGGGACCCATCCATGGCTGGGCCTGTGATCGTCCCTCTGGAGCTAATGTCCAGTAGCCTAAGAAACCCAATCCACTCTGCACGCAGGTGAGTTCGTTTCTCTCCCCTAAGTCCCTCGATGCAGTGAGCCTGTTGCCAGCAGGTCTCACTGAAAATAAAAAACCTATTTAAACTTTTACTCTAAGCAGCTCAGGAGAGCCACCTAGATTGCACCCTTCTCGTTCGGGCACAAAATCTAACTGAGGCTTGGAGGAGGGTCATAGGGGGAGGAGCCAGTGCACACCAGCTAGTCCTAAAGCTTTTACTTTGTGCCCAGTCTCCTGCGGAGCCGCTATTCCCCATGGTCCTTTCGGAGTCCCCAGCATCCACTAGGACGTTAGAGAAAAGGTGTTAAAAGTATTACATTGATAAAAACAAATGGAGTGTAGTAAAGGGGTTGGTATTGGGATCCGGATGGTCAGGATGCCGGCTGTCAAAATACAGACTTGAAAACACAGACACAGAATAATTCCTAATGCCAACTGTGATCCCTAACCCTCCCCAGGGTGCCTAACCCCCATTCCCCCTCCCCGCGGCTCACCTCTACCGGTGGCCCGTGACATCCTCATTCGGGATCCTGGTGCTAGGATAGTCATTAATGTCCAGATCCCAGCATTGAGTTGTGCTGGGATCCCGACCGCTGGGTTCCTGACTGGATCCCCAAGTGAAGTGCTAAAATAAGTGCAACACCGATGCCTTGAATCAACACGGCCAAACCAACTAAAGGGCCCCAAACTTTCCCACATAATGTTAATAAACAATTTTTATAGTAATAGTGCCTTGTTCAATATACAGTCTGCAAATGCAGGGGTTCTTAATCAAAAACAATCCGGTGGAAGGTGTGGGGCCCTCTGAGTTGGTTTGTTATTCTTAAACTACTCATACATTTGTGAAAATTGCTATTCTACTCATTTTAATTAAATCAGTTTAGCACATCTTGTGGCCCACTGCATATACAACTGTACAAAGTCTTTTGTGCCTGCCCACTAAAGAGCATCTACAGAATAGTTTGATATTCATCTTGTGTAGTAAAAATATTTAGTACCTTTCCTGTAACTAATCTTATGGGCCCTACACACTGGCCGACATCACTGCACGATATAAACGATCTCGTTCATTAATGAACGAGATAACGTTCATATCGTGCAATGTGGAGGTACCAGCGATGAAAGATGCGCGGCCCTGCGCTCGTTCATCGCTGGTGCCCTGTCGGCTGTGCATGCAGGCCAATATGGACGATCTCGTCCATATTTGCATGCACGTCTACGGAGCCAGGTGACAGGGGGAGTGAAGTCCAGTCACTGCCCCCCCACCCCCCCGCCGCCCGTTGGGCGTATCAGCAGTTGGGCAGCACATCGCAGAGTCTGTAGGGACCATTACATTGTTACACAAAACAGTCTAGAGTAGTACTTTATAAAACCACAATCAGGTAGAGTGAAGGCTAAATAAGCTAGCCATACACCTAAAGATTTGTTATCCAATCTGGCTGGTTGGAATGCAAATCTAGTAATGTATGGGAGCAAATGACAATTTTACTCCAAAATGCTAGAAAACACAATACAGGTTGAGTATCCCATATCCAAATATTCCAAAATACGGAATATTACGAAATACGGACTTTGACTGAGAGTGAGATAGTGAAAACTTTGTTTTTTGATGGCTCAATGTACACAAACTTTGTTTGTTTAATACACAAAGGTATTAAAGATATTGCATTAAATGACCTTCAGGCTGTGTGTATAAGGTGTATGTGAAACAAATGAATTGTGTGACTGTAGACAATTTGTTTAATGCACAAATTTTCAAAAAATATTGGCCAAAATGACCTTCAGTCTGTGTGTATAAGGTGTATATGTAACATAAATGCATTCTGTGCTTAGATTTAGGTTCCATCGCCATGATATCTCATTATGGTATGCAATTATTCCAAAATACGGAAAAATCCGATATCCAAAATACCTCTGGTCCCAAGCATTTTGGATAAGGGATACTCAACCTGTAATAATAATAATAATAATAATAATAATAATAATAATAATAATAATAATAATAATAATAATAATAATAATAATAATAATAATCTCCTATATATTAGCCCAGATCTGTGACTTTGTGACTCATTTGCCAACACTGGGCGGAGTCACAATGCTGGGCGGAGTCACAGATCTGGCCTAATAGGTTACAGACACCACACAAACCCCCATCACCCCGCCTCCAATTACTGTCCGGCTCTCGCCCCGACCAAGGAGACCGACTCCCTTGCACCGCCCTCCTCACCCGTTCGTCTCACGAGTGATCAGCGGCGAGTGGTGCCGGGAGCACCGACCCCCATGCACCGCCCCGTCCTCCTCACACGTTCGTCTCACGGGTGATCCACGGTGTGTGGTGCCGGGAGCTGGTAAGCGCCGCCCACCGCCTTCCTCCTCTCCTGGCTTGCCTGCTGAGGTGTGTACGCTGTGCAGCAGGAGGCGGTAGCCTCCGCTCAGGAGAGCACAGCGAGAGCAGGCAACCCCCACCCCGATGCCTGCGGCCCATCGCCATCCCTGCCCCCGCCTCCCGGCCTGGCGCAGCCAGACCTGCAGCTGCACGAAGGGAGCACCCGGGTCCGGCCTTGGCCCTGCACAATGAGCTGCTCCATCATTCTCTGCCTGTTGCTGACACAATGGCTGCGCAGGCGGCCCTGCCACTAGATGAGGATGGCCATTACTTATATCCTGCAGCTAGGGGGACATTGTGACATGTGGGGCGTGTACATGTGTTTGCAGCTACGTGTGTGTGTGTGTGTGTGTGTGTGTGTGTGTGTGTGTGTGTGTGTGTGTGTATGTATCTAGGGCAGTACTCTGGTACAATGTAGATTTTCTCTATCCGTGCCACCCCCGCATCGACCCCTCCCCCACCACCTCCGAACCACCTACCCCACCCGCACCAGTTTCACCACAGCGTATACAGACCTCCTCCCCCATCCGCCGCACCCATGTCTCTCCCCCACCCGCCCCTCCACCAACCACAGCGTATACAGACCTCCTCCCTCATCCGCCGCACCCATGTCCCTCCCACACCCACCCAACCTCCAGAACCTCCTACCCCAACCAATCACACAAGTGTGTGTGGAGGTAATACTCCATATAATCAACATATTGCATGCCCAAGGCCGTGCAAGGCTTAAGGGGGCGTAGCCCCTTGCGACGGTGTGAAGAGCACCCGTAGGGCGCGATGAACCACCTAGTAGTAATAATTGGTTAAAGCCATTTCATTTAACCAATTTGTTTGAATGATAGTTTCGGGTTTCTGGCATTTCTCTTTCATCCTCTAGGGGACACTGGAGTCCTATACAGTAGGGGTGTGAAGCCTTGAACCGGAGGTGTGGCACAATCTTAAATTAGCATTGTCTGCACAGCCGGCTCCTCCCCCTTCACATCCCTCAGTTTGAAAAATTGTGCTGGAGGCACAACACGTGGAGCACTTGAGCTCCTGACTAAGAATCTAAAAGGGGCTGCGTAACCCTAATAAAAAGGGGGACAAAGCTACCTCAGGTCAGAGAGACAAAGATCCCTATCTAAGGGACCTGCATCTCTCCACAGGAGATCCTCCATAATCAACAAATAGTGAGTACTGGTCGTACAAGCTTAGGCTAGGGTCTTCCAGTTAGTAAAAGTTTTTTTTCTTTCTTCTCTCTCTCTTTTATAGCTTTGCGGTAAATACTATTTTTAAAACTCCCCTTTATACAAACTAATCAGGGAAGGGCAGAGCGACAGTGGCCGGCACGTGGGAGCCTTAGTGCGGCGCGGGACTCAGCCTGTCTTCCCTGTGAGCAGGGGGGGACGGCAGAGCGGCGCGCTGCACAGTACAGAGACCCACGGGCGGAGCGGAGCACGGGCGCCGCTACGGGAGACGGACCAGTCGCGCACGCCAGCCGGCGGGTCCGGGGCGCGCTGCACAGTACAGAGACCCACGGGCGGAGCGGAGACAGGCGCCGCTACGGGAGACGGACCCATCACGCGCGCCAGCCGGCGGGTCCAGAGCGCGCTGCATAGCGGCCAGAGGGGGATATCAGTTAAAGCACTTAAATGTTAACAGTGCGGCAGGCCCCTTTTTCTATAAACTTACATTTAGTGGGGGCCATGTTTCTTCGTTTTGGCGCCAGGCTGAGGTGAGGGATGGGTCCTCCTCCTCTCCCCCCCCCCACCCCCCCCTAGTAGTGTACATAGGGGAAGGTTAAGGGGCAGACTAGATGGGCCAAGTGGTTCTTATCTGCCGTCAAATTCTATGTAAGGTTTATTAATAAAGGAAATAACTCCCCCTGCTGCACGGCCTGGATAGTGCATGCATTAAGATAGTAGAGTTAGGCAACAGCTCCCTCTGCTGGTGTAATGTATATATACAATATACGAGGATCTCCTGAAAAGTAATCAAACTTTACAAATTATATTTTCAAGGGACGTCTGTTTCAAAGATCCCGGAGAAAATACACAGAAGCAAGTCAACTCTAACATCGTAGCTGATTTACAGTTGGGGTGTGAGGGTTGCGAGTCGGCTGGTGTTTTATTTTTTTGGCCTGTTCCTTTTATAGAGAAAAAGGGGACAGGTAATTCCAGCCGGATCCAATACCTTCGCTTCCGTCATCTCCCAGTCTCTCTTCCTAGTTTAAAGGGTGAAAGTGCTGCGTAATACCCTGGTAAGGGGTTTTAAAAAGAAAAAAACATGTCTAAGGCTACCAAGATCTCAAAGACCTGCTATGTTTGTACGAAATGTAACAAGAAGAGCACGCGGGTTGGCAGCTCCGGGGTGTGCGACTCCTGCTTAGACAAGGACGCGCCACCTGGGAGCAGTGCTCTGGCTAAGGCATGGGAAGACAACCTTGCTAATAGAATCTCCAAGGAGATGGCAGAATCCCGCAAGCAGCAATCGGAATGGGCTGCAGGATTCTCAAAGACGATGGAGGAATTTCTCAAGTTAACGCCGCCCGCACACGCAGAGACGAGTGTGCGCAGGGCTGTTAAAAAGAACTCTTCCTATTATACCAGAATCTGAGGAGGAAGAGGGTTTTCTTCTGGAAACGGAAGAAGGTGAGTTAATTGAAACTAACCTAGACGCCGATTTTCCTGAAGACTCTGCGATCTCAGGTCTGGATTCCTTAATTGACGCGGTAAAAGACATCCTAAGCTTTAAGAAAGAGGAAGTCCAGGAGCCGGAAGATTTCGATTTGTTCGAATCCCAGAAGCCGCGTTCCCCATTCCTAAATCCCTCCAATCTCAGATGGAGGAGGCTTGGAAACAACCTGACAAACGTTTTCAATTTCCGAAACGTTTTCAGGTAACTTACCCCCTACCTAAGGGTGTAATGGACAAGTGGGAGTCTCTGCCGGTAGTGGATGCTTCATTAGGAAGATTGTCAAAGAAGACAATCTTGCCAATTCCTAACGTAACTACTTTAAAGGATGCGTCTGACCGTAAAGCTGACACTGCGTTAAAATCAATGTTTGTAGCAGCAGGTGCAGCGCAGAGACCTGCGATAGTCTGTGCTTGGGTCAACTAGGCCATGGGTGCATGGTCTGGCCGTATTGTACAAGCTATTGAGGTGGAAAATAGCTTAGAAGAGATTACACATTCGAGAATCTGCTTCATACTTGTGTCAAGCTTCTAAGGATATTAGCAGAATAGCATCGCGCATATCTGCATCGGCCATATCGGCTAGAAGGATTTTATGGCTCAGAGAATGGCAGGGTGACCGACACCAAGAAGGTGGTAGAATCCATTCCCTTTGGGGGTGAAATGCTGTTCGGACCAGAGTTGGACAAGTGGATTTCGCAGGCTACAGCGGGGAAGTCCACTTTTCTGCCTACTCCTTATGCGAGAACCGCTCCACAAACTAGGAGAGGTTATTCGGGACCAGTTTACTTCATTTAGATCACAGTCCTTTCGAGCCCGAGGTAGGGGTTTCGGTACACAAGCACGTGGGGGCAGAGGTAGAGGCCGCTCGCAGGCAGCAACCAGAAAGCAGGATAAACCTGCTGACAAGACTGTGGCATGACGGCCTCCCAGCTCACCTGGGGTCCCCCTTGGTGGGCGGCCGACTGGAAGGTTTTCAGGACATCTGGGCCAAAACCTCACCAGAACTTTGGGTGAACAACTTAATCTCTCAGGGATACAGACTGGAATTTCAACAGAGACCTCAGTGTCAGTTTTTCACAACAGGATTGCCTCAGTGCCCTCAAAAAGCAAGGGCACTACGGGCAGCAATTCTCAAATTGCTACAAGCAGAGGTCATTATTCCGGTTCCCGCTTCTCAGAGAAGAACGGGGTTCTATTCCAATCTTTTTGTCGTGCCAAAGCCAGACGGGACGGTCAGACCAATACTCAATTTAAGACTCAAGATGGAATCAATCCAAATTAGTCATTGCAGGCTTAGAACAAAGCGAGTTCATGGTATCCATGGACATAAAGGATGCATATCTGCATATTCCAATCTGGACTCCTCACCAGGCTTACTTAAGGTTCGCACTGGTGGCGGAGCACTACCAATTCGGGGCCTTGCCGTTCGGTCTAGCGTCAGCCCCAAGAATTTTCACAAAGATCATGGCGATCATGGTGGCAGGACAGATTGTTGGGGGTCACGATTATACCTTATCTGGACGATTTACTGATCAAAGCTCCATCTCAGAATCGACTGCTCAAGGATGTTCAGACATCACATCAATTTCTAATTCAACATGGATGGATTGTCAATTTCCAAAAGTCCAACCTCATACCGACTCAACGGATTCAATTCCTCGGTCTCATCTTGGACACGGTCCTATTACGTGTGTTCCTACCAGAGAACAAGGTCCAGGACCTACAGAGATTAGTGGCTCAGGTACTGAGGACGCAAACAGTTTCTCTGCACCTGTGTGCAACTTCTCGGGAAGATGGTGGCGTCGTTCGAAGCTCTCCAGTACGGCAGACTTAATTACCGACCATTCCAAATAAACCTCATTGCTCAGGGAGCAGGCTCGCACTGGCTTCTCCATCGGAGAATCCAACTTCAACCACAAGTACGGGTCTCTGGTCGTTACACAAAAACCTTACAGCCGGCAAGAAATGCGGCATTTGGAATTGGAGGATCCCGACGACGGACGCCAGTCTCAGAGGTTGGGGAGCCGTCCTAGAGGACCATCAGTTTCAAGGACGGTGGACGCTACAGGAAAGCAAACTACCCATAAATATCCTCGAACTAAGCAGTCTACAATGC
The DNA here is from genome assembly GCF_028390025.1 of Pseudophryne corroboree. NCBI lineage: Eukaryota > Metazoa > Chordata > Amphibia > Anura > Myobatrachidae > Pseudophryne > Pseudophryne corroboree. The sequence goes on along the minus strand of NC_086444.1, from coordinate 417,228,785 downwards.
ATTTCTCTTAGCAGAAGACCTAGTCATGAATCAACACATCAGGATTCAGTCAGACAATGTCACGACGACGGCTTACATAAACCGTCAAGGAGGAACAAAGAGCAGGATGGCGTTAAAGGAGGCCACAAAGATCTTGTTGTGGGCAGAAAGAAGAGACATCATTCTCTCTGCAGTGTTCATTCCAGGTGTGGAGAACTGGGAAGCAGATTACCTCAGTCAGGACATGCATCCGGGGGAGTGGTGCCTTCATCCACGGATTTTCAACATGATTGTGAGAAGATGGGGTCTGCCTCAGGTGGACCTAATGGCGTCTCGACAAAACCATCAGTTGCCCAGATATGTGTCAAGAACTCGAGATCCAGCAGCAGAAGGAGTGGGCGCATTAACACTTCGGTGGTGTTACAGGAGGGTTTACATATTTCCACCATTCCCACTCATACCCAGGGTTCTGAAAAGGGTAAAGCGGGAACGAGTGTGGGCCATTCTAATCGCACCAGATTGGCCCCGCAGGAGTTGGTACACCGACCTGCGAGGGTTACTTGCGGAAGATCCTTGGAGGTTACCTCAGAGAGAGGACCTGCTATCTCAGGGACCGTTCCTACACCCGACCTGAACAGGCTGTGTTTGACGGCGTGGCTATTGAAACCCGGATCTTAAGAAACAGAGGGATCCCACGAACGGCCATTCCTGCAATGATTGCCGCTAGGAAGCCGGTCACAGCCAGGCACTACTACAGGATTTGGAGACGGTACATGGCTTGGTGTCAGGAACGGGGATGGAATTCATCTAACTTCCATTTATCGCGACTTCTACTTTTCCTTCAGGCCGGTCTAGAGGGAGGGCTCAGGCTGAGCTCTCTGAAGGTTCAGATTTCGGCTCTCTCCATCCTTTCAACAGCGGCTAGCATCCTTGCCAGAGATTAAAACTTTTTTACAGGGGGTGCTGAGGATTCAACCCCCTTTTCGTCCTCCCACGGCACCATGGGACTTAGGTTTGGTGTTAGAATATTTGAAGTCACCGACTTTTGAGCCATTGACAAGAACAGACCTGAAAGCTCTCTTGGAAGGTCACGTTATTACTTGCCTTGGCTTTGGCTAGGCGGGTTTCCGAGTTGGGAGCCTTATCCTTTAAGAGTCCTTTCTTAGTTTTTCATGAGGATAGGGCGGAACTCCGTACGAGAGCAGACTTCCTTCCGAAGGTGGTTTCAGGGTTTCATGTAAACCAGTCAATAGTGGTCCCATCTTTCCAGGGTCTCACAGATGAGGACGTGTCATTGGATGTTGTCCGAGCTTTACGGGTATACGTACAGGTTACGTCGTCTTTCAGAAAGTCGGACCATTTGTTTGTTCTTTATGATGGGCCAAAGAAGGGTTGGCCGGCATCTAAGCAGACTTTGTCCAGATGGATTAGACTTGCCATTCGGCAAGCTTATATTTCCTGTGGCAAACAGGTTCCGGTTCAGACGGATGCTCATACTACCCGATCAGTGGGTGCCTCGTGGGCGGCTGCCAGGGGTGCTTCCACTACTCAACTTTGCAGATCGGCGACGTGGTCTTCAGCCCACACGTTCGCGAAATTTTACAAGTTTGATACTTTTGCGTCCGGAGAATCGAAGTTCGGACGTTTAGTTTTGCAGGCCACCGACAACACTCCCTCCCTGGGGGAAAACTTTGGGACGTCCCCTACTGTATAGGACTCCAGTGTCCCCTAGTGGATGAAAGAAGAGGATTTTGGTACTTACCGATAAATCCATTTCTCTGAATCCTCTAGGGGACACTGGACGCCCGCCTCGGTGCTGTCAACCTTCTGTGTTCAAAGTTCTTGTTTTAATCAGTTTGTGCAAACAGCGTTATTCGGTTAAGAGTTCTTGGCCGCTGTTTGATATGTTGTACGGTTCGGTTCCTCGCCATGGGCTATAGTGTCATGTTCTATTCTCTGTCACATTTTTCAAACTGAGGGAGGAGGGATGTGAAGGGGGAGGAGGGATGTGAAGGGGGAGGAGCCGGCTGTGCAGACAATGCTAATTTAAGACTGTGCCACACCTCTGGTTCAAGGCTTCACACCCCTACTGTGTAGGACTCCAGTGTCCTAGAGGATTCAGAGAAATGGATTTATCGGTAAGTACCAAAATCCTCTTTATGGTCAATTGCTCACAGATTTTCATTCCAACCAGAGATTTGATAATAAATCTTTATGTGCATGGCCAGTCTAAAAGGTACACACACAGTGAGATCGTTGCTATGCCCGATTTAAACTATGCGATTTACCTTGAACTCCCACAGAACCCAGATTTTGACCATCTATACTTTCGATTTTGTCTATGTACAATTTCAACTAAGTGCCAATTTTGACTATACTTTGTACTAGTCAAGATTGACTTGCCTGCACAGTCTATCTAGCCTTGCTATAACAGATGTCCCATGGGTGTGCGCATTGGGATCGCAAGCTGCCAAACACCTTGAGATGTGCACAAGTTTTCCTTAAGATTTTGACTATATAGTCAGTCTTACAGATTTATTTCACCGTGTGTATGCAACTTAACGCCTAGCTACTATGCCTAAAGCAATAATGTAAAATCAACTGTAGATTAGAGTACAGCCTATAGGAAAAAAATGCCACCTGCAATCCTGCCAGTTACCCAACATGGCTGGGAATGTTTAACATAACCGTTTAGATTAAAAGAAAACCCGAACAAAAAAACAAAACAGGGAACTGGCCTTATACACGCTGAGCTTATTTATGCCACTTACAGATAATCATAGATCAATAGTATTTGATTGATCAACACAGTTTAAAACCCATGTAAAGACAGCACACACATGTACCACTCACCTTGACCTCACCACAGTGTTTGAAGAAGTCGACCACCTCATCAACAGTCACATTATCAATGAGACCCTGCATATAAATAGTGTTGTTTTCCGGTTCCTCTTCAGGTTCCACAGGCGGGACTAAAAAAATAAATAAAATCGGCTTTTATAAATTGTTAATGCTGCTTGAAACATTTATACATTGATGATATGCATTTTACGAAGTAATGTAATATCCTCAAACCAACTGATCTGCTTCTATGGTTAAGTGTTCTATTAAACTCATGGGGAAGGGGGTGGGGTAATTCAACTAGACTGGTGCTCCACAGAAACCTTGTATAATGTGGGCTGCAATATAGCAATACCACTGTTTCAAGGAAAAATCTGCACAAGCAAGGGGTCTATACTAGGTGAGTCATTGACCGAACAGGCCAGTAGCTTCCAGAGCATAACCAGATGAAAAAACCTCACGTATAATTGAGGCCACCTCCTGTTTTATTAAGGCAACGTTGGTTTGTTCAAGTCTTGTATTAAGCATTTTGAAACATGCTTACCAAAATCCAAATCGGGGCCGTCATCCAGAAGTCCTGGCAGATAAAAGCACAAGGAGAAGTTAGTTAAAAGAAAAGACACCCTGCGCAACACAAACATTCATGTTATATCTACAAAATACCACCGTGAGAAAAAGGGGGCTTCAAGGGCACACAGAATGGGGGACATGTAATAACCATCTGGCAGCTTGGTGAGTCATTATTACCTTTGATTAATGGGGATGGAATGACCGAACAGTAAGAATGCTGCACATTTACTACAACCTACTATGAGACGCAAGTATGGTGGCAGTAAAGGGCAAGCTTTTAAGAGGGGGCAAGTATGCTTAGCCATTACAACCAATAGTTTGTTAGTTTGTGCGCCCAAGTGTGTATAGCTTCTGCAGCCAACTGCTTGCAATCAATTCCAGTAAAGAAGAAACGCAACTCTTCCCCATATTACACACACTTCTGTATCAGATTGGGGGTTTTCTGTTGTGTAACCACATAACCATGTATACCCCTAAGTATTGCCGGCCAGACCCTTAAACTTTTTCACAGGTAATTTTACACCATTGTTTCAAGGTAACCAAACACATAATTTTAGCTAAAATCATAAAAAGGGGAAGGGGCATTCTTGTTACACTACCCATTTGTAATACTCAAAAACTTACCACCAGGCTTACTGAAGCCAGCTCGCTCTCCACCGCTGCTGGGAGAATAAAGGTGAAGAAATGAAGGCCTTTTCCCTTTAAAGAGCCATAAAGCATTCTGGGCCACGAAGGGGGTTCAAGGGTACAGAGCCGGCAGTGGCTTAACATGTCCATACATTGCATCTGTCTCAGCGTGGCACTAATCTTCCAAGTTTGTATTTTTTAACTTTATTTATAAGCTCATCCTTAGCATTTACACACATCTAAACAAACCTTTATGTTCAAACAGGTTTAATACTTCAGTGACTGTATTAAGCGTGCAATGCTTAACCAAAAAAATAAAATAAATTGTACTACCTTAACCTCCTTGTAAAATGAGGTTGTTTGCGTCTTAAGAACATAATTTTAGTGTTTAGTTATACCTTAGAAAACAAATTGTCAAAGTCTAAGCAAGCTTTATATTTAAAGATGGGGGGTGCATATAGGTTTAAATAGAGGAAAATAGTTTCCCATATTCCTGTATAAATTAGCACATCCCCAGAAAAGGATAACCATTTTACTGTAGGTTTCCAGACTAGGGAGATACTGTACTATAACATTTTGGACCAGTAGTGATTATGCCATTTTGTTAGTTACCCGAGACAAAGCTCCAATATGTAACAGAGCCAAATTCAGAGCCAAGTAAACACTAGACCAGTGGTTTCAAACTTTTGAATCACCGCACCCTAGAGTATCAGAATTTCATGGCACCCCTAGGTCAAATGTTTCTTAGAGAAATTTAGAAGAAAAAAAAATGAAATGAAGTAAACTCTGCATATGTCATCCTTAGGTTCAATTGTGTGGCGAGGAACAAGATTTGCTTCTGTTTATCCACATTTTATGATTGACAGCCACCAGCATTGCTTTTGCCTAATACATTGACCATGATTGATCTGAATTGGCCCTGGACCACCAATCCAGGGAACCCCTGCAAGTGTCCCGGATGCACCCCAGGGAGCCACGGCACACAATTTGAGAACTACTGCACCAGACTTTTTTCCCTCAAGGATTTCTTATCAATGCTTTGCATGGGATGCCAGATTCAGGTTTTCTACCATTTTAGACATTGCGTGACCAGCAATGAGATCTCACAGGGTTTCTGTTACCTATGCAGAAGTTGATAACCCTGCCATTTAATATATGGTGTCTGCTCTGAGATTTCCATACATTACATATATTTTCCTAATCCTTAAGTGAACACAGCAGATAAAAGAAAAAGCTGGCATAAGACTGTTGGGTGGAAGAGGACATTACCATGCTGCATGGTAGTCTTACAACAAATACCACACCATACATAAGCATTGCACCTTTAATACACTTTCATCTTAACCATTTACAATTTGGTAATTTCAGCTTTCTGAATTTAAACCATGTGTTTACGTAATTTAAATTAAAAAAAAGTTAGTGTAATTAATTACACCTTGTACCATACATTGTGTTATTTTAAATTACAGTATTTACAACATATAATTCTATTATGGGCTGATAAATTAGCAATTTCCTCTCCGAGTCCCACTTTCATTATGCTGCCGGCTGAGTGGCTACTTTTTAGAACTGAAGTGTTTACAACGCTCTCACTTTGTAACCTGTGGCATATAAATTTGACAAAAGCATGTTAAAGGGATTTTCATGTACAACCAATAATAGCAAGAACATAGCCAGACAATGAAAACAATGCATGTATGATTCATGTGGGCCAAAATAAAATGCAGCCTACCTTGTGATAGCTCTGGGAAACATGCAGATTTTTTTTCAGAAAACCAGTTTAAGAAATATATATATATATATATATATATATATATATATATATATATATATATATATATATATATATATATATATATATATATATATATATATATATAATTTTCCCTCTTAACTTAGGTTTTCAACCAGTTTTTAATTTTCTAAATTACAAAAAGTTTACACTAAAACTTGTTTGGTGTGCCATAGCCTTTACCATGCACAACAGAATAGGAAGACTTGCAGCACGTCAATTCATTCTGAAACAAACCACTCCAGTTCCTTCATGTGCATGATTACAGATTCACTAACAGTTTTTAGAGCATGAGAATACAGGAACACAAGACACCTTAGTGGCAGATTTTCCAGAGCTTGTTAACAAAATAGGTACATCATAGAAGTGTCAAGATAAACATGGCCATATACACATGTAAAAAGTACTACCAAAAAGTAGGAGGCAGCATAGTGAAGCTTAGTAGCTTCATTAGATATAACTTCTGCAAAAAGCTGCACAAACAATGCAGTGCAACCCTGTTTTTGGGTAGAGCACTCATAAAAGGAGAAAAACCCCCACAAAGATAGAACTGCAAAGCTCTGTGCAGCTTTAAATGAAAGGAACATACATACTTACACAACCCCTCTTGCTACTACTATTGCAGTGTAAGGGATGTTATATATTGATGTGAGTGATTCCCAAACAAATCATTTAACTTAGTGAGTGTCATAGGCCTGAAAACCTAGATACCCCTAATAGTGCTGCTCTGAAAGGTAAAAAACAAAACCATTAATATGCAATATTGACCAGACATCTATTACGCATTTTTCCAGATCTTCAGTACAGAATGCTGGAGGCCCATAAAAAAAAAAAAACACATCCTCTCCAAACAAATTACAGGGTCAGTTATGTCACCATTTTGATAAATGAAAGCCGGACTTCTATTATTAAATAAAAATAAAATAAAAAATAATAATAATTAGGACAAAGCCATTAGTGGAAGATCTTCCACAGCCCACCATGTTTGTTACAGACAGAAGATTCCAGAATGAATGAAGGGATCATTTGACAGACACTGGAGAGACAGATTTAGCAACAGTCCAGGCATTTCCTATTGGGAACATTCTGGACAGTGGAGTTTAATCCTTATCTGAAAGATAACCTTGAATAGTCATAATTTGAGTTTGGTGGGAAAGTACAACCCACATCACACTCCGTACAAGGCCAGCTTTCGACAGTTGTAGTACAGAACCTTCAGAACTTAAGGCATTGTTAGCCATTTCCATATACCACATTTTATGCTGTCAGCAGGGGAATCACCAAGGGACACCTGTACAGGAAAGTTACTCCTTAAGATAGGCCTGGCCAACCGATGCCTCTCCAGCTGTTGTGAAACCAAGTTCCACCATACCCTCTCACCGATCAGGTGGCAAAGAATGTCAGGATCTGTAGTTTCACATTAGCTAAAGAACCAAAAAGGTTGACCAGACGCACCTTAAACTCCATTATCTCTAAACTGGGGAAGAAAAAATGTCAATGTTAGCTCATAGAGATTGTAGCTTTCCTCTTACCCCATGCCTCCACGTCCTCCCCTACCACCACGGCTCATGCCACCTCTGTCAAACATGCCCCGGCCCCTGCTGCGGGAGTCAGAGCCTTCAGAGCTGCGGCCTCCAGAGCCAGAGTAACCTTGGTGGGGCTCCTGACCATATGAGCCTTTGCTGCTTGAGTGGTCCTGACGATAGCTGTCTGAAAGTAAAGAGAAACGGAAAAGACCATGTGAAAAAAATAAATATATATATATATATATATATATATATATATATATATATATATTTTATATATATATATAAATAAAATAATCTAACCAGTACTGGACTAGCCAAGTTCACATTCCAGTCAGGCACGAACAGCTGCCAGCACCGGAAATTCTGCCCACAGGCCCCCTGTTCTGGCCAACAGGAGAGGTGCGAAAAGTGACCAGTTTGGCCAGCCACTCACGTCCAGGACTTTAGTCTAAATCAAGTAGTTTTATGCTGCTAAACCCTGTACTGCAGGGCGCAATCAGCGCCAAAAAAAAATAAAGATTTTACTCACCGGTAAATCTATTTCTCGTAGTCCGTAGTGGATGCTGGGGACTCCGTAAGGACCATGGGGAATAGACGGCTCCGCAGGAGACTGGGCACATCTAAAGAAAGCTTTAGGACTATCTGGTGTGCACTGGCTCCTCCCCCTATGACCCTCCTCCAAGCCTCAGTTAGGACACTGTGCCCGGAAGAGCTGACACAATAAGGAAGGATTTTGAATCCCGGGTAAGACTCATACCAGCCACACCGTATAACTAGTGATAGGAACCCCGGTTAACAGTATGATAACAATGGAACCTCTGAATAGATGGTTCGCAATAACAACCCGATTTGTGTAACAATAACTATTTACAAGTATTGCAGACAATCCGCACTTGGGATGGGCGCCCAGCATCCACTACGAGAAATATATATATATATATATATATATATATATATATATATATATATATATATACACACACACACACACATACATATACACACACATACATATACATATATATACATATACATATATACACATACACACAAATCCACAGAAGGGGCCGCTTCTCACTTTCATTAGTATAGAATGCTGGTGCTCGGTCAGTGCAATGATATAGAAAGTTCCAAGAATAACCACCAGAGGGATTAGACCCAGAAAAACCGGCACACTGCTTGAATGCAAAAATTACTTTTTACTGATTGCATGGAATGCTAAGTATCAATTGATTCACTTTATATGCTGCTATCATCATGTGTGCCATATGCTTGCTGCCTTTTTAAACAGTCGTGTTCATTCTGCAATCAGTAAAAAGTAATTTTTGCATTCAAGCAGTGTGCCGGTTTTTCTGGGTCTAATCCCTCTGGTGGTTATTCTTGGAACACACACATATATATATGTAATTTTTGCATTCAAGCAGTGTGCCTATATATATATATATATATATATATATATATATATATATATATATATATATATATATATATATATATATATATATATATATTCACTAGTAACTTTTTATCGAGCACGTGTCTACTCCCTATTCTGCTATATACATTATTGATATATATATATCAATACACATGTATTTATATCACAATTTGCCTCTGAAAAACTGTCAATATGGTACATATATATACATATTCTTTTTCAGCTAAAATGATGCTGCTATCCTTTAATCAAGAAAACTGACATCTAAGTGAATGCTCCACAAAAGACTATGGATATACCAATAGTAAATCGATCCGGAACGGCATATGACTCTCAACATGATCTTTTCAATCATCAGCATCTATATGATTAACTCTTCCTGTTTCCATGGCAATCATACTGCATTCCACTTGAGTCCTCCCAAAAATGGCGGTGCGTCTCACCGCGTATCACATATAATATACAAATCACAGCTTTATCACACTCAAACACCAGATCACCAAATATCACTAGACTGCCTCTTCTTTAAATATAAATATATAATTCTATAGTTATATATTGCACCATTTCTTCACTACTGTTCATGCTTTAACACTTCCTTGTTTACAAGGGAAGTGACGTCACTACTACGGCGGTGCGTTCCACCGCTTCTCTACACTATTCACCCTTATTCATTCTTGGGTTTATGGCACGGAGTCCTTATGCTAACTATCAACACGGTTTTTTAAAACATGCTTGTTTCTCCATTGCTTTGGGAAATATACTCTACGGCATTCCGTAACTTTCCAATATGGCGGTGCGTTCCACCGCGGCCATTTTACAATGGTGCGTTCCAAATGCGTTCCACCGCCGTTGGCTCACGCGGTGAAGCTTTTATAGCTTGTTTTATAAAATTTGCAAATTTTCACATAACATATAAATACCCTTTCACTCTGGACCTTGTTATTAAGTTCACTACTGGATGAATTACCTATTCTAAGTTTATCTCATACTGACTCAGGAGCACAGGAAGTGAGGTCATAACTAATGGACATTAGGAACCACTCTCCTTTGGTATAAATAGGACCTCCTGACTCACTGTTGTTATCCCCATGATGAAGTCCAACTACTGACGGACGAAACGCGTTGGGACGCTTTGCAAATATCCAATTTATGGACAGATAAGCTTTATATGATTTTATTTCTTGTACGTGTGTCATTCAGCCATTTTTATATTATTGTACAGGTTGAGTCTCCCTTATCCAAAATGCTTGGGACCAGAAGTATTTTGGATATGGGATTTTTCCGTATTTTGGAATAATTGCATACCATAATGAGATATCATGGTGATGGGACCTAAATCTAAGCACAGAAGGCATTTATGTTACATATACACCTTATACACACAGCCTGAAGGTCATTTTAACCAATATTTTTTTATAACTTTGTGCATTAAACAAAGTGTGTCTACATTCACACAATTCATTTATGTTTCATATACACCTTATACACACAGCCTGAAGGTCATTTAATACAAGATTTTTAATAACTTTGTGTATTAAGCAAAGTTTGTGTACATTGAGCCATCAGAAAACAAAGGTTTCACTATCTCACTCTCACTCAAATTCCGTATTTCGGAATATTCCGTATTTCGGAATATTTGGATATGGGATACTCAACCTGTATTAAATTTATGTTTTTAAATTTTACACTGATGTGGCTAAGAAATATTCATTAATGGGAAATTGCTAAATCCCTAATTATGCCGCTCTGATCCAGACAGTGTTTATGTGATATGTTTTATGAATGGTACACACTATGTTTTGCTTTGTTTCTATTTCCATGTACTGAATCCAAATGATGGATGACAGATCATTGCATATATAAATCAGATAAGTGATCAAGTCAAACCTACCACCTCACCTTATCAGTGTTCACCTTTTATATAATTTTGAAATAACACATTTTGGCGCTTGTGTTCTCCTCTTCATACATACATACACACACACATATATATACATATATATACATACATACATATACACATATATATACACATATACATATATATATATATATATATATATATATATATATATATATACACATATATATATATATATATATATATATATATATATATATATATATATATATATATATATACACACACACACACTGCGCCTAATTTGTGCCCCCCCTCTCTTTTTAACCCTTTTCTGTAGTGCAGGACTGCAGGGGAGAGCCAGGGAGCGATCCCTCCAGCAGAGCTGTGAGGGAAAATGGCGCCAGTGTGCTGAGGGAGATGGCTCCGCCCCTTTTTCGGTGGGCTTTCTCCCGCTATTTTATCGTTTCTGGCAGGGGTTAATATACACCTATATAGCCTCTGGGGCTATATATGGTGTTAGTTTTGCCAGCCAAGGTGTTATTATTGCTGCTCAGGGTGCCCCCCCCCCCAGCGCCCTGCACCCATCAGTGACCGCAGTGTGTGGTGTGCATGAGGAGCAATGGCGCACAGCTGCAGTGCTGTGCGCTACCTTGGAGAAGACAGAAGTCTTCAGCCGCCGATTTTCCGGACCACCTTCTTGTTTCTGGCTCTGTAAGGGGGACGGCGGCGCGGCTCCGGGAACGGACGACGAGGTCGGGTCCTGTGTTCGATCCCTCTGGAGCTAATGGTGTCCAGTAGCCTAAGAAGCCCAAGCTACCACCACTTAGGGTAGGTTCGCTTCTTCTCCCCTTAGTCCCTCGCTGCAGTGAGCCTGTTGCCAGCAGGTCTCACTGAAAATAAAAAAACCTAAACTATACTTTCTTCTAGGAGCTCAGGAGAGCCCCTAGTGTGCATCCAGCTCAGCCGGGCACAGAAATCTAACTGAGGCTTGGAGGAGGGTCATAGGGGGAGGAGCCAGTGCACACCAGATAGTCCTAAAGCTTTCTTTAGATGTGCCCAGTCTCCTGCGGAGCCGTCTATTCCCCATGGTCCTTACGGAGTCCCCAGCATCCACTAGGACGTCAGAGAAAACTGCATATCACCCAATCTAAAGAGACAGGCGATATGACATTATTGGTGCCCATTAAACTACTGAATTGCCATTTCATTTGAATCACACTTCATAATTTTACAGTTAACTGTACTGCATTGCAGTTGCATCTATCAATCAACATTGAGCCAAGATTCATTAACTAAATGCTGAGGGTAGACTGCATAGTCAAAATCACTTACTTTGCTGACCATAGCCACTGCTTTGTTGGCCATACTGGCTCGGGGGCTGACTGCCATAGGATGAAGATGGAGGTGGGTAGCTTGTGGGAGGAGGTTGCTGTTGCTGCTGTTGTTGCTGCTGCTGTTGGTAGCTGCTTTGCTGGCCATAGCCACTCTGCTGCCCATAGCTACTTGGCTGGCTGTAGCTGCTCTGCTGGGAGTAGGAGCTCTGTTGGCCATAGGTGTTCTGCTGAGTGTAGGAGCTAGGCTGAGAATAGGAGCTCTGATCATAACTGGATGGCTGGGAGGTTGAATAGCTGAAAAAACAATAAAAAAAACAAAACCAAAGTGTTACTTGTAGGGTTCCTTAGTTAGTTAACCCTTTTCAGCACAGACGAGGGGATGCGGTTACATGGCCAGCGCATGGGATCCCGGTGGTCGGCACACAGACACCAGGATCCCAAAGACTGGCAAAGCCGCTGGCCACAATACCATCTTACAAGGGCCATTTCCAATTGTGGGTGTCCACCCATAAAGTGGGAATAGAACCTGTGGTAAGCCTACAAGGTTTATGTACAAATCAGATTTTCTTCTTTATTTTTATTTAATTTATTGGTATATAACATCTCACAGCCTTACTGTAGCTGGGGTGTGTTGGTCTGTCTCCCTCTCACATAAAGGGCAGGCTTGCAAATGTATTACTTGTCTGTGAATATGGGTAAACACAAATTATGCACTGTGTCACACCAGATTCTCTCCCTTGAGATCAGATTCTGTATCCTGTGAACAATGCAGCCAATCTTCACAACTCAGGGGGCTGGGCCTTCCCGTCTCAGTGCCATTAAAACTGTGATGTCTGATGTGTCATCACAACTCACCGCTAATGCTAAAAAAAAAAAAAAAAAAAAAAAAACTCAGCTACTACAGCAGGCCGATGCAGACCTGGCTGCCAGGGCAGATGTTACACAGCCACCCCTCTAACTCGGGACCACAAAAGCATGGTTTATCTGCCTTACTTTCTGATTCAGATGATACAGGAACCATCACACATCTCTCTATATCTACCTTCCAAGAAAGTCAATCCACTCAATTCTAGCTATTAAGATTCCTTGAACGTGTAACCAGCTTGACTAATGGGTGGTGTTGATCTGCATCATGAGAGTCAGAAAAGTCTCCAGTTTCCTATCAATCGGGTTCTTTAACAAGGCCGAATTTTGAATAGGCAAGAGGTGGCTACTCCCACTTGGCCCTGTCGGCAACAGGAAGTGGGTAGAAGGCAGATATAGATGTTTGGAAATCACAAAATGTTTGTTCGGATGAGTCCATACCTCCGCTAAAATGGTCCTCTAACCGAGCAGACGTATGGAACTTGACAACCTCCTTCTGTCTCTTAACCTGGGTGTCAGACTTAGAGGTATGATCAGAATCCTTCATCAGAACACAGAACGGACCGCCTTAATAAAGGCCTCAACGTCCACCTGCAACAGAGTTCTCCGGTACTGAGGAGGAGCCAACCTCAGAGGAGACATCCTCCTGATCAGAGTAAAACTCCGAATTAGAGGCAATACCAGAGCGAGTTAGAGAGCTGTCACACCTAGTGGAAAGACAATTCTTGTCCAGTATCCTTTGAAAAGTGGACACACGTGTCAAACACAGCACAGACTGAGACAATGTTTGAAGCCAGGGAGGTTCAGCTGCAGCTGTGTACAAAGTAGCCTACGTACAAATCACAGGGGCTGCCTGGTCCACCGCAGTAGGAAAATAAGATTTTACTCACCGGTAAATCTATTTCTCGTAGTCCGTAGTGGATGCTGGGACTCCGTAAGGACCATGGGGATTAGCGGCTCCGCAGGAGACTGGGCACAACTAAAGAAAGCTTTAGGACTACCTGGTGTGCACTGGCTCCTCCCACTAAGACCCTCCTCCAGACCTCAGTTAGGATACTGTGCCCGGAAGAGCTGACACAATAAGGAAGGATTTTGAATCCTGGGTAAGACTCATACCAGCCACACCGTATAACTCGTGATACTATACCCAGTTAACAGTATGAAATATAACAGCCTCTCAACAGATGGCTCAACAATAACCCTTTAATTAGGCAATAACTATAAACAAGTATTGCAGACAATCCGCACTTGGGATGGGCGCCCAGCATCCACTACGGACTACGAGAAATAGATTTACCGGTTAGTAAAATCTTTTTTTCTCTGACGTCCTAAATGGATGCTGGGACTCCGTAAGGACCATGGGGATTATACCAAAGCTCCCAAACGGGCAGGAGAGCGCGGATCACTCTGCAGCACCGAATGAGCAAACTCTAGGTCCTCCTCGGCCAGGGTATCAAACTTGTAGACTCTTACAAAAATGTTTTAACCCGACCAAGTAACGGCTCGGCAAAGTTGTAAAGCAGAAACCCCTCGGGCAGCCGCCCAAGAAGAGCCCACTTTCCTCGTGGAATGGGCTTTTACAGATTTAGGGTGCGGCAGTCCAGCCGCAGAATGTGCAAGTTGAACCGTGCTACAGATCCAGCGAGCAATCGTCTGCTTAGAAGCAGGAGCACCCAGCTTGTTGGGTGCATACAGGAGAAATAGAGAGTCAGTTTTCCTGACTCCAGCTGTCCTGGAAACATACTTTTCAGGGCCCTAACTACATCCAGTAACTTGGAATCCTCCAAGTCCCAAATAGCCGCAGGCACCACAATAGGTTGGTTCACATGAAAAACTGATACCACCTTAGGAAGGAATTGGGAACGAGTCCTCAATTCCACCTTATCCATATAAAATACAGATAAGGGCTTTTGTATGACAAAAAGCCGCCAATTCTGATACACGCCTGGCCGACGCCAAGGCCCACAGAATGACCACTTTCCACGTGAGGTATTATAGCTCCACGGATTTAAGTGGCTCAACCCAATGCGACTTCAGGAAATCCAACACCACGTTGAGATCCCACGGTGCCACTGGAGGCACAAATGGGGGCTGACTATGCAGCACTCCCTTAACAAAAGTCTGAACTTCAGGCAGTGAAGCCAGTTAAATTTTGGAAGAAAATCGATAGAGCCGAAATCTGGACCTTAATGGAACCCAATTTTAGGCCCATAGTCACCTGACTGTAGGAAGTGCAGAAATCGACCTAGCTGAAATTCCTCCTTTGGGGCCTTCCTGGCCTCACAGTACGCAACATATTTCCGCCATATGCGGTGATAATGGTTTGCGTTAACTTCTTTCCTAGCTTTAAATAGCGTAGGGATAACTTCCTCCGGAATTCCCTTTTCCTTAAGGATCCGGCGTTCAACCGCCATGCCGTCAACGCAGCCGCGGTACGTCTTGGAACAGACAGGCCCCCTGCTGCAGCAGGTCCTGTCTGAGCGGCAGAGGCCATGGGTCCTCAGATCATTTCTTGGAGTTCTGGTTACCAAGCTCTTCTTGGCCAACCCGGAACAATGAGTATAGTTCTTACTCCTCTCATTATTCTCATTACCCTGGGTAAGAGAGGCAGAGAAGGGAACACATACACCGACTGGGGGTGGTCTTCTGTATACCGGCGGTCGGGCTCCCGGCGCTCAGTATACCGGCGCCGGGAGCCCGACCGCCGGCATACCGACACTTATTTTCCCTCGTGGGGGTCCACGACCCCCATAGAGGGAGAATAAAATAGTGTGGCGCGCGTAGCGCGCCACCGTGCCCGTAGCGTGGCGAGCGCAGCGAGCCCGCAAGGGGCTCATTTGCGCTCGCCACACTGTCGGTCAGCCGGCGGTCGGGCTCCCGGCGCCGGTATGCTGGGCGCCGGGAGCCCGACCGCCGGCCAGCCGTAGTGAACCCCCGACTGGTACACCCACTGTGTTACCAGAGCGTCCACAGCTATCGCCTGAGGGTCCTTGACCTGGCGCAATATCTTTGTAACTTTTAGTTGAGGCAGGACGCCATCATGTCCACCTGTGTCCTTTCCCAACGGTGTACAATCATTTGGAAGACTTCTGGATGAAGTCCCCACTCTCCCGGGTGGAGGTCGTGTCTTCTGAGAAAGTCTGCTTCTCAGTTGTCCACTCCGGGAATGAACACTGCTGACAGTGCTAACACATGATTTTCCGCCCATCGGAGAATCCTTGTGGCTTCTGCCATCGCCATCCTGCTTCTTGTGCAGCCCTGTCGGTTTACATGAGCGACCGCCATCACGTGATGTTGTCCGACTGGATCAGCACCGGCCGGTGTTGAAGCAGGGGTCTAGCCTGACTTAGGGCATTGTAAATGGCCCTCAGTTCCAGAATATTTATGTGTAGGGAAGTCTCCTGACTTTTCCATAGCCTTGGAAGTTCCTTCCCTGTGTGACTGCCCCCCAGCCTCGAAGGCTGGCATCCGTTGTCACCCGGACCCAGTCCTGTATGCCGAATCTGCGGCCCCCTAGAAGATGAGCACTCTGCAGCCACCACAACAGCAACACCCTGACCCTTGGAGACAGGGTTATCCGCCGATGCATCTGAAGATGCGACCCGGACCACTTGTCCAACAGATCCCACTGGAAAATCCTTGCATGGGACCTGGCGAAAGGAATTTCTTCGTAAGAAGCTACCATCCTTCCCAGGGCTCGCGTGCATTGATGCACCGACACCTGTATACATATTAGGAGGTCTCTGTCTAGAGACAACTCCTCCGGGAGAAACCCTTTTTTATCCTGTTCTGTGTCCAGAACCATACCCAGGAACAGTAGACGCGTCGTAGGAACCAGCTGCGACTTTGGACTATTCAGAATCCAGCCGTGCTGTTGTAGCACTTCCCGAGATAGTGCTACTCCGACTAACAACTGCTCCATGGACCTCACCTTTATAAGGAGATCGTCCAAGTACGGGATAATTATTTCGGCCATTACCTTGGTAAATACCTCGGTGCCGGGGACAGACCAATGGCAACGTCTGGAATTGGTAATGACAATCCTGTACCACAATATTGAGGTACTCCTGGTGAAGAGGGTAAATAGGGACATGCAGGTAATCATCCTTGATGTCCAGTGATACCATGAAATTCTCCAGGCTTGCAATAATCGCCCTGAGCGATTCCATTTTGAACTTGAACCTTCGTATATAAGTGTTCAAGGCTTTCAATTTTAGAATGGGTCTCACCGAACAGTCTGGTTTCGGTACCACAACATTTTGGAATAGTAACCCCGGCCTTGTTGAAGGAGGGGTACCTTGATTTCACCTGCTGGAAGTACAGCTTGTGAATTGCCGCCAGTACCACCTTTCTCCGAGGGCAGCCGGCAAGGCTGATGTGAGGTAACGGCGAGGGGGAGTCGCCTCGAACTCCAGCCTGTATCCCTGTGATACTATTTGCAGAACCTAGAGATCCACCTGTGGGCAAGCCCACTGGTCCCTGAAGTTCCCGAGACGCGCCCCTACCGCACCTGTCTCCACCTGTGGAGCCCCAGCGTCATGCGGTGGACTCAGAGGAAGCGGGGGAAGATTTTTGATCCTGGGAACTGGCTGCTGGTGCAGCTTCTTTTCCCTTCTTCCCTTGTCTCTGTGCAGAAAGGAAGCGCCTTTGAGCCGCTTGCTTTTCTGAAGCCGAAAGGACTGTACCTGAAAATACGGTGCTTTCTTAGGCTGTGAGGAAACCTGAGGTAGAAAATTCTTCCCAGCTGTTGCTGTGGATACGAGGTCCCAGAGACCATCCCCAAACAATTCCTCACCCTTATAAGGCAGAATCTCCATGTGCCTTTTACAGGCAGAATCACCTGTCCACTGCCGGGTTTCTAATACCCTCCTGGCAGAATGGACATTGCATTAATTCTGGATGCAAGCCGGCAAATATCCCTCTGTGCATCCTTTATATATAAGACAACGTCTTAAATATGCTCAAAATAAGCAAATATTATCCCTGTCTTAGCGTATTAATATTATCTGACAGGGTATCAGACCACGCTGCAGCAGCACTATTTATGCTGAGGCAATTGCAGGTTTCAGTATATAACCTGTGTGTAAATACAGACTTCAGGATCGCCTCCTGCTTTTTATCAGCAGGTTCCTTCAAGGTGGCCGTATCCTAAGACGGCAGTGCCACCTTTCGACAAACGTGTGAGCGCCTTATCCACCCTAAGGGATATCTCCCAACGTGACCTATCCTCTGGCGGGAAAGGGTACGCCATCAGTAACTTTTTAGAAATTACGAGTTTCTTATCGGGGGAAACAACGCTTCTTTACACACTTCATTCATTCATCTGCTGGGGGAACAAAACACTGGCTGCTTTTTCTCCCCAAAAATAAAACCCCTTTTATGTGGAAAATGCGTAACACATTTTTCATTGCCGAGATAATGTAACGGATGTTCCTAGTGGATTGTGTATATGTCTCACCCTCGTCGACACTGGAGTCAGACTCCGTGTCGACATCTGTGTCTGCCATCTGAGGTAACGGGCGCTTTTTTGAGCCCCTGATGGCCTTTGAGACGCCTGGGCAGGCACGGGCTGAGAAGCCGGCTGTCCCACAGCTGTTACGTCATCCAGCCTTTTATGTAAGGAGTTGACACTGTCGGTTTATACCTTCCACCTATCCAACCACTCTGGTGTCGGCCCCACAGGGGACTACATCCCATTTATCGGCCTCTGCTCCGCCTCCACGTAACCTTCCTCATCCAACATGTCGACACAGCCGTACCGACACCGCACACACACAGGGAATGCTCTGACTGAGGACAGGACCCCACAAAGTCCTTTGGGGAGACAGAGAGAGAGAGTATGCCAGCACACACCAGAGCACTATATAATACAGGGATTAACACAGAGTGATTTTTCCCCAAATAGCTGCTTGTATACATATATTGCGCCTAAATTTAGTGCCCCCCCTCTCTTTTTAACCCTTTGAGCCTGAAAACTACAGGGGAGAGCCTGGGGAGCTGTCTTCCAGCTGCACTGTGAAGAGAAAATGGCGCCAGTGTGCTGAGGGAGAAGCCCCGCCCCTTTTTCGGCGGACTTTCTCCCGCTTTTTCTGGAATACTGGCAGGGGTAATTTTACATCTATATAGCCTCTAGGACTATATATGATGTAGATTTGCCAGCCAAGGTGTCATATATTGCCCTCAGGGCGCCCCCCCCCCCAGCGCCCTGCACCCATCAGTGACCGGAGTGTGAGGTGTACATGAGGAGCAATGGCGCACAGCTGCAGTGCTGTGCGCTACCTTGGTGAAGACCTAAGTCTTCTGCCGCCGATTTTCCGGACTCTTCATGCTTCTGGCTCTGTAAGGGGGACGGCGGCGCGGCTCCGGGAACGAACACCAAGGTCGGGTCCTGCGGTCGATCCCTCTGGAGCTAATGGTGTCCAGTAGCCTAAGAAGCCCAAACTACCACCTGTTAGGTAGGTTCGCTTCTTCTCCCCTTAGTCCCTCGCTGCAGTGAGTCTGTTGCCAGCAGATCTCACTGTAAAATAAAAAACCTAAATATACTTTCTTTCTAGGAGCTCAGGAGAGCCCCTAGTGTGCATCCAGCTCAGCTGGGCACAAGAATCTAACTGAGGTCTGGAGGAGGGTCTTAGTGGGAGGAGCCAGTGCACACCAGGTAGTCCTAAAGCTTTCTTTAGTTGTGCCCAGTCTCCTGCGGAGCCGCTAATCCCCATGGTCCTTACGGAGTCCCAGCATCCACTTAGGACGTCAGAGAAAACTGGCTTAGGGGGAGGGGTCTCAGAGCTTCAAGACATTGAACAAGCTGTTGCGAAAGTGAGGACGCCCATGCTGTTTCATGGGTAGAAGAGTGGCTGAAAGCCCTTCCCTCTGAGAAGTAGCAAAACAGACAGACGATCGTGGTCTGGGGCCTGGGAGGAGAGAACCTCCATACAATGCAACAAGTGTGCAGTGCAGGAGCACCCCCCTCCCTGGGTGCCTTGCTCTGGGAAGACCTAATTAAAATCAGTTGTCCCCATCAATAATTCTGCTTAAAGCAGAATTTAAATGTTCTGTGCCTCGCTCAGCTTACCACCTATACCCACGGTTTAATGCCTGTGTCACCATAGATGAGAATGAAAAAAGCTGCTGGTAGATCTAGACTCCACATGAAACACAGGAAGCACTCCAAGCACGAGTGAGTCCAGAAGTTCTCCCGCAATTCAGAAGTAAGCCTTCCTGCTAATGATTTTGATGCTCAACCAACCAGCTAACATGTGACCCTCTTCAAAGGAACATTCTAAAAAGTTCTATTGGAAGTATGAGTGTTTTATAGGGAAGGGAACATCAGTATGTTAAGACTGAATGAGGCAGATTCAATTGTTGCCCCCATAAGGTCCGACACCTCTGCGCTAACTGGAGGTGCAAGAGGATGAAAATCTGGCACATTAAAAAGGAGAAATAACCATCAAGAAAAAAATTAAAAACACACACAACCACACCAGTGTGCACTAATGGAAGACAGACTTTATATTATACACCTTTTGATCATGCTTTTCTAATCTGTATCTTCACACACCAGGGGAAGTTTACTAGTCCCGTATCATGCTATCCAAGTTAGAGTTAAACTAATGCACATCAGGGTTGTATCATGGGGCCAGAAATGGGAGAAAGCTTTTCCCTCATGTCCAGGAAAGAGCCTCTTTGCACATGATGTGCCAAGCTGCAGGCAATGGGTGAAATCTATAAACACTACAGAACCAAATGCCAGAAGTTCAAACTCCATGGTATATACTTGATGTGGGACAGGCACCAACACTGACTATAGTGCAAGGGATCTTTCTGAACAAATCTTTCAACACTTAAATCAGGACATTAACAATATGTTCTCCCCATAAAACCCTGTTCGGCACATCACTGAAAAAAAGAGGATTTTGGTACTTACCGATAAATCCATTTCTCTGAATCCTCTAGGGGACACTGGAACAGTCTTATACAGTAGGGGTGTGAAGCCTGCAACCGGAGGTGTGGCACAATCTAAAATTAGCATTGTCTGCACAGCCGGCTCCTCCCCCTTCACATCCCTCCTCCCTCAGTTTGAAAAATTTGACTGAGAGAATAGGACATGATACTATAGCACCTGGCGAGGAACCGAACCGTACAACATATCGAACAGCGGCCAAGAACTCTTAACCGAAAACTAACACTGTTTGCACGAACTGTCTTAAAAAGAACTTTGAACACAGCAGGTTGACAGCACCGAGGCGGGCGTCCAGTGTCCCCTAGAGGATTCAGAGAAATGGATTTATCGGTAAGTACCAAAATCCTCTTTTCTCTTTCATCCACTAGGGGACACTGGAACAGTCTTATACAGTAGGGGACGTCCAAAGTTATCCCACAGGGAGGGACTGCTGTCGGTGGCCTGCAAAACTAAACGTCCGAACTTAGAATCTCCGGACGCAAAAGGTATCATACTTGTAAAATTACGCGAACGTGTGGGCTGAGGACCACATCGCCGCTCTGCAAAGTCGAGTAGTGGAAGCACCTCTGGCAGCCGCCCATGAGGCACCCACTGATCGGGTGGTATGAGCACCCGTCTGAACCAGAACCTGTTTACCACAGGAAAGATAAGCTTGCCGAATGGCCAATCCATCAAGACAAAGACTGCCTATATGTTGGCCAACCCTTCTTTGGATCATCAGATAGAACAAACAAATGGTCCGACTTTCTGAAGGACGACGTAACTTGTACGCATACTCTTAAAGCTCGGACAACATCCAAGGACACGTCCCCATCTGCGAAACCCTGGAAAGATGGGACCACAACTGGCTGGTTAACGTGAAACCCAAAAACCACCCTAGGAAGGAAATCTGCTTTTGTACGTAGTTCTGCCCTATCCTCATGAAAAATTAAAAAGGAACTTTTACACGATAAGGCTCCCAAAACAGAAACCCGCCTGGTCGAAGTCAAGGCAAGCAAAAATGTGACCTTCCTAGAGAGATTTCAGGTCTGGTCTTGCTAATGGCTCAAAAGTTGGTGATCTCAAAAATTTCAACATCAAAATGTAAGCCCCATGGTGCAGTGGGAGGATGAATAGGGGGTTAGTATCCTCAGAAATCCCTTGTAAAAAAAGGTTTGAACCTCTGGCAAGGATGCTAACCGCTGTGAAATAGGATGGAGAGAGACGAAAGTTGAGCCGTCAGAAAGCCCAGCATCAGTCCTACATCTAGACCGGCCTGAAGGAAAAGGTGAAGTCTGGATAAGTGGAAGTTTGTTGAATTCCACCCACGTTCTTAACACCAGTCCATGTACCTCTTCCAAATCCAGTAGTAGTGCATGGCAGTGACTGGCTTCCTAGTGGTAATCATCGTAGGAATCGCCGTTCTTGGTATCCCTTTGCTTTTTAAGATCTGTGTTTCAATAACCACGCCGTTAAATGCAGCCTGTTCAGGTCTGGGTGTAGGAACGGTCCAGAGATAGCAGGTCCTCTCTCTGAGGTGACCACCAAGGATCTTCCGCTAGTAACCCTCGCAGTACCAACTCCTGCGGGGCCAATCTGGTGCGATTAGAATCGCCCACACTCGTTCTCGTTTCAACCTTTTCAGAACCCTGGGTAAGAGTGGGAAAGGTGGAAAAATGTAAACCCTCCTATAACACCAGGAAGTGTTAATGCGTCCACCTCTTCTGCTGCTAGATCTCTTGTCCTGGACACCTATCTGGGCAGCTGATGGTTTTGCCGAGACGCCATTAGGTCGACTTGAGGTAGACCCCCATCTCCTCACCACCATGTCGCAAATCCGTGGATGTAGGCAGCACTCTCCCAGATGCATGTCCTGGCGACTGAGAGAACCTGCTTTCCAGTTTCCCACTCCTGGAATGACCACCACCAAGAGGATGGTGTTGCGCCTTTCTGACCACAATGGGATCCTTGCGGCTTCCTTCCATGTTAACACATTTATTTTTGGTTTCTCCCTGACTGCTTATGGTGCTGCCGTTGTGACATTGTCAAATGTTACTCCTTCACCAGGTCCTCGGCAAAGAGAAGATCATTGTAAACTGCTCTTAGTTCTAGAATGCTTACGGGTAGACTGCTGTCCTGTGACGTACAACTGGCCTGAAAACGATACCTTCCAGGACGGCACCCCAAAACTCTGAGACTGGCCTCCGTTGTGAGGATCCTCTAATACCAAACCTCGAATCTCTTGCCTGCAGCGAGATACTTGTGTAACGACCAAAGTAACGAGGTCCTGACCTGTGTCAACAAACGAATCCTTCGTGAAGCCAACGTTGAAGGAAACTTTTTTTTTTTTTTTTTAATTGCCTTTTTTTGTCTTGGATCACGTTCTCTGGGATAAAACCCCCTCAAGAGCCTAGTGTCTAGTATTAGACCTAGGAATTAAAACCTCTGCACTGGTATCGGGTTGGCTTTCATTTAGTTCACAATCCAGCCGTGTTGAATGAAAAATTGATGTGTTATCTGAGTATCCCTGAGATATATATATATATATATATATATATATATATATATATATTTTCCAAC
The DNA here is from genome assembly GCF_028390025.1 of Pseudophryne corroboree. NCBI lineage: Eukaryota > Metazoa > Chordata > Amphibia > Anura > Myobatrachidae > Pseudophryne > Pseudophryne corroboree. The sequence continues at coordinate 417,205,428 of NC_086444.1, read as the reverse complement.
GCGAATCATAAATACGCTTGGTGAGAAGTCCAACTTTGCACATGAAGGTAAGCAGCCTCCATGTCCACGGACACCACTTCCTAAATCTGTAAACCGTTAGAAATTGGTTTACAAGTTTTATATGAGTATTGGCCTGACTGATTTGTGGCACCTCAAGAAGATATGAACAACATCCCGTCTCTTATTGAGAATCCGGAATTGGAAAAATTAAATGTGTGTGCCGTAGCTTTTGAATAGCAGTTTGTAGTGTTCCTGCTTCAGCGGATTCTGAGGCAATTCAGTTGTAAAGAAACAACTGAGGGCGTTGATGAAAGTCTATCTTGTAGCCCTGGGAAATAATCTAGTTGACTCAGACTACTGCCCATTGGAATATCTCCATGATACCCGGTAGGCAGAATGATTGATTCTTCCGCTGTGAAATCCACTTGTTTGATTCGTGGACCAAGGAAAACGTAGCCTCACAGGGAAATCGCTGTAACTATAACCGTTTTACCGAAGCACAAACAGTCTTCTGTGATAAGTACTTCTCTGTTGTGGTGGTCTTACACTCAAAGATGGATTTCAATGTTAAACCAACATACCTACGACACCTTGCCTGTTGCCAGACTAAGCAGGGGTGAGTTCCCAACGGTGAGATCTTTTCCCCTTCTGTTAGCCACAGAAAACCATTTGAGTGATATGGCTGAGGTCGGGATGCTCTTCTCAGTATATGCACAGCTAGGCACACTGTACTTGGGAATTTGGAAGACTTTACTGTTTCAATTAATGCTTCCAACGGTTCACTTTCTTTCTATAAGAGCCACCTCCACGTCCCACTTCTACTGTAGGCTAGGGAGGGGTCTCCGTACAGTTTTCGCACATTCTGTTATACCTGTGCGGATGGAGTAATCCTAACTACGAATTCCCTCCCGGTTGTGGATGGGCCCGCAGCCCATACACCAATGCAGACTATATGTCAGAGCATGTTTTCCTGACCGACGGACCATTGCCCCCTAATTGTGTGCCCATTCTCAACTGCCGCACACACCCGGGCTGGTAACTGTAGTGCTCTGGTTTTATTTGAGACACTAAAATAAATCCTTGTGGTCTTGTTTACTTTAGATAAACAAACATACCACTCAGCCGAAATTCCACCTTATTAAAATAGGAGTAGAAAGGACATTGAAATGTTGGGAGCTTTGAAGAGTATTTTCAATCAGCTGGAAATATTCAGTCTCCTACTAAAAAATAACTAAATAATTACTTAATCAAATAAATAGTAATTTATCTATCACCCACAAACCACCAACTGTTGTCCAGTTAAAGTTGAGTGGGTTGATATCTTCTGATGCTCCCTCCTCCGCCGGACCTGTCAGCAGCGTCCGTTGGGGGTATTATGTATAAATAAATATAGAGTTTTATGCAAGTCCAAGGTATACTGGAGTTACCTTACAGGAAATACGTTTGAGTGTTCTTGGTTGGTGCTTTTGTTGAAAACGCACCCCCACAGGACACTCTGCAGTGCTTTCTCCTTTTATAATAGGAATAAAAAGACCATAACATATGATGGGAACAAGGTACACTGGATTCATCCGGCTGTATTATTCTCTATACTGAAAAAAAATAAAAAACAGCAGCCTCGTTGCAACCCTCGCATAAGGTCAGGGTTGATATCCAGTCTGTCCCTTTATTTTCACAGGATCTTTGAATTAGAAGTCCTTTGAAAATATAACACAACATGCCTTTTAAAAACATATGGAAAATCCTTTGCATCAGAGACCTAACCTACAAGTGTCCAGCAGAGGGAGTATACTCCTTGTTTGTTATAAAAGGAACCCTCCCCGTTATGACTGTCCACTAATGGGGGCGTATACATTAGCGCCTTTTAAATGCTTAAAAATGGCCACCGGTGAAATTTTATTATATTAATAAAGCAGTGACATTTTATTATATTAATAAAGATCCCCCAGCGCCGTGTCCGTAAGCGCAGTGTTTCTAAACGGACGCTGACAGACCAGCGTGTCCTGCCGCATCTTTCACTCATCTCTTCCCCGTGCCGCGCTTTCCTGCGCTGGCGGAGTACGGGACACACACTTCCTCCCTGCCCTGTGAAGGAAAAGACTGCCGGACCTGCGGAGGGGGCCCGAGATTGTCGGCTCCGGCAGAGGGAGGTGGATACACTCTCCCTCCCCCCGTTCAGCAAAGGTCGCAGGAGGGCCGCCGGGCCCTTGCCGCGGCCGTATAGAGCACTGGAGTGCGGAGGAGGGTGTTCCGGGAGACAGTCTGCCTCAGTCTTCCCCTTCCACCCCGTGATCAGTGAAGGGCGCGCCGAGGCGCTGCGGCTGAGAGCTGCGATGTCATCTGAGAGGAGGAGAGGGGGGACGGCGGGGGGATGCTGCGCTGCTATCTGCTCAGCTACTCTCCCCGCTCAGGTTCCCATTACCTCAGCGGAAGGCAGCAGCGTGAAGCAGGTCTCTGGAGCTGGCCTCTGTTTATCTAGTCAGACCCGGTTTAAATATGGGTCTCCTTTTAACATCTAAGCCTGGCCAGCATTTTAATACAGTTTCAGGTGGGATTAAAAACCCCAGTAAATTCATTTTAACCCTATATCTTCTATTAACTAGGTCCCTGATTACCAACAGTACTCACAGTTATGGGAGTCCTATGGCAATGCAAAAAAAAAAAAAAAAAGAATTTACTCACCGGTAATTCTATTTCTCGTAGTCCGTAGTGGATGCTGGGAACTCCGTAAGGACCATGGGGAATAGCGGGCTCCGAAGGAGGCTGGGCACTCTAGAAAGATCTTAGACTACCTGGTGTGCACTGGCTCCTCCCACTATGACCCTCCTCCAAGCCCCAGTTAGGTACTGTGCCCGGACGAGCGTACACAATAAGGAAGGATTTTGAATCCCGGGTAAGACTCATACCAGCCACACCAATCACACCGTACAACTCGTGATATGAAACACAGTTAACAGTATGAAACAATAGAGCCTCTCAACAGATGGCTCAACAATAACCCGATTTAGTTAACAATAACTATGTACAAGTATTGCAGATAAACCGCACTTGGGATGGGCGCCCAGCATCCACTACGGACTACGAGAAATAGAATTACCGGTGAGTAAATTCTTATTTTCTCTAACGTCCTAGTGGATGCTGGGAACTCCGTAAGGACCATGGGGATGATACCAAAGCTCCCAAACGGGCGGGAGAGTGCGGATGACTCTGCAGCACTGAATGAGAGAACTCCAGGTCCTCCTCAGCCAGGGTATCAAATTTGTAGAATTTTGCAAACGTGTTTGCCCCTGACCAAGTAGCTGCTCGGCAAAGTTGTAAAGCCGAGACCCCTCGGGCAGCCGCCCAAGATGAGCCCACCTTCTTTGTGGAATGGGCATTGACAGATTTTGGCTGTGGCAGGCCTGCCACAGTATGTGCAAGCTGAATTGTACTACAAATCCAACGAGCAATAGTCTGCTTAGAAGCAGGAGCACCCAGCTTATTAGGTGCATATAGGATAAACAGCGAGTCAGATTTTCTGACTCTAGCCGTTCTGGAAACATATTTTCAGTGCCCTGACAACGTCTAGCAACTTGGAGTCCTCCAAGTCCCTAGTAGCCTAGGCACCACAATAGGCTGGTTCAGGTGAAACGCTGACACCACCTTTGGGAGAAACTGGGGACGAGTCCTCAATTCTGCCCTATCCATATGGAAAATCAAATAAGGGCTTTTACAAGACAAAGCTGCCAACTTTGATACTCGCCTGGCAGAAGCCAAGGCCAATAACATAACCACCTTCCACGTGAGATATTTCAGATCCACGGTTTTTAGTGGTTCAAACCAATGTGATTTTAAGAAACTCAACACCACGTTGAGATCCCAAGGTGCCACAGGAGGCACAAACGGGGGCTGACTCTGCAGCACTCCTTTTATAAATGTCTGAACTTCAGGTACTGAAGCTAGTTCTTTTTGAAAGAAAATCGACAGAGCCGAGATCTGTACCTTAATGGAACCCAATTTAAGGCCCATAGTCACTCCTGCTTGCAGGAAATGCAGAAATCGACCTAGTTGAAATTCCTCTGTTGGGGCCCTTTCGGCCTCACACCATGCAACATATTTTCGCCATATGCGGTGATAATGAGTTGCTGTAACCTCTTTCCTGGCTTTAGTAAGCGTAGGAATGACTTCCTCCGGAATGCCCTTTTCCTTCAGGATCCGGCGCTCAACCGCCATGCCGACAAACGCAGCCGCGGTAAGTCTTGGAACAGACAGGGCCCCTGCTGCCGCAGGTCCTGTCTGAGTGGCAGAGGCCATGGGTCCTCTGATATAAATTCTTGAAGTTCTGGGTACCAAGCTCTTCTTGGCCATCCACGAGTATCGTTCTTACTCCTCGCCTTATTATTCTCAGTACCTTTGGTATGAGAGGCAGAGGGGAGAACACATAAACCGACTGGTACACCCACGGTGTTACCAGAGCGTCCATAGCTATCGCCTGAGGGTCCCTTGACCCGGTGCAATATCTTTTATAGCTTTTTGTTAAGGCGGGACGCCATCATGTCCACCTGTGGCCTTTCCCAATGGTGTACAATCCTATTGGAAGACTTCTGGAGGAAGTCCCCATTCTCCCGGGTGGAGGTCGTGTCTGTTGAGAAGATCTGCTTCCCAGTTGTCCACTCCGGGAATGAACACTGCTGACAGTGCTAACACATGATTTTCCGCCTATCGGAGAATCCTTGTGGCTTCTGCCATCACCATCCTGCTTCTTGTGCCGCCCTGTTGGTTTACATGGGCGACTGCCGTGATGTTGTCTGATTGGATCAGTACCGGCTTTGAAGCAGAGGCCTTGCCGGCCTCAGGGCATTGTAAATGGCCCTCAGGTCCAGAATATTTATGTGTAGGGAAATAACCTGACTTGACCAAAGTCCCTGGAAATTTCTTCCCTGTGTGACTGCCTCCCAGCCTCAAAGGCTGGAATCCATGGTCACTAGGACCTAGTCCTGTATGCCGAAACTGCGGCCCTCTTGAAGATGGGCACTCTGCAGCCACCACAGTAGAGATACCCTGGTCCTTGGAGACAGGGTTATCAGCCTATGCATCGGAAGATGCGATCCGGACCACTTGTCCAACAGGTCCCTCTGAAAAGTTCTTGTATGGAACCTGCCTAATGGGATTGCTTCGTAGGAAGCTACCATTTTTCCCAGGACTCGCGTGCAATGATGCACTGCTACCTATTTTGGCTTCAGGAGGTCTCTGACTAGAGATGACAACTCCTTGGCTTTCTCCTCCGGGAGAAACAATTTCTGGTTTATGTCCAGAACCATCCCCAGGAACAGTAGACGTGTCATAGGAACCAGCTGTGACTTTGGACTGTTTAGAATCCAACCATGCTGTTGTAGCACTTTCCAAAATAGTGCTACCCCGACTACCAACTGCTCCTTGGACCTCGCCCTTATAACGAGATTGTCCAAGTACGGGATAATTACAACTCCCTTTTTTTTGAAGGAGTATCAACATCTCGGCCATTACCTTGATAAAACACCCTCGGTGCCATGTACAGTCCAAACGGCAGTGTCTGGACTTGGTAATGGTAATCCTGTACCACAAATCTGAGGTACTCCTGGAGAGGATGGTAAATGGGGACATGCAGGTAAGCATCCTTGATGTCCCAGGATACCATGTAATCCCCCTCGTCCAGGCTTGGAATAACCGCCCTGAGCGATTCCATCTTGAACTTGAATTTTTGTGTTCAAGGATTTTAAATATAAAATGGGTCACACCGAACCATGCGGTTTCGGTACCCCAACCCGTGTGGAATAGTAACCCCGTCCTTGTTGAAGTAGGGGCACCTTGAGTATTACCTGCTGGGAATACCGCTTATTAATTGCCTCTAGCACAGCCTCCCTGCCTGAGGGAGTTGTCAGCAAGGCATATTTTAGGAAACGGCTGGGGGGAGACATCTCGAATTCCAGCTTGTACCCCTGAAATACTACTTGAAAGAAACAGGGATCCACCTGTGAGCGAGCCCACTAATTGCTGAAATTTTTGAGACGGCCCCCCACCGTACCTGGCTACACCTGTGGAGCACCCGCGTCATGGTGTGGCCTCACAGGAGGCGGGGGAAGAATCTTGATTCTGGGAACAGGCTGACTGGTGCAGCTTTTTTCCCCTTGTCTCTGTACAGAAAGGAAGCGCCATTTGACCCGCTTGCTTTTCTGAAGCCGAAAGGACTGTACCTTTGTCTGTGAGGAAACCTGAGGTAAAATTATTTCTTCCCAGCAGTTGCTGTGGATACGAGGTCCCAGAGACCATCCCCAAATAATTCCTCACCCTTATAAGGCTCTCTATGCGCTTTTTAAGTCAGCATCACCTGTCCAGTGACAGGTCTCTAATACCCTCCTGACAGAATGGACATTACATTTATTTTGGATGCCAGCCGGCAAAATATCCCTCTGTGCATCCCCCATATATAAGACGACGTCTTTAATATGTTTTTATGTTTGCCAACTAGTATCCCTGTTTGACAGGGTCACCGACCACGCTGCAGCAGCACTATCTGCAGGTCTCAGTCTAGTACCTGAGTGTGTAAATACAGACTTCAGGATAGCCTCCTGTTTTTTATCAACAGGCACCTATTAAAGTGGCCGTATCCTAAGACGGCAGTGCCACCTTTTTTTTTTTTTTTTGACAAACGTGTGAGCGCCTTATCCACCCTAGGGGATATCTCCCAGCGTAACTTATCCACCTGGCGGGAAAGGGTACGCCATCAGTAACTTTTTATAAATTACCAGTTTCTTAACGGGGGAACCCACGCTTTCACACACTTCATTTATTCATCTGATGGGGGAACAAAACACTGCCTGTTTTTTCTCCCCAAACCTAAAACCCATTTTTAGAGGTGCTAGGGTTAAAGTCAGAAATGTATAACACATTTTTTATTGCCGGGATCACGTCACGGATGTTCCTAGTGGATTGTGTATATGTCTCAACCTTGTCGACACTGGAGTCAGACTCCGTGTCGACATCTGTGTCTGCCATCTGAGAGAGCGGGCGTTTTTGAGCCCCTGATGGCCTTTGAGACGCCTGGGCAGGCGCGGGCTGCGAAGCCGGCTGTCCCACAGCTGTTACGTCATCCACCCTTTTATGTAAGGAGTTGACACTGTCGGTTAATACCTTTCACCTATCCATCCACTCTGGTGTCGGCCCCACAGGGGGCGACATCACATATATCGGCCTCTGTTCTGTCACCATATAAGCCTCCTCATTCAACATGTCGACACAGCCGTACCGACACACCGCAGACACACAGGGAATGCTCTAAACGAGGACAGGACCCACAAAAGCCCTTTGGGGGGACAGAGTAAGAGTATGCCAGCACACACCAGAGCGCTATATATATACAGGGACTAACTGAGTTATGTCCCTAATAGCTGCTTTTTATATAATATACTGTATACAGTGCCAATTTTAATGCCCCCCCTCTCTTTTCCCTCTTACTGTACTGTAGTAATTGCAGGGAAGAGCCAGGGAGCTTCCTTCCAGCCGAGCTGTGAGGGAAAAATGGCGCCAGTGTGCTGAGGAGATAGGCTCCGCCCCTTTTTCGCGGCCTATTCTCCCGTTTTTTATGGAATTCTGGCAGGGGTATTTACCTCATATATAGCCCCTGGGGCCATATATTGAGGTATTTTAGCCAGCCAAGGTGTTTTTATTGCTGCCTCAGGCGCCCCCCCCAGCGCCCTGCACCCTCAGTGACCGGAGTGTGAAGTGTGTGAGAGGAGCAATGGCGCACAGCTGCAGTGCTGTACGCTACCTTGGTGAAGACAGAGTCTTCATGCCGCCGATTTTCCGGACCATCTTCTTGCTTCTGGCTCTGTAAGGGGGACGGCGGCGCGGCTCCGGGACCGAACATCAAGGCTGGGCCTGCGGTCGATCCCTCTGGAGCTAATGGTGTCCAGTAGCCTAAGAAGCCCAATCCGGCTGCAAGCAGGCGAGTTCGCTTCTTCTCCCCTTAGTCCCTCGCTGCAGTGAGCCTGTTGCCAGCAGGTCTCACTGAAAATAACAAATTCTAAGACTATAACTTTCTAAGAGCTCAGGAGAGCCCCTAGTGTGCATCCAACCTCGGCCGGGCACGAAATCTAACTGGGGCTTGGAGGAGGGTCATAGTGGGAGGAGCCAGTGCACACCAGGTAGTCTAAGATCTTTCTAGAGTGCCCAGCCTCCTTCTGAGCCCGCTATTCCCCATGGTCCTTACGGAGTTCCCAGCATCCACTAGGACGTTAGAGAAATAAAAAAAATTGATGCTTCGGATTTTCTGAAGGAGAGAGATGCAGATCCCCTTTAGTAGGGATCATTGTCTCTTTTCAAGACTTTTGTCCCCCTTTTCATTAGGTTGACGCAGCCTTAGTGATGCTCTTTTGTAATGGAGCAGGAGCTCCCTTCTGTGCCTTGTACCTCCTAGGCACAATTTTTCAAACTGAGGGAGGAGGGATATGAAGGGGGAGGAGCCGGATGTGCAGACAAAGCTAAGTTTAGATTGTGCCGCACCTCCGGTTGCAAGCTTCACACCCCTACTGTACAAGAATGTTCCAGTGTCCCCTAGTGGATGAAAGAGAAAAAGTTTAAAATGTTTCTGTATAAGAGATGGGGGATTTCTTACATTTTAAAATATTGCACTAACTGTGGGTTAGTAGGTCAGTAATGCAAGAAAAGACAGTACCTTGATGGTGGGTAAGATGGAGGGGCATTCACCTGCTGCACCGAGTAGCTGGCTGGGACCTGGGGATAGCTATAGCTGCTTTGACTGTAACCCAGGCTGGGCTGGGCATAGGTGGCTGTACTTGGCGGAGGCTGGCTGGTGTCCGCTGGTTTGCTTCCATCTTGAGGTCTTGGGACAGAGGTGATGGGGAAAAAAAAAGGGCCCATTTAAAAAATAAAAAAAGGTTTCACCAATATAGCATCCAGAATGACAATAAGTGATTTCTTCTATAATGCTAGCAAGTCACAAAATAGGGATTTTTGTTTACTTACCGTAAAATCTCTCTCTCAGAGTCCATCTGGGGGACGCTGCTCCGTTACTTGTGGGGTTAGGGGTGTGTGGTAGTGGAGTTTGGCACGGAATCTATTAAACAAACTGCCTCCTCCCCCCTCTAACCCCTCCCTGCCCAGCCATCAACTCAGTTAACGTTTGGCCAAGCCAAAGGAGAGAGACCAGAACAAAAAAAACAAATAAACCAGACAAACTTACGGGAGGGATCGCAGCGTCCCCAGATGGACTCAGAAAGATTTTACGGTAAGTAAACAAAAATCCCTATTTCTCCGTCTTCCATCTGGGGGACGCTGCGCAGTTACTTGTGGGATTTCCCAAAGCAAGCTAATGAGAGGAGGGAGACGTGGACGGCATAGCAGTCTGTAAAATACGACACCCAACAGAGGCAGTCTCTAAGCCAAAAGTATGAAAACGGTAAAACTTTGTGAAAGTATGGACTGACGATCAGGTCGCCGCCCTGCACAGCTGCTCAATAGATGCACCACCGCGAACAGCCCAAGAGGCTCCAACAGCTCTAGTCGAATGAGCTCTAATCGAGTCAAGAACCGAAACATTTGAAGACACGTATGCCTGTCTGATGGCCGAAGTTACCCAACGGGCCACAGTGTTCTTGGAAGCCGGCCAACCTCGTTTGGGAGCATCAATCAATACCAACAAGGTATCCGTACGACGGAAAGATTCCGTGCGAGACAAATAAATACGTAAGGCCCGAACAACATCCAAGAGAGCCAAATGGGAGTTCTCCCCGGAAGACGACGAAGCAAATGCTGGAAGAACAATGTCCTGATTTAAAATGGAAGGCCGAAACAACCTTTGGAAGGAAAGAAGACTTAGTCCGCAGAACCACCCGGTTATCATGAAAAACTAACAAGGGTGGCCTGCAAGAAAGAGCCGCCAACTCAGACACTCGTCTAGCTGAGGCAATAGCCAAAAGAAAATCAACTTTTAGTGTTAGATAACGTAGTTCTACAGATTCCAAAGGCTCAAATTGAGATTTTTGAAGGGCCGTAATGACCCAAGTTTAAATCCCAGGGAGGAACAAAAGGTGGTTGAATCCGAAGAACTCCCTGAAGGAATGTCTGAACCTCTGGAATGATCGCTAGTTTCTTTTGAAAAAGAACCGACAAGGCCGAAACCTGACCCTTTAGTGAAGAAAGCCTCAGACCCTTATCGAGACCCTCCTGAAGGAAAGATGGTAGGCGAGGAAGTTTAAACAAATGCGGAGTCAAGCCCCGCTTTTCGCACCAAGCAATGTAAATACGCCATACCCTATGGTAAATGCCAGAAGTCACCGGTTTCCTAGCCTGAATCATCGTCTGCACAACAGAACAAGAAAGGACCTTTAGCTCTTAAAATGTTGGATTCAAGAACCAAGCCGTCAAAGCCAGCAGACTTAAATCTGGGTGGCGACAAGGTCCTTGAAGAAGATCTGGTCGCAGGGGGATACGAAAGGGGTCCCCGACGACCATGCGTTGCAATAGTGTACCACTGTCGGCGCGGCCAATCTGGAGCCACCAGAATTATTGCGAGACATTCTTGCTTGCCGAATGCGTTGAAGTAGATGTGGAATTGGCGGAAACGCTTATCCCAGTTGAAACTGCCACGGGGCTGTTAGAGCATCGAAAAGAAATGTTTGAGGATCCAGAGTCTGCGAGCCGTAGTGAGGAAGCTTCTTGTTGAGACGAGACGCCATTAGGTCTACGTCAGGCATTCCCCAGCGGGCCACTAGAGAAACACTTCCTGGTGAAGTTCCCACTCTCCCGGATGAATTGTGTGAAGACTCAAAAAATCCGCTTCCCAGTTCTCGACTCCTGGAATGTGAATTGCGGATATTACCGGAACCCAACGTTCCGCCCACGTGAGAATCAGAGCGACTTCTCTCATGGCGGACCAGCTTCGAGTTCCTCCCTGTTTGTTTATGTAAGCCACTGCTGTGGCATTGTCGGACTGCACACGAACTGGATGACCTTGTATCATGGTTTGAACCTGAAGGAGTACATACCGGATTGCCCTCAACTCCAGAATGTTGATCTGTAATTTCGACTGACTGTTCCAGCGCCCTTGGAAGTGATGAGTCTGGAACACTGCTCCCCAACTGCTGAGGCTTGCATCCGTGGTGACCATCATCCAAGACCAAAACATGAACGGTGCTCCTTTTCTCAAATTGTGACTGTGAAGCCACCAGTGAAGTGACAGTCTTTACCGACAAGCGGATCAACTGCAATTCGAGACGCAGTTCCATCCGAGTCCAACAGCTGAGAATCTGAGCCTGAAGAGGTCGGGCATGAAATCTGGCGTATGGGACTGCCTCGAAGGAAGACACCATCTTGCCTAACACCTGCATGCATCTGAGGACCGACACTACCGGTAAGTGCAATAGGGTCCGAATTCTGGACTGCAGATCCTGAATCTTCTCCGAAGGAAGAAACACCTTCTGGCTGCTGGTGTCGAATAAAAGTACCAGAAAAATAATTTTCTGGGAAGGGAGTAAAGACTACTTTGGAAAGTTTATTATCCATCCGAATGACTGCAGAGTCTCTATCGTTAGACGCAGGTTCTGATGGTCAAGGCCTCGTCAGAGGCGATTCTCTAACAGATCGCCCAAGTATGGAGTGATGTTGACCCCCTGACAACGGAGAACCGCTACTATATGACCCATGACTTTTGTAAACACCCGAGGAGCCGTGGATAGACCAAAGGGAAGAGCCTGAAACTGAAAATGCCAAGGTCAGACTGCAAATCTCAGAAGAGATTGATGACCTATCCAAATAGGGACATGTAGGTAGGCGTCTTTTATGTCTATTGAAGCCAAATATTCCCCTGGCTCCTTGGTGGCGATAATTGAGCGAATGAAATCCATTTTGAATTTTTGGGTTGAGAGATACGGGTTGAGGGCTTTGAGATTCAGAATGTGTCGAAACAAACCGTCCGGTTTGTCCGCGAGAAAAAGACCCGAGTAAAAACCCCGACCCTCTGTTGAGTGGGAACCGGAAGGATTACTCCATTTTGTAAGAGGGTTGCAGTTGCCTGAAGAGCTTGACGTCTGGAGGGATCGTCTGGGAGAGGGGTGACGAACAGACGGTATGGAACTGGTTCTTCGAGATCCAACATTTATCCTCTGGATATGACCCCCATTAACCACCGATCTGGTTTCGACAGGAGCCACACGTCCCTGAACTACAGTAACCGAGCCCCAACCTTCATCGATCCCTCCTGAAGTCCTGAAACGTCATGCATCAGGCTTGTCGGCAGGCTTACTGGCAGGTCTGCGAGTAGCCCGAGATCCTCTACCTCTGAATGACCCTCTTCGTGGAAATCTGGAGAAAGCACGAAAGGAATGGAAACTAACTCTGCCCTGCGTACGAAAGGACCGAAACCTCGTAGGTTTCGGTTTTTGAGGCGCAGATGGAAGAAAGGGGCTCTTTCCTCCTGTAGTATCTGAAATAATCTTCTTTAACTCCGACCCAAAAAGAAACTCCCCTTCAAAAGGGAACTGCCGTCAAGGTCTGCTTCGAGTACGAATCAGCATTCCAAACCCTAAGCCAAAGAGACCGTCTTGCCGACACTGTCAAGGCAGAAACACAGGACTGTAGCGCAACAGAATCTAACAAGGCCTCACCCACATAAGCAAGAGCCTCCGAGATCTGTTCTGCTAATTGAATGGCTTCCGACGAATCGTCCGATTGCATTCCAGATACGACCTGTGCTAGCCATTCATCCACGGCCTTAAGGACCCAGGCTCCAGCAAGAATTGGACGTAGAGAGAGACACCTGATAAAGAAAACAGATTTTAGTATTGCTTCTATCTTCCTATCTGTAGGGTCTTTTAAAGTCACGGACTGTACAGAAGGAATAACCATAGCTTTTGCCAAATGTGAAATAGGAGCATCTACCTTTGGGGCTGTTTCCCAAAATTTTTGTATCTTCCTCCGTAAAAGGATATAGAAAATTTTCTTAGGAGCCTGGAAACGAGAATCCGGTTTAAGCCAGGGTTCTTTTAAAATATATGTAAAATGAGAGTAAGGAGGGAAGGCAGTAACTTGTCTTTTCTGTCGTTTGAAAAAGGCAGAGGAAGTCTCCGCCACTGCCGTATCCTGAATATTAAGAGTTTGACGAATGGCTTCTATCAGCAATCTAACACCTGAGCTAGTAGATAGCTCCTAGTCTTCCCAAGCCGAAACTTCGTCCCATTCAGGATCTACCTCCCCCTCTTCCAATGGAGATGTCAGAGAACCCAACTCCTCCCCCGGAAATGTTATAGCTGGTAACTGTTGTGGTCGTTTAGTAGCAGTGGAACTGCTGGCAGAGTTTACAAACTTATTTAAAGAATGAGTTAAATCAGTAAGACACTTGCCCATATTCTGGGCCCACAGAGGCTCCACCCGAGTTTGAGCAGATTCAGCCTCCGATCTAGACTGACGCAAATCCGAAATGGCATCCACCATGTTCTTGGCTCATGGGGGCATAGACTGATCTGTGGAACATCCCTGCTGATCCACCACTGATGCATCAAAGCACGAAGTACAGAGGGTCTGCACTACCCTTAGCCAGCTTTGAGCCACACTGAACAGGAAAAATAAACTACCGAGGCCATTTAATCACACAAGAAAAACAATAGAGGGGACAAACCAATACGGTCAGTGACAGATTGTGGCTGTCCTGTACCTTATCCCTGCCGCATCCTGCATCACGAAGAGAAGAATGGGGCCCCAGTGACCAAAGTGTGGTGGCCTCCAGCGGCAGCCCAGAGTGGGAACACTAAACCCACTCCAGTAGTACCAGTCACCTGTAAACAGGGACTAGGGACCTTTGAGAACAAAATCCCCCCAAAATATAAAAATGTACTCACCGGTAATTCTATTTCTCATAGCCCGTAGTGGATGCTGGGGACTCCGTAAGGACCACGGGGATTAGCGGCTCCGCAGGAGACTGGGCACAACTATAAAGAAAGCTTTTAAACTACTGGTGTGCACTGGCTCCTCCCACTAAGACCCTCCTCCAGACCTCAGTTAGGATACTGTGCCCGGAAGAGCTGACACAAGTAGGAAGGATTTTGAATCCTGGGTAACTCATACCAGCCACACCGTATAACTCGTGATACAATACCCAGTTACCAGCATGATAACAACTGAGCCTCTCAACAGATTGCTTAACTAAAGGGTTATTGTTGAGCTATAACGATATACAAGTATTGCAGACAATCCGCACTTGGGATGGGCGCCCAGCATCCACTACGGACTATTAGAAATAGAATTACCGGTGAGTAAATTCTTATTTTCTCTAACGTCCTAAGTGGATGCTGGGGACTCCGTAAGGACCATGGGGATTATACCAAAGCTCCCAAACGGGCGGGAGAGTGCGGATGACTCTGCAGCACCGAATGAGAGAACTCATGGTCCTCCTCAGCCAGGGTATCAAATTTGTAGAATTTAGCAAACGTGTTTGCCCCTGACCAAGTAGCAGCTCGGCAAAGTTGAAGAGCCGAGACCCCTCGGGCAGCCGCCCAAGAAGAGCCCACCTTCCTCGTGGAATGGGCATTTACTGATTTAGGATGCGGCAGTCCAGCCGCAGAATGTGCAAGCTGAATCGTACTACAGATCCAGCGAGCAATAGTCTGCTTAGAAGCAGGTGCACCCAACTTGTTGGGCGCATACAGGATAAAAAGCGAGTCAGTCTTCCTGACTCCAGCTGTCCTGGAAACATAAATTTTTAGGGCCCTGACTACATCCAACAACTTGGAAGCCTCCAAGTCATTCGTAGCCGCAGGCACCACGATAGGTTGGTTCAGATGAAAAGCGGATACCACTTTGGGGAGAAACTGGGGACGAGTCCTCAATTCTGCCCTATCCATATGGAAAATCAGATAAGGGCTTTTACATGACAAAGCCGCCAATTCTGAAACACGCCTGGCCGAAGCCAAGGCCAACAACATGATCACTTTCCACGTGAGATATTTTAAATCCACGGTTTTCAGTGGCTCAAACCAATGTGACTTTAGGAAATCCAACACCACGTTGAGATCCCAAGGTGCCACTGGAGGCACAAAAGGGGGCTGAATATGCAGCACTCCCTTAACAAAAGTCTGAACTACAGGTAGTGAAGCCAATTCACTCTGGAAGAAAATCGATAGAGCCGAAATCTGGACCTTAATGGAACCCAATTTAAGGCCCATAGTCACCCATGACTGTAGGAAGTGCAGGAACCGGCCCAGCTGAAATTCTTCCGTTGGGGCCTTCCTGGCCTCACACCACGCAACATATCGCCATATGCGGTGATAATGGTTTGCGGTTACTTCTTTCCTAGCTTTTATCAGGGTAGGAATGACTTCCTCCGGAATGCCCTTTTCCTTCAGGATCCGGTGTTCAACCGCCATGCCGTCAAACGCAGCCGCGGTAAGTCTTGGAACAGACAGGGCCCCTGCTGCAGCAGGTCCTGTCTGAGCGGTAGAGGCCATGGGTCCTCTGACATCATTTCTTGAAGTTCCGGATACCACGCTCTTCCTGGCCAATCCGGAACAATGAGTATAGTTCTTACTCCTCTTCTCCTTATTATCCTCAGTACCTTTGGTATGAGAGGAAGAGGAGGGAACACAAACCGATCGGTACACCCACGGTGTTACCAGAGCGTCCACAGCTATCGCCTGCGGGTCTCTTGACCTGGCGCAATATTTTTCTAGCTTTTTGTTTAGGCGGGACGCCATCATGTCCACCTGTGGTTTTTCCCACTGGTTTACAATCATTTGAAAGACTTCTGGATGAAGTCCCCACTCTCCCGGGTGGAGGTCGTGCCTGCTGAGGAAGTCTGCTTCCCAGTTGTCCACTCCCGGAATGAACACTGCTGACAGTGCTAACACGTGATTTTCCGCCAATCGGAGAATCCTTGTGGCTTCTGCCATTGCCGTCCTGCTTCTTGTGCCGCCCTGTCGATTTACATGGGCGACTGCCGTGATGTTGTCTGACTGGATCAGTACCGGCTGGTTTTGAAGCAGGGGTTTTGCCTGACTTAGGGCATTGTAAATGGCCCTTAGTTCCAGAATATTTATGTGCAGGGAAGTCTGACTTGACCATAGTCCTTGGAAGTTTCTTCCCTGTGTGACTGCTCCCCAGCCTCGAAGGCTGGCATCCGTGGTCACCAGGACCCAGTCCTGTAGGCCCTCTTGAAGATGAGCACTCTGCAGCCACCACAGCAGAGACACCCTTGTCCTTGGAGACAGGGTTATCAGACGATGCATCTGAAGATGCGATCCGGACCACTTGTCCAACAGGTCCCACTGAAAAGTTCTTGCATGAAACCTGCCGAATGGAATAGCTTCGTAGGAAGCTACCATTTTTCCCAGGATCCGCGTGCAGTGATGCACCGACACCTGTTTTGGTTTTAGGAGGCCTCTGACTAGAGATGACAGCTCCTTGGCCTTCTCCTCCGGGAGAAACACTTTTCTCTGTTCTGTGTCCAGAACCATCCCTAGGAACAGCAGGCGTGTCGTAGGGACCAGCTGTGACTTTGGAATGTTTAGAATCCAGCCGTGCTGTTGTAGCACTTCCCGAGAGTGCTACCCCTACCAACTACTGCTCTCTGGACCTCGCCTTTATCAGGAGATCGTCCAAGTACGGGATAATTAAAACTCCCTTCCTTCGAAGGAGTATCATCATTTCCGCCATTACCTTGGTAAAGACCCTCGGAGCCGTGGAGAGACCGAACGGCAACGTCTGGAATTGGTAATGACAATCTTGTACCACAAACCTGAGGTACTCCTGGTGAGGATGGTAAATGGGGACATGTAGGTAAGCATCCTTGATGTCCAGCGATACCATGTAATCTCCCTCGTCCAGGCTTGCAATAACCGCCCTGAGCGATTCCATCTTGAACTTGAATTTTTTAACATGTGTTCAAGGATTTCAAATTTAAAATGGGTCTCACCGAACCGTCCGGTTTCGGTACCAGAAACATTGTGGAATAGTAACCCCTTCCTTGTTGAAGTAGGGGCACCTTTACTTTCTCCTTCACCCACTAGGGGCCACTGGAGCGTAGTTACAATGGGGAAATAGTAGGCAGTAATTGGGAGCTGGCACTTTAAAATTCTCACACTGTGGCTAGCTCCTCCCCTACTATCTCCCCTCCAAGCCAGTCTTAGTTAGTGCCCGAGGGAGCTGGTTCACTTGGGTTTAGCTGAAGAATTTTTTCTTTTTTCTTTATTATTTTCTTTTTTCTTTCTTACATGCACAGACTGGCAGCTCTGCCACTGCCAGTCTGCACCGCGGGAGCTGCCGGCGGGGTCCCATCGCAGCTGCCTGCGGCTCGGGATGGGCCCCGGCTGAGGGAGACACAGCTCTCCTGAGCTGGCCGGACACCGCTGCGTGCGGCGCGTGTCGGGGCCGCTCCACCAGCAGAAGACTCCGGTAGCATGGCAGCGGTGAGTATAAATGGTTGGACACCGCTGCGTGCGGCGTGTGTCGGGGCTGCTCCACCAGCACAGCTGGGCAGCAGTAAGTATATGCGGCCGGACACCGCTGCGTGCGGCGCGGGTCGGGGCCGCTCCACCAAGAACAGCAGCAGTGGTGAGTAAGCTGTACTTTATTTGAGGTGGCTGTTTTCAATGCACTTTTTT
This sequence comes from Pseudophryne corroboree, assembly GCF_028390025.1. Lineage (NCBI taxonomy): Eukaryota > Metazoa > Chordata > Amphibia > Anura > Myobatrachidae > Pseudophryne > Pseudophryne corroboree. Next base: position 417,187,801 of record NC_086444.1, on the reverse strand, counting down.
ATTGGAACTGTACAACCCACTTCAGAAGGGCTCTCTGGGGCGGTAATGTACTGAGTGGTATAGCAGCCCCCCCCCTCCGTTCCCCCCGCTCTCTGGCGGCTGTGGCTCACCTCCCCGCTCCCCCCGCACGGGATCACTGCTCAGCGCGACTCACAGAGCCGGCACAGGGATCCCGCTGGGGCGCAAAGCAATTTTTACATTTGGCGCCTTGTACGGAGGGAGCGGAGCTAAGTCGCGCTCTGTATAGCGGGCTCAGCGCTCCCTGCTCCCCGGCGGCGAATCGCGCTCTGTACAGCGCAACACTCCCCGGCGGCGGCTCGCAGATACAGGGCTCTGCTAGCTCTGTATAGCGGGCTCAGCGCTCCCCGGCGGTGACTCGCAGGTCCAGCGGAGGGTACAGGCGCTTCCTGCTTCGGTAGATAGTTTTTCAATAAGGCGCCATAACCGGGGGGCGGAGCTAACTCACGCTCTGTACAGCGGGCTCAGCGCTCTCTGCTCCCCGGCCACTGTTATAGTGTAGTGGCCATTTATCATGAGTTTAACAGCACTAATCCAGTTATCCACTATATAGATTTTATCTCACAGCCCAGAGGAATTTCACTCTGGCGGCCATTTCCTCCCTGCAGGGGAAACCTCTGCCACATCCAGGTACAGACCTGGGTTCATATTTGCAGTCTCCCCTATAGTGGGCTAATCTTGCATACTCAGAGACAAACTCCTATAGCCTAGTGGGCTAATCTTGCAAATAGATAAAAGTCCCATGTATATTGGATGTTCGGTTATAAGAGTTAACATAGCTCCGCCTTGCCACATAACATTTCTCCCCGGCTTTTATCACTGGCTAACCGCCATTTTGGGTGACCATCGGAGCCTCCGAAAAGTAGCGGGGACATCTGAACACAGGGACCAGGGTTGGGATCCCAACAAAAACCTAATTTAAAGCTCCTATTCTGTCATTGCAGGTTATAGTGCAGACATTACATAGGGCCACGCATCTTTAACCCACCTTTTCTCCTTTCGTTCATATCACCTGGACAGTCAGAGAAATGCCTGTTAGGTGGGGATTGTGCGGGGCAGCCATCTCTTCAGCCCTCAACGCAGGGCGGGGTGTTGCCTTCCCTTTATTATTCCTTGGTATCACTAGTTACTAATGCTATTTGTAATTTGGGGAATGTGTGTAAGGCATCAGACAAATAGCGCTGTGGCTCAGTACGCTAGTAGCGGGTATCTGAACAGGGGTTTGAATCCAAAAAAAAAAAAAAAACACAACAACTTTAAGGGGAGCTCCTATAGCCTAGGGCTAAGACTCCTGTCCCACAGCGCAGCGCTACTGGTTCAGGTCTCCGCTGCTCCAGAAAGTTTATTTGAATCGTGTCGGTCACACATTATAGTGCAGACATTACACAGGGCTGTGTTTATTTATCCCACCTTTTCTCCTTTCGTTTGTCTCACCTGGGATAGTCAAAGAATTCCCTCTTAGGGGTGAAGTATGCGGTTGAGCCATCTACTTAACCCTCCACGCACCTGCAGGACACTTCTGTTTGAATAGCTCAGATTATGCAGGTAATGTCACTGTTAACCAGAGACCTTGTACGTCATTTTACCTCTCCAGGTTTCTAAAGGAACCTTGCTAACCTTCCAGGTTACAATACTGATGATGTCTGTTTTCTGTGGAGTCTGAACCAGTGTCTCAGAATATCCAGGTGCATTATACAGCAGTTCGTCTGATACTGCAGGTAAAGGAGGCGGACACGTCAAGTCCATCAGGGTTCGACGGCGATGACGAAATAACAGCGACTGGTCCAGTTTCGGATGAGCTGGGCAGGCTCCGGTAGACACCCGAATACACAATTTCAGGTATCAAACAATGTTCGTTTTCCTATCCTTTCCCCGCAGACGGCAGGAAATGGTATCAGTACCTCTCCAGGGTATACCCCTCGATGTATCGCCAGTCCAACAAGCTGCTGTTTTCCTGAGGCAACTTTGCTCAGGGATCCATCGAAGACACATATACGGCAGCGGGGTTCTACCTTGTCCGGAGCAGGTAGGTTGTGGAACAATTGTCCTCTAGGTTACAGGATGTTTTGCATCAGAATCAATTGATACTTTGGTACGGGTCAGAATAACGATTCTGCTTTATGCTCTTTGGAGGTCTCCACGTCTGCAGACTCGGAACCTGCATTTTCGCTTGGGCTGTCTTAACCCGACGACCTCTGGGGCTGCGACTGACAGGTGAACATGAAATCCTACGGGGCAGATGGTTCAGAGGAAGGAACTTTCTGCGGGATTTCTTGAACCATTGGAGGTAAGTCCACTTTGCTTTCTCCTACTACTGCCCCAGCTCCAAGACAGACCTTTGCCGGTCTTTCCTTTAGAGTTTTACCGTGCCCTTTCAAGCTTTCGACTCCACACGGGCGATATCTCCGTCGCCAGGGGATCTCAGGGTAAAAAGCTGAAGCAGAGGTTCAACATCCACGGTCCAGTCTGACTTTACATCATCCTATACACACACTACAGGTCAGACTTTCCTACCACCTGGAGGGTCCCAGGGTAGGCGCATGTCGGTGGGAGAAGGCTTGGGCGGTTACAGACTAGATTTTGGAGTACAACCGTCTCAGGAGTCCCTCGGCAGGGGTCGGCCGATTTACTATGACGAGAGTCATACTGCAGGCGGCGCTCCATATGCTTCTAACCGCAAAGGGTGTTGATCCCTGTTTTTCACATCATTTGAATCGGGACAGTTCTGAGGCCTTTGTTTTCTTTTCACGTTCCGAAGCCAGTTGGCTCGGCCAGGCCTATTCTGGCCTTAGAATCCTTTCAGTCTGTGATTGCTAGTTTGAACAGGAAGGAGTTTTTCGTGTCCCTTGTCTTCAGGGATGCCTGTTTATGGATTTCCGTTGGGTTTTTACTCATCGGGCTTTTCTCAGATTCGCATTACAGGATTCTCATTTTCACTGTAAGTCCTTTCCTTTCGGTCTCTCTTCCGCTCCCACAGGGTTCAGGAAGATCACAGAACAACAACTCTTTTTCAAGGGCAGGAGGTGACGTTGGTTCCCTAATGGGACAATCTACTGCTACTATCCCACTCTGTACATTACGTGGTTTCTGAATATCCGGAGGATCCAGGAGCTTCTGGTTCGACACAGATCCAATTTATGCTCCTCGTAGACGTTTTCTCAACACGGTCCGTCAGAGGATTTTTCCTTCCTCGACATCAGGTACTCTATTTCTTCAGTCAAGTTGCGACGCAATGAGTGGTCGCCTACATTCCCCTCTGAGCGGGGGACAACAATCTTCTTTCCAGGTCAAGCCGCCAGGTCAGACTCCCGGGTGAGGGGACATTTCCTGGAGTTTTGTCAGCTGGTCCGCTGTTGGCGGAGATTTCGGATCGACCTCAGGGCGTTCTGACTGACTCTTTAACCCTTTACTACTCCTCGGACGTGCGCTCTGGCGGCAGTAGCCGAGGGTGCCCTCAGGGCTCCTGGGAGTTTCTGGTTATTCTATCCTGCCTCCTTTTCCATTTCTACCTCACTTTCGGTAACACAGGTTGGGAATATGCGTGCTAGTCCTCTCGGTGGCTCGGGTTGGGCCACCCATGACTTGAAGATACGGCTACACCTGTTGTCAGTAGAGGAGCCTTGGCTCCTACCTCGACTGGACTGTCTACTTCAACAGGGTCTTTTTCTTTGTTCAATCTTACACTGGTTTCATTTAACCGTGTGACTGTTCACGAGACCTCAGAAGGAGGAGTTCTCTAGTTCGGTTAGGCCTACTAGGCCCCGATTTCAAAAGTCTGTTACCTCTTCTCGCTTTTGCCACTTTTGGAAAACTGTATGGGACATAATAAAGGATAAAAGGGGTTTTCCCCTTCTTTCAGTTACCATTCAGCCGTCATCTTTGGTTTCTCTGGGAGGTTTTGCTCCGCTGCGCTTCAAACCACATTGACCTGAATTTTAGGTCTCTGCCTTTTTCGGTTTTCTTCCAAAAGAGATTAGCCTGGCGGCCGTAAGTTCGGGCTCTCTTTCAGGGAGTTCTCTATTGGCAACTCCCCCGGCTGAGCTTCGGCCTCAGCGGTCGTTTCTTCCACAGGGGATGTCCGTTTTTCATATAAATCCGACACTAGTGTTTCAGTCCTCTTTGACTGTTGTCAGGGCTCGCCGACTCTCTCTACAGAGGTCTTAGGCTATTCGACAAAAGGTTTTTCTTCTTTGTTCTGTACGATGCTCCCGTACTAAATAGCCGGGGTCCCAGCATATGCTGGGCTGTTGGATACATCTGACCATCAGACAGTCTTCTTGGCGGTTGCTCGGGAGCCTCCGTTTTCCATTTCAGCGCACTTTACGCGCGTTGTGGGACCTTCGTGGGCAGCTGCCCGTGGGGTCTCCATGAATACTTTGTCGGGCGGCTACTTGGTCGGACCGACATTCGTTCTGTCAAATTCTACAAGTTTGACACTTTTGCGGCCTCTGCATCACAGTGTGGCCGAGCGGTTTTACAGGACTTTCAGCGCTCTCCCACCCGTTTTGGGAGCTCTGGGACGTCCCCATTGTAACTACGCTCCAGTGGCCCCTAGTGGATGAAGGAGAAATCAGGATTTTGGTACTTACCGATAAATCCCTTTCTCCGATTCCACAGGGGCCACTGGACGCCCGCCCAGCGCTGTTCCTTCTTGTTTTTGGCTTAACGGTTTGCAGATCACCATATGACTGCTTGTTGAGTTCGGGCTAGCCGGTTGTTTGTTAGGTTCTGTTCCAGGTTTGGTTTGTGTTATCCTGGTTTACGGGGCTTCATTAACCTCCTCTACCTTACGGTTTGTTTATTCCAGCTCTCCTCGGGCACAGTTTTACGTAGACTGGCTTGGAGGGGAGATAGTAGGGGAGGAGCTAGCCAGTGTGAGAATTTTAAAGTGCCAGCTCCCAATTACTGCCTACTATTTCCCCATTGTAACTACGCTCCAGTGGCCCCTGTGGAATCGGAGAAAGGGATTTATCGGTAAGTACCAAAATCCTGATATCACTTGTTGTGAATACAGCTTTTGAATTGCCTGTAACACTGCCTCCCTGCCTGAGGGAGTGGTTGGCAAGGCAGATTTGAGGAAACGGCGGGGGGGGAGGGGGAAGACGTCTCGAATTCCAGTTTGTACCCCTGAGATACTATTTGAAGGATCCAGGGATCCACCCGTGAGCGAGCCCACTGATTGCTGAAATGCTTGAGACGGGCCCCCACCGTGCCTGGCTCTGCCTGTGGAGCCCCAGCGTCATGCTGTGGACTTAGAAGAAGCGGGGGAGGACTTTTGCTCCTGGGAACTGGCTGTATGCTGCAGCTTTTTCCCTCTACCTGTGGGCAGAAAGGACGCGCCTTTAACCCGCTTGCCCCTATTGGGCCGAAAGGACTGTACCTGATAATACGGTGCTTTCTTTGGTTGTGAGGGAACATGGGGCAAAAATGTAGACTTCCCAGCAGAGAGACCATCCCCGAACAATTCCTCACCCTTATAAGGCAGAACTTCCATGTGTCGTTTGGAATCTGCATCACCTGTCCACTGCAGAGTCCATAACCCTCTCCTGGCAGAAATGGACATTGCACTAATTTTGGATGCCAGCCGGCAAATATCCCTCATGTATAAAAGTGCGTCTTTTATATGCTCTACGTTCAGCAAAATAGTGTCCCTGTCTAGGGTATCTATATTTTCTGACAGGGAATCTGACCACGCAGCAGCAGCGCTGCACATCCAGGCTGAAGCTATAGCCGGTCTCAGTATCACACCTGTGTGAGTATATATAGATTTCAGGATAGCCTCCTGCTTTCTATCAGCAGATTCCTTCAGGGCAGCCGTATCCGGAGACTGTAGTGCCACCTTCTTTGACAAGCGTGTGAGCGCTTTATCCACCCTAGGGGATGTTTCCCAGCGTGACCTATCCTCTGGCGGGAAAGGGTACGCCATTAGTAATCTCTTAGAAATTACCATCTTTTTATCAGGGGAAGCCCACGCTTCTTCACACACTTCATTTAACTCTTCAGATGGAGGAAAAGCTACTGGTAGTTTTTTCTCTCCAAACATTATACCCTTTTTTGTGGTACCGGGGGTAACATCAGAAATGTGCAACACATTCTTCATTGCCTCAATCATGTAACGTGTGGCCCTACTGGAAGTTACATTAGTCTCTTCGTCGTCGACACTGGAGTCAGTATCCGTGTCGACATCTGTGTCAACCATCTGAGGTAGCGGGCGTTTTAGAGCCCCTGATGGTTTTTGAGACGCCTGGGCAGGCACAGGCTGAGAAGCCGGCTGTCCCACATTAGGTATGTCGTCAAACCTTTTATGTAAGGAGTCGACACTATCACGTAATTCCTTCCACAGCACCATCCACTCAGGTGTCGACCCCGCAGGGGGTGACATCACATTTACAGGCATCTGCTCCGCCTCCACATAAGCCTCCTCATCAAACATGTCGACACAGCCGTACCGACACACCGCAAACACACAGGGAATGCTCTGACAGAGGACAGGACCCCACAAAGCCCTTTGGGGAGACGGGAGACAGAGTATGCCAGCACACACCAGAGCGCTATATAACACTGGGATCCCACTATCAATGAGTGTTTTCCCTATAGCTGCTTATATATATATATATATATATATATATATATATATATATATATATATATATATATATATATATATATATATATTATATATATATATATATATATTACATATATATATATTACATATATATATATATTACATATATATATATTACATATATATATATTACATATATATATATATATATTACATATATATATATATTACATATATATATATATATATTACATATATATATATATTACATATATATATATATATATATATTACATATATATATATTACATATATATATATATATTACATATATATATATATATTACATATATATATATATATATATTACATATATATATATACACATATACATATATATATATATATATATATATATATAAAATATATATGTATATGTAATATATATATATATATATATATATATATATATATATATATATATATATATATATATATATATATATATATATCTATACTGCGCCTAAATTTAGTGCCCCCCCTCTCTTTTTTACCCTTCAGTAGTATTCTCAGACTGCAGGGGAGAGCCAGGGAGCTTCCTTCCAGCGGAACTCTGAGGGAAAAATGGCGCCAGTGTGCTGAGGGAGAAGCCCCGCCCCCTTTTCGGCGGACTTTCTCCCGCTTTTTCTGTGATACTGGCAGGGGTAATTTTACATCTATATAGCCTCTGGGACTATATATGATGTATATTTTGCTAGCCAAGGTGTTATTTATTGCCCTCAGGGCGACCCCCCCCCAGCGCCCTGCACCCATCAGTGACCGAAGTATAAGGTGTACATGAGGAGCAATGGCGCACAGTTGCAGTGCTGTGCGCTACCTTGGTGAAGACTGAAGTCTTCTGCCGCCGATTTTCCGGACCTTCTTCGTGCTTCTGGCTCTGTAAGGGGGACGGCGGCGCGGCTCCGGGAACGAACACCATGGTCGGGTCCTGCGGTCGATCCCTCTGGAGCTAATGGTGTCCAGTAGCCTAAGAAGCCCAAACTACCACCTGTTAGGTAGGTTCGCTTCTTCTCCCCTTAGTCCCTCGCTGCAGTGAGTCTGTTGCCAGCAGATCTCACTGAAAATAAAAAACCTAAATATACTTTCTTTCTAGGTGCTCAGGAGAGCCCCTAGTGTGCATCCAGCTCGGCCGGGCACAAGAATCTAACTGAGGTCTGGAGGAGGGTCTTAGTGGGAGGAGCCAGTGCACACCAGTAGTCTAAAAGCTTTCTTTATAGTTGTGCCCAGTCTCCTGCGGAGCCGCTAATCCCCGTGGTCCTTACGGAGTCCCCAGCATCCACTTAGGACGGTAGAGAAATAAAAATCTAAGGAGAAAGAAACACTGTCCGTACTCCACAGGCACAAAACTAAAACTGAGTTGATGGCTGGGCAGGAAGGAGATGGGAGGCAGTTTGTTTGATAGATTCCGTGCCAAACTCCACTACCACACACCTATAACCCCACAAGTAACAGCGCAGCGTCCCCCAGATGGAGGACAGAGAAAGATTAACGGTACATTCACTAATTTAGTAGCACACTTTCATTCAATTTTCTAGGTGTTCCACAGTGTCTCTTTAGCAAACACAGATTCTAAGCAGCTTCTCCAATTACACAGCAGGAAAATATTTAGCAGCTACAAGTACTCAGCTTTCACATTACCACAATGTGGGGTGACAAGTTATCCAGGCATATTGAGGCCCCTGAAGCTTAATACATATGACATTTCCCAATTACCTTGCTGGAGCTGTGGTAGCAGGCTGCTGTCCATAGGTAGGGTATGCAGGCTGGGCTCCATAAGCAGATGGCGTTGCATATGAAGCTTGGGTTGCGGTGGTGGTTGCAGCAATACTACTATCATAACCTGCTGTTCCATAGCCTTGTATGGGCTGGCTATAGGCCTGAGGTGCTGCTGGAGCAGTATAACCAGCTTGAAAAATAAATAAAAAGCAAGTCATTCATTTAGGTAGCAGTCTTCGATGCATAAACAAATCAAAATGGGGATTTTTCTTTTTTTAATACTCTATTTGAAATTTCTAGGAATTGTGTATCTCACCAACCACGTGCATAAGACTCCCCCTGAAGGTTATAGTAAGGTAGTAACTTTGCAGCATTCACTGAAATTTGCAGTTACCACATAATTGTAAACTTATCTTATTGTATAAAATAAGTAATTGTTAGATGACCCAACGTTTGATTAAGCCAGACATAGGATCTATCATGTTCATTCTAACAGTGGGAGAATTATACGGTTCATGCTAGGATGTTTTAGCAGGTCGCCCTGCTCTTTTAACAGTGCCCTGCTAGAACAGACTGCCCTATGCCATGCAACCATAGGATGCAGTGTCCCCCAGGTGGGAAAAGTTGCGGATGACAATGACCTCTGTAATATCCTTATGTCTATCCCATGCATGTTTAAATTGCTCTACTGTATTAGCCTCTACCACCTCTGATGGGAGGCTATTACACTTGACCACTACCCTTTCCGTGAATCAATTATTCATCACATTCCCCCTGAACCTACCTCCCTCCAGTTTCAGTGCATGTCCTTGTGTTCTAACACTTCTCTTCATTTGAAGAATGTTTCTTTCCTGGACTTTGTTTAAAACCCTTGATGTATTGGAAAGTTTCTATCATGTCCCCCCTTTCTCTTCTCCAAACTATACATACTGAGATCTTTTAGTCTTTCTGGGTGTGATGTAGGCCATGCACCATTTTAGTTGCCCTTCTTTGTACAGTTTCTAATGTATTAATATCCTTCTGAAGATTTGGCCTACAGAATTGAATACAGTATTCTAGATGAGGCCGTACCAATGACCTATACAGTGACATTACTACTTTCTGCTGCGGATTCCTCTCCCTATGCAGCCAACATCTGGCTAGCCTTCCTCATTGCTTTGTTACATTGCTTAACTGCCTTTAAGTCACCTGAAATAGTGACTCCTAGATACCTTTCCTCCTCATTAGTTTCCAGGATAGTGTCATTAATACCATATTTAGCTTTTGGATTTTAAACCAAAGTGCATGATCTAGGAATTTTTTGGTATTAAAAACCAATTGCCATGCAATTGACCATTCCTCTAGTCTACCTAGATCAATCATTTGTTTTACCCCTCGTGTGTCTGCCCTGTTCCATACCTTTGGGTCATCTGCAAAAGTGCATACTTTCCCTTTAATACCATTTGCAATGTCACTAAAAGATATTAAAAAGCACTGGTCCAAGTACAGATCCCAGGTGCACTCCACAGGTAACATTGCCCTCCTGTGAACGCACTTCATTTAAGACAACTGTTTATCCTGCAACAAAGTTCTTTTCCATTCAATCATCTTCGTATCAAATACCAAACTTTTGAGTTTATTTAGCAGTCTGCGATGTGGGACAGTGTCAAAAGCCTTACTTAAAATAAGAATTTACTTACCGATAATTCTATTTCTCATAGTCCGTAGTGGATGCTGGGAACTCCGAAAGGACCATGGGTAATAGCGGCTCCGCAGGAGACTGGGCACAAAAGTAAAAGCTTTAGGACAAGCTGGTGTGCACTGGCTCCTCCCCCTATGACCCTCCTCCAAGCCCCAGTTAGGATACTGTGCCCGGACGAGCTTACACAATAAGGAAGGATTTTGAATCCCGGGTAAGACTCATACCAGCCACACCAATCACACCGTACAACCTGTGATCTGAACCCAGTTAACAGCATGATAACAGAGGAGCCTCTGAAAAGATGGCTCACAACAATAATAACCCGATTTTTGTAACTATGTACAAGTATTGCAGACAATCCGCACTTGGGATGGGCGCCCAGCATCCACTACGGACTATGAGAAATAGAATTATCGGTAAGTAAATTCTTATTTTCTCTGACGTCCTAGTGGATGCTGGGAACTCCGAAAGGACCATGGGGATTATACCAAAGCTCCCAAACGGGCGGGAGAGTGCGGATGACTCTGCAGCACCGAATGAGAGAACTCCAGGTCCTCCTCAGCCAGGGTATCAAATTTGTAGAATTTAGCAAACGTGTTTGCCCCTGACCAAGTAGCTGCTCGGCAAAGTTGTAAAGCCGAGACCCCTCGGGCAGCCGCCCAAGATGAGCCCACCTTCCTTGTGGAATGGGCTTTTACAGATTTTGGCTGTGGCAGGCCTGCCACAGAATGTGCAAGCTGAATTGTACTACAAATCCAACGAGCAATAGTCTGCTTAGAAGCAGGAGCACCCAGCTTGTTGGGTGCATACAGGATAAACAGCGAGTCAGATTTTCTGACTCCAGCCGTCCTGGAAACATTTTCAGGGCCCTGACTACATCCAGCAACTTGGAATCCTCCAAGTCCCTAGTAGCCGCAGGTACCACCATAGACTGGTTTAAGTGAAACGCTGAAACCACCTTAGGGAGAAAATGAGGACGAGTCCTCAATTCTGCCCTGTCCGTATTCTGAGACACGCCTGGCTGAAGCCAGGGCTAACAGCATTACCACTTTCCATGTGAGATATTTTAAGTCCACAGTGGTGAGTGGTTCAAACCAATGTGATTTTAGGAACCCCAAAACTACATTGAGATCCCAAGGTGCCACTGGAGGCACAAAAGGAGGCTGTATATGCAGTACCCCCTTGACAAACGTCTGAACTTCAGGGACTGAAGCTAGTTCTTTCTGGAAGAAAATCGACAGGGCCGAAATTTGAACCTTAATGGACCCTAATTTTAGGCCCATAGACAGTCCTGTTTGCAGGAAATGCAGGAAACGACCCAGTTGAAATTCCTCTGTAGGGGCCTTCCTGGCCTCACACCACGCAACATATTTACGCCAAATACGGTGATAATGTTGCACAGTTACATCCTTCCTGGCTTTGATCAGGGTAGGGAGGACTTCATCCGGAATGCCTTTTTCCTTCAGGATCCGGCGTTCAACCGCCATGCCGTCAAATGCAGCCGCGGTAAGTCTTGGAATAGACAGGGTCCCTGCTGGAGCAGGTCCTTTCTTAGAGGTAGAGGCCACGGGTCCTCCGTGAGCATCTCTTGTAGTTCCGGGTACCAAGTCCTTCTTGGCCAATCCGGAGCCACGAGTATAGATCTTACTCCTCTCCTTCTTATGATTCTCAGTACCTTGGGTATGAGAGGCAGAGGAGGGAACACATACACTGACTGGTACACCCACGGTGTTACCAGAGCGTCCACAGCTATTGCCTGAGGGTCCCTTGACCTGGCGCAATATCTGTCTAGTTTTTTGTTGAGGCGGGACGCCATCATGTCCACCTTTGGTTTTTCCCAACGGTTCACAATCATGTGGAAGACTTCTGGGTGAAGTCCCCACTCCCCCGGGTGGAGGTCGTGTCTGCTGAGGAAGTCTGCTTCCCAGTTGTCCACTCCCGGAATGAACACTGCTGACAGTGCTATCACATGATTTTCCGCCCAGCGAAGAATCCTTGCAACTTCCGTCATTGCCCTCCTGCTTCTTGTGCCGCCCTGTCTGTTTACGTGGGCGACTGCCGTGATGTTGTCCGACTGGATCAACACCGGCTGACCCTGAAGCAGAGGCCTTGCTTAACTTAGGGCATAGTAAATGGCCCTTAGTTCCAGGATATTTATGTGAAATGATGTTTCCATGCTTGACCACAAGCCCTGGAAATTTTTTTCCCTGTGTGACTGCTCCCCAGCCTCTCAGGCTGGCATCCGTGGTCACCAGGACCCAGTCCTGAATGCCGAATCTGCAGCCCTCTAGAAGATGAGCACTCTGCAACCACCACAGGAGAGACACCCTTGTCCTTGGAGACAGGGTTATCCGCTGATGCATCTGAAGATGCGATCCGGACCATTTGTCCAGCAGATCCCACTGAAAAGTTCTTGCGTGGAATCTGCCGAATGGAATCGCTTCGTAAGAAGCCACCATTTTTCCCAGGACCCTTGTGCATTGATGCACTGACACTTGGCCTGGTTTTAGGAGGTTCCTGACTAGCTCGGATAACTCCCTGGCTTTCTCCTCCGGGAGAAACACCTTTTTCTGGACTGTGTCCAGAATCATCCCTAGGAACAGCAGACGTGTCGTCGGAATCAGCTGCGATTTTGGAATATTTAGAATCCACCCGTGCTGTCGTAGTACTACTTGAGATAGTGCTACTCCGACCTCTAACTGTTCCCTGGACCTTGCCCTTATCAGGAGATCGTCCAAGTAAGGGATAATTAAGACGCCTTTTCTTCGAAGAAGAATCATCATTTCGGCCATTACCTTGGTAAAGACCCGGGGTGCCGTGGACAATCCAAACGGCAGCGTCTGAAACTGATAATGACAGTTCTGTACCACGAACCTGAGGTACCCTTGGTGAGAAGGGCAAATTGGGACATGGAGGTAAGCATCCTTGATGTCCAGAGACACCATATAGTCCCCTTCTTCCAGGTTCGCTATCACTGCTCTGAGTGACTCCATCTTGAATTTGAACCTTTGTATGTAAGTGTTAAAGGATTTCAGATTTAAAATAGGTCTCACCGAGCCGTCCGGCTTCGGTACCACAAACAGCGTGGAATAATACCCCTTTCCCTGTTGTAGGAGGGGTACCTTGATTATCACCTGCTGGGAATACAGCTTGTGAATGGCTTCCAATACCGCCTCCCTGTCGGAGGGAGACGTTGGTAAAGCAGACTTCAGGAACCGGCGAGGGGGAGACGTCTCGAATTCCAATTTGTACCCCTGAGATACTACCTGCAGGATCCAGGGGTCCACTTGCGAGTGAGCCCACTGCACGCTGAAATTCTTGAGACGGGCCCCCACCGTGCCCGAGTCCGCTTGTAAGGCCCCAGCGTCATGCTGAGGACTTGGCAGAAGCGGGGGAGGGCTTCTGATCCTGGGAAAAGGCTGCCTGCTGCAGTCTTTTTCCCCTTCCTCTGCCCCGGGGCAGATATGAGTGGCCTTTTGCCCGCTTGCCCTTATGGGGACGAAAGGACTGAGCCTGAAAAGATGGTGTCTTTTTCTGCTGAGAGGTGACCTGGGGTAAAAAGGTGGATTTCCCAGCCGTTGCCGTGGCCACCAGGTCCGATAGACCGACCCCAAATAACTCCTCCCCTTTATACGGCAATACTTCCATATGCCGTTTGGAATCCGCATCACCTGACCACTGTCGCGTCCATAACCCTCTTCTGGCAGAAATGGACAGCGCACTTACTCTTGATGCCAGAGTGCAAATATCCCTCTGTGCATCTCGCATATATAGAAATGCATCCTTTAAATGCTCTATAGTCAATAATATACTGTCCCTGTCCAGGGTATCAATATTTTCAGTCAGGGAATCCGACCAAGCCACCCCAGCACTGCACATCCAGGCTGAGGCGATTGCTGGTCGCAGTATAATACCAGTATGTGTGTATATACTTTTAAGGATATTTTCCAGCTTCCTATCAGCTGGTTCCTTGAGGGCGGCCGTATCAGGAGACGGTAACGCCACTTGTTTTGATAAGCGTGTGAGCGCCTTATCTACTCTAGGGGGTGTTTCCCAACGCGCCCTAACCTCTGGCGGGAAAGGGTATAATGCCAATAATTTTTTAGAAATTAGCAGTTTTTTTATCGGGGGAAACCCACGCTTCATCACACACCTCATTTAATTCATCTGATTCAGGAAAAACTACGGGTAGTTTTTTCACACCCCACATAATACCCTTTTTTGTGGTACTTGTAGTATCAGAAATGTTCAAAACCTCCATCATTGCCGTGATCATGTAACGTCTGGCCCTACTGGAAAATACGTTTGTTTCCTCACCGTCGACACTGGAGTCAGTGTCCGTGTCTGGGTCTGTGTCGACCATCTGAGGTAACGGGCGCTTTAGAGCCCCCGACGGTGTTTGAGACGCCTGTACAGGTAATAACCGATTTGCCGGCTGTCTCATGTCGTCAGTCTTTTGTAAAGTGCTGACGCTATCACGTAATTCCTTCCATAAGACCATCCAGTCAGGTGTCGACTCCCTAGGGGGTGACATCACTATTACAGGCAATTGCTCCGCCTCCATACCATTTTCCTCCTCATACATGTCGACACAACGTACCGACACACAGCACACACACAGGGAATGCTCTGATAGAGGACAGGACCCCACTAGCCCTTTGGGGAGACAGAGGGAGAGTTTGCCAGCACACACCAGAGCGCTATATTATATATATATATATATATATATATATATATATATACATACAGGGATAACCTTATATAAGTGTTTTTCCCTTATATAGCTGCTGTATTGATTTATCTGCCAAATTAGTACCCCCCCTCTCTTGTTTTACCCTGTTTCTGTAGTGCAGGACTGCAGGGGAGAGTCAGGGAGCTTCCCTTCAACGGAGCTGTGAGGGAAAATGGCGCCAGTGTGCTGAGGAGATAGGCTCCGCCCCCTTCTCGGCGGCCTTTCTCCCGCTTTTTTAAGGAAAAACTGGCAGGGGTTAAATGCATCCATATAGCCCAGGAGCTATATGTAAAAAGGAGGAAAGAGAAAAGCAATTCCAGACGCGCTGTCACAGCTGCCAGCAAGGGATTGTCAGTCCCAATACAAAGGTTTTAGCAACAAATTATACTGAAGCTGGCGCTGGCTGTCTTTCCAATACTACAATGATTAAACAACTATGGATGATGAAAAAAACATTTGTATTTATTAGCTAAGCACTAATTAGTGAATAAAAACATGAATAAAATAAACATTCACACATTCATATGAAGTTAGGGCATATGAGGAGCTGAAAAGATTTTAAATGTGCTGCTGATAAGTGTCCACTTAGGATCCCGGACTGGAACGCTGAACCAAAAGTTCCCTGGGGAAATAAGTTGAAATACAGCTGGTTTTACCCGTGTACCGGAGGCTTCCAAATGCTTTTTAGAAAACAGCAGGCAAGCTGTATCACTTGTGTCCAAGCTGGGTCTCTCCGATTGGTGCTGTAAGGTGTGTGTCCCACAGGGAATGATTCCAAGGCAGATGTTCCAAGGTATAATTAGCATGAGTCCATATCTGGATCCTGTTATGATGTGGAGTACTGATAATGAGCAGCTTCTTCACACTTAACGCGTTTCCCTAGGCACGGTCACCTAGCTTCATCAGAAGCTAGGTGACCGTGCCTAGGGAAACGCGTTAAGTGTGAAGAAGCTGCTCATTATCAGTACTCCACATCATAACAGGATCCAGATATGGACTCATGCTAATTATACCTTGGAACATCTGCCTTGGAATCATTCCCTGTGGGACACACACCTTACAGCACCAATCGGAGAGACCCAGCTTGGACACAAGTGATACAGCTTGCCTGCTGTTTTCTAAAAAGCATTTGGAAGCCTCCGGTACACGGGTAAAACCAGCTGTATTTCAACTTATTTCCCCAGGGAACTTTTGGTTCAGCGTTCCAGTCCGGGATCCTAAGTGGACACTTATCAGCAGCACATTTAAAATCTTTTCAGCTCCTCATATGCCCTAACTTCATATGAATGTGTGAATGTTTATTTTATTCATGTTTTTATTCACTAATTAGTGCTTAGCTAATAAATACAAATGTTTTTTTCATCATCCATAGTTGTTTAATCATTGTAGTATTGGAAAGACAGCCAGCGCCAGCTTCAGTATAATTAGGAGCTATATGTGATGTATTTTTTTGCCATCTAAGGTATTTTTATTGCGTCTCAGGGCGCCCCCCCCCCCCCCAGCGCCCTGCACCCTCAGTGACCGGAGTGTGAAGTGTGCTGAGAGCAATGGCGCACAGCTGCGGTGCTGTGCGCTACCTTATTGAAGACAGGACGTCTTCTGCCGCCGATTTTCCGGACCTCTTCTGGCTCTGTAAGGGGGACGGCGGCGCGGCTCTGGGACCCATCCATGGCTGGGCCTGTGATCGTCCCTCTGGAGCTAATGTCCAGTAGCCTAAGAAGCCCAATCCACTCTGCACGCAGGTGAGTTCGCTTCTTCTCCCCTTAGTCCCTCGATGCAGTGAGCCTGTTGCCAGCAGGACTCACTGAAAATAAAAAAACCTAATTTAAACTTTTACTCTAAGCAGCTCAGGAGAGCCACCTAGATTGCACCCTTCTCGTTCAGGCACAAAAATCTAACTGAGGCTTGGAGGAGGGTCATAGGGGGAGGAGCCAGTGCACACCAGCTAGTCCTAAAGCTTTTACTTTTGTGCCCAGTCTCCTGCGGAGCCGCTATTCCCCATGGCCCTTTCGGAGTTCCCAGCATCCACTAGGACGTCAAAGAGAAATCTAGATAAGCTATATCTACAGCTTTACTTTCTCTTTCATCCACTAGGGGACACTGGAGTCATATACAGTAGGGGTGTGAAGCTTGCAATCGGAGGTGTGGCACAATCTAAAATTAGCATTGTCTGCACAGCCGGCTCCTCCCCCTTCACATCCCTCCTCCCTCAGTTTGGAAAATTGTGCCAAGGAGGTAACAGGCACTGAAGGGAGCTCTTGCTCCCATGAAGAATTATTTCTTTTATTTATTTATTTATTTATTTTTTTTTACTAGCCCAATCCCTCCTAACCAAAAGGAGGGTGCAGGTTTCAGATGACAGAATGGTAAATGCCCGATCCCACCTAAATGAAAGGGAGGTGCAGGCTTTACCAGATGAAAAGGCTGCTTCCCCCTAATAAAAGGGTGACAGGGTCCAGGAGTGGAGACAATGATTCCTGCTGAAGGAGTCTGCATCTCCTTACCAGCAACTGTGAGTATGAGGGTTTTTAAAATAGAGAGCCCCACAAGGTTAGTGTAGCATACTTATTCACCCTCCCCTCTAGCTCCCCATGCGATCCTGGAGCGGTTGTGGCTCAGCACACATTACATACCACACTCAGGAGAGGCGCCGCTACGGAAGGGGTGAGAGAAGTCCTGTAGCGTGTGTCGTCCGGGATAAATGAAGCGCCGCTGCGGGTCTGAGGAGGACCAGTTGGGGAGACTAGAAAGGCGCAGCTACGGGACTTGGTGAAAGGTCCCGTAGCGTGAGTTACCGGGGGAGACCGTGGCACCGCTACAGGACTTGGTAAGCGGTCCCGTAGCGTGCATCGCATTTGAAGAGAGCCGCGAGGAAGTCCTGGAGTGGCGCAGCTACGGGACTTAGTGAGACGGCCCCGTAGCGTGCGCGCACAACATAGAGGCTGCGGTGTCCCGCGTGGCTGAGGAGAGCCTTCAGCTGCGCGTTCCAGAAAGTGCTGTAGCTCAGGAGCTCCCGACCACCCAGGTTTGAGTCCCCACTCACCTCAAATGAATTTAGAAGTTAATGTTCACGGGACTCTGCGTTAACATAAGGGGTAGGCGCTTAGCAGACATCAGCACGCATCCCCATATTGGTTTTAAAAATAGAGTTTATTGTAGTGAGACATGCTGGACAGTATTTAGACTCATGAGGTGACATGAATTTATCAGTGTCGGCCATTTTAATTATTCCTTCCTGGCGCCATTTACGGGGAAGGGTAGCCCTCCCCTCTTGTATAGCAATCATATGAGAAAAAAGTTTCAGGTGTAGCAATAGCTCCCTCTGCTGGTGGAAACATATATTCAGTAATGTGAGATCTCCTGAACAAAATAAATTTACCATACCATTTATATTTTCAAAGGACTTCTATTCTAAAGATCCTGACGAAAATACAAGGAAGCAAGCGGATCCCAACTCTCCCATCGTAGCTGAATTACAGTGGAGGTTTGGGGGTTGTATGTCGGCTGGTGTTTCATTTTCTTTATTTCTTTATTTTTTATAAATATAATTTTGGCCTATTCTGGTTTCTATATAAAAGAGAAGAACCGTGTTCCCAGCCTGATCCGATAACTTTGCTTCCGTCATTTCGAACAGCCTTTCTCTTCCTAGTTTAAAGGGTGAAAGCGCCACGTAATACCCTGGTAGGGAGTTTCAATGACAGGTCTAAAGTAGACCTCCAAAAGAGACCTGTTTTGTTTGTACGAACTGTACCGAAGCACACGGGTTGGCCAACTCCTGTTTAGAAAGGAAGTTCCACCTGGGAGCAGTGCTCGGTCTCCATCAACTTGTACATAGAATCTCCAATGAGATGCCAGAATCCCGCACACAACAATTTAATGCTGCGGGATTCTCCAAGACGATTAAAAAGATTTCTCATCAGGTTAACGCCTCCAGCACAAGCAGGTAACAATGTGCAAGGCGGTTAAAAGGCCTATTCCTGTTGTAACGGGAAGAGGATGAGGCTTTTCTCATTAATACACAAGGGTGAGTTGTTTACACTAGACGCCGATTGTCCACAAAGGACGCGGCAATCTCAGGTCTTGATTTAAATCACAACAAGCTACCTAAAACTTTAAGGTATAATAAGAGACAGAGCCAGTAGCTTCGGATGGTTCGAAGCCCAAGAGCGCGTTCCGCAGCATTTCCCATTCCCAAATTCCTCCAGTCTTTAATGGAGGAGTCCGGGAACCAACCTGACAACCGTGTTCAATTTCCAAACAGGGTTTTTAGTAACTGATCCCACTACCTAAGGGTATAATGGATAAGTGGGAGATTCCGCCGGTAGTGGATTTTTCCCAGGAAGGTTGTCAAGGAAAACAATCTTTCCGTTATCGAAGTAGAAAGGTCACCACCTTTAAAGCCAATTTTTGTAGCATATGCAGCACAGAGACCTACGGGTGTCTGCGCTTTGGGTTAACAAGGCCATGGGAGCATGGTCTGGAAAGAAATTACTCAACTGGCGGGACACAATTGAAATTCAGCTTCATACTTGTGTCAAGCCTATAGACATTCCTCATCTCTACATCAGCCATATCGGCTAGAAACTGACACCAGGGGGCGGTAGAATCCATACCCCTTGAGGAGGTGAGGTTTTTCTGTCCAGTGTTAGCCAGGAGGATTTTGCAAGCTACAGCGTCTACTGGTCTGACTACACCTTACACATAACCACTCCACAGTTTAGAAGAGGTACTTGAGGACCAGCTAGTAATTCCTTTGGCTCTCAGTCCTTACAAGCCCCAGGAGGTGGTTTCGGTACACAGGTACGTGGGGGCAGAGATAGAGACCACTCACAGGCAGCAGCCAGAAAAGCGGGATGGACCTGCTGCTAGAGATTATAAACGCTACTGCCACCAATTGGAACTTAGCTACGTTCGGGGGTCCTTGTTCCGGTGGCCGCCCCTCAGAGAGGAACGGTTTTTTTATTCCAATTCTTTTGTCATGCAAAAAAGTGGTACGGACAGGCAGGCAAAGACTCGATTTAACCGTTTTAAACCGATCTCTGTCTTCTAATTCAAGCTGGAATCAATCCAGTTGGTTATTGCACATGCATATGTGCTTATTCCAAGATGGGCTCTTCAACAGACTTACTTGAGGTTCGCACTGCGGATGGATCGCTACCATTTCAGGGCCTTGCCGTTCGGTCTATCACGGTTCTTTACGAAGATCATGGCATTCATGGTTGCAGAATCGGGACTGTTGAGAGTCAGGATTAGTCCTTATCTAGACGACCTGCTCATCAAGGCATCCTCTCGGGACCAGTTGGTCAAAGATGTTCAAACGTCCCATCCATTTCTCACTCCACATGGGGGGGATGGTGAATTTCCAGAGATCCAACCTCATGCCAATTCAATGGATTCAGTTCCTCAGTCTCCTCTTGGACATGGTACTATTGAAAGTATTCCTACCAAGGAACTAGGTCCTGGACCTACAGAGATTAGTGGCTTAGGTACCAAGGTCACAAAAGGTTTCTCTACACCTCTGTGTGGAATTTCTTGGGAAGTTGGTGGCATCTTTCGAAGATCCCCAGTTAAGGCAGATTTCATTCCCGACCATTACTGATGTACCTTATTGCTCAGGGGGCAGGGTCACACTGGCTTCTACACAAAGAATCAGACTTCCACCACGCATACGCACCTCATTAATTTGGTGGGTGTTGCACAGGAATCTCGCAGCAGGCTAGAGATTCGGGATTGAAGGGATCCTGCAACAGAGCAGTTTACAGGGCCCTTTTTCGTAGCCAAAGGCCCAGTCATGGGTCAACACAAAGATGCAGTCGGACAATGTCACGACGACGGCAGACGTAATCAGTCCTGGAGAAGCGGGATGCCGGTAAAGGAAGCCACGAAAGATTTTGTTGTGGGCAGAAAGGCGAAACGTCGTCCGCTCGGCAGGGTTCATTCCAGGTGTGGAGAACTGGGATGCGGATTATTTCAGTCGCCAGGTCGTTCAGTGGTACCTCCATCCACGGAATTTCGACTTGGTGGTGAGATGGGACCCAATGGCGTCTCGACTGTACCATCAGCTGCCCAGATAGATGTCCAGGACAAGTGATCCAGCAGCTGAAGGAGTGGACGCATTAACACAGGGCTCTGAATACCAAAAATAAAAAAAATAAAAAGTTGGGTTGGCACGACAGCGAGCGTCGGTGATTCTAATCGCACCAGATTGGTCCCGCAGGAGTTAGTACTCGGACCTGCGTGGGTTCCTAACGGAACATCCTTGAAGGTCTACTCTGAGGGGACCTGCTATCTCAGGGACCGTTCCAACTCCCAGGAACAAGCTGTGGTTCCCGGCAAGGCTATTGAAACCCGGATTTTAAGGAACAGACGTATACCACGGTCGCCCATTCCTACAGTGATTGCCGCTGGGTAGCCGGTAACAGCCATGTACTGCTACAGGATTTGGAAGAGGTACATGGCTTGGTGTCAAGAACGTGAGTGAAATTCGAAGCACTTCCACTTATCCAGACTTCTACACTTCCTTCAGGCCGGTCTTGATTTAGGACTGTGGCTGGGCTCTCTGCAGTTATAATTTCGGTCTCTCCGCCCAATTTCAACAGCGATTAGCATCCTTTCAGAAGTCAAACCTTTTTACAGGGGGTTCTGCGGATAGCAGACCCTTTTTCTCTCTCCTCCTACACCATGGGACTTACATTTGGTGTTGGAGTTTTTTACATCACCTACTTTTGAACCGCTAGCAAAAACAGTCTTGAAATATCTTTCTTGGTAGGTCACGTTTTTGCTTGCCTTGGCTTCGGCCAGGAGGGTTTTTTTTATGTTGCGTGGCTTGGTGTAAGAGCCCCATTTGGACTTTTCAGGAGTATGGAGCAGAACTCAGTACAGGAGCAGAACACCTACCTAAGGTTGTTTCGGGGTTTCACGTAAACCAGCCCATTGTGGTCCCATCCTTCCGGGGTCTTGCAGACGGGGACGTGTTCTTGCATGTTGTCCGAGCTTTACGGGTATACGTACAGGTTACATCATCCTTTGGAAGGTCAGTTCATTCGTTTGGTCTTCATGAGGGGCCTAAGAAGGGTTGGCCAGCATCTCAGCGGTCTTTGTCTCAATGGATTGGACTTGCCATTTGGCAAGCTTATATTTCCTGTGGGAAACAGGTTCGGGTTCAGAGGGGTGCTACTACCACCCGATTGGTGGATGCCTCGTGGGCGGTGGCCAGAGGTGCTTCCACTGTTCAACTATGCGGAGCGGTCTTCAGCCCACGCGTTCGTGTGCTTTTGCAAGTTTGATACCTTTAAGTCCGGCGACTATGTTTGGACGTTTGGTTTTGCAGACAACCGACAGCACTCCCTCCCTGGGGGTTAACTTTGGGACGTCCCCTACTGTATATGACTCCAGTGTCCCCTAGTGGATGAAAGAGAAAAGAGTATTTTGGTACTTACCGATAAATCCATTTCTCTGAATCCTCTAGGGGATACTGGAAGCCCGCCTCGGTGCTGTCGGCCTGCTGGGTTCACGCTTCCTATTCAAAGGACTCTTGTGGCTCACATAGGTAATCCCTGGACTTTGACGAACAGGGTCATAGGATCAAATCACATTGTGGCTCTGTGCCTCATGTGGATTTTGCAAATTTTCTACAAACAGCGTTAGTTTTTCAGTTAAGAGTTCTTGGGTGCTCTTTGATAGGATGTACGGTTCGGTTCCTCGCCAGGAGCTCTACTATCATGTCCTATTCTCTCAGTCATATTTTCCAAACTGAGGGAGGAGGGATGTGAAGGGGGAGGAGCCGGCTGTGCAGACAATGCTAATTTTAGATTGTGCCACACCTCCGGTTGCAAGCTTCACACCCCTACTGTATATGACTCCAGTGTCCCCTAGAGCACAGGTTCTCAAACTCGGTCCTCAGGACCCCACACAGTGCATGTTTTGCAGGTAACCCAGCAGGTGCACAGGTGTTTTAATTACTCACTGACACAATTTAAAAGGTTCACAAGAGGAGCTAATTATTTCACTTAGATTTCTGTGAGGAGACCTGCAAAACATGCACCGTGTGGGGTCCTGAGGACCGAGTTTGAGAACCTGTGCCCTAGAGGATTCAGAGAAATGGATTTATCGGTAAGTACCAAAATCCTCTTTTTATCTCTTACTTTGGGTCTCAGTCAAAAAAAATAAAAATCAGTAAGGTTTGACATGTTCTCTCCCCAGTGAATCCATGCAGTTTAGGATCCTGTAAATTGCTGGATTTAAGATAATCTACAACTTTCTTTTAAGAGTGTTTCCATCAATTTTCCCCACTACTGATTTAAGACTCACTGGTCGGTAGTTGCTTACCTCTTCCTTGCTTCCCCTTTTGTGCAGTGGCACTAAGTTCGCTTTTTTTTCTTCTAGTCCTCTGGAATTAATCCTGTAGCTAGTGACTGGTTTAATAATTCTGTTAATGGTGCTACCAGCACACCTTTAAGCTCTTTTAGTATCCTTGGATGTATCTCATTTGGTCTCATTGATTTATTCACCTTTGAGAGTTCTGTTAGGACCTACTCCTCTGGAAACGTACTTTAATTTTTCTGAATATCCCTGCAACTCAACTGTGGCACCTTCCACTCTTTTAGGGAATACTGAGCAAAAATTAAGATGATCTGCTATTACATTGTCTCCCTCACCAAGACTCCCAAGTCTATGTATTTAGTCTTCTAATGCCACCTTTTGTTGGTCTCCTTTCACTTATATACCAAAGTAGGTTTTGCCTCCTTTACCCACCGACTAAGCCATTTTCTTCTCAGCTTGTGCCTTTGCACATCTGATAACCTTCTTCTGTCGAAGATCTTTGTTGTCACTATTTTGAGTCTGCTTATATTTCCTAAAAGCCATCTTTTTTTGCTTTCACAATACAGGTTGAGTATCCCTTATACAAAATGCTTGGGACCAGAAGTATTTTGGCTATCGGATTTTTCCGTATTTTGGAATAATTGCATATCATAATGAGATCATGGCGATGGGACCCAAGTCTAAGCACAGAATAGATTAATGTTTCATATACACCTTATACACACAGCCTGAAGGTCATTTAATACAATATTTTTTTAATAACTGTATTAAATAAAGTTTGTGTACATTGAGCCATCAGAAAACAAAGGTTTCACTTTTTCACTCACTCAAAAAATTCCGTATTTCGGAATATATGGATATGGGATACTCAACCTGTACTTGCTACTTCTTTTGCAAACCAGAGGCTTCCTTTACCTTGTGTTTTTCCCAACACTTTTGATACAAAGGTCTATTGCCTTTCATATTGCACTTTAATGTTTCCCATCTCTCCTGCACTCCTTCCAAGTTTCTCTACTCTGCCAAAGAATCACTTACACATTTTCCCATACCTACAAAATCAGCTTTCCTACAATCTAACACTGTTGTTTTTGTATGGGATGAGTCAGTCTGTCTTGATGCTGTACCATACTGCTTGTTGATCCCAGGTTTTTCCACACACTTTCACTTCAGATATTCTGTCTCCTTATGCAAGTATTAACTCTAATATTAAGTCTTTCCGAGTTGGCTCCCTCACCAATTGGTGGAGGGATAGTCATTGAAAGGAATACTAAAATGTCCCTACTTCAAGTGTAACTAGCAGACACCTCCCAGTTTACATCAGGAAGATTAAAGTCTACCATGATTACCTCACCTTTTAATGCCATTTTAGTGATGCCCTGCAATAGGTTCTTGTCCAGTTCCTCTTCCTGACCTGGTGGCCTACCATCACCACAATAAGATAAACAAAACAAAAAAAACCCTGTTTCTATGGTCACTCAAAGAGAGTTCGTTTTTCTTCAATATTTGTATTAAGGTAGTATTTATGCTTTTCCATATATTGCAACCCCTAATCCAATTCTTCCCATTCTGTCCTTCCTAAATAAAGTATATCCCAGTACAGCGGTGTCCCAGTTATGATTTTCATTGCCCAATGACTAATAGCCACTGTATCTAGATCATCCCTTGTCATTATTGCAATTAGTTCTGAGTTCATCTTGCTGCCTATGTTTATTTGGTTTTGATCTGAATTTTCTTCTGTTGCTGTGGATATGCTTCCTATTCTCTTTGCCTGCAGAAAAAAAATCTCAAATACCTCTGGCTTTGGGGGGGGGGGGGAAGCTTATTGCTTTCTTCTTATTTGGTTCACTACCCCCTTTGCTAGTTTAAATAAGAATTTACTTACCGATAATTCTATTTCTCGTAGTCTGTAGTGGATGCTGGGGACTCCGTCAGGACCATGGGGATTAGCGGCTCCGCAGGAGACAGGGCACAAAAGTAAAAGCTTTAGGATCAGGTGGTGTGCACTGGCTCCTCCCCCTATGACCCTCCTCCAAGCCTCAGTTAGGATACTGTGCCCGGACGAGCGTACACAATAAGGAAGGATTTTGAATCCCGGGTAAGACTCATACCAGCCACACCAATCACACTGTACAACCTGTGATCTGAACCCAGTTAACAGCATGATAACAGAGGAGCCTCTGAAAAGATGGCTCACCACAATAATAACCCGATTTTTGTAACAATAACTATGTACAAGTATTGCAGACAATCCGCACTTGGGATGGGCGCCCAGCATCCACTACGGACTACGAGAAATAGAATTATCGGTAAGTAAATTCTTATTTTCTCTGACGTCCTAAGTGGATGCTGGGGACTCCGTCAGGACCATGGGGATTATACCAAAGCTCCCAAACGGGCGGGAAAGTGCGGATGACTCTGCAGCACCGAATGAGAGAACTCCAGGTCCTCCTCAGTCAGGGTGTGCCCCTGACCAAGTATCCGCTCGGCAAAGTTGTAAAGCCGAGACCCCTCGGGCAGCCGCCCAAGATGAGCCCACCTTCCTTGTGGAATGGGCATTTACATATTTTGGCTGTGGCAGGCCTGCCACAGAATGTGCAAGCTGAATTGTACTACACATCCAACTAGCAATCGTCTGCTTAGAAGCAAGAGCACCCAGTTTGTTGGGTGCATACAGGATAACAGCAAGTCAGTTCTCCTGACTCCAGCCGTCCTGGAAACTATATTTTCAGGGCCCTGACAACATCTAGCAACTTGGAGTCCTCCAAGTCCCTAGTAGCCGCAGGTACCACAATAAGCTGGTTCGGGTGAAACACTGACACCACCTTAGGGAGAAACTGGGGATGAGTCCGCAGCTCTGCCCTGTCCGAATGGACAATCAGATATGGGCTTTTTTGAGACAAACGCCGCCAATTCTGACACTCGCCTGGCCGAGGCCAGGGCCAACAGCATGGTCACTTTCCCTGTGAGATATTTCAAATCCACAGATTTGAGCGGTTTAAACCAATGTGATTTTAGGAATCCCAGAACTACGTTGAGATCCCAGTGCCACTAGAGGCACAAAAAGGGGGTTGTATATGCAGTACTCCCTTGACAAACTTCTGGACTTCAGGAACTGAAGCCAATTCTTTCTGGAAGAAAATCGACAGGGCCGAAATTTGAACCTTAATGGACCCCAATTTGAGGCCCATAGACACTCCTGTTTGCAGGAAATGCAGGAAACGACCGAGTTGAATTTTCTTCATGGGGCCTTCCTGGCCTCACACCACGCAACATATTTTCACCACATGTGGTGATAATGTTGTGCGGTCACCTCCTTCCTGGCTTTGACCAGGGTAGGAATGACCTCTTCCGGAATGCCTTTTTCCCTTAGGATCCGGCGTTCAACCGCCATGCCGTCAAACGCAGCCGCGGTAAGTCTTGGAACAGACATGGTACTTGCTGAAGCAAGTCCCTTCTTAGCGGCAGAGGCCATGAGTCCTCTGTGAGCATCTCTTGAAGTTCCAGGTACCAAGTCCTTCTTGGCCAATCCGGAGCCACGAGTATAGTTCTTACTCATCTACGTCTTAAAATTCTCAATACCTTGGGTATGAGAAGCAGAGGAGGGAAGACATACACCGACTGGTACACCCACGGTGTTACCAGAACGTCCACAGCTATTGCCTGAGGGTCTTTTGACCTGGCGCAATACTTGTCCAGTTTTTTGTTCAGGCGGGACGCCATCATGTCCACCTTTGGTCTTTTCCAACGGTTCACAATCATGTGGAAGACTTCCCGATGAAGTCCCCACTCTCCCGGGTGGAGGTTGTGCCTGCTGAGGAAGTCTGCTTCCCAGTTGTCCACTCCCAGAATGAACACTGCTGACAGTGCTATCACATGATTTTCCGCCCAGCGAAAAATCCTTGCAGTTTCTGCCATTGCCCTCCTGCTTCTTGTGCCGCCCTGTCTGTTTACGTGGGCGACTGCCGTGATGTTGTCCCACTGGATCAATACCGGCTGACCTTGAAGCAGAGGTCTTGCGAAGCTTAGAGCATTGTAAATTGCCCTTAGCTCCAGTATATTTATGTGGAGAAAAATCTCTAGACTTGATCACACTCCCTGGAAATTTTTTCCCTGTGTGACTGCTCCCCAGCCTCTCAGGCTGGCCTCCGTGGTCACCAGCATCCAATCCTGAATGCCGAATCTGCGGCCCTCTAGAAGATGAGCACTCTGTAACCACCACAGGAGAGACACCCTTGTCCTTGGAGATAGGGTTATCCGCTGATGCATCTGAAAATGCGATCCGGACCATTTGTCCAGCAGATCCCACTGAAAAGTTCTTGCGTGGAATCTGCCGAATGGAATCGCTTCGTAATAAGCCACCATTTTTCCCAGGACTCATGTGCAATGATGCACTGACACTTTTCCTGGTTTTAGGAGGTTCCTGACTAGCTCGGATAACTCCCTGGCTTTCTCCTCCGGGAGAAACACCTTTTTCTGGACTGTGTCCAGAACCATCCCTAGGAACAGCAGACGTGTCGTCGGAAACGGCTGCGATTTTGGATATTTAGAATCCACCCGTGCTGTCGTAGAACTACTTGAGATAGTGCTACTCCGACTTCCAACTGTTCACTGGACCTTGCCCTTATCAGGAGATCGTCCAAGTAAGGGATAATTAAGACGCCTTTTCTTCGAAGAAGAATCATTTCGGCCATTACTTTGGTAAAGACCCGGGGTGCCGTGGACAATCCAAACGGCAGCGTCTGAAACTGATAGTGACAGTTCCGTACCACGAACCTGAGGTACCCTTGGTGAGAAGGGCAATTTGGGACATGGAGGTAAGCATCCTTGATGTCCAGGGACACCATATAGTCCCCTT
Source organism: Pseudophryne corroboree (assembly GCF_028390025.1). NCBI lineage: Eukaryota > Metazoa > Chordata > Amphibia > Anura > Myobatrachidae > Pseudophryne > Pseudophryne corroboree. The sequence continues at coordinate 417,159,849 of NC_086444.1, read as the reverse complement.
CTTCCTGGTTCGCTATCACTGCTCTGAGTGACTCCATCTTGATTTGAACCTTTGTATGTAAGTGTTCAAAGATTTCTCATTTAGAATAGGTCACACCGAGCCGTCTGGCTTCAGTACCACAATATAGTGTGGAATAATACCCCTTTCCTTGTTGTAGGAGGGGTACTTTGATTATCACCTGCTGGGAATACAGCTTGTGAATTGTTTCCAATACTGCCTCCCTGTCGGAGGAAGACGTTGGTAAAGCAGACATCAGGAGCCTGCGAGGGGGAGACGTCTCGAATTTCCAGTCTGTACCCCTGGGATACTACTTGTAGGATCCAGGGGTCCACTTGCGAGTGAGCCCACTACGCGCTGAAACTCTTGAGACGACCCCCCACCGCACTTGAGTCCGCTTGTACGGCCCCAGCGTCATGCTGAGGACTTGGCAGAAGCTGTGGAGGGCTTCTGTTCCTGGGAATGGGCTGCCTGCTGCAGTCTTCTTCCCTTTCCTCTATCCCTGGGCAGATATGACTGGCCTTTTGCCCGCTTGCCCTTATGGGGACGAAAGGACTGAGGCTGAAAAGACGGTGTCTTTTTCTGCTGAGATGTGATTTGGGGTAAAAAAGGTGGATTTTCCAGCTGTTGCCGAGGCCACCAGGTCCGATGGACCGACCCCAAATAACTCCTCCCCTTTATACGGCAATACTTCCATGTGCCGTTTGGAATCTGCATCACCTGACCACTGTCGTGTCCATAAACATCTTCTGGCAGATATGGACATCGCACTTACTCTTGATGCCAGAGTGCAAATATCCCTCTGTGCATCTCGCATATATAGAAATGCATCCTTTAAATGCTCTATAGTCAATAAAATACTGTCCCTGTCAAGGGTATCAATATTTTCAGTCAGGGAATCCGACCAAGCCACCCCAGCGCTGCACATCCAGGCTGAGGCGATCGCTGGTCGCAGTATAACACCAGTATGTGTGTATATACCTTTTTAGGATATTTTCCAGCCTCTCAGCTGGCTCCTTGAGGGCGGCCCTATCTGGAGACGGTACCGCTACTTGTTTTGATAAGCGTGTGAGCGCCTTATCCACCCTAAAGGGTGTTTCCCAACGCGCCCTAACTTCTGGCGGGAAAGGGTATACCGCCAATAATTTTCTATCGGGGGAAACCCACGCATCATCACACACTTCATTTAATTTATCTGATTCAGGAAAAACTACAGGTAGTTTTTTTCACACCCCACATAATACCCTTCTTGTGGTACTTGTAGTATCAGAAATATGTAACACCTCCTTCATTGCCCTTAACATGTAACGTGTGGCCCTAAAGGAAAATACGTTTGTGTCGACACTGGAGTCAGTGTCCGTGTCTGTGTCGACCGACTGAGGTAAATGAGCGTTTTACAGCCCCTGACGGTGTTTGAGACGCCTGGACAGGTACTAATTTGTTTGCCGGCCGTCTCATGTCGTCAACCGACCTTGCAGCGTGTTGACATTATCACGTAATTCCTTAAATAAGCCATCCATTCCGGTGTCGACTCCCTAGAGAGTGACATCACCATTTCAGGCAATTGCTCCGCCTCCTCACCAACATCGTCCTCATACATGTCGACACACACGTACCGACACAGCACACACACAGGGAATGCTCTGATAGAGGACAGGACCCCACTAGCCCTTTGGGGAGACAGAGGGAGAGTTTGCCAGCACACATCAAAAACGCTATAATTATACAGGGACAACCTTTATGTAAGTGTTTTTCCCTTATAGCATTTTAATATATATAGTCCTATCGCCAAATAAGTGCCCCCCCTCTCTGTTTTAACCCTGTTTCTGTAGTGCAGTGCAGGGGAGAGCCTGGGAGCCTTCCCACCAGCATTTCTGTGAGGGAAAATGGCGCTGTGTGCTGGAGAATAGGCCCCGCCCCCTTTTCGGCGGGCTTCTTCTCCCGTTTTTCTGAGACCTGGCAGGGGTTAAATACATCCATATAGCCCCCAGGGGCTATATGTGATGTATTTTTAGCCAGAATAAGGTACTATCATTGCTGCCCAGGGCACCCCCCCCAGCGCCCTGCACCCTCAGTGACCGCTGCTATGAAGTGTGCTGACAACAATGGCGCACAGCTGCAGTGCTGTGCGCTACCTTATGAAGACTGAAGAGTCTTCTGCCGCCGTTTCTGGACCTCTTCACTTTTCGGCATCTGCAAGGGGGGTCAGCGGCGCGGCTCCGGGACGAACCCCAGGGTGAGACCTGTGTTCCGACTCCCTCTGGAGCTAATGGTGTCCAGTAGCCTAAGAAGCCAATCCATCCTGCACGCAGGTGAGTTCACTTCTCTCCCCTAAGTCCCTCGTAGCAGTGAGCCTGTTGCCAGCAGGACTCACTGAAAATAAAAAACCTAAGAAACTTTTACTCTAAGCAGCTCTTTAGGAGAGCCACCTAGATTGCACCCTTCTCGGCCGGGCACAAAAATCTAACTGAGGCTTGGAGGAGGGTCATAGGGGGAGGAGCCAGTGCACACCACCTGATCCTAAAGCTTTTACTTTTGTGCCCTGTCTCCTGCGGAGCCGCTAATCCCCATGGTCCTGACGGAGTCCCCAGCATCCACTTAGGACGTCAGAGAAAATAGTTTTTACTGAAGCATCCAAACTGATCAGTTAGCAATATCTTTTAAATTGAAGATCGGTGCAGACCATCTCTTTTGTATAGCTCCTATCTTGCCAGATTGTGTGACTATGGCCTATAAATCCAGATCTCTCATCATTGCACCAGGTCTTTAGCCAAACATTAAAGTTTCTGATGCGAAGAGTTCCCTTTCACTGGGATAGGCTGAAGGGCTGGGAATAAACAGATTCTGCCTACCACAGAGTATGACAACTACTGGTATGAGTTGTCTAACCCAAGTTGCTTTGTCACTCAGGATGTAAGCCCAGGTACAAAGTACAGTTTCTCAAAGCCAAATTAGTGATGCCAAATTATAATACATAGTGGACTCCTGCCAACAGAACCCCTAACAAGGATGATAAACTGTACCCCTAGCCATGGTGGCTACAGACAAAGGAGAAACAGATGGGTCTCACTGCTCATAGATTGGTGGATGGCTAAACAATAATTAAGCCTTCAAATGAGGTTTGCAAGTAAAATTAAGGCTTTTTTTTTTTTTTTTTAAACCGACTACTCCATTGGAGATTAATTTCTAGCAAGCACGTTCCTGGAACTAACCACTGCAAGGATTTAGATGAGCACACATTTGGTTCCAAACCTAGCTTAAAGTGGTTAATTAGCAGGCTTTTTTTTATACTCTGTGTACAAACAAAGGAGTCTTACCAGCAGGAGGCTGTCCATAGGTAGCAGCATATGCAGATTGGCCATATGTGGCAGTGGTTTGTGCCTGTGTGTAACTGGAATCACTAGGCTGTCCGTAAGTGCCATAACTCTGTCCGTAGCTTGCCTGTGAAGTTAGTCAGCACAAGCCAAGAAATGTTATGTTCTAGTCAAAACAAAAATGTTATACAAAAATAATAGGATTTTGATAACCTACCAGTAAATCCTTTTCTCCTAGTCCATAGAGGATGCTGGGGACGACATCAAGACCATGGGGTATAGATGGGATCCGCAGGAGACATGGGCACTCTAAAGACTTTTCATTGGATGTGAACTGGCTCCTCCCTCTATGCCCCTCCTCCAGACCTCAGTTGTAGGAACTGTGCCCAGGGAGACTGACATTTCGAGGAAAGGAATTACTTAACTAGTGGTGAGATATCTACCAACTCACACCCTCAACCATGCCGCACACATGGCATTCAACATAACACACGCCAACAGGCATGAATCAATTGCAGCAACATGCTGAAAACAAGATAACAACTTGTGTAACTAATAACTAAACTGCAGGTAAAGTACGCACTGGGACGGGCGCCCAGCATCCTCTACGGACTAGGAGAAAAGGATTTACCGGTAGGTTATCAAAATCCTATTTTCTCATAAGTCCTAGAGGATGCTGGGGACGACATCAAGACCATGGGGTCTATACCAAAGCTCCAGTACGGGCGGGAGAGTGCGGATGACCCTGCAGCACCAATTGACCAAACTTTAGGTCCTCATCGGCCAAGGTGTCAAACTTGTAGAACATAGCAAATGTGTTTGACCCTGACCAAGTAGCTGCTCGGCAAAGTTGTAATGCCGAGACCCCCCGGGCAGCCGCCCAGGATGAGCCCACCTTCCTAGTGGAGTGGGCCTTTACAGACACCGGCAATCCAGCCGTAGTATGAGCTTGCTGAATCGTATTTCTAATCCAACGTGCAATAGTCTGCTTGGAAGCAGTTCAGCCAATCTTGTTGTGATCATAAAGGACAAACAGAGCCTCTGTTTTCCGTATACGAGCCGTTCTAGCAACATAGATTTTCAAAGCTCTAACCACAACTAGAGACTTTGAATCCGTGAATGTGTCAGTAACTACTGGCACCACAATAGGCTGGTTTATTTGAAAAGCAGAAAACCACCTTTGGAAGAAAATGTTGGGGAGTTTGCAACTCTGCCCTATCTTCATGGAAAAATCAGGTAAAGACTCTTGAGACAAAGCCCCCAATTCATACACCCGCCTTGCGGATGCCAAAGCATCACCACTTTCCATGTGAGAAACTTCAACTCTATCTTTTGTAGAGGCTCAAACCAATCCGATTGAAGGAACTGCAATACCACGTTAAGGTCCCATGATGCCACTGGAGGCACGAAAGGAGGCTGGATGTGCAGAACCCCTTTCACGAAGGTCTGAACCTCTGGAAGAGAGGCCAATTGTTTCTGGAAGAACACGACAAGGCCGAAATCTGGACCTTGATTGATCCCAATCGGAGGCCCGCCTCCACACCATCCTGCAAAAAAAAATGAAAAAAAAATGAAAAAAAAATGGAGAAAACGTCCCAATTCGAACTCTTCCGTAGGAGCCTTCTTGGATTCACACCAAGACACATTTTCTCCAAATACGGTGGTAATGTTTCGACGTTACTCAATTTCTGGCCTGAATAAGGGTGGAGATGACCTCCTCAGGAATACCCTTCCTGGCTAGGATTCGGCGCTCAGCCATGCTGTCAAACGTAGCCACGGTAAGTCTTGGTACACGCACGGCCCATGCTGCAGCAGGTCCTCTCAAGGAGGAAGAGGCCGAGGATCTTCTATGAGCAACTGCTGAAGATCTAGGTACTAAGCCCTTCTTGGCCAGTCTGGGGAAATGAAGACTGCTCGAACCCTTGTTTTTCTTATGATCCCGAGTACTTTTGGGATCAGCGGAAGTGGAGGGAAGATATACACTGACTGAAACACCCACTGGGTCACCAGTGCATCCACTGCTACTGCTTGAGGGTCTCTCGACTTGGAACAGTATCTCTGAAGCTTCTTGTTGAGACGAGACGCCATCATGTCTATTTGAGGAACTCCCCAAAGACTTGTCACCTCTGCGAAGACTTCTTGGTGGAGGCCCCACTCTCCTGGATGGAGATCGTGTCTGCTGAGGAAGTCCGCTTCCCAGTTGTCTACTCCCGGAATGAATATTGCATACAGAGCTTGTAGATGTTTTTCTGCCCAGCGGAGGATTTGTCGCCTCTGCCATTGCCGCTCTGCTTTTCGTTCCGCCCTGCCTGTTTATGTATGCGACTGCTGTTACATTGTCTGCCTGGATCTGCACAGGACGGTCTTGAAGATGTACTGCTTGTTGAAGGCAGTTGTAAATGGCTCTTAGCTCCAGAACGTTTATGTGAAGGCAGGCTTCCTGTTGCGACCAATGTCCCTGGAAGTTTTCTCCCTGAGAGACTGCTCCCCAGCCTCGGAGACTTGCATCCGTGGTTACCAGGACCCAGTCCTGAATCCCGAACCCGTGTCCTAGCAGGTGAGAGCTGTGCAACCACCACAGGAGCGAAATCCTGGTTTTTGACGACAGGATTACCTTTCTGTGCATGTGTAGGTGTGACCCCGACCACTTGTCCAACAGGTCCCACTGGAATACTCTGGCATGGAACCTGCCAAACTGTATGGCCTCGTAGGCTGCCACCATCTTCCCCAACCACCGAACGCACTGATGGATTGACACTTGATGATTTCAATATCTGTTTTACCATTTTCTGGATTTCCAGAGTCTTTTCCAGCGGAAGCAATACTCTGAACTTCTGTGTTCAGAATCATCCCAAGGAAAGACAACCTTGTCGTCGGTTCCAATTGTGGGTAATTTATGATCCACCCGTGTTGTTGGGAGTATTGACAGGGAGAGGGATATGTTTTGTAATAACTGCTCCCTGGATCTCGCCTTTATCAGGAGGTCGTCCAGATAAGGAATTATATTGACTCCTTTCTGACGAAGGAGAACCATTATCTCCGCCATCACCTTGGCAAGTACCCTTGGCGCCGTGGAGAGACCGAACGGTAACGTCTGGAATTGGTTATGGCAATCCTGAACCGCGAATCTCAGATAAGCCTGGTGAGGAAGATAAATGGAAACATGCAGGTAAGCATCCTTTATGTCCGACACCAAGTAGTCCCCTTCCTCCAGACTGGCAATCACCGCCCGAAGTGATTCCATCTTGAACTTGAACCTTTACAGGAAGAAATTCAGATCCTTTAGATTTAGGATCGGTCTGACCGAGCCGTCCAGCTTCGGAACAAAGAGGCTTGAATAAAAAACCCGCCCTTGTTGTGACAACGGTACCAGGACTATGACCTGGTCTTGACATAGTTTTTGGATTGCCGCCATTACCGCTTCTCTCTCTGGCGGAGAAGCTGGCAAGGTCGATTTGAAAAAAATCGGCATGAGGGAACGTCTTGAAACTCTAGTTTGTATCCCTGGGATACTATTTGCAGCACCCAGGGGTCCAGGCCAGACAGAATCCAATCCTGGCTGAAGAGTTTGAGACGTGCCCCCACCCGAGCAGGCTCCCGCAAGGGAATTTTGGCAGAATTAGGGGTAGACTTCTGCTCTTGGGAACCTGGAGCCGGTGTGGGCTTCTTTTCCCTTCCCCTACCTGCAAAGAAGGGGGAAGCGCTCGTCTTCTTGTATTTATTGGGCCGAAAGGACTGCATTTGCGGGTGATAGGTCTTTTTTGCCGGTGCAGGCGCAGCGGGCAAAAATGTTGACTTACCTGCGGTAGCCGCCGAGACTAACGCATCCAGGCCTCACCTTTATATGGGAGAGCCTCCATGTTTCTTTTGGAATCTGCATCCGCGTTCCACTGGCAAATCCACAAAGCCCGCCTAGCCGATACTGCCATGGTAGCGACTTGTGAACTCAAGGGTCCAATATCCTTCATTGCTTCCAGCATGTAGGCGGCAGCGTCCTTGATATTCCTTAACTTAAGGAGTATCTCATCTTTATCAATCGTGTCAATTTCTGATGACACACTTTGACCATTTTTCAATAGCTCGACTCACCCATGCGCAGGCAATAGTGGGCCTGAACAGTGTACCATTGGTAACAAATGGATTTCAATGTCGTTTCCATTTTGCTGTCTGCCAGCTCTTTAAGAGAAGCCGTGCCAGGAGCAGGGAGAATTACCTTCTTTGTCAACCTGGAAAGTGCACTGTCTAACACAGGGGTTGACTCCCATTTTTTCCGGTCTTCAACCGGGAAAGGAAAAGCTATGTGAATCCTTTTGGGAATACGAAATTTTTTATCAGGATTCACCCACATCCCTTCAAACAGAGCATTTTGTTTGTGTGAAGGAGGGTACGCGACTTTGGATTTCTTTTCCTTACATAAATAAGCTTTCTCCTGAGGTACAGGAGTGCTTTCTGTAACCTCCAACACGTCCCTTATAGCCACAATCATATATTGTATACTTTTTGCCAATTTATGATCTCTCTCTCTGGATTCACTATTGTCGACACAAGAATCAGAATCCATGTCGGTATCAGTGTTTACAACATTTGCAAATGGTCTCTTATGTGACCCAGAGGGGCTGCCCGCATAAGGAATAACAGCATCCTGAAATATCACATCTTCCACAGATTTTCTCCAGCATGCAGCCTTAGATTCAGACTATTCCAATCTACGGTTAATCAGATGCATACTGTCACGTAGCTCTTTCACCCATGCAGGCTCTTGGTGTGCCGGTAGCGCCACCACATTACAACTCTGTCCCCTAAAATAGCTTCCTCCGGGGAGGAATTCCCTGCCTCACACGTGTACACCACACTCACAGACACACTGGGACTTATTTTGGGGACAGACCCACAGTAAAATCGGACACAGGATAGGAGCAGCCAGTTCACGAACCCAGTGCCAGTATTGCCTGTGAACACAGTATGTACACAGCCCAAAAGCGCTTTTAAATAGTAATATACACTATCAAATGCACCACAATCGCTTTGTGCCCCCCCTTTATAGCACCCTGTACTTGTCAGAAGTGGAGGAGAGGACCAGTGTGTTCTCTGCAGCCTGAGGAGAGAGAGAAAATGGCGCTGAGCAGTGTGCTGGCTGCCTGAGGATGAAGCTCCACCCCCACAATGGCGCGTCCTTACACTCAGTATATGACATATTTGTTATACTGGCGGGGGTAGGGCTGTGCCAGCGGCATCTTATGCCCCATTTTAGCCAGTTTGAGGTATTTTTCTTGCTGCCCAGGGCGCCCCCCCACCCCTGCAGTGCCTGTGTGTGGGCAGCAAAGGCACGCTGCGCTCCCGCCAGCTGCGCTTCAGCAGTCACTTGCTTGATTGAAGATCATTCTTCTCATACTCACCTGTCTTCTGGCTCTGCGAGGGGGGTGACGGCGCGCTGTGGGAGTGAGCACCTAGACACAGCTAGCATTCCGTTCCCTTCAGGAGCTAATGGTGTCCTGTCAGCCAGAAGCAGGGCCATGAAACTGAGGAAGTTTGTTCTGCTTCTGCCCCCTCAGTCCCATGAAGCAGGGAGTCTGATGCCAGCAGATCTCCCTGAAAATAAAAAACCTAACATAAGTCTTTTCAGAGAAACTCAGAGCTCTCCAGAGTGCATCCAGTCGACCTGGGCACATTTCTAAAATGGAGGTCTGGAGGAGGGGCATAGAGGGAGGAGCCAGTTCACACCCAATGAAAAGTCTTTAGAGTGCCCATGTCTCCTGTGGATCCCGTCTATACCCCATGGTCTTGATGTTTTCCCCAGCATCCTCTAGGACGTATGAGAAATATCAATTAACATTAAGTCTACTAAACTTTTGACTGCATATAAAGCAGTAGACTTTCAAATACCACCAGCACATAATAGTCTAACCTGCTATTACCGAAGGTGAAATACTTTGTGCAGCTAATTAATAGGATACCAGCAGTAAAACAATGCACGGTCCTGTCACCTCCAACATAGCCAGGGACGAGAGGGAGGCAGGCATTTTCTTTTAAACATTTACACACATTATGCTCATGAATCCAACTCTAAAATGTCCAGAGGATTCTTCTATGACTCCATGCCAAAGCAGACACAAAGTGGGGGCAATGAATTTAAAGCCAGGTACACACTATATACGAGGGATCGCAATAACCAGTGTACCATCAATTCTTTGGTTGATGAATTGTGTGGTTGCATCTTCTCATCATATGTACTGCACATCAGATGGGACGATGCTATGCGGTTACAAAAATCCTTTAACAATATCATGTAGTGCGTACGTAATATTGTTACACTGGTCTGATGCTGTATTCTCCGAATGTGTACCCACCTTGAGAGGTATTCACTTGCACAATTTCACACTCAGACTAAAAATGTATTTGTTCCATTACAGATCATACATGTTTTAGGGGCATATTCATCATAAAAAAAAAAAAAAAAAAAAAAAATTGTGAAATGAGAATTTGTAGCTTTCAATTCTCACTATTCATGATGCCTCACCATCAGAAAATTATCACTTCTAAAACTTGTCTTTGAGAAGCCAGTTTTTTGGAAAATTATTACTTTCCCCTCTGAAGCCCTCCAACAAAAAATGCTTTTTTGGAGTTTGATCATGTCACAATGTCTATATCCCCTGGGGAGTGTAGAAGATGTAACAATTTAATAAATATGCCCCTTAAATGGCAAGTATAACGAGCGGGCACTAATACAAAGTCGCATAGATACTACAAATTTTCAACATGAAAAGATCATTTATTTTGACATAAGACATTCATTACCTGAGCAGCCTGTGTATATCCTTGCGTTGGCTGGGCAGTATAAGCACTATAGCTGGAGGAAAAAAATAAATAAAAAATATTACATTGACAAAGGGTCAAATATTGCAGCCAACCAAAGTACAAATATTCAATAAACTAAAGTCTACAGGAAATACAGAGGGCACCGAGACTTACCTCTGCTGAGCTCCCGCTTGGCTATAGGTGCTGTAATCTACAAGACAAGAAAAAATAAAATAAACATTTTTAGACATAATTACATACTATACATGAAAATTTGTTCAGTTAATTTTTCTGTAATTCTGGAGACAATTACATAGTTTTACCTCACAGCTGCCACTACAGTGTGCATGATAGAACAATTCAATTGTTCTGTTTGGGGGCAAATGGACAGGGGGAGTTTGAGAGCCCAAAGCAGTACTTCAGATGGGATAAGCCACCTTGCACAGCTAAGCCCAGTACTTCTGGGCACAGACACGCAACATGCGCACTTAAAGGGGTGGACACAACTGAACTGCTCCAATGGGCACCCACAACACAAGTGAATTCCTCTGTGCTTTAATAAAATTGTTCCTTCAAAGAAAAAGTAATTGAGTTAATGAAACTGCATTTTCATTTTTACTGTGCATTCCCTAATGCACAGGTTCTCAAACTCGGTCCTCAGGACCCCACACAGTGCATGTTTTGCAGGTCTCCTCTCAGAATCGCAATTGAAATAATGAGCTCCACCTGTGGACCTTTAAAAATGTGTCAGTGAGTAATACACCTGTGCACCTGCTGGGTTACCTGCAAAACATGCACTGTGTGGGGTCCTGAGGACAGAGTTTGAGAACCTCTGCCCTACTGTAAAGGGCAAGACCATATGCTTGGTATTCAGCAGACTAGAATATTTTAGAATGTGTATTATACATATTAAGAAAGTTGCAACATATGGTTAGTCAGGATAGGAAAAACATAGGGGCAATTTGCCAGGATCCCAGCTCTTCAGGAGACTGACGCCAGGACCCGACTGCTGACAGAAATCCTCACTCGGGTGGTGGTCCACGCCGCCACCACCACCAGAGGGGGAATATAACCCTGTGGCGACCTTTGGTTGTCAGCAGGCTCGAAGCGTGGCAAGCGCAGCGAGACCACAAGGGGATATGCTGCGCTCGCCGACGGTATTCCAGCTGTTGGGATCCCGACAGCCGGGATATCATACTGAACCCACACATAGCACACCGAATTACAGGTCATGGAGGGAAAAAATAAGATTTTAAACCTACCGGTAAATCTTTTTCTCCTAGTCCGTAGAGGATGCTGGGGACTCCGTAAGGACCATGGGGAATAGACAGGCTCCGCAGGAGACATAGGCACTAAAAAGAACTTTAGGTATGGGTGTGCACTGGCTCCTCCCTCTATGCCGCTCCTCCAGACCTCAGAGAAATTGTGCCCAGAGGAGACGGACAGTACGAGGAAAAGATTATTATTAATCTAAGGGCAAGATTCATACCAGCCCACACCATCCACACCGTATAACATGGAATATACGAACCAGTTAGCAGTATGAACAGACTGATTAAAACTGTAACATAACCCTTATGTAAGCAAACTACAAACAAGTCTTGCAGAATTTAGTCCGCACTGGGACGGGCGCCCAGCATCCTCTACAGACTATGAGAAAAAGATTTACCGGTAGGTTTAAAATCTTATTTTCTCTTACGTCCTAGAGGATGCTGGGGACTCCGTAAAGACCATGGGGATTATACCAAAGCTCCAACAAGGGCGGAAGAGTGCGGATGACTCTGCAGCACCGAATGAGCAAACATGAGGTCCTCCTCAGCCAGGGTATCAAACTTGTAAAACTTTGCAAAAGTGTTTGAACCCGACCAAGTCGCTGCCCGGCAAAGCTGTAATGCCGAGACGCCTCGGGCAGCCGCCCAAGAAAAGCCCACCTTCCTAGTGGAATGGGCTTTTACTGAATTCGGTAACGGCAATCCAGCCGTAGAATAGGCCTGCTGAATCGTGTTACAGATCCAGCGAGCAATAGTCTGTTTAGACGCAGGAGCGCCAACCTTGTTGGCTGCATATAGGATAAACAGGGCCTCTGTTTTCCTAACCCGAGCCGTTCTGGCCACATAAATTTTCAATGCCCTGACCACACCCAGGGACTCGGAATCCTCCATGTCCCTTGTAGCCACAGGCACCACAATAGGTTGGTTCATATGAAAAGAAGAAACCACCTTAGGCAAAAATGAGGACGAGTCCGCAACTCAGCTCTATCCACATGGAAAATCAGGTAAGAGCTTTTGCGAGACAAAGCCGCCAACTCCGACACCCGCCGTGCCGACGCCAAGGTCAATAGCATGACCACTTTCCAAGTGAGATACTTTAATTCAACTGTCTGAAGAGGCTCAAACCAGTGAGACTTAAGGAACCGTAACACCACGTTAAGGTCCCATGGTGCCACCAGGCGCACAAAAGGAGGCTGGATATGCAGCACCCCTTTCACGAAAGTCTGGACTTCTGGAAGAGAAGCCAATACCTTTTGAAAGAAAATGGATAGGGCCGAAATCTGAACCTTAATGGAGCCTAATTTTAGGCCCAAATTCGCTCCAGTTTGTAGGAAGTGGAGAAAACGGCCCAGATGGAATTCTGCCGGAGGAGCAGTCTTGGCTTCGCACCAAGACACATACTTGCTCCAGATACGGTGATAATGTTTCGATATCACCTCCTTCCTAGCCTTTATCAGAGTAGGAATGACCTCCTCCGGAACGCCCTTCTCCGCTAGGATCCTGCGTTCAACAGCCATGCCGTCAAACGCAGTCGCGGTAAGTCGTGGAATAGACAGGGCCCTTGTTGTAACAGGTCTTCCCTGAGAGGAAGAGGCCACGGATCTTCGGTGAGCATCTCCTGCAGATCCGGATACCAGGCCCTTCGAGGCCAATCTGGAACAATGAGAATTGTCCGAATTCCTCTTCGCCTTATGATTCTCAGTATCTTTGAGATGAGAGGAAACACATAGACTGACAAACACCCACGGTGTCACCAGTGCGTCCACTGCAAACGCCTGAGGGTCCCTTGACCTGGCGCAATATCTCTGAAGTTTTTTGTTGAGGCGTGAAGCCATCATGTCTATTTGAGGCAGTCCCCACTGACTTACAATCTCTGCGAAGACTTCTTGTTGAAGTCACCACTCTCCTGGATACAGATCGTGTCTGCTTAGGAAGTCTGCTTCCCAGTTGTCCACTCCCGGAATGAAGACTGCTGTCAGAGCGCTTACATGACTCTCCGCCCATCAAAGAATCCTTGAGACTTCTGCCATTGCCACTCTGCTCCTCGTGCCGCCTTAGCGGTTTACATGAGCCACTGCTGTGATGTTGTCTGACTGAAGTAGAACCGGTAGACCCTGAAGTAAGGTCTCCGCCTGACGAAGGCAGTTGTATATGGCCCTTTATTCCAGAACGTTGATGTGTAGACAAGCTTCCTGGCTTGACCACAGACCCTGGAAGTTTCTTCCCTGTATGACTGCTCCCCATCCTCGGAGGCTCGCGTCCGTGGTCATCAGAACCCAGTCCTGGATGCCAAACCTGCGACCCTCTAGAAGGTGAGAACTCTGTAGCCACCACAGGAGACACACCCTGGCCCTGGGGGACAGGTGGATCATTTGATGAATCTGTAGATGTGACCCCGACCACTTGTCCAGAAGGTCCCACTGAAAAGTCCTGGCATGGAACCTGCCGAATGGAATGGCCTCGTAAGATGCCACCATTTTTCCCAGCACACGAGTGCAGTGATGTACAGACACCCTGTCTGGCCTCAGCAGGTCCCTGACCAAGTTCTGAAGTTTCAGGGCCTTTTCCATCGGGAGAAAGACCCTCCTTTGTTCAGTGTCCAGAATCATGCCTAAGAAAGGCAATCGAGTCGTTGGAACTAACTGTGACTTTGGTAGATTTAGAATCCAACCGTGTTGTTGTAACACCCTCAGGGAGAGTGATACGCTGTCTAGCAATTGTTCTCTCGATCTCGCTTTTATCAGGAGATCGTCCAAGTACGGGATAATTGTGACACCCTGCTTGCGCAGGAGCACCATCATCTCTGCCATTAATTTGGTCAAAATCCTCGGGGCCGTGGAAAACCCAAACGGCAACGTCTGAAATTGGTAATGACAATCCTGCACTACAAATCTCAGGAACGCCTGATGAGGCTGATAAATGGGGACATGAAGGTATACATCCTTTATGTCTAGGGACACCATATAATCTCCCTCTTCCAGACTTGCGCTGACCGCCCTGAGCGATTCCATCTTGAACCTGAACCTGTTTAAAATCCTTAAACCTATACTTAAATTCAGAATTGTTCTGACCGAACCATCAGGCAAAATGTTGCCACAAACCAAGACTAGGACATGAGCACGTGGAGGCCACACACACTACTGAGCCTCATTTTGACTAGTTTTAAGGACATTACATCAAAGTTGGATCAGCCTGTAGTGTGTTTTTCCACTTTAATTTTGAGGGTGACTCCAAATCCAGACCTCCATGGGTTAATAAATTTGATTTTCATTGATAATTTTTGAGTGATTTTGTTGTCAGCACATTCAACTATGTAAAGAACAAAGCATTTAATAAGAATATTTCATTCATTTAGATCTAGGATGTTTTATTTTAGTGTTCCCTTTATTTTTTTGAGCAGTGTTTATTCACTGCGCCAAATTATGTGCCCCCCCCCCCTTCTTTAAAACCCTCTGTCGCCAGAGATAGTCAAAATTTACTTTCCTGCACAGTCTATCTATTCTTGCGCGGGACCGCAAGGCGACTTTCACCTTGCGATCTGCATTAACTTTTCTTACGATTTTGACTATATAGTCAAAATCATAAGAAAATCTCTCACCGTGTGTACACACCATAAGTTCTAACTACATCCAGGGCACATACTCTGGTCGCTTTTTAATACAGAGATGAGTAATCTGGTTCAGCGACAGCAGCTGAAAGACAACCATTTTCTTTTTTTACTATTGTGTATTAACTTGTGTGCTCCCTTTTCTGCAAATTCCACTCAAGAATGCATCACAAGAACACCTGAAGCTGGGCATACACTATACAGGTTGAGTATCCCATATCCAAACAATCCAAAATACAGAATATTCCGAAATACAGAATTTTTTTTTGAGTGAGTGAAACTTTTGTTTTCTGATGGCTCAATGTACCAAAAACTTTGTTTAATGCACAAAATTATTAAAAATATTGTATTAAATGACCTTCAGGCTGTGTGTATAAGGTGTATATGAAACTTAAATGCATTCTGTGCTTAAACTTAGGTCCCATCGCCATGGTATCTCATTATGGTATGCAATTATTCCAAAATATGGAAAAATCAGATATCCAAAATACTTCCGCTCCCAAGAATTTTGGATAAGGGATACTCAACCTGTACAATTATCTGGCAGATCTGGTTGGAATTAAAATCTGGTAATGGATGAGAGCAAATGACAATCAACCGCTTGTCCCCAAACACTGAAAAATGGACAAAACCTGTCGTTCAAATTGGTTAAATTACAGATTTAACAAAATTGCATTAACAGATGCCCATTTCTCAGTGTTTGGGAGCAAATGGTTGATTGCCATTTGCTCTCGAGTCATCCATTACCAGATTTTCATTCCAACCAGCAGATCTGGCAGATAATCTACCATATAGTTGTATAGTGTATGCCCAGCATAAAGCTCTCTAGAGATTTCTGTTCAATCTAACCGATGGGAACACAAATCTGGTAATGTATGGCAGCAAATGACAATCATTTGCTCCCAAACACTGGAAAACATAATGGTTACTCACACAAATTGGTTAAATCCATTTTATTCAAATTTATCTGAACAATCGTTTGTTCGTTTTCAAAGTGTTTAGGAGCAAAATAATGCTTGCCATTTGCTATCCAGACATTACCAGATTTTTGTTCCTTACGGCTGGGTACACACTTGCCGATGTCAGCGACATCGTGCAAGATCCCCCACAAACAATATTGTTCATACACGCTGAACGATATCGTTTGCGTCTCGTCAGTGACGGCACATCCAGGTGCATGCCATCTCATACAATATCTTTAGATTTCACGTTGAAAAACTAAAGATATTTTACCTCGTTAACGACCCATGGGAGTGCGCATAGTTAACGATATAGGGTATACACACTGGCCAATGTATACGATTTATCGTTCAATCCACCATTTCAGACGATATATCTGGTACACATCGTCAAGCGTGTACCTAGCCTTACAAGCAGCATCGGTTTGTTACATGCATCGGTTTGTTAAGGAACACTTTTCCAAACGATTCATCATTAAGATGCATCTAAATCACTCCATGTGTCCTAAAATCATTGTAGTGTGGGGGTACCTTTACACTCATAACTGCAACAGATAACACCATGAAAGCTACATACAGCACTCTGTCACACTGTTTAGAATACAGTGGAGTTACCACACTGAGGTTTTTTGTAAGAATCTAAAGTGATCTTTGCTTCTCCGTAGAAATGTATTTGGTGCTCAGTGACAAAAGAACCTTTTATATTTGTTCCCAGCCAACAATCTAGACTGAGTGCTGCCTGCCATGGGAAAAACTGTATAGTGGTGATGCAGGAGGCAAACACATGAATAGGTGACAGTAAAAAGGTGCATTTTAACTCAATATGCAAGCCTTTATTTTTTTTATAGCAGATTAACACTTTAATTGAGCATCTAATGGCGATTGGTCTTCATAACACTAATACGGATTTGCATTTCCTATACTTCTATGGAAGGAAAATAGTGGCCAGAAGGTTAGCATGGTATGTGATGGCAGAGCACGGATAATTAGAGGATGTTACTGAGAATGGAGCTCAAACGCATTCTAAAGTATCTTACATATAAACAGTCTGATGAAAGCAGAGGAAAAAAAAAAAAAAACAAACAGCCATCGTGCTGCCTCTTTACAGTAGGCCAGTTATTTATATTAAGGAAAAACCCTTTTCATAGAATTGCAGATTTAAGTCAAATAGTTTTACTTCTCCCTGTGGGCCTATTCAAGTTTTCTACTTTAAAACCATGCAGAAGCAGGAGTCCCCACACAGTTTTCCCCAAAATTAACTAAGTTTCTTTTTGATACAGCAGATATTCTGCATTAACAGACAAATCTGAGCACACTTCCACCCCAAACATTGTATGGAAAAGTTGCAATTCTGTTATAGGTAACGGAGGGAAAAAGTAAATTTATATAACACACTGGGGTTGATTCAATTCGGCAACTTATGAATAGCGCCGGGAATCAGCTCCCGACGCTAGTTACCCGCACATTTGTCGGGAATTCTTCTCTCATCCCCGGGGGATGAGAGAAGAAACCCGACAAAAGTGCTGCCTCGCGGCCGGCGCGAGGCTGATTCTGTCGGGAATCAGCCTTGCGCCGGGGAGTTAAGTGGGAGAATGCCCGTTCTCCCGATAATTCAACCTGTTTAGTCGGCGAGAACGGGCTATCGCCGACTTAACTGGAGCTCAATTGAATAGCGTCGGGAGCTAATTCCTGGCGCTATTCAAAAATTGCCGAATTGAATCGACCCCATTGTCAGATAACTGTTCTTTTCCTAGCTAAGACACAACCAGAAAGTTAACAGGACTCTTTTCAGACCCCCCCCCCCCCAATAACAGCTACATGGCAGAAATCAGAAGTCGACTTTTGCAGCAACTATAAGAATCAAAATAAGATATTTTAACATTCACCAGGACAGCTGCTAATCAGATCACCTATGCCAGCATGAAGCCTTGTTACCCCCACCCAAAAAAAACCCTTATAAAATACCTTATGAAATAGATAACTGAGTGAGTTTCAGGGCCTTTTTAACACTTAAGAAAAGCCAGGGGATGCAAAAGGTAATCATTTAAAAAAGGTGCGCACCTTTAAGACGCACGGTTACTTTATAACATTGTCAGTGCACCATATCCAACAAACCCCACTTCCGGCCATACAGCTACCGCACACATGGCTCATCTTCTGTGGCGCATTTTCAGGTGATGCATTATCACTTCAGAGTACCATAGCATAATCTCCGCCGCCCCTCTTTAGGATGGTAGCACCCCCGTGTTATACAAGAGGTGGATGGGGGGCAGAAGCTACAGGAAAGGCTAAGGGCATGGGGCCGCGGGCACTTTATAACAATGAGAGGACACACACCGCTTCCTCATTACCGGAGTGCATGGGGGCAGCCTAACCCTGCCATAGGCAGCTCTGTAAGTGGAGCCTCGTATTACAGATGAACCCCTGCACTAGAGTGATGGTATCAATGTATCACGCACAATCGCACAGGTCACACACCGGTACGACCCGCAATGGGTGCGGGGGCAACATGGGGGAGAAACGCTACAGTACGAGCCGGTGGCAACAGGCACACCATATACCCAGCACACGCATACCCAGCGTGTCGCCCATCACACCACTCATAGACGGTGCGGGGGGTAACGGTGATGAGAGAGGGCGGCCACGTTCCCGGGCCGGGCACCGCGTGTACCCAGGACGGGCGCTGCGCCTTGCCTGGCTGAGGCCTAGCGGAAGGGCCCAGCAGCTCTCTCTGTGGTGCTACAGCCAGACAGAGAGCACAGCAGGCGGAGGGGGCGCATCCGGTGGCGGGGACCGGGCACTGAGGGCGGCTCTGGGCACGGGAAGCGCATGCGTTGCGGGGCTCAGCGGCCGTTACTCACCGGTGGAAGCCATTTTGTGTCCTCTCACCGCTCCAGCGTCTGTGTGGGGGAGTGTGCGGCGCGCATGCGCTTTACTGGCCTCTCCGGAGCATACCACTCTGTGGCTGGGAAGGGGAAGATCCGGGAACCTGCTTCTGTGTCACATGGCTGTCTCTTCACAAGTGTGCCGCCGCGAGTGTATGCATCCCTAACACAGAAGGATCCCGATTCCGTGAGTGGCATTCACACTTGGAGAGGGTAATCTTGGCTCATATCATTGTCGTCGTTCCCCCCGGCTCTAGGTCATAGTGGTGTGATCCATGGAGTGTGCTGTGTGGGGGATCCGACCGGGGGAGTCGGACTGTCTGTGTCCATGGTGTGATGTATGCATGGCGCTGTTGAGCTCTAGGCCGTGTTGCTGTGTACTCTTTTCTCTGTATCTTATGCTTTGCATTTGTTATTATGAATAATAATCATAATTTATTTTCTCTGACGTCCTAGTGGATGCTGGGGACTCCGTAAGGACCATGGGGAATAGACGGGCTCCGCAGGAGACTGGGCACTCTAAAGAAAGATTTAGGACTATCTGGTGTGCACTGGCTCCTCCCCCTATGACCCTCCTCCAAGCCTCAGTTAGATTTCTGTGCCCGGCTGAGCTGGATGCACACTAGGGGCTCTCCTGAGCTCCTAGGAAGAAAGTGTTTGTTAGGTTTTTTATTTTCAGTGAGACCTGCTGGCAACAGGCTCACTGCATCGAGGGACTAAGGGGAGAAGAAGCGAACCTACCTAAGTGGTGGTAGCTTGGGCTTCTTAGGCTACTGGACACCATTAGCTCCAGAGGGATCGAACACAGGACCCGACCTCGTCGTCCGTTCCCGGAGCCGCGCCGCCGTCCCCCTTACAGAGCCAGAAGCAAGAAGGTGGTCCGGAAAATCGGCGGCTGAAGACTTCTGTCTTCTCCAAGGTAGCGCACAGCACTGCAGCTGTGCGCCATTGCTCCTCATGCACACCACACACTTCGGTCACTGATGGGTGCAGGGCGCTGGGGGGGGGGGCGCCCTGAGCAGCAATACTGACACCTTGGCTGGCAAACTGGCACCATATATAGCCCCAGAGGCTATATAGGTGCTTTTTAACCCCTGCCAGAATCCATAAAAATGCGGGAGAAAGTCCGCGAAAAAGGGGCGGAGCTATCTCCTTCAGCAAACTGGCACCATTTTTCCCTCACAGCTCCGTTGGAGGGAAGCTCCCTGGCTCTCCCCTGCAGTCAATACTACAGAAAGGGTTAAAAAGAGAGGGGGGGCACAATTTAGGCGCAGTATACAATATATATAGGCAGCTATAAGGGAAAACACTCTTATATGTGATATCCCTGTGATATATAGCGCCCTGGTGTGTGCTGGCATACTCTCCCTCTGTCTCCCCAAAGGGCTTTGTGGGGTCCTGTCCTCTGTCAGAGCATTCCCTGTGTGTGTGCTGTGTGTCGGTACGGCTGTGTCGACATGTATGAGGAGGATAATGATGTGGAGGCGGAGCGAATGCCTGTAAATGTGATGTCACCCCCTGCGGGATCGACACTAGTGTGGTTGGACTTATGGAAGGATTACGTGAAAGTGTCAACTCCTTACACAAAAGGTCGACGACACAGAACAGCCGGCTACTCAGCTTGTGCCTGTTCCAGCGTCTCAAATGTCATGGGGGGCTCTAAAACCGCCCGCTACCTCAGATGACAGAAACAGATGTCGACACGGATACCGACTCCAGTGTCGACGACGATGAGACTAGTGTACCCTCCAAATAGGTCCACCCGTTACATGATTGAGGCAATGAAAAATGTATTACACATTTATGATAATACCCCAGGTACCACATAAATGGGTATTATGTTTGGTGAGAGAAAACTACCAGTACTTTCTCTATCGTCCTAGTGGATGCTGGGGTTCCTGAAAGGACCATGGGGAATAGCGGCTCCGCAGGAGACAGGGCACAAAAAGTAAAACTTTAGGATCAGGTGGTGTGCACTGGCTCCTCCCCCTATGACCCTCCTCCAAGCCAGTTAGATTTTTGTGCCCGGCCGAGAAGGGTGCAATCTAGGTGGCTCTCCTAAAGAGCTGCTTAGGAAAGTTTAGCTTAGGTTTTTTATTTTACAGTGAGTCCTGCTGGCAACAGGATCACTGCAACGAGGGACTTAGGGGAGAAGAAGTGAACTCACCTGCGTGCAGGATGGATTGGCTTCTTGGCTACTGGACATCAGCTCCAGAGGGACGATCACAGGTACAGCCTGGATGGTCACCGGAGCCTTGCCGCCGGCCCCCTTGCAGATGCTGAAGTAAGAAGAGGTCCAGAATCGGCGGCAGAAGACTCCTCAGTCTTCTAAAGGTAGCGCACAGCACTGCAGCTGTGCGCCATTTTCCTCTCAGCACACTTCACACGGCAGTCACTGAGGGTGCAGGGCGCTGGGAGGGGGGCGCCCTGGGAGGCAAATGAATACCTATTTTGGCTAAAAATACCTCACATATAGCCTCCGGAGGCTATATGGAGATATTTAACCCCTGCCAGAATCCGTTAAGAGCGGGAGACGAGGCCGCCGAAAAAGGGGCGGGGCCTATCTCATCAGCACACAGCGCCATTTTCCCTCACAGAAAGGCTGGAGGGAAGGCTCCCAGGCTCTCCCCTGCACTGCACTACAGAAACAGGGTTAAAACAGAGAGGGGGGGCACTAATTTGGCGATATGCTTATATATATATTAAGATGCTATAAGGGAAAACACTTATATAAGGTTGTCCCTATATAATTATAGCGTTTTTGGTGTGTGCTGGCAAACTCTCCCTCTGTCTCTCCAAAGGGCTAGTGGGTCCTGTCCTCTATCAGAGCATTCCCTGTGTGTGTGCTGTGTGTCGGTACGTGTGTGTCGACAGGTAGGAGGACGATGTTGGTGAGGAGGCGGAGCAATTGCCTGTAATGGTGATGTCACTCTCTAGGGAGTCGACACCGGAATGGATGGCTTATTTAGGAAATTACGTGATAATGTCAACACGCTGCAAGGTCGGTTGACGACATGAGACGGCCGACAAACAATTAGTACGGTCCAGACGTCTCAAAAACACCGTCAAGGGTTTTAAAACGCCCGTTTACTTTAGTCGGTCGACACAGACACAGACAGGGACACTGAATCCAGTGTCGACGGTGAATAAACAAACGTATTCCTTATTAGGGCCACACGTTAAAGGCAATGAAGGAGGTGTTACGTATTTCTGATACTACAAGTACCACAAAAGAGGGTATTATGTGGGATGTGAAAAAACTACCATAGTTTTTCCTGAATCAGATAAATTAAATAAAGTGTGTGATGATGCGTGGGTTCCCCCCGATAGAAAATTATGGGCGGTATACCCTTTCCCGCCAGAAGTTAGGGCGCGTTGGGAAACACCCTTTAAGGTGGATAAGGCGCTCACACGCTTATCAAAACAAGTGGCGGTACCGTCTATAGATAGGGCCGTCCTCAAGGACCAGCTGACAAGGCTGGAAAATATAATAAAAAGTATATACACACATACTGGTGTTATACTGCGGCCAGCGATCGCCTCAGCCTGGATGTGCAGAGCTAGGGTGGCTTGGTCGGATTCCCTGACTAAAAATATTGATACCCTTGACAGGGACAGTATTTTATTGACTATAGAACATTTCTATATATGCGAGATGCACAGAGGGATATTTGCACTCTGGCATCATGAATAAACGCGATGTCCATAACTGCCAGAAGATGTTATGGACACGACAGTGGTCAGGTGATGCAGATTCCAAACGGCACAGTATGGCCGTATACAGGAAGAGGACTTGTTTGGGGTCGGTCCATCGGACCTGGTGGTCACGGCAACTGCTGGAAAATCCACCGTTTTTTACCCTAAGTCACATCTCTGCAGAAAAAGACACCGTCTTTTCAGCCTCAGTCCTCTCGTCCCTATAAGATCATATCTGCCCAGGGATAGAGGAAAGGGAAGAAGACTGCAGCAGGCAGCCCATTCCCAGGAACAGAAGCGTTCCACCGCGTCTGACAAGTTCTCAGCATGGCGCTGAGACCGTACAGGACCCCTGGATCCTACAAGTAGTATCCCGGGGGTACAGATGGGAATGTCGAGACGTTTCCCCTTCGCAGGCTCCTGAAGTCTGCTTTACCAAGTCTCCCTCCGACAAGGAGGTAGTATGGGAAAAAATTCACAAGCTGTATTCCCAGCAGGTGATAATTAAATTACCCCTCCTACTACAGAAAAGGGGTATTATTCCACACTATATTGTGGTACTGAAGCCAGAAGGCTAGGTGAGACTTATTCTAAAAATTTGTTTTTGAACACTTACAAAGGTTCAAATTAAGATGAAGTCACTCAGAGCAGTGATAACGAACCAGGAATAAGGGGACTATATAGTGTCCCGGGACATCAGGGATGCTTACCTCTATGTCCCAAATTTGCCCTTCTCACTAAGGGTACCTCAGGTTCGTGGTGCAGAACTGTCACTATCCGTTTCAGACGCTGCCGTTTGGATTGTCCACGGCACCCTGGGGTCTTTACCAAGGTAATGGCCGAATTGATGATTCTTCTTCGAAGAAAAGGCGTCTTAATTATCCCTTACTTGGACGATCTCCTGATAGGGGCATAGTCCAGGGAACAGTTGGAGGTCGGAGTAGCACTATCTCGGATACTGCTACAATCAGCACGGGTGGATTCTAAATATTCCAAAATCGCAGCTGATCCCGACGACACGTCTGCTGTGCCTAGGGATGATTCTGGACACAGTCCAGAAAAAGGTGTTTCTCCCGGAAGAGAAAGCCAGGGAGTTATCCGAGCAAGTCAGGAACCTCCTAAAAACAGTGCATCATTGCACAAGGGTCCTGGTAAAAATGGTGGCTTCCTACGAAGCAATTCCATTCGGCAGATTTCACGTAAGAACTTTTCAGTGGGATCTGCTGGACAAATGGTCCGGATCGCATCTTCAGATGCATCAGCGGATAACCCAATATCCAAGGACAAGGGTGTCTCTCCTGTGGTGGTTATAGAGTGCTCATCTTCTAGAGGGCAGCAGATTCGGCATTCAGGATTGGATGCTGGTAACCACGGAGCCCAGCCTGAGAGGCTGGGGAGCAGTCACACAAGGAAAAAATTTCCAGGGAGTGTGATCAAGTATGGAGACTTTTCTCCACATAAATATACTGGAGCTAAGGGTAAATTTATAATGCTCTAAGCTTAGCAAGACCTCTGCTTCAAGGTCAGCCGGTATTGATCCAGTGGGAAAAACATCACGGCAGTCGCCCACGTAAACAGACAGGGCGACACAAGAAGCAGGAGGGCAATGGCAGAAACTGCAAGGACTTTTCGCTGGGCGGAAAATCATGTGATAACACTGTCAGCAGTTTTTCATCCCGGGAATGGAAACTGGGAAGCAGACTTCCTCAGCACGACCTCCACCCGGGAGAGTGGAAACTTCATTGAGAAGTTTTTTCCACATGATTGTAAACCGTTGGGAAATACCAAAGGTGGACATGATGGCGTCCCGTCTGAACAAAAAACGGGACAGGTATTGCGCCAGGTCAAGAGACCCTCAGGCAATAGATGTGGACGTTCTGGTAACACCGTGGGTGTACCAGTCGGTGTATGTGTTCCCTCCTCTGCTTCTCATACCTAAGGTGCTGAGAATTATAAGACGTAGAGGAGTAAGAACTATACTCATGGCTCCGGATTGGCCAAGAAGGACTTGGTACCCGGAACTTCAAGAGATGCTTACAGAGGTCTTATGGCCTCTGCCGCTAAGAAGGGACTTGCTTCAGCAAGTACCATGTCTGTTCCAAGACTTACCGCAGCTGCGTTTGTCGGCATGGCGATGGAAAGCCGGATCCTAAGGGAAAAAAGGCATTCCGGAAGAGGTCATTCCTACCCTGGTCAAAGCCAGAAAGGAGGTGACCGCACAACATTATCACCACGTGTGGCGAAAATATGTTGCGTGGTGTGAGGCCAGGAAGGCCCCACAAAGAAATTTCAACTCGGTCGTTTCCTGCATTTCCTGCAAACAGGAGTGTCTATGGGCCTCAAATTGGGGTCCATTAAGGTTCAAATTCGGCCCTGTAAATTTTCTTCCAGAAAGAATTGGCTTCAATTCCTGAAGTCCAGAAGTTTGTCAAGGGAGTATTGCATATACAAACCCCTTTTTTGTGCCTCCAGTGGCACTGTGGGATCTCAACGTAGTTCTGGGATTCCTCAAATCACATTGGTTTAAAACCAGTCAAATATGTGGATTTGAAGCATCTC
This sequence comes from Pseudophryne corroboree, assembly GCF_028390025.1. Classification (NCBI taxonomy): domain Eukaryota; kingdom Metazoa; phylum Chordata; class Amphibia; order Anura; family Myobatrachidae; genus Pseudophryne; species Pseudophryne corroboree. Next base: position 417,134,766 of record NC_086444.1, on the reverse strand, counting down.
ACATAAAAAGTGACCATGCTCTTGGCCCTGGCCTGGACCAGGCGAGTGTCAAATTGGTGGTTTTTTCTCAAAAAAGCCCATATCTGTTTGTCCATTCGGACAGGGCAGAGCTGCGGACTCGTCCCCAGTTCTCTCCCTAAGGTGGTGTCAGTGTTTCACCTGAACCAGCTTATTGTGGTGCCTTGCACCTACTAGGGACTTGGAGGACTCCAAGTTGCTAGGAGTTGTCAGGGCCCTGAAAATATGTTCCAGGACAGCTGGAGTCAGAAAATCTGACTCGCTGTTTATACTGTATGCACCCAACAAGTTGGGTGCGCCTGCTTCTAAGCAGGCGATTGCTCGTTGGATTTGTAACACAATTCAACTTGCACATTCTGAGACAGGCCTGCCACAGTCTAAATCGGTTAAGGCCCATTCCACAAGGAAGGTGGGCTCATCTTGGGCGGCTGCCCGAGAGGTCTCGGCATTACAACTCTGCCGAGCAGCTACGTGGTCAGGGGAGAACACGTTTGTAAAATTCTACAAATTTGATATCCTGGCAAAAGAGGACCTGGAGTTCTCTCATTCGGTGCTGCAGAGTCATCCGCACTCTCCCGCCCGTTTGGGAGCTTTGGTATAATCCCCATGGTCCTTTCAGGAACCCCAGCATCCACTAGGACGATAGAGAAAATAAGAATTTACTTACCGATAATTCTATTTCTCGGAGTCCGTAGTGGATGCTGGGCGCCCATCCCAAGTGCGGATTATCTGCAATACTTGTACATAGTTACAAAAATCGGGTTATTATTGTTGTGAGCCATCTTTTCAGAGGCTCCGCTGTTATCATACTGTTAACTGGGTTTAGATCACAAGTTGTACGGTGTGATTGGTGTGACTGGTATGAGTCTTACCCGGGATTCATAATTCCTCCCTTATTGTGTACGCTCGTCCGGGCACAGTACCTAACTGGCTTGGAGGAGGGTCATAGGGGGAGGAGCCAGTGCACACCACCTGATCCTAAAGTTTTACTTTTTGTGCCCTGTCTCCTGCGGAGCCGCTATTCCCCATGGTCCTTTCAGGAACCCCAGCATCCACTACGGACTCCGAGAAATAGAATTATCGGTAAGTAAATTCTTATTTTTTCCTGCATCTGAGAAATTAAATGAGGTGTGTGAGGAAGCGTGGTCTTCCCCCGGTAAGAAATTGATAATTTCTAAACGGTATTGGCAGCGTACCCTTTCCCGTTAGAGGATAGGTCACGTTGGGAAACACCCCATAGGGTAGATACAGCGCTTACACGCTTATCAGAAAAGGTGGCACTACCGTCTCCGGATACGGCCGCCCTGAAGGAACCTGCTGATAAAAAGCAGGGGGTTACCCTGAAAGATATAGTCACACACTCGGGCATTATATTGCGACCAGCCATTGCTTCGGCATGGATGTGCAGTGCTCCCGCTGCGTGGTCAGATTCCCTGTCGGAAAATTACTATGGATAGGGACAATATTTTGCTGACAATAGAGCATATAAAAGACGTGGTCTTATACATGCGTGATGCACAGAGGGATATTTGCCGGCTGGCATCAAAAATAAGCGCTAGGTCCATTGCCGCCAGACGGGGGTTATGGACTCGGCAATGGTCAGGCGATGCCGACTCGAATCGGCACATGGAAGTTTTGCCCTATAAGGGGGTAACACTTTTTGGGGATGGTCTTTCAGACCTCGTTTCCACAGCTACTGCTGGGAAATCGACTTTTTTGCCACAGGCTACCCCACAACAAAAGAAAGCACCGTATCATCAGGTACAGTCCTTTCGGCCCCAGAAAAGCAAGAGGGCTAGAGGCTCATCCTTTCTGCCGAGAGGCAAATGCAGAGGAAAAAGCTGCAACACACAGCTAGTTCCCAAGAGCAGAAGTCCTCCCTGCGTCCGGTAAGTCCACAGCATGACGCTGGGGCTGCTCAGGCGGACCCGGGTACGGTGGGGGCCCGTCTCAGGAATTTCAGCGCCCAGTGTGCTCTCTCACATGGATCCCTGGGTCCTTCAAGTAGTATCTCAGGGGTACAGGCTGGAGTTCGAGACGTTCTTCCCCCCGCTGTTTCCTAAAATCTGCCTTACCGGCACCTCCCTCTGCCAGGGAGGTGGTGTTGGTGGCTATTCAACACTATAATCACAACAAGTGATTGTAAAGGTGCCCCTCCTTCAGCAAGGAAGGGGTTACTATTCCACAATGGTTGTGGTACCGAAACAGAACGGTTCGGTGAGACCCATCTTAAAATTAAAATACTTGAACTTTTATATCAGAAGATTCAAGTTCAAGATGGAATCGCTCAGGGCGGTTATTACGAGCCTGGACGAGGGGGATTACAGGGTCTCCCTGGACATCAAGGATGCGTACCTGCATGTCCCCATTTACCCTCCTCACCAGGAGTACCTCAGATGTGTGGTACAGGACTGTCACTATCAGTTCCAGACGCTGCCGTTGGAGTTGTCCACGGCACCGAAGGTCTTTACCAAGGTAATGGCCGAAATGATGATACTCCTTCGCAAGAAGGAAGTTTTTATTATCCCGTACTTGGACGATCTCCTGATAAAGGCGAGGTCCAAAGAACAGTTGGTAGTGGGGGTAGCACTCTCTCGGGAAGTGCTACAACAGCACGACTGGATTATCAATATTCCAAAGTCACAGCTGGTCCCGACGACACGTCTTCTGTTCCTGGGAATGATTCTGGACACAGACCAGAAAAGAGTGTTTCTTCCAGTGGAAGCACACGAGTCCTGGAAAAAAAATGGTAGCTTCGTACGAAGCATAATTCCATTCGGAAGGTTCCACGTAAGGACGTTCCAGTGGGACCTGTGGGACAAATGGTCCGGGTCCCATCTACAGATACAACAGCGGATAACCCTGTCGGCAAGGAACAGGTTGTCGCTGCTGTGGTGGCTGCAGAGGGCTCATCTACTAGAGGGCCGCAGATTCGGAATACAGGACTGGGTCCTGGTGACCACGGAGGCCAGCCTTCGGGGCTGGGGTGCAGTCACACAGGGAAGAAGTTTCCAAGGAGATTTCGCTTCACATAAATATTCTGGAGCTAAGGGCCATTTACAATGCCCTATGCCAAGCAAGGCCCCTGCTTCAGAACCAGCCGGTACTGATCCAATCAGACAATACCACGGCGGTCGCCCATGTAAACAGACAGGGCGGCACAAGAAGCAGGATGGCGATGGCAGAAGCCACAAGGATTCTCCGATGGGCGACCTACACCCGGGAGAATGGGGACTTCTCCCAGAAGTTTTCCAAATGCGGGTAAACCGTTGGGAATGACCACGGGTGGACATGATGGCGTCCCGCCTCAACAAAAAGTTGAAAAGATATTGCGCCAGGTCAAGGGACCCTCAGGCGATCGCTGTGGACGCTCTAGTGACACCGTGGGTGTACCAGTCGGTTTATGTGTTTCCTCCTCTACCTCTCATACCCAAGGTACTGAGAATAATAAGAATGCGAGGAGTGAAAACCATACTCGTGGTTCCGGATTGGCCAAGAAGAGCTTGGTACCCGGAACTTCAAGAGATGCTGGCAGAGGACCCTTGGCCTCTGCCGCTCAGACAAGACCTGCTGCAGCAGGGACCCTGTCTGTTTCCAAGACTTACCGCGGCTGCGTTTGACGGCATGGCGGTTGAACACCGGATCCTAAAGGAAAAGGGTATTCCGGAGGAAGTCATCCCTACCCTGATCAAAGCCAGGAAGGATGTCACCGCAAGACATTATTACCGCATTTGGCGGAAATAGGTTGCTTGGTGTGAGGCCATGAAGGCCCCGAAGGAGGAATTTCAACTGGGTCGATTCCTACACTTCCTGCAAGCACGTTGGGCCTCAAATTGGGTTCCATCAAGGTCCAGATTTCGGCTCTGTCGATTTTCTTCCAGAAAGAACTGGCTTCACTGCTTGAAGTTCAGACTTTTGTCAAAGGAGTTCTGCATATTCAGCCTCCTTTTGTGCCCCCAGTGGCACCTTGGGATCTCAATGTGGTTTTGGCATTCCTGAAATCACATTGGTTCGAACCACTTAAGACTGTGGAATTAAAATATCTCACGTGGAAAGTGGTCGTACTGTTAGCCCAGGCTTCGGCCAGGCGGGTTTCAGAATTGGCGGCTTTGTCTTGAAAAAGCCCTTATCTGATTTTCCAGATGGATAGGGCAGAATTGAGGACTCGTCCTCAGTTTCTCCCGAAGGTGGTCTCAGCTTTTCACTTGAACCAACCTATTGTGGTGCCTACGGCTACTAGGGACTTGGAGGATTCCAAGTTGCTGGACGTAGTCAGGGCCCTGAAAATGTATGTTTCCAGGACGGCTGGAGTCAGAAAAACTGACTCGCTGTTTATCCTGTATGCACCCAACAAGCTGGGTGCTCCTGCTTCTAAGCAGTCTATTGCGCACTGGATTTGTAGCACTATTCAGCTGGCGCATTCTGCGGTAGGATTACCGCAGCCTAAATCAATAAAAGCCCATTCCACAAGGAAGGTGGGCTCATCTTGGGCGGCTGCCCGAGGGGTCTCGGCTTTACAACTTTGCCGAGCAGCTACTTGGTCAGGGGCAAACACGTTTGCTAAATTCTACAAATTTGATTCCCTGGCTGAGGAGGACCTGGAGTTCTCTCATTCGGTGCTGCAGAGTCATCCGCACTCTCCCGCCCGTTTGGGAGCTTTGGTATAATCCCCATGGTCCTTACGGAGTCCCCAGCATCCACTAGGACGTCAGAGAAAATAAGATTTTACTCACCGGTAAATCTATTTCTCGTAGTCCGTAGTGGATGCTGGGCGCCCATCCCAAGTGTGGATTGTCTGCAATACTTGTACATAGTTATTGTTACAAAAATCGGGTTTTGTTGTGAGCCATCTCTTCAGAGGCTCCATTGTTATCATACTGTTAACCGGGGTTCCTATCACGTGTTATATGGTGTGATTGGTGTGGCTGGTATGAGTCTTACCCGGGATTCAAAATCCTTCCTTATTGTGTCAGCTCTTCCGGGCACAGTTCCTAACTGAGGCTTGGAGGAGGGTCATAGGGGGAGGAGCCAGTGCACACCAGATAGTCCTAAATCTTTCTTTAGATGTGCCCAGTCTCCTGCGGAGCCCGTCTATTCCCCATGGTCCTTACGGAGTCCCCAGCATCCACTACGGACTACGAGAAATAGATTTACCGGTGAGTAAAATCTTATTTTATTGTGGTTCTTTATAGGCACTTAATTTTCAATAGCTACAATAGCACTGCACACATTTACCGACATATTTCTCTGACGTCCTAGTGGATGCTGGGGACTCCGTAAGGACCATGGGGAATAGACGGCTCCGCAGGAGACTGGGTACATCTAAGAAAGATTTAGGACTATCTGGTGTGCACTGGCTCCTCCCCCTATGACCCTCCTCCAAGCCTCAGTTAGATTAAAGTGCCCGGCTGAGCTGGATGCACACTAGGGGCTCTCCTGAGCTCCTAGAAGAAAGTATAGTTTAGGTTTTTTATTTTCAGTGAGACCTGCTGGCAACAGGCTCACTGCAACGAGGGACTAAGGGGAGAAGAAGCGAACCTACCTAAGTGGTGGTAGCTTGGGCTTCTTAGGCTACTGGACACCATTAGCTCCAGAGGGATCGAACACAGGACCCGACCTCGTCGTCCGTTCCCGGAGCCGCGCCGCCGTCCCCCTTACAGAGCCAGAAACAAGAAGGTGGTCCGGAAAATCGCCGGCTGAAGATTTCTGTCTTCTCCAAGGTAGCGCACAGCACTGCAGCTGTGCGCCATTGCTCCTCATGCACACCACACACTGCGGTCACTGATGGGTGCAGGGCGCTAGGGGGGGCGCCCTGAGAAGCAATAATAACACCTTGACTGGCAAAACTAACACCATATATAGCCCCAGAGGCTATATAGGTGTATATTAACCCCTGCCAGAAACGATAAAATAGCGGGAGAAAGCCCGCCGAAAAAGGGGCGGAGCCAACTCCCTCAGCACACTGGCGCCATTATTCCCTCACAGCTTCGCTGGAAGGAAGCTCCCTGGCTCTCCCCTGCAGTCCTGCACTACAGAAAGGGTAAAAAAGAGAGGGGGGGCACAATTTAGGCGCAATATATATATATTATAGGCAGCTATAGGGGAAAACACTCTGTATAGTGATATCCCTGTGTTATATAGCGCCCTGGTGTGTGCTGGCATACTCTCCCTCTGTCTCCCCAAAGGGCTTTGTGGGGTCCTGTCCTCTGTAAGAGCATTCCCTGTGTGTCTGCTGTGTGTCGGTACTGCTGTGTCGACATGTATGATGAGGATAATGATGTGGAGGCGGAGCAAATGCCTGTGAATGTGATGTCACCCCCTGCGGGGTCGACACCAGTGTGGATGGACTTATGGAAGGAATTACGTGACAGTGTCAGCTCCTTACATAAAAGGTTTGACGACATAGGACAGCCGGCTACTCAGCTTGTGCCTGTCCAAGCGTCTCAAATGTCATCAGGGGCTATAAAACGCCCGCTATCTCAGATGACAGATACAGATGTCGACACGGATACCGACTCCAGTGTCGACGATGATGAGACGAGTGTACCCTCCAATAGATCCACCCGTTATATGATTGAGGCTATGAAAAATGTTTTGCACATTTCTGATGATACCCCAGGTACCACAAAAAAAGGGTATTCTGTTTGGTGAGAAAAAACTACCAGTAGTTTTTCCTGCATCTGAGGAATTAAATGAGGTGTGTGAGGAAGCGTGGACTTCCCCAGATAAGAAATTGATCATTTCTAAACGGTTAATGGCTGCGTACCCTTTCCCGCCAGAGGATAGGTTACGCTGGGAAACACCCCCTAGGGTAGATAAAGCATTGACACGCTTATCAAAGAAGGTGGCACTACCGTCTCCGGATACGGCCGCCCTAAAAAAACCTGCTGATAGAAAGCTGGAAAGTACCCTAAAAGCTATATACACACACACTGGCATTATATTGAGACCCGCTATTGCATCAGCTTGGATGTGCAGTGCTGCTGCTGCGTGGTCAGACTCCCTGTCGGAAAACATTGATACCATGGATAGGGACAATATTTTGCTAACGATTGACCATATAAAAGACGCGGTCTTATACATGCGTGATGCACAGAGGGATATTTGCCGGCTGGCATCAAAAATAAGCGCTATGTCCAATACCGCCAGACGGGGGTTATGGACTAGGCAATGGTCAGGTGATGCCGACTCCAAGCGGCACATGGAAGTTTTACCCTATAAAGGGGTGGAACTTTTTGGGCAGAAAGTGATCGTCAAGGTACCCCTCCTTCAGCAAGGAAAGGGTTACTACTCCACAATGTTTGTGGTACCGAAACCGGACGGTTCGGTGAGACCCATCTTAAATTTAAAAACCTTGAACACTTATATCAAAAGGTTCAAGATGGAATCGCTCAGGGCGGTTATTGCGAGCCTGGAGGAGGGGGATTACATGGTATCCCTGGACATCAAGGATGCGTACCTGCATGTCCCCATTTACCCTCCGCACCAGGAGTACCTCAGATTTGTGGTACAGGACTGTCACTATCAGTTCCAGACGCTGCCGTTCGGGTTATCCACGGCACCGAGGGTCTTTACCAAGGTAATGGCCGAAATGATGATACTCCTTCGCAAGAAGGGAGTTTTCATTATCCCGTACTTGGACGATCTCCTGATAAAGGCGAGGTCCAAAGAACAGTTGATAGTGGGGGTGGCACTTTCTCAGGAAGTGCTACAACAGCACGGCTGGATTCTAAACATTCCAAAGTCACAGCTGGTCCCGACGACACGTCTTCTGTTCCTGGGAATGATTCTGGACACAGACCAGAAAAGAGTGTTTCTTCCACTGGAAAAAGCCGAGGAATTGTCATCTCTGGTCAGAGACATCCTAAAACCAGGAAAAGTGTCGGTACATCAATGCGCACGAGTCCTGGGAAAAATGGTAGCTTCGTACGAAGCAATTCCATTTGGAAGGTTCCACGCAAGGACGTTCCAGTGGGACCTGTTGGACAAATGGTCCGGGTCCCATCTCCAGATGCAACAGCGGATAATCCTATCGGCCAGAACCAGGGTGTCGCTGCTGTGGTGGCTGCAGAGGGCTCATCTACTAGAGGGCCGCAGATTCGGAATACAGGACTGGGTCCTGGTGACCACGGATGCCAGCCTTCGGGGCTGGGGGGCAGTCACAAAGGGAAGAAATTTCCAAGGACTGGGGTCAAATCAGGAGATTTCTCTTCACATAAATATCCTGGAGCTAAGGGCCATTTACAATGCCCTAAGCCTGGCAAGACCCCTGCTTCAAAACCAGCCGGTACTGATCCAGTCAGACAACATCACGGCGGTCGCCCATGTAAACAGACAGGGCGGCACGAGAAGCAGGATGGCAATGGCAGAAGCCACAAGGATTCTCAGATGGGCAGAGAATCATGTGTTAGCACTGACGGCAGTGTTCATTCCGGGAATGGACAACTGGGAAGCAGACTTCCTCAGCAGGCACGACCTCCACCCGGGAGAATGGGGACTTCATCCAGAAGTCTTCCAAATGCTGGTCAACCGGTGGGAAAAACCACAGGTAGACATGATGGCGTCCCGCCTCAACAAGAAGTTGAAAAGATATTGCGCCCGGTCAAGAGACCCTCAGGCGATAGCGGTGGACGCTCTAGTGACACCATGGGTGTACCAGTCGGTTTATGTGTTTCCTCCTCTACCTCTCATACCCAAGGTACTGAGAATAATAAGAAGGCGAGGAGTGAAAACCATACTCGTGGTTCCGGATTGGCCAAGAAGAGCTTGGTACCCGGAACTTCAAGAGATGCTTACAGAGGACCCTTGGCCTCTGCCGCTCAGACAAGACCTGCTGCAGCAGGGACCCTGTCTGTTCCAAGACTTACCGCGGCTGCGTTTGACGACATGGCGGTTGAACACCGGATCCTGAAGGAAAAGGGTATTCCGGAGGAAGTCATCCCTACCCTGATCAAAGCCAGGAAGGATGTCACCGCAAGACATTATCACCGCATTTGGCGAAAATATGTTGCTATATGTTGCTTGGTGTGAGGCCATGAAGGCCCCAACGGAGGAATGTCAACTGGGTCGATTCCTGCACTTCCTGCAAGCAGGGGTGACGTTGGGCCTCAAATTGGGGTCCATAAAGGTCCAGATTTCGGCTCTGTCGATTTTCTTCCAAAAAGAACTGGCTTCACTGCCCGAAGTTCAGACTTTTGTCAAAGGAGTACTGCATATTCAGCCTCCTTTTGTGCCCCCAGTGGCACCTTGGGATCTCAATGTGGTTTTGGCATTCCTGAAATCACATTGGTTCGAACCACTTAAGACTGTGGATTTAAAATATCTCACGTGGAAAGTGGTCATGCTGTTGGCCTTGGCGTCGGCCAGGCGGGTTTCAGAATTGGCGGCTTTGTCTTGTAAAAGCCCTTATCTGATTTTCCATATGGATAGGGCAGAATTGAGGACTCGTCCTCAGTTTCTCCCAAAGGTGGTCTCAGCTTTTCACTTGAACCAACCTATTGTGGTACCTGCGGCTACTAGGGACTTGGAGGATTCCAAGTTGCTGGACGTAGTCAGGGCCCTAAAAATGTATATTTCCAGGACGGCTGGAGTCAGAAAGACTGACTCGCTGTTTATCCTGTATGCACCCACCAAGCTGGGTGCTCCTGCTTCTAAGCAGTCTATTGCGCGCTGGATTTGTAGCACTATTCAGCTGGCGCATTCTGCGGTAGGCTTACCGCAGCCTAAATCTGTAAAAGCCCATTCCACACGGAAGGTGGGCTCATCTTGGGCGGCTGCCCGAGGGGTCTCGGCTTTACAACTTTGCCGAGCAGCTACTCGGTCGGGGGCAAACACGTTTGCAAAATTCTACAAATTTGATACCCTGGCTGAGGAGGACCTGGAATTCTCTCATTCGGTGCTGCAGAGTCATCCGCACTCTCCCGCCCGTTTGGGAGCTTTGGTATAATCCCCATGGTCCTTACGGAGTCCCCAGCATCCACTAGGACGTCAAAGAAAATAAGAATTTACTCACCGGTAATTCTATTTCTCGTAGTCCGTAGTGGATGCTGGGCGCCCATCCCAAGTGCGGATTGTCTGCAATACCTGTACATAGGCCCTCATTCCGAGTTGATCGGTCGCAAGGCGAATTTAGCAGAGTTACACACGCTAAGCCTACGCCTACTGGGAGTGTATCTTAGCTTCTTAAAATTGCGACCGATGTAATCGCAATATTGCGATTACAAACTACTTTGCAGTTTCTGAGTAACTTCAACCTTACTCTGCCTGTGCGATCAGTTCAGTGCTTGTCGTTCCTGGTTTGACGTCACAAACACACCCAGCGTTCGCTCAGACACTCCCCCGTTTCTCCAGCCACTCCTGCGTTTTTTCCGGAAACGGTAGCGTTTTCATCCACACGCCCATAAAACGCCGTGTTTCCGCCCAGTAACACCCATTTCCTGTCAATCACATTACGATCGCCGGAGCGATGAAAAGCCGTGAGTAAAAATACTATCTTCATTGTTAAATTACTTGGCGCAGTCGCAGTGCGAATATTGCGCATGCGTACTAAGCGGATTTTCATTGCGATGCGATGAAAAATACCGAGCGAACGACTCGGAATGAGGGCCATAGTTATTGTTACAAAAATCGGGTTTTGTTGTGAGCCATCTCTTCAGAGGCTCCATTTGTTATCATACTGTTAACCGGGGTTCCTATCACGTGTTATATGGTGTGATTGGTGTGGCTGGTATGAGTCTTACCCGGGATTCAAAAATCCTTCCTTATTGTGTCAGCTCTTCCGGGCACAGTTCCTAACTGAGGCTTGGAGGAGGGTCATAGGGGGAGGAGCCAGTGCACACCAGATAGTCTTAAATCTTTCTTAGATGTGCCCAGTCTCCTGCGGAGCCGTCTATTCCCCATGGTCCTTACGGAGTCCCCAGCATCCACTACGGACTACGAGAAATAGAATTACCGGTGAGTAAATTCTTATTTTTTTTTACACAGAGAGAGACCTACATTAAGGCATACTTACCTACCTGACCCTCTCCATGAGGGAGAAAATGCTCTGTTCCTGGACTTTCCTGGTAATGTATGATTGCCATCATCTGTGGTGAGCTAGTTAATTGATAAGAAAGGTGTTTCACCACAGGTGTTGGCAATCATACATTACCAGGAAAGTGCAGGAACAGAGCATTTTCTCCCTCATGGAGAGGGTCAGGTAGGCAAGTATGCATTAAGGTAGTTGCTAAATCCTAGTGGGCTAAAGACATTTCAGGCCCAGGGGGAGGAGCAAGGCCGGGGCCTTGCGGTTTCACTATCCACACCACCACTGGTTGCCTTTAGTAACCAGGTGGCGAGCGAAGCCGAGCGAGCAACCGCGCCCGAAGCGTGTGGAGCGGCAGTTTGGGTCCCTTCTTCCTACCTTGCTCCTCCCCTGTCACGTGACAGGTCCTTTAGCCCACTTGAATTTAGACCTAACCCCTACGTTAATGTTATATTTGCATAATGCATGTAACCTTATAATGCTGCCCTCGGTATATTATACCTCCCAACATGACCCTCTCCAGGAGGAAGCTCTGTACCTGGACTTCCCTCTGAATGTATGATTGCCATCACCTGTGCTGAAACACTTTTCTTATCCATTAACCTGTTCAAAACAGGTGCCAGCAATCATACGTTAAGAGAAGAGTCCAGAAGCACTGCAGAGCATTGTGTCCCTCCTCAGGGCCAGTTCTAGACCTTGTGGCGCCCAGGGCGAAAGTTTTCGCTGGCGGCCCCCACAGCAAAACAGGGTGAATGCACGCCGCAGGCACATGCAAAAACAATGGGCGTGGCTTTATGTGATAGGTGCGTGGTCACAGTTATACCCCCTGTAGTTGTGCCCTCAGTAGCTGTGCCCCCTGTAGCGCCGATTACCTAAAAAAAAAAAAAAAACTATCCCCGCTTCTGCTGTCCTCCGTCTCTAGCTGCTGGCACCGCTCCTCGGATCTCCCACCGCACAGACACTAGAGGTCAATTATAACCTCTAGTGTCTATGGCCGTACCCACAATGCCGTGCCGTGCGCGATGACATGCACGGCAGGCGGTGGAGGTAGCGGTACCAGCTAGTTTCTCTTCACGGAGTGGACCTGTAGCGGATCTTGCCACGGCGGCGGAACCCTTGGGACAGCGGCGCCCCGGGCAAAAAATAAGATTTTAAACCTACCGGTAAATCTATTTCTCCTAGTCCGTAGAGGATGCTGGGGACTCCGTAAGGACCATGGGGTATAGACGGGCTCTGCAGGAGATAGGGCACCTAAAAAGAACTTTGACTATGGGTGTGCACTGGCTCCTCCCTCTATGCCCCTCCTCCAGACCTCAGTTAGAGAACTGTGCCCAGAGGAGATGGACAATACAAGGCAGGATTTAGCAATCCAAGGGCAAGATTCATACCAGCCCACACCAATCATACCATGTAACCTGGAACATACATAACCAGTTAACAGTATGAACAAAACGACAGTAACGGTCCAAGACCGATGTCAACTGTAACATAACCCTTATGTAAGCAACAACTATGTACAAGTCTTGCAGAATTTCCGCACTGGGACGGGCGCCCAGCATCCTCTACGGACTAGGAGAAATAGATTTACCGGTAGGTTTAAAATCTTATTTTCTCTTACGTCCTAGAGGATGCTGGGGACTCCGCAAGGACCATGGGGTATAGACGGGCTCCGCAGGAGATAGGGCACCTAAAAAGAACTTTGACTATGGGTGTGCACTGGCTCCTCCCTCTATGCCCCTCCTCCAGACCTCAGTTAGATCTTGTGCCCAGAGGAGAATGGGTGCACTGCAGAGAGCTCTCCAGAGTTTTCTGTGGAAAAATAATTTTGTTAGGTTTTTTATTTTCAGGGAGTCCTGTTGGCAACAGGCTCCCTGCATCGTGGGACCGAGGAGAGAGAAGCAGAGCTGGCTTGTAGAGTTGGGCACTACTTCTAAGGCTACTGGACACCATTAGCTCCAGAGGGAGTCGGAACACAGGTCTCACCAGGGGTTCGTCCCGGAGCCGCGCCGCCGTCCTCCTCACAGATGCCAAAGATAGAAGCCGGATAGAGAAGGCAGAAGACATCTTAGGCGGCAGAAGACATCAGATCTTCATGCCATTGCTCCCAGTCACACACACACAGAGCAGCACTGCAGGGCGCAGGGGGGGGGCGCCCTGGGCAGCAATAAACCTCACATTTTGGCACAAATATAGTTGGATTAGACTGCGGAGGCAGTAAATCTATGATCCCCCGCCAATTTATTAAAAATATCACTGGGACTGAAGCCCGCCGTCGGGTGAGCGGGGCTTGATCCTCAGCACTAACCAGCGCCATTTTCTCCACAGAGGCTGCATGAGGAAAACGCTGGCTCCCTGATCTCTCCCCTGCTGAACTCACACTCACAGGTAGGAAAAAAGAGGAGGGGGGCACATTAGCGACGCACTGAGTGAGAATTGGAATAATATATATAAAAAAACGCTATCTGGACATACTTTTCCAGTGTTTTTAAGCGCTGGTGTGTGCTGGCATACTCCTTCTCTGTCTCTCCTTAGGACCTGGTTGGGGTTTTGTCCCCTTATAGGTTAATCCCTGTGTGTGGGGGGTGTCGGTACGTGTGTGTCGACATGTCTGAGGCGGAAGGCTTCTCCAAGGAGGAGGTGGAGCAAATGAGTGGTGTGTCCCCGTCGGCTGTGCCGACTGCAGATTGGATGGACATGTGGCATATGTTGAATGCAAGTGTGGCATCTTTACACAAAAGGCTTGATAAGGCTGATTTAGGGGGAACATCAGGGGGTCAATCCTCAGATTGGACCGACTCACAGGGCCCGTCGGGGTCTCAAAAACGTCCCTTAACACAAGACACTACTACCGACACGGATTCTGATTCCAGTGTCGACTATGAAGAAGTAGAATTGCACCCTAGGGTGACTAAAACCATTCAGTGTATGATTGTGGCAATAAGGGATGTGTTGCATATTGTGGATGAATCCTCGGTCCCCGACACAAGGGTACACATGTTTAAGGAAAAGAAACAGATTATTAACTTTCCCACATCTCATGAATTAAATGAATTCTTTGGAAAAGCTTGGGAGACTCCGGATAAGAGACCGCAGATCCCCAAAAGAATTTATATGGCATACCCTTTCCCTAAGCAGGACAGGGAGATTTGGGAATCATCCCCCACTGTGGACAAGGCCCTGACGCGCTTGTCAAAGAAAGTGGCGCTACCATCTCCTGACACAGCGGCCCTTACGGACCCTGCAGATCGCAGGCAAGAAACTACATTAAAGTGTATTTATTCTCATACAGGTGCTGTGTTAAGACCGACAATTGCGTCGGCATGGGTGTGTAGCGCAATTGCAGCTTGGACAGATGAACTGACAGATCAATTTGATAATATGGATAAGGATACTATATTCCTAACTCTAGCTCATATTAAAGACGCAGTCTTATTTATGAGGGATGCTCAAAGGGACATTGGATTGCTAGCTTCTAGGGCCAATGCCATGTCTGTCTCAGCGAGAAGATCCTTATGGACTTGCCAATGGACGGGTGATGCGGATTCCAAGAAACATATGGAAGTACTACCCTATAAGGGTGATGTATTGTTTGGGGATGGGCTGACGGACCTGGTTTCCACAGCTACAGCAGGTAAATCAAATTTTTTACCATATATTCCCCAACAGCAAAAGAAAGTACCACCCTATCAGATGCAGTCCTTTCGGTCGCACAAGTCCAAAAGAGGTCGGGATCCTCTTTCCTCGCCAGAGGTAAGGGCAGAGGCAAGAGAGCACCTGCTTCGGCAGGTGCCCAGGAAAAAAAGTACTCCCCGGCTGCTCCAAAAACCACAGCATGACGCTGGGGCTCCCCTGAGGGAGTCCGCAACGGTGGGGGCACGTCTTCGTCTTTTCAGTCAGGTCTGGGTCAGTTCGGACCTGAATCCCTGGGTGTTGGAAATAGTTTCCCAGGGTTACAAATTAGAATTCGAGGGGGTGCCCCCAAGCCGATTTTTCAAATCGGCCCTACCAGCTTCCACATCGGAAAGGGATGTAGTGTTAGCTGAATTCAAACGCTGTGTATACAGCAAGTGATAATCAAGGTTCCCCTATTCAACCCTATTTGTGGTCCCGAATCCGGACGGTTCGGTCAGACCTATTTTGAATCTGAAATCCCTAAACCTGTACATAAAAAGATTCAAATTCAAAATGGAATCTCTCAGAGTGATAATAGCCAACATGGAGGAGGGGGAGTTTATGGTGTCTCTGGACATAAAGGATGCGTACCTTCATGTCCCCATATATGCCCCCCATCAGGAATACCTGAGATTCGCTGTACAGGATTGTCATTACCAATTTCAGACGTTGCCGTTTGGACTCTCCACGGCCCCGAGGATTTTCACCAAGATAAAGTGCGGAAATGATGGTGGTCCTGCGCAAGCATGGAGTCACAATTATCCCATACTTGGACGATCTCCTGATAAAGGCGAGATCAAGGGAGAATTTTCTGAGCAGTGTGGCGCTCTCTCTGAGAGTGCTCCAGCAACACGGTTGGATTCTAAATCTACCGAAGTCACAGTTGATTCCGACAACTCGATTACCGTTCCTAGGTATGATACTGGATACGGAACAAATGAAGGTCTTCCTCCCAGTAGAGAAAGCCCAAGACATCCAGAACATGGTCAGGGACCTGCTAAAACCGAAAAGGATGTCAGTTCACCAATGCACTCGAGTTCTGGGGGAAATGGTGGCGACCTACGAGGCCATTTCCTTTGGAAGGTTCCATGCAAGGACTTTTCAATGGGACCTTCTGGACAAGTGGTCCGGGTCCCATCTGCACTTACATCGGAAAATAACTCTGTCCCCAGGGACCAGAGTGTCCCTCCTGTGGTGGTTGCAAAGTGCTCACCTCCTGGAGGGTCGCAGGTTCGGAATTCAGGATTGGATCCTGGTTACCACGGATGCGAGCCTCCGAGGATGGGGAGCGGTCACACAGGGAAGAAATTTTCAGGGTCTTTGGTCAGACCATGAGTCCAGTCTACACATCAATGTGTTGGAACTCAGGGCCATTTACAACGGCCTTCGACAAGCGGAGAGTTTTCTTCGAAACCTACCGGTTCTTATTCAATCAGACAATGTCACAGCAGTGGCTCATGTGAACCGCCAAGGCGGGACAAGAAGCAGAGTCGCAATGGCGGAAGCCACCAGGATTCTTCGCTGGGCGGAAAATCACGTAAGCGCTCTGTCGGCTGTCTTCATTCCGGGAGTGGACAACTGGGAAGCAGACTTCCTCAGCAGACACGATCTCCATCCAGGAGAGTGGGGACTTCATCAAGAAGTCTTTGCAGACGTAACACGTCTTTGGGGAACTCCTCAAATAGACATAATGGCGTCACGCCTCAACAAAAAACTTAGGAGGTATTGCGCCAGGTCTTGGGACCCTCAGGCAGTAGCAGTAGACGCTCTGGTAACACCGTGGGTGTTCAAATCGGTCTACGTGTTTCCTCCTCTTCCTCTCATCACAAAAGTGTTGAGGATCATAAGACGAAGAAGAGTACAGACGATACTCGTTGTCCCAGACTGGCCTCGAAGGGCCTGGTACTCGGATCTACAAGAGATGCTCACAGGAGATCCCTGGCCGTTTCCTCTGAGGGAAGACCTGTTGCAGCAGGGGCCTTGTGTATTTCAAGACTTACCGCGGTTATGTTTGACGGCATGGCGGTTGAACGCCGAATCCTAGCGAAAAAGGGGATTCCAGAAGAGGTCATCCCTACCTTAATAAAGGCTAGGAAGGAGGTGACGGTAAAACATTATCACCGTATCTGGCGAAAGTATGTGTCTTGGTGTGAGACCAAGAATGCACCTACGGAAGATTTTCATCTGGGTCGTCTTCTCCACTTCCTACAGACAGGAGTGGATATGGGTCTGAAATTAGGCTCTGTTAAGGTACAGATTTCGGCCCTCTCGATTTTCTTTCAGAAGGAATTGGCTTCTCTTCCAGAAGTCCAGACGTTTGTAAAGGGGGTGCTGCACCTCCAGCCCCCTTTTGTGCCTCCAGTGGCACCATGGGACCTCAACGTGGTGTTGCAGTTCCTAAAATCACACTGGTTTGAACCGCTTAACAAGGTTGAGTTGAAATTTCTTACCTGGAAGGTGGCCATGTTGTTGGCCTTAGCATCAGCAAGGCGAGTGTTAGAATTGGCGGCTTTGTCACACAAGAGCCCCTACTTGATCTTTCATGTGGATCGAGCTGAATTGAGGACACGTCCGCAATTTTTGCCTAAAGTGGTTTCTTCGTTCCATATGAATCAACCTATTGTGGTGCCTGTGGCTACAAGTGACCTGGAGGATTCCAGATCCCTGGACGTAGTCAGGGCCTTAAAGATTTATGTAGCCAGGACGGCTAGAATTAGGAAAACAGAGGCTCTGTTTGTCCTGTATGCGGCCAATAAGATTGGCGCACCTGCTTCGAAGCAGACTATTGCTCGCTGGATCTGTAATACGATTCAGCAGGCTCACTCTACGGCTGGATTGCCGATACCAAATTCGGTTAAGGCCCATTCCACTAGGAAGGTGGGCTCTTCTTGGGCGGCTGCCCGAGGCGTCTCGGCATTACAACTTTGCCGAGCGGCGACTTGGTCGGGGTCAAACACTTTTGCTAAATTCTACAAGTTTGATACCCTGGCTGATGAGGACCTAGCGTTTGCTCAGTCGGTGCTGCAGAGTCATACGCACTCTCCCGCCCGATTGGATGCTTTGGTATAAACCCCATGGTCCTTACGGAGTCCCCAGCATCCTCTAGGACGTAAGAGAAAATAAGATTTTAAACCTACCAGTAAATCTATTTCTCCTAGTCCTTAGAGGATGCTGGGCGCCCGTCCCAGTGCGGAAACTCTGCAAGACTTGTACATAGTTGTTGCTTACATAAGGGTTATGTTACAGTTGACATCGGTCTTGGACCGTTACTGTCGTTTTTGTTCATACTGTTAACTGGTTATGTATGTTCCAGGTTACATGGTATGATTGGTGTGGGCTGGTATGAATCTTGCCCTTGGATAGCTAAATCCTGCCTTGTATTGTCCATCTCCTCTGGGCACAGTTCTCTAACTGAGGTCTGGAGGAGGGGCATAGAGGGAGGAGCCAGTGCACACCCATAGTCAAAGTTCTTTTTAGGTGCCCTATCTCCTGCGGAGCCCGTCTATACCCCATGGTCCTTACGGAGTCCCCAGCATCCTCTACGGACTAGGAGAAATAGATTTACTGGTAGGTTTAAAATCTTATTTTCTCTTACGTCCTAGAGGATGCTGGGTACTCCGTAAGGACCATGGGGTTTATACCAAAGCATCCAATCGGGCGGGAGAGTGCGTATGACTCTGCAGCACCGACTGAGCAAACGCTAGGTCCTCATCAGCCAGGGTATCAAACTTGTAGAATTTAGCAAAAGTGTTTGACCCCGACCAAGTCGCCGCTCGGCAAAGTTGTAATGCCGAGACGCCTCGGGCAGCCGCCCAAGAAGAGCCCACCTTCCTAGTGGAATGGGCCTTAACCGAATTTGGTACCGGCAATCCAGCTGTAGAATGAGCCTGCTGAATCGTATTACAGATCCAGCGAGCAATAGTCTGCTTCGAAGCAGGTGCGCCAATCTTATTGGCAGCATACAGGACAAACAGAACCTCTGTTTTCCTAATTCTAGCCGTCCTGGCTACATAAATCTTTAAGGCCCTGACTACGTCCAGGGATCTGGAATCCTCCAGGTCACTTGTAGCCACAGGCACCACAATAGGTTGATTCACATGGAATGAAGAAACCACCTTAGGCAAAAATTGCGGACGTGTTCTCAATTCAGCTCGATCCACATGAAAAATCAAGTAGGGGCTTTTGTGTGACAAAGCCGCCAATTCTGACACTCGCCTTGCTGATGCCAAGGCCAACAACATGACCACCTTCCAAGTAAGAAATTTCAACTCAACCTTGTTAAGCGGTTCAAACCAGTGTGATTTTAGGAACTGCAACACCACGTTGAGGTCCCACGGTGCCACTGGAGGCACAAAAGGAGGCTGGATGTGCAGCACTCCCTTTACAAACGTCTGGACTTCTGGAAGAGAAGCCAATTCCTTCTGAAAGAAAATCAAGAGCGCCCAAATCTGTACACTTTTGTGATGAGAGGAAGAGGAGGAAACACGTAGACCGATTTGAACACCCACGGTGTTATTAGAGCGTCTACAGCCACTGTCTGAGGGTCCCGAGACCTGGCACAATACCTCCAAAGTTTTTTGTTGAGGCGTGACGCCATCATGTCTATTTGAGGAGTTCCCCAAAGACGTGTTATGTCTGCAAAGACTTCTTGATGAAGTCCCCACTCTCCTGGATGGAGATCGTGTCTGCTGAGGAAGTCTGCTTCCCAGTTGTCCACTCCCAGAATGAAGACAGCCGACAGAGCGCTTACATGATTTTCCGCCCAGCGAAGAATCCTGGTGGCTTCCGCCATCGCGACTCTGCTTCTTGTCCCGCCTTGGCGGTTCACATGAGCCACTGCTGTGACATTGTCTGATTGAATCAGAACCAGTAGGTTTCGAAGAAGACTCTCCGCTTGTCGAAGGCCATTGTAAATGGCCCTGAGTTCCAACACATTGATGTGTAGACAGGACTCCTGGTCTGACCAAAGTCCCTGAAAAAATTTTCCTTGTGTGACCGCTCCCCATCCTCGGAGGCTTGCGTCCGTGGTAACCAGGATCCAATCCTGAATTCCGAACCTGCGACCCTCCAGCAGGTGAGCACTTTGCAACCACCACAGGAGAGACACTCTGGCTCCTGGGGACAGAGTTATTTTCCGATGTAAGTGCAGATGGGACCCGGACCACTTGTCCAGAAGGTCCCATTGAAAAGTCCTTGCATGGAACCTTCCGAAGGGAATAGCCTCGTAGGCCGCCACCATTTTTCCCAGAACTCGAGTGCATTGGTGAACTGACACCCTTTTCGGTTTTAGCAGGTCTCTGACCATGTTCTGGATGTCCTGGGATTTCTCTATTGGGAGGAAGACCTTCATTTGTTCCGTATCCAGTATCATACCTAGGAACGGTAGTCGAGTTGTCGGAATCAACTGTGACTTCGGTAGATTTAGAATCCAACCGTGTTGCTGGAGCACTCTCAGAGAGAGCGCCACACTGCTCAGCAATTTCTCTCTTGATCTCGCTTTTATCAGGAGATCGTCCAAGTATGGGATAATTGTGACTCCATGCTTGCGCAGGACCACCATCATTTCCGCCATTATCTTGGTGAAAATCCTCGGGGCCGTGGAAAGTCCAAACGGCAACGTCTGAAATTGGTAATGACAATCCTGTACAGCGGATCTCAGGTATTCCTGATGGGGGGCATATATGGGGACATGAAGGTATGCATCCTTTATGTCCAGAGACACCATAAACTCCCCCTCCTCCATGTTGGCTATTATCGCTCTGAGTGATTCCATTTTGAATTTGAATCTTTTTATGTACAGGTTTAGGGATTTCAGATTCAAAATAGGTCTGACCGAACCGTCCGGTTTCGGGACCACAAATAGGGTTGAGTAGTAACCTCTTCCCTGCTGGTGCAGGGAAACCTTGATTATCACTTGCTGTATACACAGCGTTTGAATTGCAGCTAACACTACATCTCTTTCCGATGTGGAAGCTGGTAGGGCCGATTTGAAAAATCGGCTTGGGGGCACCTCCTCGAATTCCAGTTTGTAACCCTGGGAAACTATTTCCAACACCCAGGGATTCAGGTCTGATCTGACCCAGGCCTGACTGAAAAGTCGAAGACGTGCCCCCACCGGTGAGGACTCCCTCAGGGGAGCCCCAGCGTCATGCTGTGGGTTTTGGAGCAGCCGGGAAGGACTTTTGTTCCCGGGCACCTGCCGAAGCAGGTGCTCTTTTGCCTCTGCCCTTACATCTGGCAAGGAGAGAGGATCCCCGACCTCTTCTGGACTTGTGCGACCGAAAGGACTGCATCTGATAGGGTGGTACTTTCTTTTGCTGTTGGGGAATATATGGTAAAAAATTTGATTTACCTGCTGTAGCTGTGGAAACCAGGTACGTCAGCCCATCCCCAAACAATACATCTCCCTTATAGGGTATTACTTCCATATGTTTTTTGGAATCCGCATCACCCATCCATTGGCGAGTCCATAAGGATCTTCTCGCTGAGACAGACATGGCATTGGCCCTAGAAGCTAGCAATCCAATGTCCCTTTGAGCATCCTTTATAAATAAGACTGCGTCTTTAATATGGGCTAGAGTTAGGAATATAGTATCCTTATCGATATTATCAAATTGATCTGTCAGCTCATCTGTCCAAGCTGCAATTGCGCTACACACCCATGCCGACGCAATTGTCGATCTTAGCACAGCACCCATATGAGAATAAATACACTTTAAGGTAGTTTCTTGCCTGCGATCTGCAGGGTCCTTAAGGGCCGCTGTGTCAGGAGACGGTAGCGCCACTTTCTTTGACAAGCGCGTCAGGGCCTTGTCCACAGTGGGGGATGATTCCCAAATCTCCCTGTCCTGCTTAGGGAAAGGGTATGCCATATAAATTCTTTTGGGGATCTGCGGTCTCTTATCCGGAGTCTCCCAAGCTTTTCCAAAGAATTCATTTAATTCATGAGATGTGGGAAAGTTAATAATCTGTTTCTGTTCCTTAAACATGTGTACCCTTGTGTCGGGGACCGAGGGTTCATCCACAATATGCAACACATCCCTTATTGCCACAATCATACACTGAATGGTTTTAGTCACCCTAGGGTGCAATTCTACTTCGTCATAGTCGACACTGGAATCAGAATCCGTGTCGGTAGTAGTGTCTTGTGTTAAGGGACGCTTTTGAGACCCCGACGGGCCCTGTGAGTCGTTCCAATCTGAGGATTGACCCCCTGATGTCCCCCCTAAATCAGCCTTATCAAGCCTTTTATGTAAAGATGCCACACTTGCATTCAACATATGCCACATGTCCATCCAATCTGGAGTCGGCACAATCGACGGGGACACACCACTCATTTGCTCCACCTCCTCCTTGGAGAAGCCTTCCGCCTCAGACATGTCGACACACACGTACCGACACCCCACACACACAGGGATTAACCTATAAGGGTACAAAACTCCAACCAGGTCCTAAGGAGAGACAGAGAAGGAGTATGCCAGCACACACCAGCGCTTAAAAACACTGGAAAAAATATGTCCAGATAGCGCTTTTTTATATATATTATGCCAATTCCCACTCACTGCGTCGCTAATGTGCCCCCCTCCTCTTTTTTCCAGCCTGTGAGTTCAGCAGGGGAGAGACCAGGGAGCCAGCGTTTTCCTCATGCAGCTTCTGTGGAGAAAATGGCGCTGGTTAGTGCTGAGGATCAAGCCCCGCCCACCCGACGGCGGGCTTCGGTCCCAGTGATTTTTCAATAAAATGGCGGGGGATCATGGATTTACTGCCTCCGCAGTCTAATCCAACTGTATTTGTGCCAAAATGTGAGGTTTATTGCTGCCCAGGGCGCCCCCCCCCCTGCGCCCTGCACCCTTCAGTGCTGCTCTGTGTGTGTGTGACTGGGAGCAGTGGCGCGCAGCCTTACCTCATGAAGATCTGATGTCTTCTGCCGCCTAAGATGTATTCTGCCTTCTATATCCGGCTTCTATCTTCGGCATCTGTGAGGAGGACGGCGGCGTGGCTCCGGGACGAACCCCAGGTGAGACCTGTGTTCCGACTCCCTCTGGAGCTAATGGTGTCCAGTAGCCTTAGAAGCCGTGCCCAACTTGACAAGCCAGCTATGCTTCTCTCTCCTCGGTCCCACGATGCAGGGAGCCTGTTGCCAACAGGACTCCCTGAAAATAAAAAACCTAACAAAATTCTTTTTCCACAGAAAACTCTGGAGAGCTCTCTGCAGTGCACCCATTCTCCTCTGGGCACAAGATCTAACTGAGGTCTGGAGGAGGGGCATAGAGGGAGGAGCCAGAGCACACCCATAGTCAAAGTTCTTTTTAGGTGCCCTATCTCCTGCGGAGCCCGTCTATACCCCATGGTCCTTACGGAGTCCCCAGCATCCTCTAGGACGTAAGAGAAATCCTGCTTGCCCGTGGCAAGATCCACTACTGTCCCTCCTGGAGAGGGTCATGTTGGGAGGTATGGTATATGGTCACTTCAAACTTGGTGTCTCACTACCTGTTAGGGTCTCCTGCCCTGTGCTGCCACGTCGTCATGGCAACCGGGAGACAAGTGCTAGCGGAGTAACCTGAGCGCAGCTGATACTCCGGTTCGGGTCTTTTGCTGTGCAGTGGTTACAGGCATGGGATCCGGTGCTGGTTTTTGTGCTCTCAGTCTGTGAGGTCTGAGGGGGGCGTGGACAGCACCTGCTTTATAAGGCCTCTTCTCAGGTTAAGCAGATGCTGCTGAATCTTTGTTGGTTAGTCAGTTCCTGAAAGTTAGCCAGTACTGTGTAGCTTTGTATTTGTTGTTGCTTACTGCAAATAGGCCTGGGCATTTGGTACTACACTCTGCCAATCCAGACCTAGCAGTAAGACTGGAGTCAGTCGTTTAGCCTGCTGAGGTTCTTTTGCTATTCTGTGAACCCAGCAGGTTTGTGGCTGTACTTTCAGACCTGCCTGCATAATCCTCTCTCACTGTGCAGGGCGTCCATGTGTCAGTTTAGTGGCAGTAAGCTGAACCTGGGCCCTGCAAGTGAGAATTAGGATTGTGGAGACTCTCCTTGTGTCTATTATTCCATCTCTGACCAAGGAGTTTACTGCCACACCCGTTGGTAACCCTTTAGGGTTTTGCTGTTGCCCTTAGCAACAGCATTTCGGGTTCTCTACGTATTAAAACACAACATCTTGCTTTTTCCATCTGAGCATTTCTAATACTAGGGAGACACCCAGTTTCTTAGCCTCTGGGCTTCTCTGTTCACTCTGTGTTGGTTTTGTTACCCTATCACCTTCTGTGTACGTTATGTCATATTTCCCAGTCTGTCTGTGAGTTCATTCGTTTTGCATCCCTCTCTGTTCAAACACCAGTACATTCCTGCAGGCACTGGTGTGCATAACATATTCAGCAGCCCAATACTCCTGTTGAAATTTTGTGGGAATATGGAGCATACCCCTCAAAATACGTTGCAACAGGTGGTCGATCAGGTGCAGGTCCTGACTCGTCAATTTAATGATTTGTCCATTAAAATGCACACCTCCCAGGCCGCTGGCGGAGCTCCCGCAGCAGCAGCACCTTCAGGGGTTAAGGAGCCGAAAGTAAATCTCCCGGATCGTTTTTCTGGAGATCGCTTGCAGTTCTTTTGTTTCAAGGAGACCTGCAAGTTATATTTCCAGCTTAGGCCTCAGTCTTCTGGGTCAGAGATTCAGCGAGTGGGCATAGTGATTTCCTTGCTACAAGGAGACCCACAGGTCTGGGCATATGGGTTGCAGCCTGACTGTCCGTCGCTTAAAAGTGTTGATGCTTTTTTTACGGCACTGGGCATGTTGTATGATGACCCTGACAAGACGGCCTCAGCCGAGGCTCAGATTTCGATCCTTAAGCAAGGGCGAAGGCCAGTTGAGGTTTACTGTACGGAGTTTCGGAGGTTGGCCCATGATACCCAGTGGAATGACCCAGCCCTGAGACACCAGTACCGAAGAGGTCTTTCTAACCAGATAAAAGACCAACTGGTACAATATCCCTTGCCTGATAGCTTGGATCAGCTCATGCAGTTATCCATCCGGGTGGATAGACGGCTGAGAGAGCGTAGGCTTGAAAGGGAGACCGAGGTTTCCTTCTTTCCCAAGGGAACCTCAGACTCTGAGGAATTTTCCGAGGAGCCTATGCAGATTGGGGCTACCCGCCTCTCCTCGCGTGAGAAGACGCGGAGGAGACAGCAGGGGTTGTGTTTGTACTGTGGGAATAAGGGTCATGTGGTAGTATCATGCCCAGAAAAGCCGGAAAACTTCAGGGCCTGAGGGTGATGGGAAATATCCTGTCAGGCCAGAAGTCAGAATTTCCCAAGAAGACTTTTATCATTCCGGTGACCTTGAAGATCCTCGGTCAAACTGTCAAGACTGAGGCCTTTGTGGACAGTGGGGCCGACGGGGTTTTTATGGACCGCCAATTCGCCCTGAAACACTCTGTTTCCTTAGTACCCTTGGCGTCGGAAATTGAGATTTGTGGGTTAAACGGGGAACCATTATCCCAGGGTAAAATTACCTCTTGCACTAGCCAGATTTCTTTGTTTATTGGAGCCACACACTCTGAAAAATTGTCCTTTTATGTGACTGTCTGTACTTTTGCCCCATTGGTGTTGGGGTTACCCTGGTTAAGGGCCCACAATCCTCAATTTGACTGGGTCTCTGGGGAGATTCTTAGTTGGGGTACTGATTGTTTCAGGAGTTGCTTGAGCCTTCCAGTCAGGCTCTCGCAGCTAAGTTTGCCAGGATTGCCAGGGTGTTATGCAGATTTTGCGGACGTGTTCTCCAAAAAAGTTGCAGAGGTACTACCTCCCCATCGCCCCTATGACTGTGCCATTGATTTGTTGCCGAATGCTAAGCTTCCCAAGAGCAGGTTGTACTCCCTGTCACGTCCTGAGACTCAGGCTATGGCAGAGTACATTCAGGAGAACTTGGCTAAAGGATTTATCAGACCTTCACAGTCTCCAGTTGGGTCGGGGTTCTTCTTCGTGGGTAAAAAGGACGGTTCATTGCGACCCTGCATCGACTTCAGGGAATTGAACCGTATCACGATTAAAAACTCATACCCACTGCCTCTCATTTCGGTCTTGTTTGACCAGCTTCGTACTGCCACCATTTTTTCTAAGATTGACCTACGCGGTGCGTACAATCTAATCCGAATAAGAGAGGGGGATGAATGGAAGACTGCCTTTAATACCCACTCAGGGCATTATGAATATTTGGTGATGCCTTTTGGGCTCTGTAATGCCCCGGCAGTCTTCTAATTTTCATGAACGATGTGCTCAGGGAATATTTGGATAGATTCTTAGTTGTATACTTAGATGACATCCTAATCTTCTCCCATTCCCTGGAGGAACATCAGAAGCATGTACGCTTAGTCCTCCAGAAACTCAGAGACCACCGGCTTGGGGCGAAGCTGGAGAAGTGCGAATTTGAAGTTCAGCAAATCGCATTTATAGGATATATTATCTCCCCAGAAGGTTTCCAAATGGAGGGTTCCAAGGTACAGGCAGTCCTGGATTGGGTGCAGCCCACTAGTTTGAAGGCGCTTCAGCGTTTCCTGGGCTTTGCAAATTTTTATAGACGATTTATCGCTGGATTTTCGTCTATAGTGGCGCCCTTGGTGGCACTCACTAAGAAAGGGGCGGATGTTGCTCACTGGTCTCGTGAGGCCAAAGCGGCTTTTGCCCGTCTCAAAAGGGCATTTGTCTCGGCCAAGGTGCTGCGACACCCAGATCCAGAGCGTCCTTTTGTGGTGGAGGTGGATGCCTCTGAGATGGGTATTGGGGCAGTGCTCTCTCAGATGGGAGTGTCTGATAATCGCCTTCATCCCTGTGCTTACTTTTCCCGTAAATTTTCGCCTGCCGAGATGAATTATGACGTTGGTAACCGGGAATTGTTGGCTATTAAGGATGCACTCGAGGAGTGGAGACACTGGCTTGAGGGGGCTAAGTTTGTGGTCTCAATTCTCACCGACCATAAGAATTTGGCATATTTAGAGTCAGCGAAGCGTCTCAATGCCAGGCAGGCACGATGGGCTTTGTTTTTTGCTCGCTTTAATTTTTTGATAACATATCGCCCTGGGTCAAAAAACATCAAGGCTGATGCGCTCTCGCGGAGTTTTGCTCCAATCCAGGAGACCACCGAGGAGCCGTTGCCCATTGTGTCCCCATCATGTATTAAAGTGGGCATTACCCAGGACCTCTTGTCATTAGTCCTTAGAGCACAGGAACAGGCTCCTCCAGACCTTCCGGTAGGTCTTTTGTTTGTGCCTCCTAGGTTAAGACAGCGAGTGTTCCCGGAATTCCATGCCAAGAAGTCGGCAGGTCACCCGGGTATTGCCAGAACTCGGGAGTTGCTATCTAGGGCGGTGTGGTGGCCCTCGGTGGCTAAGGATGTGGATCAGTGGGTTCGGGCATGTGACATCTGTGCCCGAAATAAGACTCCTAGAGGGGTTCCTGTTGGCCCATTACATCCACTCTCTATTCCATCTAAGCCATGGACCCACATTTCAATGGATTTTGTTGTGGACTTGCCCAAATCCTCTGGGATGACAGCCATCTGGGTTGTCGTTGACAGGTTTTCGAAGATGGCGCACTTCGTTCCACTGGTTGGGCTGCCATCGGCCAGACGCCTGTCTGAATTATTTATGCTGCATGTTGTGCGCCTCCACGGGTTGCCACTTGATGTGGTCTCTGACCGCGGATCCCAGTTTGTGGCCAAATTCTGGAGGGCATTTTGTTCCGATCTCCAGATTTCTGTCAGCTTGTCGTCAGGCTACCATCCGCAGTCTAATGGGCAGACTGAAAGGGTGAACCAGACCTTGGAGCAGTTCCTCAGGTGTTATGTCTCCAAGTGTCAGACTGACTGGGTTGCTCATCTGTCAATGGCGGAGTTTGCCTATAACAATGCGGCTCACTCTGCTACAGGGATCTCTCCCTTCCTTTGTGTGTATGGGCATCATCCTAAGGCCAATTCTTTTGACCCCCTGGACTCCACGCCTGGTGGTTCCTCTGTCGTTTCGGTCTTTAGAGGTATTTGGAGGAAAGTGAAGAAAGCCCTTGTGTCTGTGTCATTAGTGACCAAAAGGGTTTTTGATAAGCGGAAAAGACCCTGCAGCTTCAAATTAGGAGACTTCGTCTGGTTGTCTACCAAGAATTTGAAGTTGAAACAGCCATCTCATAAGTTAGGCCCCTGGTTCATCGGCCCTTATAAGATCACCAGGGTTATCAATCCGGTGGCATTTCAGTTAGATCTGCCCCGTTCTTTGGGTATCAATAAAACATTTCATTGTTCCCTTTTAAAACGGGCGATTAGTAATCCTTCTTCCAGAGGAAGACCTTCCCCTCTTCTGATACGTGGCCAGAGGGAGTTTGTTGTTGAAAGGATTCTTGACTCCAAGATGGTTCGGGGTCGGCTGTCATTTTTGGTGCACTGGAAGGGGTATGGCCCGGAGGAGCGGTCGTGGGTGCGCAGTTGTGATCTTCATGCCCCCAGACTGATACGCTCTTTCTTCTCGCAGTTCCCCGATAAACCCGGTGGTAGGGGTTCTTTGACCCCTCGTCAGAGGGGGGGGTACTGTTAGGGTCTCCTGCCCTGTGCTGCCACGTCGTCATGGCAACCGGGAGACAAGTGCTAGCGGAGTAACCTGAGCGCAGCTGATACTCCGGTTCGGGTCTTTTGCTGTGCAGTGGTTACAGGCATGGGATCCGGTGCTGGTTTTTGTGCTCTCAGTCTGTGAGGTCTGAGGGGGGCGTGGACAGCACCTGCTTTATAAGGCCTCTTCTCAGGTTAAGCAGATGCTGCTGAATCTTTGTTGGTT
This sequence comes from Pseudophryne corroboree, assembly GCF_028390025.1. Lineage (NCBI taxonomy): Eukaryota > Metazoa > Chordata > Amphibia > Anura > Myobatrachidae > Pseudophryne > Pseudophryne corroboree. Next base: position 417,106,238 of record NC_086444.1, on the reverse strand, counting down.
AGTCAGTTCCTGAAAGTTAGCCAGTACTGTGTAGCTTTGTATTTGTTGTTGCTTACTGCAAATAGGCCTGGGCATTTGGTACTACACTCTGCCAATCCAGACCTAGCAGTAAGACTGGAGTCAGTCGTTTAGCCTGCTGAGGTTCTTTTGCTATTCTGTGAACCCAGCAGGTTTGTGGCTGTACTTTCAGACCTGCCTGCATAATCCTCTCTCACTGTGCAGGGCGTCCATGTGTCAGTTTAGTGGCAGTAAGCTGAACCTGGGCCCTGCAAGTGAGAATTAGGATTGTGGAGACTCTCCTTGTGTCTATTATTCCATCTCTGACCAAGGAGTTTACTGCCACACCCGTTGGTAACCCTTTAGGGTTTTGCTGTTGCCCTTAGCAACAGCATTTCGGGTTCTCTACGTATTAAAACACAACATCTTGCTTTTTCCATCTGAGCATTTCTAATACTAGGGAGACACCCAGTTTCTTAGCCTCTGGGCTTCTCTGTTCACTCTGTGTTGGTTTTGTTACCCTATCACCTTCTGTGTACGTTATGTCATATTTCCCAGTCTGTCTGTGAGTTCATTCGTTTTGCATCCCTCTCTGTTCAAACACCAGTACATTCCTGCAGGCACTGGTGTGCATAACACTACCTTAGCAACAGGAAGTGTGCGCATCGCTAGTTGCATTTGCGCTACACAAGCTGGCTCAGCGGCAATAGGTCCTGCCAGCACTCTATTTTAGGCAAGCTCATTTGGCGGCTACAACAGCACTTGTGTTTGTTTGCATCTCATAAAGGTACAAATACGGCCAAAGTGTTTTCAGGCATGAAAATAGGGGGTACATTTACTAGAGCTTCTAAAACAGAGAATTGGTGATGTTGCCCATAGCAACCAATTAGGTGCTGTCTCTCATTTCTCTTGCTTTTTAGAAAATGATAGACGCAATCTGATTGGTTGCTATTGGCGTCATCACCAACTCTGTTTAAGAAGCTTTAGTAAATTTACCCTTAGATCTTTATGAGATCGGAGAGTGATGCCCATCCGTACACTGTGGTACGTCCTCAAGGCGATGTAGCCATGTTCCCTTGTTTACAGGTCTATTCTTGAAGCAGTGAAAAGTGTGGAGAAGTGAGCCAGTGGAGAAGTTGCCATGGCATCTAATCAGCTGCTACTTGTAATTTTATAGAATGCTCTTGATAAATGTTACATCAGTGCTGATTGGTTGCCGTGGGCAACTTCTCCACTCGCACACTTCTCCACTCTTTTCACTGCTTCATGAATAGAGCCCTTAGGGTGCGTACACACTAGGCGATATCGCGTATGAATATCGTTCACATTGCCTAGTGTGTACGCACTATATCGTGTATGATGCTCCAGCAGGTCAAATGCGGCATCACTCGTTGGACCTACATGCAGGTCCGACAGGCGACGTTGCTAATCAGGGCCATTCTGCCGAATGCAGCATGGCCACCACCGTCACTGCCGACATTGGCTAGTGTGTATGCACTTGCTGATGCCGAGTCCCGTCGCTAGCGATGTCACATTGGGGGTTATTCCAAGTTGTTTGCTCGCTATCAGTTTTGGCAGCCGTGCAAACGCTATGCCGCCTCCCACTGGGAGTGTATCTTAGCTTAGCAGAAGTGCGAACGAAAGGAACGCAGAGCGGCTACAAAAAAATGTGTGCAGTTTCAGAGTAGCTCCAGACCTACTCAGCGCTTGCGATCACTTCAGACTGTTCGGTTCCGGATTTGACGTAAAAAACACGCCCTGCGGTCTCCCAGCCACGCCTGCGTTTTTCCTGGCATGCCTGCGTTTTTCCGAACACTCCCTGAAAACGGTCAGTTGACACCCATAAACGCCCACTTCATGTCAATCACACTGCGGAGGACATTGCGAATGAAAAGCCTCGCTAGATCTTGTGTAAAACTACATCGGCTGTTGTGAAAGTACGTCGCGCGTGCGCATTGCGCCGCATGCGCAGAAGTGCTGCTTTTTAACTTAATCGCTGCGCTGCGAACATTTTTATCTAGCGATCAACTCGGAATGACCCCCATTGTGTGCACATCGTCCTAATGTGTATGTAGCCAATGTCATTATTGCATCTGTCAAGATTTCTGGATGATACTCATCGCAATTATGATGCAATAATTGAATCACTTTTTTGGGGGGGTGGGAGGGGGGGCATTTTGTTACATTGGCCCCTCAGTCATATGACCTTTAGTTAGGATGTCCCTCAGCATTTGTGTGCCAAGTGGGTGCTTTAACAGGCTGTACAGAATTTGCCTGTATAAAGACTGGATAAAGTGGACCTATATGTAGTGAAACACCGCTTTATATGTCAACATATAGCTGCGGTTCGTATGTGTAATCAACATTCACAAGTTCAACATTCAGAGGGGCACAGCTTGATGTCAAACCCAGCTTGCTGACATGTTACAAAAGTGATGTGCAACATTGTAACTGTGTCGGCCGTATAACTTGAAAGGACCAATCCTATTAGCAGCGAGTCAGAGCCGTAACTAGGTGTGGGTGGATGGGGCATTGCACTCAGCGCAGTGTCTCTGTGGGCTCACCATCCACATCCACACTGATTGGCCGCCTAAGCTGCAGTGCTGCCCACTGTAATGTAGTGTATATCAGTAGCGCTTTGCCCGGCTCCTACCCTGCCGGAGGCAGCGCTGCTAATATACAGTACCTTACAAAAACAGCAGGCAGCGCTGGACAGTCTGTGTCTGTGTGAGTCTCTGTGTCTCTCTCCCCCCATGCTCGCATCCGCTCCCCCCTCCTCCTGCTCTCTCTGCACTTCCGGGTTCTGGAGAGGAGACAGCTGCTGCTCTCAGCACAAGTAAAGTCTCTCTCTCCCCCCCTCCCCTCGTCTAGACTCACATGAAATTCTGCTTATGTGGGTATGCAGTACCAGGCAATTTAATAATTTGACTAGCCTTGTGGTTGGTCATTTTAACCTGTCTCCAGAGGCGGCCCTAACCAATATGATGCCCTAGGCAAGATTTTAGCTGATGACCCCTAGCACCACCGCTAGTTCCGCCTCTGACCCTGCACCCCTTTCCCAGCACCATCACCCCTCACCCATAGCAGTCCTCATTTTGGTGCTCCTACCCCCTATATTTTAAATAGGAACAGTACGCACATTCGGCGCACAGCCTAAAAGGGTGTGTGTTTTTGCTAGGAAGGGGCATGGCCACACAATAGTACCCCCAATTCAAATTACGCAACACAGTACTGCAACTTTATTCACATTTTATCATGCGATAATGTCACTTATTCACGTTACATCACACAGTAGTAATACTTTACTTTATATATGTTACTCCTTACAGTAGTGCCCCTTATTCACATTAGATCACACAGTAGTAATACTTTATCTTATATATGTTACTCCTTACAGTAGTGCCCCTTATTCACATTACATCACACTGAATTGCTCCTTATTCACGTTATACCACACCATATTGCTCTTTACTCACATTAGACCTCACAATAGTGCCCTTTCTATACGTTGCGCCACACAGTAGAGAACCTTATACACATAATGCCACACATCAGTAATGCCTTTATACACATAATACCACACAGTAATGCCCCTTACACATATGACACACATTATTAATGTCCTTATAAACATAATGCACCTTACACATTATGCCAACCTTTATTAATGCCCTTATACACATAAGGACACGCATAATGTCCCTTACACATATGCTGCACTTTATTAATGCCCTTATACACATAATGACACACACAGTACCCTTTACACATATACCGCACATTATTAATACCCTTATACACATAATGACACACATAGTGCACCTAACACATTTGCAGCACATTATTAATGCATTTATACACATGACACACATAATGCCCCTTACACATATGCCAAACACTACTGCACACCCAACCCACCCACATACAGCACTCACACGGCCGCTAACACTGAGACCTCTGCCTCTGCTTGGATACAGATGTGTCCTCATAAATCTTGCCTGAATGCGCAGCAGGAGATGCCTGGCGTGACTCAGCTAGCAGTTCTGCTAACATCGGGCACCTTTTTTTTTATGAAAATTCATGTCATTTGCATTGCTATGTGGCTAGGCTAGCTTCTGCTGATTAAAATTATATGCAGCATGCCTATATACTGTGTGTGACTGTGGCTGTATCTGCATCTGAAATGCTACACAGAGAATATAGGCATGCCGCATATCATTTTAATCAGCAGAATCTGCTGGTGCCCCTAGGCATTTGCCTAGTTTGCCTATGCCTATGGCCGGCTCTGCCTGTCTCTGTCTGTAACATTTTAGATAACTATGTGTAGAGATTTTGTTAAAAAAAAAAAAAACAACCTGCACAAACTGTACCTTAATCCAATATTCACTGAGATTGAAAATTTAATACTTATTGTTTGTGAATACTCTGTGTATGTATATATATATATATATATATATATATATATATATATATATTACTACTGTGCGGTGTAATGTGACTAACGACAGTTACTGTGCGGCAGAGGCGTAACTAGGGTAGGGCAAGTGGGGCACGTGCCCTGGGCGCCTTGGCAGCCCAGGAGAGGGGGGCGCCGGCTGCGGCCAGGGCATTATGCCCCACTCGCCCCCGTCACGCCGAAATGTGAGGGGAGGAGAGCGCAGCGTCTCTCCCTCCCCGCCGCTGACAGCAGTGCTGCGTGTGTCTGGTCTCCGGCGGCATTAGCCAATCAGAGCTTGTGGACCGTCTCCTGATTGCCTGCCGGTCCGCGAGCTCTGATTGGCTAGCGAACCGGCGCCACATAGCCGCCGCCGGAGACCTGGAGTGGTGAGGGGCAGGAGAGGCGCTGCGCTGCGCTCTCCTCCCCTCACATAGCAGAGTGATAGCGCCGCAGCGGTGAGTGACTGACGGGGGGGGGGGGAGAGGAGAGTCTTGTGTAACTGGCACTGCGGGGCATGTATCTGGCACTGTGGGGCATGTATCTGGCACTGTGGGGCAATGTAACTGGCACTGTGGGGCATGTATCTGGCACTGTGGGGCATGTATCTGGCACTGTGGGGCAATGTAACTGGCACTGTGGGGCATGTATCCGGCACTGTGGGTCAATGTAACTGGCACTGTGGGGCATGTATCTGGCACTGTGGGGCATGTATCTGGCACTGTGGGGCAATGTAACTGGCACTGTGGGGCAATGTAACTGGCACTGTGGGGCATGTATCTGGCACTGTGGGGCAATGTAACCGGCACTGTGGGGCAATGTAACTGACACTGTGGGGCATGTATCTGGCACTGTGGGGCAATGTAACTGGCACTGTGGGGCAATGTAACTGGCACTGTGGGGCAATGTAACTGGCACTGTGGGGCATGTATCTGGCACTGTGGGGCATGTATCTGGCACTGTGGGGCAATGTAACTGGCACTGTGGGGCATGTATCTGGCACTGTGGGGCAATGTAACTGGCACTGTGGGCCATTTTCAGTGGCCACACCCCTTCTGGTGCGTGGTCACACCCCTTCTGGTGCGTGGTCACGCCCATTTTTCGGACATGATTCTTTTGGTGTGTTTTTTTTATGGGGGGGGGGGGGCGCCATTTTCCATCTTGCCCTGGGCTCCAAAAACCCTAGTTACGCCTCTGCTGTGCAGTGTAATGTGACTATCGGGTGCTACTGTAATTTGTAATGTGACTATGGATGTTACTGTGCGGTGTAGTAATGTGACTAACAATAACTATTGTGCGGTGTAGTAATATGTCTAACGAAAATTACTGTGCGGTGTAGTAATGTGACTATCGGGCGCTACTGTGCGGTGTAGTAAAGTGACTTACGAACACTATTATGCGGTGTAATGTCACTAATGGATTCTACTGTGCGGTGTAATGTGACTATCGGGCGCTACTGTAAGGTGTAATGTGACTATCGGGCGGTACTGTGCGGTGTAATGTGACTATCGGGCGGTACTGTGCGGTGTAATGTGACTATCGGGCACTAGTGTGTGGTGTAATGTGACTAACGAACACTACTGTGCGGTGTAGTAATGTGACTATTGGGCGCCACTGTGCAGTGTAGTAAAGTGACTAACGAACAGTGCGGTGTAATGTGACTAACGAACACTACTGTGCGGTGTAATGTGACTAATGGATACTACTGTGCGGTGTAATGTGACTATCGGGCGCTACTGTGCGGTGTAATGTGACTACAGCACGCACTGTCCCTATTTTACATATGGGGGTGTAAAAGGGATCTCTGTGGCCACGCCCCTTCCCCATAAAGCCATGCCACTATACATTTGCCACGGGCCTACGGCGCACACTGGCCCTGTTTTATATATGGGGGGGAGGGGGGAGCAGATGCTGTTTCTTGCACACAGCGCTAAAATGCCTAGTTACGGCACTGCAGCGAGTACTTACAGTACTTCTGGATTTGTGGATTTTTGTTCCCAGCCTAATAGGATTGCGTACAAGAATCTGCGAGTCTGTGGGTGAGATCAGGCCACAAAGGGGGTGAGTTGAAGTGCCGTTACCTGTATTTCTATGCGGTTACAGCAGCACATTGCCTCCTTTGCGGCTAGTAGCATTGACCCTTAATCTTGATGGTAAAGCATCATGTTTAAAGTAGTAACACTGATGCAGTTACAATGCTGCAAATTGCCTTAGTAACATGTTGCAGTGTTCTCTCTAGAAAATTTTGCCAGCCGGGTGGCAAGAAGTATCCAGGTGGCGGCAGTGTGTAATCTGAATGCATACAGGTATCATTCTTTAAAGACTCCTGCAGTTATTGTCATCTGGACACAGATATAATTGTGTGAAACAATGGGCCTGATCGTAGATGTGCAAAAAAACACACATCTATGATCAAAATCTCTGACATACGGCTATAAACAGCAGTGAAAGCAGCACTCGAAAACTGATAGAAAACAAAAGCATGAAATGACCGGTGCCCTCCACGGGTAACCAAACGGTGACCAGACATGTACTTAAGCAGTTGGCGGCACTCACGGCTCCATTAAAAGGATGACACAGACGCAGTTTTAGTAGTCAACGTTTCAATGTTAAAAAAGTCCTGATGAAAATGTTACTCTTTTAACATTGAAACGTTGACTACTAAGACTGCGTCTGTGTCATCCTTTTAATGGAGCCGTGAGTGCCGCCAACTGCTATAGTATATATATATATATATATATATATATATTGTGACAAGAACACTGGGATAGTGTTTGAGGGCAGGTATGTTTGTCCCAGGTTCTTGTCTTACATGTATTAGAAAAATGAAAACTTCTAGGAATATGTTTTGTATTGTTTTGTTTTGATAGAACCTTTTCAGTTTGTTGGAAAAGCTGGGTAAGGACCCTGAAAGAGAGATGGGGCAAGTTCCAGACATTGGGCCCAGTTCGGGCCTTTACTTCACAGAAGGCTAATCAGGCTTTCAGCTGTGTAAGAGTGTTATAGAGCTGCTGGCCTGATTAGGGTGTGCAGACTGCCTGGGAAGACTGCAGGATCTCTGTGAGAGAGACACGCTTCCTGATACAAGTGAGCTATACAGGGTACTGGAGAACTCTGTGTTTTGTTTAGTGATAGTTAGGAACATCTTGTGTTTAGTTAGTGCCGGACAGGCAAGGTAATTTCTTTTGCTGTTTGTTTTATTTTCTGTCTAATAAACAACTGGCTGGGGCCAGTTGTACCAGAAACTGGACTTGTGTGGTTCCTCAGCTGCTGCAGGCTGCCATTTATCCCAGGAAACGGCACCTTGTACCCTTACAGCGTTACAACTTGGTGGAGAACGCGAGCACACCGCTCTGCGCATAAGTGAAAGCAGCAGCTTCATGAGGCCTGCAGAAAACGGTGGTTTATGCAGATACAGCACAGTGTGAAGTTGCTGAGATTCACCCCGAGGGTTTGATATATGTCCTGACTGAAAGCAGCTACAAAGCCGCCTGAAAAATCTGTCGACATGGAGGAACTGCTTAAAGCCCTGCTGCAAGCTACAGTGGCTCAGCAAGAGGCCAACAGACAGCAGCAGATGGCTATGGAGGAAAATTGGAGGCAACAGCGTCAAAATAGAGAGGCCTTAGCAGAAGTGGTACAGAGACTTGCAGCTCGGGTTGGAGATGTGGCCGTCAGTGCTCCGACCAGCTCTAGTTCTATACGGGCCAGTCACTTCCTGCAGAAAATGACAGAGGCTGATGATGTGGAGGCCTATCTGACCACGTTTGAAAGGACTGCCGAGCGTGAGAACTGGCCGAAAGCACAGTGGGCCAGTCTGCTGGCACCTTTCCTGTCAGGTGAGCCCCAAAAAGCTTACTTTGATTTAAGCCCTGCTGAGGCTCGGGACTATGATAAACTAAAGACTGAGATCCTGGCCCGCCTGGGAGTCACGCTGTCAGTACGAGCACAACGAGTGCACCGTTGGGTGTACGCCATGGAGAAGCCTCCGCGCTCCCAGATGCACGACCTTATCCAGCTAACAAAAAAATGGCTCCAGCCAGAGACATTAACTGGTCCCCAGATGGTTGAAAGAGTCGTCATGGACCGCTACTTGAGATCTTTGCCCATGGTCCTGCGCAAGTTAGTGAGCCATGGAAACCCGGGTACTGCTGACCAATTAGTGGACATGGTAGAGAGGTATTTGGCAGCAGAGGAACTACTGATGACCACCCAGCAACCCATAGATCCTCGACAGCGCCCTTCAGTAAAGACTGATAAGACTGTTCCGTGGGAAAACGTTGCTGGGCGGTTAAGAGAACGCAAGGCTGGAGAGACTGTAAACACTGGCCCTGGAGACAGGCCAATGGGGCTAGAACAGTCTGTGCTGCCCAAACGGGTTGCTAATCGTGTGGTTAAATGTTTTAGGTGTGGTATGCCAGGTCATGTTATTGCCAATTGCCCAGTCACGCAAGAACCCATGCACTGTGATGCTGCCTTTGAATGTCGCAGAATGTCTTTCTTTGCTAGGTTAGCCTGTACTGTGGTACCTTCACCTGAGCTGGAAAAACAAATGTGTGATGTGTTCTTAGAGGGTAACCGGGTAGAGGCCTTGCTAGATTCAGGAAGTTTAGTTACCCTCGTGAAAGCTGGGTTAGTGAACCCCTTAAAGGTCCAGCAAATACCTATTGGGGTAACTTGCATACATGGGGATACCCAACATTATGTCACTGCTGAAGTGAATATAGAAACTTGTTGTGGGTCAGCAATGGTTAAAGTGGGACTGGTCCCCACCTTGGTGCATGAGGCCATAATAGGGAGGGATTTTCCTCATTTTTGGAAACTGTGGGAATCACGGTTATCAACAGATGTGAGAAGTAAAGAGCCAGTTGATAATACCGGTGATTTTATGGATGTACGTGTGTCTTCGGAACTTTCTGACCCTTTGCCTTTTGCTAGTTTGGCTGGGGAAGTGACAGATGGGGAGTCCAGTGAGGACCCTCTTGCTGGGAACAGAGACATAGTAGTTAGAACTGAAAGCGTGCCTTACCTGGAGGTAAAGAAGGATCTGTTTGCGTCTGAACAGTTAAAGGATCCTACCTTAATAAAGGCTAGAGAGAATGTTAAGTTTGTTAATGGGGAACCTGTGGTACCAGGTGACAGGGTTACGTATCCCCACATGGCCATCTGTAATGAGCTCTTGTACCACATTGTCAAAAAGGGTGAGGATGTGGTGGAACAGCTGGTAGTTCCCCAACCTTATCGGAGAACGGTACTAGATTTAGCTCATAGTCACGTTACCGCAGGACATTTAGGGGCAGAAAAAAACACTGAAAGAGTTTTACAAAGGTTCTTTTGGCCAGGGGTTTATAAAGAAGTGTCTGAATATTGTTCTTCCTGTCCTGAATGCCAGTATCATGCCCCTAGACCCCATTTCAGGAGCCCACTAGTTCCCATGCCTATTATAGAGGTCCCGTTTGACAGAATAGCCATGGATCTCGTGGGGCCCTTGTTAAAGTCTGCTCTGGGCCATCAGTATATCCTGGTAATTATGGACTATGCCACTCGATATCCTGAGGCTGTCCCTTTACGCACTATCACAACCAAGGCGATAGCTAGGGAGCTGGTGCAGGTTTTTAGTAGAGTGGGAATACCAAAAGAAATTTTGACTGACCAAGGTACTCCATTTATGTCAAGGATCATGAAAGAATTGTGCAAATTATTTAAGGTCACTCACCTCAGGACGTCCATCTACCATCCCCAAACTGACGGGTTGGTGGAAAGGTTTAATAAAACATTAAAAAGTATGTTAAAAAAGGTTGTTGAGAGAGATGGGAAAAACTGGGATTGTTTGTTGCCCTACTTGTTAATGGCCATCAGAGAAGTTCCTCAGTCCTCTACGGGGTTTTCTCCATTTGATTTGTTGTATGGTAGACACCCCAGAGGGCTGTTGGACGTTGCCAAAGAGACGTGGGAAGGACAGCCCACTCCATATAGAAGCGTTATTGAACATGTAACATAAATGCAGGATAGGATTGCAGCCGTGGTACCTGTTGTCAGAGAGCACATGGAACAGGCCCAAAGTGCTCAACAGAGGGTCTATAACCGGAGTGCCAAGATACGGGAATTTGCTCCTGGAGATAGAGTTCTTGTTTTGGTACCCACTGTGGAAAGCAAATTCCTAGCTAAATGGCAGGGTCCATTTGAGATTAGGGAAAAAGTGAATGAGGTTAATTACAAAGTATACCAGCCGGGAAAGAGAAAACCCGAACAGATCTACCATGTTAACTTAATCAAACCCTGGAAAGATAGGTTGTCTCTGTCAGCGGAGCCTTGCCCTTCGGTGTCTTCACCCCGGTTGCTTCCCGCAGTGAAGGTGTCAGAGACATTATCAGCTGATCAGAACAATCAGGTTAAAGAATTTCTCATCCAAAATAGGGAGATATTTTCAGAGCTGCCTGGCCGAACGACCATAATAAAACATGACATTGTCACAGAACCAGGGGTCAGGGTTCATTTAAAGCCATATAGGATTCCTGAAGTTCAGCGAGAAGCTATTTCTAAAGAAGTTAAAACCATGTTAGAACTTGGAGTCATAGAGGAGTCTAACAGTGCGTGGTCCAGTCCCATAGTGCTCATCCCGAAGCCCGACGGTAGCATACGCTTCTGTAATGACTTTCGTAAGTTAAATGAGGTGTCCAAGTTTGACGCATACCCCATGCCCCGTGTGGATGAGCTTGTAGAAAGGCTGGGAACAGCCAGGTTTCTCACCACATTGGACCTGACCAAAGGTTACTGGCAAATACCTTTATCTGATAGCGCCAAAGAAAAAACAGCCTTCTCGGTTCCAGAGGGGCTGTACCAGTATAAGATGTTACCCTTTGGGTTGCATGGGGCTCCAGCAACCTTTCAACGGGTGATGGATAAAATTTTGAGGCCCCATAGAAAATATGCAGCTGCCTATTTGGATGATGTGGTAATTCACAGTACAGACTGGGGGTCCCATTTGGTTAAAGTACAAGCAGTACTGGACTCAATCAGAGAGGCAGGGTTAACTGCTAACCCAAAGAAGTGCTGCCTCGCAATGGAGGAGGTCAAATACTTGGGCTTCACCATAGGCAGAGGTCTGATTAGGCCCCAATTGAATAAAATTGATGCTATTCAAAACTGGCCTCGTCCAGTGAATAAAAAACAGGTAAGGGCTTTTTTGGGAATTACTGGGTACTATAGACGGTTTATTCCCAATTTTGCGACCACAGCGGTGCCGTTGTCAGACCTTACCAAAGGGAAGCAGTCAAATATGGTGAAATGGAACCCTGATGCAGAAAAAGCATTCCAAGCGTTAAAAGTGGCTTTGTGTTCACAACCGGTGTTGATAACACCAGAGTTTTCAAAAGAATTTGTGGTACAGACAGATGCCTCAGAGGTAGGGATAGGTGCTGTGCTGTCCCAAACCAGAGATGGGGACGAACACCCTATCATTTATTTGAGTAGGAAACTCAATGAGCATGAAAAAAGGTATGCCATTGTGGAAAAGGAGGCTTTGGCCATTAAGTGGGCACTAGATACCTTGAGATATTACCTCTTGGGTAGACAATTCAGACTAGTGACGGATCATGCCCCTTTAAAATGGATGTATGTAAATAGAGGAAAGAATGCTCGGGTAACTAGATGGTTTCTAGCGTTGCAGGATTTTAAGTTTACTGTCGAACATAGACCGGGTACACAATTGGCCAACGCAGATGCATTGTCCCGCATCTTCTGTCTGGGGGCTACAAGTGTTCCGGCCCCTAGGTCGAAACAGGGGAGGGGGATATGTGACAAGAACACTGGGATAGTGTTTGAGGGCAGGTATGTTTGTCCCAGGTTCTTGTCTTACATGTATTAGAAAAATGAAAACTTCTAGGAATATGTTTTGTATTGTTTTGTTTTGATAGAACCTTTTCAGTTTGTTGGAAAAGCTGGGTAAGGACCCTGAAAGAGAGATGGGGCAAGTTCCAGACATTGGGCCCAGTTCGGGTCTTTGGCCTCACAGAAGGCTAATCAGGCTTTCAGCTGTGTAAGAGTGTTATAGAGCTGCTGGCCTGATTAGGGTGTGCAGACTGCCTGGGAAGACTGCAGGATCTCTGTGAGAGAGACACGCTTCCTGATACAAGTGAGCTATACAGGGTACTGGAGAACTCTGTGTTTTGTTTAGTGATAGTTAGGAACATCTTGTGTTTAGTTAGTGCCGGACAGGCAAGGTAATTTCTTTTGCTGTTTGTTTTATTTTCTGTCTAATAAACAACTGGCTGGGGCCAGTTGTACCAGAAACTGGACTTGTGTGGTTCTTCAGCTGCTGCAGGCTGCCATTTATCCCAGGAAACGGCACCTTGTACCCTTACAGCGTTACAATATATATATATATATATATATTTCTCTATCGTCCTAAGTGGATGCTGGGGTTCCTGAAAGGACCATGGGGAATAGCGGCTCCGCAGGAGACAGGGCACAAAAAGTAAAGCTTTTACAGGTCAGGTGGTGTGCACTGGCTCCTCCCCCTATGACCCTCCTCCAGACTCCAGTTAGATTTTTGTGCCCGGCCGAGAAGGGTGCAATTCTAGGTGGCTCTCATAAAGAGCTGCTTAGAGAAGTTTAGCTTAGGTTTTTTATTTTACAGTGATTCCTGCTGGCAACAGGATCACTGCAACGAGGGACAGAGGGGAGAAGAAGTGAACTCACCTGCGTGCAGGATGGATTGGCTTCTTGGCTACTGGACATGAAGCTCCAGAGGGACGATCACAGGTACAGCCTGGATGGTCACCGGAGCCTCGCCGCCGGCCCCCTCGCAGATGCTGAAGCAAGAAGAGGTCCAGAATCGGCGGCTGAAGACTCCTGCAGTCTTCTAAAGGTAGCGCACAGCACTGCAGCTGTGCGCCATTTTCCTCTCAGCACACTTCACACGGCAGTCACTGAGGGTGCAGGGCGCTGGGGGGGGGCGCCCTGGGAGGCAAATGTAAACCTATATAAGGCTAAAAATACCTCACATATAGCCCCCAGAGGCTATATGGAGATATTTAACCCCTGCCTAAATACAATAAATAGCGGGAGACGAGCCCGCCGAAAAAGGGGCGGGGCCTATCTCCTCAGCACACAGCGCCATTTTCTCTCACAGAAAGGCTGGAGAGAAGGCTCCCAGGCTCTCCCCTGCACTGCACTACAGAAACAGGGTTTAAACAGAGAGGGGGGGCACTAAATTGGCGACATAAATATATTAAAGATGCTATAAGGGAGAAACACTTATATAAGGTTGTCCCTATGTAATTATAGCGTTTTTTTGGTGTGTGCTGGCAAACTCTCCCTCTGTCTCTCCAAAGGGCTAGTGGGGTCCTGTCCTCTGTCAGAGCATTCCCGGTGTGTGTGCTGTGTGTCGGTACGTGTGTGTCGACATGTATGAGGACGATGTTGGAGGAGGCGGAGCAATTGCCTATGATGGTGATGTCACTCTCTAGGGAGTCGACACCGGTATGGATGGCTTATTTAGGGAATTACGTGAGAATGTCAACACGCTGCAAGGTCGGTTGACGACATGAGACGGCCGACAAACAATTAGTACCGGTCCAGGCGTCTCAGAAACACCGTCAGGGGTTTTTAATAACGCCCATTTACCTCAGTCGGTCGACACAGACACCGACACTGAATCCAGTGTCGACGGTGAATAAACAAACGTATTCCTTATTAGGGCCACACGTTAAGGGCAATGAAGGAGGTGTTACATATTTCTGATACTACAAGTACCACAAAAAAGGGTATTATGTGGGAGTGAAAAAACTACCTGTAGTTTTTCCTGAATCAGATAAAATAAAATAAAGTGTGTGATGATGCGTGGGTGTACCCCGATAGCAAATATTGGCGTTATACCCTTTCCCGCCAGAAGTTAGGGCGCGTTGGGAATGAATAAGGCGCTCACACGCTTATCAAGTGGCGTTACCGTCGCCAGATACGGCCGCCCTCAAGGAGCCAGCTGATAGGCAGCTGGAAAAATATCCTAAAAAGTATATACACACATAAGGTGGTTATACTGCGACCAGCGATCGCCATCAGCCTGGAGATGCAGTGCTGGGTTGGCTTGGTCGGTTTCCCTGACTGAAAATATTTGATTGATATAGAGCATTTAATAGGATGCATTATATATTTATGTATGCGAGATGCACAGAGGGATATGTGCACTCTGGCATCAAAATAAGTGCGTGATCCATATCTCCCAGAAGATGTCATGGACACGACAGTGGTCAGGTGATACATATCCCATACGACACATGGAAGTATGGCCGTATAAAGGGAAAGAGTTATTTGGGGTCGGTCCAACGGACCTGGGGGTCTCGGCAACAGCTGGAAATCCAACCTTTTTACCCCAAGTTACATCTCAGCAGAAACAGACACCGTCTTTTCAGCCTCAATCCTTCCGTTCCCATGAGGGCAAGCGGGCAAAAGGCCAGTCATATCTGCCCAGACATAGAGGAAAGGGAAGTAGACTGCAGCAGACAGCTCCTTCCCAGGAAAGGAAGCCTTCCACCGCGTCTGCCAAGTCCCCAGCATGACGCTGGGGCCGTGTAAGCGGACTCAGGTTAGGTGGGGGTGTAGTCTCAAGAGTCTCAACGCGCAGTGGGATCACTCGCAAGTTGACCCCTGGATCGTACTAGTATTATCCCAGGGGTACAGATTGGAGAGTCGAGACATCTTTTCCTCGCAGGTTCCTGAAGTCTGCATTACCAACGGCTCCCTCCAACAGGGAGGCAGTATTGGGAAAAATTCACAAGCTGTATTTCCAGCAGGTGATAATCAAAGTACCCCTCCTACAACAAGGAAAAGGGTATTAGTCTTCCACACTATATGGTGGTACTGAAGCCAGACGGCTTGGTGAGACATAGTCTAAATCTGAAATCTTTGAACACTTACATAAAGGTTCAAATCAAGATGGAGTCACTCAGAGCAGTGATAGCGAACCGGAAAGAAGGGGACTATATGGTGTCCCTGGACATCAAGGATTACCTCCATGTCCAAATTTGCCCTTCTCAACAAGGGTACATCGGGTTCGTGATACAGAACTGTCAATATCAGTTTCAAAAGTTGCCGTTGAATTATCCACGGCACCCCGGGCCTTTACCAAGGTAATGGCCGAAAAGATGACTCTCTTCAAAGAAAAGGGCATCTTAATTATCCCTTACTTGGACGATATCCTGAAAGGGGCAAGTTCCAGAGAACAGTTGGAGGTCGGAAAAGAACTATCTAAAGTAGTTCTACGATAGCACGAGTGGATTCTAAATATTCCAAAAATCGCAGCTGTGTTTTCCGATGATACGTCTGCTGTTCCCAGGAATGATTCTGGGCATAGTCCAGAAAAAGGTATTTCTCCTGGAGGGGAAAGCCAGGGAGTTATCCGACCTAGTCAGAAACCTCCTAAAACCAGGCCAAGTATCAGTGCATTAATGCACAGGAGGCCTGGGAAAAATGGTGGCTTCTTACGAAGCGATTCCATTCGGCAGATCTCACGCAAAACATTTTCAGGGAGATTTGCTGGACGAATGGTCCGGATCGCATCTTCAGATGCATCAGCGGATAACCCTGTCTCCAAGGACAAGGGTATCTCTTCTGTGGTGGTTGCAGGAGGCTCATCTACTGGAGGGCCGCAGATTCGGCATACAGGATTGGATCCTGGTGACCACGGACGCCAGCCTGAGAGGCTGGGGAGCAGTCACACAGGGAAAAAACTTCCAGGGAGTGTGGACAAGCCTGGAAAAGTCTCTTCACATAAACATTCTGGAACTAAGAGCAATCTACAATGCTCTAAACCAGGCGGAACCTCTGCTTCAAGGAAGACCGGTGTTGATCCAGTCGGACAACATCACGGCAGTCGCCCATGTAAACAGACAGGGCGGCACAAGAAGCAGGAGTGCAATGGCAGAAGCTGCCAGGATCCTTCGCTGGGCGGAGAATCACGTGATAGCATTGTCAGCAGTATTCATCCCGGACGTGGACAACTGGGAAGCAGACTTCCTCAGCAGACACGATCTTCACCCGGGAGAGTGGGGACTTCATTCAGAAGTTTTCCTCATGATAATAAACCGTTGGGAAAAACCAATGGTGGACATGATGGCGTCTCGCCTCAACAAAAAACTGGACAGGTATTGCGCCAGGTCAAGAGATCCGCAGGCAATAGCTGTGGATGCGCTGGTAACACCTTGGGTGTACCAGTCGGTATATGTGTTTCCTCCTCTGCCTCTCATACCAAAGGTATTGAGGATTATACGGCAAAGAGGAGTAAGAACGATACTAGTGGCTCCGGATTGGCCAAGAAGGACTTGGTACCCGGAACTTCAAGAGATGGTCACGGACGATCCGTGGCCTCTACCTCTGAGAAGGGACCTGCCTCAGCAGGGTCCTTGTCTTTTTCAAGACTTACCGCGGCTGCGTTTGACGGCATGGCGGTTGAACGCCAGATTCTAAAAGAAAAAGGCATTCCTGAAGAAGTCATTCCTACCTTGATTAAGGCAAGGAAAGAAGTCACCGAAAAGCATTATCACCGCATTTGGCGGAAATATGTGGCATGGTGCGAGGGTCGGAATGCTCCGACGGAGGAATTTCAACTGGGTCGTTTCCTACATTTCCTGCAATCAGGATTGTCTATGGGTCTCAAATTGGGATCTATTAAGGTTCAAATTTCGGCCCTGTCTATATTCTTCCAAAAAGAATTGGCCTCAGTTCCTGAGGTCCAGACTTTTGTCAAAGGAGTACTGCATATACAGCCTCCTGTGGTGCCTCCGGTGGCACCGTGGGATCTAAATGTAGTTTTAGATTTCCTCAAATCCCATTGGTTTGAACCACTTAAGAAGGTGGATTTGAAATATCTCACATGGAAAGTGACTATGTTACTGGCCCTGGCTTCGGCCAGGAGAGTATCAGAACTGGCGGCTTTATCTTATAAAAGTCCTTATTTAATTTTCCATTCAGATAGGGCAGAGCTGCGGACGCGTCCGCATTTTCTCCCGAAGGTGGTGTCAGCGTTTCACCTGAACCAGCCTATTGTAGTGCCTGCGGCTACAAACGACTTGGAAGACTCCAAGTTGTTGGACGTTGTCAGAGCTTAAAGATATACATTTCAAGGACGGCTGGAGTCAGAAAATCTGACTCGCTGTTTATACTGTATGCACCCAACAAGTTGGGTGCACCTGCTTCTAAGCAGTCGATTGCTCGTTGGATTTGTAACACGATTCAACTTGCACATTCTGTGGCAGGCCTACCACAGCCTAATTCTGTTAAGGCCCATTCCACAAGGAAGGTGGGCTCATCCTGGGCGGCTGCCCGAGGGGTCTCGGCATTACAACTCTGCCGAGCAGCTACGTGGTCAGGGGAGAACACGTTTGTAAAATTTTACAAATTTGATACCCTGGCAAAAGAGGACCTGGAGTTCTCTCATTCGGTGCTGCAGAGTCATCCGCACTCTCCCGCCCGTTTGGGAGCTTTGGTATAATCCCCATGGTCCTTTCAGGAACCCCAGCATCCACTTAGGACGATAGAGAAAATAAGAATTTACTTACCGATAATTCTATTTCTCGGAGTCCGTAGTGGATGCTGGGCGCCCATCCCAAGTGCGGATTATCTGCAAGACTTGTACATAGTTATTGTTAACTATTTCGGGTTATTTTGTTTAGGGAGCCATCTTTCAGAGGCTCCTCTGTTATCATACTGTTAACTGGGTTTAGATCACAAGTTGTACGGTGTGATTGGTGTGGCTGGTATGAGTCTTACCCGGGATTCAAAATCCTCCCTTATTGTGTACGCTCGTCCGGGCACAGTACCTAACTGGAGTCTGGAGGAGGGTCATAGGGGGAGGAGCCAGTGCACACCACCTGACCTGTAAAAGCTTTACTTTTTGTGCCCTGTCTCCTGCGGAGCCGCTATTCCCCATGGTCCTTTCAGGAACCCCAGCATCCACTACGGACTCCGAGAAATAGAATTATCGGTAAGTAAATTCTTATTATTTATATTTATATATTTATTTATTTCTTTTTTGTTTCCAATTGCCTGGCACTCCTACGGATAACAGGATTACTTGCTGGGGTGCCCTCTTAAGCTTATGCAAGCTAATTGTAGAAGAGGTAATGAAGTGGCACTCATCACACTTGCGATCAACTTGAATAAAGGTCTTTTATTTCTAAATTTCAATGCGCCTACGTTTCGGGGCACAACCTCCATCGTCAGGGACATCATAGTGGTGTCCCTGACGACGGGGGTTGTGCCCCGAAATGTAGGATTCAAAAAAAGTACTTTAATTCAAGTTGATCGCAAGTGTGGTGAGTGCCGCATCATTACCTCTTCTCTCTTTCTTTCTCTCTCTCTCTCTCTCTCTCTCTCTCTCGCTATATATATATAAACAAAGCAATGAACCGGCACTCCCCTGATGCAAATGTAGATGCCAGGGTGCCCTCTGCAATGGTGAGTTATATAAGGAAGAAAGCAGCGGCACTCCCAGTTGTCTTTATAAAAAAAATTGTAATTATTCAAGCATGAAGTACAAATTCAAGCGTATATTACATCTTATGCTGCATAGCCACCCTATGCAGCATAAGATGTAATATATACGCTTGAATTTGTATTTCATTCTTGAATAATTACTAAAGAAGTTTACAAAGACAACTGAGAGTGCCGCTGCTTTCTTCCTGGCACTGGCTGCTACTCTGATTCACTACCTCCCCACCTCCTCTTCTTTCAGTGTAGTTGCAGGCTTAGCTATTGCAGCAGATCTGCTGCAGCACGCACCTTCTTTTATTGTTTTTGGTGCGCATTCAAACTTCACTCCTGGCGGCCTGCCTCCAACCTCTGCTCTCTCCCTCTGTGGACATGACGTCACACGCACGCTGCGGCATCTGAAACCAGGAAGCGCCGTGAGCATCTGGAGCCGGCTCCAGACTAGACGCTACCAAGTACCCTGTTTCCAGGCAGCGGGAGGCGGCTGTAGCAGTGCGCAGTATAGCACCAGAAGTGTACTTCCTAGCGCCCGCTACAGTCCAGCGCCTGGGGCACGTGACCCCCTAGCCCCCCCCCCCCCCTAGTTACGGCCGTGCTGAATGTTTGTCATACAAACATTTATACTATCTATGTGCCTGATTCAGAAATGAACGGAATTGCGGAGCCACACACAAGCGGCTTTGCAATTCCGTCCATCAAAATGCAAATACAGCAGGAGGTGTCTAAACTAATTAGACACCTCCTGCATTGCATTTGCGATCCGAGCGCAGCGTCCAGAATTATGTTCTAAGCAGGGCTTAAAGTGGTCCTGGAGAGGTGGTGGAATTCAATTACCTGGACACCGACCCCTTCCACCCCCCCCCCCCCACCACCACCACCACACACACACACACACACAGCGGAGTCTGGGCAAGTGCTAGCGTTTTCTGCACGCCCCCAGAAAACTGTAAATTAGTACCCTACATACCATACTTTATAAAGGGACATTGATCTCACAAAGAAGTAGCGTGGTCATATAATAGTACCCCCAATTCAAATTACACCACACAGGGGCACAATCTTATTCACTTTACACCACATAGTAATGCCCCTTATTCAGGTTACGTCACTTAGTAGTGCCCTTTATTCACATTGCACTACACTATGGTACCCTCTAAACATGTTATGCCACACAGCAGTGCTCATCAGTAACACTAACGCCGCCTGTATCCTCTATTGATGTAGATGATGTGGCAGGTTTTTCTGTTGGAATTACTGTGCAGGGCAATGGAGGAGGTGGAACTAGTTCCCCCTACAATTACAGGTGGTGGAACTCAGTTCCACCTCATCCCCCCCCCCCCCCCACACACACTTTAACCCCTGGTTCTAAGACAATACCAAGTAATCCTCATTAGTATAGATAATGGCAAGTAAGGTAGCCAGAAGTACGCATTAAGTGGATGGTCGGAAAATCTTTCTATACTGGTAAAAAAAAATTGCACATCCTTTGAAGGCATTGGCCATAATTTCAAATGGAAGTATTTTACATTTAAAAGTAAATATACATTTATAATTATATATGATCATCACAATTAGGATATTTAACCACTTAACTGACGATTTTTCTCTTAAAAACCATTCATATATTTTTATTTATTTAATATAGCTTAAAAAGTATTTTAAAAAATATTGCATTGTGACATGGACATACAGGGATCCAAATCAAGGACCAGAAAAGCCATATTTAAAATGGCCACTGGAGACTGCTCTCAGCGACGGAGAAAGAAGAGGCGAGCACTGCGCTCTCCTGCCCCCCAGAAACGGACGGCAGAGGCCAAGAGCAGTGAGCACTGCTGGGAAGATGCAGTATGTGTATATGGCACTATACAGGGAGCAGTATGTGTAACTAGCTCAATACAGGGGGCAGTAGGTATCCGGCACTAGACTGGGGGCAGTATGTGTATCTGGCACTATACTGGGGGCAGTATGTGTATCTGGCACTATACTGAGGGCAGTATGTGTATCTGGCACTATACTGAGGGCAGTATGTGTATCTGGCACTACTGGGGGCAGTATGTGTATCTGGCACTATACTGAGGGCAGTATGTGTATCTGGCGCCACTGGGGGCAGTATGTGTATCTGGCACTAGGCTGGGAACATTATGTGTAACTGGCACTATACTGGGGGCATTACGTCTATCTGACACTATACTGAGGGAATTACGTGTATATGGTACTATACAGGGTGCATTACCTGTATCTGGCACTATACTGGGGGCTTTACTTGTATCTGGCACTATACTGGGGGCATTACTTGTATCTGGCACTATACTGGGGGCATTACCTGTATCAGGCACTATACTGGGGGCATTATATGCTGTGTTCTTTTTACTATTATGTTTTTTTGAGAGGGGGAGGGTAGTGGGGGAAGGGGGGTGTCAAAGGATAATTTTGCCCTGGACTGCGCTTAGTTTAGAACCGGCCCTGATAGTGAGCATGCTATGTATTCCTGTAAGCATATAGTTTTTTGTATTACATGTAAAGCATTTTTTGTTTAATCAACCTGTGATCAGTGCCATTAAGCACATACTTACCGACTTTTTGGCTGCTCTCTCCGGGAGAGAGCAGCCAGGTCGGTTCTGTCAAAGTCAGAAAAATATCATGATGCACACTACCATATTTGCACCTCATGCGTGTCCCCGCTGCGCGTGCCCACGCTCTCCCGTGCGTACGCATACCCGCTGGTGCGTGCACCCGCAGGCGCACGGTATGCGCATTTACGGTAGAATTTGTGTGCGTCTAGCGGGCGACTCGATCGTTACATATTTTAACCATATAATGTATTTTGTAGATTATGGTCCCTTTGATAGAATCTGAAAGTTTAGTTAATGTAGCATGTTCATGAACAAAGAGATCCCTCTTTGTTTGATACGAAGGGTCAGACAAGGGTTATACAGTGGAGTTTAGTATCCATCGGAAGAGTATTTAATTAGCAATATTCCGGTGTTGGTTTGAAGCAGATTAATCGCTCGTGCGAATAGTTATGGACATAAGCAGTTTATGGACTTTTACTATTATTTGCACTTTATTATCCATGCGGCGGGAAACCTAGTTTCCCACCCACCTGAGCAGTTGGAAATAGTCACAGCCCACCTGTATGAATCAACCTATGACCTTTTGTTATAATGCGAAGACGAATTCCTGTGTCCAATGAACAATGAGATTGTAGGGACCATTGTATTGTATTGTGTGTGGTGTATATATAGACGAGCCGATCTGATCCAGCTCCACTCTACTCTCTTCAACGGTTCTCATCACTGATAATCGGGAGCTGGATATTCAGAAAGGCGCATGCTATTGTTCCCCTTGTGCGTAAGTTTCTCCGCAATCATATTGTCTTTATTGTTATTGTGAGCCATATCTCTCTCTCTCTCTCTCTCTCTCTTCTCCTCTTTCTCTCTCTTTTCCTCTTAAAGTGTTATTGTGCTGTTATTGTATTTCATGTGTAGTTATCTGGTTAGTTAGTCTATGTTATATTGGTAGTGTATGACTTGTATTGTATTATTCTTTTGCAAATAGAACGTTCATATAAGGTGTTAGAACCTAAGATCGGTATCTGTGTATTTCTTATATTTCTAAGTATTCTCTGAGCGTCGGAGACGCTCGTACAGCTTTTAAGTTAATAAGGTTACACTGTGTAACATTTACACCCTACCACTACACCAAGGCCTACTGCATAATACATTATTTTATAGTATAGTTATAAAGGTTTTACACTGTGAGCGTCAGCGCCGCTTGTGATCTCCTCGTGGTCCCGAGCGTCCGCTACGCTAATAGCGTATCATTACGGTAGTCGGCAGCCTATAGCGTGCCTGCCTGTGATCTCTTGGCTGTGAGCGAACGCGACGCTTGAGCGTCTCGACTACGGCTAAGCGATTGTTACGCAACGTGCGTACCCTTACGGTATTCCATACGCCAATAGCGTACTGTGTTCTTTGACCTCTTAAAGGGTTTTAAGTAAGATAAATATTTAGCTTTATCAATTGGCGGCTCGTCCGTCCTTCACATATCTGTGCTAGGTAATTTCAGCAGACATTATCCATCAGCAAAGGGCGGGAGATCATATTCCTCGTAGTGCTCACTGGATAAGCGTCTGCTTCGCTTAGTAAAGGGTGCTGAAGGAATCCGGAACCGGAGGTAAGAACAACACGCTAGTGTCTTTTAAAACAGTTTTTTTCTGTTTTGCGTACGCACGCACGCATATATCTGCATTTCTTTTTATTCGTGTATTTTCATATCACTCTCCTGTTTGCCATTTTATAATTGATAAACGTGCTAAGAGAGATTTGTCGCTATTAATAGTTAAAGAGTAAAAGTAATACATTAAGGGGTAAATTGTAAAGCATGCACACAGCTCTGCCTAAGGATACAAGGAGAGATCTGTGTGGTGCTCGGTAGATGATCGAGGATCACCTACATTGATAAACGTGTTAATTGTGTTACGGTGGATATCTGCCTTGCGTACACGTGTCTCTAACAAAAGGCTGAGACCCGCGTGCGCAACCCAAAGGCCGACGCACGCAGCGTATATTACGCAACGGAGCGTCTGGGTACGCCCACGTAACTCAAATCATACGATAGTGTTATTTTAAACAGGCGAAAAGGTGGCAACGCGATAAATAGCGCAAGTCGATTTTAGTGTCCGAAATTTAAGCTAATAGATCCTTCTCCAATTTACGACTCATCTGGTCTAAAGGGAAGAAATTTCTGCGCAGAAATAGAAAGAAATAGAAACAAAAGTAAAAGTGTACATGTGGTGAGTGAGTGCAATTATATAAGTTTCTACAATTTTTGGGATTGAACCACAGGAAATCATCGAGTTCTCGTGAAGTACATACGTGTAAGTGACATACATGGTGGCTTGGGAGGCATCCCTTGTTAAACATATAAAGAGCATTAGAGTGTAGCAGACCAGGAGGTCATACTGTAGCAGACCAGGAGGTCCGGAACAGACCAGGAGGTCTAGGTACAGCAGACAAAGAAGTCCGCTATAGAGACAAGTAGCCCAACACCAGGAAGGGTTGGTGCGGAACCCATATAGGCCATAAAGCTCAGGCTGAAGGAATTCGCAGCTGCTGAATTTCGATTCCACTGGTCGCTCCGCACATAAGATTAGTTGCTTATGTGCTGAACGATTGTACCGCACGTAATTGTGTGCATTAGTTAGTAATCTGACCCAGTACCATTTGCGTACGGAAGGGGTCATAAACGCTATTTGTACATTCTAAAGTGATTTGTGTAATTTTTTATTTTTTTTAAGGGAAGTTCGCTGGTCACTCAGGAATTATCCAACAACCAACAGTTACTGGAAAGGGTTAATGCTCTTCGGATCACACTCGCATGTTCCAGTAAACAAAGGTTCATAGGGGCCCTGGGTCGAGTACGCCAGCGCTAAAACAGTGTGTAGGCATATTGGTCGGCGTGGGCGAGTGAGTGGGGTACTCGGTAAACTACCACCGTCAACCTATCTGGAACATCTTGGTTTTTGTAAGGGTTCGCTGAAGACCCTGATATAAAGGTCAGAGGTAGTGCAAGCAACACCTGCAAGCTATGGGGGCCAGTTGTTCAGGTAGGGGGCAATCAACCTCGGTTCGGGTTGATTTAGTAAACCGACCAATCGGGTCGGCAAGGTATGTAATGTGTGAAAAATACGGTTCACACACAGAGGTTTTATGTGATGAATGGGAAAGAATGACTGTACATGACGGGGAGAAGTTCCCAAGAGTAGGCAGCTTTAGCCCAGATGTGTTACTAAATCTAAGGAGGAGGATATGTCTCATTAAATCAACAAAGAGACGGATCAAACATTATGATTATTTACAGTTATGGCAACAGGAGGGTGAAATACAGAGAGGATTGGCTCAGGCGGCGGGATCTAACCCTATCAGGAAACTGATAGCCACAGCACCACCGCCACCATATATATCAGGAGAGAAATTGGTTGCGGAGAATGACGCACTAGGGTGCAATGAACAGGCACTTAGCAACTGTATAAATGTTAAGGATAATATTAATAAGTTAACTAATACAAGTATTAACCCATGCAAGTTGTACCCTGTTTTAAACTTTCCCCAGGACTGTGATCAAGAGGACGAATCGACAACAATATCGGCGCTCTCTCTAGCAGCCACCATATCAGAAACAACAGTAGGCACGGCCCAACCCGTAAGATTAGTATCAAAGGCCCCTAGCGGAGGGACAGGTGAGGTCGTATCAACGGGTAAGTACGGCACCATACACTATGCTGAAACCATTTCACCACAGGCTGTAGAATCTACTCAGAATGATATTATTAAACTTAATCCCGTTAGGGTAATAGCAGTGCCAAATGGGAAAACGGACACTACAGGAGTCACTCCTGTCAGAAATATTGCCATGCACTGCCCGTTTACCCGAATGGAATTAAGAGCAATAGTGTCTGAATTCCCTGATCCTAGGAAAGATCTAGTTGCTAGCCAGAAATACATCAGAGACCTAGGGAACACTGTGGAGCCCAATAACAAAGACTGGCAGATATTGCTGAGGGCATGTTTACCCTCCAATGTCGACCCAGAAAGGTTTTTAGCTGACTGTAAATTAGATGGAGAGGTACCCCTTACGGATGTGTACAACTCAGACAATGTAAAGAGGATAAATTTACAGTTGAAGGAGTATTTTCCAGCTGTAGTCAAATGGAATAGAATTTTTTCCATTAAACAAAAAGAGTCAGAAACAGCTGCTGAATATTTTCATCGGGCACTACTAGAAATGGCTAAATACACAGGCATAGAAGACATTAAGACCAATGCAAATCATAGAGAAGTAGCAGTATCTGTGTTAATGGATGGTTTAAAAGAGGTATTGAAAGCAAGGGTACAGACCACGCAACCATGTTGGCGAGGTCTGTCGGTGGCTACTTTGAGAGAGGCTGCTATTGATCACGATCGAAATATCACCAGACACAGGGAGTCACAAGGTGATAAGTTAATGGCCGTAAGTATACAGGCTTTGACCACAAGGCAACCTTCGTATAAACCTCCGACCCCTGTGGGTAAGTCAAATGTGGTAACTTGTTATTTTTGTCATAGACAGGGACACATGGCACGAGACTGTAGAGCGAAAAATTCACAAAAATCATACCAACCCCCTAGACAACGACATGACACACGAAATTGGGATCAGGGTCCGCAGAGACGGAGTTATGAGCCACATACAGGGGAAACAAAAAGATATCCCCCAAAAGGAGACTGGCAAGCTTCTGGCAGTTCCCATTTAACCCCTTCTCAAGTAGTTGCTGCCAGCGGGATTCAGGGAGGTCACCATACCCAATAGGGGTGTGGCCACACCTGTAATCTGCAACCAGTAAAATTGATTGCAAGTCTTGGAAGTGAACCCGAAATTGCAATTAATGTAGCTGGTAAATCATTAAACTTTCTTGTAGATACGGGGGCGGCCGAATCAGTGATAAATTCGACAGTGGGCATGAGAACCACTGGTAAGACAATTCCAGCCATGGGAGTAACGGGAGTAGTCCAGCACTACCCTGTTAGCAAACCAGCCGAGATTACAATAGGGCCTTTACATACCAAGCATTCCTTTTTGCTGGCTGCATCGGCACCGACTAATCTCCTGGGAAGAGATTTATTGTGTAAAATGGGGTGCGTCATTTATTGTACTCCTGAAGGTGTATTCTTAGACATACCTGAGAATAACGCTCAGGAAGTACGAGACATGTTAGACTCCCCATCAAAATTAATGACACATACCGTTATGACAAATAGGACTCCATCCCAAGTAGAAGAAATGACATCCCAAATACCAGAGTCACTTTGGACAAAAGATGGACAAGACACTGGATTAATGGCAAACGTAGCTCTGGTAGTTGTACAAGTAAAAGATGGTAGGATAGCTCCAAAAATCCCACAATATCCTCTGAAGCCAGAGGTGGAGTTAGGAGTATATCCCGTAATAGAGCGCTTGCTACAACAGGGCATTCTGGTAAGAACATCCAGCACTGCCAATAGTCCCATCTTCCCTGTGAAAAAGAGTGGGGGGAGGGGTTACAGGCTAGTGCAGGATCTAAGGGGGATTAACAAAATAGTTGAGAGTCAGTTCCCCGTAGTGCCAAATCCAGCTGTCATCCTTATGCAGAACCCTCCCACTGCGAAATTTTTCACTGTTATTGACCTCTGCTCCGCTTTCTTCTCGGTACCTCTGCACCCTGACAGCCAATATTTGTTTGCATTTACATACAGAGGAGTCCAATACACATGGACTCGATTACCACAAGGTTTCATAGACAGTCCAAGTATATTTTCCCAGGCTTTGCATGATTGTTTACAGTCTTTCCAACCAGAGAGTGGATCAATATTGATACAGTATGTGGATGATTTACTACTGTGTTCAGATTCATTGGAAGCGTCCCTGAAGGATACGAAACAGCTCCTGTTTCATCTTTCAGACACAGGACACAAGGTTTCCAAAGACAAGTTGCAATTATGCCAAACTAAAGTAAAATATTTAGGACACTGTCTAACACAAGGACTGAGACACCTGACCGCTGATAGAATCCAAGCAATTAGAGACATGACTCTGCCACAAACCCAGCAACAGATCAGAACGTTTTTAGGAATGTGTGGGTATTGCCGTAACTGGATCCCAGGATTTTCCATTCTAGCATTACCTTTGCAGGAAATGGTCTCATCAAACAAACCTGATCGGATTTCGCATACAGACAAATCCAAGATGGCATTTGAGAGACTTAAACAGTGCCTAACGCAGGCGCCAGCATTAGGTATGCCAGACTATGGGAAACCCTTTGAGCTGTACTGAACAGAAAGTGCTGGTTGCGCGGCAGGCGTCCTAACCCAAAAGCACGGTGATGCCAGCAGGCCGGTAGCATACTACAGCGCTCAGCTAGATACGGTAGCGCGATCCCTCCCCACATGCTTACGAAGCGTTGCTGCGATAGCATTGCTAGTAACGAAAAGCGAAGATGTAGTGCTAGGACACAACCTCACAATTCATACACCACATGCAGTGTCAGCCTTGCTAAATTCTGCCCAAACCAGGAACGTCTCATCAGCGCGGTTTACAAGATGGGAATTGGCACTAATGGCCCCCGTAAACATCACCATAAGGAGATGCAGTGCATTAAATCCTGCAACATATCTCCCAGGTGTGCCTGCACAGGCACAAAGGGTGGAGGGTGAGAGTGATGGGGAAGGAGGATTTAATACAAAAGATGACACACATGATTGTATGGAATATTTGACTCAAAATTTCACGGCAAGGCCTGACATCAGTGACAACCCACTGGAAGATGTAGATCTTACTTTTTACACTGACGGTAGTTGTCACAGACAGTCGGACTCGGGAGACTTGTGTACTGGATACGCAGTCGTAGATGACCAAGGCACCATAGAAGCAGAACCGCTAGGCCCACCTCACTCAGCCCAGGTTGCTGAACTGGTTGCCCTAACCAGAGCATGTGAATTGGCTAAGGGCAAGTCAGGCAATATCTACACCGA
This sequence comes from Pseudophryne corroboree, assembly GCF_028390025.1. Taxonomy (NCBI): domain Eukaryota; kingdom Metazoa; phylum Chordata; class Amphibia; order Anura; family Myobatrachidae; genus Pseudophryne; species Pseudophryne corroboree. The sequence goes on along the minus strand of NC_086444.1, from coordinate 417,077,771 downwards.
TTCTAGATACGCCTTCGGGGTAGTCCATGATTTCGGAGCCCTATGGCGCCTCAGAAATTTCATGACGGCAGCTGGTACACCGGTAGCGCATGCAGCTCACATCAAAAGGCTTCTAACAGCGATACAGGAACCCGACAGAGTGGCTGTTATCAAGTGTAAAGCACACACATATAGCCAGGACCCAGTATCACTTGGTAACAGCCGAGCAGACGAAGCTGCTAAGTTAGCAGCCGGTACCCCCAGACAGACAGACACCACACAACTGATGGTATTTAATACCATCAACACACAGAAGTTGTGTGAAATGCAAAATTTGTGTTCCACACAGGAAAAGGCAGTCTGGAAGGCAAAAGGATATGGCCAGGAGTCCTCAGGACTCTGGACGGATGGACAAGGTAAACCAGTGGCCCCCAGAGCATATCTTCCATGTTTAGCTGAAGCAGCACACGGGCTGACTCATCTGGGCAAGGAGGGAATGTGCAAGTTGGTAAGAGCATATTGGTGCGCCCCAGGATTTTCATCCCATGCAGGTAAGAGAGCAATGTCATGCCTTACCTGTTTGAGGAAGAATATCGGAAAGGCAATACCAACAGAACCATCTCATATCCCACCTACAGGCGGCCCTTTTCAGGTAATACAGATTGATTTTATACAATTACCCCCTTGTCGAAATTTGAAATATGTACTTGTTTGTATATGTGTGTTTTCAAATTGGGTCGAAGCATTTCCTGCGGCCACAAATACCGCTATGTTTACTGCTAAGAAAATTGTGCAGGAATTTGTATGTAGATACGGTATCCCTAGAATAATTGAAAGTGATAGGGGTACCCATTTTACAGGTGATGTCTTTCAAGGAATGTGTAAGTTGATGGGAATTGATAGTAAGCTGCACACTCCATACCGCCCCCAGGCGAGTGCGAAGGTGGAAAGCGTGAACAGCACTATTAAAAATAAACTGAGTAAAGTTATGGCAGAAACAGGATTGACATGGCCAGAAGCTTTACCCATTGTACTATACAGTATCAGAACCATTCCCAGGTCCCCTCTTAATCTGTCCCCCTTTGAAATCTTGTTTGGTCGACAACCGCATGTTATGATTAACCCTCAGGATGATTTGAAGTGTAACAATGAAGTGACTGTAAAATACCTGGTTAACATGAGTAAACAGCTAAGGAATCAAAATGATAATTTGAAATTAGTGATTCCTGATTTACCAGATAGTAATTGTCATGACATTGAACCTGGGGATTATGTAATGATACGGAATTTTCTACGCTCAGGTTGCCTTATTGACAGATGGGAAGGACCATACCAAGTCTTATTGACTAGCACTACAGCATTGAAGGTTGCCGAGAGAGAGACTTGGGTTCATTCGTCCCATTGTAAGAAGGTTGCTGATCCAGAGAGGTCCCGTGATAAAGAACAGACGGTAGAGGAAGTTGTATCACTGGAGTGTCTGTTTCAGGAGGACTGAGGCGGCACCTGAGCTTTGAAAATCATAAGATCGGAAGCAGTTGTCGATCCCCTGTTCCCTTTTATTGTTTTCTCCACTTCCCATCCCATCTCCCTCAATTATTTTTCTCTAACGTCCTAGTGGATGCTGGGGACTCCGTCAGGACCATGGGGAATAGCGGCTCCGCAGGAGACAGGGCACAAAAGCAAGCTTTTAGGATCACATGGTGTGTACTGGCTCCTCCCCCCATGACCCTCCTCCAAGCCTCAGTTAGGTTTTTGTGCCCGGCCGAGAAGGGTGCAATCTAGGTGGCTCTCTTAAAGAGTTACTTAGAAAAAGTTTTTAGGTTCTTTATTTTCAGTGAGTCCTGCTGGCAACAGGCTCACTGCATCGAGGGACTTAGGGGAGAGATTTTCAACTCACCTGCGTGCAGGATGGATTGGATTCTTAGGCTACTGGACATAGCTCCAGAGGGAGTCGGAACACAGGGCTCGCCCTGGGGTTCGTCCCGGAGCCGCGCCGCCGACCCCCCTTGCAGACGCTGAAGATGAAGAGGTCCGGAACCAGGCGGCAGAAGACTCTCAGTCTTCATCAGGTAGCGCACAGCACTGCAGCTGTGCGCCATTGTTGTCAGCACACTTCACACAGCGGTCACGGAGGGTGCAGGGCGCTGGGGGGGGGGCGCCCTGGGCAGCAATGTATAATACCTGTATGGCGAAAAATACATCACATATAGCCCTTGAGGCTATATGGATGTATTTAACCCCTGCCAGATATCTAAAACTCCGGAGAAGAAGCCCGCCGAAAAGGGGGCGGGGCCTATTCTCCTCAGCACACAGCGCCATTTTCCCTCACAGAAAGGCTGGTGGGAAGGCTCCCATGCTCTCCCCTGCACTGCACTACAGAAACAGGGTTAAAACAGAGAGGGGGGGGCACTGATTTGGCGATATGTATATATATTAAAATGCTATAAGGGAGGAACACTTATATAAAGGTTGTCCCTGGATAATTATAGCGTTTTGGTGTGTGCTGGCAAACTCTCCCTCTGTCTCCCCAAAGGGCTAGTGGGTCCTGTCCTCTATCAGAGCATTCCCTATGTGTGTGCTGTATGTCGGTACGTGTGTGTCGACATGTATGAGGAAAATATTGGTGAGGAGGCGGAGCAAATTGCCTGTAATGGTGATGTCACTCTCTAGGGAGTCGACACCGGAATGGATGGCTTATTTATGGAAATTACGTGACAATGTCAACACGCTGCAAGCCGGTTGACGACATGAGAGGGCCGGCGAACAAATTAGTATCTGTCCAGGCGTCTCAAACACCGTCAGGGGCTGTAAAATGCCCATTTACCTCAGTCGGTCGACACAGACCCAGACACGGACACTGATTTCAGTGTCGACGGTGAAGAAACAAACGTATTTTCTTTTAGGGCCACACGTTAAGGGCAATGAAGGAGGTGTTACATATTTCTGATACTCCAAGTACCACAAAAAAGGGTATTATATGTGAGGTGAAAAAACTACCTGTAGTTTTTCCTGAATCAGATAAATTAAATGAAGTGTGTGATGATGCGTGGGTTTCCCCCGATAGAAAATTATTGGCGGTATACCTTTTCCCGCCAGAAGTTAAGGCGCGGTGGGAAACACCTCTCAGGGTGGATAAGGCGCTCACACGCTTATCAGAACAAGTGGCGGTACCATCTACGGATAGGGCCGTACTTAAGGAGCCAGCTGATAGGAGGCTGAAAAATATCCTAAAAAGTATACACACACATGCTGGTGTTATACTGCGACCAGCGATCGCCTCAGCCTGGATGTGCAGAGCTGAGGTGGCTTGGTCGGATTCCCTGACTAAAAATATTGATACCTTTGACAGGGACAGTATTTTATTGACTATAGAGCATTTAAAGGATGCATTTCTATATATGCGAGATGCGCAGAGGGATATTTGCACTCTGGCATCAAGAGTAAATGCGATGTCCATATCTGCAAGAAGATGTTTATGGACACGACAGTGGTCAGGTGATGCAGATTCCAAACGGCACAAAGATGTATTGCCGTATAAAGGGGAGGAGTTATTTGGGGTCGGTCCATGGGACCTGGTGGCCAGGGCAACTGCTGGAAAATCCACCGTTTTTTACCCTAAGTCACATCTCTGCAGAAAAAGACACCGTCTTTTCAGCCTCAGTCCTTTCGTCCCTATAAGAGTCATATCTGCCCAGGGATAGAGGAAAGGGAAGAAGACTGCAGCAGGCAGCCCATTCCCAGGAACAGAAGCCCTCCACCGCTTCTACCAAGTTCTCAGCATGACGCTGGGACCGTACAGGACCCCTGGATCCTACAAGTAGTATCCAAGGGGTACAGATTGGAATGTCGAGAGGTTTCCCCCCTCGCAGGTTCCTGTAGTCTGCTGTACCAATGTCTCCCTCCGACAGGGAGGCAGTATTGAAAACAATTCACAAGCTGTATTCCCAGCAGGTGATAATAAAATTACCCCTCCGACAACAAGGAAAGGGGTATTACTCCACACTATATGGTGGTACTGAAGGCTAGGTGAGACCTTTTCTAAATCTGAAAAATTTGAACACTTACAAGGGTTCAAATCCAGATGGAGTCACTCAGAGCAGTGATAGCAAAGAACAAGGGGACTATATGGTGTCCCGGGACATCAGGGATGCTTACCTCCATGTCCCAAAATTTGCCTTTTCTCACCAAGGGTACCTCAGGTTCGTGGTACAGAACTGTCACTATCAGTTTCAAGACGATGCCGTTGGATTGTCCAAGGCACCCCGGGTCCTTACCAAGGTAATGACCGAAAGGAGGATTCGTCTTCAAAGAAAATGGACGACCTCCTGATAAGAACAAGGTCCAGAGAACAGTTGGAGGTCGGAGTAGCACTATCTCAAGTAGTTCTACGACAGCACGGGTGGATTCTAAATATTCCAAAACCGCAGTTGTTCCGACGACACGTCTGCTGGTCCTAGGGATGATTCTGGACACAGTCCAGGAAAAGGTGTTTCTCCCAGAGGAGAAAGCCAGGGAGTTATTCGAGCTAATCGGGATCCTCCTAAAACCAGGAAAAGTGTCAGTGCATCATTGCACAAGAGTCCTGGTAAAAATGGTGGCTTATTACGAAGCGCTTCCATTCGGCAGATTTCACGCAAGAACTCTTCAGTGGGATCTGCTGGACAAATGGTCCGGATCACATCTTCAGATGCATCAGCGGATAACCCTATATCCAAGGACAAGGGTGTCTCTCCTGTGGTGATTACAGAGTGCTCATCTTCTAGAGGGCCGCAGATTCGGCATTCAGGATTGGATGCTCGTGACCACGGAGGCCAGCCTGAGAGGCTGGGGAGCAGTCACACAAGGAGTGTGATCAAGTCTGGAGAATTCTCTCCACATAAATATACTGGAGCTAAGAGCAAATTTATAATGCTCTAAGCTTAGCAGGACCTCTGCTTCAAGGTCAGCCGGTATTGATCCAGTGGGATAACATCACGGCAGTCGCCCACGTAAACAGAAAGGGCGGCACAAGAAGCAGGAGGGCAGTGGCAAAACTGCAAGGATTTTTCGCTAGGCGGAAAATCATGTGATGGCACTGTCAGCAGTGTTCATTCCGGGAGTGGACGACTGGGAAGCAGACTTCCTCAGCAGGCACGACCTCCACCCGGGAGAGTGGGAACTTCATCGGGAAGTTTTCCGCATGATTGTGAACCGTTTGGAAAGACCAAAGGTGGACATGATGGCGTCCCGCCCGAACAAAAAATGGGACAGGTATTGCGCCAGGTCACGAGACCTTCAGGCGATAGCTGTGGACGTCCTGGTAACACCGTGGGTGTAACAGTCGGTGTATGTGTTCCCTCCTCTGCTTCTCATAACCAAGGTATTGAGAATTATAAGACATAGAGGAGTAAGAACTATACTCGTGGCTCCGGATTGGCCAAGAGGGACTTGGTAACCGGAACTTCAAGAGATGCTCACAGAGGACTAATGGCCTCGGGAGCTAAGAAGGGATTTGCTTTCAGCAAGTACCATGTCTGTTCCAAGAGGAACCGTGGCATCGGCCTTTAAGAAAGGACCTGCTCCAGCAGGGACCTTGTCTGTTCCAAGACTTACCGCGACTGCGTTTGACGGCATGGCGGTTTGAACGCCGGATCCTAAGGGAAAAGGCATTCCGGAAGAGGTCATACCTACCCTGGTCAAAGCCAGGAAGGAGGTGACCGCACAACGTTATCACCACATGTGGTAAAAATATGTTGCGTGGGTGAGGCCAGGAAGGCCCCACGAAAAAATTTCAACTAGGTCGATTTCTGCACTTCCTGCAAACAGGAGTGTCTATGAGCCTCAAATTGGGGTCCATTAAGGTTCAAGTTTCGGCCCTATAGATTTTCTTCCAGAAAGAATTGGCTTCAGTTCCTGAAGTCCAGACGTTTGTCAAGGGAGTATTGCATATACAGCCCTTGTGTGCCTCCAGTGGCACCGTGGGATCTCAACGTAGTGTTGGGATTCCTCAAATCATATTGGTTTGAACCACTCAAATCTGTGGATTTGAAATATCTCACATGGAAAGTGACCATGCTGTTGGCCCTGGCCTCGGCCAGGCGATTGTCAAAATTGGCGGCTTTGTCTTACAAAAGCCCATATTTGATTTTCCATTCGGGACAGGGCAGAACTGCGGACTCGTCCCCAGTTTCTTCCTAAGGTGGTGTCAGCGTTTCACCTGAAACAACCTATTGTGGTGCCTGCGGCTACTAGGGACTTGGAGGACTCCAAGTTGCTAGACGTTGTCAGGGCCCTGAAAATATATATATATATATAATTCCAGGACGGCTGGAGTCAGAAAGTCTGACTTGCTGTTTATATTGTAGGCACCCAAAAAGCTGGGTGCTCCTGCTTCTAAGCAGACTATTGCTCGTTGGATTTGTAGTACAATTCAGCTTGCACATTCTGTGGCAGGCCTGCCACAGCCAAAATCTGTAAATGCCCATTCCACAAGGAAGGTGGGCTCATCTTGGGCGGCTGCCCGAGGGGTCTCGGCTTTACAACTTTGCCGAGCTGCAACTTGGTCAGGGGCAAACACGTTTGCTAAATTCTACAAATTTGATACCCTGGCTGAGGAGGACCTGGAGTTCTCTCATTCGGTGCTGCAGAGTCATCCGCACTCTCCCGCCCGTTTGGGAGCTTTGGTATAATCCCCATGGTCCTGACGGAGTCCCCAGCATCCACTAGGACGTTAGAGAAAATAAGATTTTACTTACCGATAAATCTATTTCTCATAGTCCGTAGTGGATGCTGGGCGCCCATCCCAAGTGCGGATTGTCTGCATTACTTGTACATAGTTATTGTTACAAAAAAATCGGGTTATTATTGTTGTGAGCCATCTTTTTTAGAGGCTACTTCATTGTTATCATACTGTTAACTGGGTTCAAATCACAAGTTGTACGGTGTGATTGGTGTGGCTGGTATGAGTCTTACCCGGGATTCAAGATCCTTCCTTATTGTGTACGCTCGTCCGGGCACAGTACCTAACTGAGGCTTGGAGGAGGGTCATGGGGGGAGGAGCCAGTACACACCATGTGATCCTAAAAGCTTGCTTTTGTGCCCTGTCTCCTGCGGAGCCGCTATTCCCCATGGTCCTGACGGAGTCCCCAGCATCCACTACGGACTATGAGAAATAGATTTATCGGTAAGTAAAATCTTATTTTTTCTCCCTTCTTACTCTTCTCCGTTTCCTCCTATAAGATGGACTTGCCCCAAGAGACTGTGATCCGGATTTTCCTGTTGACCATGATGTTGACCAGAGCAGTCTGTTCCGGCGAGAGTACCATGGAGGTCGAGAGAGGTTCTGGAATGGGTTCTGATGACAAAGATGGAGGCGTAGTTTTCCAAGAGCAACTTAACCAACAAGTAAAGGCGAGTATCAGAAAACGATCCGATAGCATTGACAATAGAAGGAATTGTGAAGGATTGTTAGCTGAAGAAAACTGTATCTGTAGGCTCTGTGACAATGTAGTTGAGGATGGGTGCATCAAGAAATGTCAGTCCAGTTTTAATATCCACATGGACCGGCATCCATTGAGTGACTATCACTCCTTAGTGGGTAATGTGTTAAATCAGACAGATTGTTGGGTATGCTCTCAAGTACCTCAAGGCCATAGCAAATCAGGATTAGTACCATTCCCTTTAACGGTAGGAGAGGTACTTGAGCTAAAGGGTGGGAGACCGGTGGACAGGAGGTTTAATATCTCCAGTCCTCCTAGTTTGAAGCTCCACCAATATCATGTGGATAGATCCCTAATATGTTTTAACATTTCCAATCCCCGAAAGCCGGGAAATTGGGAAGTGTCATGGAGTAACCAAACCATGACCTTTTCATACAGAGCAGATAGAATGCCTACAGATACAGAGCTTATACGCCACATAGCCGGTAGGGAAAAATCTTTCCGATATAGGTATACCCTAGGAAATAGGATCATGAGAGTTGGAGAGGTATCACCAGGATACTGTGCACATATCATACAAACAGATACGTGTACTAGACAGATGGGAGAATTAGGGTTAGGAGATTTCACATGGAAGATGTGTAATATGGTTATGTCCTACTCCGTCCCATATGTTCTCCCCGATGATGCATATTTCATATGCGGGAGGAAGGCGTATAAGTGGCTTGCCCCAAACTCTGAAGGATTGTGTTATATTGGAAAAGTACTGCCTGAGGTAATGACTGTATCACATACCAAAATGAAAGATATACACCGTGGTGCCCAAGCTCCTTATACTCATTACGAGCACGTCGTTAAAAGGCAACTGACAGAAAGGACAGAGCACCCGGCCTCTGATCTGATCCATGAATCCACCGGGATTCAGGTTCTACTTGCGTTAGATTTCACTCGCACCGCTAGAGGAGTGCTGAACTATAGATATATATCTGCGCTTGCAAATTTATTAGACAATATCACTGAAATGTATGACGACACTTTTAGATATACCGGAAGAGAGCTCCAAGCTTATAAAACAGAACTGGTTCAGCATAGGATGGTTCTTAATTATCTCACGGCAGTGACAGGTGGATATTGTGTCACACTGGCAACGCAGTACGGCGTGAAATGCTGCACTTATATTACGAATAGCACCGAGGACCCGGTCGAGGTCATAGACCAAAAGATGGACGATATTCTCCAATTAAAGTGGGAATTTCGCAGGAGACACAATCTCACCCTTGCTGCTGTGGGTAATGAGCTGACTGGTTGGGTGTCATGGTTGAACCCGCGAAATTGGTTCTCTGGTTTAGGAGAATGGGCTCAAGGAGTCATAATGGATGTAGGGAAGTTTCTTCTATGTATCTTAGGTGTTGTCATATCGATTGGCTTGATATTTAGATGCGGTCAGGCTTTAACGAAGTGCAAACGGAGTACCAGGGTAATGAGTCTAAGGAGTGAGGAAATTGTAATTCCAATGGATTTGATTTATGACCCAACGATAGAGACAATGATGTGATGAAAATGTGATTCTACGGTCCGTTTCTTTCACCTGTTTCTCCTTTTCTCCAAGATAAAAAGACCCGCTTGGAAGAGGAATTTGATGACCTTATATACAGACAACAGATGGATTAAAGAAGAAGTTTGACAACCTTGTACACAAACAACAGATGGACTATGCCATAGACCCCCAGTTTCCCTAGAAATTTTAAATTTACGCTAGCCCAACTTTTTTTGTAAGTCTATGGACATTGACAAGGCTTTTTGCATACCGTTAATAGCAAAAGCCCAAAGGAGACTTCAGACAAGACTTCAGACAAGACCTCAATCGGCAAATGTATATTAAACTCACATAGTTTATCAATGCATTTACCATAAGTGTTCTTTATCTTCACCTCTACAACCTTCAGGTAACAACACACATAGTCGATAGGGAATACAGGCACAGATATCAGCATTCACATATTCCCCCATTCATGTATCATCAACTAAAATGTGCTCCCCCATTTTGTTGCAACCAAAAGCCGAAAAGAGCTCGGTAAAGTTTGACAGCCCATCCACAGACCCGTACCACGGGATAAGAAGGAATTCAAATGTATACTTCGCAATACCTCGAAGCTTGATTTAAAACACGTACGGCACGATGATACATGACCCCCCAAACATGGATTCATACACACATGCTTCTGCTATCTCACTAGGTCATACCCTTTTCTCACCTTCTCCTCTCCTCCCCTACCCAACCATGGAAATGTATTTACACATGACATATATTTTTCTCTTTTTGAAATGTTTTAGGAAGTGGCAGTTATTGGTGACTGCCAAAGGGTGGACTGTCCAAGTCAGAAAAATATCATGATGCACACTACCATATTTGCACCTCATGCGTGTCCCCGCTGCGCGTGCCCACGCTCTCCCGTGCGTACGCATACCCGCTGGTGCGTGCACCCGCAGGCGCACGGTATGCGCATTTACGGTAGAATTTGTGTGCGTCTAGCGGGCGACTCGATCGTTACATATTTTAACCATATAATGTATTTTGTAGATTATGGTCCCTTTGATAGAATCTGAAAGTTTAGTTAATGTAGCATGTTCATGAACAAAGAGATCCCTCTTTGTTTGATACGAAGGGTCAGACAAGGGTTATACAGTGGAGTTTAGTATCCATCGGAAGAGTATTTAATTAGCAATATTCCGGTGTTGGTTTGAAGCGGATTAATCGCTCGTGCGAATAGTTATGGACATAAGCAGTTTATGGACTTTTACTATTATTTGCACTTTATTATCCATGCGGCGGGAAACCTAGTTTCCCACCCACCTGAGCAGTTGGAAATAGTCACAGCCCACCTGTATGAATCAACCTATGACCTTTTGTTATAATGCGAAGACGAATTCCTGTGTCCAATGAACAATGAGATTGTAGGGACCATTGTATTGTATTGTGTGTGGTGTATATATAGACGAGCCGATCTGATCCAGCTCCACTCTACTCTCTTCAACGGTTCTCATCACTGATAATCGGGAGCTGGATATTCAGAAAGGCGCATGCGATTGTTCCCCTTGTGCGTAAGTTTCTCCGCAATCATATTGTCTTTATTGTTATTGTGAGCCATATCTCTCTCTCTCTTCTCCTCTTTCTCTCTCTTTTCCTCTTAAAGTGTTATTGTGCTGTTATTGTATTTCATGTGTAGTTATCTGGTTAGTTAGTCTATGTTATATTGGTAGTGTATGACTTGTATTGTATTATTCTTTTGCAAATAGAACGTTCATATAAGGTGTTAGAACCTAAGATCGGTATCTGTGTATTTCTTATATTTCTAAGTATTCTCTGAGCGTCGGAGACGCTCGTACAGCTTTTAAGTTAATAAGGTTACACTGTGTTACATTTACACCCTACCACTACACCAAGGCTTACTGCATAATACATTGTTTTATAGTATAGTTATAAAGGTTTTACACTGTGAGCGTCAGCGCCGCTTGTGATCTCCTCGTGGTCCCGAGCGTCCGCTACGCTAATAGCGTATCATTACGGTAGTCGGCAGCCTATAGCGTGCCTGCCTGTGATCTCTTGGCCGTGAGCGAACGCGACGCTTGAGCGTCTTGACTACGGCTAAGCGATTGTTACGCAACTTGCGTACCCTTACGGTATTCCATACGCCAATAGCGTACTGTGTTCTTTGACCTCTTAAATGGTTTTAAGTAAGATAAATATTTAGCTTTATCAGTTCGGCAGGGGGGCGGGCTGCGATGTGAATGCAGAGGGGGGCGGACCGGAGGCGTGGCGTAAGCTGACCGGGGGCGTGTGGGAGGCGGGCTGGGGCGTGACTACGAGATCGTCCTGTGTAAGCCCCGCCCCCCGCTGTGTAATGCCGCTATTACCGGCATTATACAGCAGGGGGCGTGGCTATGATGACGCGATTCAACAAGAATCGCGTCATCGCCTGCCCGGACCGCCCACTTTACTCGCTAAGTGGGCGGCCGGGCAGGGGGGGACCCCTGTAATCGGGAGACTTGCCTGCTCTTCCGAGGGGCCGGGAGGGTCACCCGATTGTCGGGAGCCTCCCGGCCATTCCGGGAGAGTAGGCAAGTCTGATTAAGCTGCTTTACATAATCTCTCATTCTCCCACAACACAGTGGGCCCGATTCATGTTTGTAAGTAGAGCAAATAAATTAGCAACTGGGCAAAACCATGTTGCACTGCAGGTGGTGCAGATGTAACGTGCAGAGAGATTTAGATTTGGGTGGGGTGCGTTCAAACTGAAATCTAAATTGCAGTGTAAAAATAAAGCTGTTTAACATTTGTGGGCAACATTCAAAAGCAGCCAGTATTTACCCTGCACAGAAAATAATATATATGTATTTGCGCCACTTGCATGGCAACATGGTTTATTCCAGACACAGGGGCTAATTCAGACCTGATCGCTAGCAGCCGATTTTTGCACTTCTGAGAACAGATAGTCGCTACCTTCAGGGGGAGTGTATTTTAGCTGTGCAAGTAGCACAGCTGTACAAACAGATTTTGATGGTCACTGCGACCCGTTCGCACGCAGCAGTTCTTTGCTGCGGTGCGAACGGGTCTGGAATGCACATGCGTGGTGTGCGCATTGCGCACGCGCGTCACTGCCTGGCGACAGAGGTTGCCGGGCAACGATGCTGACCGAGAAGAAAGCGGTCGCAGCGGCGACCGCAAGAAGACGGACAGCAAGAGGGCGTTCCGGGGTGTCAACTTACCGTTTGCTGCCATTTTCGGGGAGTGGTAAGTAAAACGCAGGCGTGTCCAGGCGAACGGAGGGCAGAGGTGTGACGTCAAAGTCGGCCCCATCATCGCTGGATCCTTCGCATAGGGTAAGTAGGTCTTGGGCTGGTCTTGTTTTGAGTGAAACTTTTTTAGCATAGCAGGGCTGCACAAGCGTTCGCAGCCCTGCTATACTAAAATACACTCCCACATAGGCTGAGATTAGTTGATCGCACCAGCAGCAAAAAGTTGCTTGGTGCGATCAACTCGGAATGAGGGCCATTGTGCAGTGTCTGTACAGCTCAGGACTTACTCAGCCACTGCAATCGCTTCAGCCTGTTTAGGACCGGACTTGACGTCAGACATCCGCCCAGCAAACGCATGAACACGGCTGCGTTTTTCCAAACACTCCCAGAAAACGGTCAGTTACCACCCTCAAATGCCTTCTCCCTGTCAATCTCCTTGCGAACGAACGTGCGAATGGATCCTTCGCAACAAACCCATCGCTGAGCGGCGATCTGCATTGTACCCGTGTGATGCGCATTGCGATGCAGTTTAGTCCTTATCGCCCGCTGTACGAAAACGCAGCCTAGCGATCAGGTCTGAATTAGCCCCACAGTTACTTGATTTTTTTGCTTTTCTTACAAACATGAATCAGGTCCTCTAGTGTAGTAATTGGCCAGTACTGGATAGTTCTTAGGCAATGTTTTTGTAATGTTTTTATTCATTTGTTTCTGCCTTCAGAGTGCATTCTTTAATATTTATTGAATGAAGCTTGTTGTGGTTTGGCTGTTATGTACAAATATATTCCTAATCTGTGTAAAATTGGGCACTCAAACTACTGTAGTGCCAGTGACGTGACCACACCATTTAAATAAATATAACATAAAAATAGTAATTACAAAAAATACATACAGTACTGTGCAAATGTTTTAGGTAGTTGTGGAAAAATTGCTGCAAAGTAAAGGCAAGTACTCACGGGCAGATGTGGGGAGAGATGTGTGCTGAGCGAACCGCTCAGCACACATCTCTCCCCCCGCTCAGCACAGCGCGATGTGGGCTGCGCATCGCTATCGCCGTGAGGGGTACACACGGAGTGATTGCTGCTTAAAATCTAAGCAATCTAGTCAGATTGCTTAGATTTTAAGCAGCGATCGCTCCGTGAGTACCCCCCTTAAGAATGCTTTAAAAAATGGAAGTGTTAATAGTTTATTTTAATCAATTATCAAAATGCAAAGTGAATGAAAAGAGATTTAAATCAAATCAATATTTGGTGTGACCACACTTTGCCTTCAAAACAGCATAAATTCTTCTAGGTACACTTGCATAGTTTTTGAAGGAACTCGATAGGGAGATTGTTCCAAACATCTTGGAGAACTAACCACAGATCTTCTGTGGCTGCAGGCTTGCTCAAATCCTTCTGTCTCTTCATGTAATCTCAGACAGACTCGATGATGTTGAGCTCAGACTCTCTGGGGGCCATATCGTCACTTCCAGGACTCCTTATTCTTCTTTATGCTGAAGATAGTTCTTAATGACATTGGCTGTATGTTTGTGGTCCTTGTACTTCTGCAGAAAAATTTGAAGCCAATCAGACACCACCCTGATGGTACAAGTGTGGTACAAGTCAGAGCCGGCCCTAACCAATATGATGCCCTAGGCAAGATTTTGGCTGGTGCCCCCTAGCACCACCGCTGGTTCTGCCTCTGACCTTGCACCTCTTTCTCAGCACCATCACCCCTCACCCATAGCAGTCCTTGTACCCCCTATATTTTAAATCGGAACTGTTCGCACATTTGACGCACAGCCCAAAAAGGGGCATCTTCTTGCTGGGAAGGGGCATGGCCACACAATAGTAACCCCAATTCCAATTACGCCACACAGTACTGCAACTTTATTCACATTTTATCTTGCAATAGTGTCCATAATTCATATTACATCCCACAGTAGTATCACTTTACCTTATAAACGTTACTCCTCACAGTAGAGCCCCTTATTCACATTATATCACACTGAATTGCTCCTTATTCACATTACACCATACCTTATTGCACTTTATTCACATTAGATGACACAGTAGTGCCCTTTCTATATGCAACGCCACATAGTAGAGCACCTTATACACATAATGCCACACATTAGTAATGTATTTATACACAATTCCATACAGTAATGCCCCTTACACATATGAGACACATTAATGTCCCTATAAACTTAATGCACCTTACACATTATGACAACCTTTATTAATTCCCTTATACACATAATGTCCCTTACACATATGCCGCACATTATTAATGCCCTTATACACATAATGACACACATAGTGCCCCCTACACATTTGCTGCACATTATTAGTGCCCCTATACACATAATGACACACATACAGTAGTACCCTGTTAAACATATGCCGCACATTATTAATGCCCTTATACACATAATGACACACTTAGTGCCCCTTACACATATGTTGCCAATTATTAATGCATTTTTACATGACACACATAATGCTCCTTACACATATTCCGAACACTACTGCACAACCAACCCACTCACATGCACACAGCACTCACACTTCCACTAACACTGTGACCTCTGCCTCTGCTTGGATACAGATGTGTCCTCACAAATCTTGCATCAATGCTAACGTCGGGCACCTTTTTTTTTTAATGAAAATGCATCTTATTTGCATTGCTATGTGGCTAGGATGCACAAGCAGCTTCTGCTGATTAAACTGATATGCAGCATGCCTATATATTGTGTGAGACTGTGGGTGTATCTGCATATGAAATGCTACATACAGAATATAGGCATGCCGCATATCATTTTAATCAGCAGAAGCTGCTGATGCCCCTAGGCATATCAAATGCCCTAGGCAATTGCCTAGTTTGCCTATGCCTATGGCCGGCTCTAGTACAAGTGAAAACCAAAAGCAGTTGCTGTGTCTATTGTGTGCAAATAATATGGGAACTAAAAAGAAATATGCTCCCAGAAAGGAGAACTTTTTTTTCTGACTAAAAGACAAACATTCTTATAGCTTGGATGTGACATCTCTGGTGGGTGGACCAAGGCTTCTTGAGTAGGGAGGTATTTGCTGCAATTTCTCAACATGTAGGGGTCGTATAGCCTTTTGCTGTAGTACACAGTCCCTACCGCTTTACTAGTGGCTCCTCACACACTATGGTGTGACCAGCACTGTATGACTACTTTGTGTGGGAGCTGGACAGGAAGATCGATTAACAGATAAGTGTGGCTGGGGGGAAGAATGGGTTTAATTAAAGGAAGACAATATTATGAATTAGGGGGTTAGGATGATTCTGTTTTAATGTAGGGATGAAGGGCTTAATGTCTTTCATGGAGTTAGTTTTGATAAGAGGTAATTAGGGGTTAATGAATATGAATGTTATTTTATGTGAGGGTAAATTATTATATATAAAAAATACTTATGGCTTTCAGCAACTAAATAAAGGGATTAATAATGTTATTAATGTTGAATAATTGTTGTAGTGATGCTGAAAAAGTTGATTTTTAAGGAGGGGTTTATTGATAAAAAGATGATACTTTGTGGTGGTTACTGTGATGCTTTCTATATTGTATGGCGGTTACAGCTAATCTCTTTGTATTATATGGCAGACACACTGGGGCGTTTTAAGAGAGGAGGAGACCCGTGTGCAGCCTTCTGCATCAGGGGCCCTCTCCTCTCTGACGATGCACAAGGATTTAATACTTGCCTCCTCGGAGTTCCCCGGCAGTGCCGTCCTTCTCCGCAGCAGCAATAGAGTCTGAGCACGGTCTCTATTGCGCATGCGCAAACCTTTGGGAAAATGGTTCGGTGGCCATTTTCCTGAAGATTTTCCTAATGCGCATGTGCAAAACCCCGGAAGAATGGCCGCCGCGCCACATTTCCGGAGTTTTCAGCAAGCGCAATAGAGTTTGTACCCCCTAGTGTTTAGACTCCATTGCGCTGCCCAGAAGGGATGTCTCCGACAGGGGACTCTAGAGAGGTAAGTATTAAACAAATGGGTGCGGGGTAGGCCCCCCTGGACCTCGGGGCCCGCATGCCCTGCACACACTGCACCCATTATAGATACGCCAATGCAGACACAGGTGGTCGCTCTGATGCTCTCTGTATTGTATGCTGGTCCCTAGCATGTTGTCTGTAATGTATGGTGGTGACTTTGATACTCTCCGTAATGTATGTATGTCCCTAGTATGTTCTCTGTATTCTATGGCAGTCCCTATTATGTTCTCTTTAATGTATGGTATAGTGGTCCCTTGTATGAAGAGACCACGTTAAAAATGTTGATACGTATGTTAAAAATGCATTGCTTTTTACGATGCTGGTATCCCATGTTATATATTGCCATCTGTTAACTGTGTTTCTTTTCTCACAATGTATATGGCTGTTAATGAAGCTTTGAAATACTAATACTTAAAAAAAAGATGTTGCTATGAACTGAATAGTGATATTTTCTTAAAAGAGTTCCATGATTTATTTTGCTTCTACAACGTTTTGGGAACTTGTTTTTTCATTGATATGCCTAATTGAGCCGTAGCCCGGCTGTCCTTCCAGTGTTCTCTACTGACCCTATGCACTTATTAGTTATGACCTTTCCTGTAATTGCACCTTATTTTGTAATTAAAGTGATTAATTTGAGTCATTTCTCTCTTGTAGGTGACACAGAGGATCCCCAGCCTTTGTAGAGATGATAAGATTGGTGCTGGGAACTGGCCCACCATTAGGATGCTCTTTTTTGATGCTTCTGATGGTGTTGGTGGCTTTACTGGGGTCTTGCAGTGATCTCGAGCTACATTTGGATACATTACAGAATGTTTGGGATGGTAAGTGGATTACTGTGTAGCTTGAACGAATATTCTTCAAAATACTAAAATAAGAAATGTAAAACTCCTATTTTTGTATTTGAAGTGGGTAAATTTATGATAATGTATGGTTATTTTATTGCAGTGTTTTCTGATTGTTTCATGGTCTATGTTATTGAACTAAGGGGCCTATTCATCAAAGCAGTTTGCACGTTAAACATGCAGTATCACTGCTTTTCACATATTTTCTCTAACGTCCTAGTGGATGCTGGGAACTCCGTAAGGACCATGGGGAATAGCGGGCTCCGAAGGAGGCTGGGCACTCTAGAAAGATCTTAGACTACCTGGTGTGCACTGGCTCCTCCCACTATGACCCTCCTCCAAGCCTCAGTTAGATTTCGTGCCCGGCCGAGGTTGGATGCACACTAGGGGCTTTCCTGAGCTCTTAGAAAGTTATAGTCTTAGAATTTGTTATTTTCAGTGAGACCTGCTGGCAACAGGCTCACTGCAGCGAGGGACTAAGGGGAGAAGAAGCGAACTCGCCTGCTTGCAGCCGGATTGGGCTTCTTAGGCTACTGGACACCATTAGCTCCAGAGGGATCGACCGCAGGCCCAGCCTTGATGTTCGGTCCCGGAGCCGCGCCGCCGTCCCCCTTACAGAGCCAGAAGCAAGAAGATGGTCCGGAAAATCGGCGGCATGAAGACTCTGTCTT
Organism: Pseudophryne corroboree; assembly: GCF_028390025.1. NCBI lineage: Eukaryota > Metazoa > Chordata > Amphibia > Anura > Myobatrachidae > Pseudophryne > Pseudophryne corroboree. The sequence continues at coordinate 417,060,069 of NC_086444.1, read as the reverse complement.
CACCAAGGTAGCGCACAGCACTGCAGCTGTGCGCCATTGCTCCTCTCACACACTTCACACTCCGGTCACTGAGGGTGCAGGGCGCTGGGGGGGGCGCCCTGAGGCAGCAATAAAAACACCTTGGCTGGCTAAAATACCTCAATATATGGCCCCAGGGGCTATATATGAGGTAAATACCCCTGCCAGAATTCCATAAAAAACGGGAGAATAGGCCGCGAAAAAGGGGCGGAGCCTATCTCCTCAGCACACTGGCGACATTTTTCCCTCACAGCTCGGCTGGAGGGAAGCTCCCTGGCTCTTCCCTGCACAGTAAGAGGGAAAAGAGAGGGGGGGGCATTAAAATTGGCACTGTATACAGTATATTATATAAAAGCTATTAGGGACATAACTCAGTTAGTCCCTGTATATATATAGCGCTCTGGTGTGTGCTGGCATACTCTTACTCTGTCCCCCCAAAGGGCTTTTGTGGGTCCTGTCCTCGTTTAGAGCATTCCCTGTGTGTCTGCGGTGTGTCGGTACGGCTGTGTCGACATGTTGAATGAGGAGGCTTATATGGTGACAGAACAGAGGCCGATATATGTGATGTCGCCCCCTGTGGGGCCGACACCAGAGTGGATGGATAGGTGAAAGGTATTAACCGACAGTGTCAACTCCTTACATAAAAGGGTGGATGACGTAACAGCTGTGGGACAGCCGGCTTCGCAGCCCGCGCCTGCCCAGGCGTCTCAAAGGCCATCAGGGGCTCAAAAACGCCCGCTCTCTCAGATGGCAGACACAGATGTCGACACGGAGTCTGACTCCAGTGTCGACAAGGTGGAGACATATACACAATCCACTAGGAACATCCGTGACGTGATCCCGGCAATAAAAAATGTGTTATACATTTCTGACTTTAACCCAAGCACCTCTAAAAATGGGTTTTAGGTTTGGGGAGAAAAAACAGGCAGTGTTTTGTTCCCCCATCAGATGAATAAATGAAGTGTGTGAAAGCGTGGGTTCCCCCGTTAAGAAACTGGTAATTTATTAAAAGTTACTGATGGCGTACCCTTTCCCGCCAGGTGGATAAGTTACGCTGGGAGATATCCCCTAGGGTGGATAAGGCGCTCACACGTTTGTCAAAAAAGGTGGCACTGCCGTCTTAGGATACGGCCACTTTAATAGGTACCTGTTGATAAAAAACAGGAGGCTATCCTGAAGTCTGTATTTACACACTCAGGTACTAGACTGAGACCTGCAGATAGTGCTGCTGCAGCGTGGTCGGTGACCCTGTCAAACAGGGATACTAGTTGGCAAACATAAAAACATATTAAAGACGTTGTCTTATATATGGGGGATGCACAGAGGGATATTTTGCCGGCTGGCATCCAAAATAAATGTAATGTCCATTCTGTCAGGAGGGTATTAGAGACCTGTCACTGGACAGGTGATGCTGACTTAAAAAGCGCATAGAGAGCCTTATAAGGGTGAGGAATTATTTGGGGATGGTCTCTGGGACCTCGTATCCACAGCAACTGCTGGGAAGAAATAATTTTACCTCAGGTTTCCTCACAGACAAAGGTACAGTCCTTTCGGCTTCAGAAAAGCAAGCGGGTCAAATGGCGCTTCCTTTCTGTACAGAGACAAGGGTAGAGGGAAAAAAGCTGCACCAGTCAGCCTGTTCCCAGAATCAAGATTCTTCCCCCGCCTCCTGTGAGGCCACACCATGACGCGGGTGCTCCACAGGTGTAGCCAGGTACGGTGGGGGGCCGTCTCAAAAATTTCAGCAATTAGTGGGCTCGCTCACAGGTGGATCCCTGTTTCTTTCAAGTAGTATTTCAGGGGTACAAGCTGGAATTCGAGATGTCTCCCCCCAGCCGTTTCCTAAAATATGCCTTGCTGACAACTCCCTCAGGCAGGGAGGCTGTGCTAGAGGCAATTAATAAGCGGTATTCCCAGCAGGTAATAGTCAAGGTGCCCCTACTTCAACAAGGACGGGGTTACTATTCCACACGGGTTGGGGTACCGAAACCGCATGGTTCGGTGTGACCCATTTTATATTTAAAATCCTTGAACACAAAAATTCAAGTTCAAGATGGAATCGCTCAGGGCGGTTATTCCAAGCCTGGACGAGGGGGATTACATGGTATCCTGGGACATCAAGGATGCTTACCTGCATGTCCCCATTTACCATCCTCGCCAGGAGTACCTCAGATTTGTGGTACAGGATTACCATTACCAAGTCCAGACACTGCCGTTTGGACTGTACATGGCACCGAGGGTGTTTTATCAAGGTAATGGCCGAAATGTTGATACTCCTTCAAAAAAAAGGGAGTTGTAATTATCCCGTACTTGGACAATCTCGTTATAAGGGCGAAGTCCAAGGAGCAGTTGGTAGTCGGGGTAGCACTATTTTGGAAAGTGCTACAACAGCATGGTTGGATTCTAAACAGTCCAAAGTCACAGCTGGTTCCTATGACACGTCTACTGTTCCTGGGGATGGTTCTGGACATAAACCAGAAATAGTGTTTCTCCCGGAGGAGAAAGCCAAGGAGTTGTCATCTCTAGTCAGAGACCTCCTGAAGCCAAAATAGGTAGCGGTGCATCATTGCACGCGAGTCCTGGGAAAAATGGTAGCTTCCTACGAAGCAATCCCATTAGGCAGGTTCCATACAAGAACTTTTCAGAGGGACCTGTTGGACAAGTGGTCCGGATCGCATCTTCCGATGCATAGGCTGATAACCCTGTCCCCAAGGACCAGGGTATCTCTACTGTGGTGGCTGCAGAGTGCCCATCTTCAAGAGGGCCGCAGGTTCGGCATACAGGACTAGGTCCTAGTGACCATGGATTCCAGCCTTTGAGGCTGGGAGGCAGTCACACAGGGAAGAAATTTCCAGGGACTTTGGTCAAGTCAGGTTATTTCCCTACACATAAATATTCTGGACCTGAGGGCCATTTACAATGCCCTGAGGCCGGCAAGGCCTCTGCTTCAAAACCAGCCGGTACTGATCCAATCAGACAACATCACGGCAGTCGCCCATGTAAACCAACAGGGCGGCACAAGAAGCAGGATGGCGATGGCAGAAGCCACAAGGATTCTCCGATAGGCGGAAAATCATGTGTTAGCACTGTCAGCAGTGTTCATTCCCGGAGTGGACAACTGGGAAGCAGATCTTCTCAACAGACACGACCTCCACCCGGGAGAATGGGGACTTCCTCCAGAAGTCTTCCAATAGGATTGTACACCATTGGGAAAGGCCACAGGTGGACATGATGGCGTCCCGCCTCAACAAAAAGCTATAAAAGATATTGCACCGGGTCAAGGGACCCTCAGGCGATAGCTATGGACGCTCTGGTAACACCGTGGGTGTACCAGTCGGTTTATGTGTTCTCCCCTCTGCCTCTCATACCAAAGGTACTGAGAATAATAAGAAGGCGAGGAGTAAGAACGATACTCGTGGATGGCCAAGAAGAGCTTGGTAAAAAAAAACACAGGTTGTTGATCTTGCACCGAACTAGATTCAGAAATACAGGGAATTATATAGGAGCCAGAAATGGACGATCATATATTGGAAATCCCTATCTGTCCGTATGGCGGTGCGCCCAGGGTCATAAAAACGAAGTACATCTGTATCTACAAAGAGAAAAAGTATGACACTAGTTTGGGCGCACTCTTATTATTGTTTTCTTTTAAATTATGATCATATGAGAAATGATAATGACATCTTAAGCTTGTACTCTACACCTCATTAGAAAACTAAAGACTAAATATATACTGCACGTATCACCATGTATGAAAATGATATCAGGAAGGAACACCACTGAATGTATACAAGATAATGTGTGGAATGTTCAGATCCTTAATTATGCCTGGATAATTGCATAATGGAGGGTGGCTACATCACAAGCAACCTCCGTCTGCCAAGGATCTGTACAAACTTGGTTTGTATTAATGCAACCCTGGATAGGGTAGGGTTAGTGAATGAGAGAGCCCACACACTATATGCTGATATCTAGTAGTTACCCACTGTCTTAAATTGGTGAACTTATTAGGAAAATAGTTGGAATCAGTAAAGTAGTGATACTGCTGTTGGCGTTCTTGCCCTAGGTAGATCTTCCTACTTCACCGGGTATTCCCTAGTAGTCACCCGTCTAGGTACTGACCCAGCCCGCCTCCGTTTAGCTTCCAAGATCGGACGAGATTGGGCGTGAACGGAGGGGTATGGTCGTAGAGAGAAATTGCCCTACATCGCCAATGAGAGTGCACCGAAACGGAAGGATGGGTTCCTTCTCGGGAGGAGAATTATTGTGAGAAAAAGACGTGAATCTGCTGTCCCCGTTAGACTGGCGGGACGTGTCCCGTGGTGGACTAGTCCGCCTGAATCGTGGATGAGAGTTCACAGAAGGAAGAAAAGTGAGAATGAAGAAAAAGAATTACACAGTTATATAGGACACCTATATGGGCGTTCTCAATTTCTTGCAGTCATCTGTTGGATTTCAATTGTTATGCGTCTTTGATAAGCAGTATAGTACAGATGATACAATAAAGAAGAAAAGCGTAAGGTGCCGAGAAATATACACACTAAATATTCACTTATGACAGTGGAAAAGTATGAATTTGTTTTGAACAGTGGTGGACATGCGGTTTTTGCCTAGAAAATATCTGTATTTTTTTGTTTGAGAGGTAAAAAATACACACAGAATTGATTGAGTATACACTCCTATGAGAGGGTGTTGCAGGTAGTGTTTCTGCTTGGAATACCTGCTAGTCTTACAGAAAAATAAGTAAATTGTTTAAGTATACACACAGACTCATTTGTATATCAATACCTATGTAAGAGTTTTGAGAAAAAAGATTTTTTGTGTTTTTAGGAAAAGTCTGATTGTGTACCTGCTGGAACAGCAGGAAGACAGATTGTTTAAGGATGCACAACTTATCGGGGTATTGCAGGTAATGTTCCTGCTAACCAGAAATAATAATTGAAACAAAAATGGTTAAAGAATACATATCACATATTCAGATGTCAGACATAGGAGGTGCCCTTTGGAAGACACACCTGTTATGAGGAATAGGATATCCACTATTTCAATGACAGATGTGCAAAATTTACCCTAAGCGAGATAAGGAGAATATTGGATATCACTCATTACTGATGTCAGACATAGAAGGTGCCCCTTGGAAATGCAGAAAATTCAATTGTTATTAATACACACTCAGACTTATTTGTATATAAAGACCTATGAGAGGGTATTTTAGGTGGTGTTCCTGCTTGTTAGAACAATCCTGTGTTCTGAAACAGGTCTAATTATGTGCCTGCTAGAACAGCAGGAAGACAAATTGTTATGAATAAGCACACCTAAGGTGGGGTGTTGCAGGTATTATTCCTGCTGATATCACATATTCAAATGTAAGACATAGGAGGTGCCCCTTGGAAGGCACACCTGTTGTAGGGAATGAGATATCTATTATTTCAATGACTGATTGGCAAAAAATGCCCTAAACAAGATAAAGAGAATATTGGATATCACCCATTCCTGATGTCAGACATGAGAGGTGCCCCTTGGAAAAACGCGTTTCACCCGGTAACGGGCTTGTTCACTTTCTTTCTGTGCAGCTTAAGATGTCATTATCATTTCTCATATGATCATAATTTAAAAGAAAACAATAATAAGAGTGCGCCCAAACTAGTGTCATACTTTTTCTCTTTGTAGATAAAGAAGAGCTTGGTACCCAGAACTTCAAGAATTTATATCAGAGGACCCATGGCCTCTGCCACTCAGACAGGACCTGCGGCAGCAGGGGCCCTGTCTGTTCCAAGACTTACCGCAGCTGCGTTTGTCGGCATGGCGGTTGAACGCCGGATCCTGAAGGAAAAGGGCATTCCGGAGGAAGTCATTCCTACGCTTACTAAAGCCAGGAAAGAGGTTACAGCAACTCATTATCACCGCATATGGCGAAAATATGTTGCATGGTGTGAGGCCGAAAGGGCCCCAACAGAGGAATTTCAACTAGGTCGATTTCTGCATTTCCTGCAAGCAGGAGTGACTATGGGCCTTAAATTGGGTTCCATTAAGGTACAGATCTCGGCTCTGTCGATTTTCTTTCAAAAAGAACTAGCTTCAGTACCTGAAGTTCAGACATTTATAAAAGGAGTGCTGCAGAGTCAGCCCCCGTTTGTGCCTCCTGTGGCACCTTGGGATCTCAACGTGGTGTTGAGTTTCTTAAAATCACATTGGTTTGAACCACTAAAAACCGTGGATCTGAAATATCTCACGTGGAAGGTGGTTATGTTATTGGCCTTGGCTTCTGCCAGGCGAGTATCAAAGTTGGCGGCTTTGTCTTGTAAAAGCCCTTATTTGATTTTCCATATGGATAGGGCAGAATTGAGGACTCGTCCCCAGTTTCTCCCAAAGGTGGTGTCAGCGTTTCGCCTGAACCAGCCTATTGTGGTGCCTAGGCTACTAGGGACTTGGAGGACTCCAAGTTGCTAGACGTTGTCAGGGCACTGAAAATATATGTTTCCAGAACGGCTAGAGTCAGAAAATCTGACTCGCTGTTTATCCTATATGCACCTAACAAGCTGGGTGCTCCTGCTTCTAAGCAGACTATTGCTCGTTGGATTTGTAGTACAATTCAGCTTGCACATACTGTGGCAGGCCTGCCACAGCCAAAATCTGTCAATGCCCATTCCACAAGGAAGGTGGGCTCATCTTGGGCGGCTGCCCGAGAGGTCTCGGCTTTACAACTTTGCCGAGCAGCTACTTGGTCAGGGGCAAACACGTTTGCAAAAATTCTACAAATTTGATACCCTGGCTGAGGAGGACCTGGAGTTCTCTCATTCAGTGCTGCAGAGTCATCCGCACTCTCCCGCCCGTTTGGGAGCTTTGGTATAATCCCCATGGTCCTTACGGAGTTCCCAGCATCCACTAGGACGTTAGAGAAAATAAGAATTTACTCACCGGTAATTCTATTTCTCGTAGTCCGTAGTGGATGCTGGGCGCCCATCCCAAGTGCGGTTTATCTGCAATACTTGTACATAGTTATGGTTAACTAAATCGGGTTATTGTTGAGCCATCTGTTGAGAGGCTCTATTGTTTCATACTGTTAACTGTGTTTCATATCACGAGTTGTACGGTGTGATTGGTGTGGCTGGTATGAGTCTTACCCGGGATTCAAAATCCTTCCTTATTGTGTACGCTCGTCCGGGCACAGTACCTAACTGAGGCTTGGAGGAGGGTCATAGTGGGAGGAGCCAGTGCACACCAGGTAGTCTAAGATCTTTCTAGAGTGCCCAGCCTCCTTCGGAGCCCGCTATTCCCCATGGTCCTTACGGAGTTCCCAGCATCCACTACGGACTACGAGAAATAGAATTACCGGTGAGTAAATTCTTATTTATTTGCTTTTAGGTTTCAGACCTATTCGTCCTAAATGTAACACAGAAGATAACACTAATATCTTATATCGCTATACCTATGTTGTGTGTTGTCCCCATACACTAATATAGAATGTATGTTTAGTATGGCCGAGCATGCTGTAATGCCAGTTGGTGCATCCTAAACACCACCGCCGGTCACACCATATGGAATTGTGCATTTTCTCCATCTGACCAAGGCCTCCTATGCTTGCTTAGTACACACATTTTAACGCATGTACCATAGGGCATTTTCCGAAAATTTTGCCCATGCACAGTTGCAAATAATCGCTCAACTACACAAATAACGTTGCACTGCGTGCGGATTGTGTGTGACTCAGAACCAGGCCATTATGATGAATAGACCCCTAAGAGAGTACAGAAAATGCTTTGACACTGTAACTGCCCAGATTTTAATTGTGTCACCAAATACAGGTAAATTGGATAGAGTTTGCAGTAATATTTCTGATAATGAATTTAAAATTCTGGCTAATGACTTGTAGGACGTGACTGAAAGACAGTACATTACGTATCTTCTTGATTTATTTCTTTGTGTTCTAATTTCACTTTCCCTATGAAAACACACAAGCAGTGTACTCTTTCAGCAATTATATATATCTATAATCTCCCTAGTGGCAACCTCTATTATTTGTAAAAAAATAAATCAGAATTTTCACATAGGTTTAAGGCTATGTGAATATCCTTTGAGGCAGTCATTGGTTTTCTACTTCTTTTAAGAAAGGGCATTATGGTGGCAATTATACAATACAGAAATCATTCCAATTGGTATACAATACACAGAGCATCTCAGAGTGGCAGATACACTAATAAGCCTAGTGCCCACTGCACACAGCAGTGTGGAAACTAGTCACTACTATGCAGTGATGACCTGATTCTGGTTACTGAACCCACATGTATCTGGGGCCTTGCATTGCAGATCCCCAAATCTCTGTTGGCTTTGGTTTTGTTTGTTTTTAAACCATTTAACTGAATTTTTCCCCCCAAAACTGATCAGAAATACAGTAGCTCAGGGTTTTTGTTACTTTAATATAATTTAGAACGTTTTTTTTTTAACATTTTTTATTAATCAGAGCACACACGTTATATCACATAACAATTAAAAAAAATCAAAAGTATAGTAAGTACATAAACATTTTAGAGATAGCAGCAATCCAAAGAGGAACTACATAGGCAATGATGGATAGTAAAGGTCCATACACACCAGATGACGTAGCTCTATGTGCGATGTCGTCTAGTGTTTCCCCTCACGGGTCGGGGCGGTCGGCGGCTCCCCGTACACACTGAGTGATATGACCGTTCCTATCGCTCAGTGACGTCACGCAGCGGCCGGCCATGCATGCAGCTCCTGGATGATAGTGCAGATCGAGCATGCATTCACTGCCAACAGCGGCAATCGTTGCCAACCCACGGGGCCGCACATCGATTGTCGCTGGCGGCATACACGTGCCGAGAAAATGAGCGACACTGACCAGGAAGGGGGAAAATTAGCAACGTCGCTCATTTTCTCGGCAAGTGTGTATGCACCTTAATGTGTATATTATAAATCAATACATAATATGCAGTTCCCCACCTAGCCATAGTCAGCAGTCCCGTTCTCCTCCACAACCCTGAATCCAGATACTAAAAACAAGGCTTATGGGTGATGAAAGTATTATTTATTCTTAAAATATATTTAAATATTTTATTTTATATATATATATACCTAGAAGTTGTTTTGCACCCCCTACCTTCCCATGTCCATAAATTTGGTCATTTTAATGATTTTATGAATTGGCCACATTTCTGTTAACATTTCAACAGCTGATCTCCTTTCCAAATATAAAGTATTCAACATTTCCACCTGTAGTGTCTCAAATTAGGGAGAGGAGGGGGATGTTCACAGTTATTGGATTAATTGTCTTGCTATGGTGACTATCACCATTAATAGAGGAAATAAAGAAGGAATTAAAAAGCCAGCATTGGAAATGAGTCAGGAGAAGCGCCCCTTGATCTATGGAGAGCTGTAAACTGAAACTAGGTTTAATAAAACCCATGACCAGGGCCGGATTAAGGGGCAAATGGGCCCAGGGCTAAAAATGTTCAAGGACCTGTTATGAGAAGTGGAGGAGGTGAGGCCAATGTCATGTAGGCAAGTAGACACCATACACTATAAGCCCCAGTGTCTCCCTAAATATATAAAAGTACAAAAATTGCATCATTTTGTGTGGAAAATAGAAATGGAGTTTTAACCATTATGATTTATGGCCGTCCATGTGGTCAGCTGGTGGCTGGTCATCATCATGTTGTCATGGTGATGGGCCTATTTTTATGTGGAGGCCTGGAGCTGAAGCTCCACCCACTCCATTGTTAATCTGCTGCCACAACCAAATGCCAAAATGTGATTATTTTCATGCAGTGCCAATGGTTTATGAATGAAATCTGTTTAGTGAACTCTGCATTTTGGGCATACACCTATGCTGTAATTGTGTTGGGTATGGTATACCGGCACCGGGATCCCAGGCCGCCAGAATGCTGGCAGGGGGGCGAGCACAACGAAGCCCCTTGTGGGCACGCTGCGCTCGCCACGTTGTGGGCTTGGTGGCTCGATGCGCTCGCCACAGGTTCTATTCCCACTCTATGGGTGTAGTGGACACCCACGAGTAGGAATAGCCCCTGTTAGCCGGGATTCCGGCTGTAGGTATTGTCGGTGGTCCGGATTCCAGCATCGTTATGCTGACCACCAGGATCTCGACTGCTGGCAATGTAACCGCATCCCCTGTAATTATATGCTTACGTTGAGCTTGTGAAATACTGTATATGCCTGTTCATTTTTTTATGTATATCTCATTTAGGGGGTAATTCTGAGTTGATCGTAGCAGCAAGTTTGTTAGCAATTGGGCAAAACCATGTGCACTGCAGGTGGGGCAGATATAACGTGCAGAGAGAGTTAGATTTGGGTATGGTGTGTTCAATCTGCAATCTAAATTGCAGTGTAAAAATAAAGCAGCCAGTATTTACCCTGCACAGAAACAAAATAACCCACCCAAATGTAACTCTCTCTGCAAATGTTATATCTGCCCCCCACCCCCTGCAGTGCACATGGTTTTGCCCAACTGCTAACAAAGTTCCTGCTGCGATCAACTTGAAATTACCCCCATAGTACGGCATAATGCACTGACTTCATAATACTAGCAAAGTTGCATAGGATAGGAATCAGTAAAAGAAGGATTGTCTTTTTACCAGGCTATCACTATTCTTGACCACACAACATCAGGTTTCCTGTGAATAAGTTCACTATTCACATATCTAATTCAGAAAGTATTAGTTTAGTAAGTAAAAAATGTAATCAATGAATTAAGAGTATCTGAACAATGTATCTGACTAGATTGCTTAGAAATTAAGCACAGATCCCTCCGTGTGTATACCCCATATCGATTGCAATGCGCGTCGCTATCGCCGGTTCTAGATTGGCCTGCATGCAGGCACAATCTAGTTGCATCACTCACTTCACTGCTGGGTGAAGTGAGCATCCCGTCCCCCCGCCGCCCCCCCTCGCTCAGCACACATCGTGCTCTGTGCTGAGCGGGGGAGAGATGTGTGCTGAGCGGTCTGCGCTAGATCGGTCAGCACACAACTCCCCGGGTCAGAGCCGGCCTTAGGCATAGGCAAATGCCTAGGGCATTTGGTATGCTTAGGGGCCTATTTTCTGTGTGTATTACTGGAAATCACTGTAATGTAGATTTCGTATGCAGATACAGCCGCAGTCACACACAGAATATAGGAATGCTGCATATCATTTTAATCAGCAGAAGCTGCTTGTGCCTCCTAGCCACATAGTAATGCAAATAAGACGCATTTTCATAAACAAAAGGCGCCCGACATTAGCAGAGCTGCCAGCTGACTTATGCCAGGCATCTCTTGCAGAACTAGCACCGGTGCTAGGGAGCACCAGCCAAAATCTTGCCTAGGGCATCATATTGGTTAGGGCCGGCTCTGCCCCGGGTGTACCCACCTTAAGATAAACATGTTGCATAACAGACATGGCTATGTCATGCTCCTGGAGGTACATGTAACACTGCTGATTGGGCAAGTCTACTCTATCCTTCAGGTATTGACATAAGTGGATAACACCACATGGATCAAAATTTCCTTAAAAGTCATTATTCCTTTATTCCCCCCAAATCAAATAATGATCTCTCTTTTGGTTTTTAAATGTAAACCCAATATATGTTATTACTATACAATGCAGACCCTAAATTTTTAGTAGCTTTACAATGAAAACTCAGATTTTGCACACGCCAGAAAAAGGGGTGAGTCCAGCCAGGAGGAGGCATGGCCTCATCTTTGTGACTCTTGGGGGTGTACCCAGCACACTTGCGGAAGTGCTGGCCTATCCCCAACCTCTCCCCTCACTCTGAATAGATGCTGTGCACATCTATTCTCTGACAGTGATCGCCAAGCTGCAACTTGCAACCTGCAGGTGGGGATGGCAGAGGGCAGACTGTTCAGCTTGGCGCTGCCATAAGGGCAGGGTGTATTTTGTCAATTTAAAATTGGTCAAAAAACAGCCTAGCGGGAAGACTATCCTCCAGTGTGAGCAATTAAACATCTGTTTACACACCCACTTCAGTGACACTGCCAATGCTCCCATCAGAAATGATGAGGCCCGGGACTGACCCTCACAAGGCAGGGCCCCCACCACCACCACACACACTGTACCATTCCCCCTCCCCCCCCCCCCCCCCCCCTCATTACCCAAACTTAACCTTTTGAGGGGGCCCGGGTGGCTGCAGACAGCCACGGTGCGGAGGGACAGAGCCGCGGTCAAATTATGCCTACAGAGCTGCTGAGTGGAAGCTCCTGATTGGCTGCCGGTCTGTGAGCTCCAATTAACTCACGGCCGGCTCTGTAGTAAGAATACGACCGCGGATCTATCCCTCGGTGGCTGCCTGCCGATGCGCAGGCAGGCAGCTGACCTGGCCCCCTGATCCTGACTGCAACCATCTGGGCCCCTTCTCAGTCCGGGCCCGGAACTGGAGTAACCGCTGTCCCCCCTTGATGGCAGGTCTAATACCCATAATATGTCCATAAGATAGATGGCCATGGGTCTGATTAGCCACCTCCTAGTCACCTCCCATTAATGCACAGCACATTTCCAATACATTCCTGATACTGTGTATCTCTATCACGTCTGCATACACACCGTGGAACGTATGCGCCATGCAACTGTATAGGGAATTAGCTACATATACATATACAGCAGAAACAAATCACTCATATCTGTGAACACCGGCATTGCATGTAAATTAGGCTCTGTGTTCTTATTTTGAATTTTTACTCAGTATATTTTACCGTTATTTTATTAAAATCATGTAAACCAACTTGTGAGAGAAACATGTTTCTTTAGGGGGATGGATACTCCTGGCTGTATTGCATTATTTAATGCAACTGGCCAGAAGAATATGAGACAGTAACATGATACCCTCTCCAGCCAGGTACATCCTGCTGCTGAGCCTTCAGGACAACTGCAATATATAATTCAATGTGGCTGATGTGATGGTCTATTGTATTCTTAATATACCTTAAAGCTAAAATTGCAGTTACAGCCACCAATTGGTCAAAGATTTCGGCCTCCCAGCATGCAACGGGCCCGTCCATATATCCCCGCCTCCTGGCTCAGGCAAATCAGTTGTTTTTCCAAAGCTCAAGGCAGGAGTATCATAGAAAGCCCTAATCAGGCGAGAAGAACACACATGCACACCCTTCCGTACAAGAAGGAAGAGGTTAGTGAGTAAAAAGGATCCTCAAATCAGGTGCGCCAGGGTGGGATCCCTGTGGATCCTGTGGACTTAGGATAAATACCGTTATCAGCTGTAAGTTCTTACCATAACGAATATTTCCCCGGCAGGGTCCGCAGGTTATCCACAGGATAACATTAGGATGTCCCAAAGCAATTTAGTGGTGGGGATGCTCCTGATTGGATAGGAGAATCCTTCGCCCAAATTCAGCGTCCTGAGAGGCAAAGGTATCAAAGGCATAATGTCTAATCAATGTGTTAATGGAGACTGGCTACCTGACATATTTATTCTGCTGAAGCACCACGTTGTGCTGGCCATAATGGACCTACCTTATTAGTAGAATGAGCAGAGACATTAGCCGGAACAGGGAGATCAACTTGAGAGTATGCTTCTGAAAATTTTAATCCGAAGCCACTTCGCCAGTGTCTGCTTATCAGCAGGCCATCCTCTCTTGTGAAATCCGTAGAGAACGAAGAGAGTGTCTGTATTTCTGATGGCACTGGTACGATCCACGTAGATCCTTAAGGCAAGGACTACTTCCAACGATGCATCTCCCGCAGAAAGGTCCGGTCCCTGGAAAACCGAGACTACAATTTCTTCGTTAAGGTGGAATTTAGACACCACCTTAGGAAGATACCCAGATTTGGTTCTAAGAAATGCTCTATCTGGATAAAAAAAATCAGAAATGGAGGGCGACATAACAATGTATCTAAATCTGAAACTCTTAAAACTGAAGCAATAGCCAGTAGAAAGAGAACTTTAGCTGTCAACCATTTAAGATCCACTCTTTTTAGTGGTTCAAATGGAGCAACTTGAAGGGCACTTAAAGTCCCAATGCACTGTAGGAGGAACAAAACGAGGTTGAATGTGCAACATTCCCTGGAAAAAAGTGCGCACATCCTGCAGATTAGCAATTTTCTTTTGGAACCATACAGTCAATGCTAACACTTGTACTCTCAAAGAAGCCACCTATAAACCTTTATGCATTCATGCTTGAAGGAATGATAAGACTTTGGAAACTGATAACCAAGGGTCAAATTTTTGATCACTGCACCATTGAATATAGGCTTGCCATATTTGGTGATAAATGCGAGCTGAGGAAAATTTCCTAGCTCTGAACATAGTTTGAATTACCTGTTGTGAGAATCCTCTTGCCTTCTGGATGGAAGTCTCAAGAGCCAGGACCCTGAGACAGTAGATGTGGACATTGGCCCTCATTCCGAGTTGATCGCTCGCTGCCGTTTTTTGCAGCGCAGCGATCAAGTGAAAAATCAGCAAATCTGCACATGCAAGGTTTTTTAGTCACTCAAGTGTTCGTAGTATGATTGACAGGAAGTGGGTGTTTCTGGGCGGCAAAACTCGGCGTTTTCAGGGAGTGTGCTAAAAACCGCAGGTGTGCCAGGCAAAAACGCAGGAGTGGCTGGAGAAACGGGGGTGGCTGGCCTAACGCAGGGCGTGTTTGTGACGTCAAACCAGGAACTAAACAGACTGCATTCATCGCAAGATAGGAGTAGGTCTGGAGCTACTAAGAAACGCCATGAAATTTTTCCTGTGCAGTTCTGCGATCCTTTCGTTCGCACTTCTGCTAAGCTAAGACACACTCCCAGAGGGCGGCGGCTTAGCGTGTGCACTGCTGCTAAAAGCAGCTAGCGAGCGATCAACTCGGAATGAGGGCCATTGAAGGAGTAGGAATGAAGCATCCATCGACATCTTCTGCAGATCTGTGTAGCAATGTCTTCTGGATCAAACCGGAGCTATTAGTATCACGGCACCCTTACTTTGTCTTACCTTTCACATCACCCTGGATCACAGGGCGATTGGTGGAAACACATGAGCCAGACGAAAGTTGACAAGTCATCCACAAAGGTCGCTCTGGGATCCTTTGTTCTTGACCCGTATGCAGAAACTTTGTTGTTCTGACGGGACGCCATGAGATCTATTTCCAGTAACTCCCATTATGTACCAGAGTTTTGTATGACCTTGGGGTGTAAAGCCCATTTGTTTGCATGAATAGAGTGTCGACTGAGAAAATCCGCTTCCCAGTTTAGGACTCCCTGAATGAATACTGCGGACAAGGCTGGATAATGAAGTTCTGCCCACTTTTACGTGTGACTTACCTTCTTCATTGTGTTTTGGCTGTGAGCTCCTCCCTGATTGTTGAGGTACGCTACTGCCATTGCAATGTCCGAGCGGATTTGTACTGGTTTTATCAGAAGGATATTATTTGCCTGAATAAATGCCATATATATGGCCCGAAGTTCCAACATATTTATTGGCAGGCAACTTTCTTCCTTGGTCCACTGCCCCTGGAAGCAACTCCTTCCTGACACTGCTCCCCAGCCCTGAAGACTGGCATCCGTTGTCAGAGTTTCCCAATCTGATATCCAAAGGAGTCTCCCTTTGTCCAGATAGGATGTCTGTAGCCACCAGGCTATTGACTTCCTTACTTCCAGAGGAAGGACCATATCTGCGTTTTTATTGTCTGATGAAAACCTTTCCACTTGTGAAGGATCAGACGTTGTAGATGTATCTAGTGGAACTGAGTATACTCCATCATGTCGAATGTCTACACAATCAAACCCATCATACGCATTACCGCGTAAATGAATACCGTTTGACTGTGTAGCAACTCCTGAATCCTTAAGTGAATTTTGGATATTTTGTTTCAGAGGTAAAATTACTCTCTGAATACCCAATTCCAACACAGCCCCCAAGTGAGTCATCCGTTGTGACGGAAACAGAGACGACTTTGATCAATTTATGAGCCAACCGTATATCTCTAACAAGCTGTTGTCTGTTGCAGATGATACTGAACAATTCCTGAGACTGTCAGGATTAATAAATTGTCGAGGTATGGATTTTTTAAAAATCCTTATCCCCTGCTAACGGAGATAAGCTGCCATCACCACCATAATTTTGGTGAATACTCTGGGAGCTATGGTCAGTCCCAATGGTAGGACCTGAAACTGAAAATGATGCTGGAGGATAGCAAACCCGACATAGCGCTGATGGAACAGTGCTTTAGAACATGTAGATAAGCATCCTGGATATCCAGGGATACCATAAAATGCTTCTGCTCCATGGCCAAAATAATGGAACGTACGATCTCCATATGAAACCCGAGGCACCCAAATGTACTTGTTCAGCGCTTTGAGATTGAGTATGGGCCGGAAACGACCCATTTGGCTTCTGGACTAAAAACAGGTTGGAATAAAAAATCCTGTCCTCGTTGTGCAGGAGGAACTGGAATTATCACTCCTGACTGAAGCAACTCCTGAACTGCCTCTTGCAAAACCCTGGTCTTCGTTTCCACTGAAGACGGGCTGGTACAAACGTTTAATGAGGGTGTTTCTTGAAAATACCTACAGCACCTGGTATTCCCAGGTGGTTTACCATCCAAGTACTAACCAGGACCAACACTGCTTAGCTTCCAAGATCAGATAAGATTGGGCATGTCCAGTGTGGTGTGGCTGTAGATCATAACCGTGAGATCTGTGCAAACTGAAGAAGTCAGCCTCCCACCCTGAGTTCCCCTAGGCTGATGACTTATCTTCTGATTTGAAAACTGGTCCTCTGGTAGCCCAATACCTTTTAGTCTTACCAGACTTGTTAGATTGGGACTGTTTGCCATTACCCTTTCCTTTTGCTTTTCCTCGATTCCGAAAGGACCGAAAAAGCTGGAAACTAGGATTGAATTTATGTGTGAAAGGAACTTCACTTTCTTGGAGTCTGCTTCTGACTCCAAAATACTGTTTACCAAAAAGAATCTCTCCAGTAAACGAGGTTAAGACTCCAGAACCTTCCTGGATTCTGAGTCGGCTTCCTTGTACATAGCCAACCCGCTCTGCGAGCTGGTACTGCTGAAGCTGATGCATGAGAGGCAATTGTACTGATATCCAGGGCCGCTTATCGCTGCGTGTTTGATATGTGCAATATGGGATTTTGATCTCTAGATGCCATTGAAAGATCCTCCTTCAATGCATCAGCACAGGCTGCCACTGCTTACGGCTGAAGCCATGGCTGGTCTAATGATTGCCCAAAACAAGGAAAAAAAATTTTTTTTAGAAAACCATCAACTATCCTATCCGTGACATCATTTATTTATGTTGAAAGCAAAAATAATGTAGATTTCTCTTACGTCCTAGTGGATCCTGGGGTCTTGTACTTTATTACCAGGGGGTATAGATTGGGAACACTGGAGCCTGGCACTTTAAAAACTTTTAGTGTATGCATGTGTGTGCTGGCTCCACCCCTCTATAGTGTTCACTCTAGGAGTGAAAAGGGGCATGGCGCCGGACTCCGGGGGCACATGTGCCCACGCAAATTAGTGGGCGTGGCCACACCTACGTCATTTTAGGGGGCGGTGCGGCCCACAGACGCTACTATAGAGAGCGTCTGTGGCCAGCGACGTCACTGTTGGGGGCGTGCCCAGCACCTCCGTCGGTGCTGGGCTTCCACCAGCTCTCTCCCAATGCGTGAATAGATGCCACGCGCATGCGCACGGCATCTATACACGCCGGGAGGGCAGAAAGCGGGCGGCTGTTCTAGCAGGGCACCGCAAAAGGGGCAGGGTGGGTTTTGCCTGCTAAAAAACGGGCAGGGCGCGGCGCCCTGCTAAAACAGCCTAGAGTGAACACTACCTCTATGCCCCTCCTATCAGACTCAGTTTAGAAAAATGTGCCTGTGGAGCCGGGTGCACTTCTCTGGAGCTCCAGAGATTTTTCTTTTAAGTTTTATCATTTTCAGGTAGATCTGGTTGGCAACCAGACTACCTCCTTCGTGGGACTTAGAGGGGGGACTGAACCAACCTCCTGAGGGTTAATGGTTCATAATCCCAGCTGACAGGACACTGAGGTGCTGATCACACACCGTTAGTGTGTGTGCCCACGCCGGCAGCTAGCCGCCACCCTCTAACAGATGCCGAAGATCCACTGGCTCTGGGCAACAAGCCCCGCAGTGCTCACTGTCTTAAGGCTTTGTGTGGACTGTATAAGGATGTATAATGTTATTTTTAACGTTGCCAGTATAAAATCACTGTCAGGGACCGTGCACCATTACAGGGGGTGGGGCTTCCCGGAGTGGGAACAGAGGCGGAAAGGCGCCATTTCCTGCTGCTGCGGATCATCAGGCTGCATGAACACTACTCCTCCAGGGACCCACACTGCTACAGACTGTAAACTGGTACCAGGGGGTCATAGAAGGGGGTAGCACACCAACGGTAGCACCGCTGCACTCCTGTCAGGTCATACACATACTTTCACACTCTGTGCTGCTGTGTTTCTGTGCGCTGGTGTCCACTCCTCAGTGTCACTCCATGGGCTCTCTAGGGTCTGCGTGGAGGTGTTAGTCAGTGGGATAAGCTGTATTACGGTTGTCTAAGATGTCTGTTGACATGGTTATGTGTTCTGCTTGTAACTCAACCCCCTCTTCAGCGGGGTGTCGCCACAGGGACACAGTTCATAGGCACCTGACTGGCTAGATAGCTTCAAAAGCATGATTCAGAATGTAAATTCAGAATTGGTGGCTGCTAAAAGAGAGAGACGGGTGTTAAAGCAATCTATTGATTGTGTGGCTAAGGCAGCGGATGCCAAGAAGACTTATCAGCCCCCTCTAGTGGTATCCCATAAATGCTCACTGCCTCAGGTACTCCAGTCTGATTCTGACTCTGATCAGCCGGATGTGGATGATGATGATGATGATGATATGGATGAGGACATCTCTCTGCCCCCTGGAGTGGAGGCTCTCATCTTTGCTATTAGAGAGGTCCTACACATACCGGATCAGGAGGCGGAACCAGATGAGGAATTGTATTTTAATGTTAGACCAAAGAACTCAGCAACTTTTCCTGTGTCTAAGTAATTGAAGTCCCTGGCCAGGGAGGCTTGGTTAAACCCTGATAAAAAATGTAAGATCCCTCAGAGGTTTTTAACTATTTTCCCCTCCCTGCTGAGGACAGGAAGATATGGGAAAATCCCCCATCAGTCGATACGTCTGTATCCAGACTGTCCAAAAAATTGGTACTACCTGTACCAGGGGCTATATCCCTAAAAGAGCCGGCTGACCTTAAGATTGAGACCACGCTCAAGGCACTTTATGCGGTAGCGGGCGCGGCACAGCGCCCCACAATAGGGCGGTAGTCAGGTGGTCTGATACTGTTATTGACGTTTTAGACTCTCTACCCCGGGATGAGGTCATTACTCTGCTGCAGCATATACAGGATGCTGCTATTTTTATGACCGAAGCTATTAAGAAGTTGTGTAAGATAAATGGCCGCACTACAGCTATGGCTGTTTCGGCACGCAGGTCTCTGTGGTTACGTCAGTGGTCAGCTGACACTGACTCCAAAAAGGGTGTAGAAAATCTTCCCTTTACAGGTGATGCCTTGTTTGGAGATGAATTACATAAATGGATCTCCCAGGCAACGGCGGGTAAGTCTACCTATCTACCATCAGCTGCGCCGCATGCTAGACGTTCTTACACCGGACCCTCCTTGCAGTCCTTTTGTGTGGCAAGGTTCAGAGGCAGGGGCCGAGGGGCCTCCACCACCTCCAGAGTATCTCGTGGTAAGTCCTGTAAACCTGCACCTGCTGTCTGCTGGACCAGTCCACCGGATCTCCTGCCGCTAAGCCTTCCGTGTGATGGTTGGCCACAGAGGAAAGGCGACTTTCAGGTAGGTGCTCGCCTTCAACACTTCCCCACATGTGGGTGGAGTCCTGCCGGGATCTTTGGGTGAGAGACCTCATTTCCCAAGGATACCGGCTGGAATTTCAAGCACTCCCTCCTCACAGGTTTTTCAAGTCGGGTTTACTAGCTTTACCCACAGCAAAAAGCTACCTTGCAAAAGGCTATTCAAAAGCTTTTGTGGACAGGGGTGGTGGTGCCTGTACCTCCTCAGTTACACAACCGTGGTTTTTACTCCAGTCTTTTTCTCGTACCCAAACCAGATGGTTCGGTGCGCCCCATCTTGAACTTGAAGTCTCTAACCGTATCTGTGGGTAATCAAATTCAAGATGGAATCCCTGCGGGCGGTGGTGTTCGCGCTGTAGGAGGTGGACTTCATGGTATCTCTGGATGTCAAGGATGCTACCTACACATTCCCTTGTGGCCCCCTCATCCAGCTTACCTCAGGTTCGCCATATTGAACGACCATTTCCAGTTTAAGGCCTTACCCTTTGGATTATCCACAGCTCTGAGGGTTTTTACCAAGGTCATGGCAGAGATGATGCTGCAGCTGCGCATGATGGGAGTCAACATAGTCCCCTACTTGGACAATTTCCTAATGTAGACTGTGTCCAGGGAGCGTCTGCTGAACAGCATCGATCTGACGACTCGACTACTGACGGATCATGGGTGGATCCTGAATTTTTAGAAGTCTCATCTGGAACCGACCCAACGTCTTCAGTTTCTGGGAATGATACTTGATACTGTGTCTCAAAAGGTGTTTCTCCCATGGGACAAAGCTTTGACAATCCAGGCTTTGGTTTGCTCGGTACTCCGTCCTCACCGTGTATCCATACATCTTTGCATCCGATTACTGGGCAAGATGGTGGCTGCTTACAAGGCAATCCAATACGGCAGATTTCATGCCCGACCATTTCAGCTGTATCTGCTGGACAAATGATCAGGGTCTCACCTTCACATGCATCAGGAAGTGACGTTATCTCCACAAGCCCGGATTTCTCTCTTATGGTGGTTACAGGTTCCTCACCTGGTGGGGGGCAGGAGTTTCAATATCCACCCATGGATTCTACTGACAACGGATGCCAGCCTCCGGGGTTGGGGGGCTGTGACCCAAGGGGCCCAGTTCCAGGGGATTTGGTCGCGACCGGAATCTGCCCTACTAATAAACATCCTGGAACTCATGGCAGTTTACAATGTTCTTCTGAAGGCTTCTCATCTCCTGAAGAATCGGGCAATCCAGGTTCAGTTGGACAATGCCATGGCAGTGGCGTACATCAACCGACAAGGGGGAACAAGAATCAGAGCGGCAATGCGAGAGGTGTTGAATATCCTCCTCTGGGCGGAGGCAAACGCAAGGGCCATCTCAGCCATATTCATTCCAGGAGTGGACAACTGGGAAGCGGACTTCCTCAGCAGGCACAACCTCCATCCGGGGGAATAGGGCCTACATCCCAAGGTGTTCAGCAGTTAATTCACCGGTGGGGCTGTCCACATATAGATCAGATGGCTTCTCATCTCAACAAGAAGCTAGGCCGTTACTGTTCCAGAACGAGGGATCCGCAGGCTGTAGCAGTGGACGCACTGACAACACCGTGGATGTACCAGTTTGTGTACCTGTTCCCTCCGCTACCGCTAATCCCAAGGGTTCTCAAAAGGTTAAGAAGGGAAACTGTTCAGGCAATTCTAATTGCCCCGACGGGCGTGGTACTCGGACCTTCTGACCATGTCTCTGGAGGATCCCTGGCCTCTGCCGCTCCAAGTAGATCTTCTTCAGCAAGGTCCGTTCGTCTGTGCAGACTTACATCGGCTACGTTTGACGGCTTGGAAGTTGAGAGGGAGATTCTAGCAAAGAAGGGTCTCCCCTCTCAGGTTATTTCCACCATGGTCCAGGCCAGGTAGATGGTTACGGCAAAACACTATCATCGTATCTGGAAAAAGTATGTTTCCTGGTGTGAAGGTAGACAGGTTTCTCCTGTGGAATTTAAACTTGGTCGCTTTCTGCTTTTCCTACAAGCAGGAGTGGATATGGGCCTACGTCTAGGCTCCATTAAAGTCCAGATTTCGGCGCTCTCTATTTTCTTCCAGAAACAACTTGCCCTGTTACCGGAAGTACACACTTTCCTGAAGGGAGTTCTTCATATGCAACCGCCCTTTGTTCTTCCCACGGCTCCGTGGGATCTCAATGTGGTTCAGTCTTTTCTCCAATCGGATTGGTTAGAACCCTACACATATGGTGGAGTTGAAATTCTCACCTGGAAGACGGTGATGTTATTGGCATTGGCGTCTGCCAGACGTGTCTCTGAATTAGGGGCCATATTCTGTAAATGCCCTTACTTGATTTTTCATGAAGACGTCTGCGGAACTTAGGACCCGTCCTCAGTTTTTGCATAAAGTGGTGTCTGCTTTTCATATGAACCAACCTAATGTGGTTCCAGTGTTGTCTAACGCTTCTGTGGGCCCTGAATCCTTGGCTGTGGTCAGGGCTCTGAAGATTTATGTCAAAAGGATGGCACGTCATCGAAAATCTGACTCGCTGTTTGTCCTTTATAATGCCTCCAAGATTGGTCGGCCGGCTTCTAAGCAATCTATTGCTCGTTGGCTCAGGTTGACCATCCAACAGGCCTATACGTCAGTGGCTTTTCCATTGCCGACATCTATTCAGGCTCACTCGACGAGGTCGGTGGGGTCCTCCTGGGCGGCTGCCCGGGGTGTCTCGGCCCTACAGTTGTGCTGAGCTGCAACTTGGTCTGGTTCGAACACGTTTGATAAATTCTGTAGGTTTGATACTTTGGCCAAAGATGACCTTCAGTTTGGTCAGGCAGTTTTACAGGGGTCTCAGCACTCTCCCACCCGTTTGGGAGCTTTGGGTCTTCCCCATTGTCAAAGTCAGAAAAATATCATGATGCACACTGCCATATTTGCACCTCATATAGGTCCGCGCTGCGCATGCGTGCGCTCTCCCGTGCGTACGCATACCCGCTGTTACGTGCACCCGCAGGCGCACGGTATGCGCATTTACGGTAGAGTTTATGTGTGCCTAGCGTGCGACTCAATCGTTACATATTTTAATCATATAATGTATTTTGTAGATTATGGTCCCTTTGATAGAATCTGAAAGTTTAGTTAATGTAGCATGTTCATAAACAAAGAGATCCCTCTTTGTTTGATACGAAGGGTCAGACAAGGGTTATACAGTGGTGTTTAGTATCCATCGGAAGAGTATTTAATTAGCAATATACCGGTGATGGTTTGAAGCGGATTAATCGCTCGTGCGAATAGTTATGGACATAAGAAGTTTATGTACTTTTACTATTATTTGCACTCACTTATCCATGCGGCGGGAAACCTAGTTTCCCACCCACCTGAGCAGTTGGAAATAGTCACAGCCCACCTGTATGAATCAACCTATGACCTTTTGTTATAATGCGAAGACGAATTCCTGTGTCCAATGAACAATGAGATTGTAGGGACCATTGTATTGTATTGTGTGTGGGGCATAAATAGACAAGCCGATCTGATCCAGCTCACTCTCTTCAACGGTTCTCATCACTGATAATCGGGAGCTGGATATTTAGAAAGGCGCATGCGATCGTTCCCTTTGTGCGTAAGTTTTCTCCGCAATCATATTGTCTTTATTGTTATTGTGAGCCATATCTCTATCTCTCTCTCTCTCTTTTCTCCCCTTTCCCTCTCTTTTCCCTTAAACGTAATTGTATTGTATTGTATTTCATGTGTAGTTATCTGGTTAGTTAGTCTATGTTATATTGGTAGTGTATGACTTGTATTGTATTATTCTTTTGCAAATATAACGTTCATATAGGGTGTTAGAACCTAAGGTCGGTATCAGTGTATTTCTTATATTTCTAAGTATTCTCAGAGCGTCGGAGACGCTCGAACAGCTTTTAAGTTAATAAGGTTGCACTGTGTTACATTTACACTTTATCACTACACCAAGGTTTACTGCATAATACACTGTTTTATGGTATAGTTATAAAGGTTTAACATTGTGAGCGTCTGCGCCGCTGGTGATCTCCTCATGGTCCCGAGCGTCCGCTACGCTAATAGCAAACCATTACGTTAGTCGGCAGCCAATAGCGTGCCTGCCTGTGATCTCTTGGCCGTGAGCGAACGTGACGCTTGAGCGTCTCGACTACGGCTAAGCGATTGTTACGCAACGTGCGTACCCTTACGGTATTCCATACGTCAATAGCGTACAGTGTTCTTAGACCTCTTAAAGGGTTTTAAGTAAGATAAATATTTAGCTTTATCAATTGGCGGCTCGTCCGTCCTTCACATATCTGTACTAGGTAATTTCAGCAGACATTATCCATCAGCAAAGGGCGGGAGATCATAGTCCTCATAGTGCTGCCTGGATAAGCGTCTGCTTCGCTTAGTAAAGGGTGCTGAGGGAATCCGGAACCCGAGGTAAGAACAAAACGCTAGTGTCTTTTAAAACTGTTTATTTCTGTTTTGCGTACGCACACGCATATATCTGCATTTCTTTTTCATTCGTGTATTTTCATATCACTCTCCTGTTTGCCATTTTATAATTGATAAACGTGCTAAGAGAGATTTGTCGCTATTTAATAGTTAAAGAGTAAAAGTAATACATTAAGGTGTAAATTGCAAAGCACGCACACAGCTCTGCCTAAAGATACAAGGAGAGATCTGTGTGGTGCTCGGTAGATGATCGAGGATCGTCTACATTGATAAACGTGTAAATTGTGTTACGGTGGATATCTGCATTGTGTACACGTGTCTATAACAAAGGGCTGAGACTCGCGTACGCAACCCAAAGGCCGACGCACGCAGCGTATATTACGCAACGGAGCGTCCGGGTACGCCCACGTAACTCAAATCACACGATAGTGTTATTTTAACAGGCGAAAAAGTGGCAACGCGATAAATAGCGCAAATCGATTTTAGTGTCCGAAATTTAAGTTAATAGATCCTTCTCCAATTTACGACTCATCTGGTCTAAAGGAAAGAAATTTCTGCGCAGAAATAGAAATAGAAACAAAAGTGTACATGTGGTGAGTGAGTGTTTGCAATTATATAAGTTCTACAATTTTTGAGGTTGAACCACAAGAAGTCGAGTTCTCGTAAGGTACATACATGTAAGTGACGTACATGGTGGCTAGGGAGGCATCCCTTGTTAAACATAAAATTTGAGCATTAGAGTATAGCAGACCAGGAGGTCTACTGTAGCACAGACCAGGAGGTCCGGAACAGACCAGGAGGTCTAGGTACAGCAGACTAAGAAGTCCGCTATAGAGAAAAGTAGCACAACACCAAGAAGGGTTGGTGCGGAACCCATATAGGCCATAAAGCTCTGGCTGAAGGAATTCGCAGCCGTAATTTTCGATTCCGTTGGTCGCTCCGCACATAAGATTAGTTGCTTATGTGCAGAACGATTGTACCGCACGTAATTGTGTGCATTAGTTAGTAATCTGACCTAGTGCCATTTGTGTACGAAAGGGGTCATAAACGCTATTTGTACATTCTAACGTGATTTGTGTAATTTTTTTTATTTTAAGGGAAGTTCGCTGGTCACTAAGGAACTATCCAGCAACCAATAGTTACTGGAAAGAGTAAGTGCTCTGCGGATCACCCTCACATGTTCCAGTAAATAGAGGTTCAGGTCGCAGGGGCCCTGGGTCGAGTACGCCAGCACTAGGGCAGTGTGTAGGTCGTATTGGTCGGCGTGGGCGAGTGAGTGGGGTACTCGGTAAACCGCCACTGTCAGCCTATCTTGAACATTTTGGTTTTTGTAAGGGTTCGCTGAAAGACCCTGATTAAGGTCAGAGGTAGTGAAAGCAACACCTGCAGGTATGGGGGCCAATTGTTCAGGTAGGGGGCGATCAACCTCGGTTCGGGTTGATTCAGTAAACCGACCAATCGGGTCGGCAAGGTATGTAATGTGTGAAAAATACGGTTCACACACAGAGGTTTTATGTGATGAATGGGAGAGAATGACGGTACATGACGGGGAGAAGTTCCCAAGAGTAGGCAGCTTTAGCCCAGATGTGTTACTGAATCTAAGGAGGAGGATATGTCTCATTAAGTCAGCAAAGAGACGGATCAAACATTATGATTATTTGCAGTTATGGCAACAGGAGGGTGAAATACAGAGAGGATTGGCTCAGGCGGCGGGATCCAACCCTATCAGGAAACTGATAGCCACGGCACCGCCGCCACCATATATATCAGGAGAGAAATTGGTTGCGGAGAATGACGCACTAGGGTGTAACAAACAAACACTTAGCAACTGTATAAATGTTAAGGATAATGTTAATAAGTTAACCAATGCAAATATTAACCCGTGCAAGTTGTACCCTGTTTTAAACTTTCCCCAGGAGTGTGATCAAGAGGACGAATCGGTAACAATATCGGCGCTCTCTCTAGCAGCCACATTATCAGAAACAACAGTAGGCACGGCCCAACCCTTAAGATTAGTAGCAAAGGCCCCTAGCGGAGGGACAGGTGAGGTCGTATCAACGGGTAAGTACGGCACCTTACACTATGCTGAAACCATTTCACCACAGGCTGTAGAATCTACTCAGAATGATGTTGTTAGGCTTAATCCCGTTAGGGTAATAGCTATGCCAAATGGGAAAACTGACACTACAGGAGTCACTCCTATCAGAAACATTGCCATGTACAGCCCATTTTCCCGAATGAAATTAAGAACCATAGTGTCTGAATTCCCTGATCCTAGAAAAGATCTAGTTGCTAGCCAGAAATACATCAGAGACCTAGGGAACACTGTAGAGCCCAATAACAAAGACTGGCAGATATTGCTGAGGGCATGTTTACCCTCCAATGTCGACTCAGCTCAATTTTTAGCTGATTGTGGATTGGATCAGGATGTACCCCTTACAGATGTGTACAACCAAGACAGTGTAAAAAGAATAAATTTACAGTTAAAAGAGTATTTTCCAGCTGTAGTTAAATGGAACAAAATTTTCTCCATTAAACAAAAGGAGTCAGAAACAGCTGCAGAATATTTTCACAGGGCATTACTAGATATGGCTAAATACACAGGCATAGAGGACATTAAAACCAACATAAATCATAGAGAAGTAGCAGTATCTGTGCTAATGGATGGTTTAAAAGAAGCATTAAAGACAAGGGTACAGACCACGCAACCATGTTGGCGAGGTCTGTCGGTGGCTACTTTGAGAGAGGCAGCTATTGATCACGATCGGAATATCACCAGACACAGGGAATTACAAGGTGATAAGTTAATGGCCGTAAGTATACAGGCCCTGACCACAAGGCAGCCTTTGTATAAATCACCAAACCCTGTGGGTAAGTCAAATGTGGTAACTTGTTATTCTTGTCATAGACAGGGACACATGGCACGAGACTGTAGAGTGAAAAATTCACAAAAATCATACCAACCCCCTAGACTACGACATGACACACGACATTGGGATCAGGGTCCGCAGAGACGGAGTTATGAGCCACATGCAGGGGAAACAAAAAGATATCCCCCAAAAGGAGACTGGCAAGCTTCTGGCAGTTCCCAGTTAACCCCTTCACAAGTAGTTGCTGCCAGCGGGATTCAGGGAGGTCACCATACCCAATAGGGGTGTGGCCATACCTGTAATCTGCAGCCAGTAAAATTGATTGCAAGCCTTGGAAGTGAACCCGAAATTGCAATTGACGTAGCTGGTAAAACATTAAACTTTCTTGTAGATACGGGGGCGGCCAAATCAGTGATAAATTCGACAGTGGGCATGAGAACCACTGGTAAGACAATTCCAGCCATGGGAGTAACGGGAGTAGTCCAGCATTACCCTGTTAGCAAACCAGCAGAGATTACAATAGGGCCTTTACATACCAAGCATTCCTTTTTGCTGGCTGCATCGGCACCGACTAATCTCCTGGGAAGAGACTTATTGTGTAAAATGGGGTGCGTCATTTATTGTACTCCTGAAGGTGTATTCTTGGACATACCTGAGAATCACGCTCAGGAAGTGCGAGACATGTTAGACTCCCCATCAAAATTAATGACACATACCGTTATGACAAATAGGACTCCATCCCAAGTAGAAGAAATGACATCCCAGATACCAGAGTCACTGTGGACTAAAGATGGACAAGACACTGGATTAATGGCAAATGTAGCTCCGGTAGTTGTGCAAGTAAAAGATGGTAGGATAGCTCCAAAAATCCCACAATACCCTCTGAAGCCAGAGGTGGAGTTAGGAGTGTATCCCGTAATAGAGCGCTTGCTACAACAGAGCATTCTGGTAAGAACATCCAGCACTGCCAATAGTCCCATCTTCCCTGTGAAGAAGAGTGGGGGGAGGGGTTACAGGCTAGTGCAGGATCTAAGGGGGATTAACAAAATAGTTGAGAGTCAGTTCCCCGTAGTGCCAAATCCAGCTGTCATCCTTATGCAAATCCCTCCCACTGCGAAATTTTTCACTGTTATTGACCTCTGCTCCGCTTTCTTCTCGGTACCTCTACACCCTGACAGCCAATATTTGTTTGCATTTACATACAGAGGAGTCCAATACACATGGACTCGATTACCACAAGGTTTCATAGACAGTCCAAGTATATTTTCCCAGGCTTTGCATGATTGTTTACAGTCTTTCCAACCAGAGAGTGAATCAATATTGATACAGTACGTGGATGATTTACTACTGTGTTCAGATTCATTGGAAGCGTCCCTAAAGGATACGAAACAGCTCCTGTTTCATCTTTCAGACACAGGACACAAGGTTTCCAAAGACAAATTGCAATTATGCCAAACTAAAGTAAAATATCTAGGACACTGTCTAACACAAGGACTGAGACACCTGACCGCTGATAGAATCCAAACAATTAGAGACATGACTCTGCCACAAACCCAGCAACAGATCAGAACGTTTTTAGGAATGTGTGGGTATTGCCGTAACTGGATCCCAGGATTTTCCATTCTAGCGTTACCTTTGCAGGAGATGGTCTCCTCAAACAAACCTGATCGGATTTCGCATACAGACGAGTCCGAGATGGCATTTGAGAGACTTAAACAGTGCCTAACGCAGGCGCCAGCATTAGGTATGCCAGACTATGGGAAACCCTTTGAGCTGTACGGAACAGAAAGTGCTGGTTGCGCGGCAGGCGTCCTAACCCAAAAGCACGGTGATGCCAGCAGGCCGGTAGCATACTACAGCGCTCAGCTAGATACGGTAGCGCGATCCCTCCCCACATGCTTGCGAAGCGTTGCTGCGATAGCATTGCTAGTAACAAAAAGCGAAGATGTAGTGCTAGGTCACAACCTCACAATTCATACACCACATGCAGTGTCAGCCTTGCTAAATTCTGCCCAAACCAGACACGTCTCATCAGCGCGGTTTACAAGATGGGAATTGGCACTAATGGCCCCCGTAAACATCACCATAAGGAGATGCAGTGCATTAAATCCTGCAACATATCTCCCAGGTGTGCCTGCACAGGCACAAAGGGTGGAGGATGAGAGTGGTGGGGAAGGAGGATTTAATACAAAAGATGACATGCATGATTGTATGGAATATTTGACCCAAAATTTCACGGCAAGGCCTGACATCAGTGACAACCCACTGGAAGATGTAGATCTTACTTTCTACACTGACGGTAGTTGTCACAGACAGTCGGACTCGGGAGACTTGTGTACTGGATACGCAGTCGTAGATGACCAAGGCACCATAGAAGCAGAACCGCTAGGCCCACCTCACTCAGCCCAGGTTGCTGAACTGGTCGCCCTAACCAGAGCATGTGAATTGGCTAAGGGCAAGTCAGCCAATATCTACACCGACTCTAGATACGCATTCGGGGTAGTCCATGATTTCGGAGCCCTATGGCGCCTCAGAAATTTCATGACGGCAGCTGGTACACCGGTAGCGCATGCAGCTCACATCAAAAGGCTTCTAACAGCGATACAGGAACCCGACAGAGTGGCTGTTATCAAGTGTAAAGCACACACATATAGCCAGGACCCAGTATCACTTGGTAACAGCCGAGCAGACGAAGCTGCTAAGTTAGCAGCTGGTACCCCCAGACAGACAGACACCACACAATTGATGGTATTTAATACCATCAACACACAAAAGTTGTGTGAAATGCAAAATTTGTGTTCCACACAGGAAAAGGCAGTCTGGAAGGCAAAAGGATATGGCCAGGAGTCCTCAGGACTCTGGACGGATGGACAAGGTAAACCAGTGGCCCCCAGAGCATACCTTCCATGTTTGGCTGAGGCAGCACACGGGCTGACTCATCTGGGCAAGGAGGGAATGTGTAAGTTGGTAAGAGCATATTGGTGCGCCCCAGGATTTTCATCTCATGCAGGTAAAAGAGCAATGTCATGCCTTACCTGTTTGAGGAAGAATATCGGAAAGGCAATACCAACAGAACCATCTCATATCCCACCTACAGGCGGCCCTTTTCAGGTAATACAGATTGACTTTATACAATTACCCCCTTGTCGAAATTTGAAATATGTACTTGTTTGTATAGATGTATTCTCAAATTGGGTCGAAGCATTTCCTGCGGCCACAAATACCGCTATGTTTACTGCTAAGAAAATTGTGCAGGAATTTGTATGTAGATACGGTATCCCTAGAATAATTGAAAGTGATAGGGGTACCCATTTTACAGGTGATGTCTTTCAAGGAATGTGTAAGTTAATGGGAATTGATAGTAAGCTGCACACTCCATACCGCCCCCAGGCGAGTGCGAAGGTGGAAAGAGTGAACAGCACTATTAAAAATAAACTGAGCAAAGTTATGGCAGAGACAGGATTGACATGGCCAGAAGCTTTACCCATTGTACTATACAGCATCAGAACCACTCCCAGGTCCCCTCTTAATCTGTCTCCCTTTGAGATCTTATTTGGTCGACAACCGCATGTTATGATTAACCCTCAGGATGATTTGAAGTGTAACAATGAAGTGACTGTAAAGTACCTGGTTAACATGAGTAAACAGCTAAGGAATCAAAATGATAATTTGAAGTTAGTGATTCCTGATTTACCAGATAGTAATTGTCATGACATTGAACCTGGGGATTATGTAATGATACGGAATTTTCTACGCTCAGGTTGCCTTATTGACAGATGGGAAGGACCATACCAAGTCTTATTGACTAGCACTACAGCATTGAAGGTTGCCGAGAGAGAGACTTGGGTTCATTCGTCCCATTGTAAGAAGGTTGCTGATCCAGAGAGGTCCCGTGATAAAGAACAGACGGTAGAGGAAGTTGTATCACTGGAGTGTCTGTTTCAGGAGGACTGAGGCGGCACCTGAGCATTGAAAATCATAAGACCAAAAGCAGTTGTCGATTCCCTGTTCCCTTTTATTGTTTTTCTCCAAACTTCCCATCCCATCTCCCTCAAATTATTTCTTTCCCCCTTCTCATTCTTCTCCGTTTCCTCCTGTAAGATGGACTTGCCCCAAGAGACTGTGATCCGGATTTTCCTGTTGACCATGATGTTGACCAGAGCAGTCTGTTCCGGCGAGAGTACCATGGAGGTCGAGAGAGGTTCTGGAATGGGTTCTGATGACAAAGATGGAGGCGTAGTTTTCCAAGAACAACTTAATCAACAAGTAAAGGCGAGTATCAGAAAACGATCCGATAGCATTGACAATAGGCGGAATTGTGAAGGATTGTTAGCTGAAGAAAACTGTATCTGTAGGCTCTGTGACAATGTAGTTGAGGATGGGTGCATCAAGAAATGCCAATCCAGTTTTAATATCCACATGGACCGGCATCCATTGAGTGACTATCACTCCTTAGTGGGTAATGTGTTAAATCAGACAGATTGTTGGGTATGCTCTCAAGTACCTCAAGGCCATAGCAAATCAGGGCTAGTACCATTCCCTTTAACGGTAGGAGAGGTACTTGAGCTAAAGGGTGGGAGACCGGTGGACAGGAGGTTTAATATCTCCAGTCCTCCTAGTTTGAAGCTCCACCAATATCATGTGGATAAGTCCCTAATATGTTTTAACATTTCCAATCCCCGAAAGCCGGGAAATTGGAAGTGTCATGGAGTAACCAAACCATGACCTTTTCATACAGAGCCGATAGAATGCCAACAGATACAGAACTTATACGCCACATAGCCGGTAGTGGAAAATATTTCCGATATAGGTATACCCTAGGAAGTAGGATCATGAGAGTTGGAGAGGTATCACCAGGATACTGTGCACATATCATACAAACAGATACGTGTACTAGACAGATGGGAGAATTAGGGTTAGGAGATTTCACATGGAAGATGTGTAATATGGTTATGTCCTACTCCGTCCCATATGTTCTCCCCGATGATGCATATTTCATATGCGGGAGGAAGGCGTATAAGTGGCTTGCCCCAAACTCTGAAGGATTGTGTTATATTGGAAAAGTACTGCCTGAAGTAATGACTGTATCACATGCCAAAATGAAAGATATACACCGTGGTGCCCAAGCTCCTTATACTCACACTCATTACGAGCACGTCGTTAAAAGGCAACTGACAGAAAGGACAGAGCACCCGGCCTCTGATCTGATCCATGAATCCACCGGGATTCAATTCCTAATCGCGTTAGATTTCACTCGCACCGCTAGAGGAGTGCTGAACTATAGATATATATCTGCGCTTGCAAATTTATTAGACAATATCACTGAAATGTATGACGACACTTTTAGGTATACTGGAAGGGAGCTTCAAGCTTATAAAACAGAACTGGTTCAGCATAGAATGGTTCTTAATTATCTCACAGCAGTGACAGGTGGATATTGTGTCACACTGGCAACGCAGTACGGCGTGAAATGCTGCACATATATTACGAATAGTACTGAGGATCCGGTCGAGGTCATAGACCAAACATTCTCCAATTAAAGTGGGAATTTCGCAGCAGACACAATCTCACCCTTGCTGCTGTGGGTAATGAGCTGACTGGTTGGGTGTCATGGTTGAACCCGCGAAATTGGTTCTCTGGTTTAGGAGAATGGGCTCAAGGAGTCATAATGGATGTAGGGAAGTTTCTCCTATGTATCTTGGGTGTTGTCATATCAATTGGCTTGATATTTAGATGCGGTCAGGTTTTAATGAAGTGCAAACGTAGTACCAGGGTAATGAGTCTAAGGAGTGAGGCAATTGTAATTCCAATGGATTTGATTTATGACCCAACGGTAGAGACAATGATGTGATGAAAATGCGATTATACGGTCCGTTTCTTTCACCTGTTTCTCCGTTTTCTCCAAGGTAAAAAGACCCACTTGGACGAGGAATTTGATGATCCTGTACACAGACAACAGATGGATTAAAGAAGAAGTTTTGACAACCTTATACACAGATAATTGATGAACTATGCCATAGACCCCCAGTTTCCCTAGAAATTTTAAATTTACGCTAGCCCAACACTTTTGTAAGTCTATGGACATTGACAAAGCTTTTTGCCCACACTTTTTGGCAAAAGCCCAAAGAAGACTGCATTCAACAGACACCAGACAAGACTTCAACCGACAAATGTTCATTAACCTGACATAGAATACCACTGCATTTACCATAATTGTTCTTTATCTTCATTTCTACAACCTTCAGGTAATGACACACATAGTCGATAGGGAATACAGGCACAGATATCAGCAATCACATATCCCCCCATTCATGTATCATCAACTAAAATGTGCTCCCCCATTTTGTTACAACTAAAATCTGAAAAGAGCTCGGTAAAGTTTGACAGCCCATCCACAGACCCTTAAATACGGGATAAGAAGGAATTCAAATGTATACTTCGCAATACCTCGAAGCTTGATTTATAACACGTACGGCACGATGATACATGACCCCCAAACATGGATTCATACACACATGCTTCTGCTATCTCACTAGGTCATACCCTTTTCACACCTTCTTCTCTCCTCCCTTACCCAACCATGGAAATGTATTTACACATGACATATATTTTTCTCTTTTTGAAATGTTTTAGAAAGTGGCAGTTATTGTTGACTGCCAAAGGGTGGACTGTCAAAGTCAGAAAAATATCATGATGCACACTGCCATATTTGCACCTCATATAGGTCCGCGCTGCGCATGCGTGCGCTCTCCCGTGCGTACGCATACCCGCTGTTACGTGCACCCGCAGGCGCACGGTATGCGCATTTACGGTAGAGTTTGTGTGCCTAGCGTGCGACTCAATCGTTACATATTTTAATTATATAATGTATTTTGTAGATTATGGTCCCTTTGATAGAATCTGAAAGTTTAGTTAATGTAGCATGTTCATAAACAAAGAGATCCCTCTTTGTTTGATACGAAGGGTCAGACAAGGGTTATACAGTGGTGTTTAGTATCCATCGGAAGAGTATTTAATTAGCAATATTCCGGTGTTGGTTTGAAGCGGATTAATCGCTCGTGCGAATAGTTATGGACATAAGAAGTTTATGTACTTTTACTATTATTTGCACTCACTTATCCATGCGGCGGGAAACCTAGTTTCCCACCCACCTGAGCAGTTGGAAATAGTCACAGCCCACCTGTATGAATCAACCTATGACCTTTTGTTATAATGCGAAGACGAATTCCTGTGTCCAATGAACAATGAGATTGTAGGGACCATTGTATTGTATTGTGTGTGGGGCATAAATAGACAAGCCGATCTGATCCAGCTCACTCTCTTCAACGGTTCTCATCACTGATAATCGGGAGCTGGATATTCAGAAAGGCGCATGCGATCGTTCCCTTTGTGCGTAAGTTTTCTCCGCAATCATATTGTCTTTATTGTTATTGTGAGCCATATCTCTATCTCTCTCTCTCTCTTTTCTCCCCTTTCCCTCTCTTTTCCCTTAAACGTAATTGTATTGTATTGTATTTCATGTGTAGTTATCTGGTTAGTTAGTCTATGTTATATTGGTAGTGTATGACTTGTATTGTATTATTCTTTTGCAAATATAACGTTCATATAGGGTGTTAGAACCTAAGGTCGGTATCAGTGTATTTCTTATATTTCTAAGTATTCTCAGAGCGTCGGAGACGCTCGAACAGCTTTTAAGTTAATAAGGTTGCACTGTGTTACATTTACACTTTATCACTACACCAAGGTTTACTGCATAATACACTGTTTTATGGTATAGTTATAAAGGTTTAACATTGTGAGCGTCTGCGCCGCTGGTGATCTCCTCGTGGTCCCGAGCGTCCGCTACGCTAATAGCAAACCATTACGTTAGTCGGCAGCCAATAGCGTGCCTGCCTGTGATCTCTTGGCCGTGAGCGAACGTGACGCTTGAGCGTCTCGACTACGGCTAAGCGATTGTTGCGCAACGTGCGTACCCTTACGGTATTCCATACGTCAATAGCGTACAGTGTTCTTAGACCTCTTAAAGGGTTTTAAGTAAGATAAATATTTAGCTTTATCACCATGGTACTAAAGTACAAGACCCCAGTATCCACTAGGACGTAAGAGAAAACAGGAATTTAATACCTAGTGTTAATTCGTTTTCTCCTGGTCCATAGTGGATACTGGGCGCCCGCCTCAGTGCTTCGTTCCTGCTTACCTGTGTATTTGGTTGGACCAATGTTGCGGTCCTCTTCTGTTGTTGGGATAGATGTGCTATCCTGGTTAGGTTGGTGCTGCTAGCCTCTGTTCTGGTTAGCGCCCTCCTTTCGTTTATGGTTGTGTGTTGGCTTGTTACCTCACCGCTATTGTATTGTTCTTTCATGTTATGTCCATCTCCTCGGGCACAGATTCCTAGGCTGAGTCTGATAGGAGGAGCATAGAGGGGAGGAGCCAGCACACACATGCACACACTAAAAGTTTTTAAAGTGTCAGGCTCCAGTGGACCCAATCTATACTCCATGGTACTAAAGTACAAGACCCCAGTATCCACTACGGACTAGGAGAGAAGTAATTACCAGTAGGTATTAAAGTCCTATTTTTCGCACCAGTCTATGACATGCAAATCTACTTTTGGAGCCACCTCCCTTTTTTAAACAGTCCCCAGCTGGACGAGGATAATTGGAATTCCATTTCTTGGAATTCTAACTTCTTGCTGGGCATAACTCAAACCTCCATCCACTGTTTTGAGACGTTTAGACAAAGGTGCCTTCATTTTTTTACCAAGGCTCTGCTGCCTCTTCTAAGGATAGATGGCTTACATAGCACTAATTAGCTCAGGTATGTCCACCGTGCTGTGACCTTCCTCCGAAGTGCAATGAGTCCTTATCCTTCAACGAGTCCTCATCTGAAACGTGTAGACTGTGAAGATGTTGTATCATGTCTATATGAATTACTTACCACCGGCTTTTCAGCCTGCTTTTGTTGAGAGACTGCCAATTCCCGAGGTGGAAAAACCTCAGAATGAATGTTACATGTAAGGGTTAATAGGGTAGCTGGCATTATCTGCTCAGCTATATTGGATAATGTCTGTGCAAAGTAGCCCATGAAGGTTCAGCTAGAATAGGGGTGGGCAACAAGCGGCCTGCGGGCCGGATGCGGCCCGCGGACCGATCCTGCCTGGCCCGCTGTGCCCCACCAGAGTGCAATGACAAGAGGCCCGACAGGCCGCTTGTCATTGCACTGCTCTCAGACGCTGCGCCGCTGAGGAAATCCCGGTCACGTCACAGGGTCAGCTGACCGGGATTTCCTCTATCATGTGCTGGGCGTCACGGGGGGCAGCGCTGGGCGTCACGGGGGGGCTGCGCTGGCCGGGCACTGCAGTGGGGACTCGGAGCAGAAGCGGCCAGTGGGGAGCACTGCGGAGGCCAGTGGGGAGAAGAAACGGCGGCCAGCGGGGAGAAGAAGCGGCGGCCAGCGGGGAGAAGAAGCGGCGGCCAGCGGGGAGAAGAAGCGGCGGCCAGTGAGGAGAAGCGGCGGCGGCAGCAGCAGCGCGGATCATCAGACAGCGGGGATCGTCTGCCACTGACAAATAGGTAAACCCCCTGTCCTGGATAAAGCTAAAGCTGCCATATAAGTTATGGGGAGGGGAGTTAAAAATGGTTATATGGGTTTAGGGGAGGGGGGGGGGGGTAAGGACTGCTATATAGGTTTAGGGGAGGGTGGGGAAAGGGGGGTAGGGACTGTCTGCCGTAATGTGTAAAAACGGGGGCCCTGTCTGCCGTAATGTGTAAAAACGGGGGCGCTGTCTGCCGTAATGTATAAAAACGGGGGCGCTGTCTGCCGTAATTATAAAAACGGGGGCGCTGTCTGCCGTAATGTGTTAAAAGGGGATGCTGTCTGCCGTAATGTGTAAAAAGGGGACGCTGTCTGCCGTAATGTATAAAAACGGGGGCGATGTCTGCCGTAATGTGTAAAAAGGGGATGCTGTCTGCCGTAATGTGTAAAAACGGGGGCGCTTGCTGCCGTAATGTGTAAAAACGGGGGCGCTGTCTGCCGTAATGTGTAAAAACGGGGGCACTGTCTGCCGTAATGTATAAAAACGGGGACGCTGTCTGCCGTAATGTATAAAAGCGGGGGCGCTGTCTGCCGTAATGTATAAAAACGGGGGCGCTGTCTGCCGTAATGTATAAAAACGGGGGCGCTGTCTGCCGTAATTATAAAAATGGGGGTGCTGTCTGTCGTAATCTGTAAAAAGGGGACGCTGTCTGTCGTAATGTGTAAAAAGGGGGACGCTGTCTGCCATAATGTGTAAAAAGGGCACGCTGTCTGCCGTAATGTGTAAAAAGGGATCTCTTTTTGAGTATTTTGTGTGTGGCCCTCGAATATTCGCTGGAAGTGTTAAGCAGCCCCCCAGCTGAAATAATTGCCCGCCCCTGAGCTAGAACCTGTGCTTGCCTCAGTTATTTAAGAGGCTTTGGTGACAGCTAAAACATTTTGCACATAATCCCGTTTGATCCAGATCCAGATAGGTTAACCCAGCTTCGCAAGACAAACATGAAATGAGTGTTGGTGCTGCTTTGGAAAGTGTATTTTCTTCACCCTTGCCACTCTTAGACATGATAAATAAATCACACACCTGTACAGTGTTACTACACAATTTGTGACTGTAATCACTTTAAATTTGTTAAAGTGACACACAATCCGACCCTACCCTGCTTTGCACCAGCATTGAGGATCGGAATACACAGAAAAACTGACAGAATTATAGTAAAGTCAGCAATCACACTAGCAATCAGTCACAGGTTAATTATTAGTATAATAAGCAATATGAGCACATAATCAACTACAAATGTATTTCAAGTATGTAGGAGAAACATATTACTGCATTACCTTTATATAGGATTTAACCGTATTCAGTCGCACAGCAAAAGAAAACAACAGCAATAGTTATCAGACTCATATGCATCAGGCACTTATCCAACTACTCGTACTCAAAGGTAGATAGAGACTTAGGCCCTCATTCCGAGTTGTTCGCTCGCTAGCTGCTTTTAGCAGCATTGCACACGCTAGGCCACCGCCCGCAGGATCGATCAATACATTAGCGAACGCTGGGTGGATCCAGATACTAATAGTGTACACACTCGCCCCGTGAACCTACAGTAAACACAGACGCCCAAGTGAACACTGACGCACCAGTCACACAGCCGCCTATGCTGCGGCTGGGTCCCCTTAGATACACAGTGTCTGAGACGGAAGCGGGAAATCAGTTCATGGCGGGAGACTCGGAGGAAACTGGTCATGAACCGGGGGGAGGGACGACCAAGGGAGCGTCTGACTCCCCACTGCTGACATCATCCCTAGGGATCGCGGACTCATACTACCCCTGGGGCTTATGATCCCTAGGTGGCAGCCGCGTCAGCGACTGTTTGGTAGTTTCCTCCCAAAACAGTGCGGCTGTGTCCGTGTTCCCCCTCTAAGCTGAACCAATGCCTTACCTTCTCCCTGTGCTCCAGCCACAGCTTGGTAACGTCTGCTGGACTTGCTAGTACATCCGACACAGACGCCCGCCGAAACAGCACTGTACTCATGGGTAAGCGTTGTCGCAACCCGGCGGGGAGTTGTTGGAGCGACTCTTTCTAAGGTACGTTTAAGACGCTTTTTAGAAAGATCGCTCAAGAAAATAGTAAGACTATAAAAATAAAATAAAAAAGCTTACGGCTGCTAAAAAAAAAACAGCAGCCCTTGACCATGGTCCGGTTCCTGCCGCACCAAACAAAAAACTGATTTGCCTGAGCCAGGAGAAGGGGATATATGGAGTGGCCCGTTGCATGCTGGGAGGCCGAAAGCTTTGACCGATTGGTGCAAATCCGCTGTCGCGTCATTATATCCCAATGTTATCCTGTGGATAACCTGTGAACCCTGCCGGAGAAATACAGTATATTAACTATTTTATACACCAAATACAAATGTCCATGTAAAGGACAATAGGCCTGATTCATGTTTTTGTTAGTAAAGCAAAAAAGCAAGCTGCTGGGCAAAACCATGTTGCACAGTAATACCCCTTTTCCACTAGCGTAGCACGGGTCGCAGCCGTGTCGCCTGACACGGCTGCGACCTGTGCTACAGCCCCCTGCAGACAGCGCTCACCAACCCGGCAATTGCCGGGTTGGTGACGAGCTAGTGACGCGGCAGGGGCGGCGCTGGGAGATCACATGATCTCCCAGCGCCGCTCTCCCTATGCACTGAGAACGGGAGCCGTGTCGCCTCGACACGGCTCCCGTTCACACTAGACAGCTAGCCCGGTTGAACACGTGTTCAACCCGGCTAGCTACCAGGGTAGGATTCCCGGATCACTTGATCCGGGAATTTGCTGGGGGACCCGTTTCCACTAGGGAAAAACACAGGTAAATGCGCGCCCCCGCGCATTTACCCATGTTTAAAAAAGCTAGTGGAAAAGGGGTATTAGTAGGGCAGATGTAACGTGCAGAGAGTTCGATTTGGGTGGGGTGTGTTTAAACTGAAATCTAAATTGCAGTGTCAAAATACTGCTGTCTAATGGGGGGTTACACACTGGGAGAAGTGTGCTGACCGATCTAGCACAGACCGCTCAGCACGCATCTCTCCCCCCGCTCAGCAAACAGCGCGGAGTGTGCTGAGCAAGGGGGGGGGGGGGGGGCGGACGGGGGTAGGCACGCTCACTTCACACAGCGGTGGAGTAAGCAATCTACTAGATTGTGCCTGCATTCAGGCCATTCTATTACCGGTGTTAGCGACGTGTCTGGCCGCGCATCACTATCACTATGGGGTATACACATGGAGAGATCCGTGCTTAATTTCTAGATTGCTTAGAAATTAAGCATGAATATCTCTGTGTGTACCCCCAATAACATGTGTGGGCTACATGTAAAAGCTGCCAGTATTTACCCTGCACAGAAATATATAAATGTATTTGCTCCCCTTGCATGGCAACAAGGTAGACTAGAAGAATGGTCAAGAGTGAGGCATTTACAGTTTAATGCCAAAAAATGCTAATTCATGCACTTGGGTCTCAAAAATCTGAAGGCTAAATATAGTATTAATGGCACTATATCACACTTGCCTACTCTCCTGGAATAGCCGGGAGGATTACGAAAATCGGGTGACCCTGCCGACCCCCCGGAAGAGCAGGCAAGTCTCCTGATTTCAGGACTCCCCCCCCCCCCCCCCTGCCCGGCCGCCCACTTTGCGAGTAAAGTGGGCGATCCGGGCAGGCGATGACTCGATTCTTGTTGCCCCCTGCTCTATAATGACGGTAATAGCGGCATTACACAGTGGGGGCGTGGCTTACATGACGTTATCTGCATCCACGCCCCCGTTCCGCCTCCGCCACACCTCTGGCCCGCCCCCCCTCTGCACGGCACGTCGCAGCCCGCCCCCCTGCTGAGCCGACCTGACTGCTCTCTCCCGGAGAGAGCAGCCAAAAAGTCGGCAAGTATGCACTATACTGGAAACTACTGAGGAGGAAAGGGATCTAGGAGTCACTATTTCAGGTGACTTGAAGGCAGGGAAGCAGTGTAACAAAGCAATGAGGAAGGCTAGTCAGATGCTTGGCTGCATTGGGAGAGGAATCAGCTGCAGAAAGAAGTAATAATGCCACTGTATAGGTCATTGGTACGGCCTTATCTAGAAAACTGTATTCAATTCTGGAGGCCATATCTTCAGAAGGCTATTAATACATTGGAGACTGTACAAAGAAGGGCAACTAAAATGGTGCATGGCCTACATCACAAAACATACCCAGAAAGACTAAGAAATCTCAGTATGTATAGTTTGGAGTAGAGAAGAGAAAGGGGAGACATGATAGAAACTTTCAAATATATCAAGGGTTTTAACAAAGTCCAGGAGGAAAACATTCTTCAAATAAAGAGAAGCAATAGGACATGAGGACATGCACTGAAACTGGAAGGAGGCAGGAATAGCCTCCCATCAGAGGTGGTAGAGGCTAAGACAGTAGAGCAATTTAAACATGCATGGGGTAGACATAAGAATATCCTTACTAAGAAATAAGGATCAAATAAGGTTTGAGGTAAAAAGATGATAAAAGGGGGCATTCTTGATGGGCCAAGTGGTTCTTATCTACCTTCAAATTCTATATTTCTATGTTTGTTGCAGACACAAAGTTACAATTCTTGCATTTTTTGCTGTACTTACAAACAGGAACCAGGCCCAATGTCCATAACATACAATACATCCTTAATTACAATACTCTCAGTCCCTATGCCCAAAATATACAGTTATATGGTCAATTTAACATACTAATACACCAGATATACCTGCCACCGTACACGATCCCATTGTACGATTTATTCTCATTGTCACCATACAGTGGCGTAACTAGAAATTTTTCTCCCCCAAGCCAAAACATTATGTGGCGCCCTCCCCCCATCCCCCCCATAATTGCCACTAGTAAAGTGATGAATCTGCATGCGCGCCTTAAAAAAGGGGCCGTGACCTTATTGAAATGGGTGTGACTTTGCATAAATGGGCGTGGCATTGCAGGAAAAGACTACCTTATACCCCAGTTTTGCAACTTGCACGCCTAGACGTTGCCCACCACAGGGAAAAAAATAATGCTGATTCATGCTCCTTACATTATTTGTAATTTCTCCTCCTTATAGTAATGCCCAGTATACATTATGCCACAATCTGCAATGGCCCTTAGACATTATGCCACACACGATAATGCCCATTACACAATATGCCGCACACTGTAATGCCCCTGACACATTATGCCACACACCGTAATGCCTGTGACACATTATGCCACGCATTGCAATGCCCGTTATACATTGTGCTACACACTGCAATGCCCCTGAGACATTATAGCACATACAATGCCTGTGATACAGTACACCACACACAGTCATGCCTGTGACACATTATGACACACACCGCAATGCCCGTTATAATTATGCCACACACTGCAATACCCCTGAGACATTATACCACATACCACAATGCCTGTGATATACTATACCACACATCGTAATGCCTGTGACACATACTGCAATGCCCATTATACCTTATGCCACACACACCACAATGCCCATTATACATTATGCCACACACTGCAATGCCCCTGAGACATTATATCACATACCACAATGCCCGTGATATAGTATACCACACACCGAAATGACTGACACATCATGACACACACCGCAATGTAATTGATACATTATGCCACACACCGCAATGTCTGTGATACATTATGCCACACACCGCAATGCCCATTACACATTAAGCCATACAGTAAGGCTTCTAATTACTTTTAAATTACCTGCTCGTTGCCAGGGGTTTCATGCTCTTGGTTCCATGCACGGTGCCAGAGGTTTTCATGCTCAGGATGTCATGCGTGTTGCCAGGGGTTTCATGCGTTAGGTGTTATGCTTGTTGCCAGGGGTGTCATGTGCTGGGTGTCAAGCACGTTGCCACGGGGTAATATTCGTTGCCAGGGGTTTCATGCATTGGGTGTCATGCTCGTTGCTAGGGGGCTTCCTACAAAACCAGACCAGGGTCAGACCTACTTACCCTGTGCGACGGATCCAGCGACGAAGGTCCCGGGATTGATGTCAGATATCCGCCCTCCAAACACCTGGACACGCCTGTGTTCGGATCTCCACGCCCGGAAAACGGTGAGTAGATACCCCGGACCGCCTCCCCACTGTCAATCTTTTTGCGATCGCGCTAGCGATCACTTTTTTCTTTGCTCTGGCCGCTGCCCGGCGATGCAACGACACGCGTGCACAATGCGGCCACTGCGCATGCACTGTTTCGACCCGTTCGCACTGCAGCGAAGAACCTCTGCATGCGAACCGGTCAGAATGACCCCCATGGTTTTGCCCAACTGCTAACAAATTTGCTGCTGCGATCAACTCTGAATTAGGCCCTTGGTCAGCATGTTTTGTCTAAACCTGGACACGAGAATGGACATGATGACTAAAACACTTTTGCTATAAGCACATTGAGCTCTTTTCAAACAAAAGTGCCATGGCAGCATAAGCAAAGAAAGCATGTTTGTGAGGAGACCCCATTGCACA
Organism: Pseudophryne corroboree; assembly: GCF_028390025.1. NCBI lineage: Eukaryota > Metazoa > Chordata > Amphibia > Anura > Myobatrachidae > Pseudophryne > Pseudophryne corroboree. Next base: position 417,016,834 of record NC_086444.1, on the reverse strand, counting down.
ATGCAACATTGTTTAACTCCATGACAATTGTGTTTAACTCTATGACAATAGTACACACTTTAGGAAAACTAAACCCAATATTCAGATATGAACCATAAAGGCAAATGGTATTAATTAACCTGACTTCACTGCAGCTCTACTAAATAAGGCAGCGGTCGCCAACCCGTCGCTCGCGAGCGACGGGTAGCTCGCAGCCGCAATCCGGGTCGCTCGACCCGTGCTGGCTGCTGCCGCTGGCAACCTTCGGGGGGAGTCTGCAATTAACTCCCCCCGGCCGGTCCGTAGCGATCCTCCGTCGTGTAGGAGACAGATGCTAGAGATCATACTTGACCTCTAGCATCTGTCAGTGTCATGCTAGCGCTATAGTTACCTGGAAGTGCTGGGAGTACTCTGCGCTGGCGCTCCTGGCACTTCCATTACATGCGGCGTGAGGGGGCTAGGGTGCTGGGGCACAGAGGCAGCAGTGAGGCAGAGGGAACAGAGAATGCTGGTGGGCGGGACACACACACACCACACACACTCTCTCTCTCTTGTCAATCAGCTGCACTGACAGGAGGGAGAGCCGCAGCTAGGCTACCTCCTCCAGCGTGGCGGCGGGGTAACACTGCGGCAACACTCTCATTATCTGGCGCTCGCTCTATGAGGCTGCGTACCCTGCGTATGCGGTGGTCCGGCCCTGATTACACCCCTGAAACGAACATTACACCACTGCCAACAAGATCCCTGGCTATGAGCATGACACCCCTGGCAACAAGCATGGAACCCAGAGCATGACACCCCTGGCAACAAGCATGGAACCCAGAGCATGACACCCTAGGCAACGAGTATAAAACACCTGGCAATGAGCATGAGACCCCTGACAACGAGCAGGTAATTTAAAATTAATTAGAAGCCTTACTGTGGAGCACAATGTGTAATGGGCATTACATTGTGTGGCATAATGTATAACTGGCATTGCGGTGTGTGATATAATGTGTAATGGGCATTATGGTGTGTGGCATTACGGTGTGTATAACCAGCATTCCGGTGTGAGATAAAATGTGTAATGGGTATTACGGTGTGTGGCATACTGCATCATGGGCATTGCGGTATGTGATATAATGTGTAATGGGCATTATGGTGTGTGGCATAATGTATCACGGGCATTGCAGTGTGTGATAATATGTGTAATGGGCATTATGGTGCGTGGCATACTGTATCGTGGGCAATACAGTGTGTGATATAATGTGTCAAGGGCATTACTGTGTGTGGCATAATGTATCACGGGCATCGTGGTGTGTGGCATAATGTATCACGGGCATTGCGGTGTGTGGCATAATGTATCACGGGCATTGCGGTGTGTGGCATAATGTGTCGGGGGCATTGCGGTGTGTGGCATAATGTGTCACGGGCATTGAGGTGTGTGGAATAATGTGTAAGGGGCATTACTATAAGGAGGAAAAATTACAAATAATAAAGGGCATGAATCAGGATTTTTTTCTCTCCTGTGGTGGCCATTGTTGGGCGTGCATGTTGCAAAACTGGGATAAAAGGTAGTCTCTTCCTGCAATGCCACACCCCTCTTTTTGGAGCGCGCACGCCATTTTAGTATAGCAACGGGAGGGGCGCCAGAAACTTTTTAGCCAACGAGTCTAGTCTCAACACTGAGAGCGCGCCAGCAACCATTCAAGTACGTCTTTTTTTTCCAAAAACTTTAGTAGCTCCTCAGGAGGTTTAATTTTTCTACAGTAGCTCACACCCCAATTAAGGTTGGAGACCACTGAAATAAGGTATTACCTTCTCATTCTATTACACACAGTTAATGCTTCTGCCACATCTATTTACAGAGACAACACCCACATTAGGGAAAATCCACAACCTAACATGCCACACCCTTTTCCAAATTTGGAAACTGGGCCAGTCCTGGCAAAATTGGTGTAATGGGTAAATATTGTTACCTCGCATAAATACAGTATGGCAATATACAGGTCTTATTATGGGTACTTAGGGGCGGAATTCCAATCACAGATGGTTAGTAGACAGCACATGTGCAGACTCTTTCAAACAACGCCAGGAGATGGAAATAAATCTTAGCCTATGGACAATATCTATGAAGCCGTGAGAGACCCAGCTGGCGTGCGGAAGAAATCAGCAAAACTTTAAATGACTGCTTAGGTATTTTTAACTATATCACTAACTCAGTGGCATCACAAGGGGGGGGGGGGGGCGACTCCTCCACAGTGACAGGAGCAGGGTGTTGCACTGTAATTTATCTGCAGCACTCTGATCCTGCAATTGTGTAGGTGCCGGCACTGCAGACTCAGCATTCTCCCTGGCCAGCCCAGCATCTCCTGAACCCCGGAATGATGAAAGCGTGGGTCGGGCCGCGACCATTACCCTTTTTGCCGGCGCAGGGGACCCTTATATTGCACCGGGTGTCACAGGAACTGACATTTGGGATTATTGGGAGGTATGAGCAGGGCTAAAAGTGGTCCTGGAGAGGTGGCGGAACTAATTTCCCCCGCTATCCCCGTTACCTACCCTCCTCCCATTAGGCGGAGCCAGGGCCAGTGCTACAGTTTTCAGCACCCCCCCCCCCTTGCAAACTATAAGTTTGTGCCCTACCTCCCATGTTTTATAAAAGGACAGTGTTTTCACAAGGAAGGGGCGCTGACACACAATAGTATCCCTAATTTAAATGACATTACTGAGTGACAAAATCTTATTCACATTACACCGCATATAGTGACCCTGATTCATATTACACCACATAGTAGTGCCCCTTATTCACGTTATGACACACAGCAGTGCCCCTTTTTCACGTTACATCACTCAGTAGTGCCCCAATTTCACCTTACGCTACACAGTAGTACTCCTTGTACACGTTATGTCACACAGTAGTGCCCCTTATACACAATTCCCACAGTAGTAGTGCCCCTTACACATAATGCCCACGGTAGTAGTGCCGCTTATACACATAATGCCCACAGTAGTAGTGCCCCTTACACATAATGTCCACAATAGTAGAGCTTCTTACACATAATGCCCACATCAGTGCAGCTTATACATGTAATGCCCACAGTAGTGCCCCTTATACACATAATGCCCACTGTAGTAGTGCCCCTTATACACATAATGCCCACAGTAGTGTCCCTATAGACATCTCTGCCTCTGTACTCCAGCAGCTCACCGCCTGTGTTTCTCCAGCAGCTTCCATGCCTCTGTGTCAATCCATCCTCCTCTCACTTTGTCTTCAGCATGCATAGAGCCTGCTTCTCTTTGTGGCTGTTCTTCACTTCAGCGGCAGTGGCGGCATGACATCACATACACTGTGGAGGAGGACCATGATCCGCCAGGACCTGAGGAAGGGGGAGGTGGCCGCAGCTCTTAAGTGAAACTAGCGTCACCTGCATCATCTATTGACGTGGGTGGTGGGGCAGACTTTTCTGTTGGATTTACTGTGCAGGGCTGTTGTGGAGACGGAACTAGTTCCATCTACCATTACAGTTGATGGAACTCCGTTCCACTCTATCTCCACCCACTTAAACCCCTGTGTATGAGAATGTTGTTAGTGGAGTGTGGCAGGAGACCTGCTTTGCCACCTGGAAACAATCCTAGGGAATTAATAGTGACTTGTGCTGCTGACAGAATGGCTGGTGAAAGCCGCTTACAGGGTTCTGGGAATGGATGGGAAGTGCGGACTGACCGGGTTCCCATCCATTGGGCCCTGACCAGGTCTTATGGGCTTCTCAGCCCAAGAAACTGATTCATCAGCCAGGACCTGGCTGCTAGGTTTAAAGCATAGTCTCTCCCATAAGTCAGGGCTTCTGACGGCAGTTAGTACCTCCTAGGCAATAGGCTTGCTAGGGACAGTGGAATCTGGAAGACTGGGGCACTAGTGTCAGGACGCCGGGACCTGAAGGGTTCCTTATTAAGGCAAAGGGAGTGAGGCAGGGCCTAACCTCCCTGGTTGTTTATGCTAAAGACAGTGAGCTATGATTTATGTATAACATTGTACTTGAGCAACCTGAATTAAAGGTATTTGTTGTTTTTTAACAAGCCTGGAGCCGGTCGCTTGTGGAATTTTTGTGGCAGACCGCATTCTAGCAACACTCCTGTCACAGGATCTATTGAGACAATCCACACAGTGCATTTTTACAGTATACAAAGGTTTCCATCTTTCTGAATAAAAAGTATGGTGGACTTCGTTAAGTGTAAACACTACAGCAGTACACAGCCTCTGAATAAGTAATAAAAGGTGAGGAAACACTTTGGGAATAATCTTTCTCACACATAGGTTTCCATGCCATGAAGTGTAGACCTAGTTATCTACCTGACTACTGCAGGATTCTGGCCTTGTATGTGAGAAGCCTGCTCTGACCACATCCTGAAAACTGTATACTGTGCCGCCTGGCCTACCACCTCCTTTCTGTATCCATCTCTGCAAGAGCAGGGCACCCATTACTATACTTGTCCTGGCGAATATGCTGGTGAGTCCTGTTCTAGCTCTCTGTCTCACTACTGTGCCTCTATGTCAAAGTTCAGTATTCAATATATTACTATCACGTTAAATTCTGAGGGCAATTGAGCCCCGGTGAGCATGTGGAAAAGGGGGCTGCTAAAGGTGAGATCTATATGTAGCCAGTTATACAGGACTTATTCTAGTTTCTGGCATTTGTTACCATAGCATTTGATTATAATGGTTCACAATATGGTTACAAAGTAAATGTATGTATAGTATGGTCGCATATGCCACACTCTTGATTAGTGGATGCTAACAGGACTACAGGATGTAGTGTGGGAGCCAAGGATTGGTAAGTAATCCATTTGTATCTGCATTGTGATACCACCAGAGATCGGGGGTCATATTGAGTGATGTAGTAGTCTGCATTCTAAAGTCAACAGAGATCTAGGGTCTGCATAGTAAAGGCTCCAGAGATTTCACGGTCTGCATTGTGTTTCCACCAGAATTCTGTAGTCTGCATATTTAAGGCACTAGATATTTGGGAAGTATGTACTATAATGCAAAGTTTATATTTGGCAATCTGAATTGTGAAACCAACAGAGACCTCAGGATTATATAATAAAGCCACCAAACTGTGAGATCTACACTGCAATGCCAGTATAGAATTTGGGATTCACATTGTAAATCCATTAGTGTGCTGAGTTCCGCACAATTATACACAGGTGGTTTTAGGTTTCTCCACTGTAAAGCCATCAAAACTTTGGAGGACCTGTTATGTAAGATCACTAATGTCTAGCAGCTTCCAGAACATGGTTGGTATTGAATAAAGTTAAAAGAGCGTTAGGCCCAGTTAATATCTGTCTGACTGTAGATTTTCTAAACTTTAAACAATTGACATATTGAACAGTATTCAAATTATAGATCACGCCCAATCTCCTTACTAAAGTGATCCCCGTTATTGCGCATATCGCGCCTATAGTAATCAAGTTTAGCTCCGTAAAGGGTTAGGGCGCCTCGCTACTCCGGGGTAGCGAGCCGAAAATCATGATACCACGCCTGTCAGCAGAAACAGAACGAGTATGGAAGGGGCCCGAAAGAATTAAATACCGCCCATTGTGTATGTTTTTTTTTAAGGTAAATACATAATGTACATGTGACATAATGTTTTACAATGATTGTGGTTAAAATTGTTGCAGTTAAGTATTTAGATTGGTTTTCTACCTAAAACCTAACCTTGACCATGTGCCACCTGTAGTGAAATATTACAGCAAGCTGCAGTATCCCTTTATACCTGGCTAGAACTACTCTCCAGAGATATTGGACATAAAATTGTAGTTCATATTTGAATTCAAGCTTCAATGCAGCCAACTGTACTGAGAAGATCCCATCAGTACATAGTCAATTATTCTATTTAGATTTAAACCTTGTAATGGATATACTGGACCACTTATTAGAGGTACTAGATCACTTATGGAGTTTTGTCTATTTTTACAGGACATCGGCTGCTCACACATGTTTTGTGTGCCCCTGATAAACTGCTCCTGTTATTATCTCTACTCCTCTTCCTTGTTCTGTATTGGCGGCTGGAGAAACATCTTGGCACAGTGTATTTTTTGTATTTTTCCTGTCTATGTACACTGTGCTGTGCCACCCTCTACCTTTTCATTTCCTTGCTGCTTCCTGTGTCAGTTACTCCTGCCTCTGGATACCTTGCTACTCAGATATCACTGCTGATGGGCCAGCGGACAGCTATTCCTTGGCGACTTGGCAAAAGGCTGATGCCTTTGCTACTATGTGGAATCCTAATAGCGACCCAGGTGCTGTGGCCACAGTCTCCTCTTCTGCTCCATATCTGCGGAGTAATCAGTGGATTCGCCGGTATCCTTTCTTTGTGTATTTAGAAAGTAGAGTCATGAAATATTTCCTTCAGATACTGTATACACTGCAGAGCATGCATACCCTACAGTTTGTAGACATGAAACATAAGAAATGGCTAGCAGTTCTTGTTTTGTATTTTTTTTTAACTGAAAGTTTTTTTGTTAATAATTGTGATCCTAGATGGGAAAGGATAGAGAGAAGAGAATGAGGATGGCAGGCGGGGAGGAGAGGGTGCACATGATAAATGATCAAGTCAAAACATCTTAATGCAAGATACACTGTAAGAAATACTTGTTATCTTGGGGAATAAAAAGGTTACTGAATTATCTAAAGACACTCTAATGGGGGTTGTACTTGAACCAAGAATCCGAAATCTAATGGAACATGTAATAGAACATATATGCAGTTTTCTACACTTTTTTCATTTTCAGACTACAGTTACTCTACCTGCATAAAGCAAATGATTGGTTAACTCGTAGCTATGTTTATTGAGATTGGGTTTAGGCTTGTACAATAAAACGGAAATTTATGACAGATGGATTGGAGGATAGTATTTGATAAATTATTGAATGGCTACTTTTGTGAGCTTGTGGAAGTGCATTTTCAAGTATTGATTGACTTGGGAAGCCTGGTTTTTAGCTTAAAGGAAACCATAACATGTTGTTATACCAAAATTATCCTGGCACCATAAGGGAAACAAAGACTATTGAAGCTTCTTAATATGTTATTATATCAGTCAGCTTTCTCTTTGCCCAAGCTTTACACTAAGAGAGTTGTAGAACTGGGGGTATATTTACTAATGTTCGAATGTCAAAATGAGATTTATGGTAAGAACTTACCTTTGTTAAATCTCTGTCTGCGAGGTACACTGGGCTCCACAATGATTGGACAATGGGGTGTAGAGTAGGATCTTGATCCGAGGCACCAACAGGCTCAAAGCTTTGACTGTTCCCAGAATGCACAGCGCCGCCTCCTCTATAACCCCGCCTCCCTGCACAGGAGCTCAGTTTTTAGTTAACCAGCCCAATGCAGTAGCAGGAAAAGAGACGACAACAATTAGTAGCCACATACACCACACTCTCACGACAAGAGAAGTGTCAGCGGCTAATGCCATACCAATCCAAAGAAGCTAAGTGCGTCAGGGTGGGCGCCTTGTGGAGCCCAGTGTACCTCGCAGAAAGAGATTTAACAAAGGTAAGTTCTTACCTAAAATCTCGTTTTCTGCTGCGGGGTACACTGGGCTCCACAAGGATTGGACAATGGGGATGTCCTAAAGCAGTTCCTTATGGGAGGGAACGCACTGTAGCGGGCACAAGAACCCGGCAGTATCGAAGGCATAGAACCTTATGAACGTGTTCCTGGAGGACCACGTAGCCGCCTTGCACAATTGTTCAAGGGTCGCACCACGTTGGGCCGCCCAAGAAGGTCTAACAGACCGAGTAGAATGGGCCGTAATGTGAGCAGGAGCTGACAGACCAGCCTTCACATAAGCATGTGCAATCACCATTCTAATCCATCTGGCCAGGGTCTGCTTGTGAGCAGGCCAGCCACGTTTGTGAAATCCGAACAAAACAAAGAGAGAATCAGATTTTCGAATAGAAGCAGTTCTCTTCACGTAGATACGGAGAGCCCGTACCACATCCAAAGACCGCTCTTTGGGAGACAAATCAGGAGAGACAAAGGCCGGAACCACAATCTCCTGATTAAGGTGGAAAGAAGAAACCACCTTAGGTAAATATCCGGGACGAGTCCTAAGAACCGCCCGGTCACGGTGAAAAATCAGATATGGGGAACTACAAGACAAGGCACTCAGATCCGAAACTCTTCTAGCAGAGGCAATAGCCAGCAAGAATACCACCTTAAGGGAAAGCCACTTAAGGTCAGCTGAACCCAGGGGTTCAAACGGAGGCTCCTGCAACGCCTCCAAAACCACCGACAAGTCCCAAGGAGCCACAGGCGGGACATAGGGAGGTTGGATACGCAACACACCCTGAGTGAAAGTATGAACATCAGGTAAAGTCGCAATTTTTCTCTGAAACCACACCGACAAGGCCGAAATATGAATCGTGAGGGAGGCCAGACGCAGGCCTAAATCTAGGCCCTGCTGCAGAAAAGCCAAAAGTTTGGCTGTAGTAAACTTGGAAGCGTCATAATTATTAGATGCGCACCAAACAAAGTAGGAATGCCAGACCCTATAGTAAATCCGAGCAGAAGCCGGTTTCCAGGCCCGCAACTTAGTTTTAATGACCTCTTCAGAAAAACCCTTAGCCCTCAAGACGGAAGCTTCAAGAGCCACGCCGTCAAAGATAGCCGGGCTAGGTCCTGGTAGACACAGAGGCCCTGAACGAGGAGGTCTGGGCGCTGTGGAAGCAGAAGTGGACGCTCTGACGATAGGCCTTGCAGGTCTGAGAACCAGGGCCGTCTGGGCCACGCCGGAGCTATGAGCAGCAGAATTCCTTTTTCTTGCTTTAACTTCCGAATTACCCTGGGCAGGAGTGACACCGGAGGTAACACGTACGGCAGCCGAAGCCTCCACGGCATCGCCAGCGCATCCACGAATGCTGCTTGAGGATCGCTTGTCCTTGCTCCGAAGACCGGAACCTTGTGATTGTGTCGAGACGCCATCAGATCTACATCTGGAAGACTCCACTTTTCCACGAGGAGTTGAAACACTTCTGGATGGAGGCTCCACTCACCGGCATGCACGTCCTGACGACTGCGAAAGTCCGCTTCCCAATTCAGAACTCCCGGAATGAATATTGCCGATATGGCCGGTAGATGGCGTTCCGCCCAACGTAGAATCCGTGAGACCTCCTTCATTGCCAAATGGCTTCGAGTGCCGCCTTGATGATTTATGTAAGCCACTGTGGTGGCATTGTCCGACTGTATTTGAACAGGACGGTTCTGAATTAAATGCTGGGCCAGGTTCAACGCATTGAAGACCGCCCGCAATTCCAGAATGTTGATCGAGAGGAGAGATTCCTCTTTGGTCCACCGACCCTGAAGGGAGTGTTGCTCCAGCACTGCGGCCCAACCACTTAGACTGGCATCTGTCGTCAACAGGACCCAGTTGGATATCCAGAAGGGACGGCCCCTGCACAACTGTTGGTCCCGGAGCCACCAAAGTAGCGACAGACGGACCTCTGGAGTCAATGAGATCATGTGAGACCTGATCCGGTGAGGCAGGCCGTCCCACTTGGCTAGAATCAGCCTCTGGAGGGGGCGAGAATGGAATTGAGCATACTCCACCATGTCGAATGCTGAGACCATGAGGCCCAGCACCTGCACTGCCGAATGTATCAACACTTGCGGACGAGAAAGGAATCAACGAATCCTGTCCTGAAGCTTCAGGACTTTCTCCTGAGACAAGAACAACCGCTGATTGTGAGTGTCCAATAGCGCTCCCAGGTGCACCATGCGCTGAGCAGGGACCAGGGAGGATTTCTTCCAGTTGATGAGCCACCCGTGGGCTTGTAGAAACCGGACCGTCATATCCAGATGACACAGGAGAAGTTCTGGGAAATTTGCCAGGATTAACAAGTCGCCCAGGTACGGCAGTATCCTAACCCCTTGACGGCGGAGTACCACCGTCATCACCGCCATTACTTTGGTGAAAACTCGCTGAGCCGTTGTTAAACCAAAAGGTAACGCCCAAAACTGGTAATGGAGGTTGCCAATAGCGAACCTCAGGTATTGCTGATGTGACGCTGCTATAGGAATATGCAGGTAAGCATCCTGTATATCCAGGGAGACCATGTAGTCCCCAGGTTCCAAGGCCAGAGCTATAGAGCGAAGGGTTTCCATACGGAATTGGAAACCTTCACAAATTTGTTCAATGCCTTGAGGTTGAGAATGGGCCGGGAGGACCCATTCGGTTTTGGGACTAGAAACAGCGGAGAATAGTACCCCCGGCCCTTCTGAGCAAGAGGCACCTGTACTACAACTTCTGTATTCAGGAGGGTCTGTACCACCGAATGCAGAGTGTTTGCCTTTGTATGGTCCGACGGGGCGTCTGTCTGGCAAAATCGATGAGGGGGTCGGTTTTTGAAGGCTATGGCGTAACCTCGAGTGACGACTTCCCGTACCCAGGCATCTGAAGTGGTCTTCAACCATTCCTGGGTATACCCTAGAAGCCGGCCCCCCACCCCGGGATCCCCCAGGGGGAGGCCCGCACCGTCATGCGGCATGCTTATCGGTCTTGGAAGCTGGCTGACGGGCAGCCCAGGCTCTTGTGGGATTCGGCTTACCAGGTTTGGAAGTGCGGGCCTGCTTGTGGTACGCCTGACCTTTTGCTTTACCTGAAGGGTGAAAGGGGCGAAAGGACGTACCTTTAACCTTCGACACAGAAGGAGCGGTATTTGGTAGACAGGCAGTTTTGGCAGTAGCCAAGTCAGCCACTATCTTATTTAAGTCCTCCCCAAACAGAATATCTCCCTTGAAAGGGAGTACCTCCAGGGTTTTTCTAGAGTCCAGATCCACAGACCAGGATCTCAGCCACAATATCCGGCGAGCCAGGACTTTAATATAGCGAGAAGCTGTAACAATATATGACAAGCATTGTCTAGCATGGTCAGAGGAGATTTCAGTATCTTACTCCAAGGCCCACGCTTCAATAGCCTCGGCAGGCCATGTAGCTGCAATAGTGGGCCTTTGCGCAGCACCCGTGAGGGTGTAAATCGCTTTCAGACAACCCTCCACACGCTTATCCGTAGGCTCTTTTAGAGACGTGACGGTAGTGACAGGCAGAGCTGAGGAAACCACCATCCTGGCCACATGTGAGTCCACTGGAGGAGGCGTTTCCCAGTTCTTAGACAGCTCTGGCGCGAGGGGATAGCGAGCCAGCATCTTCTTGTGAGGCACAAACTTTGTACCCGGGCTTTCCCAGGGTTCCTGACGTATATCCACTAGGTGGTCAGAGTGAGGTAAAACTTGTTTAACCACCTTCTGACGCTTGAACCTATCTGGTTTCTTAGGATGGACGGATGGCTCGGGATCGTCCGTAATCTGCAGAATTAATTTATTAGCCTCCAAAAGATCAGGAACATCCACATGTGAACTACCCTCCCCATCAGCCGTATCTGAGTCAGAATCTGTGGAGTCAGTATACGTGCCGTCTTCATCAGACGAGGTGTCAGTGATAGCAGGGGATTGTGAGGAGACAAGCGCTCGCTTAGTGGACCCCTTGGACTTAGGCGAGCGATGGTCAGACTTTTTAGTAGTCAGGGACTGGTTCAACTTCTTTAACTGAGCAGATAACTCGTCCGCCCACGGCGGGTTAGCTGCAGGGACCACATACGGTTGTACCGGCATTGGGGGTCCCATAGGGGGTGTTAGTTTATGAACTAGCGTATGCAGAAGCGTGGAAAAAGCGGCCCACCTTGGGTCAGTATGTGCCTCCGTTGCCACAGTCCCACTGGGGGGCAAGGAGCCCCCAGAACCAGAGCCCACAGCTGCTATAGTCTCCTCATAGGGATCTGTGGCTTCAGCAACACCAGCAGTGTGTTCCGCCCCAGAACCGTTACCCTCAGAAGCAGACATGATATAACTTGCAGTATGAGGTAACACAGTACAATTATCAGCAGCACTATATCTCTTAACCCAAACCCCTGCGCAGTGTAGTCAGCACTAGCAGAGATAAAGGAGAGATATGGTGACTAAATCACAGAGAAAAATACGTAATACAGTATATCTTTGTGAAAATCCTATATTAGATAAAACCTGACGCACCAAGCCCCCTCAGGTTATAGAATATAGGGATAGCAGGTTGAGTGAAAGACACGAAATGGACACCACTCAGCTACCAAATGCACACACAGATAGTCACAGTTTGTACAATGCAGAGGTTATTACTGACAATAATACTGCACTGGACTAGCTTACACAGCTATATAACAAATGATATAACAGTGGGGCTGGGGGAGGGGCTTCAGGTCTAAGCCTTATCCCCCTTGCTGGCAAAACCACCGGGTACTGTGGGCGATAATTAAAATCGGTTTTAAGAGAAAACCTGACCTGCGCCCATGCCCTGGTGATCTTGTGGGATCGCCTGTATCCACAGTGTCCACCGCCAGCACGCGCAGCCCGCCTCCCACTGGCCGTGCCGGATCGCGATAAAGACTGGATCCCGCAAGCGAGACCCACTTACCACCTCCCGAAGCGCGGCCACGCGATCCTGGAGAGCCCCAGCTGTGTGTGTCTAACGTGAAGAAAACCGGAGCCTCCGCTGTAGGTACCCGGCAACCAGGGCTCGGGAGTGTACAGCGCCGCTGGGGAGAGCTGGAGCTGCAGCAGTGAATGTCACAAGACATTTACCACCGCTGCTGCCCTTGAAGTCTTCACTTTTTACCTCATAAAAAGCTTTTCTTAGGGCTGCCTGGAGCAGCCCCTCTGTTCGGTGCCTGCTTACTGCAGCACCAACTTACAAAACTGAGCTCCTGTGCAGGGAGGCGGGGTTATAGAGGAGGCGGCGCTGTGCATTCTGGGAACAGTCAAAGCTTTGAGCCTGTTGGTGCCTCGGATCAAGATCCTACTCTACACCCCATTGTCCAATCCTTGTGGAGCCCAGTGTACCCCGCAGCAGAAATCAAAAATAAATCCGAATTCAACTCAAATCCCACTCAAATTCGATTTTCAGCAAAACATCAATGTTTTACCATAATCGAATATAGGATCCCCTCATTTACTAACATTCGATTTGCAAATCAAACTCAAAATCGAACTTCAAATTTCCAAAGGAGACAGGAGACAGGAGATTTGAGCTTCAACGAATCTACACCATTCTATTGGTGAGCAGGCAGAGGTTTTGTTACTAACAACTGACTGTGAGCACAGAAGGCAGATTAGGGCTATACTTGTTGCCAACTATTTCAGCTGTATTTTTTACAATTAAATAATACAAAATTATATTATACAGGTAGGTGTTCATGTATAAAACAGTGTTAAGTAAAGACATATTTTTTGGTAATGTTCTAATTCTGTATGGTCAAAAAATATTCAATTTAAACTTACATGCTTATCTAAAATTAAACAAACATTAGTTGTGTATGGTTAGGCAGGGGACAAAATGACTCCCTTTCACATTTACTTTCAGTTTTCTAGAGTGTGCGCAAGTGTTTCCAATCTCTTCCCCTGTTACTTAGTGTGCATGTGATACATTTGACCCAATAGGAAGGAATGAGGAAGTTTGATTTAGCATTCGATCTGGCAGGTGATTTCATGTATATTTTTTTTTAAAGGAATTCCAAAACCGAATACAAAGTCCCTTGTTAAAAATCAACCAAAATCAAATTTAATTTGAAAATCAAATGAAAAATTGAATACCAGAAAGTGAGGGTTTTTTTTAAAGGGGTTTTGCTGTTCAATTAGAATCGATTTCAGCTGATTTTTTTTAGATTCATGAAATTGAATCCCAATTCGAACTTGAGTAAATACACCCCTGGTGGGAGGTCAGGATTTTGGAACAAGAGGGTAATGAGAGTAGGTAGCTGATTAATTTATGTTTATTTCCTAATAAATGCCAGAGAGTATGTGTAAATATGATGGCTTTTTTAGTAGAGATATATTTCCATCCAAACACATTTTCCAATAACATTTTTCTTTAATTCAGTCATCTAAATCGCTACCCTGTGTTAAGTACCTTGATGTCCTACCTAATATATGGCATGACTAAGATAGGCTGGAAAGTATTATAGTAAAATATCTGACAGGACTAGGCCTCCTGCTGCAGTAAAGAGTATTGGTGAGTATAAGTAAGATGGTTAGCATGTGGCTTTTTGTTCTGCCATATTAATCAGATCTCTAGGAGTATACATCATAAATCTATTTTAATTAGGTGAATAATGATAGCATGAAATGCAAGACAATGTAACTATTGTTATTTAATAGTAATTATGTAGTAAGTGTATAGCAGCGTATTGGTTTTGACTAGATCATACTTTAGTGTTTACTGTGGCTTTAGCAATGGGTCAGAGGTGACCTCTACTTCATAATGTTGCTATGGGTCCCAAAGGGGAATTTCACACTTCCTAGCGTCCGATCAGATATCACTGCTTAGCCAGCGACTTGGGTTGCCTTTCCAAATCTTGTGTCCCAATTGTCTGGGTAATATTCTGAAATTTTGTCTCACACACAGTGGTCTGCACAATCACTGTGTGTTTACTAAATGCTGAACCTTTGGCACAATATTCTTTATTGTTCATCCATACAAACAGCCTCTAACTTATCAAAACCATAGATGGGTCCTGTGATACCCGTCACAGTCTTAGCATGTTAGCAGAAGATCATATCTACTGGGTAGGCTGGACTTTGTTTTCAAACTGCTTGCCTCATAGTCAAGATTCCTCACTTGTGAACTTCCCATACTTCTGAATGAAAAGTGCATAGAAATAGTAAGTCCCAAGACAGTGAGATGATCTCCAGTTAATGTCTAGTCTCTAGACTAGACTGTTACAGGCCTCAAGGGAAGATATCCAAGGTCAGACTGGCCAACATGGGTACAGGGGAAACTCACCGTTCACCCCATTGCTTAAGGTCCCACCTCCTCCGCTAGGGATCAGGTACCAGACTGTGCACTAATTATACATATGTTACATTATACTGCACAGGACCATGGTGTATTTTCTACAGTTCATTCCTGTTATTAATCTGGTACATTATCATGCATGCACTAGCAGTATGTACTATACATACTTATCAAGGGGCCCACACCATGCACTCTCTAATGGTGGTGACTATTTACACCCTTTCTGGAGGCTGGCCACTCCTCTAAGCATGGGCCCCTACCACTGCATTCCCACGGTGGGCCCTTCATGCCCCAGTCCAACACTGAAGACAAGAAGGAAAACAGTTTAGTGACGTTCTATTTCTGCTGTGGGGTACACTGGGCTCCACAAGTCTGGACAAAGGGGTTGTAGAGTAGGATCTTGATCCGAGGCACCAACAGGCTCAAAGCTTTGACTGTTCCCAGAATGCACAGCGCCGCCTCCTATATCCCCCCGCCTCCCAGCACAGGAGCTCAGTTTGTCAGTTGGTGCTGCAGTAAGCAGGCACTGAACAGAGGGGCTGCTCCAAGCAGCCCTAGAAAAACTTTTTATGAAGTAAAAAGTGAAGACTTCAAGGGCAGCAGCGGTGGTAATGTCTTGTGACATTCACTGCTGCAGCTCCAGCTCTCCCCAGCGGCGCTGTACACTACCGAGCCCTGGTTGCCGGGTACCTACAGCAGAGGCTCCGGTTTTCTTCATGTTAGACAAACACAGCTGGGGCTCTCCAGGATCGCGTGGCCGCGCTTCGGGAGGTGGTAAGTGGGTCCCGCTCGCGGGACCTGGTCTTTATCGCGATCCGACGCGGTCAGTGGGAGGCGGGCTGCGCGTGCTGGCGGTGGACACTGTGGATACAGGCGATCCCACTAGATCACCAGGGCATGGGCGCAGGTCAGGTTTTCTCTTAAAACCAATTTTAATATCGCCCACAGTACCCGGTGGTTTTGCCAGCAAGGGGGATTAGGCTTAGACCTGAAGCCCCTCCCCCAGGGCGCCATTTCAAGCAAGTGTTCCCGCCCTGGAGCTGTATCTCTGTCTTTTCCTCACTCCCTGTCAGTGTCTGCGGCGCCATTACTCCTCAGCTCACTGTTCCTGGGACTGCTTGGGCAAATCCTCCTATGTAAAGCCGCCTGGTTGTCAGCGCTGTGCCTTTACATGACACTAAAGTATTCTACCTGCCTTTTTAGTCAGTGTTAGTTAAGAAAGAGTGCATTTAGTCAGGGGTTTATAGTACAATTACCCTGTGATATACATCCACTTTCTTACTGTGTAGTGTTATATCTATTGACTATATAGCTGTGTAAGCTAGTCCAGTGCAGTATTATTGTCTGTAGTAACCTCTGCATTGTACAAACTGTGACTATTTGTGTGTGCATTGATAGCTGAGTGGTGTCCATCTCGTGTCTTTCACTCAACTTGCTATCCCTATATTCTATAACCTGAGGGGGCTTGGTGCATCAGGTGTTATTTAATATAGGATTTTCACAAAGATATACTGTATTACGTATTTTTCTCTGTGACTTAGTCACCATATCTCTCCTTTATCTCTGCTGGTGCTGACTACACTGCGCAGGGGTTTGGGTTTAGGGATATAGTGCTGCTAATAATTGTACTGTGTTACCTCATACTGCAAGTTATATCATGTCTGCTTCTGAGGGTAACGGTTCTGGGGCGAAACACACTGCTGGTGTTGCTGAAGCCACAGGCACATATGGGGAGAATATAGCAGCTGTGGGCTCTGGTTCTGGGGACTCCTTGCCCCCCAGTGGGACTGTGGCAACGGAGGCACATGCTGACCCTCCGTGGGCCACTTTTTCCACGCTTCTGCATACGCTAGTTCATAAACTAACACCCCCTATGGGACCCCCAATGCCAGTACAACCGTATGTGGTCCCTGCAGCTAACCCGCCGTGGGCGGACGATTTATCTGCTCAATTAAAGAAGATGAACCAGTCCCTGACTATTAAAAAGTCTGACCAACGCTCGCCTAAGTCCAAGAGGTCCTCTAAGCAAGCGCTTGTCTCCTCACAATCCACTGCTGTCACTGACACCTCGTCTGATGAAGACAGCACATACACTGACCCCACAGGTTCTGACTCAGATACGGCTGATGGGGAGGGTAGTTCACATGTGGATGTTCCTGATCTTTTGGAGGCTATTAAGTTAATTCTGCAGATTACGGATGATCCCGAGCCATCCGTTCTTCCCAAGAAACCAGATAGGTTCAAGCGTCAGAAGGTGATTAAACAAGTTTTACCTCACTCTGACCACCTAGTGGATATACGTCAGGAACTCCAAAGCCCGGGTAAGAAGTTTGTGCCTCAAAAGAAGATGCTGGCTCGCTATCCCCTTGCGCCAGAGCTGTCTAAGAATTGGGAAATGCCTCCTCCAGTAGACTCACATGTGGCTAGGATGGTGGTTTCCTCAGCTCTACCTGTCACTACCGTCACGTCTCTAAAAGAGCCTACGAATAAACGTGTCAAGGGTTGTCTAAAAGCGATTTACACCCTCACGGGTGCTGCACAAAGGCCCACTATTGCAGCTACATGGGCGGCAGAGGCTATTGAAGCATGGGCCTTGGAGTTAGAAGCTGAAATCTCCTCTGACCATGCTAGACAATGCTTGTCATATATTGTCACAGATTCTCGCTATATTAAAGAGGCTTTTTCTGATGCCGGTATCCTAGCAGCCAAGGCCTCTACTACGTCAGTCCTGGCTCGCAGGATATTGTGGCTGAGATCCTGGTCTGTGGATCTGGACTCTAGAAAACCCCTGGAGGTACTCCCTTTCAAGGGGGATATTCTGTTTGGGGAGGACTTAAATAAGATAGTGGCTGACTTGGCTACTGCCAAAACTGCCTGTCTGCCTAATACAGCTCCTTGTGTGTCGAAGGCCAAAGGCACGTCCTTTCGCCCCTTTCGTCCTTCAGGTAAAGCAAAAGGTCAGGCGTGCCATAAGCAGGCCCGAACTTCCAAACCTGGTAAGCCGAAGCCCAAAACAGCCTGGGCTGCCCGTCAGCCAGCTTCCAAGACCGATAAGCATGCCGCATGACGGTGCGGGCCTCCCCCTGGGGGATCCCAGGGTGGGGGGCCGGCTTCTAGGGTATACCCAGGAATGGTTGAAGACCACTTCAGATGCCTGGGTGCGGGAAGTCGTCACTCGAGGTTACGCCATAGCCTTCAAAAACCGACCCCCTCATCGATTTTGCCAGACAGACGTCCCGTCGGACCAGACAAAGGCAAACACTCTGCATTCGGTGGTACAGACCCTCCTGGATACAGGAGTCGTAGTACAGGTGTCTCTTGCTCAGAGGGGCCGGGGGTACTATTCTCCGCTGTTTCTAGTCCCGAAACCTAATGGGTCTTTCCCGCCCATTCTCAACCTCAAGACACTGAACAAGTTTGTGAAGGTTTCCAAGTTCCGTATGGAAACCCTTCGCTCTATAGTTCTGGCCTTGGAACCTGGGGACTACATGGTCTCCCTGGACATACAGGATGCTTACCTGCATATTCCTATAGCAGTGTCACATCAAAAATACCTGAGGTTCGCTATTGGCAACCTCCATTACCAGTTTCGGGCGTTACATTTTGGTTTACAACGGCTCCGCGAGTCTTCACCAAAGTTATGGCGGTGATGACGGTGGTACTCTGCCGTCAAGGGGTCAGGATACTGCCGTATCTGGACGACTTGTTAATCCTGGCAAATTCCCCAGATCTTCTCCTGCGTCATCTGGATATGACGGTCCGGTTTCTACAAGCCCACGGGTGGCTCATCAACTGGAAGAAATCCTCCCTGGTCCCTGCTCAGAGCATGGTGCATCTGGGAGCACTGTTGGACACTCACAACCAGAGGTTGTTCTTGTCTCAGGAGAAAGTCCTGAAACTTCAGGACAGGATTCGTTGCTTCCTTTCTCGTCCGCAAGTGTTGATACATTCGGCAATGCAGGTGCTGGGCCTCATGGTACCAGCATTCGACATGGTGGAGTATGCTCAATTCCATTCTCGCCCCCTCCAGAAGCTGATTCTAGCCAAGTGGGATGGCCTGCCTCACCGCATCAGGTCTCAAATGATCTCTTTGACTCCGGAGGTCCATCTGTCGGTGCTCTGGTGGCTCCAGGACCGACAATTGTGCAGAGGCCGTCACTTCTGGATATCCAACTGGGTCCTGTTGACGGCAAATGCCAGTCTAAGAGGTTGGGGCGCGGTGCTGGAGCAGCACTCCTTGCAGGGTCGGTGGACCAAGGAGGAATCTCTCCTCTCGATCAACATTCTGGAATTGCGAGCGGTCTTCAATGCGTTGAACCTAGCCCAGCATTTGATTCAGAACCGTCCTGTTCAAGTACAGTCGGACAACGCCACCACAGTGGCTTACATAAATCATCAAGGCGGCACTCGAAGCTGTTTGGCAATGAAGGAAGCCTCACGGATTCTACGTTGGGCAGAACGCCATCTACCAGCATTATCGGCAATATTCATTCCGGGAGTCCTGAATTGGGAAGCGGACTTTCTCAGTCGTCAGGACGTGCATGCCGGCGAGTGGGGCCTCCATCCAGAAGTGTTTCAACTCCTCGTGAAAAGGTGGGGTCTTCCAGATGTGGATCTGATGGCATCTCGACACAATCACAAGGTTCCGGTCTTTGGAGCAAGGACAAGGGATCCTCAAGCAGCATTCGTGGATGCACTGGCAGTGCCGTGGAGGTTTCGGCTGCCGTACGTGTTCCCTCCGGTGTCACTCCTGCCCAGGGTAATTCGGAAGTTCAAGCAAGAAAAAGGAATTCTGCTTCTCATAGCTCCGGCGTGGCCCAGACGGCACTGGTTCTCAGACCTGCAAGGCCTATCGTCAGAGCGTCCAATTCTACTTCCACAACGCCCAGACCTCCTCGTTCAGGGCCCCTGCTCGGATTTACCATCGGGTCTGGCATTCCTACTTTGTTTGGTGCGCATCTAAGCATTATGACGCTTCCAAGTTTAGTACAGCCAAACTTTTGGCTTTTCTACAGCAGGGCCTAGATTTAGGCCTGCATCTGGCCTCCCTCAAGGTTCATATTTCTGCCTTGTCTGTGTGGTTTCAGAGAAAAATTGCGACTTTACCTGATGTTCAAACTTTCACTCAGGGTGTGTTGCGTATCCAACCTCCCTATGTCCCGCCTGTGGCTCCTTGGGACTTGTCGTGGTTTTGGAGGCGTTGCAGGAGCCTCCATTTGAACCTCTTGGTTCAGCTGACCTTAAGTGGCTTTCCCTTAAGGTGGTGTTCTTGCTGGCTATTGCCTCTGCTAGAAGAGTGTTGGATTTGGGTGCCTTGTCTTGTAGTTCCCCATATCTGATTTTTCTCCGTGACCGGGCGGTTCTTAGGACTCGTCCCGGATATTTACCTAAGGTGGTTTCTTCGTTCCACCTTAATCAGGAGATTGTGGTTCCAGCTTTTGTCTCTCCTGATTTGTCTCCCAAAGAGCGGTCTTTGGAGGTGGTACGGGCTCTCCTTATCTATGTGAAGAGAACTGCTTCTATTCGAAAGTCTGATTCTCTCTTTGTTTTGTTTGGATTTCACAAACGTGGCTGGCCTGCTCACAAGCAGACCCTGGCCAGGTGGATTAGAATGGTGATTGCACATGCTTATGTGAAGGCTGGTCTGTCAGCTCCTGTTCACATTACGGCCCATTCTACTCGGTCTGTTGGACCTTCTTGGGCGGCCCAACGTGGTGCGACCCTTGATCAATTGTGCAAGGCGGCTACGTGGTCCTCCGGGAACACGTTCATAAGGTTCTATGCCTTCGATACTGCAGCTTCCCAGGATGCTTCCTTTGGACGCCGGGTTCTTGTGCCCGCTACAGTGCATCCCCTTCCATAAGGAACTGCTTTAGGACATCTCCATTGTCCAGACTTGTGGAGCCCAGTGTACCCCGCAGCAGAAAACGAGTTTTATGGTAAGAACTTACCCTTGTTAAAACTCTTTCTGCGAGGTACACTGGACTCCACAAGGCGCCCACCCTGACGCACTTAGCTTCTTTGGGTTGATATGGCATTAGCCGCTGACACTTCTCTTGTCGTGAGAGTGTGGTGTATGTGGCTACTAACCGTTGTTGTCTCTTTTCCTGCTACTGCATTGGGCTGGTTAACTAAACTGAGCTCCTGTGCTGGCAGGCGGGGTGATATAGGAGGCGGCGCTGTGCATTCTGGGAACAGTCAAAGCTTTGAGCCTGTTGGTGCCTCGGATCAAGATCCTACTCTACACCCCCATTGTCCAGACTTGTGGAGCCCAGTGTACCTCACAGAAAGAGTTTTAACAAGGGTAAGTTCTTACCATAAATCTCGTTTTATCTCACACAAATCTATCCCAAAATAAATGTTTACAGTACCACAAATGCCCTGTATAAAGCTACATGATCAGCAAATTCCTTAAAAATAGCCCGCAGGTCGTGCTGGATTACTTCGTTACCTAGACCTTCCAGATACCAGGAGACATGCACTGGATAGAATGTACTTTTGTCACTGCTTGACATCTTTTCCTCTGGCACAGTTTATACCAACTCTGGAAGAAGGTACTAGGGTGTATGATATGGATTCCAGAGCACAAGAACGGTAAGAAATGCTGATAATATAGGCCAAGTCTCCCATATCCAAAATTCTTGGGACCAGAAGCATTTTGGATATCTGATTTTTCTATATTCTGGAATATGTGCATATCATAATGAGATTTCAAGGGGATGTTACCCAAGTCTAGACACTGAATGCATGTATGTTTCATATACACCTTGTACACATAGCCTGAAGGTAATTTTATACAAAAATGTTAATAATTTTGTGCATTACACAAAGTGTGTGTACATTGGGCCCAGAACAGGTCCTGTGTGATCGTTCACAGCCCCCTCTTAGTTATAGCATGATTGAAGTGCTGCAGCATTTGTGGGGTGGAGCAGGAGTCGCAACCAGGACCATTCTACAAAGACTATTCAACTACAGTGATCATCGATGGTCACAATGGTGATCTTTGGATGCAGCACTCAGATCACAGATATTGGCAGAACACATCTATTCATACAGATGCCTGCTACAGCATTTGAATTTTACTTGTAAGGTATTGAACTTCCTTGCGGCTATGCAATACCAACCACATTGGAATCCGGCCCCCTGAACCATCAGAAAGCAAAAGTGTAATTCTCAGTCACATTAAAAAAATTCTGTATTTCAGAAATTTGGTTATGGGAGACTCAACCAGTAAAGTCATTTTACAAGTAACCATTGCTTGCCACAGGTTCAACATGGTAGTTTCATCATTTCATAGAACAAACAGTATGTTCCTTTCTATTTTCCAGACTTCCATTCTCCTACACGGATTTGTACAAATCAACCCCCTTTACTGATATGTCCATGGTGGAGGTAAACACACAAAATTCAGACCCTGCCCATTTGAGAGATACTTCTGCCTGGTTTGGAGACCCAGGAATGCTGGAACATGAGATGTTAGAAGCTGGTATTCTAGCTTCTCTGAGGGATTATGAACAAGAAGAAACACACAAACATGAGCTAACCTTGAACAAATCCAGTGTGTCAGCACTTAGGTGAGATATTAATATTTATCTTGTTATGTAAACACTGGACTTCCTTAGTCACTTAGTTGCCTGCCTAGTCACGACATTCTGTTACTATTACCTCTACTTTAACGTTCTATGTAAAGGTTTCTCTTCTTACCAGTATGACTGTACTTGGTTATCTCTCTCTGTGTTCTATCGTTATATTTTCGTTCTCCAAACCTACATCCGGCTTTTCTTTTTTAGACTCCAGCAGCTGGAACGAATGGGATTTCCCACAGGACCTGCAGTTGTTGCATTAGCAGCCACAGGAAAGGTGGAGCGAGCAGTGTCCCTTCTTGTGGAAGGAGAGATTGGTAGAGATATTACAGTGGCCAGTAACAGGCAGACATCTCATGGACATCTAAGCTCCTCTGACTACGGGCACATAAACCTCTGATACATTAGCTCATGGTGCTATCTACAAATCTCCAATAAGAGAGAGCATTACAAATACTGTACTTTACCAGTGTTGCTTGAAGAGCAATATACTAATGATAGTGGAGCAATTTTTGGCAGTACATGCTGGCTGGTAGAGCAGCCCACACAAAGACAAGAAAATGATGACAAACACAATGGATTGTCAAGAACATTCCAAAACCAGAACATGTTTCCTGGATATAATCCTTATGTCTCAGGATCTGATATAGGGATTTTCCAACAGAAACTCAATAAAAAAAAGTTTTATTTATTTATACAAAGTGTTGTTGTTTTTTACCATTGTGGATTTCAAATAATAAAATGTGTACACAACAAATAATAAAATTACACACTCTCTTATGTTATAAACAACATCACATAAATCACAAAATGTATTAGCCCATCTTGGGTATTTTTATCTTATAAACTTTAATTTAGAATTACAAAAGTGCAGAATCACTTACAGTAAGGGGAGAATTATACAGGTTGAGTATCCCTTATCCAAAATGCTTGGGACCAGAGGTATTTTGGATATCGGATTTTTCCGTATTTTGGAATAATTGCATACCATAATGAGATATCATGGTGATGGAAAGTCTAAGCACAGAATGCATTTATGTTACATATACACCTTATACACACAGCCTGAAGATAATTTTAGCCAATATTTTTTTATAACTTTGTGCATTAAACAAAGTGTGTGTACATTCCAACAATTCATTTATGTTTCATATACACCTTATACACACAGCCTGAAGGTCATTTAATACAATATTTTTAATAACTGTATTAAACAAAGTTTGTGTAAATTGAGCCATCAGAAAGCTTTCACTATCTCACTCAAAAAAAGTCTGTATTCGGGAATATTCCGTATTTCTGAATATTTGGATATGGGATACTCAACCTGTATTGACTTTACTCATAGGTGGTCAGCTGGGAGAACTGGGAAATGATCCCGGACCGGTATATCACTGACACTACTAAGGCAATCAGAAGTTCTTGCATCCCAGCATGCTGCTCCACCGTTCCATAGATGTTACACACAACTGAGGGCATCCTCTGTGGTTTCGTCTCCTGTGTTCCAGCTGCTGTAGTCTTCATGATGCCACTGAGAGGGTACCCCCTTGTGTGAAATGCCTTTGTAATTTTGCGACAGGTTGCTGGAATGGAAAAACAATTTATTTTTTTACTTTCTCCCTGAGTGTTAGTGATATGCTGGAATTTTCTTTCCATCTGTTCTTGGTGAAATTCTCCAAGGTAACCACCAACAGTCAAACTGATTCTTACCATAGTAAGTGATGATGTACTGTACATTTGTAATTAAATACTTATATATTACCACCAAATGCTTCCCTCTCTTCTCTATATGTGCACTGTCTTCAGAACTAGAGTGTGGAATTCCAGTTTGGCTATGAGATGCTGGAATAAACATCAGGATACACAGATTCCATTTACAAGAACATTCAGTTGTAGCTGGGGGTTTTTTACTTCTGAAAGTTCAAGTGTGTTATAGTACCAAATACATGCTCCTGAGGTTTTCTAGTGGCATGTTTATTCTGCTTAAATGGTAGAAATGATTCAGTCAAGTGATCACTAGTACACGACTTGCAGTAACTATATGTTCACCAGCATTTCACTTTTTGATCATAGTGCATAATGTTGGCTGTGACCTGGGCGTTTGATAACCACTTGGATACCCATATAGATAACCGGACTAATTATTTCATAGTAAGTACAACAAGCAACTTTTGGAAGAAGTTGAATGATGATTTTCCAATCTGTTCTCACTGTTTAAAATATGAAAGGCTTCAATTACATTTTTGCGGGCCAAAATTGTAGGATCATATGGCTCTGTGTCTTTCAATATTCTCACCTATAGACTCCCAATAGGACTGATTTGGATACAGTAATCAAACTAAATCCATTTTTTCACAGTGCCAGCAATTCACTGTGCCGGTGTACTGAGGGTTTTCCAGGTAACATAAAATGTATTATTTTCAATCCAATATGCAGATAACCCACAACAGGCCTAGATTCCTATACATGTCCTGCTTGAGCACAGATATGATATAACAACGAAACATGGGTAATTCATGTGTATTCATGTGGTAATGTCCTAATGTTCAGGCCTGAGAGGTGTTTCATGAAAACTGCTTGGAGAAAACGGTGGGCCTCCATATTTCTCTTTAAAAGAATAGAAATAAGGCACAAATAGAACCACATAGGGTAGATTAACCTAATTAGGTTGTTAATGGCACCATGGAGGAAACCATCAATAGCTCTCATCTTCCTCTTCATCATTCTGTGATGGCAAAACTTTGTAAAGCGATGGGCCATTGCGCCTTCCACGATAGAATCCACTACTGCCCGTTGGTGTTGGTTCTGTTCCAGAGCCTGCGTCAGTTTCTAAATTGGAAAAATTAGATGATAATAAACCAGGTGACCAGCAAACACTAATTATATGATACATTAAAAGTTCATTCTATGCCCTGGATCACATTCTCACATGTCTTTTTTCATAGCATCCATGCACATTTGTCCTGCTGACACTGATGCTTCTTTACTAGTCAGTCACCTAAGCACCAACGCTGCTTTTCTTTTGAAAAACATTATCACAGAGCTTCTGAAACATTTACGGTAATAAAAAAAATAGGTTAAGCTATAAAAATGTAAATATAAAAAAAAAAAAATGTAACAAGTATATATACAGATTAAAGTATATATACAGATTAAAGTTTTATTCTACATTCTGAAGAAAATGTAGCTTTAAAAAGCATTTAATACCTCAAAATAAGCTAAACACAACAGCATGCACCTGTTTTTACATACATGCATCATGCAGTCACAGTACATGCACACGGAATACACAGGCAGCATGCATACTTGGAGTTCAAGCTAATTCTATCACCAGGGCTGTAATGTCAGCTATAGCGCAAGTTAATCAATATCTTTAGGCAACTTATATTTATGGCAATGCCAATACACCTTTACTGCAAAAGGGCCTGACCCTAAGTCAGATGCAGCTCATTATACGGCTGCAAATAATGAGTTTTAGCAGGTAAATGTACACATTTTTGCATATTTCCAGCCTGTTCTGGGACAGAAATGGGTGGAAACTGGTCGGCAATGTTGTGGTTACACGAGATCGGTCCGTGTATTAATACTTCCATGCTATTCCATGTCGCGCGTACAGTGAGTAGAAGCTTGTTTCTGATGTACTTTGCGCCTCGCCTAGAGCAAGTGCATGTGCTGTTATTACTGCTGCTTCCTTCAAATACACACACTTTGGGGTCATTCCGACCTGATCGCACGCTGATGTTTTTTGCAGCGCAGTGATCAGGTCACTACTGCGCATGCATATGCACCGCAATGCGCAGGCGTGTCATAGGGCGTTGCTGTGCGATGGATTTAACGAAGAATCCATTCGCACAGCGATCGCAAGGAGATCGACAGGAAGAAGGCGTTTATGGGTGGCAACTGACCGTTTTCTGGGAGTGTTTGGGAAAATGCAGGCGTGTCCAAGCGTTTGCAGGGCGGGTGTCTGACGTCAATTCTGGGACCGGACAGGCTGAAGTGATCGCAGCGGCTGAGTAAGGTCAGACCTACTCAGAAACTGCACAAAACGTTTTTGCAGAGCTTGGCTGCACATGCGATCGTACACTTGCAAAGCTAAAATACACTCCCCTGTAGGCGGCGACTATGCGTTCGCACGGTTGCAAAAAAACAGCTAGCGAGCAATCAACTCGGAATGACCCCCTTTGTGTCCAACTCACAATCAAGCCCAATATATTTAATGTTATAAATTGTTGTGTGCTACTGATAGAACTGTGTTTCCATTTGCTAAGTAATATGTTCCTAGGATTAAGTGCAATAACACATTCTCAACCTTTAGTAGTTTCCTAACAGAATTTCTGTACTAGTAAATTATATTAGTGCCACCTGAAACATACTCCACTAACCTAGCATTCAGTTATCCAGAAGCATTAATAGGGAACCCCTGTGCCCTATCAAAACATTGACTTCTGGTGCCAGGTAGGATGAGTTCACAATATCTTACTGCTGGCTGAATACGGCCTACTACCCTCAGAGTCCCCCTGTGCCAGTCAGCCAGCACAGCACATCTATTGCTGACTGTTATACTTCACTCATAATCCTCCTGTGCCACTGTCAGCCAGCACATCACAGC
Source organism: Pseudophryne corroboree (assembly GCF_028390025.1). NCBI lineage: Eukaryota > Metazoa > Chordata > Amphibia > Anura > Myobatrachidae > Pseudophryne > Pseudophryne corroboree. The sequence continues at coordinate 416,989,802 of NC_086444.1, read as the reverse complement.
TATTACTGACTGTTATACTGCCCTCAGAGTCCTCCTGTGCCACTGTCAGCCAGCACATCACAGCTATTGCTAATACTGCCTACTGCCCTCAGAGTCCACTTGTGCCACTGTCAGCCAGCACAGCACAACTATTGCTGACTGTTATACTGCCCTCAGAGTCCCCCTGTGCCACTGTCAGCCAGTACAGCACAGCTATTGCTGACTGTTATACTTCCCTCATAATCCTCCTGTGCCACTGTCAGTCAGCACATCACAGCTATTGCTGACTGTTATACTGCCCTCAGAGACCTCCTGTGCCACTGTCAGCCAGCACATCACAGCTATTGCTGACCGTAATACTGCCTACTGCCCTCAGAGTCCACTTGTGCCACTGTCAGCCAGCACAGCACAGCTATTGCTGACTGTTATACTGCCCTCATAATCCTCCTGTGCCACTGACAGCGAGCACAGCACAGCTATTGCTGACTATTATACTGCCCTCATAATCCTCCTGTGCCACTGACAGCGAGCACAGCACAGCTATTGCTGACTATTATACTGCCCTCAGAGTCCTCCTGTGCCACTGTCAGCCAACACATAACAGCTATTGCTGACTGTTATACTGCCCTCAGGGACCTCCTGTGCCACTGTCAGCCAGCACATCACAGCTATTGCTGACAGTAATACTGCCTACTGCTCTCAGAGTCCCCCTGTGCCACAGTATTCTGACCACCAAGATCCCAACCGCCGGGACAGTAACTACATCCCGCCCTCAGGGACCCGCTGTGCCACTGTCATCAAGTACAGCACAGCCATTACTGAATGACTATTCCCTACTGTCCTCACAGTCCTCCTGTGCCACTGTCATCCAGCACATCACAGCTATTGCTGACTGTTATACTGCCCTTAGAGTCCTCCTGTGCCAGTCAGCCAGCACAGCTATTGCTGACTGCTATACTTCCCTCATAATCCTCCTGTGTCACTGTCAGACAGCACAGCTATTGCTGACTGTTATATTGCCCTCAGAGACCTCATGTGCAACTGTTAGCCAGCACATCACAGCTATTGCTGACAGTAATACTGCCTACTGCCCTCAGAGTCCCCCTGTGCCACTGTCAGCCAGCACAGCACATCTATTGCTGACTGTTATATTTCCCTCATAATCCTCCTGTGCCACTGTCAGCCAGCACAGCACAGCTATTGCTGACTGTTATACTTCCCTCATAATCCTTCTGTGCCACTGTCAGCCAGCACAGCACAGCTATTGCTGACTATTATACTGCCCTCAGAGTCCTCCTGTGCCACTGTCGGCCAGCACATCACAGCTATTGCTGTTATATTGCCCTCAGAGTCCTCCTGTGCCACTGTCAGCCAGCACATCACAGCTATTGCTGACAGTAATACTGCCTACTGCCCTCAGAGTCCCCCTGTGCCACTGTCAGCCAGCACAGCACATCTATTGCTGACTGTTATATTTCCCTCATAATCCTCCTGTGCCACTGTCAGCCAGCACAGCACAGCTATTGCTGACTGTTATACTGCCCTCAGAGTCCCCCTGTGCCACTGTCAGCCAGCACATCACAGCTATTGCTGACTGTTATACTGCCCTCAGAGAACTCCTGTGCCACTGTCAGCCAGCACAGCACATCTATTGCTGACTGTTATATTTCCCTCATAATCCTCCTGTGCCACTGTCAGCCAGCACAGCACAGCTATTGCTGACTGTTATACTGCCCTCAGAGAACTCCTGTGCCACTGTCAGCCAGCTCAGCACAGCTATTGCTGACTGTTATACTTCCCTCATAATCCTTTTGTGCCACTGTCAGCCAGCACAGCTATTGCTGACTGTTATACTGCCCTCAGAGTCCCCCTGTGCCACTGTCAGCCAGCACATCACAGCTATTGCTGACTGTTATACTGCCCTCAGAGAACTCCTGTGCCACTGTCAGCCAGCACAGCTATTGCTGACTGTTATACTGCCCTCAGAGTCCCCCTATGCCACTGTCAGCCAGCACAGCATAGCTATTGCTGACTGTTATATTTCCCTCATAATCCTCCTGTGCCACTGTCAGCCAGCACAGCACAGCTATTGCTGACTGTTATACTTCCCTCATAATCCTCCTGTGCCACTGTCAGCCAGCACAGCACAGCTATTGCTGACTGTTATACTTCCCTCATAATCCTTCTGTGCCACTGTCAGCCAGCACAGCACAGCTATTGCTGACTATTATACTGCCCTCAGAGTCCTCCTGTGCCACTGTCGGCCAGCACATCACAGCTATTGCTGTTATATTACCCTCAGAGTCCTCCTGTGCCACTGTCAGCCAGCACATCACAGCTATTGCTGACAGTAATACTGCCTACTGCCCTCAGAGTCCCCCTGTGCCACTGTCAGCCAGCACAGCACATCTATTGCTGACTGTTATATTTCCCTCATAATCCTCCTGTGCCACTGTCAGCCAGCACAGCACAGCTATTGCTGACTGTTATAGTGCCCTCAGAGTCCCCCTGTGCCACTGTCAGCCAGCACATCACAGCTATTGCTGACTGTTATACTGCCCTCAGAGAACTCCTGTGCCACTGTCAGCCAGCACAGCACATCTATTGCTGACTGTTATATTTCCCTCATAATCCTCCTGTGCCACTGTCAGCCAGCACAGCACAGCTATTGCTGACTGTTATACTGCCCTCAGAGAACTCCTGTGCCACTGTCAGCCAGCTCAGCACAGCTATTGCTGACTGTTATACTTCCCTCATAATCCTTTTGTGCCACTGTCAGCCAGCACAGCTATTGCTGACTGTTATACTGCCCTCAGAGTCCCCCTGTGCCACTGTCAGCCAGCACATCACAGCTATTGCTGACTGTTATACTGCCCTCAGAGAATTCCTGTGCCACTGTCAGCCAGCACAGCACAGCTATTGCTGACTGTTATACTGCCCTCAGAGTCCCCCTATGCCACTGTCAGCCAGCACAGCATAGCTATTGCTGTCTGTTATACTGCCCTCAGAGTCCCCCTATGCCACTGTCAGCCAGCACAGCATAGCTATTGCTGTCTGTTATACTACCCGCATAATCCTCCTGTGCCACTGTCAGCCAGCACAGCACAGCTATTGCTGACTATTATACTGCCCTCAGAGTCCCCCTGAGCCACTGTCAGCCAGCACAGCACAGCTATTGCTGACTGTTATACTTCCCTCATAATCCTCCTGTGCCACTGGAGGGAGAATAAATGCCACCGTGCTCGCAGCACGGTGAGTGCAGCAAGCCTGCAAGGGACTCTTTTGCACTTGCCCCGCTGCCGGCATTCCGGAGCTCGGGATCCCGGTGCCGGTATGCTGGGCACCGGGATTCCGAGCGCCGGGATCTCGTAGTACACCCATCAGCCAGCACAGCACAGCTTTTACTGACTGTATACGGCCTACCGCCTTCAGAGTCCCCACAGTAGACACTGTGTACGGAGCAGGACCATATGTGGGAGAATACTGGTGAGCTACCACAGAGGATTTCATCCTCCTTGTGAAATTAATGCTGCCCATGCTGAAAGTAACCGAATGACAGAATGGCATGTGATGCCTCCAAATAATTAACAATCACCAATAATACATATATTGTGGTAATCATTTTTCGGTGTCCCTCCTGCCCAAAAACAGTTTTGTGATTAAATATAGTTGAAAGCTTACATTTACAGCCCCTGGATACAAGAGGTAGGAAATGGTAACAAACATTCCGGTAGCAAGGAGCCGCACATGGCTTTTGTTACCTGGCCACATTATGTACTCAAGCAGAGTGACCCTTTTAACCAGCAGCTCCAGCTGCTCCTGAAGCTGGAGGAAGGAGGCTAAGCTGACCACCTGCCAGACCGAAAACAACATAATGGAACAATGGACAAAGATGACAGTAATCAGAGATGGGTCTGAACAATGGTGTAAGGAAATGTGCAGAAGTAAACATATACAGAATGAGAAGGTAGTATTGGAAATGTGAACTATTGAAAGTCAAATTCTAACACCCATAGAATAAGTAATAAACAAAGAGTAAGAAAAAAAATCTGTAAGTACAGGTTGAGTATCCCTTATCCAAAATGCTTGGGACCAGAAATATTTTGGATATCGGATTTTTCCGCATTTTGGAATAATTGCATACCATAATGAGATATCATGGCGATGGGACCCAAATCTAAGCACAGAATACATTTATGTTACATATACACCTTATACACACAGCCTGAAGGTAATTTTAGCCAATATTTTTAATAACTTTGTACATTAAACAAAGTGTTTGTACAATCACACAATTCATGTATGTTTCATATACACCTTATACACACAGCCTGAAGGTCATTTAATACAATATTTTTAATAACTTTGTGTATTAAACAAAGTTTGTTTACATTGAGCCATCAGAAAACAAAGGTTTCACTATCTCACTCAAAAAAGTCTGTATTTCGGAATATTTGGATATGGGATACTCAACCTGTATAAAGAAGCTAAATAAAAATTAAAGCACTTAGATTACTAGAAGAGCATATAGGACATACCAGTGCTGCATAAACTATGCTCTTGTTTTTCATAAGGAAAAAAAGGAATTTTTAAAGAACTTTGATTATACAATAGGATATGCACATGCATTCCACCAGAGGGCAGCACACATAACGTAGTACTTGGCCACGGAAACACTTTTATTCAATGGTAATGCTTTCTCTCAAGTTCCTAACTACTTAGTAATCAACACTGTAAAAATGTCCACATGAGGTGCGATTTCAGCTAATCTTGGTCAACTACAAAACTTAGTTATGGTTGCACAGTTAGTAAACGAATACCCTTACAGATATGCTACAGATATGCAAATCTACAAAATACATAAAAACTTTTATAAGATACAATAATTTTCTGTTGCCTTGACTGCTCCCCTTGATGGATCTCCATCAGAGGGGATCCAAAAAAGCATATAGAAAAAAGAATCGAGGGAGCTCAGATCGGTGTCAATTAACCCATCTTACTTAAAATTGTCAATTGTCGCTTATTCATGTTATGCCACACAGTAGTACCCCTTATACACATTATGCCATACAGTAATATCCCTTATATACATTACTTAACACAGTAGTACCCCTTATACATGTTATAGCACACATTAGTGCCCTTTACACATTATGCCCACACAGTAGTAGTTTTTTTCTGATTTGTGTGCTAAACACCAACGGAGCGGCTCCTTGGCAGGTCACTGTGGGTGGGAGTGTGGACTCTGTCATGACGTCTCTTCCTGCAAACACTGGGGAGATGGAGCATAGGGCAGTCATTGTCTGCTGCAATGCACAGTATATTAGTAGCGATGCACCCGGAAGAGGACCCAGGGCCACCACTACTAACATACATGCAGCAGGTGCTAGACAATTAGAGATCACGCCGGCCGGTTCCTCCCACAGGACATCTGCGCTCTGCATCACCCTAGTTATGGCCATGGGGGTATTTAGCAACTATGGGCCTAATTCAGCATACATTACAATTGCAAAGCTGCTGAAAATGCAGTCCATAGCAATGCAAATGCAGGAGGAGGTGCATACCACCTCCCTCCTACATTTGCGATGTAATCGCATTCCGGGATGAACATTGCGACCATTGGTGTTCATTTGCGACAGTAGGCTGAGTAAGTCTGAGCTTACTCAGGCTTGCCGTCGCAGGGTGGCTTACGAGGCCAAGGAAACTGCGTCTTGCAATGCAGTCCTTGGTCTTGCCATTCGTAGAAATTGGGGGCGATATGCCCCCATTTTCACAGATGCCACCCGCCCCAGCGCCTCCCTCCGAACACCTTTGTTTGTCAACCAGGCAGAGTCGTTCGCATCCCTGCGATGCGATAGTAGGACCCATTCTGCACATTGCTGAATCAGGCTGTATGACAACTAACCATATTATAAAGTGAAGACACAGAGTAATAATTTACAGTTCAGTTTCCAAACAAAAGCTAATAAAGTTCCATGGGGCCTATTCATCATGAATAAAATATTAGTAATGATAATTACGTTTTTCACTTACTGCAAGTTCAATGAATATTTTGGAGGTATTCATCACCTTAGGTATCACTTTCGAAAAGCTTCTCTTTCAAATGGGTTAGCTTTTCAAAAGTGTGAGACGTTTCACCTGCTGCTCTGATCTTCTGATATTATTCACAGCTGCGTATATCCCAATAACATCCCATGCATGCACGGTCATCTGCATGGCTGAGGTTGAGTTGTCTCCTGAGGCCCAGAGGGGTTTCACTGGGGGCCAGCACAGGAGTTCTGCAGCAGTGCACAGAGAAATCCAACAGATAACAGGGAACGGGACGCTTAGCCATGCCCCCTACCGCTAAGCCACGCCCTGTCCCGTGAAGCCGCCGGCGCACCCAGGTGTCCTTTAGGTAAGTGAGGCCTCTGCATATAATGTTTAATGCATAGATCAGAAAAAGAATATTCTCATCATATAGGTACATTTCGGTAATCCCTCAGGGACATAT